>NC_064643.1:604857960-606207335 GCF_023864345.2 Schistocerca serialis cubense
ACTTCATAAAATTATAAATGTGTGTCCAGGCAGTTCGATTTATCTACTCCTATTTGTTCCATCCTGGTCAAATTAGGCCTGTAAGTATACACGGTGAGGGAGCTAAGACAGACCACGCCGAATATATCGCGAATGAATAACTATATTCTGTTGCGGTTTTCGTCAAGTTATAGCGGAGAATAATGCGAATTTCCTGACATTCGCAAGTAACTTTTATCGTTTATAATCGCCGAATTACACACCGACTTTGTTTTGTTTCAGTTGAACTACATACTTTTTTGTGGCTTTCTACGAGGGGCGTTCAATAAGTAATGAAACATATTTTTTTCTCGGCCGATTTCAGTTGAAAAAAGCGGCACCAGTTGTGGTATATCGTGGCATATTCCCGCTTCATCCTCTATAGTTTCATGAAGATCCGATAGGTGGTGGCGCCATACGTATCCTTCAAAATGGCGGTCCTAATGGAGGGACACTCCTAACGTAGAGATGTCATTGAATCTCTTTTGGCGGAAAACGAAGGCATCGCAGATAGTCATAGGCGATTGCACAATGTCTGCAGAGACCTGGCAGTGAACAAAAGCACGGCGAGTCGTTGGTCGAGACGTCTGTCATAACCACAACAAGGTCACGCAAAGCTATCCATTCTTCAACGTGTCGGCCGAACATACACAGCTGTGACTCCTGGGATGTTGGAACGTGCGGACGCTGTCATTCGAGTTTCTCGACGGATCAGAATCAAACACCTCACTGCACAACGGAACATCTCTGCTACTGCTAACCCACTTCTCAACCAGCTGGGGTACTCAAAAGCGTGTGCTCGCTGGATTTGGCGCCGTCTAACAAAACGTAAGGTAAAGAGCAACGTAAAGAGCAACGAAGACCATTTGTGCGGAACCAGGACGTGGATGATGGGAAGGTTACTGATGCAGCAAGACGTTGTCTCCGTCGTCGACCAACAGAGTAGTACCATTTTTGCATACAGACCCTCCCAGTAAGGTGGCGGAAGGCCGTCGCATTGAACGGAAATTATATTGAAAAATAGGGTTTTGTAGCCAAAAGAGCCGGGAATAAAGTGGTGTATTGGCATCCTGAATAAAACAAACCTGCTTTCGGAAGGAAACGTGTTGCTTTGCTTATTGAAAGCCCCTCGTAAAAATCGGAAAGAAGCTAAGATAACTTCAGCTACATAACATGTATGGGACTTGATCAAATAGTATCAAAATAATAGCGCACAGATCATTGTCTCGTGGTCTGAACAAGAGGTTTCACAAATGTCTGCCCTGTTATACCAAATTTAAGCAAGCACGTAGTCCCAGGTACGGTTCATGTGTTTATAATCACAGCTGTCGTACCAAGTGATCAAAAGTAGACGTCGAGCATTGTTGAGCGCTATGAGGTCATTCAGGACAAACGATGCTGCACGTTGAATTTCGTCTGGAGTTAACGGCAGCACTGGCTCTTGTTGTAAGGCATGAAATGCCTTCGGGAGTTGCCTGTGTTTCCTAATAGAAATTGTTTTAATTTTCGCCGCAGGTAACAGTAACAGTACAGTACAGTACAGTAGTGTTCGGTGGTTGAGCAGACCATTTTGAGTTTCCTGAACGACCGTTCCAGTGCTCTCCAAATGATCTATTAAGAGGGTCTGTCTTAACATGTTGGGAATTGGCATCACATTGACTGTCTGATGTCTAGTGGGATCTCTTACAGTTATTACAGCAGCAGCAGGAGCATCAGCATAGCAGATAAATGATTCCCATCGATAAAACAGGGACTAATGACGTGGTTCTTGAAGAACACGCACTAAACGATGATAGACGAAGAGCGTTCTTTTTATCTAATTCCGTGAATCACCGTGGATTTTCGACTGACGAGTCCGCCTCCGTAGAGCAGCGGTAGCGTTACCGCCTCCCACGCAAGGGGGCGCGGGTACGATTCCCGGCAGGGGACTGGGTGTTGTGTCATCATTGGCACACAAGTCGCCGAAGTAGCGTCAACTAAAAAGTCTTGTAGTACGGCGGCCGAACCCCGAAGGGCATATCCTGGCCAATAAATGCCATACGATCATTTCATTTCATTTCGTCTGACGACTAGTGCACATTGCGAAGATTTACTTTCCCACGATTTGTAAACGCTGCTTCCTCCTTAAACAAAATTTTGCATAGTTATGCTGCATCGCATTGCACTTTTCGCAGAGAACATTTAAGGAGCTATAATCAGTTTTGGAATTTATTGCCAGGCAGATGCACATGCAGCGATAAGTGAAGAGTATGAACCAAATGCGATGGAATGTAATGATAATTAAATTAGTACCCTAGCTGCAAACAGGCGTTGATATACATCATTGGGAACATATTGAAAATGTGTGCTCCGACGAGGACTCGAACCCGGGATCTCCTGCTCTCATGCAGACGCTCTATCCATCTGAGCCCCCGAGGGCCAGCCAGAGCGAGAGCACCAGCAGCAGCGAGTACTGTTTGTATAAAGCGTTTATTTTGCATTTTGTTTACGACCTTCCACTAAGGAAGGGATTCTATTTGTGTTTATCTGCTCTGCATAGTAACTAACAGTTCTTGATAAAACTTTACGTAGTTTTCGTGTTAGATTTCTTAGTGTTTTCTTGATCGTTTAGAACAGAAAGCGCCCTAAAACCGTCTTTTGTTTGTTTCGCGGCCGTTAGCCACTAGTCACTTGAATCAGCAGTTGTCTTGTGACAGCCAGAGCGAGAGCACCAGCAGCAGCGAGTACTGTTTGTATAAAGCGTTTTTGTACTTATTTGCTGCGCTTAGCTTTTAAATAGTTTTTCTGGGAAAACCTAGCGTAGTTTTCGCGTCTCGTATTTCAGTGAGTGTTTCTTGATTATCAGAGTAGCTCATCAGAAGATTATCTTGGGAATTTGTCACCGTATAGAGTAGGGTAAACATAGTCATGTGTAGGGACTGTGGTTGTTGTGAGCGGACGCAAGGAGAATTGGCCACTCTTCGGGGGCAGGTGGAGGCTTTGTCTGTTAGGCTCATCGAGCTCGAGGCGCAGGCGTCGGCTCGTAGTGGCGTTGGGGCAACTGTGGTCAGACCTATGCCTACTTCGGTGGCCTTGGAATCACATGGAACCCCTGATGTCGCTGCGTCTTCCGGCAGTGAGCATCTTACCGGTCAGCCATCACTCCAGGGTGAGTGGCGGACAGTGGTGGGCTCGCGCGTGCCTGGCCGAAAGGCGAAGGTGGGATCTGGCCGCGTGGCAGCTGCCTTACCCCTTTCCAACAGGTACGGGGTGCTTCCTAGTGGTGATGACATCGTTTCCGAGCCACCACAGGATGCCTCGCCTGTTGGGCCAGTGGCCGATTCTCCGGCAAGGTCCCGACAGTCACAGAGGGCGGGCCTATTAGTTATAGAGAGCTCCAACGTTAGGCGGGTTATGGAGCCCCTCAGGAAAATAGCGGGTAGGTCGGAGAAGAATGCCAGTGTGCACTCGGTGTGCTTGCCGGGGGGTCTCGTCCGTAATGTGGAGGAGGCCCTTCCGGCAGCTATTGAACGCACTGGGTGTGACCGGTTGCAGATAGTAGCACATGTCGGAACGAATGACGCCTGCCGCTTGGGTTCTGAGGCCATCCTTGGTTCCTTCCGGCGGCTGGCTGATTTGGTGAAGACAACCAGCATCGCACGCGGAGTGCAAGCTGAGCTTAATATCTGCAGCATAGTGCCCAGAGTCGATCGCGGTCCTCTGGTTTGGAACCGTGTGGAGGGTCTAAACCAGAGGCTCAGACGACTCTGCGACTATAATGGTTGCAAATTCATCGACCTCCGTTATTGGGTGGAGAACTGTAGGGCCCCCCCAAGACAGGTCAGGCGTGCACTACACACCGGAAGCAGCTACTAGGGTAGCAGAGTACGTGTGGCGTGCACACGGGGGTTTTTTAGGTTAGAGGGACCCCCCCTTGGGCGAAACGATAAAATACCTGACGGCTTACCAGAGAGGACATTATCATCGTTGATAAAGAACGTCCGTCCTCAGAGACCAAAAACAGGAAAAGTTAACGTAATATTGGTAAACTGCAGGAGTATCCAGGGCAAGGTTCCTGAATTAGTATCTCTTATTGAAGGAAATAGTGCGCATATAGTATTAGGAACGGAAAGTTGGTTAAAACCGGAAGTGAACAGTAACGAAATCCTAGACACAGAATGAAATATATACCGCAAGGATAGGATAAACGCCAATGGTGGAGGAGTATTTATAGCAGTAAAGAATTCAATAATATCCAGTGAAGTTATTAGCGAATGCGAATGTGAAATAATCTGGGTTAAGTTAAGTATCAAAGGTGGGTCAGATATGATAGTCGGATGCTTCTATAGACCACCTGCATCAGCAACCGTAGTAGTTGAGCGCCTCAGAGAGAACCTGCAGAACGTCGTGAAGAAGTTTCGTGATCATACTATTGTAATAGGGGGAGACTTCAATCTACCAGGTATAGAATGGGATAGTCACACAATCAGAACTGGAGCCAGGGACAGAGACTCTTGTGACATTATCCTGACTGCCTTGTCCGAGAATTACTTCGAGCAGATAGTTAGAGAACCAACTCGTGAAGCTAACGTTTTAGACCTCATAGCAACAAATAGACCGGAACTTTTCGACTCCGTGAATGTAGAAGAGGGTATCAGTGATCATAAGTCAGTGGTTGCATCAATGACTACAAGTGTAATAAGAAATACCAAGAGAGGAAGGAAAATATATTTGCTTAACAAGAGTGATAGGGCACAAATCGC
Source organism: Schistocerca serialis cubense (assembly GCF_023864345.2). NCBI lineage: Eukaryota > Metazoa > Arthropoda > Insecta > Orthoptera > Acrididae > Schistocerca > Schistocerca serialis. Next base: position 604,862,721 of record NC_064643.1, read on the forward strand.
AGAATATCTGAGTGACCACCATCAAACGTTCATTTCTGAGGAAGAGGATGTGGAACAAAAATGGAAAAAATTCAGAAACATCGTCCAGTACGCCTTAGATAAGTTCGTACCGACTAAGGTCCAAAGCGAGGGGAAAGATCCACCGTGGTATAACAATCATGTACGAAAGGTACTACGGAAACAAAGAAAGCTTCATCATAGGTTTAAGAGTAGTCGAATCATAGCTGATAAGGAAAAGCTGAACGAAGCGAAAAAGAGCGTAAAGAGAGCAATGAGAGAAGCATTCAACGAATTCGAACATAAAACATTGGCAAACAATCTAAACAAGAACCCTAAAAAGTTTTGGTCATATGTAAAATCGGTAAGCGGATCTAAATCCCCTATTCAGTCACTCGTTGACCACGATGGCACCGAAACAGAGGACGACCGAAGAAAGGCAGAAATACTGAATTCAGTGTTCCGAAATTGTTTCACTGCGGAAAATCGTAACACGGTCCCTGACTTCAGCCGTCGCACGGACGCCAAAATGGAAAATATTGAAATAAACGATATCGGAATTGAAAAACAACTGCTATCACTTAGTAGCGGAAAAGCATCCGGACCAGACGAGATACCCTTAAGATTCTACAGTGATTATGCTAAAGAACTTGCCCCCTTTCTATCAGCAATTTATCGTAGATCGCTGGAAGAACGTAAAGTACCTAGCGACTGGAAGAAAGCGCAGGTCGTTCCCATTTTCAAGAAGGGTCATAAATCAGATGCGATTAATTATAGGCCTATTTCGCTTACGTCAATCTGTTGTAGAATAATGGAACATGTTTTGTGTTCTCGTATTATGACGTTCTTAGATAATACAAATCTCCTTCATCATAACCAACATGGATTCCGCAAACAGAGATCATGTGAAACTCAGCTCGCCCTATTTGCCCAAGAAATTCACAGTGCCGTAGACACTGGCGAGCAGATTGATGCCGTATTCCTGGACTTCAGGAAGGCATTTGATACGGTTCCGCACTTACGTTTAGTGAAAAAAATACGAGCTTACGGAATATCGGACCAGGTTTGTGATTGGATTCAGGATTTCCTAGAAGAAAGAACACATGTCATTCTTAACGGTTCAAAATCTGCAGATGTAGAGGTAATTTCGGGAGTACCGCAGGGAAGCGTGATAGGACCTTTATTGTTTACAATATACATAAATGACTTAGTTGACAACATCGGTAGCTCCGTGAGGCTATTTGCAGATGACACGGTTGTCTACAAGAAAGTAGCAACATCAGAAGACTCGTACGTACTCCAGGAGGACCTGCAGAGGATTAATGCATGGTGCGACAGCTGGCAGCTTTCCCTAAACGTAGATAAATGTAATATAATGCGCATACATAGGGGCAGAAATCCATTCCAGTACGATTATGCCATAGGTGGTAAATCATTGGAAGCGGTAACGACCGTAAAATACTTAGGAGGTACTATCCGGAGCGATCTGAAGTGGAATGATCACATAAAACAAATAGTGGGAAAAGCAGGCGCCAGGTTGAGATTCATAGGAAGAATTCTAAGAAAATGTGACTCATCGACGAAAGAAGTAGCTTACAAAACGCTTGTTTGTCCGATTCTTGAGTATTGCTCATCAGTATGGGACCCTTACCAGGTTGGATTAATAGAAGAGATAGACATGATCCAGCGAAAAGCAGCGCGATTCGTCATGGGGACATTTAGTCAGCGCGAGAGCGTTGCGGAGATGCTGAACAAGCTCCAGTGGCGGACACTTCAAGAAAGGCGTTACGCAATACGGAGAGGTTTATTATCGAAATTACGAGAGAGCACATTCCGGGAAGAGATTGGTAACATATTACTACCGCCCACATATATCTCGCGTAATGATCACAACGAAAAGATCCGAGAAATTAGAGCAAATACGGAGACTTACAAGCAGTCGTACTTCCCACGCACAATTCGTGAATGGAACAGGGAAGGGGGGATCAGATAGTGGTACAATAAGTACCCTCCGCCACACACCGTAAGGTGGCTCGCGGAGTATAGATGTAGATGTAGATGTAGATGGATAGAGCGTCTGCCATGTAAGCAGGAGATCCCGGGTTCGAGTCCCGGTCGGAGCACAGTTTTCAGTATGTCCCCAATGATGTATATCAACGCCTGTTTGCAGCTAGGGTGTCGATTTAATTATCATTTCATTCCAGAGAAGCTGCACGCTCATCAATGATATCTGTTCTTTCGGGTACAAATACTACATTTATAGCGATGGAATGTGTTATTGGTTGATCCCGCTTCCGAGATGCCTCTTATTCACATTTGCATTGTGTGTTAGTGTTTATAAAATGTTCTAGGCGCTGCAGTCTGGAACCGCGAGACCGCTACGGTCGCAGGTTCGAATCCTGCCTCGGGCATGGATGTGTGTGATGTCCTTAGGTTAGTTTGGTTTAAATAGTTCTAAGTTCTAGGGGACTAATGAGTCCCATAGTGCTCAGAGCCATTTGAACCATTTTTTTTATAAAATGTTATTTTCATTTCTTTCATCCTTGTTTTTCTTTTTCCTTGGCGCATTTTACTCTCCTTTCCTTACTCCCAGTTTATAGAACATTTTTCTAATAATGTTTGCGAAGACATATCGTTAATGTTTGGCACATTTGGATACTCTTAAACATACAACCGCACCGCTGCTCTGCTTTTGCGACATTCGCCATAAACGATATTCATTTTTTGACTGTTTTATACATTTTGAATGTCTCAATAACTTTGCGAGAAAGTTAGGATTACTGCAACTGCAGAACAGACTGATGGGCTTCAAGCGCACATGTAAACACAGAAACTACGTGAGTTACGTGCTTGCTTACATTTGTCGTAAGAGGGCAGACATTTGTGGAACCTCTTCTCCTAATGGCGGGCCGGCCGCTGTGGCCGAGCGGCTTAGGCGCTTCAGTCCGGAACCACGCTGCTGCTACAGTCGCAGGTTCGAATGCTGCCTCGGGCATCGATGTGTGTGATGTCCTTAAGTTAGTTATGTTTAAGTAGTTCTAAGTTTTAGGGGACTGATGACCTCAGATGTAAAGTCCCATAGTGCTCAGAGCCATTTGAACCATTTTTTGTGTCAATATACCGTTTTCTTCGAGGTAATTCAGAATGTTCGAACAGTACATATGTTCCAAAATCCTGCTGCATATCGATGTTAATGATATGGGCCTGTAATTTAGTGGATTACTCGTATTGCCTTTCTTGAATGTTGGTGTGACCTGTGCAACTTTCCAGTCTTTGGGTGCGGATCTTTCGTCTAGCGAACGGTTGTATGTCGTACTTAAGTAAGAAGCTATTGCATCAACACATTCTGAAAGGAACCTAGTGTAGGGGACTGATGACATCAGACGTTAAATCCCATAGTGCTTAGAGCCATTTGAACCTAATGGCGGTGGTTTGCAGCGCTTCATCATTCCACAGTAGATACCGCTGACGAATGACGTGAAACCGTGGGTTCTTTGTGTGTTGCAGGCTGTGTGATTGACGCAGCGTAGAGAAAGCAGCAGAATGTTCCGGTATTCATGTCGGTAACAAGCCGAGATGGTGTTTGCGTACGACCAAGCAGATGAAAATGGTCGCGAGGGAGAACCAGTCCTCTTAATCTGGTGAAGGCACAGTCCACCGCCTCCCCGCACGTTCGTCTGTGTGAAAGGACCCTCGATGTGGTTGGTGTCTGTGAGGGTATTTATTTTGGTATAGCCGTGATGCCTGTAGTCTGTTTCCATATGCTAGGCCCTACACAAACACCATACTGGCTTGTTCCCGCCATGAATACTATACCATTCTGCTGCTTACAGTACGCTGCGTCACACACACAGTCCGCAATACACGAGGAACACACGGCATGTGGTCAGAGGAACTTTCATTCGTCAGCGCCATCTACCGTGGCAACGACTCATATCCGGACACATGTTCTTGGGATCTTTTTCCTCCATATCCAGTCAGGAATCCGTCCATGCAGTTTGTCGGTTTTATTAATTTCACCCCGTATAATTCAGCTGGGGAAAAAAACAAAGTCGGTGTCGTAATTCGGCAATCATAAACGATAAAAATTACTAGCAGACGTCGGGAAATTTGCCATATTGTCCGCTATAATTTGGCGAAAACCGTACCACGATAGATATTCATTCTGGATTTATTTGGAATGGTCTGTCTTGGCTGTCTCATCCCGTATACGAGGCCAGTTCAAAAAATTCCGGAACTTTGTCGATAGAATTTTTCTATGCTTACCTTCCACTTATTGTCCATGGTCTCCTTCGAAATACTCTCCTCCACAATTGATACACCCCTCCCAACAACGTTTCCACCTCCGGAAGCATCTTGGTACGCCTCTTGCTGGATCGCGCGAAGCGCCGTCAGCGAATTTTCTTTTATCTCGACTATCGTTGCAAATCTTCGTCCTTTCAACTGGGTTTTCAACATTGGAAGTAAAAAGTGTCCGCAGGGGGCCAGATCTGGAGAGCAAGGAGGATTAGGCTGTTGAGTGATTTCGTTTTTTGTGTAATAGTCACGCACCAACAGGGACGAATGTGCGGGCGCGTTATGGTGATGCAAGTGCCATAAATTGTCTCGCCACATATCAGGCCGTTTCCTTCTTACATGTTCTCGCAGGTGTCGCAACATGCCCCTACAGTACCGTCGATTAACAGTTTGTCCCTGTGGCACGAATTCGTGATGAACTAAACATTCAAAGTCAAAGAAAATTGTCAGCAAGTCTGTGACATTTGACCTGACGTGACGAGCTTTTTCTTGGTCTTGCAAAACCTTTCGCGATTCATGGTGAAGATTGAACCATGGTCTAAAATGGCTCTGAGCACTATGGGACTTAACTTCTGAGGTCATCAGTCCCCTATAACTTAGAACTACGTAAACCTAACTAACCTAAGGACATCACACACATCTATGCCCGAGGCAGGATTCGAACCTGCGACCGTAGAGGTCGCGCGGTTCCAGACTGTAGCGCCTAGAACCGCTCGGCCACTCCGGCCGGCGAACCATGGTCTCAACGTCATAGTCGTTGACCCACGTCTCATTACCAGTTACGATTCTCTTAGGGAACATCTCATTCTCATTTGCGCGATCCGAAAGCGCTTCACAGATCGCAAGGCGAAGGTCTTGTCATGAGCCGTGGGACGAAATTGGCGGCAACGTGATGAATTCGAAGACGCTAGGTCAGGATTTCATGCCATGATTCAACTGAGATGTTACATTCTTGTGCAATCTCTCGGACAGTCTGTCTTTGATTGGTATGTACAATTTCGTTGACGTTCCTGACATAGGCGTCGTCGGTAGACGTCGAAGGGCTTCCTGAACGAGGGTTATCTTCAACCTTCGTCAGGCCAATTTCAAACCGTGTGAACCATTCGTAACACCGAGTACGGCGTCAGCACTCATTACCGTAGGCTTCATGCATCATTTCGTATTTCTCTGTAAAGGATTTCTCGAGTTTCACTCAAAATTTAATGCAGACGTGTTGCCCCTCTAACTCTGCCGTATCGAAATTCGCATACTGTGCGACACAACCGTCTACTCAATGCAACACTGAACAATAACAGACGCACAACATACTTCCGGTAGTTACAAAGTAAACACAGACGTGTGCAGGGATGCTAACCGCATTTTGCACCAACACACCACTGGCGCGAAATTACGAATGTTCCGGAGTTTTTTGAACAGATCTCGTAAATGTCTGTGTATTCCAATTAGCTTGTTGTGTTCTTAAACTGTAGTACCATGGAAGGTGGAGTTTCCTTTTAAAAATGATGCACGAATGACTTTCCGTGTTTTCGGCGGGCTAAACCTAAAAAACTCGGCATCGCTCACGAATATCAGTAATTTAATAGTAATGTAGGCGGTCTCACGCAGCAACACCAGTCTGAAAGAGGTGAACTCTGTGTAGGCAGCTGCAGTGGGAAATGGTATACGCCGGGAACACGCTGGTTCCGCAACTCACAGTCAGTGTCGCTGCGGCCCCTGGCGTTAGCATTCAAACGGTCACTGCCCTGGAAGGCAATGCAGCCGCGGGGCCGCACGGCTTTCACAGCTGAGCAGTGTGATTGCTTCCTGAGCCGCGAGACGCACGTCGATCGCTTTAACTGACGGTAATGTTATGCCTGACATGCCTTTACGTTGCTTTCGAAACAGGCTTAATATTCCTCTTCCATCGTACGCTTCTCGCTTACTTTCCACGCAGCGAAAGCTGGTGTTGCGGGACTGCAATTGAATGCTTACTTACGAAGGTAATTATCTCGTAATGCTTGACGGAAAATAAAAATAGCATTTTTTAACTACCAGAACTGTCGCCGTACTATTTTGAGAATCAAAATTTTCAGTCGGCTATAATTATGTGGTTACACACATCAGAGGTCACAGTGATAGAAAATTACGTAGACTGTAATGAAGATACTACCGAAAATCTTCGGTCTGTAAACATATACTTACATATTAACAGAAAGTCTGTCTCTCTTATTTCTTGCTTAAGCTGCCCGATCCCCAGGGATCCATCCAGAGTGATTTGATCTGGTTAATATTCAAAAGCACTACTGTAGGAACTTCTACTAAACGTACGTTAACAATGGATTATAAAATTTTTGAAAAAAAAAAAAGCGCTTCGTCACATGTTTTTCTTGGAAAAAGAAAACTTTTCTGCAGCGGAGTGTGCGCTGATACATTACTGGCCATTAAAATTGCTTCACCAAGAAGAAATGCAGATGATAAACGGGTATTCATTGGACAAATATATTATACTAGAACTGACATTTGATTACATTTTCACGCAATTTCGGTGCATAGATCCTGAGAAATCAGTGCCCAGAACAACCACCTCTGGCCATAATAACGGCCTTGATATGCCTGGGCATCGAGTCAAACAGAGCTTGGATAGCACGTACAGGTACTGCTGCCCATGCAGCTTCAACATGATACCACAGTTCATCAAGTGTAGTGATTGGCGTACTGTGACGAGCCAGTTACTCGGCCGCCATTGACCAAACGTTTTCAGTTGGTGAGAGATCTGGAGAATGTGCTCGCCAGGGTAGCAGTCGAACATTTTCTGTATCCAGAAAGGCCCGTACAGGACCTCTAACATGCGGTCGTGCCTTATCCTACTGAAATGTAGGGTTTCGCAGGAATCGAATGAAGGGTAGGGCCACGGGTCGTAACACATCTGAAATGTAACGTCCACGGTTCAAAGTGCCGTCAATGCGAACAAGAGGTGACCGAGACGTGTAACCAATGGAACCCCATACCATAACACCGGGTGATACGCCAGTATGGCGATGACGAATACACGCTTCCAATGTGCGTTCACCGCGATGTTGCCAAACACGGATGCGACCATCATGATGCTGTAAAGACAAGCTGGATTCATCCGAAAAAATGACGTTTTGCCATTCGTGCACCCAGGTCCGTCGTTGAGTACACCGTCGCAGGCGCTCCTGTCTGTGATACAGCGTCAAAGGTAACCGCAGCCATGGTCTCAGAGCTTATAGTCCATGCTGCTGCAAACGTCATCCAACTGTTCGTGCAGATGGTTGTCGTCTTGCAAACGTCCCCATCTGTTGACTCATGGATCGAGACGTGGGTGCACGATCCGTTACAGCCATGCGAATAAGATGCCTGTCATCTCGACTGCTAGTGATACGAGGCCGTTGGGATCCAGCACGGCGTTCCGTATTACCCTCCTGAACCCATCGATTCCATATTCTGCTATCAGTCATTGGATCTCGACCAACGCGAGCAGCAATGTCGCGTTAAGATAAACCGCAATCGCGACAGGCTACAATCCGACCTTTATCAAAGTGGGAAACGTGATGGTACGCATTTCTCCTCCTTACACGAGGCATCAAAACAAAGTTTCACCAGGCAACGCCGGTCAACTGCTGTTTGTGTATGAGAAATCGGTTGGAAACCTTCCTCATGTCAACACGTTGTAGGTGTCGCCACCGACGCCAACCTTGTGTGAATGCTCTGAAAAGCTAATCATATGCATATCACAGCATCTTCTTCCTGTTGGTTAAATTTCGCGTCTGTAGCACGTCATCTTCGTGGTGTAGCAATTTTAATGGCCAGTAGTGTATGAACTTCCTGGCAGATTGAAATTTCGTGCCGTAACGAGACTCGAACTCGTGGTCTTTGCCCTGCCCAGGCCAGTGCTCTGCCACCTGAGCTACCCAAACTCAATGGACAAGTGGTTCGTGCTTGGGTGGCTCAGTTGGTAGAGCACTTGCCGGGGAAGGGCCAAGACCCCGACCCCGACTTCGGGTATCGGTCCGGCTTACAATTTTAATGTCAGGAAGTTTCATAAAGGTCTTTACTACACTTCTTCCACTGCCGCACCGAAGACCGTCAATAATCTTTTATCCTAAATTTTACGATTCGCTGAGTGAGGCACTCGAGAATATCCTGGAGATACCACAAGAAATAGCCGGCAGTCGATCAAAATACGTTTTTTGACGTCCCCGTCAATAAGCTGATGCGGTTGTGATGTGGGAGTCTTCCTCGTTGGGCACTTCCGACAACGTGATCTGCAGCGTATCCTGTCCGTTGAGGGGACATCGCAGATTCCCTCCCACATCAATGTGTGAGAAGTAGTAGCCCATTTCTATTGACCCTGGACGTTGATATATCGCCGAAACACAACTTTCCTTACTGCTGGGTAGTAGTAGAGGGTACTATCACAAATACTACTCCGAGAACGGTTATTAACGTCTAGTTGACACAGGTACTTTGAGGTAGCAGACTGAGGAGGCACAATTGTACTGTGTAGGACAGAAGCTCGGTACAGCTAATGATTTCGACGTTTTCGGGAACTCTGTGATCTTACACGCTTGATAAAAGCTTTGAGGGCGCTGGATGTTGACTAGGTTATTTTTTTCATCTGTGTGTAAATTCAAAATTACAGAGATTGTATTTAGTGAACATTTGTTACAAATTAAAGTTGTGTGATGGATCCGAAATGCAACCCAGATCTCTGCCTGTCGTGGTCAGTGAGCTACCAATTTCGCTAACTCGTTGTATATACAGGGTGTTTCGCAATTCATGTTACACACTTATAGAGGTTGTAGAGGGGATTTAGTACATGAAGTTTTATATAGGAACCATTGTCTGGAAACCTCATCCAATGAATCCAACGACGCGACAGAGCGTCAAAGTTTTAGGTGCCGTCGCCTGTAAATGTGTGTATTTATACATGGTGATCCCATGGGGACCTTACAAAAATTTCTAGGATGATGGAGAAGGATAAATGTATCAATTTGATGTAAGGGCACGTGTACCGAAAGCGAACAAGTGGAATGTTGTAAGAGAAAACTGTTCTGATGGCTCCTACTGTGGAATAAATGTGTTGCTACTGTTGTAGCTAATATTTTAGAGTAGATGACTTTCACAGATGGTAGTATGGATCAGAACAAGAAGAAATGTCCGGTAAACGAGGACTCTAAACTGCATATCTGATGAGTTTTGAGCAGTTGTTCACCTTCGCCACTGTGAAAAACATCTCTGTACTGAACACGTGCTCGCAGCTTTTAAGGTATGCATTTTAGTGCTCACGTTTACTGTGTTCTTGTTTTGGTGTCCATACAACCACATCTGAAACCTGCCTAGCCTAAAATCTTAACAACAGTACCCACACGTGTTCCACTCTTAGCAGTACCAGAACTGTTTTCGCTTATAACTTTCGACTCGTTCGTTTCCAGTACAGGAACCCTTACCTCAAATTGATACATTTATCCTTCTCCATGATACTAGAAAGTTTGTAACATCATCACGGAATCATTCTCTCTCTCTCTCTCTCTCTCTCTCTCTCTCTCTCTCTCTCTCTCTCTCTCTCTCTCTCTCTCTCTCTCTGTGTCTGTGTGTGGTGTGTGTGTGTGTGTGTGTGTGTGTGTGTGTGTGTGTGTGTGTGTGTGTGTAGCGGCGTTGGATGACGCTTCTGTACAGGGGGTCCTATCTAAAGCTTGATCTAATGAGTCCCGTCAACAGTCTCTAGAAGTGTCTAACACGGATTGTGGTCCTCCTTATATTGCTCATGATGCGGTTGTTATCTTGAGTTCGAAACTTGGTTTGGCGCAGCTCTGCACGCTGATCTATCCTGTGGAAGACCTTTCATCTCTGCATAACTACTGCAGCGTATATCCTTCTGAATCTGCTTACTGGTGACAGGCGTCGATCTCACCGCTCAACACACACACTTCCCTATTAAGCGATCCCTTATTTTAGTCAAGTTGTGCCATAAATTTCTTTCCTGTCCATTTACATTCAATATCTCATCGTCCGTTATCCGGCTGGGATTCCTCTCCGTAGCCACAAGCCCTTGGCTTAAAAGAAACTCTTCTCACAAAGCTTGTTCAAAGACATTTTCTCTCCGATACGCAATTCATATTGGAACAGAGATTTTCGTATATTCCAGTCCTCGTGAAACAAATCGTCGGGAAAGTTTTGTCTGAACTAAAAGCCTTCTCTGCATTAAGAGGCTTCCAAAACGGAATACGGTTGAAAATACAAAATCTACAGAGTTAAAATTTTTATCTTATATGACAAGAAAAAGGAAATGTGCCTTCTAGCTAACGTAAGTCGTCAATTAAGGAAAGAACTGTTGGAAAGTAGTCAGTCTGCTGTGTCGGCGAATTCTCTTCTGTAGGCCTACGCTCCCTTTGCTCTGCGGACTCTTATCTTGAACCCTGAATTTACAGTGACGATCACGCAGTTTTGGTCTATGAAGTTCGACATTCTTCGAAATGTTGAAGAGAAGAAGACTTTCTCGAAACTGTCAGTCAAGTCAATGAAAGGATCGAAACTGCGGGGGCTGGTTATGCCTTCTGTGCTATCCATGCACTCGTCATGGACAGACTCAGACTTTCAAATCGGCATTTGTCCGATGCCTTGCAGACTCTACTGACATCCCCCTGCTACGCCTACTGAAATAGGAACTCTGTGAGAACGGGAGAGATCGACACAGATGCAGCCTCAGGAGCGTTTTTTCCTCTAGAAGTGTTCGTCCGGTAGCGTAGCAATAGTCTTGTGTGGATTTGGAAGATATACTGGTAAGCAAGTGAATTTCTGAGTCGGTGATGAAGCGAGCAGGGATAGCGAATTTGGTAGCACGTTATCCGCGGAAGGCAGGTCAGAGTGTTGGTCTGGCACACATTTTATTGCTAACGCTCACCGCCTCGCACGTTGCCGAAACAACTGAAGGATGTCATCTCATCTTTTTTCCTTAATTGCATAGATAGGGGCAATTTCAGTGTTTCACCTAACAAGCTTATGAAAAAATTAATATACGAAGGGCGCTCAATAAGTAATGCTGTACATTGATCTTCTCGGCCAATTTCGGTTGAAGAAGTGTGGAATCTGTTGTGGGACATCGTGGAATATTCCCGTTTCATGAAGTCTCTACAGGTGGTGGCGCTATACGTAGACTTCAAAGTGGCGTCTGTTAAGGGAGGTGCGTTCCAGGCAGAGAGCTGTCACTGAGTTTCTTTAGGCGGGAAACTAGAGCATTGCAGATTTTCATAGGCGCCAGAAGAACGTCCACAGAGACCTGGCAGTGAACAAAAGCACGTAAGTCGTTGGGCGAGGCGTCTGTCGTCATTGCAATGAGGTCGCGCAAACCTGTCCGGTCTCCCACGCGTCGGCCGGCCACACACAGCTGTGACTCCTGCAATGTTGGAACATTCGAGGTGGTCAACAGATCGACAATCAAACACCTCGCTGCTCAACTGGACGTCTCTGTTGGTAGTCCTAACACACTCGTCCACCAGTTGGCGTACTCTAAGGTGTGTACCTCCTGCTGGGTTCCTCACCGCCTAGAAAAAAGACCATAAAGAGCAACGAAGGACCATCTTTGCGGAATTGCTTCCGCATTACGAAACTGATCGTGATGACTTTTTGTCGAACATAGTCACAGGCAATGAAACATGGGTTCATCATTTCGAACCGGAAACAAAACGCTACACCGTCTCTCCTTCGAAGAAAAAGTTTAAATGGCTCTGAGCACTATGGGACTTAACTTCTGTGGTCATCAGCCCCTAGAACTTAGAACTACGTAATCCTAACTAACCTAAGGACATCACACACATGCATGCCCGAGGCAGGATTCGAACCTGCGACCGTAACGGTCGCGCGGTTCCAGACTGTAGCGCCTAGAACCGCTTGACCACTTCGGCCGGCCGAAGAAAAAGTCCAAAGCTGCACCCTCAGCCGGTAAAGTCATGGCGCCGGTCTTCTGGGACTCTGAAGCGGTTACACCTTCCTCGTAGTGCAGCGATCAGCTGTGAAGTGTATTGTGCTACCCTCAGGAAATTGAAGGAACTTCTCTTCCTCCATGACAAGGCAAGGCGTCACACATGTCTGCGCACCCGAGAGGGGTTCACAAATCTTAACTGGACTGTTCTTCCTCAACCATCCAACAGCACGGATCTCGCACCTTTCGACTTCTCCGTGTTTGGTTCAATGAAGGATGCACTCCGTGGGAGGCAGTACGTGGGTGACGGGGAGGTTATTGACACAGCAATACGTGGACTCCGACGTCGGCCAGTGGAGTTGTACCATTTGGGCACACAAGCCCTCCCAATAAGGTGGGTAAAGCCGTTGCAATGAACGGAGATTACGTTGAAAAATATGGTTTTGTAGTCTGAAAAGTGGGGAATGATATGATGTATTGAAATTCTGAATAAAACCAATCTGCTTTGGGGGGAAAAAATTGTGTTGCATCACTTGTTGATCCCCCCCCGTACATTGACTCAGCGCAGTCCGTTATCACCAGTAGATCCCTTCCCCCATTGTTGCTATTCCCATGTACCCGTGGAGAGCTTCTGGCTGTAGCGTTGAAAATTAATAGCAGGCAACATCGGTCACAATGAGGGTCTGAATCAGGCCTGGAGGCGCGCTTAAGTAGCCGAAGGGTTAAGGAAACTGTTCGAGATTGTGTCCACTTGTAGTATAAATTTTAATATCTCATAATCGTTCGTGACAAGAGTGATCTTGTCGTAACAGGTAAAGGCAGCCGCGTCTCCTATACCATCCTATCTCTCGCTATATTGCCTGCCTCAGACCAGTGGCTACGAAAGTGCCGCACCTTCTGCATAATTCAGGAACGTTGAAGCTTAATATACTCTTTGCGGGACATCACAACGGTTGCTAAAATGTTTCATGACGAATAAATCCGCTCCAGTTGCACTTGCAAACCCCTTATTTCGATAAAATCGTACACACAACCCCAGTTTGAGGATGTAAATCCCATTTTCAAGCCCTAAAAAACCCAAGGAAAACTAAGAGGGATTCTTCATGAAATTAACATTGATATCGCTTATACATATGTGAACGTCACATTATACCTTCATTGCGCATGATAAAGTTCTACCAGCCATGTGCAAAAATCCAGCAAATTAGTCGAGTAATATGCGAGATCCCGTGCGGTTGTGGCATGAAAAAGTTCTCTATGTCAACCATTACCACATCGGGTAAAGTGGGCCTAACGGGAAAAAAGATTAATGTTGTAGCAAATAACCAAACACTGCCAGCCTAAAGCAAAAATGAATCAACTGCGAACGACTAGACATGTAGCATGGGCTGGGCACCTATATGGTAAGCTACTTTTGAGGCTCACAAATTGGAATTCTACAGATTTTATGCCTTCAATTTAATTCCTTAAGCCTATGCCACACGTCTAGCCGTTCGCAGTTGATTCACACGTTACATTAGGCTGGTAATGTGTGCTTATTTGCTATTACAAGAACTGTCATCTTTTTTCGGTTAGCCTCCGTTTACCGGTGTGGTACTGATTGACTCAGAGAACCTTTTCGTGCCTCACCCGCACAGGATCTCGCGTACTACTTGATTAAATCTGGTGTATGTTTTACATGACTGGTAAGACTTTCTCGCAGTTAATCAAGAGATAATCTCAGCTTCACATTTGTATGAGCCCTATTAATGTTAATTAATTGCATGAAGAATCCCTTTTGGTTTCCTTTTTTGTAGCGCCTGAAGACGGGATTTACATCCTGAAACCTGGGTCGTGTGTACAACTTTATCCGAATAAAGGATTTGACAGGTAGAACTGAAGCGGATTTATTCATCATGAAAAAAAATATTAAAACTTGATTAGCTGCAAGACAGTAAAAATCACAGACATAATCGTGAAATGTATGCAGCATCAACTGCTGGTTCCAGGAAGGGACATTTATACTTCTGTTGGATAAATCGTATCGTCGACGTTGATGCCGCTACACAGAATTCTGTCTCGTGACACACTGACATATATGTTACACATAATAACTGGCATAATTTGACGTAACCGTTGTTTCAAATGTACTGTGGTACCAGCCGAACTGAACTCCTCACAACAAGTGGACAGTGGAACAAGGCCTACCGGTTCCCATGCCCATCGGCCGCACGCAGCTAACACAAATCATTACTCTTTCATAGGAGAGCTGAATGAACGTTAATACTTGAATTTTATTTTTTATTAGTTCCAGCACTTCATATTAGTGTTATGAAACAAGTAATTTGGCTCTCTATCAATGAAAATGCACTACCGGAAAAAAATTAGTAGACCTGGAAAGACGATGTCGATTTCGATCCGATGGAGGCATATGCCGCCTGGAGGATAGTGGATGTACTGACAGTGGTTTCAGCTTCGTCCGCCAACACACAGTGTAGTGGTATAGCTACCTAAGCGCCACCTGTGTCTATCCACAAATAGGAAATGCTCACAGCCAGAAGGCTCAGTGTGGTGCAATTGTGTGAAGAAAGAAGGCAACCTTGTCACGGAGATGCACTCGTGCTTCCTACAGCCAACTGAGCTAGTTTGAATGGGGTCGATTTTGCCTTCAGAGTGGCGGGATGGTCCTTTGGGAGAATTGCCCCACATGCTGGACGTGCTGTGTCAGTTGTGCAAGGATGCTAGTATCGGTGGTCACGTGAACATTCTCACGTCCGTAGACTAGGTTCTCGACGCCCACGCATAACAGATGCCTGCCAAGATCGTCATATTGTAAGGGCAGCAGTGGCAGATCGTACAACTATTACAGCCCAGATGAGAGGGCTTGTGAGCCCAGACGTGTCAACACGAACGGTCGCCAACCGGTTACTAGCAGTGTGCCTACGGGCACGCACACCTCCAGCCCGTTTTCCACTCTCGCCACAGTATCGACGTGCACGGCTCGACAGAGGATCAATTGGAGGATGAAATGGTGCACCGTAGTTTACAGCGATGAAAACAGATTCTGCCTGCACGCAAGTGACACTGGTTGATATACACTCCTGGAAATGGAAAAAAGAACACATTGACACCGGTGTGTCAGACCCACCATACTTGCTCCGGACACTGCGAGAGGGCTGTACAAGCAATGATCACACGCACGGCACAGCGGACACACCAGGAACCGCGGTGTTGGCCGTCGAATGGCGCTAGCTGCACAGCATTTGTGCACCGCCGCCGTCAGTGTCAGCCAGTTTGCCGTGGCATACGGAGCTCCATCGCAGTCTTTAACACTGGTAGCATGCCGCGACAGCGTGGACGTGAACCGTATGTGCAGTTGACGGACTTTGAGCGAGGGCGTATAGTGGACATGCGGGAGGCCGGGTGGACGTACCGCCGAATTGCTCAACACGTGGGGCGTGAGGTCTCCACAGTACATCGATGTTGTCGCCAGTGGTCGGCGGAAGGTGCACGTGCCCGTCGACCTGGGACCGGCCCGCAGCGACGCACGGATGCACGCCAAGACCGTAGGATCCTACGCAGTGCCGTAGGGGACCGCACCGCCACTTCCCAGCAAATTAGGGACACTGTTGCTCCTGTGGTATCGGCGAGGACCATTCGCAACCGTCTCCATGAAGCTGGGCTACGGTCCCGCACACCGTTAGGCCGTCTTCCGCTCACGCCCCAACATCGTGCAGCCCGCCTCCAGTGGTGTCGCGGCAGGCGTGAATGGAGGGACGAATGGAGACGTGTCGTCTTCAGCGATGAGAGTCGTTTCTGCCTTGGTGCCAATGATGGTCGTATGCGTGTTTGGCGCCGTGCAGGTGAGCGCCACAATCAGGACTGCATACGACCGAGGCACACAGGGCCAACACCCGGCATCATGGTGTGGGGAGCGATCTCCTACACTGGCCGTACACCACTGATGATCGTCGAGGGGACACTGAATAGTGCACGGTACATCCAAACCGTCATCGAACCCATCGTTCTACCATTCCTAGACCGGCAAGGGAACTTGCTGTTCCAACAGGACAATGCACGTCCGCATGTATCCCGTGCCACCCAACGTGCTCTAGAAGGTGTAAGGCAACTACCCTGTCCAGCAAGATCTCCGGATCTGTCCCCCATTGAGCATGTTTGGGACTGGATGAAGCGTCGTCTCACGCGGTCTGCACGTCCAGCACGAACGCTGGTCCAACTGAGGCGCCAGGTGGAAATGGCATGGCAAGCCGTTCCACAGGACTACATCCAGCATCTCTACGATCGTCTCCATGGGAGAATAGCAGCCTGCATTGCTGCGAAAGGTGGATATACACTGTACTAGTGCCGACATTGTGCATGCTCTGTTGCCTGTGTCTATGTGCCTGTGGTTCTGTCAGTGTGATCATGTGATGTATCTGACCCCAGGAATATGTCAATAAAGTTTCCCCTTCCTGGGACAATGAATTCACGGTGTTCTTATTTCAATTTCCAGGAGTGTAGTTGGGAGCAGGATACAGGGGCTGCTAGAGTTGAAGGCTGAGCAGCAAATTGAGGATAGAATATAAAATTGAATTTATTACGCAAGAAAATTCATGCAAGGTACTGGTAACAACATATTGACATATAACTTGTTCACTTTAAATGTACATCAGCTGATTTAACATGAATCATCAAGTTATCTAACATCAAACAATCTGCAGATATGAGATTTAAACCTTTACCAAAATTTTAATGCTTGTAAAATGTTATTACGAAACACAGAAAAATACCAAACTGGTCACTGTATTTAAGCCTTACATAACCTAATGGGCACAATGGCTTACAGGAAATACCACAGACGTATAGCAATATCTGCCCACTACAGCACTGTCTTACGTGACCTTGTGTGCCACAATGATTCACAGAACCAACTCATATAGTTAAATGGTAAATATTACCCACAATGGTGCTTGCGTTATAATCTTACGTACCACATCGATTTACGAAGACAATGCAATTAATGCCAAGTACAGTCTGGTCCAGAATAACGAGTGCCCTACCACTGATTAAACTACTGAGAATCAGTAATGAACCGTTTTACAAGGCAAGCACATTCAGTTCAGACAAGTTAACAAGACAGTGCCTCCATTTGAATTTTACCACAGAAATCCATCAATAGTCGTAGGCCAGACGGTGATTCGAAAAGGATGGATAACAAGTTACCGCACTGTTGGCGGTTGGCACTAAACCCCTGGCGTCCGATAGATGTGTGGGCCGGAAACCCCGTTGCAACAGGAGCCGTTAACAACAGTACCCACAGAACTCTTTCTAAAACCACACCGTGAAATGACGTCAAAGGGGTTTACAAAACAGTTCAACACTCACCAGCAGTGAGTAACAGAAAAGGACAAAAAACACACACACACGGCACTTACAATTAGCGTTGTATTATTCCTAGCTGTGGTCAAGATTGAATTAATTTTAATCCAACAGGTAAACAGTGGTGTCACAGTAGACTTAAACTTTACTTGACTAGCGTGACAATTTGGGCGTCCCTTAACTGACATAAGTTCAGTAACAAACTGAAATGCAATTTAAAGACATTCACGTAAGGGTATTGTGAAACACTTCATCAACGATTTAAGCAAACACGCCCACATAGGCGCTCCAGTTCATACGTAAATCAACCGGGGCACAAGTCCGTATTTCGACACGCGACGTGGGAACACTCACTGCTCAGCAGCGCAAGCCAGAATACGACAGAAAGAAGTCTCGCTGTAACTCCACCAGATGAAGATGCACCAGACTAACAGCTCACCTTTAACAATATTAATGCAAATGCCGCTAATAAGGTAATGGCCAGAATAACACCAGCCCGTAGCCACAGCGAGAGGAAGGTTGAACACGTAAACAGAACGAACGACAGCGAGTCACTGCAGCATCTCCAGTTCCGCTGCTCGGCCGGCCCCAATGCAACTGTCACACTCACACCACTAACCGACGCGACCTCCGCGATCTTCCGGCGTCGCTCCGCCCAGGCCCGCTCGTCTCTCTCTCTCTCTCTCTCTCTCTCTCTCTCTCTCTCTGAGACTCCCCTTCGGCTTCCCGCACGGAATCCCAGAGGGCGCACCAACCCGCGCACCGGAAAGCGAATCGAAAGAGATCGAACACACTACACCGGAACAATCAGATCGCAGGAGCACACGGCACAGTCGTTTGCGCGAACCACGTAGACCTGATTAGCGCTGTCTCGTAGAGTGCATTCGTCGAAGACTCACTGACCACACCCGAGGCCTTATGATATGGGCTGCGATAAGCTACAACAGCTGTCGTTCGTCTTGTGCGTTTCTGGAAGGGAAGCTAACCAGCTCCCGGTAAGTGCAGAATGTTGTTAGATCCGTTGTTTTCCCGTTCTTCAAACAGGAAATTGACATGTTGTTCCAATGGCATAATGTTCGCTCACACACTGCCCGTGAAACTCAACGTGCTCCACAAGACGTGCAGCAACTTCCTTGGCCAGAAAGATCTCCGGACTTGTCTCCAATCAAGCACCTGTAGGATATGGTGGGAAGAGAAGTGACTCGTGCGACTCTTACAGAACTATGTGAACAGGTCGGGCAGGCGTGGCAGAGCGAATCCCAGGACAGTGTTCGCCACCTGTACGATCGATTGGATGCCAGTCAGCGCTTGCGTTGCCTCCCGTGGAGGGTACACCGCGTGCTGATATCTGTGTTTCAGCGTGGGTCGATATGTGGTGCCTCTGAACCGCTTGTGCTTTTTATCTGTAAATGTAATCATTTCATATGCTGCATATGCACAGTTGCAACAGTGAATCGTTAGTCAAAATGGTTCAAATGGCTCTGAGCACTATGGGACTTAACATCTATGATCATCAGTCCCCTAGAACTTACAACTACTTAAACCTAACTAACCTAAGGACATCACACAACACCCAGTCATCACGAGGCAGAGAAAATCCCTGACCCCGCCGGGAATCGAACCCGGGAACCCGGGCGTAATCGTGAGTCAGTTGGAAACATCTCGTAGGGTGTGCTCCTCTTTTTTAGCAGTGTGTTTTAGGCTCTCTACTCATCAAATCTTTCTCGATCTACATCTCGACGAATCTGTTCTAACTTCAGTAAGTCCGACTGAAACTCGCTGCCCAGCTAAAAGAATTACTCGCTACTAAACACTGATCTCACCGAAAGACAGCTTGTAGAGAAGAACCTGAGTTATTCGCAGACCAAAGTGGAGGTCAGCGCAGTCGGTCACTCGTCTAATTCTAAAAATCGAATAAAAACAATCTCGATCGTGTTTTCACTGGTGGAGGAATGGCACGCCCTACCACAACAACTCCTTACCAACCTTGTGGCCAGCATGGCAGCACATTGGTGATCATACTCCCTATTAAGAACCGTGTACCACCGTTTCTAATATCCAGGGGACCATCAAGAACTTGTCTTCGAATCAAAGTGCCATTTCTGTTCGTGGTCCAAGTTTCATCGAGCTGTGTTACTTGGCAGAGAAAGTCCTCCGAAAGTTGCTTAAGTCCTTTGGTTTTGCACACCTGTGTGTTTATTTGCCAGGCCAATATTTGGACATATAGCCCATCACCAATGGCATCTGATACAGCGGATAAACAAACAGATGTATGCATATCGATGTGGATAACACACAACTTCTGTATACTCTGAATTAGAAATATAAGATTACTTACGAGTACATACTGTGATCGTCTACATGAACCGTCTTGTCCGTCAAGTATAAAATCGTTAGGATGGTTAAAATTATGTGAATCTAGAAAACAAGAACCTACTGAATATTTAAAATCTAGTTGTAATTCCGTACATATCCTCGATACATGACCACAATGGTGTCCATTGTCTACCTTACGTCTGCAGTACACAGATCGTCCTTTGTACACGTTACAGTAAAACGCTAAACAGCCACATTTCTTGGTCGTATAGGCCCTACTGTCACGTTAATAAAACATGGAACTGGTGGCTATGGCGAAGAGTTTGATAGTACGGGTCTCCTGTTGTCTCTGAGATAGGAATCTAAGCAGATCTGTGGCATGCACTCACTATGTACATTAAATACTGCGTTTGGACAAATATTGTACAAAAGTATAATAAATAAAGAGTTAAAATTGATGCTGACTATTATGAACGACACACTCAGCTATACAGACGCGAAGTCGCCGCCCCAACCATGGATCTAAGGAGCACTAACATATCGTGTCAACATTTACTGGAAATTTCATGCCGGGAAACGGAGAAAACTAAAACTTATCTGGTTAAAATGTTGTTAAAGTGCTGTATATGTATCTTGTAGCATAATCTGTCAATTCATTAAGGACGTTGTCCAGGTGTCGCCATGTGAGTGTATATCTCTGTTTTTTCCTAGGACATTCACTAATCTTTGAAGAACGATGATGATCTTAGTGACGTCGTTATCAGAATGCTTGTATTGTCTTAAATGAGAATGAAGTGCAGAATGAAGGGACTCACTGTGATTGTTCTCCATACTTTGAAGTTGCTCCCCGTTTTCCTAACGTAAAAATAACCAGTCACCATATATTATTTCATTTACTCCGAACTTATTATATGCCTGACTTGGCCAGCGTTCTCTTTCCAGAAGCCAATTTGTGGTCTAACTTTGCGAAACAAACCAGTACGGGAAGCCTACAAACCTCTCTTTCTTTTTCTTTGATTGATTCCTTTCTAGTGTCATCTGATATCTATTCCTAGTGTCTCCCTTATGTTTCTTGGTGCATAACTTAACTAATGTAGGGGCAAAGCCGTCGTTAGATGGCGTTACTCAGTACTAATATTCACCTCACTTAAAGGGTATTTGATTACCGTGGCCGGCCGCTGTGGCAGAGGGGTTCTAGGTGCTTCAGTCCGGAACCGCGCTGCTGCTACGGTCGCAGGTTCGAATCATGCCTCGGGCATGGATGTGTGTGATGTCCTTAGATTAGTTAGGTTTAAGTAGTTCTAAGTTATAGGGGATTGATGACCTCAGATGTAAAGTTCCATAGCGCTCAGAGCCATTTGAACCATTGGATTACCGTGTCAGTCGCTGAGCGGAAATACGCCTCTTTATGGGATCGGTGATGGTTAGAGCTGTTGCGATTTATGCAATCAGATGTAGCGGGTTTTCGGAACGTGTTAAACATGTAGGCATCTCTCTCCTTTTTGTCATCCAGGTAAAAGAAATGACACTCCCGTTGCCCTCGAGGGGCGAGGGACTGAATCATACATACCGCCAAAGTTAGCAACTCAGTCCACTGTATGGTACAGGCAGAGACCAAAGCTCTTCATGTAGGTAACTTTACAGTCTCTTAGTATATTAATGACCATCTTATGGCGCTTGCCGTAACAGACATTGGGAACTCACTACTTACGTTGGAAGCAACACAGTTAGAACTTGGCTAAGCCGAGTAGCTTGCTGAAGATTGGCTACTACCGCTGGTGCAACAAACTTTTTATGCCTCAACGGTGGATTTGCATCCAGAACAGCAAGCTTCAAATCTCCGTCCGGCCACCCAGTTTTAGATTTCCCGTGACTTTGCACAAATCTGAGAATTCCATGGACTCCAGGAAAGTACTCAGCTGTAGTAATTTTCGTATTTGGTGATGAGGGAACACGCCTTATCCAGTACCTTCCCTATGGTGGGGACACACGTCACGTGCTCAGGCGACTGTAGTCTGTTATCAAGACAAGCGTTGTAAACAATGAACGTGGAGTCCCCGGGACTCCGCGACGCATTTAGCGTAATATTTACAGTTTGGTGAATACGCCTGCGAATCCAAAAAAAGAGTTAACGATACATATCCTAGCTTTGAAGATTGTGTACTGAGATGGATTGAGGAATGCGATGCTCGCTATTCAGATCAAGAGGGCGGTCCCCAGAACAACATTACTATCGAAAATGCTATTGGGAGTGATCACGAAACAGCAAGTAAACTTTCTGACGATGAATCCGATGACGAATATGAGATACAGGTTACTCGAAGACAGAAATGGTATGTTCAATTAATTGCAAATCTACAGGTTTCCTAAATACACTGCTGGCCACCGTAAATGCAACACCCTGAAGGAAGCATCCGAATCAAGTGAAATTTACACCATGGGTTTGCAGCGATGAGATATGCAACTGATTAGAATTTCAGCGCAGACGCACATCACGCGCGCCTGTGGCGCCACCTCATAGCACCATTTAAGGCTTGGTCATTTCGACGAGTGTACGTTCGGCACGTGTGTTTACCTTGTGGTTGTTTCACAAGACGATCAGTTATGCCTCGTAGACAACAGCGAACATCTTTTGATCAAGTATCCGAGTTCGACAGAGGAAGGATAGTGGCTTACCGATATTGTGGATTATCATACAGAGAAATCGCTAGTCGTGTTGGACGAAACCAAACAACTGTAATGCGGATATGTGACCGTTGGATGCAGGAGGGTACGACGGACCGACGTGGTCGATCGCATTCACCTCGGTGCACCACTGCACGTGCTGATAGGCAAATTGTGCGCATGGCAGTGACGGATCGCTCAGTGACATCCCGAACCATAGCACAGCACATTGCGTCTGTAACGCATCATCCAGTGTCTGCGCGTACCATTCGACGCCGTTTACAGCAGAGTGGTCTGTCCGCAAGACGTCCATTGCTTCGTCTACCATTGACTCAGAACTACAGACGTCTCCGTCTGATGACAGACGGATGTGGACGGCAGAATGGAATGACGTTGTCTTTACTGACGAGGCACGCTTCTGTCTGCAGCACCACGATGGTCGGATTCGAGTGTGGATACACCGTGGAGAGAGAATGCTGGACAGCTGCATTATGCACCGCCACACTGGTCTTGCACCGGGTATTATGGTATGGGGCGGTATTGAATATTACTCTCGCACGCCTCTAGTACGCATTGCCGGTACTTTAAATAGCCGGCGCTACATATCCGAGGTGCTGGAGCCAGTTGTCCTTCCTTACCTTCAGGGCTCTGCCACAGCCATATTTCAACAGGATAATGCTCGACCACACGTGGCACGCATTGTCCAAAGGTTCTTCGTCAATAACCAGATTGAATTGCTTCTCTGGCCGGCTCGCTCTCCGGATCTTTCGCCGATAGAAAACATGTGGTCCATGGTTGCTCAACGAGTGACCCAGATTACATCCCCAGCTGCCACACTAGATGATCTTTGGCAACGTGTGGAAGCTGCTTGGGCTGCTGTACCCCAGGAACACATCCAACGTCTCTTTGACTCAATGCCGAGACGTGTGGCAGCGGTGATCTCCAACAATGTCGGCTACTCTGGCTACTGATTCTGGCAGGAACCACATGTCACAGACGTCTGTAAACGTAATCATTTGATACTTGGTCAACATGTTATCTACAAAATAAATCTTGTTGTGCTACCTCTTGTCTTTCTTGGTGTTGCATTTACGGTGGCCAGCAGTGTATCTCTTTTATACGCGCTTCTCGCTTCCCACGCCCGGGTTCGATTCCCGGCGGGGTCAGGGATTTTCTCTGCCTCGTGATGAATGGGTGTTGCGTGCTGTCCTTAGGTTAGTTAGGTTTAAGTAGTTCTAAGTTCTAGGGGACTGATGACCATATATGTTAAGTCCCATAGTGCTCAGAGCCATTTGAACCATTTTTTTATATGCGTGTTTCGACCGTTCCATCGATAATTATTTTTACCTGTTTTGTACTGCTATTTTTATTTTTAGTTTTATCTACCTGTTTTGATGTGCTGTGTCCAATCTTGAAATTTGAACATTTACAATTCTCGCAAAGATCGGCTCTGAATTGATCCTTGTTTAACAGATCTTGGCTGCACTCGTCAACATTTCTTTTGGGAACGGCCGCTGATAACCTCGTTGTTGTGCGCCCTAAAACACTAATCATCATCATCATCATCATTGTGAGTAATTTAGTTTTCCCACAGAAACAAATGTATGCCCTTTTCTTATAGTTTAGACCGTACGAAATGTGTATTCGATAAAAAATTATTTGTTTTTTCTTGGCATATATATATATATATATATATATATATATATATATATATAACTATTTTTGTAATATATTTCGATTCAAATTTTTTCGTTTTACTTTGTTTCTAATTTCGTTGTAATAAAAAAGTTTGTTTCCTTATACGTTTTTGGTTACGTATATGTCCCAATACAACAACAAAATTAATGCCAGACACAATATATTTTTCTTTTTTTTGTTTTTTGTTTTTGAGTGCCCAGGACTCCACAAAGCATTTAGTGTTAAAATTTCCGACCACGCCGGTTAGGGGTGAACGACCCAGTACGGAATTTAATTAAACCAAACACCGTTTGTATTTTATTTGGCGAGTTATTACTTGTAAACTGTGTATTCATAAAACAAATTTGATGAGGTAGAAGTCCGAGCAACTTCAGACAATTTTGCTAAAATATTTTCCTAAGACAAATGAACATAGAATTGTGAACTGCTAAGACAAAAAATTTTCTGTTTAGTCAATTTTTACGTAAAACAAATGTACATATAAATGTGAACTGCTTGACAAAAAAT
This sequence comes from Schistocerca serialis cubense, assembly GCF_023864345.2. NCBI lineage: Eukaryota > Metazoa > Arthropoda > Insecta > Orthoptera > Acrididae > Schistocerca > Schistocerca serialis. The sequence continues at coordinate 604,887,478 of NC_064643.1, forward strand.
TTCCTTTTCAGTCACTTTTTACGTTTTCACATATTCCCACAGCCGATATGGCTCCATGGAATAGGTGATGCCTGTTTCAGCATTCGTCAGAAACTGAGTTGTTAATCCGGCTCTGACGGCCTCATCGTAGCAAAATTTAAACTGTAACCTGCCTTCTCTTCTTCGCTATACCGCCCAGAACACTCAGCTGCATTCCTTCAGAGATGCACAAGTCACCTTTGGGTTTGTAAAGCGTACAATTCACACGGAATGTGTGAAGTTTTGCTCAGTTCGTCTGATGGAATGAGGTCTAAATTGTGGAACTTCTTGTGAGAAATGCCTCGCAAGCAAGATGTGAAGTCCTGAAATAGTTTCCACGTGTGCAAACGATGGTTGCAACAGTAGCCATAACATCTTGCTCCACACAAACATGACAGGCACGTAGAAAGCTTGCGCGGTGCCGTGTAATTGGCGCCCTGTGGCTGCTGCTATCACAGCCGCAGATCGCTCACTGTGGAAAGTCACGAGGTTTATGAACAAAATGAGAGTCCGCGGGTACTATCTCCGGGCGTCTCGTGTTTCATCCTTTCGCGAGTTGTCGTTGCCACTTTCCCCTTGTTTCAGTTCGCCATTTCCTGTTCCTTAATGCTTGGTGCTACTCCATATTTAGGACCAAGTATCGAAAAGTCATCACCATACCCACTTGAAGGAAATATAATATCCGAAGGCAGAGCGTAATCACTTGATAGCGGCTGAAATTACGTTAAGGTGACAAAAAATCCATGAGATACCACTTAATACGGTCCGCTGCTCGTGGTCTCGTGGTAGCGTTCTCGCTTCCCGGAATCACGGGTTCGATTCCCGGCGGCGTCAACGATTTTTCCTGCCTCGTGATGACTGGGTGTTGTTGTGTCGTTTTCATCATCATCATCATCATCATCATCATCATCATCATGATCATTCATCCCCATTACTGTCAGAGAAAGGCAATGGCAAACCACCTCCAGTAGGACCTTGCCTAGTACGGCGGTGCGGGTCTCCCGCACCATTCCCCTACGCTCTGTCACAGAGTATGGGACGTCATCACCACCACCACCACTTAGTACCGTGTCGGACCTCCTTTTGCCCGCCGTAGTGCAGAATCTGTGGTATGGACTCAACAAGTCGTACCTCGCAGAAATATTGAGCCATGCAGCCTCTATACCCTTCCATAACTATGAAAGTGTTGCCGATACAGGATTTTGTGCACGAACTAATCTCTCGATAATGTCCCATAAATGTTTGATAGGGTTCATGTCGGGCGATTTGGGCAGCCAAATCATTCACTGAAGTGTTCTTCAAACCAGTCGTAAACAGTTGTGTCCCAGTGACAGTCCGCAGCTCGTGGTCGTGCGGTAGCGTTCTCGCTTCCCGCGCCCGGGTTCCCGGGTTCGATTCCCGGCGGGGTCAGGGATTTTCTCTGCCTCGTGATGACTGGCTGTTGTGTGATGTACTTAGGTTAGTTAGGTTTAAGTAGTTCTAAGTTCTAGGGGACTGATGACCATAGCTGTTAAGTCCCATAGTGCTGAGAGCAATTTGAACCATTTTTTGTCCCAGTGACATGGCTCATTGTCGTTTGGGAACATGAAGTCCACGAATGACTGCAGATGGTCTCCAGGTAGCCGAGCATAACCATTTCCAGTCAACGATCGGTTCGGTTGGAGTAGAGGGCCCATCCCATTCCATGTGAACACAGTCCACACCATTATGGAGCAACCACCAGCTTGAACAACGCGTTGTTGAAAACCTGAGTCTATGGCTTCATGCGGTTTGCCCCCCCCCCCCCCCACTCTTACCAAGCAAAATCGGGACCCATGTGAGTGCACCACGGTTTTCCAGTCGTCTAGGGTCCAACAAAATGATCGAGCCCAGGAGAGGCGCTGCAGGTGATGTCGTGCACTCGCTTCTGTTGTCTGTTGCCATAGCCCATTAACCCCAGATTTCACCGCACTGTCCTAACTGATGTGATGGTCGTACGTCCCACATTGATTTCCGTAGTAATTTCACGCAGTGTTGCTTGCCTGTTAGTACTGACAACTCTACGCGAACGCCGCTTCTCTCGGTCGTTAAGGGAAGGGCATCGCCCAATGCGTGGTGAGAGGTAAAGCATGAAATGTCGTATTCTCGGCACACTTTTGACACTGTGGATCTGGGAATATTGAAATCCCTAACAATTAACGAAATGGAATGTCCCATGCGTCTAGCTGCAACTACCATTCCGCGTTCAAAGTCTGTTAGTTCCCGTCGTGTGGCCACAGTCACGTCGGAAACCTTTTCACGTGAATCACCAGAGTACAAACGACAGTTCTGCCCATGCACTGCTCTTTCATACCTTGTGTACGCAGTACTGCCGACATCTGTATCTGTGCATAATGCTGTGCCATGACTTTCGTCACATGAGTGTATTGTCATAGTAAGGTAAATTAAATTAGTAAACCGCTAACACGTTCCATATTGTTGTCTGTGTCATCTACAACGCAAGCAATCAAAATAAATTCTTTAGCTAACCTTTCAGTGTAGCTATTACTTGGAATGTCTATACCCGCACAATCGAATTAGATGTCTAAGTTAACAAATCCATAGTTAAGAAGAATTACACCGAAACGACTGCTATAAATATTATGACTGCTCCAAATATATAATGATATAATTCGTAATTCCAGTTATTGTGAGTTCCCAGATTGTAAATATGCCATTTTGTACACGCAGAGAGTGATTACAAGGGGCGAATGACCTAAAACGCCGCCCTTTTTATTTCATGATGCGTTGAAGACATCCAAACGAGGTTTTCGGCTTATTGTGACTTTTAGGAATCACCATAGTATTGGAGGGAGTTTCAGAGGCAGAAAACTGTAGAGGAAGACAGAGGTTGGAGTACATACAGCAAATAATCGAGGACGTAGGTTGCAAGTGCTACTCTGAGATGAAGAAGTTGGCACAGAAGACGAATTCGTGGCGGACCGCATCAAACCAGTCAGAAGACTGATGAAACTCGTGTGGAACTTAATAAATGAAGGGAGATGCAACTGTCTTAATGGGATCAACTAAAATGATATTGAAAGAAATGGTGGAATCCCCTTTGTGGTATGTTAATGAAAGTGAGAATCGCACCTGGTACTCGTACCTTTACTTCCTCCCTCTCTGTTCACTAAAGTATTTGCTTACCTGGAAATACCTTCATGTCTCCTTGACCGTCGCAGCATTATGGATACGGACCTAAAGCAGATGTTTCTGCAGAAAGTGGTTGAAGAATAAGGGACACGGGAAAAGTCCAGTCGAAGCACATTGACGGGAAAAAATCGCAGCACGAAAAAATAATTAATGTAGTGTAATTAAATTTGAGGGATACATTTGTGTAGGTTAACATATGTAGGTGATTAACACTGCAAGATCACACGTTCATGTATGCGCGAAATAAGCCATTGCAGATATGAAATACTGGTACATTAATAACCGGTGTAACTGTCAGAATGTTGAATACAAGCATGCAGATGTGCGTGCATCGTGTCATTCAGGTGCGGGATGTCAGTTTTTGGGGTGGATTTACATGTCTGTTGCACTTGGTCGGTTAGTACAGGGACTACTAATGCTGTTTGTGGATGAGGCTGGAGTTCCCGTTCGATGGTGTCCCACACGTGCTCCATTGGAGACAAATCTGGTGATGGAGCAGGCCACGCAACGTGTCGACACTGTAGAGCATGTTTGGTTACAACATTTGTATGTGGGCGTCCGTTATCCTGTCGGAAAAACGAACGCTGTTCATGGACGACAATACAACAGAATGAATGACCAGACTGACAGGCAGACTTGCAGTCAGGATGCGTGGGATAACCACGACAGTGCTTCCTGCTGCCACACGAAATCGCTCCCAAGAACATAACTCGAGGTGTAGGTCCAGAGTGCCCAGCTGTCGGACAGGCCCTCAACTCGCGTCCTCCTAACCAACACACGGCCCATACAGGCACCGAGACAAAACCATCCTTCATTAGAAAATGCAACAGACCTGTACCACTTTGCCCGGTAATGACCTCACGCTTGACACCACTGAAGTCGCATATGGCGGTGGTTTGGGGTCAGTGGAACGCACGCTACAGGGCGTCTGGCTTGCAACTCTCGTTGATGTAACCGATTTTTAACGGTTTGTTGTGTCACTGTGGTGGCAACGGCTGCAGATGCAGTGCACACGACCTCGTTCAAACTCAGCGAGGTGTTGATAACGGTGCCTCTGCCATCTTAACGGCATTCCTGACAAACATTAACTCACCACGTCTAATCGCGAACGCAACTAACGCTCACGACCGTTACAGCGTATACTGAAGCCACTCTTATGCGATTTGCGCGAAATCTGCATAGACACCCTCCCGATTAGAAACACGCGCACCAGCTTTCATTTTTTGACCCACAACTTCTTCTCGATGTTGAGATTTTTTTCCGTTTGTGTAATTCCGGTATATTGACTCAATAACACAAAAGAAATAAGAGAGCGTTTTTACAAAGTCCACTGTGTGGGATTTTCATTAATGACAGCCTGTTCTCCACGTGTTAAATGAATGAATTATTTCCAGCCCCTCTAGATTTCTAATTGAACAATAGGGTCGTAAAGCTACTCTGAGAAAAGGAGGAGAGACATTTCGTTGGGCATGAGAGTAGTCGAGACTCTTTGCAATGGTCGGTGTGGGCGGTAAGCTTACAAACATCGCCCCCGAGCGCTGTTCGCAGACTGCAGGCGCACGTGGGCACGGCATCCACGGCAATAAGAGTTCTTCACGCCGTGCGACTTAATCGTTACCATGACTAAACTCCCTACGTCTGACTCCAAGGTGTTGGAAGTACATGCCCTAAGCTGACATGCCGGCAGACTACTGCGCCAATCTTCACAAGCTATCAACATAAAGGGGACAACACAAGAGGCTGCGTAAGAGTAGGCTGTAGAGCGTGTCTCTGCTAATTAAAAAAAAAAAAAAATCAATGTGTCCATCGTTCAGACAGTCAGCGCCGCCAACTTTACAGGGGAGATTGCGCTGTCGTCTTCCCCTGTTCCTTTGCAGTGGCGGTGGGGTGTCTTTCAGACTGTTAGGTTGGCTGTTCTGGTGTCGTGCCAACTACAGCGCGCCGAGAAAAAAAAATTATTCCGCGACAGTGGGGTCACGAAGCAAATTTGAACCGAATGGCTACTCTTTTAACAGTCCACGCCATCTTGGGATTTTTTAATAACATGTCTTCTGGGTATCTTCTGGGTATCACAGATGTATTCTGACGTTATCATCCGCTGGTTCTGTACTTTCACAACACATCAGTGGGTCTAGAACAGTGGTTTCCAACCTGGGGGTAATTACCCTGTGAGGGATAAAATGAAATATCCTGAGGAGTAAAAACTAAACAATTCTATTCTGTTTCAGTCATGAAACCAAATTATTTTCAGAAGATGATTATTATTATCACAGTTTTGTAAGACTCTAATATTGATTATATAAGTTAACAACAATTACTTTTTCTCAATTAGCAGTATTAATGTGGTGGAGGTTACAAGTTCCTCACGTAGTCCACCCACTACACACATACGTTCTGCTTTGTCCCGTACATCGCTGATGATAAAAGTGAGACATATACGTAACAAATGCCAAACATCTCAAGAAAATGTCTTCATCAAGCTGTAGACAGTCCCTACAGTAGTCCAGATATTGCTTCATTAGTCACTTCGAAACAGATAAATGACGACACAGCAGTAACTACGTAAGGGCTACTATAGTGCTGTACGCATTATTATTATTATTCTTTCCTTTCGCAGACATTATGTCTGGTTAAAAGTGGAAAGTGACGCGGACCTTGATCAAGCGCGAGTTTTAACTGTACGGTTTGCATTTAGTAACTTTCGGGTAATTGAACATGTATCAATAATTACAGATTTCTGTAGTTGTATATACAAGTTTGGATGTAGCTGTATTGCGTTGATGTACTGGTGGATATTGTGTGGTATGACTCCTATAGTTGATAGTATAATTGGTATAATATCAACTTTATCCTGATGCCACATGTCCTTGACTTCCTCAGCCAGTTGGATGTATTTTTCAATTGGGTCTCCTGTTTTCTTCTGTATATTTGTTGTATTGGGTATGGATATTTCGATTAGTTGTGTTAATTTCTTCTTTTTATTGGTGAGTATGATGTCAGGTTTGTTATGTGGTGTTGTTTTATCTGTTATAATGGTTCTGTTCCAGTATAATTTGTATTCATCATTCTCCAGTACATTTTGTGGTGCATACTTGTATGTGGGAACGTGTTGTTTTATTAGTTTATGTTGTATGGCAAGTTGTTGATGTATTATTTTTGCTACATTGTCATGTCTTCTGGTGTATTTTGTATTTGCTAGTATTGTACATCCGCTTGTGATGTGATCTACTGTTTCTATTTGTTGTTTGCAAAGTCTGCATTTATCTGTTGTGGTATTGGTATCTTTAATAATATGCTTGTTGTAATATCTGGTGTTTATTGTTTGATCCTGTGTTGCAATCATGAATCCTTCCGTCTCACTGTATATATTGCCTTTTCTTAGCCATGTGTTGGATGCATCTTGATCGATGTGTGGCTGTGTTAGATGATACGGGTGCTTGCCATGTAGTGTTTTCTTTTTCCAATTTACTTTCTTCGTATCTGTTGATGTTATGTGATCTAAAGGGTTGTAGAAGTGGTTATGAAATTGCAGTGGTGTAGCTGATGTATTTATATGAGTGATTGCTTTGTGTATTTTGCTAGTTTCTGCTCGTTCTAGAAAGAATTTTCTTAAATTGTCTGCCTGTCCATAATGTAGGTTTTTTTATGTCGATAAATCCCCTTCCTCCTTCCTTTCTGCTTAATGTGAATCTTTCTGTTCCTGAATGTATGTGATGTATTCTGTATTTGTGGCATTGTGATTGTGTAAGTGTATTGAGTGCTTCTAGGTCTGTGTTACTCCATTTCACTACTCCAAATGAGTAGGTCAACATTGGTATAGCATCAGTATTTATAGCGTTTGTCGTGTTTCTTGCTGTCAATTCTGTTTTCAGTATTTTTGTTAGTCTTTGTCTATATTTTTCTTTTAGTTCTTCTTTAATATTTGTATTATCTATTCCTATTTTTGTCTGTATCCTAGATATTTATAGGCATCTGTTTTTTCCATCGATTATATGCAGTCACTGTGGTTATCCAATATGTAATCTTCTTGTTTAGTGTGTTTTCCCTTGACTATGCTATTTTTCTTGCTATTGTCTGTTCCAAAAGCCATATTTATATCATTGCTGACTTCTGTTATCTTTAGTAATTGGTTGAGTTGTTGATTTGTTGCTGCCAGTAGTTTTAGATCACCCATGTATAGCAAATGTGTGATTTTGTGTTGGTGTGTTCCAGTAATACTGTATCCATAATTTGTATTATTTAGCATGTTGGATAGTGGGTTCAGAGCAAGGCAGAACCAGAAAGGACTTAATGAATCTCCATGGTATATTCCACGCTTAATCTGTATTGGCTGTGATGTGATATTATTTGAATTTGTTTGTATATTAAGTGTGGTTTTCAAATTTTTCATTACTATGTTTAGGAACTGTATCGATTTAGGATCTACTTTGTAGATTTCCAATATTTGTAGTAACCATTAGTGGGGTACACTATCAAAAGCTTTTTGGTAATCAATGTATGTGTAGTGTAGTGACCTTTGTTTAGTTTTAGCTTGATATGTCACCGCCGGCCGAAGTGGCCGCGCGGTTCTGGCGCTGCCGTCTGGAACCGCGAGACCGCTACGTCGCAGGTTCGAATCCTGCCTGGGGCATGGATGTGTGTGATGTCCTTAGGTTAGTTAGGTTTAACTAGTTCTAAGTTCTAGGGGACTAATGACCTCAACAGTTGAGTCCCATAGTGCTCAGAGCCATTTGAACCTTTTTTTTTTATATGTCACCTCTGCATCTATTATCAGTTGCTGTTTACATCCTCGTGCTCCTTTGCAACAGTCTTTTTGTTCTTCATTTGCAATTTTGTTCTGTGTTGTATGTGTCATTAATTTCTGTGTAATGACTGAGGTTAAAATTTGGTATATTGTTGGTAGGCATGTTATGGGGCGATATTTAGCTGGGTTTGCTGTGTCTGCTTGATCTTTAGGTTTCAGATAAGTTATTCCATGTGTAAGTGTATCAGGGAATGTGTATGGGTCTGCAATGTAACTGTTAAATAATTTAGTTAGATGTGAATGTGTTGAGGTGAACTTCTTTAGTCAGAAACTTGTGATTTTATCTTTTCCAGGGGCTTTCCAATTGTGCGTAGAATTAATTGCTCGGGTGACTTCATGTTGCAAAATTATCACTTCAGGCATTTGTGGTATCATCTTGTATGTGTCCGATTCTGCTTGTATCCACCGTGCATGCCTGTTATGTTGTACCGGGTTTGACCATATGTTGCTCCAAAAGTGTTCCATGTCTGTTATGTTTGGTGGATTGTCTATTTTAATGTGTGTGTTATGTATTGTCTGGTAGAATTTCTTTTGGTTTGTGTTGAATGTTTGGTTTTGTTTCCTTCTATTTTCACTTTTTTTGTATCTTCTAAGTAGTTTGGTCAATGCTTGTAATTTCTGCTTCTTTTCATCTAATTGCTCTATCGCGTCTTGTTGTGAGATTTTACCTAACCTTTTTTGTTTTTTGTCTGATATTTCATTTCTTATAAATTGTGTTAGTTGTCCAATGTCTTTTCTCAGTTTTTATATTCTGATCTGTAGCCTGTGTTGCCATGCTGGTTTTGTGGGTGTCTTATGTGTGTTGGTTGGTTCTGATCTCTGCCTAGTGTGTATATTTAGTGTAGCGAGTGCTCCTATATAAACCAGTAGTTGTAACTCTTCCATAGTTGTATTTTCATTTATTTTGTTGTGTATGATTGTGTTGATAGTTTTTATTGTTGTTTCGACTTGTGGGTTATTTGGTGGTCTATGCAAGAATGGTCTAATGTCTGTATTTGTGTCTTTGTATTCTATATATGTCAGCTGAAATTTTTCTTCTATATCTAACGTGTGTCACTTCGTGTTCTATTTGTGCTTGTTCTGGTGGCTGTCTTAAGATTTCGTTTTCCTCTGATTGTTTAATTGATGCGTGATGTTCTTTGTTTGTTTGCTCTGGGATGTTTGAGTCCATTACTGTATTTTCTTCTTCTTCTGATTGCACATTATTTTGTTCCAGTATTTGTTGTACTTGTTGTTTGATGTTTTCTAATTCTGGCTGGGGTATCCTGTTATTTTTGATTATTACACGGATCTGATCAGCTAGTCGCTGTTCTGTTAAAAATTTTAATTCTGGGTATCTGGTAATAAATGTTGTGTATACTTGTGATCTGTATCCAGTTGTGTTGGTTCCTAAGTTTGTTGCTTGGTAATAACAGAACATTAGGTGTCGGTTAACTTCATCTGACCATCTTATCCTCTGTCTTCATTTTCCTTCTAGAGTGGTTGCAGGAAGCATATCCTGCAAAACACCTCTATTTGGATTTAAATCATTTTCCGTGTGGCTAGCAGTGGAAAACCATTGTGGACGGGCATAGGGTTCAAGCGTCGTCCCCGACCATGACAGCGCTTATCCGAGGCTTCATTAGTTCTGTCCTGAACCAACTAATCACACTAAAAGGGGTGTTAGCCCTATTAGTGGTTTGTTCTCTTCGTCGCCTTTTACGACTGGTAGAACATACCGGAGGCCTACTCTTTTCCCGGGCCTCCACGGGTTATTACTGTTACTATTACTATTTTTACTATTACTGTTTGCTATTAGTGGCTGTGGTCAGACACAAAGCATTAACAGCCTGAAGTCTTCCAATTTCACTCTGACACACACACACACACACACACACACACACACACACACACACACAAGTTAAATGTAATTCATCTTCCATTATTTTAAAAATAAAAGTGTTCAAAGAAGTCTTTTTTTTCCACAGTTTAGCTAGGTACTAAACTTGGTGATAATGTGGAGGGGGAGAAGGGGGGCAACAGACGAAGGGTGGGGTGGGGAGGGGAAGAGGGGGGCAGTGCTAACTAATGTCTGATTGCACTCAGGGGTAACGGTCTAAGAAACATTGGGAACCACCGGCCTAGAATCTCGAGCAAATTAGATTTAACAGTGGAAATTTTGTTCAAAAATGGCTCTGAGCACTATGGGACTTGACATCTGTGGTCATCAGTCCCCTAGAACTTAGAACTACTTAAACCTAACTAACCTAAGGACATCACACTCATCCATGCCCGAGGCAGGATTCGAACCTGCGACCGTAGCAGTCGCGCGGTTCCGGACTGAGCGCCTTAACCGCGAGACCACCGCGGCCGGCGGAAATTTTGTCATGAAGGTTTTTAACTCAGTAAATATGGTAACAGTCGACTAGTTATTGCAGTCATTGGACATGAAATTTCTCCTCTTATCCAAATTTGTAATTGGATTTTAAACTGATTGATTAAATCTGCAGTCTCTCTGTGTGTGGTCTGGACATAACATCTACATCTACATGTCGACACTTCAATTTTTCTACTTTTCCACTCTCGAGCAGCGCGGGGAAAAGCGAACACTTAAATCGTTCCTTGAGAGTTCTGATCATCGCGATGATCATTTCTCCCTATGTAGATGGGCGTCAACAAAATGTTCTCACATTAGAAGGAGAAGGTTGGTGAATGAAATGAGGTGAAAAGATCTCCTCGTAACGAAAAAAACTATATTTAAGTCATTGACATCCGAATTCGAGTACCACATCCATGACTCTTTCTCCGCCGTTTCCCGATAACACAAATTGAGCTGCTAATCTTAGGACTTTTGCGATGTCCTCCGTCAGTATTCACTGTGAAGGGCCCTCTACCGCACAGCAGTTCTCTAGTAGAAAATGGGTAAGCGTAGTGTAGATAGGCTCTTTCGTGGATTGTTGCATTTTCTAAGTGTGTTTCCAATAAAACAGTCTATGGTTCACATTCCCCACAACTTTATCTATGTAATCGGCACAGTTCAAGTTGTTTGTAATTGTTATCTCTAGGCATTTAGTTTGCTTGTTTTGTATGATTTATCGTGTAACCGAAATTGAACGGATTACTTTTAGTACTCATGTAGATGACCTCACATTTTTGATTATTTAGTGTCAATTGCCACTTTACTCACCATACAGATATTGTGCTTAAATCATTTTGCAATTGGTTTTGTTCTTTTGATGGCATTTCTGGACGGTAAATGACAGCATCATCTGCAAACAATCTATAAGGGCTGCATGGATCGTCTCCTAAATAATTTAAATAAATTAGCAACAACTGAGGGCTTATAACACTTCCTTGGGGGACGCCAGATAGAACTTGTGGTTTACTAGATGACTTTCCGCCAATACTACGAACTGTGACTTTTCTGAGAGAAAATCACGAATCCAGTCGACAACTGAAACAATACCCCATAAGCATGGAATTTGTTTAACAGCCGCTTGTGAGGAATGAGATCAAAAACCTTCTGCAAATCTAGAAATATGAAATCAGTTTGGGATTCCCTGTAGACAGCATTAATAACTTCTTGAGAATAAATAGCTATTTGTGGTGCACAATCGTTTTCTTCAATGTAATTCATAATGTTCAAAGATAGTATATGTTCCAAAATCCTGCTGAAAATCGACGCCAGAAATATTGGTCTATAATTCAACAGAGTACTGCTAATTACTTTCTTGTGTACTGACGTGACCTGTGCAACTTTCCAGTCTTTAGGTAATGATCTTGCTTCAAACTTGCGGTTGTGTATTATTGCTAAGCAGGGGGCTATTGTATCAGTATACTCTGAAAGGAATCTAATTGGTAAACAAACTGGTCGGGAAGTCTAACCTTCGTTAAGTGATTTGAGTTGCTTCGCTACACTATCTCCCCGTACGTGGGAGGTGTCCCGGAGAAACCGATGATTTATTGTATGATTGTACGCAAAAGGACACGTAACTTCGCTGTATGGGTAATACTCTTGTATAAACCGAGATATTGAAAAAAGTGTCTTTTTAAAAAATGGAACTGTACTTTCTACTGCTTGTAAAGATGAATGCAATCGTATAACGCTCGTTATTGTTGGCGTTAAAACTTCAAAATTTCCGAGAAATGTGTAAAATTGAAAGGCAGTGCTGCCGGAAATGAATTTTGCGGTGTAAACACAACCAAGTGGGGATTTCACGCCAGCCTCTGTCGTCATAAGAGACAAGCAGACAGGCCTACGCTTACTGAGATAATGCCGTGTTTCCTCTTTTCCCTACTTTTTGAGTGTTCACATGTGTGTAAATTCCTAAGGGACCAAACACACACACACACACCCATGCCCAAGGGAGGACTCAAACCTCCGGCGGGAGGGGCCGCGCAATCCGTGATATGACGCCTCAAACCACGCGCCCACTAAGCGGGGCCCCTACTTTTTACGACAAAGATAACAATGTCAGTTACGACTGTTGTAACTACACTGCGCAAAACAATTAGGGGAACGTGACTTTGGGCGTCTGACACACTCCATCGAGCAATAATTGAGGACTGGATATGTTACTAACTTATGCGTGTAGCTTTCACAAATTAAGTACACAACAAAACTCCGTTACATCCTTGTTCATTTAGATAATAGGAAATGAAATGTCCGAGAGGTGTCTAAAACAAAGTGGAAACAATGATATAGAGTAGTGGGTGCTTTTCATTGAGCTTCAGTATCGCATATGCCCTCCGTGAGTGTTTACCACCCCCTGACAGTACCACAGCCTGGCAGCTACGTGGCATGTTCCGTACAAGTCTACAGAAATCACTCTGTGGAATCCGTTCCCGTCCTGGAATGAGAATCCTTGAGAGTTCATCGAGAGTTTGTGGTGGAACAGGACGGCCACGAACGCGTCTGCCAAGCACGATCCACACACGCTGGATGGGGTTTAAGTCGGGACTCAAGGCCAGCCATTCCATTACTTCAATGCCCAGGCTTCGCGAGAAATCACTGGCGGGGCCTGCCACCTGAGCCCTGGCATTATACTGCATGAGAAAAAGTTCAGGACCACAACCGTATGCAGCAGCCACCAAATGGTCCAACAGGGTCTGTCCGACGTACTGCCTGTTGTAAGGCGACAAGGGTCAACAACCAGATCCGTACAGATGTCAACACTGATGTCTCTTCACATCATCACAGAATCTTGGCCGAATCTGTCGATTTCCAGGGCAACATTTGGCAGGTACCGCTCACCACGGCGTCTCCACACACGAACACGGCCATCTTCCGTGTGAGGAAACGTGGACTCGTCTGTGAATACCGCGTTTCGCCACTATCTAGGTTGCCAGTTGACATGGGAACTGCACAACTGAAGGGGAGCTGCTAAATGTAGTCTTGTCAAGCGGGAGTACTCGGACAGGACGTCTGGGTGGTCGTTTAACGTCCTTTCTTCTAACCTTTTCCTTTCAGTCTGATCGAACACAGCAGTTACAGTGGCCGTCGTACGACCTTGCAACCCTGAGATGGCCAGATATCGGTCTTCATATGGGATTCTAATGTGTTGGGAAACTTGTGCAAATCAGCTTGTGTACTGACCTGTCTCCCCTAGAGTTACCACATCCCATAGATGACAGATTGGGGAGGCATTGGTATCTGCCACTATATGATGGAAAGTCCGTCCTTTTTGGATCAAGCAGACTGCCCTTGCAACTTGCATTGCATTAAGACAGCACTTTCCATGTGCTTGGTTGAATACCGTGTCCACAGATGACAGCTGACAACTGTGTAATGCACTAGGGAACACGGGGACACCGGTTCTCACTTCTTTCTGCAGTGTCCCTGATGTTACGAGGGGCATTCGACAAGTAATTCTCCCAACATCCACATACTGTTTCCCAAGGAGTGTATCCTTCGTTGGGCCAAACGGGAAGTTGGATGGTGTGGGATCCGGGCTGTAAGGTGGATGAGGAAGAACAGTCCAATGAAGTTTTGTGAGCTCCTCACGGGTGCACAGACTTGTGTGAGGCCTTGCACTGTCAAGGAAAAGGAGAACTTCTTTTTCATTTTTGTGACGACGAACACGCTGAAGCTGTTTCTCCAGTTTCCTGAGGGTTGCACCACGACGGAGGACGTCGAACAGAATAACCCCTGCAGAGTCCCAGAATACCGTCGACGTTACTTTACCTGCTGGCGGTTCAGCTTTGAACTGCTTATTCGGCGGACAGGTGATGTGGCGCCAATAAGGTTTGCTGTGTTGTTTCCTGTTAGAAGTGATGAGCCCGTGTTTCAGAAAAAATTGTCACGATGAGACTCGTAACGGAGAAGCTAATCCGCACTGATGGCCATTTGTGGCTGTTTGTGGTCTTCTGTTCGGCGGTGAGGATATCCCAACATGTGGACGAGTGTATCAGCAGTACACGTCCAGGTGAGCAGCGAGGTGTTTCATTGTGATCCGTCGACCACTTCGAATTGCAGTGTTAGCACGTTCCAACAATGCAGGGAGTTACAGTTGTGTACGGCCGTCCGGAACACGGTAGCTCGGATACGTTTGCGCGAACTTGTTGCGACGATGATAACGCCTCGTCCAGCGACTCATTGCGCTTTTGTTCGGTGCCAGGTCTCCGATTCTAGCCGACCGCCAAAACTCTCTGCTTGGAATGCATCTCCGTACCAGACGCCATTTTGAAGGCTACGTTTAGCGCTGCCACCTATCGGAACTTCGTGAAACTACGGGGGTAGAAGTGGGAATATCCCACTGTGTCTCACAACAAATTCTGCAGTTTTTCAAGCGAAATTGGTCGAGGACAAAAATTTGTTGCATTACTTATTTGAGCGCCTCACGTGTAATGCCCGCAACAGCCTATAGATAGCGAATTACTTTAGTTGTTGTATATATTTCAAGCGAGCTCTCAAGCTGTTCAATTAGATCACAGGTACACCCTTTGTATCAAAATAAAGTTAACATACTGGCCCTTGATACACGTGCTCCCGTAATTCTTTTCGCAGTGTATTTCACATGCTTGCACGAACTCAAGTTTAAGTGAATATATTTTGTGAAAATATATAAACAGTTGAAAAGCTTGTACAAACGGCCGAGCCTGTCATGAGTGTCCGCTTTAGCCCAATGTACACAGCAATGGGCAGATTTCGGCCACCCTGCCTTTCAACTTTCTTACGTTTCTCTAATGTTTTTGCGAAAAGTTTCAACATCAACATTGCGCTAACGTTGTACCACTGTAATCGTCTTTTTAAAGAGTGTCGATGACATAACAAAGTACATCGAACCTTTTTTTTAAAAAAAACATACTTTACCCGATGTCTCGGTTGGTATAAGAGTTCAGTGTCCCTCTGTGCACAATCATCTCTAAAAACTTCGTTTCTCTATCTTTCAGTCTTCCGAAATTGTCTCATCGCGGAAAATCATAACGCAGTCCCTCCTTTCCGTTATCGTGCGATTGTCGGAATGCCAGATATTCAGATAACCGATAGCGGAATAGAAAAGCAACTGTAATCGCTTAGTAATGGAAAGGCATTAGGACCAGATGAGATATCTATACGGTTATACAAAGAGTGTGTGAAAAACTTGCTCCATTTCTAGCAGCAGTTTATCGTAGATCGTTGGAGTAACGAATGTTACCTACCGACTGGAAAAAAGGGCATTTCATTCCCGCTTTCAACAAGGGCAGACAATGGCGCTCAGGTTAAACCGCCGTTTAGTGAAAAAACTTCCCCTTGCGTACCCTCTCTGTGTACTCCTTCCACCTTTCAGATTTTCCTTCCTTGCTTGGAATTGGTTTTCCATATGAACTCTTGATATTCTTACAGCTGCTTCTTTTTTCTCCTAAGTCGTCTTTAATTTTCCTAGTCCATCTATGAGCTTATCGAGTATCGAACAAAATTTGCGACTGGATTCAGGACTTCCTTGCAGATAGAACTCAACACGTCGCTCCTAAGGGAACAAAATCGACAGATGTACGGGTAATTTCCGGTGTACCCCAAGCAAGTGTGATAAGACCGTTATTGTTTACAAAGTACACAAACGCTCAAGCAGAAAGTGTCTGATGCTCTTTAAGACAGTATCGAGTTGCGGAATGACCTGCAGCGTATTGTTGAATGGTGCAGGCTCTCGAGGTTGATCGGAATGTAAATAAATATAACTTTTGCACAAACATAGGAAAAAAAATCCATTGTTGACAACTACACCATTGATGAGAAACTGCTGGAAACAGTAGCTACCATAAAATATCCTGCAGTAACTATCCAGAGCGACGTTAAGTGGAACTACCTTATAAAACAAATAGTAGGAAAAGCAGCTGCCACATTGAGAGTCAAAGGAAAAATCTTAAGGAAATGTAACTGATCCACTGGGATCCCTACCAGGTAGAACTGATAGAAGAGAGAGAGAGAGAGAGAGAGAGAGAGATAGAGAGAGAGAGAGAGAGAGAGAAGAAGAAGATCCAACGAAGAGTGAGCATTTCGTTACGGGATGGTTTAGTTGACGCGAAAGCGTTACCGAAATACTCAATGAACTCATTGGCATCATTACAAGAGAGGCGTTGTATAACACGGAGAGGTTTACTATTGAAATTTCGAGGGAGCACTTTCCAGGGAGAGCTGGAAAACGTATTACTTCCTCCCACATACATCTCACGTAATGAGCGCGAAGTGAAAATTCGAGAAATGAGAGCCACCAATACGGAGGCTTACTGACAATCATTCATCATTCTCCTCACGCTCCATTCGCGAATATGGGGGGAAGGGGTACCAGAGGTACCCTATAACGCACGCCATTAGGTTGCTCGGAATATGATGTAGATGCAACGGTTCATAAAATAAAAATGGTGCAAGATTCAGGTGATACACCCAGTTTGCGCGAGCGAACTACATCGAAAGTCCATTTTTATTTCAGTAAAGGCTTAGGCTCTTTCCGGCCAAAACTGCAATTTACGCTTTGTGAAAAGACGAGACAAATGCGAGAACGTGTGGCTTTAGAGTTACCGCTGTTTGAGCTAAGCAAGGCGAATACCGAGATTTCCCGCATGATCGATGACATATCAGCAAAATTTTTGTCCCTTACAATTTACATGTCTTAGGTAACTCAAGTAGTAGTTGAAACTGTCGGCTGGCGGTGTTAAAGTACTGGTTGTGATACGCCTTTCCGTTCCTTATTTGCAGAGTGAAGAGCAGTGCCGCCGAAAAATTCAAAAGCCTACAGTTCTTTCTCTGTAAGTCTGATGGCTTCTGAGCTGGAAGGCTGAAAGATGTTTAACGCCTAGTGAGCTGCCGATTCGCAGTAATCGCGCAAGCTACATAAAAATCTGTTAGAACTTTCTTTACGAAGGTCTGTTCGTGTTTCACGCATTCGCTTAATTTATTCCCCGGAGAACTTGTCTTATCTGCAGCCGTGCGGAAGACTCTGTAGCAATTAAGCGAAAGCGAGAGCTTTCTAGTTTTTCTGGGTGACTAAGGAAAATTTATTTAACGGAAGATTACTGTTTGGTTCTATGAAAACCGTAGTCAAGAACGGTATTTGTGCTTTTCTGACATGACAGTGCGCCTGAGAACTAGGAAGCCTGCTTTGCCTGAGCCATTGCTGTCTTTAACATACAACTTTAACAAAAATAACTTAACCAATAATCTCGGAAAATGCTAACCGGCAGGATTCGTAACATCGAACACTGCACTTTGTCGTGAGACGCAACAGCGATCCAAGTCGTTACAGCATCTCTGGTCACTTTTGCTGTTTGTTTTGCGCCGTAGGAGGAGGGTGCACCAAAACGGGTCCATGGTAAGTCAACGGTTTCTTATAACTTCTAGACAAGGAGTTATCAGGGATTGCTCAGTTTGATTAGAGGAAGAAGAATGAGAGCTTTCCGCTCCTTTGGACATGTCAGCTGTACGTGTGACTGGTAAGTGATTGACGATGTGGTGCACAAGCATTCAGTCCTATACGAGAAAGGGCTATATCGTGTACCAGTGAGTAGTATGACCTGCCATAGGTAGTGTAAAACGTTGGCTTACTTTCGAAAAGTTTGGAATGAGCAGGGTGGTTAGGAGGTTAAGATTCTGGACTTACTTTCGGGAGAAACAGGATTCAATTCACCGTCCAACCGACAAGATTTAGCTTTCTCGGTTTCCCTATACCGCATAAGGCCAATCTTTCTCGGTTTCCCTATACCGCATAAGGCCAATATCGAAATGTCTCCAAGGTATTCGAAATCAGGTCAAGTTCGGCCGCGAACAGCTACAGCCACCAGAGTCGATTTCGGTTCAAATGGTTCAAATGGCTCTAAGCACTATGGGACTTAACATTTGAGGTCATCAGTCCCCTAGACTTAGAACTACTTAAACTTAACTAACCTAAGGGCATCATACACATCCAAGCCCGCAGCAGGATTTGAATTTGCGACGTAGCAGCAGCGTGGTTCCGGACTAAAGCGCCTAGAACCGCTCGGTCACAATGGCCGGCTCGAATCATGGATTTTGTGGTCGGCAGTCGGTTGAGGGGCGGACTAAACTAATAGAAATTTTTTACTGTTTCCAAATTACTTAGAGTAAACGAAGGTATTTTCTTACTGACATAACACCAAAATTGCAATCGTGAGAATATTTTCGACACTGTTAAGTCTGAAAGCTGTATTACGAACAATATTTTATATATAGAGGAAAGAGGTGGAGTTGGTATAACAGGCAGTGGGCAGCGAAAAAAGCGCCTCCCTCCACACACACACACACACACACACACACACACACACACACACACACACACACACACAAACAAACCGTTGAGAAAGAGAGAAGGTGGATTGTGGTTAACTTCACACTAGGACTACAAAAATTATTTCTCATTATTTATATTATTCTGTAAAAATTGTTATATTGTCAAATGTTTTTTATTCGAATCTTTGATCACAATATCAGTTCTTTTGATGATGACCGGTTTCAGTTCGTAATGACCATCCTCAGATTTTTCTACACCAGGATGGTCATTACAGACTGAAACCGGTCATCGTCAAAAGAATTGATATTGTGATCTAAGACTGGAATAAAAACATTTGACGGTATTGAATCACTGTTCGTATACGCGACTATGTCGCAGCTGGTAATATTGTTATATTGTTCTCTATGCAAGGCCAACATCGCGCACGAATCCCCTCCGTATACAACCGCGGTAGTGTTCT
Source organism: Schistocerca serialis cubense (assembly GCF_023864345.2). Classification (NCBI taxonomy): domain Eukaryota; kingdom Metazoa; phylum Arthropoda; class Insecta; order Orthoptera; family Acrididae; genus Schistocerca; species Schistocerca serialis. The sequence continues at coordinate 604,906,631 of NC_064643.1, forward strand.
GCGCGTAGCTACGTAGCTGTCGACTGGAGGGTAAACAGAGCACTCCAGATAAGACGAGCTACCCACCGACAGTCATGACGAAACGAAGAAAGCACTTGCAGCAACAGAACTCGTGCGAGCCCGCACTGCGCCATTTCAATTTAGATTTCGTGTACTTTTCCGGTATCATTAGATGAATACTGCGGGCAACTCTTCGACGTGAATGTTGCTCTCCGTCTAATGTGAGCTTATCGCGCTCACTAATGACATACAGTTGATGGACAGTTGATGAACAAGGGTAGTAATGGTTCCGCGCCGAAGCGGTAAATTGGAGAGAGACGGTGATTTGATTTAATTCCAGAGAGTGTGGTGTTTGGTTTTATTCCACTGTCAAATACGATGTTACTGCATTACTGCGTTAAGTCAGACGCCGGCACGCAAGTAGGAAACGGCAGACCATAGAGGGTTGTGACAAGACGTCAGCCAATTGCACGGTGACCGACCGCTCTCTAGGAAGACAACGCGACAGCAGCGGCCTCTATCCGAAGAGGACATAAGCGCCGCCCCGACTGGCCGCGGATCACTTCTGTAGCAGCATCAAGATTAGGCGCTTCGGGACCAGCGACTTAGGAATTGTATATACTAAAGAGATTTGTTATTTGCATGTCGCCCTTTGCGTGCGACATTTCTGTGTTATTGTCAAAGTTAAAGTATGGTCGTTGTTCATTTCGTAATAAAACTCATTAATACGATTCGTTTGCATGTTATGTAGCGATCCGAGAAAGCTAGATTTGTAGATCTCCATATTCAACGATTATGCATGATTCAAAATATGAAGTGTAAAACACTGCCATTCATTATCTGTGCATAGTACAAAACTTCATGATTTCAGCTGTTGTTGTAATTTTTTCATTTTGCTTTCTTCGCGGTAGAGCTTCCGACATCGAGCGTAAACACTAATGGCGATCAAATTATGAAAATAATCATAACGTACACTGGCTTAGTTTTCTAGAGAATTGTATGGAGACTCTGTGGTTACCTTACAAACGGAGAGCAGAGAAGATGCCTATTGACTGACAAGGTAACCAACTTTAGTCCATTAGATCCTGACCCTATATCATTCATATCATCCGTAAAGTATGCTGTTTCCAATGTCCAGTCCCATCGTCAAGGTCCACGTCTCATATTTTGGCGTAATCACACTATAACGAATGTTAACTAGTACTTCAGTCCCTGCTTCACAACAATTACCGAGGAATCCAACGCCTCACAACATGCGGACGACGATAGCAGACGACTTTATCACTGTACTCCTAATACTGTATGATACAAAGTAGACCACTGTGAGAGCTTCATACGACGAAGTCAAAGAAGAATACGACACCTAGCGTGTGGGTACATTTGAGAGACCAGCGCAGTACACATGAAGTAACCGTTACGACAGTGGATCCTTTTAGTAACTGTAGTAACTGTACTTTCTGAGCGACTTAAGGTAATTAAACCACAAAACTTATAGGCAGTAGAGTTGAATGTAGAGGCACAAGTGGGCAAAGAGCAGCTGAAGATAGACTACTTACAGGCCCGAAGAGTCCAGGATAATTGCACTAGTTGAGAGAAAAATGGTTGATGGAAATTATTAAGTCATCCGACGCGGCGATAGAAATAGCTAGTTTTCAGAAAAGTCTTAAGGATTTTTTTTAATTAAGCCGTGTAGATGTTGGTAATGATGCAGAATGGTGGCAGAACACAGCAAACTATGTCAGCGACACACAACATGTTGGATGCAATGTAGTACAAATATGGTTAGCAGAAGTAGAAATGACGTCTTGTTTAGTGTAGTGAACATGCCCACTCTAAAGTGGAGAGTAAATTGTAGGCGGACAGGTTGATGTGTTGGAGCTGACATCTGAGGGTGAGACGAAGCAGAAGCTTTGCAGGCGCCAGGTATACTAGCCAACTTAAGTAAAGCCATGGAAACCACTGCCACGCGCTACAGGGCTTGGTTTGTCGTAGCCTGCAGTCATAACGGTAAAGTTTTCGTCGACGTAGACATTGCCTCGAATAGGACTGCCTGCAGTATCTGTACAGGTCTCCGTCCATAGAAGAAAAGTCCATAAAAGGCTAACTGTGACAGTACATTATGCTAAAATGAATATAAATTATGGTAATTACCAGGAGGCGCTGATGACCTCGATGTTGAGCGCCCATGAACCCCAACACACACACAATTACCAGGACCTGGTACGTGAATTGATAATGATCTTACCACAGGATACTTCCGGTGTCAGGTTACACCTAAAGCAATTGTGCGAGTTACATTCAACGTCACCCAGAGCAACCCTCGCCCCATCGGCACACCTGAGGCAATTGTATGTCCTTCATTCAAGCTCATGATGTAATCCAATACCAGTCACACGGACTCAGGGCACTTGTGCGATATAAAATCGTCGGGAATATGAGGTGTGTCCCCCTCTCCCTGGCCCAATAAGATTCAAGCATCCTTTCCCCCTCCCCGACCCCATCCTTCATAACTAGAACAATTGTGTAGGCCTCTTCATTTGAGGCCTGTACACCAGAGAGAGATATGATCAGATGTGTTATAAAACTAAAACTCTCCGTCTGAACAGGCCTCGGCAGGACCAACAGTACCGACCGCCATGTCATCATCAGATGATAGGCGTGGCTGGGTGCAGATATGTGGCCAGCATACTGCTTCCCCTGCCGTTGTCAGTTTTCGTGACGAGAGCCACTACTTCCAATCAAGTAGCTCCTCAGTTGGCACCCCAGTTGCCAGCAGTGCTTGCCAGACTCGTATGGTCACCCGTCCAATTGCTAGCGAGGACGGACAGTGCTTAGGTTCTGTGATCTGACGGCAACCAGCGTTACCATAGCAAGAGTGCCGTAGGCGCATTTGTTATAAGCAAGTTATTGTTAAAAATAATTTTTATATGGTTCAGTTCTTTGCTGCAGTGAGAGGATCAGGAAATAATTGCAATCATTTATTTGTCGTTTTTAATAAATTTTGCATTAAAGTTTTTTACAATAATTTGTTGTTCATTGTCAGTCTTTTTACTTAATTAATTGCACATGTAACGTACAATAAACATTTTTTTCATATGACTTAGAAACATTACTAATACTGTTTGGTACATTTATAAACTAAAAATTAGTAGAGAGAAGAACATATATACCACGTTTCCAATTAAATTTATACTGTCTCATTCTTTCTTTCTATAAAGAGTTTATACTTTTTAATCATTTCTTTCTGGTCTTTTCTGTATGCAGTGTATGGGAGACAGGGACTAGCACCAGCAAGGAAAAACACACATATATATATATACACACATAAATATATGCAATATATACACTCCTGGAAATGGAAAAAAGAACACATTGACACCGGTGTGTCAGACCCACCATACTTGCTCCGGACACTGCGAGAGGGCTGTACAAGCAATGATCACACGCACGGCACAGCGGACACACCAGGAACCGCGGTGTTGGCCATCGAATGGCGCTAGCTGCGCAGCATTTGTGCACCGCCGCCGTCAGTGTCAGCCAGTTTGCCGTGGCATACGGAGCTCCATCGCAGTCTTTAACACTGGTAGCATGCCGCGACAGCGTGGGCGTGAACCGTATGTGCAGTTGACGGACTTTGAGCGAGGGCGTATAGTGGGCATGCGGGAGGCCGGGTGGACGTACCGCCGAATTGCTCAACACGTGGGGCGTGAGGTCTCCACAGTACATCGATGTTGTCGCCAGTGGTCGGCGGAAGGTGCACGTGCCCGTCGACCTGGGACCGGACCGCAGCGACTCACGGATGCACACCAAGACCGTAGGATCCTACGCAGTGTCGTAGGGGACCGCACCGCCACTTCCCAGCAAATTAGGGACACTGTTGCTCCTGGGGTATCGGCGAGGACCATTCGCAACCGTCTCCATGAAGCTGGGCTACGGTCCCGCACACCGTTAGGCCGTCTTCCGCTCACGCCCCAACATCGTGCAGCCCGCCTCCAGTGGTGTCGCGACAGGCGTGAATGGAGGGACAAATGGAGACGTGTCGTCTTCAGCGATGAGAGTCGCTTCTGCCTTGGTGCCAATGATGGTCGTATGCGTGTTTGGCGCCGTGCAGGTGAGCGCCACAATCAGGACTTCATACGACCGAGGCACACAGGGCCAACACCCGGCATCATGGTGTGGGGAGCGATCTCCTACACTGGCCGTACACCACTGGTGATCGTCGAGGGGACACTGAATAGTGCACGGTACATCCAAACCGTCATCGAACCCATCGTTCTACCATTCCTAGACCGGCAAGGGAACTTGCTGTTCCAACAGGACAATGCACGTCCGCATGTATCCCGTGCCACCCAACGTGCTCTAGAAGGTGTAAGTCAACTACCCTGGCCAGCAAGATCTCCGGATCTGTCACCCATTGAGCATGTTTGGGACTGGATGAAGCGTCGTCTCACGCGGTCTGCACGTCCAGCACGAACGCTGGTCCAACTGAGGCGCCAGGTGGAAATGGCATGGCAAGCCTTTCCACAGGACTAGATCCAGCATCTCTACGATCGTCTCCATGGGAGAATAGCAGCCTGCATTGCTGCAAAAGGTGGATATACACTGTACTAGTGCCGACATTGTGCATGCTCTGTTGCCTGTGTCTATGTGCCTGTGGTTCTGTCAGTGTGATCATGTGATGTATCTGACCCCAGGAATGTGTCAATAAAGTTTCCCCTTCCTGGGACGATGAATTCACGGTGTTCTTATTTCAATTTCCAGGAGTGTACATGCTCACACAGTATGCGGTTGTGTACACAATGTATACACACATGTAATGTGCGGTCATTCATCTGTACACCTATGACAAAGGTTCATCCAACTGTTCTGCATACACTCACACACATACACAACCAGTATTTACAAATAAATAATCGTCCACACACTCAATCACTCTCAAGTGGGGGTATGGGAGGGTTCGGTCCCCACAGATGAACCATGATACGACAGCCCAACATTCAGTAGCAGTGCAGTACCTCATGGCCTTGTGGTAGAAAGACTACTTGGCGCACCATATGCAGAGCGCTGCCAACGCCCTCGAACAGGTATGTCTTGTAATCGTCTATCGTGAGAGCCTTTGAGGCCGCACAATGCGCACGCTTAAACCTCCTCTGGGTGTCACCTGCATCTATGCGGTAGGCTTACCTTTTTGATCTGATCTCCACACACTCCACGATCTGCGAACTATTCGCCTCGTCTTTCACCAGGCTGATAACCTTCTTGTTTTGAGTTGTTATTCGATAAAGATTATCGGATGCTTATCCAAACGAGTCGAATGCTTCGGGATCGTATCTAATTACGAAATTTGGCTTCAAAAACTCGTAGCGGAATTGGTACTCGGAGAGTTTGAAGAGGTCCAGAACAAGCATGTCGACTTAGATAAGCTTCTTGAACTGCACCGAAACCTTAGCCATCTCAACGGCGACCAGTCTGTGATTGAAGATGGTGGCCTGCATAACATATCGCATGGCAGTGTAATCTCTTCCGCTAAAACATACCTCCCAAGGGTAAAATAAATTCTCTTGTATTTTCCATGTTTTTCCGAGATTGAAATAATAATTAATTCATAAAAATCGCGAGTGCCCCTGTTCAGTGTTTACATCAATATACTACTTCAACCAAGGACGTTGCTTGCAGGAGATGCTGTAAGTATTTCTAATAAATTTCATCTCCAAACTGAGACATTTCTACAGATTTCTGTAGTGCAGTTTATATCTCTGCTTATTCCCCAGCGTTCTCATCGGTATGGGGACGGAACCATTACGCAGGACTGGGTGCACCCAATACAGCGGCAAGCCCTGTGCACTTCATACAGATTGCTGGGATATGTTAGTTCTACCTCCAAGATATATCCCTCACCCTAATTAGCAGCAACATCGTGGATCTCTTCCTTCAGTCTGGCAATTTCCTCTTCGGACATCCTTCGGAACTCTCCAAACGGCTGATATCGTTGCAGGGCGTACCCGTAGAGGTTGTTTGCAACCAAGTAAAGGGTGTAACATAGATCGTCAGTTGGCCTGTACTCCTCCTCGCTTGTTACGTTTTAGTCTTCAGTCCGAAGATTGGTTTGATGCAGCTTTCCTCGCTACTCTATCCCGTGAAAGCCTCTTCATCTCTGAATAATTACTGCAAACTGCATCCTTTCAAAACTACTTACTGCATTCATATCTTGGTCTCCCTCTAAGATTTTTACACCCCCCTCCCTAGCCCTCTCTCTCTCTCTCTCTCTCTCTCTCTCTCTCTCTCTCTCTCTCTCTCTCTCTCTCTCTCTAATTTGGCCATCCTTTGATGTCTCAGAATGTGTCCAACCAACCGATCCCTTCTCCTACACAGGTTGCGCCACAAATTTTTTTTTCTCTCCAGTTATATTCAATACCTCCTCAATAGTTACGTGATATGCCCAGCTAATCTTCAGCATTTTTCTGTAGCATCACATTTCAAAACCTTCTTTTCTATTTTTGTATAACTGTTTATCACCCATTTTTCACTTTCATGTATGGCTACTTTTCATAAAAATACTTTCAAAAAAGACTTCCGAACACTTAATCTGTATTCGATGTTAACAAATTTCTCTTCTTCCTAAGCTTCTCTTGCCATTGCAAGTCTACATTTTATATCCTGTCTACTTTGGCCATCATCAGCTACGAGTATTTTGCTGCCCAAATAGCAGAATTCATCTACTACTTTGTTTCGTTTCCTAATCGAATTCCCTCAGTATTACCTGATTTAATTCGACTACATTCCATTATCCTTGTTTTGCTTTTATTGATGTTCATCTTACATCCTTCTTTCAAGATAGTATCCGTCCCGTCCAGTTCCTCTTCCAAGTCCTTTGTTGTCTCTGACAGAATTACAGTGTCATCGACAAACCTCAGAGTTTTTATTTTTTCTCCCTGGACTTTGATTCCTACTCCAAATGTTTGTTTGGTTCCCTTTATTGCCTGCTCAATGTACAGATTGAATAACATATGTACACTCAATTCTTAGAGCTATGGGATTCTTTTTTGGGGAACAAATGTACAAAATATGAACACAATTTTCAAATCCCAGAAAAGAGCCATTAGAATAATAACCAAAAATAGTAGTCGAGTTCATTGTAAAGATCTGTTCAAAACACTGGGAATTTCAACTGCTCCATGTGAATACATTTATCAGTCAGTTGTACACATCAAAAATAACATTCGTTATCACCGCGCAATCAACTCTGTCCATGACCATGCAACAAGAGCTAGACTCAACTTACATTTACGAAGAAAAAATAAACATAAAACTTAAAACTGTACAATAAATTACCAAGAGAAATTAAGAAAATTGCAGAAATACACTTATTTAAAAAGGCAGCTAAAAAGTACCAGTTATGCGATACATTTTATACATTGAAGGATTACTTAGATAAAACAGAGTAGGGGTTTGGTAAAAAAAGGAATACAAATAAATAATAATAATGATTATAAAGCATTCCACACACCACCTTCACACTATGTTTTTTTTCCTTATTTTTTCCTTTTCTAGAAAAACTTATCCCCAAGCTATGCATAGCACAATACTAACATCTCTTCCTCTTCCTGAGCTCAACATCTCACTCATTATAGAGGGATGCTGACTTATTTTTTCAGGATAGCAAATGGGAAGATGCTGTACCGAAAATGGCCCAGAGATCACTAGTGTGTGTGTGTGTGTGTGTGTGTGTGTGTGTGTGTGTGTGTGTTGCGAGTAAAGTGTTATGAAACAATGTGTGTATAGTGTGTGCAGTGACTCATAGTGAGATATGAGTGAACAGTGTATCATTACATTATTTAATAAGTTATTTGTAAAAAGAGTATTGTATACCAGGAGTAAATCTAATGATTGTCTCTAACTAGACGTCTGTGAATGTGTGTGTATACGATTTAGCTTATTTTAAATTGGTCTAAACTTGTAAATACTGTGACATGTCCTATATCCTTGTAAAAAGAGATCTACAGATGAATAAAGCTACTTCTACTACTACTACTACTACTACTACTACTAACATCGGGGATAGGCTACAACACAGTTTCACTCCCTTGTGTACCGCTGCTTCTCTTTCATGCCCCTCAACGCTCATAACTACCGTCCAATTTCTATACAAGCTGTAAATAGCCTTTCGCTCCCTGTATTTTGGCCGGCCGAAGTGGCCGTGCGGTTCTAGGCGCTGCAGTCTGGAACCGCGAGACCGCTACGGTCGCAGGTTCGAATCCTGCCTCGGGCATGGATGTGTGTGATGTCCTTAGGTTAGTTAGGTTTAAGTAGTTCTAAGTTCTAGGGGACTTATGACCACAGCAGTTGAGTCCCCTAGTGCTCAGAGCAATTAAAAGCTTGTTACGTGGTGCAAATATGAACACAATATCACATCTGTTCACATTTTAGTATGTGCCCAGTATATGTAAATAGATCTGCTATTGTGTATATGGACATGGTCTTTTGCCGCGCGGGATTAGCCGAGCGGTCTAGGGCGCTGCAGTCATGGACTGTGAGGCTGGTCCCGGCGGAGGTTCGAGTCCTCCCTCGGGCATGGGTGTGTGTGTTTGTCCTTAGGATAATTTAGGTTAAGTAGTGTGTAAGCTTAGGGACTGATGACCTTGGCAGTTAAGTCCCATAAGATTTCACACACATTTGAACATTTTTTTGGCATGGTCTTTTGGTGCTTTTAAATATTTTAGCGATGACGATCGTTTATAATGTGCTTAATTTTATCCACTTGACGTCTTGTGTATGAGATTCAGCGTAAAATGAACATGTTTTATTCCAAAAAACAGTTTAAAACCTGAAAATGACAGCTAAGACTGTTGAAACGGATTGTCTTAAATAAACAAATTATTTTGTGCGATCTTGGCTTTTGAATGGTGTTTAAGAATTAAAACAGATCGCTCTTCAGTACTCTCATAATGAGAAAATTCAATCATATTTTAATAAAACTATAGTTTCCTCATTAAATACCATTTCATTGATTCTTTTAACACTGTGTCATTACTTGATGGGACTGATTTCATCCTGGCACTTGCATCAGACAGCAGGACGGTACTGGCAGTTTCTTTAAATAATTCAAGCGTTTCATGTGTAGTATATGATTTCACACATTTCGGAGTTCAGGATGTGATTTTGTAGAAAGCAAGGAAACTTTCGTCAAGAATGAGAATGGACTGCTTGCCCCCCACTACTGCATTTCTCAAACTTTGGTTCTGAAGCTTAAAAGTAAGTAATCTTATCCCGTTTGTCGACATATGTTTGTCCTCAGTGATCATTTATTGTGGAAGGATTGATAGCTTTATTTGTAAATGATTTGTCACAAATGACTCCAACAGTATTTGTCCACTTCTAGGAGAGGAGATGAATCTGTATTTTGAGTTTGCATATTTGGCAGCACATCTCTTCTTCATCCATTTTGTCAGAATGTGCTACCAAAATCCACTGGTTATTTAATTGCCTAGGAGCTACAGATTCTCGCCATTTTCTATGCAGAGCATACGTACAGTGTAGTACAACGTACATGCAGTGTCGACACGGTCCATGGACTTCCACTGTCAAAGCTTTGCCTGAGTCTGAGCTCATCCACTTCACGCACACATACTGACTGGACTGAGAGACAAAACACTTGTTGACTTCACAGTGGGTTGCAGAAGTTAAAGTATTAATTCTTAAATAAATGTATTTAATCGCGTTTTCGTGTTTGTACGTATTTCTTAAGCTATTCCGGCAACATTTTAAAACTGTCAATAGAAATATAATGTTAATCAATGGTATGTGTTTCAAGTGTCACGTGTTATCGTACAAATACTGAAGAAATTATAAGCACCTACAATTTGTCTGTTAGTAGCTAAGAGAGATGGCTACCACACGGAGAGCCTGGGTTCGATTCTCGGTAATGCCAACGATTTTTCCTTGGTGGCAGGACTGGTACAGGGTTGCACTCAGTCTCGTGATACCAACTGAGTGGCTACTCCGCCGACTACTAGCGTGTCCAATGTCTGGTGAGTCAACAGCACGATCTGGAGAGCGGTATGATGACCACATGCCTCTTCATACTGCATCATCACGGCGCAAAATGGCAGAGGATGACATGTCGGCCTGTCGGCATTCAGGACTTGGACGAGGAGCTCGCTAGAAAGAAGCTACAACAACGACGAACAAAGCAAATACAGAACCTTCGCTCCCGTTGTCCCTCTTTTATGCACTCTGCCCCCCTACTACACTTTTCTTCCCACTACCCCCTCGAGAAGCGATGAACCTCCCCCACCTCAGGAGGCGATAACGCCCAGTTCGAGTACCACTGTTCCAAACCAACTTAGGCGGTGTGAACTTGATATGTAAAGAAAAATCGACAATAAAGAAACAAATAACATCTACATGGTTAATCTGCTAATCACACTTAAGTGCCTGGCAGAGGGTTTATTCACAATTCTCTGTTATTCCAACTCGTATACAGCGCGAAAAGAACGAACACCTATATCTTTACGTGCGAGCTCTGATTTCCCTTATTTTATTATGGAGATCGTTTCGCCCTCGACCTATATAGGTCGGCGTCAACAAATTATTTTCGCATTCTGAGGAGAAAGTTGGTGACTGAAATTTCGTAAGACGATTCCGCCGCAACGAAAAACGCCTTTGTTTTAATGATGTCCACCTCAAATACTGTATCATTCCAGTGACACTCTCTCTCCTGTTTGGCGATAATACAAAACGTGCTGCCCGTCTTTGAACTTTTTTGATGCACTCCGTCAGTCCTATCTGCTATTTTTTCGATATACTCAGTCAGTCCTATCTGGTAAGGATCCCACACCGCGCAGCAGTATTCAATAAGAGGATGGACAAGAGTACTGTACGCAGTCTCTTTAGTAGATCTGCTACAGTTTCTAACTGTCCTGCCAATAAAACGCAGTCTTCGGTTAGCCTTCCCCACAACATTTTGCATGTGTTCCTTCGAATTTACTTTGTTCGTAATTGTAATTCCTAGGTATTTAGTTGAATTTACGGCCTTTAGATTTGATTCATTTATCGTGTAACCGAAGTTTAACGAATTCCTTTTAGCACTCATGTGGATGACCTCACACTTTTCGTTATTTAGGATCAACTGCTAATTTTCACACCTTTCAGATATCTTTCTAAGTCATTTTGCAGTTTGTTTTGATCTTCTGATGACTTTATTAGTCGATAAACGACAGCGTCATCTGCAAACAATACGCCTGCTCAGACTGTCTCCCAAATCGTTTGGATGGATAAGGAGCAGCAAAGGGCCTATAACACTACCTTGGGGAACTCCAGAAGTCAGTCGTGTTTTACTCGATGAATTTCCGTCAAATACTACGAACTGTGGCCTCTCTGAAAGGAAATCAAGAATCCAGTCACATAACTGAGACGATATTCCGTAGGCACGCAATTTCATTGGAAGTTGCTTGTGTGGTACAGTGTCGAAAGCCTTCCGGAAATCCAGAAATACGGAATCAACTTTAAATCCCTCGTCAATAGCACTCACCACTACATGCGAGTAACGAGCTAGTTGTGTTTCACAAGAACGATGTTTTCTAAATCCATGTTGACTGTGTGTCAATAGACCGTTTTCTTCGAGGTAATTCATTATGTTCGAACAAAATATATGTTCCAAAATCCTGCTGCATATCGACGTTAATGATATGGGCCTGTAATTTAGTGGATTAGTTCTACTGGCTTTCTTGAATATTGGTGTGACCTGTACAACTTTCCAGTCTTTGGGTGCGGATCTTTCGTCGAGCGAACGGTTGTATGTGGTAGTTCAGTATGGAACTACTGGATCAACACATTCTGAAAGGAACCTAATTGGTATTCAGTCCGGATCAGAAGACTTGCTTTTGTTAAGTGATTTAAGTTGCTTCGCTACTCCGAGGATATCTACTTCTATGTTACTCATGTAGGCAGCTATTCTTGATTCGAATTCTGGAACATTTACTTCATCTTCTTTGGAGAAGGCATTTCGGAAGGCAGTGTTTCGTAACTCTGCTTTGGTAGCACTGTCTTCGATAGTATCTCCATTGCTGTCGCGCAGAGAAGTCATTGATTGTGCCTTGCCGCTAGCATACCTCACACATGACCAGAATCTCTTCGGATTTTCTGCCACGTTTCGAGACAAAGTTTTGTTGTGCAAATTATTATAAGCATCTCGGATTGAAGTCCGCGCTAAATTTCGAGCTTCTGTAAAAGCTCGCCAATGTTGGAGATTTTGCGTCTGTTTAATGTGGCATGTTTTTTTCGTTGTTTCTGCAACAGTGTTCTACCCGTTTTGTGTACCATGGGGGATCAGCTCCGTTGTTTGTTAATTTATTTGGTATAAATGACTCAATTGCTGCCGATACTACGTCTCTCAATAAGGTGTTAATTGAATTTTTATCTGCTATTTTGAATAGGTATATTTTCTTTTATTTTTGGAGGGATTGGTGGTTACAATTTTCTGTCTCGCTACGACAACACTGTGTTAACTAATCCCTGTATCCGTTTTGATGCTCATTACTATCTCAGGGTTATTTGTTGCTGAGAGATCAAGTGTTTCAAATAACAATACTTTTAAAACTATTAAAAATACAGAATATATTTAGCAGACCTTATCCACAAAAGACCCCAGTCTTACCACGTGCTTGTGCAACTTGGTTTCCTTGTTGTCTTCATTCTTGAACAATGCACTTTTCGAAACGAGATACGCAAGCAAGCATGTCATGGTGTTACTGTACACGAATGCGTTAGTATTTTCCTTTCATCTCGTCGTGGTCAGCGTAATAAACAAGAACTAAGTAATAAATGTTCGGGTTTCAGCTAACGCAAGAGGAATGGCACAGAAAGTGCCGCATTGTCTCATTAGCATGAGGAACAAACATTACCGCCACGGCTGCCTGCTGCATATCAGACTAACAAGGAAAAGACTGAAGGAATGTCGTCCCCGGCGTTGCGTTGCGTTGCTCTGCCGTATGCGTGCGGAGGCGTACGCTGGGTACCAGCGGCTCGGCCTGTGCGTTCCACCTACACCGACAGTGGCGACGCACGAGGACGTTGTCCTTGGCCAGACGACGCTATTGCACCAGCCGCTCCTGCTTGCAGTACCTAGGCAGCAAGCTACAGATATCCCTTGGGAATTCAGAGATTTGGTAACGCTTACATGTAGTCGGTTTTATATTAAATTAGATGTAGGCCATAGTATGGAGACCCTCAAGGAGTGGGACTCCTCGTGAAACAACATACACTGACAGAAAAAAACCGCAACAGCAAAAAATAATTAATGTAGAATAATGAAATTTCGGAAATACATTTTCCGAAACGTATTTTAAGTAAACGCACATGTATTGTGTTGTACAGGTGTCGATTGTCAGTTTTTGGAATGGAGTTCCATGCCTGTTCCACTTGATCCGTCAGTACAGGGACTGATGGTGACGCTGCAGTTGTTGTCCAGTGGTGTCACGTGTGTGCGCGACTGGAGACTGACCTGGTTGTCAAGAAGTCCAAGGCGATGTGTTGACACCCTGCTGAGCATATTAGGTTACAACAGTGGCATGTGGGCGAGTGTTATTCTGTTGGAAAACCCCCTAAACTGCTGTTCATGAATGGCAGTACAGCAGGTCGAATCACCAGACTGACGTACAAATTTGCAGTCAGGGTTGGGAGGACAACCACGAGAGTGCTTCTGCTGTCATGCGAAATCGCATCCCAGACCATACCTCGAGGTTCAGGTTGTGAGGTGACGGGCGAGCTGTGGCGCCCTGGAAATATTATATGTTCGGAGTTGGGGCGGCCGCACAGGACGCTCCTCAAAGCCGCGGCGCGGCACCAAACGCCTGGTGCCGAACGTTAGCTGAGCAAGAGGGGTGGCCGGAGCACGTGGCCCATTGGGCGCGTGGCTGGGAATTCCACGTTGACACTGTGACGAGGACGGTGCTTTGTGTCGATGAAGGAGATTTCTATGCCGGGAGCGCCAAAGATGGCGGACTTTGTGAAACCGTAATGGCAGACATTTCACAGTTCATATAGAAATTAATAGTAGCCATAGGAATCATGATACCTCAATACGAAACATGTACATAACCATTACCTGCACGACGATTCTGATGGTGTAATCAGATTTTCAATATCTTTATTAGTTAAAAGTTTAGTATCTGACTGTAAATTAGACAAGTAACACCCAGCAACGAATTTCCAAAATGTAAACGCTTCATCCGATTTCGTCGATCGACGTGTCGTTAGAAAGCTATTAGTGTAAACCTAAATTGATATAAATTACAGGCGTGTAACTAGTACGTGAGTTATAGGAGGTCAAAGTGGCCGATTACTATCGATCGCGTCAGGCCACAAGTACTCCACAGTTACACGAAAAATCGGTAGCAGCATGCATATATTTATTCATCTATGTCTTTGTTTATATCCGATATATACTATTCGTGAAGAAATTGGTTAAATATTTACTGTGTTTTAGAAAGTATAGAGACATTAGGCTACTAGCCTACCTTCTTGTTCTATTCCTTCGATATATGTTTATTTAATTTGTTTCTGTATCTAATAATCTGTGTTACAGCGTGTTTATGGTACAGCAATAGGAATATTTATTTAATTTCAAGTTATTTGAATGTAGATCCAGTATTTGGTATGTGTTTCATAATGTTTGTGTGGTACGTTAGCTTGGAGACATGGAGGTAGCGCTCTAGCCAATCACAGCGCTCGCTATTAAGAGAGACGTGTGGAGGTCGGGGAGGAGCATCGTTTCCGGAGAGGGCAGCAGGGAGTTTGGAACAGTGCGGCGCGAGGGACAATCCGGCACAGGACACGGAAGTGCTGGACGCGACGGCGCAACCGACGGACAGTCGCGGGAAAGACTTGGAGTGTGGAGCGGTTTGCGCGTATTCGCGGCAGATAGAAATACTTCGGAGTGCCGACTTGTGCACTTGTGAGATTTCCGTGGCTTCTACAGTGAAGACGTAGTGTACGTTTAGAAGCGAATATCTCAGAAGCTATGTTGTCTTTCATAACTCATTACGTTCGCTAGGAATCTATTGTTTCCCTGTAATTCAACTTATATTTTATTTAATTGCTGGACCATCGACACCAATAAGTGTTTTGCAGAAAAATACCGCCTTTTCAAAAGTACTTCTACAATCATTAAAGTCGTTAAGATAGTACCTGCAGATTTTATTTAATTGCAATCATTCATTTATAAATTTGTATGTTACTTTCACAATTCGCAATTGCGGAGTGATACAAACCGTCGACCATTCGATTCATGTGTGTATTCTTATCGTATACTGTAGACTCCACTATTTGGCCTATAATGCAGCAACTACGTATCCCAGCCCCTGGACAACGAAACCAGCCAAAACTTTTAATAGTTCAACGCGGAGTCATTGGGTACGTAGTTGAGGGCCACCATCATTTCATTTATTATTGTTAGAAAGCCCGCAACGCCGTGTGTCTAGCACACAGATAGGTTGCTTCCAGGCCCTCAACTGGTCTCCTCCTGACCAACAAATGGCCATCACCGGCACCGAGACAGAAAACACAACAGAGCTCCACCCTGCCCTCCAGTGAGCTCTCGCTTGACACCACTGAAGCCGCAAATGGTGGCGGGTTGGGGCCAGTGGAATGCACGATACAGGGCGTCTGGCTGGGAGCTGTCCTTGAAGTGATCGATTTGTAACAGTTCGCTGTGTCACTGTGGTGCCAACTGCTGCTCAAATTGCGGCCGCAGATACAGTACGATGTGCCGGAGCCACAGGCCGAACACGACTATTCGTGAAGAAATTGGTTAAGTATTTACTGTGTTTTAGAAAGTACACACACATTAGGCTACCAGCCAACCTTTTGTTCTATTCCTTCGATATATGTTTATTTAATTTGTTTATGTATCTATTAATGTGTGTTAGAGCGTGTTTATGGTCCACCGTAGTGCCACGTGGCCGTCTGGAGCCGTCTTCCTGCGGCCGTACATTTTCGTGACCGCTGCCAGTAATCATGTGCAGCGGCTACATTCCTGCCAAGTCTTTCTGCAGTTTCTCTGAAGGAACATACAGCTTCTTGTAGCCCTATTACATGGCCTCGTTGAATCTCAATCAATACTGATAATGGCGTCTGTGTCGTCTTAAAGGCATTTTTGACTAAAATCAACTCACCGCGTCCAGTCTCAAACATAACTAACGCTAACAACCATTACAGCGTGTGTTTAAAGCAAACCTCATCAGCATGCTCATAGTAGCGCTACTAAAGCCAATCTTATGAGACTGGCGTGAAAGCTGAATAGAAATCATCTTTCAGATGAATTTTCGTTTATGTCGCACAACTCCTTGGCGTTGCAATTTTTTTTCCTTCAGTGTATTTACTGCAAAACAAGATGCTCGTATTCGTTCTACAGATCTTAAGTCAAATGGTCCTCATGAATGCGAAGTAAGTAAAAAATTTTTAACATATTTTTATTTAATAGCTATTACCAAAGTTGTTACCAAACTGAACTCGGTCCAAACATGCAATAAAAGCCCAACTGTACCGACGGCTGCCGTGTCACCTTCGGCCCACAGGCGTCATTAGATGCAGATATGGGGGGCATGTGGTCAGCACACCGCTCTCGCGGCCACATGTCAATTTACGAGACCAAACAAAGTTGTTACAAAACATGTATCTATGTAATACACTGAGGTACATATGATAATGCACAGGCTATTGTAACTGCATATCACCAGTCAGCAAATCAGTTAACCACACTCATTTGAATTGATCACACTACAGCACTGACTATGTGCGAAAGTCGAATTTTAAACACTCACGTTATTAGATATTATTAATAATAAACTGATCCGTCGATTGTATTAAGAAAACAGTCAATGGTATCAGAGAAGCTGGCTGCTGATAGTGGTGACTTTTCTATATCAAAGTATGTGACTTTAAATTTTTATGACGTTGTGCTTATTTCTAATTTGCTTTGCACGAATGGAGCTGTTGGTTTTTAAAAAAGAGATATTATTTATGCCAAATTTAATTAAGGAATAAATAAGTTGGGAAGTGGTAGTGACTGATCCTTGTTCTTTGTACAAGTCTCTGCAGGAAGTTCATGAATTCACGTCACAAATGATTCGTAATATGCTTTTGGACTCGGAAAACTTTAGCTTTGATTGATTAATTACCCCAAGAAGTGATCCTGACAGTAGCAGGACAGTGCCAGTTCAAGCTCCAGACTGGTTGTAACTGGTTTCTTCGCTCGAGATAACAAATAAGGTGAGATATTCAGGGTATTATGTTACACATGAGGCAATTACGTGAGGTATATTCAAGATCATCCCCCACACCACTACCCTCCTGCTCTCTGCCTATCCACCTGAGGAAATTGTGTGTGGTACATTCAAGACCAGGATGTAATGCAGCACCAGTCACATGTTTGCCCATGCCTTTAGGGCACTTGTGGGTGTTACATCAAGGTCACGATGTGATCTGATACCCCACCCATGCATCTTGGGGGCTTGTGTGAGTACAAATTGGTGGAAAAATGAAGGTCATCTTCCCTGTCTTCCCTTTCCCTCTAAACCAATGGGAACACAATAAAATGGTAGGGAATGCCTCCCCCTCCTCCTTTTCTCTCTAGTTCAGTTGCGTGAGCCTCATCATTCAAGGTCTGTTCACCATAGTGGGAGGTGCAAGCTTGCTATGAACAGTAATAACAAATTAATTTCTGAATTACTGGCAATAATTTTCAACCTTTTTCGCTATAGTTCAGCTGCATGAACTTAGTCATTTTGTACTCTGTACCAAAAGAATCACGTTCTTTTGTAATAATAACACAGATACAACAAAATAACTTATTTTTTATTGACAATATTTGTTTCACTTATTAATAATCTTTATATGTTTATTAACAATCATTTCTTTAAAGTTTTTCTCTTAATTTGTGTTATTTTCGAAATATTATTGGGGTTATTTTACAATAAATTATTTTTCTACTTTAAATTATTACACTCAGTTGACAAAAGTCTGGGATACCTCTTAACACTGTGTTGGACCACCTCCTGCCCAGTGTAGTCCAGCAACTCCATGTAACATGGACTCAACAAGTCTTTGGAAATTCCCTGCAGAAATATTCAGCCATGCTGCCTCTACAGCCATCAATAATTGCGAAAGTGTTGCCAGGCTAGGAGTTTGTGCACAAACTGACCTATCAAATATGTCACATAAATGTGCAGTGGGATTCATGTTGGCGATATGGATGGCCAAATAACTTCCTCAAACTGTCCGGAATATTCTTCAAACCAACCGCAAATAACTGTGGCCCAGTGACATGAAACATCGTCATCCATAAAAATTCCATCATTGTTTGAGAACATGAGGTCCATGTATGGATGCATATGATCTCCAAATAGCCAACATAGCCATTTTCAGTCAGTGATCTGTTCAACTGGACCAGAGGTCCCAGTCCATTACATGTAAACACACCCCATATCATTATGGAGCCACGATCAGCTTACACAGTGCATTGTTAACAACTTGGATCCATGGCTTAGTGTGGTCTGCGCCACTCTGAAACTCTAACATTGGCTTTGATCAAGTGAAATCAGGACTCAAGAGACCAGGCCACAGTTTTCCAGTTGTCTAGAGGCCAACCGACATGGTCATGAGCCCAAAAGAGGCGCTACAGGTGATGTTGTGCAAAGGCACTTGCATCATTCGTCTGCTGCCACAGCCTGTTAACGCCAAATTTCGTCTCACTGTCCTGATAGATACATTTGTTATTTTTCCCACACTAATTTCAGCGATTATTTCATGCAATATTGCTTGTCTGTTAACACTGACAACTCTACAAAAACGCTGCCGCTCTTTGTCGTTAAGTGAAGGCTGTCAGCCACTGTGTTGTATGTGGTGAAAAATAATGCCTGAAATTTGTTATTCTCTGCACACTCCTGACACTGTAAATATCAGAATATTGAATTCCCTGATGATTTCCGAAATATGATGTCGAATGCATGTAGCTCCAACTACCCTTCTACGTTCATAGTCTGTTAATTCGTGTTGTGTGGCCATAATCATGACGGAAACATTTTCACATGAATCACCTTGAGGACAACTGACAGATCCGCCAATACATATATTACTCTACCTCCCTGACCAGTTGCTTCTCCCCACCCCCAATTCCTCTGTCCATCTCTTCCACCCACTCTGTCTCTCTCTCTCCCTCACTCTCTATCTCCTCTCACTCCCTTTATCTCCTCCTTCCTCTCTCTCTGTCCATCTCATCTTCCCCCTCTCTCTGCCTTTTCCATCCTACCCCTCCCTGTCCATCTCCTCCTCCCCTCTCCCACGTCATCTCCTCTTCCCTTCCTCTCTGTATTTCCTTCTCCTCATCTCTCTGCCTCACTCTCTATCTCCTCTCACTCCCTTTATCTCCTCCTTCCTCTCTCTCTGTCCATCTCATCTTCCCCCTCTCTCTGCCTTTTCCATCCTACCCCTCCCTGTCCATCTCCTCCTCCCCTCTCCCACGTCATCTCCTCTTCCCTTCCTCTCTGTATTTCCTTCTCCTCATCTCTCTGCCCATCTCCTCTGCCCCGCCCTCTCTCTGTCCATCTGCTCGTCTTTCCTTCCTCTGTCGATCTCCTCAAGCCATTTCTGTCTGTCTACCTCCACCTTTTCCCTTCCTTCCCATTACCTCTACCTTTCACTGTATAAAACTCTTTCTGCCTCATAACCATGTCCTTCTTCCTACTCTCCATACGTCCATCTCTTCCTCTCCCTTTTCTCTCCACATTATCACCCCCACCCCAACAGGAGATTGCTAGTTCTAACCACCACAGTATATCTCTCCAGCTGTGTACCATGTTTCATTGAAATTGAACCAGGGGTTTTGAAGGAGTCTTTCAGTTGTGACCTTGTCAGAGTATGCACGTCACACATTTATATTTCACATCTTTTACACATATTTGTACATATATTTAACATGTATCCGTAGAGAATTCCGTCCTGCATTTTCGATTCACACAGCTCAAGCTCTAAAACATTGTATTTCCTGAACAATGTGTCATACAACGATGTAATTTTGCATGTACATTCAGTGGTATATTTTTATGCTATCTGCAAAATGTGTTGCGAAAAGAGTTAGTTGTAACGATGTAATAAAATAAAACGTTGTGCATTGATAATGACATCATATCCCTTGAACTATGTGTCATACAATGATGTCATTTTACTTGTACAATCACTGGTATATGTGAATACTGTCTGCAAAATGTGTCATGAATACAATTGATAGCAAAGAAGTAATAAATTAAAACCTCATGCCAGATATGACAGTTTTACTGTATGAGAAGCGAAAATGTAGTAAATGACGAATATATTTACCTTCCTCCATTCTGTGGGAGGTTTCTAGCGAGAAAAAGTTTCGTAAATGTGTGAAATTATGTTTAAAGCTTCTTTCAAGTCAGTAAGTGCTCTCTGTGTCAATTCATTCATCAAGAGCTACACTACATTTTCACCCAACCACTGCTCCTTTGATAGGTAGGTGGTTCTCTCCAGACAGTAAGTGATGTGTGTACCAAGTTTCATTGAAATCGAGCCATTGGTTTAGGAAGTCGTGTAGTACATACATATGTTTATATGTACATCCATTTTATGGCATGTATTTATTTACATTTAATTATTTTCTAATTTTTTTATGCAATTTAATTTTTTTCTACATGCAGGTCTCATTCTATTATATAATATTTACCATGCATGGAAAATGGGACTAGCAGCAGCAAACAAAGAAACACACACACACACACACACACACACACACACACACACACACACACACACACACACACACACACAATACATAAATGCACACATGATGTGCAGTCAAGTTGAACATGCATGTAGTACATATAATAATACACAATTCGCACACATACAGTGTGCAATCAATCAACTCAATCATGCATATGCATAGACACACGTAAGTCAAATGTTTCTTACAACTATTGGCTCACACAAATCTTCTAATTACAAATAAATACCCATCAACACGCACTCATGTGACCAGTGGGAGAATGGGAGGATCCCAATCCTGACCTCACAGATGAACTGTTTGTCATCATTTTGCATCATGGCTGACTTTCAGTTCTGTTACAGTGTGTATCTCATGGCCTTGCAATCGACAATCTACATCGCACGTCATATGCAGAGGCTGGTACAGAGCACTCGTAACACTTGTGAACAGAAATCTCGTAACCTTCGATCATGAGAGACTTTGTGGCTGCACGATGCACACCCTTGTCCCACATTTGGGTGGCACCTGTATCTGCACGGTATGCATACATTTTAGATCTGAGCCCCACAAACTCCATAATCTCTGACCCATTTGCCTCATCTTACATCAGGTCGATACCCTTGTTCTGAGGTGTTGTCCTATAACAATTATCAGTCACATATCCACACATGTCGAATGCATTGGGATGGTACCTAATTACTTCACATGGATCATAGTCTTTCACTCACTAGATGAGACTGTTTGTATCCATATAAAATAACTGGAGATCAGCGAAGTTTGGCTTCGGAGACTCATACTGAAGTTGGTTCATGTGGAGTTTGGAAAACAGAGAAAGATTAAGGTCATTGGAGATGGAGCACAAGCTCAGACCGTTTCTAGGATCGGCGAGGAATTCAGCCTTGCCCTTTCAAAGGAACCATGCTGGCATCTGCCTGGTGCAATTTAGGGAAATCATGGGAAACCTAAATCTGGATGGTTGGATGTGGATTAGCACCTTCACCCTCCTGAATGCGAGTCCAGTGTGCTAACTTTTGAATGGAGTTTGAAGGGGTCTGGCATACACATACAGACACAGAGAGTTGTTGCAAACTGCACAAAAAACTGAGCAGACTCCGCAACAGCTACTTCTCTATTGACGATAGTGGCCTGCTTAAAATTTAGCCTGGCAATGAAAACTCTTACACTATAATGTCCCTCCCAATGCAAACTAAACGAATTTCGCAGTGGTTTCTTATATTTTTCACGGTTTTGCCGAAAATGAAACGTTCATTAAAGTAAAAAAGTCCTTTTCAAAATCACGCATCATAAGAGCGAGTGCCATACCTCTCTTCTGGCTACCTTACTCTTCATTTCCACGTATGTGTTACATCCAACATCATTCATGATCCGTTGCATGTACACTCCTGGAAATTGAAATAAGAACACCGTGAATTCATTGTCCCAGGAAGGGGAAACTTTATTGACACATTCCTGGGGTCAGATACATCACATGATCACACTGACAGAACCACAGGCACATAGACACAGGCAACAGAGCATGCACAATGTCGGCACTAGTACAGTGTATATCCACCTTTCGCAGAATGCAGGCTGCTATTCTCCCATGGAGACGATCGTAGAGATGCTGGATGTAGTCCTGTGGAATGGCTTGCCATGCCATTTTCACCTGGCGCCTCAGTTGGACCAGCGTTCGTGCCGGTCGTGCAAACCGCGTGAGACGACGCTTCATCCAGTCCCAAACATGCTCAATGGGGGACAGATCCGGAGATCTTGCTGGCCAGGGTAGTTGACTTACACCTTCTAGAGCACGTTGGGTGGCACGGGATACATGCGGACGTGCATTGTCCTGTTGGAACAGCAAGTTCCCTTGCCGGTCTAGGAATGGTAGAACGGTGGGTTCGATGACGGTTTGGATGTACCGTGCGCTATTCAGTGTCCCCTCGACGATCACCAGTGGTGTACGGCCAGTGTAGGAGATCGCTCCCCACACCATGATGCCGGGTGTTGGCCCTGTGTGCCTCGGTCGTATGCAGTCCTGATTGTGGCGCTCACCTGCACGGCGCCAAACACGCATACGACCATCATTGGCACCAAGGCAGAAGCGACTCTCATCGCTGAAGACGACACGTCTCCATTCGTCCCTCCATTCACGCCTGTCGCGACACCACTGGAGGCGGGCTGCACGATGTTGGGGCGTGAGCGGAAGACGGCCTAACGGCGTGCGGGACCGTAGCCCAGCTTCATGGAGACGGTTGCGAATGGTCCTCGCCGATACCCCAGGAGCAACAGTGTCCCTAATTTGCTGGGAAGTGGCGGTGCGGTCCCCTACGGCACTGCGTAGGATCCTACGGTCTTGGCGTGCATCCGTGCGTCGCTGCGGTCCGGTCCCAGGTCGACGGGCACGTGCACCTTCCGCCGACCACTGGCGACAACATCGATGTACTGTGGAGACCTCACGCCCCACGTGTTGAGCAATTCGGCGGTACGTCCACCCGGCCTCCCGCATGCCCACTATACGCCCTCGCTCAAAGTCCGTCAACTGCACATACGGTTCACGTCCACACTGTCGCGGCATGCTACCAGTGTTAAAGACTGCGATGGAGCTCCGTATGCCACGGCAAACTGGCTGACACTGACGGCGGCGGTGCACAAATGCTGCGCAGCTAGCGCCATTCGACGGCCAACACCGCGGTTCCTGGTGTGTCCGCTGTGCCGTGCGTGTGATCATGCTTGTACAGCCCTCTCGCAGTGTCCGGAGCAAGTATGGTGGGTCTGACACACCGGTGTCAATGTGTTCTTTTTTCCATTTCCAGGAGTGTATGATATCCTTGGTCGCCCCCGCCGATTCTTTCCCTCAATAGCTCCTTCTGCTATTGTTCCAATGATATTGTTGTGTCTTAGGATGTGCCTTACAAGTTTGTCGTTTGGATGTGCCTCCACAGAGATCTGGTTTCTTCTAGTCTTCTAAGCACCTCTTCTTTCGTTACTTTGTCTCTCCAGTTGATTTTCAACATGCTTCTATAGCACCATATCTCCAGGGCCTCTAGCTGTCTTCTCTCTTCTCTTCCCATTGTCCAAGTTTCACAACCACTAAGGGTCACATTCCAAACGAAAACTTTCATGATACGTTTCCTTATTTTCAGACGGACGTTCTTGCTGGTGGATAGGTTCCTCCTCAGATTAAATGCAGTTTTGGTTTGTTGTATTCTGCTCACAACTTCTTTCCGGCTTCTGCCATCCCTTGTGACTTTGCTTCCCAGGCAGATAAATCCCTCTATCACCTCCAGCTCCTCTCTTCCAATATTCATTCTCAGAGGTTCATATTCTGCTTCTGTAATGTATACCATCGTTTTAGGCTTTTTGTTGTCAATTCTCATTCCATACTGATTGCACAGAATCCTTTCCATTGTTCTGAGGACTTCCCCTGGATCTTCTTTTGTCCCTGTGAGTATAGCAATATCATCTGCATAACGTAGCATGTCTATCTTCTGCCTATTAATTTTGATCCCCACCTCAGTAGTTTCTCGAAATTGATCTATCGTTTTCTGGATGTAAGTGTTGAGGAGAGAGAGCACACCCTTGTCTCTCCCCTTTTCTAATTTTTGCTCTTGTTCCTGGTGACTGTTCCTAATCACTGCCACCTCATTCTTCTAGAAACTATCATACGGATACTTCATTCCACTTGTCCTCAGCACTCTGAACATCTCCTGCCAGATTACGTTACCAAATGCCTTTTCCACGTCTACAAAGGCAATGTAAGTTGTTTTATTTTTCTGTAATTGCTTTTCGATAAGGAGTCTCAGTGCCGGAATCGCTTCTCTTGTTCCCAAACCCCTTCTGAAGCAAAACTGATCTTCGCTCAGCATATCCTCCACCTTCTCTCCAATTGTGTTCAGAATTATTTTTATGAGAATTTTTGATGAATGTTATATTAGGCTTGAAGTTCGGTACTGTTCACATTTTGTAGCTGCTGCCTTCTTTGGTGTAGGAACAAAGATGCATTTCTGGAAGTCTGTCGGTATCTCTCCTGTGTTATAGATGGACCTAAGTTTAAGCAGCATCATTTTCATGCCGTCACCAGCATTCGTTATTAGTTCTGCAGGTATGTCATTAATACCCATTGCTTTGTTGTTCCGTAGTTCTTTTACTCTAAAAGAACTTTGTCAAATTCTTCTTGCAGAATGTCATCTCCCTTGTCATCTTCGTCTGCTTGCTCTTGTCTTCCTATCACTTCCTCCAAAAGAGGTGTTCCGGCATACGACTCCTCAATGTATTGTTTCCATCTCTTCACCATATAGCATTTTCCCCTCTTTATTTTCTATTGTGCCTGAGAGTGTTGTTTTACGTTTGTTAAAAAATTTATTTGCTGTTCTGCAGGCTAAATCGGTTCTTCCGTTTTGCATATTTTCTTCCACTTCCCTGCACATTTCCTTAAGAAAATTTTCTTATCCTTTCCTAGCTTCTCTATTGACTAAATTCCTCAGTCTTGTGTATTCAGCTTTTCCTTGTTCATTAGTTACTTTTTCTAGAAGCTCAATAACATCTGCTGTAATCCATTTCCTCTTGTTCTTTGGATTAGTTTTCCCAACTGTCTTTTCTGCTGCTTTGTATACACCAGATTTAATTTGTTTTCATTTACTCCACCATGTTGAAAATATTTAGCTAGGTTGTCTGTTTCGTGAGCATAGCGCTTTCCCAGCCCCTCGGTTTTCAGTTTTTCTAGCTCCTATTTAAGTTTTACTGTCTTCTTCTCCAGACATTTGAATCTATGGTCACTGCCGATGTCTTCAGTCTTTTACCTGGTTCCTAAAACGTGATTTCACTAGAATGTAATCAATCTACTGTCTCCTCAGGTCTCCAGGAGCCTTCTGTGTGTATCTTCTTCGATTGTGATGTTGGAAAAGTACGTTTGCAACAACTAACTGGTGCCTCAAGCTGAATTCTATTAGTCGATCTCCTCTTTGATTTCTTCTTCCAAGTCCACATTTGCCAACAATTCCTACCTTCGATTCTTCACCAACAACCACATTCCATTCCCCCATGACAATAAGGTTTTCATCTCCCTTACATTTCTCATCGCATTACTTATTTCTTCGTATATTTCGCCAACGAATGCATCTTCTTCTTTGGATGTTGGCATGTGTACTTGTATTAGAACAGTGTCATTTGGCTTAGTTTCAAGTTTTTCCTCAAAATTATTCCAATTCATCCCATTCCTGGTATATCTTAGTCAGTTACAGCGTGAATGACTCTGTATTCTTCAGACCATAAATCACCTGGTTGGGATATGCCTAGGACATCGGTTTCCAGTCGTTCCATTTCAATTATTAGGTTTTCAAGTTTACTACACTGAAGCCGTGTTCTCACGTTCCAAGTTGCTATTTTAAAGTTGGGATTCTTTTCCTTCACTTTGTCTGTATCTTTTGCAGTCCCCACCTGGATATCCAGTTGGGGGACTATTTTATATCCGGAAAATTTTACAAAAGATACTGGCATGGTTTACAGCTGGTGCTTGGTATAACTGTAATTCTTTAATGTGGTGGTTTCCCATTGCCTTCCACATCCTATGCCGTTGATCATCAGCTGGTTCTTCTGCCTTTGGAAATTATTTCTCAATTTCAGGGCAAGAGGGTGCCCTTTCCAGCAAATGCTGGGGTGATGACTTATCCCAGTCACCATTTGATCCCTGTCTAAGTTAGCTGTCACATGAAGTGACATTGCCCACTCTCTACCACATGGGATCTGATAACCTCAGATGTTAAGTCCCATAGTGCTCAGAGCCATTTGAAAAATCTACCACATGGAGGTGTAGATCAGGCTTTCCCTTCATCAGGTCTAGGACCTTAACGGCATTTCCTAGTCCCCCTATGGTACTCTTTCGGTATTTACATCAACCTTCTCCTTCAACCAGCGTGGTTGCCTGAAAGAGATGGTGTGGGTGACTAGAACAAGTTTCATCCCCAAACTGAGATATTACTGAAGGTTTCTGTAGACCATTGCGCAGGGCTAAGGGCTCCAGACACGGTAGCAACCCACAATGTGCATCATCCAAAGCAGTAGGAAATGCCAGGTCTGCCTCTAAGACTTATCCTTCACCAGAATGCACATCCACATATCGAAACTTATTCAGTCTGACGATTTCCTCTTTGGATAGGAATCAGGACCCTCCAGTCGGCAGAGATTGCTGCGTGGCATACTCTTATAGTTTGTTTACATCCAAGTAAATGGTGCAACTCAAATCGTCAGATGGCCAGTATTCCTCCTCACTCATTCACTACTTATTCGTCTAGACTTACCTTAGCACACGTTGACTAAATTCTCGCAAATCCCACGTTCGAAAACGAGCAACATTTCAACATTGGTCAATAGTTCTGTGTTGACACTTGTTTTTTTTTTTTCATTGCATCCACGAAAGCCATGGCATGGTGTAACAGAGGGCAGGATCCAGAGTGTGTGTGTGTTCAAGCATACACTCCAGAATTTCTGACAAATGTCTGTGAGCAATCGTATATCAGTATTCATGTATCATCTACCGCATTCCCCTAATTTATGGATCTGAAATCCTGCCGAACATTCACCAAATGCCCATACTTGGCGTCCGCTATGACAGTGCCTGTGAGTTTACTGATGAATGCGGTTATATCAGGCAATGTGGATTCGTTGAGTCTTTCCTTCAAATCTAGGAATTCATAAGGAAAGACGCCCTTCTTCATCACAAGGCGAAATTTAGCATCATCACGATATGCATCTCCGTGATATGCATGTCCTCCTGATCCACTGTCTCAACAAGTTTCTGAAGAGATCCAAGCATGAAATGCAGCGAATCTAGGAAGCAGAGCGTTATTCTTCACGTGATACGCATCAAAAATGAAATGCATTTTTCAACATTGTCAGCTATGACATTGACATTGTCATTTTTCAAGCCGAAATCGTCTATCTTCTCAACAAGAAAGTGAGCATCGAGACGGATATGTGCCACAGTATTTGGTATTTCTAGTTGCATGCATTGTGTGCTGTGCCATGGAACGTACTTGTTAGATGATAATGGTCTCTACATGGAGTTTCCTTTTTTCTACCCAGTAGTAGCCCACAAATGTGACAGAAAATTGCCTGCCCATATAAAGCACCATTTTCCTGCGAGTTGGTCATGGAAATCTTTTTGCTATAAATAGCATCAACCCACAGCACAAGATTTACAAACTCGGAGAAAACCCTCTTATATGATTACCGCAATGTGTGATTTGGATTGATTGAGGTTAGAGTCATTGTTGTTGTTGTTGTTGTGGTCTTCAGTCCAGAGACTGGTTTGATACAGCTCTCCACGCTACCCTATCCTGTGCAAGGTTCTTCATCTCCCAGTACCTACTGCAACCTACATCCTTCTGAATCTGCTTAGTGTATTCATCTCTTGGCCTCCATCTACGATTTTTACCCTCCAATACTAAATTGGTGATCCCTTGATGCCTCAGAACATGTCCTACCAACCGATCCCTTCTTCTGGTCAAGTTGTGCCACAAACCTCTCTTCTCCCCAATCCTATTCAATACTTCCTCATTAGTTATGTGATCTACCCATCTAATCTTCAGCATTCTTCTGTAGCACCACATTTCGAAAGCTTCTATTCTCTTCTTGTCCAAACTATTTATCGTCCATGTTTCACTTCCATACATGGCTACACTCCATACAAATACTTTCAGAAAAGACTTCCTGACACTTAAATCTATACTCGATGTTAACAAATTTCTCTTCTTCAGAAACGCATTCCTTGCCATTGCCAGTCTATATTTTATATCCTCTCTACTTCGACCATCATCAGTTATTTTGCTCCCCAAATAGCAAAACTCCTTTACTACTTTAAGTGTCTCATTTCCTAATCTAATTCCCTCAGCATCACCCGACTTAATTCTACCACATTCTATTATCCTCGTTTTGCTTTTGTTGATGTTCATCTTATATACTCCTTTCAAGACACTGTCCATTCCATTCAACTGCTCTTCCAAGTCCTTTGCTGTCTCTGACAGAATTACAATGTCATCGGCGAACCTCAAAGTTTTTATTTCTTCTCCATGGATTTTAATACCTACTCCGAATTTTTCTTTTGTTTCCTTTACTGCTTGCTCAATATACAGATTGAATAACATCGGGGAGAGACTACAACCCTGTCTTACTCCCTTCCCAACCACTGCTTCCCTTTCATGCCACTCGACTCTTATAACTGCCATCTGGGTTCTGTACAAATTGTAAATAGCCTTTCGCTCCCTGTATTTTACACCTGCCACCTTTAGAATTTGAAAGAGAGTATTCCAGTCAACATTGTCAAAAGCTTTCTCTAAGTCTACAAATGCTAGAAACGTAGGTTTGCCTTTCCTTAATCTTTCTTCTAAGATAAGTCGTAAGGTCAGTATTGCCTCACGTGTTCCAGCATTTCTACGAAATCCAAACTGATCTTACCCGAGGTCGGCTTCTACTAGTTTTTCCATTCGTCTGTAAAGAATTGGTGTTAGTATTTTGCAGCTGTGGCTTATTAAACTGATAGTTCGGTAATTTTCACATCTGTCAACACCTGCTTTCTTTGGGATTGGAATTATTATATTCTTCTTGAAGTCTGAGGGTATTTCGCCTGTTTCATACATCTTGCTTACCAGATGGTAGAGTTTTGTCAGGACTGGCTCTCCCAAGGCCGTCAGTAGTTCCAATGGAATGTTGTCTACTCCGGGGGCCTTGTTTCGACTCAGGTCTTTCAGTGCTCTGTCAAACTCTTCACGCAGTATCGTATCTCCCCTTTCATCTTCATCTACATCCTCTTCCATTTCCATAATATTGTCCTCAAGTACATCGCCCTTGTATAGGTCCTCTATATACTCCTTCCACCTTTCTGCTTTCCGTTCTTTGCTTAGAACTGGGTTTCCATCTGAGCTCTTGATGTTCATACAAGTGGTTCTCTTGTCTCCAAAGGTCTCTTTAGTTTTCCTGTAAGCAGTATCTATCTTACCCCTAGTGAGATGAGCCTCTACATCCTTACATTTGTCCTCTAGCCATGCCTGCTTAGCCATTTTGCACTTCCTGTCGATATCATTTTTGAGACGTTTGTATTCCTTTTTACCTGCTTCATTTATTGCATTTTTATATTTTCTCCTTTCATCAATTAAATTCAATATCTCCTCTGTTACCCAAGGATTTCTACTAGCCCTCGTCTTTTTACCTACTTGATCCGCTGCTGCCTTCACTACTTCATCCATCAAAGCTACCCATTCTTCTGCTACTGTATTTCTTTCCCCCATTCCTGTCAATTGTTCCCTTATGCTCTCCCTGAAACTCTGTACAACCTCTGGTTCTTTCAGTTTATCCAGGTCCCATCTCCTTAAATTCCCACCTTTTTGCAGTTTCTTCAGTTTTAATCTACAGGTCATAACCAATAGATTGTGGTCAGAGTCCACATCTGCCCCTGGAAATGTCTTACAATTTAAAACCTGGTTCCTAAATCTCTGTCTTGCCATTATATAATCTATCTGATACCTTTTAGTATCTCCAGGATTCTTCCATGTATACAACCTTCTTTCATGATTCTTAAACCAAGTGTTAGTTATGATAAAGTTGTGCTCTGTGCAAAATTCTATCAGGAGGCTTCCTCTTTCATTTCTTAGCCCCAATCCATATCCACCTACTACGTTTCCTTCTCTCCCTTTTCCTACACTCGAATTCCAGTCACCCATGACTATTAAATTTTCGTCTCCCTTCACTATCTGAATAATTTCTTTTATTTCATCATACATTTCTTCAATTTCTTCGTCATCTGCAGAGCTAGTGGCATATAAACTTGTACTACTGTAGTAGGTGTGGGCTTCGTATCTATCTTGGCCACAATAATGCGTTCACTATGCTGTTTGTAGTAGCTTACCCGCATTCCTATTTTCCTATTCATTATTAAACCTACTCCTGCATTACCCCTATTTGATTTTGTGTTTATAACCCTGTAGTCACCTGACCAGAAGTCTTGTTCCTCCTGCCACCGAACTTCACTAATTCCCACTATATCTAACTTTAACCTATCCATTTCCCTTTTTATATTTTCTAACCTACCTGCCCGATTAAGGGATCTGACATTCCACGCTCCGATCCGTAGAACGCCAGTTTTCTTTCTCCTGGTAACGACATCCTCTCGAGTAGTCCCCGCCCGGAGATCCGAATGGGGGACTATTTTACCTCCGGAATATTTTACCCAAGAGGACGCCATCATCATTTAATCATACAGTAAAGCTGCATGCCCTCGGGAAAAATTACGGCCGTAGTTTCCCCTTGCTTTCAGCCGTTCGCAGTACCAGCACAGCAAGGCCGTTTTGGTTATTGTTACATGGCCAGATCAGTCAATCATCCAGACTGTTGCCCTTGCAACTACTGAAAAGGCTGCTGCCCCTCTTCAGGAACCATATGTTTGTCTGGCCTCTCAACAGATACCCCTCCGTTGTGGTTGTACCTACGGTACGGCTATCTGTATCGCTGAGGCACGCAAGCCTCCCCACCAACGGCAAGGTCCATGGTTCATGGGGGGGGGGGGGGGGGGGGGGGGTTAGAGTCATATGAGAATACAACTTGATAATCATGACATACGGTAGTCGCCCTTCTGTGAAGGCAGTGTGAGAGAAAGTGACATCACCTTCATAACATGCCACAGGAGGTAGGGGCCTCTCGAAATGTGTGTATATAATGAAGCGGTTGCACTCTTGGCGGTGGGCATTCTTAAACTTTAGGGACTTGTTTGCCTCAGTAGACATTTTGCATGTATCGGTTCCTGGCTTGAATAGTCAGTTAGATGCTTTTGTAGATCCTCACTCACAGTAAAAGAGTTAAGGCATCTATGGCAAAATGGTGTTTATATTGATGTTGAATCAATTGAAAGGGAAGTAGGTGGGACATGTCTTTGATCCAGATATAGTGTTGCTGCAAACACTCGGAATATAGCAGCAGTTCTACGTTTGTGGGGCACTCACTGGCTACTTTGGATAAGTAGATGGGTCTGACTGCTTTACGCTTTATATCTTTCTCCCTCTTGTTCTGAGCAATATGCTCTTTATAGTTTTCTGGCTTGTTTTCATCCGCTGTGAGGCCATAAAAATGAACTGAATAATCTGGATTCCGCCTCTCGAATCTCGGTAGGTTCTGGAGTGTAATTGGGAATTTCATGCCACTGAAGTCATTATACTTACAGACATCAGATGTATGATATGTTCTCGTATGGTATAGAACAGTATTTTTCAACCTGTGGGTCGTGATCCGTGGAGGTGTCCCAAACTCTTGGTCAAGGGGAGTGGGGCGGCGGGACAGGGGGGAGGGGGGGGGGGGGCGGGCCGTTACGATCTTCTGCTATGGCAGATGTGACAAACGGAAGTGACAAGGTTCCGCGAAATCACGTTGTAAAGCGACTCACATTCAGGTGAGGTACTTATTTGTGATACTGGATTTAATTTAAACCTGTTGAACGCTTCAAATACACACTGGCACTGGTGAAAACTGACACTATGTCTATCAAAGTCTCTGACATATGTGGAATGGAGTTAGGAAGGCGAGGGTCACTGAGCTCAGTACAGACTGAATTCACGAGAGCGATGCTTTGTGTAGTACTGACAACCATCTGCTGTGGTAAAAATATCACAAACAACTAGAACAGTTCGTGAAAGCGCATTTAAAAGATGTTCACGTTGAAATGTGATACGAAATGGCTGCAACAGAACACACACACACACACACACACACACACACACACACACACACACACACACACACATTCATTCATTTCACAAGCAAGACTTCGCATCACAATTACTAGAATGCTCTTCTGTAACCGTGCTTCGAACCAAACGATAGACCGCTAGAACTGCCAGTAGTGAGAGAAGGCACGAAGTACAGAAATTTCTACTGAGCGGTTATAGGATGTCTGAGCTCACCCTAGAGTGTAACTAACACGCTGTGTATTGGCGTTATTTCTGTTTTTGTACCTCTGTGGCATGGTTGGAATTCTCACAAAATCATCGTTACTTATCGCCTGGTTCATTTCTCATTTCTTTTGTGTTGTTAATTGTGATTGCCTTGGTGTTGTGTGATGTCCTTAGGTTAGTTAGGTTTAAGTAGTTCTACGTTCTAGGGGACTGATGACCATAGATGTTAAGTCCCGTAGTGCTCAGAGCCATTTGAACCATTTTTTGATTGCCTTGAAGTGAGTCATTGTTTTTCTGATAGTACAGTGCTTTATAAAACAACTGAAAATATCTGCTAAAACACTAGTACAATAATTTTAATAAAATTACTAAATACTCTTACAATTAGTTAGAAAGAAATGTTGTCTCTTTTTAAACTAGGTGAAACTAAAGGAAACAACCAGCCCAGTCTGTATGAATAGTAAGGTCTCCGTAATACAAAAACATAGGCCTATAAAAGTGGAATTTATTTGTTATTAGAATTACGTAATTCCTGTTAACATTAATTCTGGATTCTACAGAACATAGATTGTTTTATAATATATTAAACCGTGTTAATGATGACTATACGCAAAACCTGAAAATAAAAAAAAATTCAGAAACCAATCAGTAACTGACTGAACAAGATCCAATATGTAACTTTGAAAAATTCAAAAAATGATCTACTTCTTTGCAAACTGACTATACGGTAAGACTCGCTTAATGAGCATAATTCGCTTGTGAGTCTTACCTGCAATGCGAAACTCTCGTTATAACAAACATATTTTCCAAACATCTCTCTAAGTCATCTCTCCAAGTATCGTTTTAAGGACAGCTTTATTGAATCCTGGTTGGTTAACAATGACAAATCTAAAATAGAATTCATAAAGAGGTATCTCAAGGCTGGGAATTAACGTGAGTCTTCAAAGTTAGAAGATCTTGCAAGATCATCACAGAGAATATGCGACATGATTGAGGAAGCCGGAGTGGAAGTACCAGGAAATCAAATGGTTCAAATGGCTCTGAGCACTATGGGACTTAACATCTGAGGTCATCAGTCCCCTAGAACTTAGAACTACTTAAACCTAACTAACCTAAGGACATCACACACATCCATGCCCGAGGCAGGATTCGAACCTGCGACCGTAGTGGTCGCGCGGTTCCAGACTGTAGCGCCTAGAACCGCTTGGCCACCCCGGCCGGCGAAGTACCAGCAACTAAAATTGCAATGCAAGGAGTGTCACTAACAGTGCAGCTGAATACTGCATTGTCAACAGCATTTTCATTTACCAAAGCTTCTTCTGTAGAAGCTGGAAGGTCATAGAACAGTGAGTGACTTATAGCAACTGCAGAGGTCTATCTAGGTCAGAAGATTGTTTCTGAAATAGTTGCCAAAGACAAAAAAAAGGTACTGAGCAGACTCGTCAAGTGCAACAGTGCCTTCAAGGGACTCAACCTTTTACAAAGTGCGTTATGTATTGCTCGTTATGCAAATCACTCTTTGTAGAAGGTGTTCATAAAGTGAGGTTTGACTGTTGTATGTTCATTGTGTTAATAATGTGGGAACTTGAATCGGCACTTACTGAGACTTCTGACACTGCACCATGTTACGACCGATTCCGGTACTCCATACTTCGACGTCTGCCAGCGGCGTCAAAGGAAATCTTCCTCGAATGTCTTAATCTCATATGGCAGACAGGAGTGTTCGCCACCTCGTGGAGGGAGGCAATTCTCATCCCTCTCCTCAAACCAGGAAAGGACCTTAGCCGCTTTCAGTGTGGATTCCGAAAATTACGGTCCACGGTCGACAACCTGACCCTCCTAGAGGCGGCTATTCAGCAGGCTTTTCTCCGTCAGCATCACTGTATCGGTATCTTCTTTGATATCAGTAAGGCATATGATACTACTTGCAGACACTGTATTCTTACACAACTCCATCAATGGGGCTTTCGTGGCCGCCTCCCGATTTTCATTCGCTCTTTCCTGTCTCAGCGGTTTTTTCGGACCCGCGTTGGTAACACACTGTCTGATCGCTTTGAGCAAGAGAACGGTTCCCCCCAGGGCAGTGTTTTAAGCGTTACACTCTTTGCCATAGCCATCAACAGTATAACGTCTACAGTGAGGAGTCCAGTACAGTGCTCCTTATTTGTGGACGACTTTGCTGTTTTCTGTTCCTCCTCCAGCGTTGCAACCGTGAGCCGTCGGTTGCAGCTAACAGTGCGGCGGTTAGAGGAGTGGGCTGCAAAGACGGGTTTTCGGTTTTCTGCCGATAAGTGTGTTTGTGTTCATTTTAATCGTTCTCGTCATCTTTTTACTTTGCCTGCCTTGCATATGGGGGATACTGTCCCACATTTTAGAGACACAGTGCGGTTTCTGGGCCTAATTTTTGACTGCAGGTTGTCATGGCTGCCACACCTACGTGACTTGAAAGCCAGAACGCTGAAGGCACTGAACATCCTCAAGTGCCTCAGCCACAGGTCTTCGGGCGCGGACAGGGCGCGTCTCCTACAGTTTTATGGAGCTTTTGTGCGTTCACGGCTGGACTATGGGTGCACAGTATATGGGTCAGCGAGGCCATCTTATTTGCGGATCCTTGACGCTGTTCACCATGCTGGGATCCGACTGGCCACAGGCGCTTATCCGACCAGTCCCGTACCCAGCCTCTGTGCTGAGTCTGGTGAACCGCCACTTACCATCCGGCGGCAGCTCCTGCTGGTGCGCCAGGCTTGTAAGTTTCTTGCAGCTCCCAAATCGCCTGCTCACCATCATGTTGCCCATCCACCTCTGGACCGCCTTTTTTCCCGCCGTCCCCGGGCTACGTTGCCGTTTGGGATCCGTGTGCAACGTGTACTAGAGTCCCTCGGTGTGGAGTCAGTACAACCCCAAATCCAATGCAGCATTTTCTGCCATCTTATCTGAGCACCACGACTATGTAACTGTTTTTACGGATGGGTCGAAACAAGGGGGATTCTGTTGGTTGCTCAGTTGTTTTTCCATATCGTGTCCTCAAGGTCCGACTGCCTCAGACTTTTACTGTCTTTGATGCAGAATTGTTTGCGATCTTGCGGGCACTGGAGCACATGAGACATTCTTCCTCTCCTAAATTTCTTGTCTGTTCCGATTCACTCAGTGCCCTTCACTCATTGCAACGTTTGTATCCGGCAGACAAAATTGTCCAGACCATCCAGGATGCCCTCCTCCGACTACAGCGACTGGGGAAGGTTGTAGCTTTCTGCTGGGTTCCGGGGCATGTTGGCATTGCTGGGAATGAAAGGGCAGATCTCGCAGCCAAGGAGGCGTTTCTCGCCCCACAAGTATCTCAGTGTGCTATCCCCTTGCACGCACTCACCTCGCTGTTGAGCTCACGGGTCATGCATCGGTGGGAGGATGAGTGGCTGGAAGTGACTGACGATAAGCTCCGTATAGTCAAGCCCACAACGCGTGTGTGGTGTACTTCCTTTCAGCCCCATCGACGGGACGAGGTTCTCCTCACTCGGCTTCGAATAGGCCACAGCCCTATGACGCATGGCTTCCTGCTCCGGCGAGAGGACCCTCCAATGTGTGGTGCTTGCGGCGTCCAGGTCACTGTGCGCCACGTTTTATTGGATTGCATTTTATTTTCTGACCAGCGGGTCGCGGCTGATTTGCCAGCGGACCTTCCGTCTCTTTTAGGCAACACTCGGACGAATGTGGTGAAAGTTTTAAAGTTCTGTGCCCTGTCAAATGTTTTTACAAAGATTTTAGGGAGAGGATTTTAATTTGCTCACTGTGTGACAAGCTCGCCCATATTTTATGTAAGTGGCCAGCCAATAACAATTTCCTGTGACATTCTTGTTGCTATGTTTCCCCTTTCCTTAGGTTTTACTTTCTTAGGTAGCATTTTCCTTCTTTTCCTGCTTTGTTTGAGTATGTGCTTTAGTTTTCTTAGGTCTGTCCACATTCGTTCCTTTTAATGTGTGTCAGGGCGCTGATGACCTCGATGTTGAGCGCCCATAAGCCCCAACACACCACCACCACCACCACCACCACCACCTGTCGTTACTTTCCCACAGAGCATGCATAAGCCATACCATCAAGAGTAAAGTCTGTATAACTCCATACTAAGTGATAGCAAATGATAGATGGCACAACAATGCAGAGTACACAACAC
Source organism: Schistocerca serialis cubense (assembly GCF_023864345.2). Lineage (NCBI taxonomy): Eukaryota > Metazoa > Arthropoda > Insecta > Orthoptera > Acrididae > Schistocerca > Schistocerca serialis. The sequence continues at coordinate 604,943,514 of NC_064643.1, forward strand.
GTTTTATTTTATGGCAACTTGATACTTACCAGAATACACGACATAATACGCTAGAGTCACAGAGAAAACTACATTGCACTGTCAACTGTCAACAGACAAGACTGCTTTGAGTCGTTTTTGCCCACCAGTGACGCTAACGTTTCCACAGCGGCTCCACCTCCCCACCGGTAGTGCGAAGCGCGGTGTGGAGGGGTGATGGTTATGGAAATGGGTGAGTGCATGGATGATCCGGTCTGTGTGTGTGAGCATGGGAGGGGAAGGTGGGGAAGATGAATCCCCCAGTAGGTGTGCATAGGGTGGGCCCATGTGGAGCTCACTATTTGGAATGGGATGGCGAGTCTCCAAGGAATGGTCTACTGGGAACTCATATGAGACCATGCCATTACTAGAGCCCCTGTGACTACCAGATTCTTGTCTGTAACCGTGAGGCTATGATCCTCTGGGCAGAAGCAATAGGCGTCGAGTAGTGTCTGGAAAAGAGAGGATGCAGTCACAGGAGGAGGAGGGTTGGGAGTAGGGAGGGAAGTACGTGGCGGCCATGCCGTGAGCATTTTTAGTGTGAGGCATGACTGGACTATTTCTTGTGGATATCATAAGGTATTAGTCGTCAGGTTGAGAAATCGTAACTGTCACAGGCTGCAGGTGGCAGGCCTTGCACTGTAGTAGGCATCTGTTGTGAGAGAGGATTGTTTGTAAAAATCGAATTGCTTGCATGATATCATCACACAGCTGCTGGAGTCGTTCAGGCAGGAACAGATGTTGTGCAGATGGCTGCTTGTTTGTAACAAGTTGCCCACTAGATTTCGGTGGAACTGTGGTATGCTTGTGGAACATCTTGTTCAGTGCAGTAATGTTGTTCTCCAGGTGGCGCAAATGCTGTAGTATGATGTCCTTGAGGGTGTTGTCGTGTCTGGTAGCTGGTCGCCATAGGTAGCATCTGCGCTTTAGCGTGCACAGTGCGGGACGCGCAAGACGGTGGTGAAGTGTGCACGGCTATCGGCACTTGCGTGTGGAAGATCCGAACAAGCATAGATGTTTGGCGCGTGGCGGGAGATCGGCGTCCGCCACGCGACAACTTCTTTTGTTGTCTGGCAGCCACTGTTTTTAGGGAAGTGTCGCCTCACGAGGCAGTGATCGAGCCGAGTCACGTCGTCTCGGTGTAATTCGGACGGAGGCGTGATGCAACGGCCTGCTACCACTGCTGGGAGGAGACGCTGACTTCTTAGCAATGGTCAGATGAAGTCGTGATACCACGGCCAGCTGGGATGGCATGGTAATGAGGGGTGTCGTGCTCGGCGATAGTCGATTGAATTCGTGAGAATTCGGATTCCTGTCATCACGAATTGAGTGGAGGTTGTGGTGACGCAAGACAGCTGTCGTTTCTGTCAGTGTCGGTTACACATTGTCGATTGTACAAAATTGTAGGGCGAAAAATAACGTCCGAGCACTGTTCAGCTGGTTGAAAGGCACAATCGTGAAAATGCTTATTGTTCAAACGCGGAAGCAGTAGTGTCGATAAGAGCACGCTGGCTGTCTAACTAGACGGATAGTGTGTTTCTCTCCTGCACTGTAATGACACTTCATATCTGAATTTACGTCCCTTGGAAACTGTTGGATGCGACTTTGCGGAGCACCAAACATGTGGATTATATATTCCATGAGCAAACGAGCCATTTCTTGCACGCTGATGAAGGGTGGAACACAATGGGTGCACTGGGCAATCGGCGCACTACGCAGTTGTCGATATTTCAGGTTGGAACACAGTATGATGCATTGCACACGAATGTTATATGTCATAGCGTGGTGTGTAAAACAAGGATGCAGGAGAATTACAGTCAATTTACACGAAATACGTGTCGCGGAGTGTGATAATACCAGAACTGTCGCTGCGTAGTAACTGGCTTAGTAGTAAAGCTAGAGAACATGACGTGATGCGGTAGTTGGGTGTCACTAATGTAGAACTCCAGTTCGTAGTGATAACTAATGATAGACGACACAGTGGTACGGAGTACGTAACACACTTTATTTTATGGAAACTCGCTACATACAACAAGAATACACGACATAACAGACTCAAGTCACAGAGTGAACTGCACTGCACCGTCAACGTCTGAGATAAGACTGTGAGTCGTTTTCTGTGGCCAGCGGTGCTAACTTTCCCACAAGTCCACAACAATAGTGTTACGATTCAGTGATTACACGCAAATGCAGAGCGTTTTGTTGGCACAGATGCGATTTGATGATTAATGACTAATGTGTCTCATTTGTATTATTTAAAATCATTATTGACATTTATCAGAATTTTATTCGTAGAGCGACACCAGTGATATCTGTGACTGGTGCCACTCAGGCAGATGAGTTAGCAAGGGTTGTGGGATCTACATTACAATCAAAATACAATTTCAATGAGAGGCTGTGTCTGTTTATTTATTAATAACTTGTCAAATCGTGGTTCATTTTAGAGACATCAATAACCAAATCATTTTCTAATTTAAGCCTATTTCTCTTCTTAGTTTTTATGTTCACCTACAGATCTGCTAAGCACTGTAGAATTCACAAGTTGGTTCTCTCTGCTATGCCAGAACAAATACCACTCTACCTTTCCTCTATAAGGCAGAGTCCTCTGGGATATATTGAGAAGCACTCAATGTACACACAGAGCAGCAGTCACCACATGGACAGGGAGGGCCCCTTGTAAACACATACACTTGAACCACAGTACATTCTGTAGTAGCTGTCACAGCTACATGTTGAAGACTGCAGAAACTTCTGTAGGCCACTGTTCACCACCGCCAGACTTTGGCTGCATCGGCAATTGCACACTCATCTTCCACATGCTCAGAGGTCAGAGACACTGCTGCTGTGACCACCCACCAGTTAACCGGCCAGTTTACTTAGGGGATAGGGTGGGGAGGGGGAATAATTGTCCAGCACAAACACTCTCAATATTGAATCATCTCAAATTTCTGCATAAAAATTGAAGAATACTCGCAACACATGTGATCACAAAGGCTGCCTAACATACTGAGTATTAGTTCGCTATTCACCCGCCTGGAGGGCTACATGGTTAACTAAACTGCATCCTTGTAACCCGCCTCACCAGTTCAGGAGGCTCAGCAGTGGCTCGCACCTTAAGCTCGAAATGACGTTCATTCTGGCCACTGTCTACCTCCACCGTGCTCCTGGACACAAGTGGTGGTGTCCTAGAAATCTAGCCACATATTTATCACTTTAATTAAAATTAAATATTACGATTGCAGAACCCTTATAGTGACATTCTACTATGAGCAAACTATCAGAAATACCTTATGAGCAAACATAGTCCCACCCACATAATTTTCTTCACACATGTCAGAACACTGACCGCAGTAGCTTTACACCCTAACACATATACATTTCAGGCAAGCAATGCGATTACCGTTTGTATGTTTATAGTGTCCAAAAAAATTATGGTATTTGCACACACACACACACACACACACACACACACACACACACACACACACACCAGCTAGGTGTCTTGATTCTCCTCAGTTCTAGGAAATTAAGTAACATTTAGGTCTTCTAGCCAATCAGATTCAAGAACTGACTGAAGGTATTTTCAATCAGCGCTTCTGGCTTCTGCTGTACCCTGCCAAGACTCTCTCAAACAAGTGTTGTAAAGCACAGGCGTCCATCAGTATGTGATAACACTATTTGACAAGGGTTCTATTTCTGATATTAAAGTGTGTGCTCCTAAACCACTTTACCATGGGAAATTCAAATATGTAAACAAAATATTGTTGTCAAGGAGACTTTTTATGTAATACATATATATATATATCCACAATTCATGCCAAACACAGGGATGCTATAGAGAAATTCGGGTATGTTGCCGCATCCAGTAGTGATGGAATGTGACAATTTCTTGTTCAACAGCAGGTGGAAGAATCAGAGGTCAATGGGTCATCCCCTGCCACACCTATGTCATTAAGACCACCTGCAATAGCTCATTAACCCGAACGGCGACAGCTGGTCGCTGCCACGGCAGTCAACTTTCACGCTTCCCAGAGGCAGGTGCATCGAGTTTACAACAGTGGTGTTGGCTGTAATTTGTGTCAATCTTAACGAGTGCGTGTTTTGGCTGACAGGTAACAGCCTCTGTCATATTTCTGGGCACAGTTGAACTTATAAGTTTCTGTGTTTAAACCGATTTAGCCTGGTGTTGAAGGTAAATTGACTGCTTGTTTTTACATATCAGCGTTTGTCTAGTGTTAATGTAGTGCAAGTGTATTACTGAAGAGGTATTTTTAAATTTTTAGAGATGCCACGTCGTCGTGGATATCGATATAAGCCAGACAACTTCTGCTGTATCTGTGGGAAGTTCACCTTTGTCAGAAATGGGAAGAAAATTTCAACAGTCATAAAGTAAGCATATAAACATTACTTTGGAGTAGAGATAGGAGACCAAGATAAAGAATGGGCACCACATTTCTGTTGTGCTACATGTTGCTGTGAACTAATTCAGTAGTGGAAAGGTAAACAGGATGTGGCGTTGTTCGCTGTGCCCATGGTGTGGAGAGAGCCCAAGGACCATGTTACTTATTGTTATTTCTGTCTAACAAAAATTCAGGGTTTTACAAACAACCAACCAAAGATGCACACTGTTTAGCCAGACCTGCCTTCTGGTGAATGCCAGTGTAGCATTCTGACAGCCTTCTAGTACCTTTAAGAGCTCCAGGTCAAGTTCGGAGTGACAGTGAAGTACGTAGTACTGAAGAAATCACAGATGATGGTCCTTTATATCACTGCACAAGTGAGTCATCGCCACACTTGTTATTACAAACAGATTTAAATGATTTAGTATGTGATCTAGGGCTAAGTAAACAAAAGGCGCAGCTGCTTGGTTCAAGATTATAATTTACTCCACCAAAGTACTAAAATCAGAGTGTTCAGGCAAAGAGAACATGCCTTTATTTCCTATTTTGCAACTGACGGAGCACTGACATTTTGCAATGACGTTGCTGGCCTAATGAAAGTGCTGAACTTCACCTATATTTCACAGGAGTGGACACTTTTCGTAGATGTATCGAAAACGAGTCTCAAGGGTGTTTTGCTCCACACGGAACCCCAAAATACCTTCTGCTCCTGTAGCTTATGCCAGCTTGACCAAAGAGAATTACGAATTCGTACAAAAGATGCTAAATTCATTACAATGCAATGAATGCATATGGAAAATATGTGCAGACTTCAAAGTAATTGCTATGGTAGTGGGAATGCAACAGGGTGACGCGAAGTGTGCATGTCTTATTTGGGAGTGGGATAGTCGAGACAGAAATTCTCATTACGTTAAAAATAAATGGCCTAGGCAGAGATAGAAAGTGCGCGAAAACAATGTACAATGTGAAAGTCTGGTAACTCCTGAAGATATACTACTTCCACCGCTTCACATCATCAGACTTGGCCTAATGAAACAATTCGTAAAGGCCTTGGATCCAACAGACAGTGGGTTTGCATATCTAGCTACCAGATTCCCCGCTGCAAAAATAAAGGAAGGTGTAGGCCTATTTGTGGGCCCATAAGTCAAGGAGCTGCAGAAAGATGCAAATCTTGAAGCAAGTTTAACTGACAAAGAAAAGACAGCATGGGACTGAAACTTCCTGGCAGATTAAAACTGTGTACCCGACCGAGACTCGAACTCGGGACCTTTGCCTTTCGCGGGCAAGTGCTCCACCATCTGAGCTACCGAAGCACGACTCACGTCCGGTACTCACAGCTTTACTTCTGCCAGTATCTCGTCTCCTACCTTCCAAACTTAACAGAAGCTCTCCTGCGAACCTTGCAGAACAGCACTCCTGAAAGAAAGGATATAGCGGAGACATGGCTTAGCCACAGCCTGGGGATTGTTTCCAGAATGAGATTTTCACTCTGCAGCGGAGAGCTTCTGTTAAGTTTGGAAGGTAGGAGACGAGATACTGGCAGAAGTAAAGCTGTGAGTACCAGACGTGAGTCGTGCTTCGGTAGCTCAGATGGTGGAGCACTTGCCCGCGAAAGGCAAAGGTCCCGAGTTCGAGTCTCGGTCGGGCACACAGTTTTAATCTGCCAGGAAGTTTCATATCAGCGCACACTCCGCTGCAGAGTGAAAATCTCATTCTGGAAGCATGGGACTGTTTCAAGATGGTGTCAGAAAACTTCCTCGGAGGAAGAAGAGCTACTAACTACAAAGCAATGGTGAATGACATGATCAAAACATATCAAGATCTGGGGTGCAATATGTCTTTGAACGTACGTATGCTGGACTCTTATCTGGACTACTTCACATAGAGTTGTAATGACATATCAGATGAACATGGCGAAAGATTCCATAAAGACATCTCTGCCCTAGAAAGGCATTATGAAGGGAACTGGGTACCTCCTACGTTAGCAGAGTATTGCTGGAATATCATTCGAGAGAAGAAAGATTCACAATGCAAGAGAAAAAAAAGTGATGTTCATTACAATACAGTGGCTCAATTTTGTCAATTTTCTGTAATTTTTCATGTCAAGTAAATGCTACAAAGCGTATACACAAAGATTACTGTGTTATATGTTAAATCTCACCCTCCATTAATGTGATGAATTTATAACATCATAAAAACGTGAATTTGTTTATCGAATTTCACCTCACGTTTGCTGCATATATCAGATACAGAAAAGAGAAATAAAACTCGACTACTCATAGACTATCCCTGACAGAAAAAAAACTAAAAATATTTTTGAATTCAGCGCTCGAAGTACAACTAGAATGACAATGTATTTTTTCAGAAATAGAAAAAAAGTTTTTTTTGTAGAACAGTGTAATCAACAATACACACGAAAGGATTGCAAAGACATCACAGATATGCGTTGGTGTACAGTAATGAACACTGCAGTCGATAGTGCGACGAAGAACATGTGAGGAACTGCTTAGGGGAGCCAATGAGAGGACGTTGTGTGTATCTCTGATGTTACATCCATATTGCCTGCCCTGTTTATTCATTGTGGCGGATAAAGTTGTACTCTTGCATAGGTATATTGTACAGGTGTTTATGAAATGAATCTATCACCCATTACGGTCGGATACACTCGTCAATGCGTTAAAATCACAATTCTCGTGTCAAATCTATTCTCTCCTTACAGTTAGGCAAACGTAATTATTTACAGGAATAGTAGTCTGATCACTTCCCACACACATCCGGTGATATGTCGGAACACTAACAACAGTAACTTTATGTTCCAACAGCATAACTTACCTGGCAAGTAGAGTGATTATCATTTATAGATGAATAACGAAATAATGAGAAACCAGTTGTATAAAAGAAATTTAATTTCTTTGCCAGATTTGGGCAGTTAGCGCCCTTCTTCAGAAGATTATACCTATCACATTATTTGAGTGTGTCAACAATAAGAGGCATACAGCAAAATGCCACCGTCCTGTGGCTCATAGCGTCTGTATAAAATTAGTATAAAGAAGCGTAACAACAACTGCAGATATGCCAGAACAGGTACCGTTGGGCCTTCAAGACCCGATCGATAGTGTTCGTTTTTTATAACCTCATGAAGAAGGGCACTAAGCCTGAAACTGGTGAATTTCTTTCATGCAACTAGTTGCTTATTATTTCGTTATATACGACTACAATTGCTGAGGATGGATAAAATACAAAATACAGGGGGTACATAAAGTCCAGAAACACTTTCAGTTATATATTACATAAGAACCAAACATTGTACAGATATCACACATATGTCTTTTTGAAGAGAAACTCTGAAATTTTTTTATCATGTATACCGCCACAACGTAGTTTGGTAATTTACTGATAGTCAGCGCTAGTGGCAAACATGGCGAGTCCAGGTGTGGAGCGAGCTTTCTGTGTTTGAATTCGACAAAAACAAGTGTGCTACAGCTGTTCAACGGGTGTTTAGAACCAAGTATGGTAAGAAGCCACCAACAAGGAAGGCCATTTCCACTGGCACAACAAATTCGTTATGGTTGGTTGCTTGTGCCCGACAAAGCGAAGCGGATGTCCCAGTGTGAGTGAAGTGAATGTGGAGTGTGCACGAGTGACATTCATAAGGCGTCCAAAGAAATCGGTGCGTCGTGCATCCCGTGAACTCGAAATGGCTCCAATGACTGTATGGAAAGTCCTGTGACTCAAATTGGAGCTAGAGCAGGAGCTGCCGCATCGATGGATCGGCTGTGCTACAGAAGGGGACCGCTGTTTCATGAAATGGCCTCCTTGATCACCAGATCTCACTCCATATAACTTACTTCTGTCGGGACACATTAAAGATCTGGTGTGTGTACCGCCTCTACCATGTGATGTAGCAGAGCTCCGGGAGAGAATACAGGAAGCGACTGCCACAATCGACAATGTCATGCTGGGGCGGGTTCAAAAATGGTTCAAATGGCTCTGAGCATTATGGGACTTAACTACTGTGGTCATCAGTCCCCTAGAACTTAGAACTACTTAAACCTAACTAACCTAAGGACATCACACACATCCATGCCCGAGGCAGGATTCGAACCTGCGACCGTAGCAGTCGCGCGGTTCCGGACTGCGCGCCTAGAACCGCTAGACCACCGCGGCCGGCCTGGGGCGGGTGTGGCAAGAATTCGATTACCGTATTGACCTCTGCCGGATCATTCATGGTTCGCATATCGAATGTTTGTAAAAGAGATTTTCAGAGTTTCTCTTCAAAATGCAATATGTATGACATCTGCACAATGTTTAGTTCTTGTCCAATGAATAATTGAAAGTGTCTCTGGACTTTATGTAAACCTTGTATTTATAGGTGTATAGCGTCTGAAAAATTATGGTATGTCAACCCTCACACCAGCTGGGTGCCATTACGTGCAGCCTACCATCGCTTCCCAATAGCAAAACCCTCCCACCACACATTTGTTATCACCACTTATTTATTGAGGAATAAAGATCATAATTACAATTAAAAAGCCCTCGCGTCTTTTATGTATGTTACGTTCGTTCCTCACAAGAGCTGGCATATTCCAGAGCAGAAAGAGTAACTTAGAAGGATCCAACTAACTTATAGAAAATATCATCTCATCTCCCCTAGACGTCTCACCCCCATGACATGCCTTCCACGAAATGATTTAACATATAGGTCTTCCAATCAATAAGAATCAAGAACAGACTGTGGCAGCTGATATGTTCCAATCCACACTCTGGCCTTGGCGTATCACTGAAACGACCCATGGTTCAATGGACAGTGTGCATGTTGAAATCCAGTACTCACCTGCACCACACTTTCTGAAAGCCTCATTGTACTTCGTTACTCACAGTCGCCAGAACAGAGAGAGGTAAGGAATGGAATGATTTTCACATACGCAAACGAACGTGTAACTATCCTCGTATATGTACGAAATGAGGGTTGCCTTGCCTTTAACTACCTAGTTTCAACTATTTTTCAACGTCTTCCAACTGCCCACTACCCACATCCGAAAAACAAGCACATAGATCATCATAAATAGGGAAATCCTGGGGATTTTTATCGGGTTAACGAATAAGACAAGCAAATCTTGTAAAAATCCTTATTAAGTTCTACGTATACATTTACACACAGAAAACAACAATTCCTATATTTTCGGTTGGTGTGGTTTTAATAACGTATAATGATTCACCCAAATGGGCAATGAATCCGCCTTCTTCAGTGTGGATAAACAAGCATGTCCGACCTCTTGCAGGAATCTCTGAGTAGCTACCATGGAGGAAATGGACAGGGACTGCGCATAGGTGGCGCTCAGTGGAAGCATGGGGCAAACATGAACCATGCCAAGATAGTCTACACAGCTGCGACTACACTGTGCCCTGGGTGGCTCAGTGGTTAACGTACCTGACCAGTAAGCAGGAGAACCTGGGTTTGAGTCCCAGTCTGGCGCACGTTTTCACTTGTCGCTACTTATTCCGTGTAATGTCCCGATGCAGCTGACATCCGTAATCCCTTGTCTTGCCTTCCCTTTCCTTTCTCCCCCCTTCACCTTCAGTTTACATTTAATAACATTAATCTTATTCTTTACCTTATTATTCAAATCTACATTGCACTCATCTAGTTCTTTCTCCAGCCAGTAATTTGACAGATACAAATAAAGGTACGAGGGTCACTCCAAAAGAAATGCACATTATTTTTGTAAAACTACAGTTTTCATTCTGCATGTGTGAAAGTTGTACAGTGTGTAAATACATCCTTCTCCCTTGTTTTCAAACGTAGTTCAACCTGTTCCCGTGAGTGGCGCCATCACAGCATCTCTTCAACATGGCTGCTACACTTGACTTTCGTCAGAAGCAACATGCTGTCATAGAATTCCTGTGCTGTGAAAACGAGACACTGGGAAATATTCACAAGAGGTTGAAAAACGTGTATGGAGATGCTGCTGTCGATCGCAGTACAGTTAGTTGGTGGGATAGGGGAAGGAAGTGTTTGCAGAATCCTGGAAGTGTTGGCGTTAAAAATGGTTTGTGCCAGGTGGGTTCCCAGGATGTTGACAGTGCCTCACAAAGAAACATGAAAAACGGTATGCAGCGAACTTTTGGAACAGTACGAGAGTGGTGGAGATGAATTTCTTGGAAGAATTGTGACAGGTGATGAAACATGGCTCCATCATTTTTCACCAGAGACGAAGAGGCAATCAATAGAGTGGCATCATGCAAATTCACCCAAAGAAAGAAAATTCAAAACCACACCTTCTGCTGGAAAAGTTATGGGCATGGTGTTTTTCGATTCCGAAGGACTCTTGCTTGTGGACATCACGCCAAGTGGAACCACCATAAATTCTGATGCATATGTGACGACACTTAAGAAACTTCAAGCTCGACTGAGTCGTCTTCGACCACATCGGCAAAAGCAGGATGTTTTGCTGTTGCACGACAATGCACGGCCACATGTCAGTCAAAAAACCATGGAAGCGATCACAAAACTCGTATGGACAACACTGAAACACCCGCCTTACAGTCCTGACCTGGCTCCGTGTGACTATCATCTCTTTGGGAAACTGAAAGACTCCCTTCGTGGAACAAGGTTTGAAGATGATGACTCCTTTGTGCACGCTGCCAAACAGTGGTTCCAACAGGTTGGTCCAGAATTTTAGCGTGCGGGTATACAGGCGCTGGTTCCAAGATGACGTAAGGCAGTTGAGAGGGATGGAAATTGTGTGGAGAAATGAAAATATTGTTCCTAAAGGATGTATCTACACACTGTAAAACTTTCAAACATGTAGAATAAAAGATGGATTTAAAAAAAAATAGTGTACATTTCTTTTGAAGTGACCCTCGTATGTTCTCGAATTCGAAAACATATCTAACTTTTTGCCTGTAAGCTATATATGTTTATGGCTTTAACAATTAGCTCTGTTTCTTCTAGCAGTTCTAGACGAGAGCGAGCATTCAGTGATTTTAATTTTGCTTCTTATTTCCTGCTTAATATTATTTTTTATAACACTCCATATCTTCCTGGGTGCACACTACTAGCTCTTCTGCTGCACATTCTTGTGGAATTTCCTTATATTCACAACTTTTACAAACGAGTCGCCATTAAATGTTGTTATGCCGCCGGTTTTAAGCTCTGAAAACGGTTGTTCTGTTGCAAAATGCGCAACATCCAGTCCAGCACACTTGGATACGATGTAACCATCCATTTTAAGCAGATCCAGGTGGAAATGGAGCTTTGTAAACAGGTTTTTCGTGTGTGCTTTTGTGTAATAGACCTGCTCCAATCCATTATTTTTAGCCAGGACTCCAACATATGGCCACTTACGGGTGCTATTAATATTAAATGCAGACATTTTATGTTCTCCAGTGGTAGCCAGATTTCGCCACACACCGTTTTCAAAACATTATGTAAGCTTTGCCTGCGCATTTGCAATAGCTTCCTCCCTTTCCAGTTGCAGTTTATATTTTTCTTTCGTGGCAATTGTCTTCGCTATATACCCCAGTTTTCGTTTCTTGGCTTCGATCTCTTCTATTTCTAGTTTTCTTTTCCGCACACACACACACACACACGCCATGCTAACTGCACTTAAAGGCGTAATTTCTTTAAAGGGGAATGGCTTAAGTCCTGTGGGACGTTTACTCTTTTTCTTAAAACTTGTGGAATAACTCTGTAGATACCAGTCCAAATTCTGTGATATCTATATCTGACGGTACTGTGGAGAACAATGTCCTGGATTGAGAGAAATATGTTTCTCCTGCTTTACTATAGTGTTTCAGTATAATACTTACATTGTCTTTGTTGGAGTCAGTGTTAAGATTCTTCACGTAGTTTATGGGTAGATAATTAAAACTGTGTGCAAACAGTACATAACTAATAAGCTTTTCTTGGTCTTGAGAGTCTGGCAGGGCCACTTGCATACCAGTTAACTTTTGGCTATTCTTGTTACCACAGTAGACAAACTGCAGAATATTGTTAACCATCTCACAGCAGCTGTTCTGTAAATTATTAGTTAGCTGACACCACGTGGATGTAATTAACACAGGCTACATGGAGCATATTGTAAATATTGTTTGTTATAGTTTAAAATACTTGAACAGTTTTGCACAGGGCCAAACACACAATCCATTCTGTAGTTGTATATTGCAACCTCCAGTTTGGTAATACCATGCTGTTTACCAAGAAGGACCTAAAAGTTTCTCGTAGTTGCATGTCTGGGCAGTTTACAAAATCCAACTTCGTTCACACCTCCGCTTGTGATAAGACATATAAATTTGCTGTATATCTTTACTCTATAGTTGGAGGTCAACCTATGAAACAGTCTATTTCAATTGTATTATCGTTGTCCACAATCACATTCCTGCTTCTCTGGCGGTCTCCTTCCGTGCAGAAGTTGTGCTTTGATACTAGGCAGTCGCATATCTTGATTTTATTAAAAATCCCTAGAAATCTTGCGTTATGTCCAAATCCAAAAGGTAACAGTCCTCTACACGTAGCTGTTGCAATATACCAGGCAGCTCTTCCATTAGAACGTCCATTTAACGTCAGGTTTATATGGTATAACAACAGGATTTCTATATTTCTTCGAAATGGTTTCCATTGCTTCCTTGCCGATTTTATCCAATATTCCCCCTGCGCCTTTTTACTGTATGTTAATGTTCATTTCGATTGTAACCGAAGAATTATGTTTTATTCCTCTTCGCAGAATGTAGATCTAATGATGATCCCTTTAGAAGATCTAAACCAGTCATCTACAAACAAAAATTACCAAGTTATATGCGACCATGACTGTGTTAACTGAAGAATTCGAAATATTAATAGCTCACTGTTTTCCTGGACCAATGTTCAAAAAAATTTCACTTTCTATAAACATTATGATGTGAATGCACAATTTGTCAGCTTTATGGTCTTCCTCCTATTAAACTACGCTGTGATGGCTGTAAATAGAACAAATAAAAAAATAATTTCTAAAAGTATTTTTTTCTTTCTTTCTTAAAAAAATTTGTGTGTTTAAGGATAACAACATAGCATGTTGGTTAGATTACGGGAATGGGAAACTATTTCCGCCAGCAATCTATCACCTTATTCATTAAGCTGTAGTGACTGCAAGTCTTGATCAACTGTTGTTTCACACTTGAATGAGCTTGCACAAGTGTGTCTTTTTCATATGTGACATACTCATTACCTATGCAGGTGGCTTATCAAGACTGCAGCTGCCACTGTAGGCATGGCCCTGCCTCTTTCTCTCTACATCTGCTAGAGACAATGACTGCAGTAGTGTTAAAGGCAGTGGCGAGGAGGCTGGGGAGGTGGCAGCAGTGGGGATGGTGGCAGCTGGAAACTCGTGCTTGTAAGTACTGACACCTGGTAAGTAGGACCAGCTTATGACCATGCTTATTATTTGGATAAAAATCAGTAGCATTGCTCTCCAGTGAGCTATGGTTATAAAATATTTGAATTATAGTATAGGGATGTGGTGGAAAAGAAGAAAATTTTGTAGGCAGTATTATTTTCTGTTTATATATACACATATAAATTGTCACAATTATGTACACTTGTGTTCTGCAATATTTTCCAAATAACTGTTTTCTATAGGCCTTAATTTCAACCTGTATAGTATCCAGTCTTGTAAGAGCAACTACCTGCTCCTCAATTTGGTCCTACAGAACTTGACATATAAATAAAGAAATCTGTCATCCATGAATTCAGCTTATATGACTTTATGCTTGTAGGATCTACACTTGTAGACTTTGGCATTGGATGAATACAGCCATTTGTACACTGTTCTGATAGCTTCTTATTTACATTATTCTCATGCAAATAGTACTGAAACTCACAGTATGCACCTCTAGCATAAGAATACCAGCTGCTCATTCTGTCTGTAGCAATATTTAACACACAGTATAGATCGCCCAAATTAACAGCACTAGAGTGTTCTGTATTAATGAGTGTGTTTTCTGAGGTTAATTCCTGTATTGCCTCCCCATACATATAGGCTACTGATACCATTTTCCTAACTATATGGATGTCAGTAGGTTAATGGGATAGGTCATACTCATTTTTCTCACTGTACTCCATCATACTGCATAGGTAGTTTTATTTGTACCAAAAATACTCCACTCTAGCAATAACACACTGAATGTCCTCTACTTAAATTACTACATCAAAGTCATGGGGGTGGGTGGTGGTGGGGGGGGGGGGGGGGAGGTGCAGGGGAGTTAGCCTATATTCATATGTTTAGATTCACTAGTACTCATATTACTCATATTATACATATTGGAGAAAAGCAGTATTCTATTGGCACTTAACTGAGGCTTGGTGACCTCAGGTAGTTCCAGCAGCAGCTGTTGCTACTGTGGCTTTGGTGATGGCAGCACAGAATAATCAAACGGCTGTGGGCTGCGTCTGCTGTTATGGTGCAAGCAAAATAAGTTGAACAGCTTCATTCCTGGTGAAGCATTTCAGATAGTACTGCACTGCTGGGGTCTGTTGCACTGCTGGAAAAAGTAAATAAAAAACATGAGTATAAACAAGCATATTAATAAATGAATAACAGCAATAATATTAATAATAAGTAATAGACCAATACTTACTTTCAAAAGTCACAGACATCTTCTGGTGACCTCTGTTGTTGCCGCTACTGCTGCTCCTGCTGGCACTTCATGGTGATTCTTCCACTATGGTGTATAGACCACGAATGACGCCGTTCATGAAATTGGATATTTTTCATGAAATTGGATATTTTATAATAAAAAAAAGTGGATTGGTCCAGAGAGAAAGAGGGATGAGTGGGAATGGAAGGAGGGATGGGAGTAACATTGAATTTTATTTTTTACTTTTTTGAGTCATCAGTCTTCTGACTGGTTTGATGTGGCCAACCATGAATTTCCCTCCTGTGCCAGTCTTTTCACTTCAGAGTATTACTTGCAATCTACATCCTCAATTATTTGCTGGCTGTATTCCAGTCTCTGCCTTCCTCTGCAGCTCTGTCTAGTACCATGGAAGTTATTCCCTAATGTTGTAACAGATGTCTTATCTTCCTGTCCCTTCTTCTTGCCTGTGTTTCCCATATGTTCCTTTTCTCACAAATTCTGCCGAGAAGCTCCTAAATCCTTATCTAGTCAGTCCAATTAATTTTCAACTTTCGTCTGTAACACCACGTCTCAAATGCTTCTATTCTCTTCTGTTCCGGTTTTCGCATGTTTCAGAAATTTCTTCCTTAAATTAAGGCCTATATTTGATACTAGCAGACTTCTCTTGGTCAATAATGCTCTTTTCTCCTGTGCTAGTCTGCTTTTTATATCCTCATTGCTCCATCTATCATGGGTTATTTTACTGCCTAGGTAGCAGAATTCCTTAACGTCATCTGCTGCGTTATTACCAACTTTGATGTTAAGTTTCTCGGTGTTCTCATACCTGCTACTTCTTATTACTTTCATCTTTCTTTGGTTTACTCTCAACCTTGAACATTCTTTGCACAGTGTGTCCTGTCTTATCAGTGACTTGAGATTAGAGATCAGTTATAACTGGTGTTGGTTGAACCAGCACTGCCCTGCTACTCCTATCTGACATCTCTTAAGTGAAATATGGTACCTTTTTTATTTTTGTATCACCTATGTCTAATAATTTCAGATCTCAAATAAAGATTTGTTTAGATGTTAAAGCATTTCTGTATTATGTTCTCCCAATTGAATTTGTTATCAAGTTGTAACCCTGGCAATTTAACACTGTCAGCCTCTTGTATCTGTTTTTTTTCCTCATAGTTTAGACACATAGTGGGAAGGAACTTCTTACAAGTTCTGAACTGCATATAGTGTGTGTTGTGTGTGCATCTACATCTACATCTACATGATTATTCTGCAATTCACATTTAAGTGCTTGGCAGAGGGTTCATCGAACCACAATCACACTTTCTCTCTACCATTCCACTCCCGAACAGCGCGCGGGAAAAACGAACACCTAAACCTTTCTGCTAGAGCTCTGATTTCTCTTATTTTATTTTGATGATCATTCCTACCTATGTAGGTTGGGCTCAACAAAATATTTTCGCATTTGGAAGAGAAAGTTGGTGACTGAAATTTCGTAAATAGATCTCGCCGCGAAGAAAAACGTCTTTGCTTTAATGACTTCCATCCCAATTCGCGTATCATATCTGCCATGAGGGGTGGGGGGTTGGAGGAGATGGGTGGCAGCACCTGCCTCTCTACGAAAATACCTTCACGAAGTGAACTTGAGTCCTGCTATACATCATAGGTAGACATGTCAATTCAGAATCAGTCTGAAGAAAGGGAGAAGATGTAATGTACTGCCATACAAGAGATATGCAGCATTGATTGCTGATCAATTCAGCAATTCATTCCTTGATATATTATTTACTTTACTTTCCTTCTGCAAAAAGTTTTTCTGTATATGAGACTGCTGTGTGCCAAAATATTTAAATCTCACCATAAAACTATGTACCAATGAAATATTACTTTTCATGACTGTCATGTGGCTTTCAACAAAGAGTTGCTCGAATCTATATTCCTGCATGCCAAAGACAGTGCACAGTGTAAGGTACATGGCCCTACTTGTAGGGTGCGTATTTAGCAGCTTCCACGGCCAACAAAGATTTGATTTTTAAGACTTCATATAATTATTGACTAAATTTAAAATGTTGTCATAATCGACACGGTAAGAGATATAATCTTGCATTAACGGTTTAACACGATAAGAAATAGTAAACGTAGGAACTGTGTAGCCCTATACTCTATTTCTTGAGATAGCGTAAGGAGGAATGCAATAAGCAGCCAATAACTACATTATGAAACATGCCAATATGCGTAAGTCAGTAATTTACACAATTGTGTGGAAAACATATCGAAAGGCAAATAAAGATTCAATTTATATAGGTTCTGTTTCTATTTCAAAGTGCGCAGTTTACCTTCAACATATTTATCTAGAGCACTTAGCGACTTTATTCGTAATTTCAAACTTTTTTATAATAAAAGTATTAACAGTTCATGCAGTAAAAGTTCAGCAGTAGTTATTACGTTTAAATTTATTATTTCTTTATTACTATCTCTATCCGCAACACATTTTGCTGACAGTACTGAATGCATCTGCAAAATTATGTCATTTTACGACTCATAATTCGAGAGATATGACGTCATAAGCACTGAGGCCAGTGAAAAATTACTGTAGCTGTTTTATACTTCGGAGTTAGAACATTTAAAGAATGAGGGTAGGGGGGTTACTGGTTTTTTACTAAATGAACTTACTTTATTAACTATATTCTTATGCTGTTACTGGACAACAATATCGTACAATTGTCACTTTGTAATCTTTGGTTATTTGTTACCAATGGTTGGCTGTTTCTTTTCGTAACCTAATGATGCTTTTAGGAAAATGGCGTATATTTTCGTATATTATTCCACAAAGACGTCTTGTATGGTGCAACTATGAGGGTTCTAATAAAGAATCTAGCTTGATTTGCTCATTAATTCGTCCTAACACAGCTATGCTGCTTAGTGTGTTGTAATATTCTGTTCCTATATGGTAATGTGTATGAAAATGTATTAACAGCAGGGATAGATATCAAATTGTCAAAGTTTCGGGAATTAAATAAGATGTAGGAGCAAAAAATAAATCCGGGCTCGTCCGGGATTTGAACCCGGGACCTCTCGCACCCTAAGCGAGAATCATACCCCTAGACCAACGAGCCACGATCAGTATTCAGCAAATATTGACGTTTTGACGAGTACTAGCCTTGTCAGTACATAAAGTTACATTAGCATAGGAACTTTATTGTCATACACAGTCTGATGATTGTGACATAGGCGACTCTTCGGTTTAAAGCTACTTCTCATTGTAAGTATACAGAATAATTGCAGGTATTCTGTAATTGTAAGTACCACAGAGTGATTTAAAACAATCATGTTGAAAATAAAGTGAAATTGTGAATAAGTATTTACTTAAAGTACTTCTTTAGTACGACAGAATAAAATGTAACATCAGGCACTGTTATTTGTAACAGTCAGTCATAAATTCTTCTACGCTGTAATAATATTTACTTGCTAGATATTTTCGTAAGTGATGTCCAAATTCTTCTGGTTAATAATTTTTAAATTTTTCACACACGTCATTTCCCAGACTCATACACTTACAGTAAGGTGCCTTCTCCAGCAGTTTTAGCCTATGACATATACCCATTTGAACCCAATAACTGATATTTGTTTCTTGTTTCGTAATTATGCTTAACAGATCATCCTGAAAAAGTTGTGGGTTTTGTTTAGAAAACTTAATTGTCTCATATATATATATATATATATATATATATATATATATATAGCGCCAGGTACAGTCGTAAGATCAAGGGTCTTGAACAGAGGTTGGCACGATTGCCTTTTTTCTGCACCTCCCATGATTTTTTTCTGTAGCCGTAAGACTCTATGTACTTTTGTTTTCTCTGATCGCCAAAAAATTATACCATATCTAATCACAGATACAAATATGCATGATATACAACTTTTCTGACTGATATTACTGTTATACTACTTATAACATTCATTGCAAGTAGTAGACTATTTAGACGATGCCACATGGCATCTACATGCATTTTACTGCAAACTACAAACATTTTACTGGTGAACTTTACCCACAGGCACGATTTACCTGAATGGTTATGTGTGAATAAGGAAATTCACAGAATTAATGCGAAACTTAAAAGTAGTTGTAGGCTATTCAGTAATGTGAAATTCATTGACTCAAGCACACTTGATAGAGAATGTTTTACGAAACATGGGCTTCACCTTAACAGAAATGGGAAGGCCAGGTTAGGAAACTTAATAAGGGAAGCAATTAAATGCAATTCCAAAGTGACAGCCACTGAACTGGGATGGCATAAATCTCCAGTAGCAGAAACACCAGCACAAACAGCAGCAGCACGCAAATGGACCATCCAAAAAACAGTAACAACAGAGGAACCTACTACTGAACCAACATCAGAAGCAAGAGTTACCGCATCAAAAACCAACCAACCAGAATCATTAGCAGTCACAGCAACGTCAGAAGCAGTAGTTCCAACATCAGTAACCAAGCAACCAGAATCACTGGCATTCACTGCAACAGCACACAGCAGCAGCAGTGGTAATAGGAGCAGTCATCACACCAGAAGAAGGCAGCCACTCTTGAGAAGCCAGGATTTTTGCTGGGGCAAAACAGTGAACAACAGGACATAACAGGGAAACAGGTACATGTTTGCAAGCAGAGGAATCTACAACAAGGTATGAAATCTTGTAACGGTGTAAGAGAAAATTCATCAACAGAGTGTAAAAAAAATGGTTCAAATGGCTCTGAGCACTATGGGACTTAACAGCTGTGGTCATCAGTCCCCTAGAACTTGGAACTACTTAAACCTAACTAACCTAAGTACATCACACACATCCATGCCCGAGGCAGGATTCGAACCTGCGACCGTAGCAGTCGCGCGGTTCTGGACTGCGCGCCTAGAACCGCAAGACCACCGCAGCCGGCAACAGAGTGTGAAGTCACAGGTCAGTCGGGTTGTTCAGATCAACTAAGAATTATGAGTCTGAACATCCAGTGTCTTAAAAACAAGTACCTTGCTTGAACTTGAGGTAGCAGCAAATAGTGACCATATTGATTGTTTATGTGTTATGGAACATTGGTGCAGGGACAGTGAACTAAACAGCTTAAACTTAAGCCAATATAAACTTGCCAGTCAGTACTGTAGGCAAAATGCCAAAGGTGGTGGTGTATGCATTTATCTAATTCCCAAGCTTAAATTTAAGTTAAGATACGAGGCTAAACCATTAATCATAGAAAAGGATTTTTAAGCAGTAGCCATTCAGTTATATAGTTTAAAGAAGAAAATAATTGTTGCAGCAATTTACAGATCACCATCTGGAGATACTGAAGTCTTTCTTAAGAATTTGGAAGAAATGCTCAACATTTTCTCAAATGAGAACTCTACCATAATTCTTTGTGGTGACTTTAATATTAATCTATTGGTCCAGAGTTCAGTAAAAAAACAAGTTTTTAGACATACTAAAAAGCTTCAACATGTTCCCCACATATCAGCTCCTACTAGAACAACAGATTCCAGTGAAAGCCTAATAGATAACATCATCTCAAATGTGGTCACACATGAAGTTGCAGTTACAAATGTGAATATAGGATTATCAGATTGTGGCGCAGAGCGCCATAAATATCGATATTTGTTCTGTGTGTAAGTGTGCTATCTTTGAGGGGAGGGCTTTGGGCAGGATGTTGGACGCTAATGGCAGTTAGCATCTGGACTTGTATCTGTGTAGAAGCTAAGTGTGAATAAATCTGTATCTAAGAGAATTCTAGTTGTTTACCTACAACTATTCTATATTCCCTCACTGGTGACCCCATTTTTTGTGTAATACACGTCCGAGTTACCGCCCGAAGGTTATTTACCGCGTCGGGTTTCTCCGCGATCACGAGGGCCTTTTTCAGCTCCAGACAATGGCCTTTCAGCATTCACCACCGCCCGGATTCCAGCAACATCTATCCAGCAGTCCTGCCGTCGTAGTGGACATGCCGCAAGAATCTTCGGAATCCTTCAGCCAGAACATGCAGTGGAATTCATCGAGTGCCACCAGTTTCTTCCAACCACCAACGATCGTGGACTCTGGCTTTGTTAGCCTAGACCTTCCCACTTGTTCTCCACAGAGTGTTGGTCGGAACATTCCTACTCCTGTGTCGAACGCACAATTCAATACAGTTCGTGGCGTCGAGCGAGGTTTTGCTACTTTGGAAAATCCAGTAGTAAATTCAAACTCGAATCAGTTCCCGCCACGTGTGTATCCTTCCGCGCCGGCTAGTTAACAGGTGTTCAATGCTCGCCAAACAGCAAAAATCACACCGAGTGTGCATCCTAGTGGACGTGTGTGGGATCCTTGTGTTGCTTCTAATCAAGTCAACAATTCTGTGCTGGACAGTAATTACTCAGACATCTACAACCAGCCCCACCACTCATGGTCGAGTGAATACTATGTGCATAACGGACATTCACCGGCGTACTTAAGCACTTATGGCTTCTCTCCGAGCTACCACCTCAATGAGAATGCACATTTTGACTACGATCCTCACACCATTCGAGCGTCCATCGCTTCTCAGCCGCCGCCCCCCCCCCCTCCCCCGGCGTCAAGTGAATGGGACGCCAGTAATTCGGACTCGCTATCTTCTGCTTGCTCTACTTCTGTCCAAAGTAATAGGCGCACCTCCGCGGTGACTCCAGCGCCGAATCTGCCGAAATTACCAGACTTCAAACCCACTCACCCGGAGTTCTGGTTTAACCTGGTTGAGCAAGCATTCAATGTCTGTGCTTTGGACAATAACGCACGCTTCGCCTGCCTCATGAACCATCTTCACGACCGCGTCGATTTAATTTACGATCTGGTCAAAGCACCCCCCCTAGCAGGGAAGTATGCTGTGGCGGAACACACGATACTGGAGCGCGTCTCTAAAATCAGGAGAGAAAATGTGCGACAGCTCATCTACGAAGAGCGTCTCGGCGACAGGTCTCCGTCCCAGCTGTGGCGGTGCATCCGTCTTCTCGTCGATGAGCAAGTTATGCCTGATGACACGCTCGCAGAAATCTGGATTGAAAAGCTCCCTTTGCTTGTCCAGACTGCAATCTCTGCGTATGAAGATAGGCCAGTAAATGAACGTTTGCGCGCCGCCGACAGAGCATACTCCGCCAGGCAACATGAGCTCCGTGCACTGCATTCTGGACGTGACTGCACTAAGACGCTTTCTGACGCCACGCCCTTGTCTGGTGCTGCTAATAACAAGTTTGTTAAACTAGCCGCCCTGCCTGCACCTTCAACTCCCCGCAACAACAGTGCATTGGCCTCTGTGGAAGACTTTGGGGCACATACTCCGTCACCTAGCAACTACCCACAGGAGCACAGGACCGCCCAACCTTACTGTTTCTTCCATGCGAGATTCGGGAAGCAAGCTCGCAAATGCCAGTCACCGTGTTCTTACCCAAATTCCAACCGCAGGTAGGCTACGGTGCCACCTCCTGCGATGTAAACAACGGGCACCATCCCACGTTGCACTCTGTTTCGGACAATAACAGTAAGTGTGGTCGAGTCTATGTTCGCGATTTACAATCAGGTGTGTTTTCTGGTAGACACTGGCGCAGAC
The DNA here is from genome assembly GCF_023864345.2 of Schistocerca serialis cubense. Taxonomy (NCBI): domain Eukaryota; kingdom Metazoa; phylum Arthropoda; class Insecta; order Orthoptera; family Acrididae; genus Schistocerca; species Schistocerca serialis. The sequence continues at coordinate 604,966,134 of NC_064643.1, forward strand.
GTCTCTTTGCTGCCGGTTTGCCTAGCAACCAATAAAGTGCAACCACACAAAACAGTACTTCGTACAGTCAACTTGTCTACCCTACAGTGTTCGGGTTCCACTTTGTATACAGTGAAACTTTCGCCCGAGTGCAAGCTGGAGTGGACGTTTCTAATGTCAACAATTGAAGAACCTATTCTCGGAATTGATTTCCTCAAGCACTATCAGTTGTCACTAGATTTTGTGCAAAATACTGTGTTTTACTCCCCCCTTAACAAACATATTCATTTCGCTTCACCGAGTGACAGTTCGGCTAACACGAAACATGTGTGCTGTGCTAAGAAGTGTGTAAACCTATCCTTGGAGCTGCAATCGTGGGCAAACAAGTGGCTAGTGAAGTGCGCCCAGTCTTCGGAGTTGCAGATGGAACGTACAGAAATGCTGCTGCATCTCCGCAACATGCACCACGAGTTGGCCTCCACACAACGACGCCTCGCGGCACTACAAGCAGACGACTCGTCGGCTACAGACAAGGTCAGTCCATACCAATCTGGTGTTCCCGTGCCCGCGCACGTTAACGACAATGTTGTAAACTCTGTAAACTGTGTCAGCACCCCCTTTTGTAATGATAGTGTATGCCCGAGTGCTCATGCTCCTTGCTTTCCGAATGGACAATTAACTTGCCAAGCTCGTGGCAATGAACTACGGCCATCTGCTGTCCGGCCACGCCCACTCGTGCCGACAGCGCTCGTAGCGGCACGGCCCGCTACCAAGAACCAGTGTACCAACCTCGCCCATGTTAACACGTGTGCGGCCTTTACGCAGCCTATGATCGGGTGGCACACCTGTACTTCCTTGCCCTCAGCGCCACAGCTTGGCCCGTCCGCCACTGCCTGCTCCGCTTCATGGACATCTGACTGTCATGCCGCGCCACATATTGCAGTAGTCACTAATGGCACAGTTCATCGGTTACGTCTAACCGATGGGCCGCCCATATCGCAACGCCCACGCCGCCTCAAGCCGGAATTTATGAGAAGTGCAAAAGAACAATTGGATGATCTGTTACAAAAGGGAATGATTGAACCTTCTTCCGGTTGCTGGGCTAGTCCTATCCTGTTTGACCAAAAGAAAGACGGTGCTTGGTGTATGGTCGGAGACTATAGGCATTTAAATGCCCACACCATCATTGATAAATATCCGGTCCCACACATTGCAGACTTTAATCATGCGGTCACAGGTGCAAAGTACTTCCCTGTTTTGGACTGTAAGCACGCATTTCACCAGATTCCTATGGCTTCGGAGGATATTGAAAAGACTGCCATAACCACTCCCCTCGGGCTGTTCTAATACAAATTTATGCAGTTTGGGTTGAAAAACGCCCCCCAAACGTGGCAGCGTTTCATCAATCATTCTTTATCCCATCTAGACTTTTGTTTCGTATACATGGACGACATACTGGTTTTTGCTTCTACTTTGGAACAGAGTGAGGAGCGTGTTCAAGTCGTGACAGATATTTTAGCAGCCACTGGTATTGAACTGAACAATAAAAAGACTCAATTGCACCACTCATCCATCACATTCCTAAGTTATGTTGTGTCATCGGACGGTCTGACACCACCACAGGACAAGATCAAGCCTGTTCTCGAGATGCTACGCCCTCAGACCTATAGGGAATTACACAGGTTCATCGGAACAGTTAATTATTACCAGAAACATTTGCCAGCGCTTCTGCAGTGCAGGCTCCTCTCACTGGCCCACAAACTTCTGGCACCCGCCAGGTACCATGGACACCAGACATGGACAAGGCATTTAACGAACTCAAACAGCTGTTGGCCTCCGCTGTCACTATTGCTCACCCACGTGCGGACGCCACAATGTTTATCACTACTGACGCTAGTGACAATGCTGTCGGCGCAGTACTGAGTCAGACATACAACGATGTTACGACCCCCCTGCAGTTTTTCTCAAAAAAGCTAAACAACACGCAGAAGAAATACTCAGCATTCGACAGAGAATTACTTGCAGTTTACGAGGCCATAAGGCACTTCAGAACTGATGTTGAGGGACGAGATTTCTATGTACTCACTGATCACAAGCCGTTGGTTCCTGCCATAAAAAGTCCTGCGGCTGATCCGCCCTCACGACGCTTTCGTCACATTGATTACATCTTGCAATTTACAAATGACATTCGCTACATCCGAGGAGCGGACAATGTGGTCGCTGATTTTCTCTCGCCTGTTAGTGCTGTCACACCATTAATTGACTTAACGGACCTACCTCGGTTGCAATCGGCAGACCCCAATACCATGCAGTTAATTTCAGACCACAGCTCCTCTCTCCAACCGGTACGCTCTACTTTTCCTGGCATATCTGACTTAGTGTGGTGTGATGAATCGACTGGTATGTTGCTGCCATTCATTCCTAAGCCCCTTCAACGTCAGGTCTTTGACAAACTACACACATTAGCACACCCCGGTGTCAAAGCTTCCACCCGTCTGGTAGCTGAACGGTTTGTCTGGAGAGACGTGGGCCGTGACTGTCAGTCTTGGGCAAGGGCATGCATGATGATGTGTCAACAGAACAAAGTTTCCAGGCACACTTCTCCACCGCTTGGCTGTTTTGCCCAACCGCCAGGCCGGTTTCACCATGTTCATGTCGACCTCGTAGGCCCTTTACCCCCCTCCGAGGGTTTCCGTTACTTGTTTACAGCTATTGACAGGATGACTCGGTGGGCTGAAGCTGTGCCTATTCCGAACATTACATCTGAGACAGTAAGTTGGGCATTCTTAGATTCATGGATCTCTAGATTTGGCTCACCTGTTTACCTCACCGCTGACCAGGGGCAGCAATTCGAGTCTTCAGTTTTCTCTGACTTATGTAAAATGTGTGGTATTGTCAAAATTCATATTTCTGCATACCACCCCCAAAGCAATGGGCTTGTCGAGCGATGGCATCGCACCTTAAAGTCTGCCCTGCGTTGCCATGACTCACTATGGACAGAGGCACTGCCCTTCGTGCTTCTTGGCCTTCGTGTGACTTTCAAGGAAGACCTCAAGGGTTCCGTAGCTGAGTTTGTGTATGGCCAACCTCTGGTTTTGCCTGGAGAATTAGTCACTCCGACCCCACTTCCACGGCCCTCTGAACTCCCTTCATTTCTCGAGCGGGTGTACTTGCACTGCAGAAAAATTCAGCCGCCACCTCTGGCTGCTCATACACCTCCGCGCGTGTACGTACCGCACATGCTAGACTCTTGTGAGTACGTGTTTCTCAGAGACAACTCAGTCAAAGCCCCGCTTCAGTCGCCGAACACAGGTCCTTACAAGGTCGTCAAACGCTCTGAGAATAACATGGATCTCCTCATAAAAGAGTCTGTAACCACGGTCTCACTCAACCGAGTGAAACCAGCTTTCATTGAGCCTCAGGTGAACTCCCTGATTCTGCCCCTATTTCTCCCACTCCTGCTTCGAGCGGCCATCCATCTTCCCACACCATGCACTCGTGTATCGATTCTCCACAGCGTGCTTCTCTGCCGAGCACTGCTCCTTCTCTGCGTTCATCTAATTCGAGTGGCCAATCTTTTCAGGGCTTCACTCCTCACAGCCCTCGCAGTCGAATTGCCAACCACTCGGATTCTACCATTGTGTTACCATCTTCGTGTGACAGCTCTTTGTCACGCCGTTCAATCCACACTGGCTCCTCGTTCCTTTCGGTCACGCTCCCTTGTCTGTCAGCTGATCGCCCGAGGTTGTCTCCTGCACAGTCCAGTGCACCTGCCACCCCCGCCCCTCAGCAAATGCTTCCCCCTGCCATGGCTTTCCCACACCTCCCTGCCTCCCTACCATTGCTTGTACAGGTGCCATCCAAGAATTCACAACACATGTGCACCCTGATGACATACATAAATTATCTGTTGTCATAGATGGCTATACGGTGTGTGTGGTACTCGTGTGTGACAATATTGAGGGAGGAAGTGCAGAATCTCGTGTGGTGCGCCGCTTTAAATTGAGCAGAAGTGCTGCGTGTGGCAATTTGCGTGCCTTTGTTAGGCCTTCTGGCAAGGTGATTCTCCACCTGCCGGCTGACGATGTGCTACACCTCCACTCCAGGACAGGATGTCGTCTTCAGCCGCCGGTGTCGCTTGCTGGCTTCACCGTTGACGTACCGGGTTTCACCCCCTGGCCTCCTACCAGTCGACTGCTTCCGCCTGATGCAGAAGAACTGTACGTTACCTTCCTAACTTCTCACCCCCACCCCCCATTCACAGGGACGTACTCCATACTGTGCAGGGGGGGGGGGGGGGCGGGGCGGGGCCGCTATGTGGCGTAGAGCGCCATAAATATCGATATTTGTTCTGTGCGTAAGTGTGCTATCTTTGAGGAGAGGGCTTTGGGCAGGATGTTGGAAGCTAACGGCAGTTAGCCTCCGGACTTGTATCTGTGTAGAAGCTAAGTGTGAATAAATCTGTATCTGAGAGAATTCTAGTTGTTTACCTACCACTATTCTATATTCCCTCAAGATCATAATGCACTAACCTTTAATCTCACTGCAACTCCCAAGGAGGAGGAAAATAAAACGGAGTACAAACGATTTTTCTCTACTGAAAATTGTAATCAGTTCAAAAATAATTTAAAAAATGCAGTTTGGTCAGCGGTCTTGGCACAAACAAACACAAATGATGCTTACAATACATTTGCTTCCACTTTTATGACGTACTTTGAAATGTGTTTCCCAAAAAAGCTTTTGAGTTATAGATCATCTGGATCCAAAGGGACCTGGATTACACCCGGAATTAAAAAGTCAAGTGAAACCATGAAATTACTAAGTTTAAAGTTAAAAATATGTCATGATCAGCTGTTTGTTGAGTATGTGAGGACATACAAAAAGTCTTACCAAAAGCAATAGCAAAAGCAAAATTATTAAGTAATGATAGATTAATAAGGCAGGCTAGTAACAAGTCCAGAATGATGTGGAAAATGGTAAAAAAAGAAACTGGGGGTCAAACTAAAGAACAGGAAATCAATCTTAAGAATAATGAAAATATCGCCATATAAAAAGATGCCATGGCAAACAATGTAAACAATTATTTTGTGAATATTCCCCTTACTTTAAGTAGTGAATCTAAGCAACAACCAACAGTGACGACTCCAGTGGTAAATACCAGCATGATGCAATCCCAACAGATGAGGATGAAGTTCTAAACGTCATTAAATGCTTGAAATCCAAAATGTTCTCTAGGTTGGATGATGTACCTGTATCAATAATTAAGAAAATTGCTCCATGTGTTGTCAAACCTATAGTGCATATAGCAAACTTGTCCCTTAGTGAAGGGATATTTCCAGATAAACTTGAAATCACTAAAGTGATACCTCTATACAAAAATGGTGACAGACTTAAATAGAAAATTACCGACCTATATCTCTCCTCACAACCTTCTCCAAGATGCTTGAGGAGTTAATGAAAATCAGGGCTACAAAATATCTAGAAAAATATGATCTAATAAATAACAGTCAACATGGTTTTCGAGCAGGGCACAGTACAGAAACAGCCATATTGGACTACCCAACAGAAATAGTAAGAAATTTGGAGTCAAATTAATCTAGATTTATCCAAAGCCTTCAATACTGTGAACCATGCAATATTACTAGAGAAACTTGAAGCAATAGGCATCAGGGGTACTGTTAGAAAATGGTTTGAATCTTGAATTCATGTAGCTCTGATGACTTCAATGAATATTTTGTCAGCATAGTGGAAAATACAGTGAGTGAAATTCCACACTCCGACCTAGATCCGACTGGAAACATAAGAAATGCAGACAGTTGCAGTATTCAAAACTGGAAGGAAGTACACCCTGAAGACGTGATAAAAATTGTGAACTCCTACAAACACTCAGAAAGTGTAGACATCTATGGCATGTCCTGCACACTGCAAAAGAAAATTATTGCAGAATTAGCTCAGCCATTAGCCATAGCAATAAATAAATGTCTATCTTCTGGTGTCTTCCCAGATTTCCTTAAACTGGTGTGCACAGTACCAATATATAAGAAGGGGGATCCATGTGAGGTGTCCAGCTTCAGACCAATCTCAGTAGTACCAGTACTAGCCAAAGTTACTGAGTCTGTGATGCACTGCCAGGTACATAATTACTTTGAGGAAAACAACTTATTCCAAAACACATAGCACGGATTCCGCAAAGGGAGATCAACAGTGACAGCCACACTGGACTTATTAAAAACGATTTGACAGAGTTTTGAAGAGAGAGAGTGTGTGGCACTGACACTCTGTGACCTCAGCAAAGCCTTTGACTGCATCTCACACACAACACTAATAGCCAAGTTAAGATGCTATGGTGTTAGAGGTGTTGTTCTATCAGCACTCCAATCTTATTTGGAAAACCAAAAGCAGATAGTATCAGTGCACGTAGCTACTTCTCTTGAACAAAAACTGGAACATGGAGTGCCCCAACGAATCTGTCTTAGGACCTCTCCTATTCCTAAAGTATGTCAATGAAATGAGCTGTAATAGTCAAATGTTGCAGTTTGCAGATGACACTACACTTATTGCCAAAGGACATACAGCCACAGAAGCTCTTGGTGCATCAAATGTGATGTTTGAAGAAATAAAAGAATGGTTCATCATAAATAAAATGACGATGAATGAAGAAAAAACCGAACATTTTATATGCAGTCTAACCAACATTGAAGAGCAAGAAAACATGGAGACTGTCAGACTACTGGGCTTCAAGATTGACAGCAAACTCTCCATGAATGATCACACTGCATATGTATGCAGCAAACTTTCTCGTGTGATATACCTCCTGAGGAAGCTGACCAGTTTCTCTCAATAGTCTCCCATGCACTCTTTCACAGTCACATTAACCATGGACTGTTGTTGTGGGGACACTCCTCAGGCTGCAAAGATGTGTTGCTATTACAAAAAAAGCCATCAGGTTCATATCCTCTAGCAAAAGATTGGACCACTGTAAGCTTATTTTCATCAAGCCAGTTTGTGTTTTTCTGCCTCATTTATATAAAAGAAAATCAAAGGAATTTTAGCATAAGACGAGAAATACATAATCATGACACTCGCTGTAAGAGGAACATTGAAGTGCCAAGGTGTCGCCTATCAAGTACACAAGACAGCTTTCCAACAGTCGCCCTAAAAATGTACAATCAACTGCCTCCAGAAGTGAAATCCCTGCCACTTGAATTATTTCGGAAAAAAATTGCTCAGGACTTGAAACAACATCCACTAGATTCCTTGGAAGAGTTTTTCAACAGTGGTTCTAGTGAATGGACAAAATAATAAAACATTGTTATGTTTTACATATAATTTTGCCTAAATTTAATCTTCTTTTTACGTTCTCAGTTAACTGCACATTTAATTTAGTGTTTTACCTAAAGTGCGTATTTCGCCAAAACGAAACTTTACGTGTGTGATCTACATGGTTTTGTAAACATTTTGCTTTATGGTATTTTTATTTGCTGCTATGAAGTTTTACTTTCCTGTTTAGTTATATTTCATTTTCTCTATGTTCTGTGTGTTTTTGTGCACTGCATAAATATTTTCTTTTATTTGTAATATGAATTTTGCATATGGTGTTGTATAAATGTTAGTTGATAAACATTGTATTTGTGACGCAGCCTGTCCAGCCATGGCTGGCAAACGACGAAGATATAGTAATAATAAAGTAATATCTGCAAAACAGGTCACAAGTTGTTGAGCTGAAGTCATCCAACAATCTTCACAATTTTAAACTCATATCTGAACCAAAACAAATTGAAATAGGTGTTCCACAGGGCAGCATTCTGGGCCCATTGTTAGTCATGTCAACTAAGAGAATATGCAAAAAAAAGAAATGCCTAAAGTAGAGTTTAAAATATGCTACCTCAATATTCAGGGCATGGCAGATAAAAACTTAATTGTCAACGAATTTTCAAATGAAAACGTGATAGATATTCTATGTTTAAGTGAACATTGGTGTAAAGAGGATGAGCTTGGGTACAAAGTATTGGATGATTACACACTACTTAGTTGCTATTGCAGAAAACAGCAGTTACGTGGTGGCCTAGCAATATATGCAAAAACACCTCTTGCACCAAACTGTGGCAGGATAGATCTCAATACCCTTTGTGGTGGAATGCATTTTGAAATGTCAGGTCTAGTAATTGAGAGCCTTAAGCTAATGGTAGTAGTAGTGTACAGGCCACCTAGTGGTGACCCCCATATCTTTCTGGAGAAACTTGAGGAACTCTTAATGTACATATGTATACCAAAATGGAAAAAAAACAATGTTGTCATTGGAGGGGATATCAATTCAAGTTTTGATGTCCTACAGGACAGAAAAACTGTGACAGAGCTCAAAAATGTGCTTCGACAATTTAACATGTACTATGTTAACTGCAAACCTACCAGAGGCTCATTCTGTCTAGACAATATATTTACAAATATTAAGAAAACTTGTATGTCCACTGATGTAATTAGTTTCCCTTTCTCAGACCAGTATATCTTAGTCTTAATAATGTAACTTCAGACTGCACCAAACCAGAATCTAAAACTGTGATTACTAGACCAGTGAGCAGAGAGAGGATGGATAGGTTTAGACATGCCCTCACTTATTTCAGTTGGGACACATGTTTTATTAGGCTTCAACACTGTTCAGCTGATATTGTATTCACAAAGTTTTTCTCCGTCTTTTTAAATGTATTTGAAAATAACATCCCTCTGAAAAAATATACAGTGAATATTAGTAGTAATTACAAGAAAAGGAAAACGAAGGAATGGTATACTCCACAGTTAGGGCAACTGAAACATACTGTCATGCTGTATTCTAGTCTGTACAAAACCAGTAAATCAGAACTGTATAAAGACCTGTATGCTAAAGCTAAATGCAAGTATAGGAAGGCAATAAATAAAGCAAAGAAACTGCATAACATAGTAAACATTGAAAAATCTAGCAATAAATGCAAGAAGGCCCGGAGTGTAATAAACTCCATTGCACACACTAAAGACAAAGAAGGAATTACCATTACCCCAGAAGAATTTAATAAATATTGCATTCAGTCCATTGAAGAAATTAGTAGTTCCATAATCAAACCACCTGAAAATGCACTTAGTATTATGGACAGCTGCTTTGAAAAGCTTCCCCCAAGCACCTTCACTTTCACAGAAGTGAGCCCAAATAAAATCCTATAAATAGTGAAAAATTTCAAACCTTCAGTTAGTGTTGATTACTATACGTCATGTAATTTGTTGAAAGATGTTATTGATTGTGTGATTTATCCTTTAACCTTTTGTGTTAACAAATGCCTAGTTGAAAGTAAGTTCCCCGACATACTAAAAATTTCTAGAGTTGTGCCCATATACAAAAAAGGGGAAAAGAACTGTCCCACTAGTTACAGACCTATATCCATAACCCCAGTTTTTTCAAAAATTTTAGAAATGATTATGTATGAGCAAGTTAGTGCCTACTTGGGTAAACTAAATATAATGAGTGATAAACAGTTTGGATTTAGGAAAGGTAAATCCACAACTGATGCAATGGACTCCCTCGAAAATTAGTCCTAGATGTGTTCGAGGCTAGGGACTATGCCCAGGCTACATTTTGTGACCTGAGCAGAGCCTTTGACTGTGTAGAGCATGACACTGTGCTGAATAAGCTATTTTACTATGGTTTTGATGACAACAGTATAAATATGTTCAGGTCTTTTCTAGAGAACCATCAACAAGTTGTGTGCATTGGTAGGGAGAAATCAAATTTGGTTCATGTTAGGTACGGAGTGCCTCAAGGGTCGGTGCTTGGACCTTTACTGTTTATACTAATGATTAATGACCTGCCCTTATTCATAAATTCTCATACAATATTGTATGCTGATGACACAACTTTTCTACATAAATGCTCTGATCTAGGTACACTGAAAACACTGACTGAAAATACCCTTGCTCAGTCCTCATTATGGTTCAAAGCTAATGGCTTCTTGCTAAATGAAAACAAAACCCAGACACTTTAATTAGTCTCAAAGAGATTCCTGACTACCAGGAATTAGAAACTGTTAAATTTTTAGGTGTTACTTTTGACAATAAATTGACGTGGGAACCACACATTAAAAATATATTGGCTAGGCTCTCAAGAGTTATTTATCTAATTAGAAATTTAAAAAGACATGTTCCCAATGACTATGTGAGATCAACATATTTTGCCTTCTTCCAAAGCATCATCTCTTATGGAATTTTACTGTGGGGTAGTAGCTGTCATGTAAATGACATTTTACTTTTACAGAAGAAAGTAATAAGAATAATAACGGATTCTGATAAAACAGAACATTGTAAACCTCTATTTATTAAATTGCAGTGTCTTACAGTAGTAAACTTATTCATCTACAATGTTTTAATGTACATTAGAAACAATGTTTCTAATTTTGTGTTGAGAAGTGATATTCATAGCCATAATACTAGAAACAAAACATCTGTAGACGTACCATATCACAGATTATCAAAATCGCATAACTCTTACCTAGTTCTTGGACTAAGGATGTTTAATAGACTAAGTGCTGACTGTAAAGAACTGCCTGTAAATATCTTTAAAGCTAAATTATACAAGCTACTAGTGAACAATCTGTTTTACACCATTGATGAATTCTTTGAAGATGAAAATACTGTATTCTAACGTGTACCTATTTTATGTAAACCAATTTACATCAATATAGTGGTTTATGTAGAAATATATGCTCTTGACTTTGTCTATTGCTGTAATCAGCTGAACAACAATAAAATTATTATTATTATTATTATTTCTAATTTATATCAATGATATACAGGCTCCAGACAGCTCAGCCAAAATTCCACTATTTGCAGATGACACGAGTATCATAATTACTGATATAAAAGAATCATAGTGTACTAGAGCAGAAAAAATGCTCTCATACACACAGTCATGGTTTTATTCAAATAAGCTGACATTAAATACAAAGAAAACAAACTTTATACAGTATGGAAGCAAGTGTCAAGGTGGAAATATGTGCCTTATGCTGGATTACAAATAAATAAAAAAGTGTGCACCACAAAGTTTCTGGGAATGTGAATTGACCAAGATTTAAACTGGAATGAACACAGTGTATATCTTACTCAGAAACTTAGCTCAGCATGTTTTGCCTTAAGAATAATATCCAAGGTATGTAGCAAGGAATGTATTAGAGCGGTGTACTTTAGTTATTTCCAATCAGTTGCAAGCTATGGCATAAGTTTTTGGGGAAAAAACCAGGTCAAGACTAAAGGACATTTTTATTATGCAAAAAAGGGCTATTCGTATCATGACACACAGCCCACCACAAACTCACTGTAGACCCTTATTCAGACAACTAAAGATACAGACAATACCATTGATATTTATTTTTAAATGCCTGGAATGATCAGTAAAAATAACTACGATCTCCAAACCAACTCAAGCTACCATGATCACAATACAAGGCATTGTAAAGACTTCCACATTCCCTATGTAGCAAAAAGTAGAAGTTGGAAATATGTTAGTCACTTAGGAATAAGACTTTTAAATACACTTCCATCTCAAATTAAAGAATTGAAAGGCAAAAATAATTTCAAGCATGAAGTAAAAAAATACTTGATGGACAAATGCTACTACAGTGTAAATGAATACCTGTCTCAGACTGTGGATTGAAACATGTACTTATTTAAAAAAAAATTTAAACTAATTTAATTATGTTTTCAACTTCGTAATTATGGTACTTATGAAAAATCTGTTAAATATCCGTAATAAGTTTTGTGTATAAGGCGTAGTTCATGATCTATAATTGTTTATCATGAGCACATACTTTTGTTTTTATGTAATAAGTTCTTGTACACTACTTATGTACTATGTGTATGTAATTTGTTTTGCTGTTTGTATATCTTTGTCCATTTATTATGTGTATGTGTTATTATGTGTTACCTGTAATCAAATGACAAATCCTATATCACATGTGTGATCTATTGGATGCTAAATAAATAAATAAATAAATAAATAAAATTAAGATATCTGCAGGTACTTGTAGAAATCTGGGTTGGCATTCTAAGTTAATGCAGCATTAATGCCATATCTAAGATGCTACAGAAAAGTCTACAGAAAAAGTTATTCATGCAGCAAAAAAACTGAACAATGTTTTATCAGAAAAGGCAGCAGTAAAACCAAATCAGTTTGGAAGGTCATAAACCATAATATTGGTAAATCCAAAATGACAAACAGTAATCTTATAATAAAAACGGGAGGAAAAGTTTTTGAAGACCCTCTATGTGTTGCCAATATGTTCAATGACAAGTTCCCACAAATGAAAAACCCAATGTTTTTGTACCCTGTTATGTGTTCAGAAGTAAGAAATGCACTTGATAAGCTGAAAAATGAAATATCCTGTACATGTGATGGTATTCCTGATAAGGTCATAAAACATAGAGCAAACAAAATAATAACTGAACTAGTTGATTTTATTAATACATCATTTAAAATGGTGAATTCCCTTTTGCACTTAAAAAAATCAATAATAAAGGCACTTTATAAAAAAGACTGTCAATATACCATACAAAATTATAGACCATTGTCACAACTATCAGGTTTTGCTAAAGTAATTGAGAGGATTATGTATGAGAGACTGTTGAGTTTCCTAAACAAATGCAAAATTTTAACCAATGCACAGAATGGGTTCAGGAAAAACAGGTCTACAGAAACAGGTGTATATCACTTCTTGGAACAGGTTTTAACTGTAATGTATAATGAGGACTTAAACTGTGGAATATTTATGGATCTACCCAAGGCATTTTACCTCATCAGCCATGATATTTTGCTAGAGAAACTGTATTGCTATGGACTATGTGGAAAAGCACACAGTTTGTTTCAATTGTATATGTGCAATAGATATCAATGTGTTGAAATAATACATAATGGCACAATATATTACTCAACATATCTGAAACCAACTGTGTTTTACAGCAGGGTCCTAGGCCCCTTGCTCTTCCTAATTTTTATTAATGATTTTTCTGAGCATCTAACAACAGCAGAATCCGTACTTTTTGCAGACGATATGAGCCTTTTTATTGAGTTAGTGAAGCTGACCTACAAGAAAAATTAACTTCAATAGTGTATGAGGCAGCTGAATGGTTCAAGGACAATTACTTAATTATAAATGACAAAAACCACTTGGATGAATTTTAGACACATAAAAAACAAAGTAAAAAATAACATAAGAGTAAAGATTGGGAAATGTCTGATAGAACAAACTGACAAACTACTTTTACAAAATGTTTAGGTGTATGACTGGACAATAACTTGAGATGGGGAAAACATGTTGATCTATCGAATACAAAACTTAGTAAATACTGTTATATATTAAGAAAACGTAAAGAAAACTGCAATTTTGAAACAGTTCTATGTGCCTACTACTCCTACATACATAGTAATCTAAGATATGGTATTATATTTTGGGGGGAATACAGGTTTCACAAAAAGTTGTTTCAAGCTCCAAAAGAGAGCTAATCGTATTCTGAAGGGTGTTGCCTACAGAGATCCATGTAGAGGAGGATTCTTTAAGGAGTTGAAAATTTTGACCCTCCCTAGTTTATTAATCTATGAATCAGTATGTTTCATGAACTCAGAACAGGACTTCTCTTTTCTGAACAATGAAGTACACGACTATCAAACAAGAAACAGGCATGATTTCCATAGAAACATATATTGAAAAGCCCTGTACCAAAATAGTGTGATATATCTACCCAAAAGAAATAAAAAGCATACAAAAATTACATATATTTAAAAAAGAATTAAAGAAGCTACTATTAGGTCAAAGTTTCTATAATGTTGATGAATTTCTTTACTATCTAAACCGATAGTGCTAATCTTTTGGTTTTTCTACATAAACCTTCCTTTTTCCAACTTTCATGTAAAAAGAAGACAACATATGTAAAGAGTATGTAAGAAAATGTTATTTCCTTTAATGGATTTTTTTTATAAATGTTGTAAATTTTTTCCATCTTGCATGTAAAAAGAAGACAAAATATGTAAAGTGTAATTAAGAAAATGTCAAAATTTAATTAAGAAAATTTCCCTTAATTGTAAAAAAAATATAAATCTCTCTCTCTCTCTCTCTCTCTCTCTCTCTCTCTCTCTCTCTCTCTCTCTCTCTCTCTCCCCCCCCCTCTCCTTTTAAGGGAGAGGGTAAGGAGTCATTCCAGTCCCAGGAACGGAAAGACTTACCTTAGGGGAAAAAATTACAGGTTTACACTCGCGCGCACACACACACACACACACACACACACACACACACACACACACACACACACACACACACAGATATATCCATCCGCACATATACAGACACAGAGAGAAATTTTTTTCGATGCCTCCTTGGATTTAAGGTATGCCTGCCGCCCTTCCTCTCTACTATCACCGGGAGTCCGCTTCCATCAACTGCTACGTTCACTTTCCTTCCACTTTCCCAAAACTTTCTTGACAACTTGGGGTGCAGCACCACTTTGGCTCCGGCCCCTGACCTGCCCGCTTCGTGACCTTTGCCAGTTTCCCAAAGATGGTACCCCTTCTCTTGTTTATCGTCGGGCATTTGCTGCTCTATTCTCACAAATGAAGGATACCACATTTATTTACAGCGATGACTCAAAAACATCATTTGGTGTTTGGAGTGCCTATATTGTTGGTGACACTCCTAATCGATTTCGGCTCCCCGACCAGTGTTTGGGTTTTACTGCGGAGCTTAACGCTGTTCTCCAGGCTGTCCAATACATCCGTCACCATCAGCGGATGCAGTATGTTATATGCTCCGATTCGCTCAGCTCTCTCCTCAGTCTCCTAGCTCTCTGCCCTGTCCGCCTTCTGGCCCACCGGATTTAGGACTGCGTCCACTTGGGGGGCGTCTCCGTGGCGTTCCTTCTGGATGCCAGGACATGTTGGTATCTGTGGAAATGAGGCGGCCGATATAGCGGCCAGGGCTGCAGTCTCTCTTCTTCAGCCTGCTGTTCGCATGGTTCCCTTTGCTGATCTACAGAGTGTTTTATGTCGTCTTGTTGCTCTTTTATAGCACGCACATTGGTCGACACTTCCCAGTAATAAATTGCGGGACGTGAAATCTCTTGCCTGTGCTTGGTCCTCTTCCTCCCGAACTCGGGAGGAGGTAATTTTAGCAAAACTCCGGGTAGGGCACTGTCTTTTTAGCCATCGACATCTTTTAAGCGGCGATCCTCCCCCGCTTAGTACCCACTGCTCTCAACTGTGGACGGTGAGACACCTTTTACTTGAGTGTCCCTATTTTACTCCGTTACGCGCCCGTCTGCAGCTGTCGCCTGATATATCTTCCATTTTAGCAGATGACACACGCTCAGCCAATCGCGTTCTCGAGTTTATTAGTGTCAATGAGATGACGTCAGTCATTTGAAGCTCTTTTTGGGGACAAACAACCCCCCTTTTATAGTGTTTTTTTAAGCTTTCCTTCTGTTTTCAGTTTCCCCACTTTCCCCATTGCTGGTGGTTTCCAGTTTGCTATTTTTAACCTTTTCCTAAGTCACAGACCGGGCGCTAATGGCCGTAGGAGTTTTTCGCCCGAAAACCATTAAAAAAACTGATCTCGTAGCTCAGGAAAAAGTAAGTAATGAACAGACGCAGGACAACCAGGAGATCCGGGAAAAACCCGGGAATTTTTTCATCCAGGAGAAAACTGGGGAAACCCGGGAATTTTTTAGAATTCCGGGAATTTTTCATTGTTTTAGTTTTCAGTTAAATTTTTATGATTTTGACTGGTAAGAACCGTTACTCTAACAAAGGATATTACGGTATCCCGCTATTGCTGAATAATACTTCAACAATAAAACATAAACGAGAGAAAAGAAAGGAAAATAACTTAAATTGTCAAGAAAATGCGTCATATACAACAACGACACACAGTCCTCATGCAAGCGTCTGCCAACACCAAAATGTGTCAAACGCTATGGAGCTTCGAAACAAATTGCCACTGATGAGCGTGAAGTCGGAACTGTTTACATTGGATTCGTGTTAGCAGTTACGAGCAGGCTCATGCGCAGTTGTGTCGCGTTTGAGTAGTAGATTCTCCCGCTTCTGGCTACAGGAATGTGGCTGTTGTGCAAGCAGTCGCAACAAGCGGCTAGATGCTACCGGGAAAAGGGGACGCCACATTCATATTCTTGAGGGGAAAAAAACTTGGTTCATAAAGTGCCTAGCATCCAGCGCATGTTGATCCATCGATCATTCATATGATTTTGAAATGCACCCCTGTTGGTTTTTTAACATTTTTGAACACATTTTAAGTTGATTTCTGAATGAATTATGGAAGAATAAGACGATTCCAAATTTATATAAGAATTTCGTAATGCTACTTTTCGATCTCATGCTTGAGAACTGGTGCGTATGAATGAAATGTGAAACTGTTTCCTAACATAAAGCTTTTTGCCTGTAGTAGGCCTAATAGCGATTTGATATTGGTACTTCGTGAATTATATTCTGTCGTGTTATAAAAATGACAATTTGTGCCGAAACAGTCTCGCTTGTTTGGTGTGTGATACAAAATTACTGCAATATTAGAAAGGCCTATTTTGTTTTATCTAGCAGACAGTGACAAAATAGACGTGATCAGATCGAGAAACCACACCAGTCTTGGGTGTTATTCGTATTAACAGCTTTTTCAGTATTAGATAACGAAATTCCGATTTTTCATGTAGCAAAATGTTTGCCGATCTTTGGTGAGGTGGTGGATTCTTTCCCAGAAAGGAACGCACGCCATGTAAAGCTGTAGCAAGATCAGAGAAAAAAAAATTCTAGGAGCTCAGGATTGAAGAAATGTGTACTTTCTTTCTTGTCTCGTGTCTATATTGGTTTTATGTATCCTATATTTAATTTTATGTCACACAAAACTGCAAGTTATTAGCTAATAGGCAAATTTTCTTGTTCTCCCGATTACAAATAATAGCACCCGCTGTTAATGACGAGATATTAAAAAAAAAAGAAAAAGAAAAAAAAAAGAAGAAAGGGTGGCAGGCTGTCAAACCGGCCGACTGGGAGCAGGAGAGGCACAACAGGACATTTGAATTTCCACTGTTCCCCAATGTCCTGAATATAGTTTGATGGCATCGATTACAAAATATACACGTTTCAATTCCACAGAGCGAATTATTGTGACGTGCGATAGAAGAATGCTGTATGAAGAGGCGTGGAACTGCACTTTGGCACACTTAAGACCAAATAACATGCCTTGCATTTTCTCGAAAACATATGTTTTATGTTTCAGACTTTTCAGAAATATATGCGCTACAAGATGCACATATTTTTGAAAATTCGATTTTTTTTAGCATTGACCCGGTTCGCAAATATCGTAGATCCGGGGCTGATGCGCAGAGCAGCCTGAGTTATAGTGGGTAGTCTCCACGTGACCTGTGTTTACGTTCGGTGATTTTGCTGTTTCCCCTTCGTTTACTCTCACGCCAAATTAAAACAAAACGGATATCTGTGGCCGGGAGTTATCAAGTGAATTAAAATACATTCATATTATTACGGAAGGCTAAAATACGTTATTTGTTTCAGGTTTTATCATGTTTTCACCTTTCTGGCAGTGAAGCATTAATCGCCTTGCAGAACAATGAAGTTATTTTTGTCTGTTTGCTAAAGAAATTTGGCTTTTACTAACCTTTTCTGCAGAGGCAATCAATGTATTTTAAACGAAATGTTTAATTCCACTGTACTGTTCGCTGCATTTCAAGTGCACGTTTTCATCTTCAAGCACATATGGCATTATGCCATAATAAAGAACCAAAAATCATATAATACAGTACTGGTGCTCCAAGAAAATTTACACACCGAAAATCACACTGAAAAGCTTAATATCAGGTCGAATTTGTACACATGAATGTGCACTTTAAGTTGCAGTTTAAATGTGGACATTTTAGTATGGTTCACGAAATTCTGATGTTCATGGAGTATCCTGTGATGTCTTGCTGCTTTTACGACATACTGTAAGATCTTTTAATGTTTTACTTGTATGTATATACGGGCTACCTACGTCATGGTAGCTGCGCAAGCAGGGTGTCGCCTGTTACCTGGCGCTCTCTGGTAACTGCTGAAACGAACCTATTTCTAACAGGTCGTGGAA
Source organism: Schistocerca serialis cubense (assembly GCF_023864345.2). Taxonomy (NCBI): domain Eukaryota; kingdom Metazoa; phylum Arthropoda; class Insecta; order Orthoptera; family Acrididae; genus Schistocerca; species Schistocerca serialis. The sequence continues at coordinate 604,984,259 of NC_064643.1, forward strand.
AAATGTTGCGAATGCTGGTTTGAAAAGCGTTACTTTCAAAGTAAATAACCTTTTACGTAAGTTGAACTGTGCGCGAGAATGTATCATGAATTTCTTAAATCACAGAGCGTTTGACTCACATTTAAAAATCAATTCTTTCATGGCGAGCCATTTAGATGAATTCCGAACCCTTAAGTCCAGACATTTATGTCATTATTATAAATTTTACTATCACATTTGTGTGATATATCTTAAAGTGTAACACGCACAAAAACATTATATGCAAAATATTAGCTTCTCTTGCAGCTTATTAACCTTAGAGACGAATATTATACATGAAAGCTTTGCTTTTCTTGTAGCAACACTGTGTATATTAATTTAAACTATTGACTTGTGTGTTACCGCTACGTAACAATGATGTTGCTGTTGGCAGACTACATCACGAATCCTATGCTCTGAATATTCGCTGTCATCGGCTGATGAGATGACGTGACAGGAGCTATGACTGGCTTAAGAAAGCGCATCGCAATTTCGATTTCAATGATTCGGAAAGTAACATGCGGTTTTTGGTGGAATTCCAATGTATACTTTCGTAATACGAAAATACTCAGCGTACATGTCTAAAGTGCCGGGAAATTCTACGCCCATGTCTAAAACCATAACCATTCAAAGGATTTATAAGTTTTGCAGTTGCGACAGAAAATATACTGTCACTTAAGACGGAAAAAGTGTTTTCAACCGGGAGAAAGTGTATTTTTAACCGGGAAATCTGGGAATTTTTTTCCTTCTCCGCGTATACACCTCATATGCGCCGTAATTCAGTATCTCCACGTTCTTTGCCATGAAATTTCATCAGTTCCTTAAAGTTACCTTTAAAGCTGATATTAACCAAACGATCGAGCGTACACTGGGCAATGTTGGAAGATATTCCAGCGGCAAATCTTTCCACCACCAGAACACATCTGATAGGTTTTTTTCAAAACCAGCCCTTACAGTAATTTCCACCAATATAGAAGTTTTTATATTGTTTGTAAATTGCCGAATATGGACACGAGTAAATGAATAAAAAAGCTGGTATTCTGGGATCTTTTGAGAAAACAGAGCCATCATCTCGATGCCCTAGTGTACATGAAGGCAATAATAGATGAAGTAAAATTTAAGACTGAACTTAAAAATTACCTTTTAAGCAAAACTTTGTATGACGTTGATGAGTACTTTGATTGTGTGTAAATTTATTGCCGAAAATTTTAATTTGTATGTCTAAACTTGTACTTTTAAAAAATGCCTTGAAAGTGATATTCTATTATTATGTCTGTAGTACTTGTACTAGTGTGATAACTTTGTTGTGACAATTCCTACATCATGTAAATGATATACAGGAAGATAATAAAATGAAATAAAAAAATGAAAATGAAATGTTCTGTCTCGCAAAAAATATAATGATTTGCTAAGAAAATAACAACTTTTTTTCGGTTTCGTTTTGATCTTTTTATTGTGCAGGCTTTCAAAAAATGCCATGGAAAATCTTTTCAGCACAGTCTGAGCAAATAATAAAGTTCCAAATTCCCTGCATCACTAAATAATTAAACTTTGCAGAAAACATACAGAAAAAACACTAGTAACTTCAGCTAAAATTCTTGTAACACATGTATAGCTTTGTCTTACTCCTAGTGTGTGACATCACCGGAGCTTCAGCAAATAACAGAGCATTTTCGATCGTGTGACCAAGTCTTGAAACTACACATTTTATGAGCATGACTGAAATTGTATTTGAATGTTGTAATCATTCAAAATAACAATGAAAACCATATTTTTAACAAAGGAAAATTACATAATTAAGGTGATGTATCATAGGGGGTACAAAGTTGGCCATGAATGTTCTCTCACGTGTTATGAAGAAGAAAGGCGCATTGGCAAATACTAGTGACTGATTACACTGTTTTATTGAACACGTGTGATGATCATTAATTAAAAACCATTTAAATCTAGCACTTATAACACTTACCGCTTATCTGAGTGAAAGGTAAATATATTGTGCAGAAAATTACATTACTGGCTATGCCCATGCGCACAAACATATTTACATCTGACTGTCTCTGAAAAGTAGCACCTGTAGTATTCATGGCCATGAAGAATTATACACATTTATGCATTGGTACTTCAGTTTCACAGTTAAATCTATCTCTAGCCATCAATGTAAACAAGTCTGCAACCAAGTTGGCATCCCCGGATCTTCGGTGCATTCTGTTCTGAGTGGAAACATTTGATCGTTTTGGCATTATTATTTTTAGCTACATTTTATTATCGTCTGTCAGCACTGCTACCGTCATTCCAATATTTGAATTTTATTGAGGACAATAAGTAGATTTTAGTTTAGCTTTCCATCCATTTTAATGTTTTAAGTTTGTTTATGGAACAAAGTGTCAAAACACTCAATGGCACAGTAACAGAAGAAATCGGATGACTGGATGAAAAGTGAACCCCAAATAAATGCAATGTAATATATCATATCTAAAAAGATACTTCATATTCTGAGACTACAATGAAGAAATTCAAAGGAATTTAATGGCCGGTGACAAATATTCCTTTGTAATATTAGTAATTTTCGCCTCATAAACATTAATATACGCTCAATAGTAAACGCCTGATGGCCTAAAGTTATCGGACAATTGTAAAGTATAAGAGATGAACCATCGCATAGCAGCGACAGAGTCTATTATTCTTTATCTTTGCTGTTCTTGCGCGTTGCCTGTATCGATTAATGGTATAAAAAGAATTCTGTTGTTTCAAGACAAATGAGACTTTTGGCGCCTCACCTTTTACTGTTTGTATCCCATGAAAGGCGGACGAGGACTTTATAGTATAATAAAATAATGGAATAGATGATAATAAAATGTGTGGCTTTTTAAAATGTATTGAATTAATGAGATTAATTTTCGGCGTGAATGACAAGCACAATAAGCTGAGCTATGCCTGGAAATAAGTCCGTATTAGTTCATATTATTTTGCATGGCGGAGTAGTTTCTTTCTCCGCTGTAGATTTGTGCTTACCATTCTTTATAATACTACGTTTGGTCGCCGCATTCACCTTTGAAGTCTTGACCGTGTTCCTATTAAGCTTATCGGATCTTCGTAATTTTCCAAAGTACACAGATGGGCTTCAGTTATTGTAATTATTGTACTATTTGAAATAACAACTCACACGACCTTTCTGTTAATAAAACAATACTGTATTTTTCTAAACGGTGCACATATGAAATCCACACTCCTCACTTATTCATAGCGACCCCAAAATGGCGGTCTACAATTACTCGCTAAAAAATTGACGTGCTTCTCACTCTTTCACTAGCTGAGCGCGAATCCCTCCTTCCTCCTACCGGTACCAGAAAAAATCCTCTGTTTATTAACAACTGAAAGTCAAAAAATACATGACGGTAGGCATAGGCTCTATGATGGGCTACCGCTTCATCTTCTCTCTTTGCCTTTAAGGAAGACGAAAACATAAAGGAAATGCAAAAGGTTTATCACAACTTGCTGCGTTCCGCAACTGTATTTTATATTTTATGTGAAAATATTGAGTGAATTTTTTTTTCAATCAGAAAACATGTAGTTTCTTGTAACTGATTACGAACAGACAGCATCAAGAGGACATTTTGACTGTTATGTATAAAGTATTTAACCACAATGGTCACATATTGTAATTTAATATGAAAAGGTACGTAGCATTAAAAAAAGTGTGTTACAGATAAGTGTGCTTATTTTAGTAAATTAACCTTGATGATTTCCATCTCCTCATTCACTCAATTGATAATTATTTTGTGTCCATAAATCTTCTGGTCCCTTAGTGTTGTTCCGGATATGACTACATCGTGACTATAAAAATGCACAGAAATGATAATGTTTCTCTTATTCAGGTATTTAATGCTCAACGTACGTTATTATAATAGCGTAATCAATCCCTGATTCTGTTGCCAAGTGGCCCACCAAAATATCCACTTTTTCCACAATTTAAAGAAAAAAAATAACAATTCTTTTTCTTTTTGCCCCCCAAGAGCAACACTACACCTTGCAAAAGATTTAAAAAAAAACAGCTGTAGATTATCAGCATGTAGTTATATTTACATGTGTAATGGGAATGTAAAATGACATTCCACATCATTTCAATTAATTGTGTAAATGACCAAATGACCCACAGAACATGAAACTAACTATAGCCAATACGGCCACAGAGATCAGTTTCATGGATTGGCCAGTCAGCTATTAAAACCAGTCAGTTGTCCCATCAGTACTAGAAGAACCACTACTAGGTGGTGAGTTCAAGAAGTCATCTGTCAAACAGACTCGAGGTTCAACATGGAGTGCCACAGGGATCTAAATTTGGACCACTTCTTTTCCTTGTACACATAAATGACTTACCAGGAAATACAGATGTAAAGACATATATGTATATGCAGATGATACAACTTTTCTATCTGTAAACCATGTACTCGATAACCTTGTAAAGTGACATGAAATTGGCAAAAGAAAATGCAACATCATGGTTTAATCCAAATAGTCTACTATTTAATGAGGAAAAGACTCAGAATATGTGGTTCAGTCTATTAAAGACTACAAAAATAGAAAAACAAAAGGCAAAGTTTTTAGCTATCATACTTGACAACAGTCTAACATGGAACTCTCATGTTTATCACATTAGTGGTTAGGTTGTCAAGAGTTATATATTTGTTGAAGAGACTGAATCGTTGTGTGTCACTTGAGTACATAAGGACAGCATACTTTGCCTTTTTCAGTCTGTTTTAAGGTATGGGTTAATACCCTGGAGAAACAGCAGAAAAATAAATGAAATTATGGTGATCCAGAAGAAGGCAATCAGAGTAATGGCTAAGGTAGATAATAGAACACATTGTAAACCATTGTTCAATAAACATAGAATTTTAACAATTATTAATTTATGTATTCTTGACAGCATTAACTACATACTTGCTGAACTACCTAATTTAAGTGTAACAAATCAAAGGCATGACTACTAACAAGAACCTGTACTACTCTGCTGTTGCCACAAAATAGATTAACTAAAACTAACAATAGTCATAAGTATACGGCAATTAAAATATATAACAAACTGTCTAAAAATGCGTCAATTAAGCCTAACAAATTATTTCAAGAAAATGTACATAACTTCTTGTTAACTAATCCATTCTATTCATTAGAAGAATTTTTAGAAATGCCCAATATCAACTTAAATATGTAAAAATTTGTTTTGTAAAATTAATAGGGTAAGTGAATTGACAAAGTATATTGCATGTAATAATGCTGAATGACCAATAAAGAATCTGAATCTGAACTAGAAGAATGCAACTTCGTGTTCTATTTTTGCCATGCTGACAGCTCCAACCAAACCCAAACTTGATATATCAGATTCTCCACTTGCAATTTTCTGACCTACAAAACAAAAATTTTTGCCATGTAGGAGTAATTTGTCATCCCTTCATATTACAGGTTAAAATGGATCATCAGGCAAAAGTAACAATAAAATAATAATGAATTAATTTATCATTTTTTGGTATATTTATTTAATCAAAACTCATATATACATATCAAAAGGAGATTTATATGAATATATGATATTTTAGGTTTGTAGAAAAAGTACATAGGCCATGCGACAATGGAAATCACTCATCTTCAACCAATCCTGCATCTGCTTCTGCCTCATCATCTTCATCAAATTCTGCATCCTCCTCTACTGTTGCCTCTTGGTACTGCTGATACTCGCTGATGAGGTCATTCATATTTGATTCAGCCTCTGAAAACTCCATCTCATCCATTCCTTCACCTGTGTACCAGTGGAGGAAAGCCTTCCGTTTGAACATAGTTGAAAACTGCTCTCCCACACGTTTGAAAAGTTCCTGAATGGCAGTAGAATTTCCAATAAATGTTGCAGACATTTTTAGTCCCCGAGGTGGTATATCACAAACTGCAGTTTTAACATTGTTAGGGATCCACTCGGCAAAATAGCTGCTATTCTTATTCTGAATGTTCAACATTTGCTCATCCACCTGAAACATAAATGATATGAATGAGTTACTATGCATTGCTTGTCCTAAGTACTATGAATTTGTTCTCAACAACTGGAAGAGTACTCAAAATATCATCACATCCCTCTGAACTTATTATCAACATCCCCAGAATCCAAAGAAACCAAAACACTTTGTTAACTGATTCACCAAGAGACTTAATCACAGAAAAGTTTGTCCTTTCCAAAGGCTTCACGTTCAGCTCCAAACAAATTTTTAAATGTGTTGGATGTGTCCACAATTTACCAAGACAGATGAAGATCTAGCATGGAACATTTCCTCTTCCAGTTCATACCTCCACCCACCAATGACTGCCTTCCACCCAACCACTCCCTGTTGCCTTTCAGGAATTCCTTACCACCAACCTGACCTTACCTTCCCTCCCTACGTTCCTTCGTAATACCCCACATCTGTCAGCAGAGAAAACCATTACCATCCCCATTCTTGAAACAGTCGTTTATTAAAACATCCTTCCTGCAAATAAATGCTCATCAATGAATCACAGTGGGTACTGACAAAACCTCTGCCATCTGTCTGACTACAACCTATAAGCCTGGCCACAGTGATACCATCTCAGAAGCCAACACAACTTCCACTTTCTATGCAAATGTCTAGGCTCTTCCCAGAATCTACCCCACCTAATTCATCTCCCTCCTCACTTCAGCCACCACCATCATACATAACCTCTTTTTAACCACCATAGCTGCCCCATTGTACTTTGTTAATGTGTCCCTTAGAAAGAATTGCTGCTCTCATTAAACCAATACCTCCACAAAACCATTTCCTGCAGCTTAACTTCCTGTATCTTGGATGTGAGCCACTTTCATCATCACCTCTCTACCATCCACACCCCATATACACATGATTCGTTACTTTTCATAGTTGACGCCACGCAATGTGGCAGACCAAGAGACACTATATTGAAGTGACTGATACCACATATAGTAAATCACCTGATCCATTCTCTTTTGTTTAGATATATGCAATTCATGTTATTTGTTACTTCATTTATGTTAACTACTTGTTGAAATATCATCATTAATTGCAAATATATCGTGTTAGGTACACAAGAACTAGTTGATAGCTATGTAAACGCTACTGTATTTACTAAATCATGCCTAACTTGTGATGAAGCCATACTTGCCACTCAAAAGTAAATAATGCTGTAATGTAAATGTTAGCAAAGCTAAAAGTCCAGTAATTATTTCATCAATTAAGAAGTAAAATGTGAGTATTGTTAAAGTCATTAATATTTTAAGTTTCAGTTGTAAATATAATATGTTCTATTATTATGAGTAATCAGTTTTGTCTCCCACTGTACTCGACTTATGTACACCCACTCCCTGTTCTGTTATTATCCCCTTCCTTTCTAATCCAACACCTGTAGTTCCTTAGTTTGAAATGTAATAACAATACTGCCATGTCTGGATGTTAACTGTTGTATATAAGGTAACTATGTAACCATTTTTGACTGTTAAAATTTATTTTCTTAATTAATATTGTTGTGCTCATAGTTCAACAGTTTTATACGACAGGACAGGCACAATATTTCTCTAACTAAAAAGAAAAATTTAGTCTTCACCAATGAAAGGGAAAGTAACCAGAAAATCAACAACAAACCTTGAAATTTCGTGTATTTTTGGTACAAATTTCAAACTCATGGTTATCCATTGTCTGAAGAATACATCTAACAGAGAAGCTGTCAAAAAGTATGGTTTGGATTAATTTAATGTGTAACATTGGACAGAATTAGAGAACAAGCTGCAAACTGCTGTTGAACAAGTAAATCCTACAGAAGGACAAAAGCTGGGAAATGACCTGAGTTTGAAGTTAAGGTTCTATTCTTCATATATGCTAAAAGAAAGATGAAATAGCTATCTCCTGATAAATAATCCAGTTAAAGACCTTGAAAACTGTGAAAACCTTACACATTCCAGAAACAGGATTCCATGGGAGTATTGTTAGTTTTATGTTCCATGGATAATTTGACTAATCATAAAGATGTGCAACAAGTTGTTTTATATTCATATTATACAATCATATGTAAAGATGGCTGCATTTAAAAGTTCATAAACTGGTGTTGCAGATTAACACATAGAAGTAAACTCTCTATCCAATTAAATACTTCACTAACATAGAGATTGTCAAAAGGCTTTACCAAAAAACTGATCAACTTCCAGGGGCACAAAATCTAAATGTGGAAGCATTCTTATCACTTTTACCAGTCAGGAAACACTGAAAAGACATTACCGTTAATCCTCATACTCTGATCAGCTGTTGTCCCACTCTCCATCTGAGACTGAAGATAGATATACAAAGTTGCCCAGGGTTAGTGATTCACTGCCAGGAAACTGGCTGGATGATAAAAGAGTTAATGATGGGCTAGCTAGTTACTGTTTGGAATCACAGACCTAGTGAACTGCTCACTAAGAGAGTTATGCAAGTGTTAGATGCATTTAAAATTCACCACAAACTGAAGTAAAGAATACAGTTACTGTACTAAAGACAGACCTAGGCATTATAATTGTATATATGACTTCAAAACTGCAGGTATTTGAAGTCGTCGTAACCAAACCATTTAAACCTTTTAACGAAATCGGTCGTAATGAATGGGATTGATTTGAAATTTCGTTAAAGAAGAATAATAAAATTTATCTGTTGTTTTTAAGTTAATTTTCTTTCGTGCGAACTTTGTTGTAGAACCACTCTCTTATTTTCGTGTGGTAATAAAAAATTTTTACTTACTTAATTATTACGTTCATTTAAAGAAAAAATAATATTTACGTGAACTCATATGAACTGGTTAAGAATATTAGGTTGAGAATTGGGTCCTTTAAATCATTCGGCCTTGGCATACACTTTCCTGATGCAGTGGATTTTTTGTTAAATATTTTTACTGAATTTTATCCCGGCACTAGCCATAGAACACAAGATTACCTCTATTAGCAGAAAATGTTTTAATTATTGCCAAGCCGACATTTATCACTGATCAAACCTACTTCATTACACATTTAAGATATTTTGAAAGAACCAAACTGTTTAAATTTCAATGTTAACTAACATTAGCTATCCGCCTACGAATGCACAAACGTATAATTAATTCAAATTTTATCAGCCACAGGATCACTGAAAAAGAAGAACAATTTCTTAATTCACCATTGATTTTTATGCATCTGTTCCCGATTTACGGGTTTGCTATTGTTGGTCGCGGCACAGCCCAGCAACACCGCTAAAAAATGCTGAAAAATTCTTAAAGAAATTTTATAGATGACGTGGGCAAGCTAATTTACATAAATAATTCACACTTTTGATAAACTCTAATATATTTAGATCAAACAACAATACAACTCACATTAATTCGTAACGCATCGTCTAATGGCGGCTAAGTCCAGACAGAGACAAAAGAAGTCTACCCATTCGTAAAAACCTCTTTCACAGTGTCCTACCGCAATGACTTCTGAACAGAGAAGACCAAAGAATACATAATGCGTTGTGCTTAAATAGTATTGCTGACTATTAACATTTCTTTGCAAATTGACGATATTATTCTCTTCTGGCAACATATCTCTGCTATCGCAAATACTGACACATTTTACAATCACATAATAAATAGAGAAAAATTCCTATCCTAAATACAGAGGAATATTACAACAAAAAATATAAGGAGAATAACAAATGTCTTTTACACCACATTCAGTAATATTTTTGTTCAATAATTACGATATATACAACTTGCCCAGAGCGGCGTATATAGTACAAATAAACTCTTGTTTTTTTTTTTTTTTAATTTATAACGTGAGTTTGCCAGGGAACGTTACAACCTTCACCAAAAAATTTATTCCAACTGGCTTTTAGGAGATCATGCTGTCACTCCATCTGACACGATTAAAAAGCCAAGAGTCAGCTTTGTATGTGAGTGGATTCTCTCTCTGTGGTGCACATCACCAGGTTCAGTCATCAAAGGGTTCAAGAAGTGATGCATGTCCAACTTCTTGGTTGGTAATGAGGCTGACATACTTTGGGAAAAGAATGACAAAATTACTGGCAGTGATGAAATAAATACAAATAACATTAATAGTGACATCAATAAAGACTGTGATTAGAAGTGCGATTTATCTACATAATAACATTAAAAAATGTGATTCTGAGTATTCTTATTGTGAACAGTTAATAAATGGGTAATGTGGAAAATTTTCCTCCACTGAGTTTCTCATTTTACCTCCTTCAAATTTAGAGTGCAGATTATATTCGAATGCAGCTTACTTTGCTGGCTCCAAGGGGGAACATTTTCTGAAAGCTTAGCAGTAATTTCAATCCGTAATGGAGAATGCATCAAATGTAGATCAGCGAGAAAATTCTGGAGTGCTGTAGTTCATCAGTGAAAGTGGCATGGTAAAACAAACTTGAGTTTATTTAGATCTGTCTGAATTTGGAACAATTGAGGTACTGAACCATGTGGTGAGCCATTACCTTCACCCCTCACATGATTTATTACCCACTAGTTTCAGTAATGAGATAATTATACAAGACAAAATACATAGATAAAAGCTAAACAAAAATCTGAATTGATTCCTTCTCAGGGAATATTTCAATTAAGTTATGCCCATAATTGCATTAAGATCACTTTGTCTCCTGCCATAAATTAAGCATGTTTTATGAAAGATTAGCATTTCATTTTCTTGTTCTGGAATACTGGATAACACCTAAGGACATTTTTGCAAATGCTAGGAAGACTTAAGTAAATGTACATTTTCTATTGATCGAGACCATCAAACAAAAAACTATCAAAACTGTTAATACAGAATGATGAATAATCCAAGCCAAAATAACAAAAAATCCAGGATTGAATAACAATTATATACAAAGGCCTGAGCCTTAGTACCCAGGGACACTGGCCATGTGTGTGTGAGTTGTTGTGTGAATGTGTATGAGTTTTCTACTTCTGAAGGAGAGTTTTGAAAGTAGAAATATTCCTAGTATTCTTCTTCATTGTACCTGTCTGCAACTCAACACCTTCTCTATGTGGTGAGCAGCAATCTATCCTTAGCTATTGTTGTTTTCCAAGTTAGTAACATTTATCCAATGTCTTTAGTTGGTAATTCGTATAAGTACAGAATTAGCCTAAATGATTCATCAGGTTTCAAAGTACTGTTTGTCTACAAGTATACAATGTGCAAAGATGGGTGATACATGAAAACATATATACAGTTGCCAAGTTTCTGATGCATACTACAAATGTTCACTGTGTGTGTGTGCGCCCTTATTTGTCTGGTGCACTTCCAGACGGTTATCCAGCTCTACCGATACATTTACTAGATTGTTTTCATCAATGTGCAGGGAGACAGGTGGGTGCATGTGAGTGAGTGTGTGTGTTAACACTTGTTGGGATACAGGCTATTATCCATCAGCAGCAGTGATGCATTCCTGCAGTTCTCACAGTGAGCATTGGTTGTGGGGGAGTACATAAATTTTGTCCTTAAAGTAAACACATATGAAGAAATCACATCGCATGTGGTATGGCAACATTCCTGCTGTTTTCTGTGGAATGCTCAATTCACGGCTTGCACAAACAGTCCATTTTTGTGAACTGCACACAAAGCTCTTTCTCACACACTCCACTGTTTTCTCTAAGACACTTCGGTCCCCTGTGCTTTTACCTTTACGTGGACAGCCAGTATCACAAAACTGGCGAAACCAACGCGAAATGGTCTGGTGGCCAGGTGCAGCATATGAAAGCACGCTGAACACTCATAAGCAACAAACTCTTCACATATTCTAACACACACAAACTCTTCTCCTGCATTGCCGCCATCCTGTACAAGGCCATCACAGGCCTGGCATCTAGTGTATGCGTGAGCCATGAGCCAAGCTTTTTAAAACTGGTGAGCGTCTCTATCTTTATGTGTATCACCTGTCTTTGTGTGTTGTACACTGTCAATACACAGTGCTTTGAACCCAATGAATCATTTAAGCTAAATCTGTATATGATACTACAACTATACAGATTTTGTAATGGGGAGTATAAGTGTCAAAAGTGGGATCAGAGAAAATTCTGATGTGTTATCAGTGAAAGTGACAATCTACAAAAACTTAGCTTATTCATTTTAAATCCATCTATAGTTGTCTGCAAAGGGGGGTGGGGGGCAAGAGCGGCACTTGCAACCACCTACCCCAGTGGAATCTGGTGTGCAAAGTTTTTATTATGTTAACAGAATCTTTCGTTGGTACTTGGTAGAGCAACATTATAATAAATGAAAAGCACCAGTTTGCTTTTGATCCACAATATTACTTTTATTGTGTAACTGGTTTTTGGCTTACACGACCATCCTCAGACATTTACCGAGTATTGTTACCAAAGAAGTTACAATATTTGCAGACAACATTGGAAGATAAGTAATACGTTTAGATGGAAGCAGAAACGTATAGTAAGTAATATCTTTGACAGTGTGGTGGTACTGCAGTCAAGAAGAAAAAAATTGAAGTAAATAAATACACTACTGGCCATTAAAATTGCTACCAAGAAGAAATGCAGGTGATAAACTGGTATTCATTGGACAAATATATTATACTACAACTGACATGTAATTACATTTTCTCGCAATTTGGGTGCATTGATCCTGAGAAACCAGTACCCAGAACAATCACCTCTGGCCGTAAAACGGCCTTGATACGCCTGGGCATTGAGTCAAACTGAGCTTGGATGGCGTGTACAGGTACAGATGCCCATGCATCTTCAACAAGACACCACAGTTCATCAAGAGTAGTGACTGGCGCATTGTGATGAGTCAGTTGTTTGGCCACCATTGACCAGACGTTTTCAATTGGTGAGAGATCTGGAGAATGTGCTGGCCAGGGCAGCAGTCAAACATTTTCTGTATCCATAAAGGCCCGTGCAGGACCTGCAACATGCAGGTGTGCATTACCCTGCTGAAATGTAGGGTTTCACAGGGATCGAATGAAGGGTAGAGCCACGGGTCACAACACATCTGAAATATAACATCCACTGTTCATAGTGCTGTCAATGATAACAAGAGGTGACCGATACGTGTAACCAATGGCACCCCGTATCATCACGCCAGGTGATAAGCCAGTATGGCGATGATGAATACACGCTTCCAATGTGCGTTCACTGCGATGTCACCAAACACGGATGCGACCATCATGATGCCGTAAACAGAACCTGGATTCATCCGAAAAAATGACATTTTGCCATTCGTGCACCCAGGTTCGTCGTTGAGTACACCATCGCAGGCACTCCTGTCTGTGATGCAGCGTCAAAGGTAACTGCAGCCACGGTCTCCGAGCTTATAGTCCATGCTGCTGCAAACGTCGTTGAACTGTTCGTGCAGATAGTTGTTGTCTTGCAAACGTCCCCATCTGTTGACTCAGGGATCAGGACACGGCTGCACGATCCGTTACAGCCATGCGGATAAGATGTCTGTCATCTCGGCTGCTAGTGATACGAGGCCATTGGGATCCAGCACGGCGTTCCATATTACCCTCCTGAACCCACCGATTCCATATTCTGCTAACAGTCATTGGATCTCGACCAATGCGAGCAGCAATGTCACAATATGATAAACCGCAGTCGCGATAGGCTACAATCCGACATTTATCAAAGTCGGAAATGTGACGGTACGCATTTCTCCTCCTTACACGAGGCATCACAACAACTTTTCACCAGGCAACGCCGGTCAACTGCTGTTTGTGTATGAGAAATCGGTTGGAAACTTTCCTCATGTTAGCACATTGTAGGTGTCACCATCAGTGCCAACCTTGTGTGAATGCTCTGAAAAGCTAATCATTTTGCATATCACAGCATCTTTTTCCTGTTGGTTAAATTTCGTGTCTGTAGCATGTCATCTTTGTGGTGTAGCAATTTTAATGGCCAGTAGTATAAAAATGGAGTAGACGGGAAAAACTTTAACACAAAATAGGAACAATATGCCTACATAACAGTTTCTATTAATAAACAAAACTAATAAAATAAAATCAGTAATTGACAAGGCTACAGCAGGATATGTAAAAAGCTGAGGAGGTATAAAACGCTGAGTGTGATATACAAACCAATTAAAAGAAGAAACAATTACCAGTGTAACTACAGAATACATAAGGAACTTAAGCAATATCAGTAAGATAAGCAGAAATAAATAAATGCAGGCATTTTAGGGAACAGACAGTAAATGCAATCTTTGAGAGTGTGGTGGTACTGAACTTTAACATTAACATTATATTCTAAACTGTGGCTATGTAACAGTTTGCATTAAATAAAAGAACCAAGTAAAATATAAACAATATTTGATGAGACAACTACAAGAAGTGTTAAACATGGACAGTAATACGAGTACCAGTTAAAAGAAAGCCTTAATAATTGAAACTACAGTCTATATGGAATACATAGACAACTTCAATAAAACAAAATAACTTAATGAATACAGGAAAATCGAAATATGTAGGAACAGACAGTGTGAGAAGTAACAAACAACAGAGATGATTACATGAAGTTTAAGAGAGGGGGGTGTTTTTATTCATTATACCACTCTAATATACACTCCTGGAAATGGAAAAAAGAACACATTGACACCGGTGTGTCAGACCCACCATACTTGCTCCGGACACTGCGAGAGGGCTGTACAAGCAATGATCACACGCACGGCACAGCGGACACACCAGGAACCGCGGTGTTGGCCGTCGAATGGCGCTAGCTGCGCAGCACTTTTGCACCGCCGCCGTCAGTGTCAGCCAGTTTGCCGTGGCATACGGAGCTCCATCGCAGTCTTTAACACTGGTACCACGCCGCGACAGCGTGGACGTGAACCGTATGTGCAGTTGACGGACTTTGAGCGAGGGTGTATAGTGGGCATGCGGGAGGCCGGGTGGACGTACCGCCGAATTGCTCAACACGTGGGGCGTGAGGCCTCCACAGTACATCGATGTTGTTGCCAGTGGTCGGAGGAAGGTGCACGTGCCCGTCGACCTGGGACCGGACCGCAGCGATGCACGGATGCACGCCAAGACCGTAGGATCCTACGCAGTGCCGTAGGGGACCGCACCGCCACTTCCCAGCAAATTAGGGACACTGTTGCTCCTGGGGTATTGGCGAGGACCATTCGCAACCGTCTCCATGAAGCCGGGCTACGGTCCCGCACACCGTTAGGCCGTCTTCCGCTCACGCCCCAACATCGTGCAGCCCGCCTCCAGTGGTGTCGCGACAGGCGTGAATGGAGGGACGAATGGAGACGTGTCGTCTTCAGCGATGAGAGTCGCTTCTGCCTTGGTGTCAATGATGGTCGTATGCGTGTTTGGCGCCGTGCAGGTGAGCGCCACAATCAGGACTGCATACGACCGAGGCACACAGGGCCAACACCCGGCATCATGGTGTTGGGAGCGATCTCCTACACTGGCCGTACACCACTGGTGATCGTCGAGGGGACACTGAATAGTGCACGGTACATCCAAACCGTCATCGAACCCATCGTTCTACCATTCCTAAACCGGCAAGGGAACTTGCTGTTCCAACAGGACAATGCACATCCGCATGTATCCCGTGCCACCCAACGTGCTCTAGAAGGTGTAAGTCAACTACCCTGGCCAGCAAGATCTCCGGATCTGTCCCCCATTGAGCATGTTTGGGACTGGATGAAGCGTCGTCTCATGCGGTCTGCACGTCCAGCACGAACGCTGGTCCAACTGAGGCGCCAGGTGGAAATGGCATGGCAAGCCGTTCCACAGGACTACATCCAGCACCTCTACGATCGTCTCCATGGGAGAATAGCAGCCTGCATTGCTGCGAAAGGTGGATATACACTGTACTAGTGCCGACATTGTGCATGCTCTGTTGCCTGTGTCTATGTGCCTGTGGTTCTGTCAGTGTGATCATGTGATGTATCTGACCCTAGGAATGTGTCAATAAAGTTTCCCCTTCCTGGGACAATGAATTCACGGTGTTCTTATTTCAATTTCCAGGAGTGTACTTCTGAAAGTGATTTCCTGTGAATCCACCACACCTCTCATTCAGCCAACTGAAGGCATTTTGTGGCCTGTGGTATTATATGACATCTTGCAATGACCAACTGCTTTATATAAAATATGGCAATTTTAGAATTTTACCTCCTCCCTCCCCCAGATTTTTGCAGATGCTTGTTAATCCACCTGAAGTTGGAATGACTCAGATACTGAAAAATGTTCAAAGGAAAACTGTCCAATTTGAAAAGTTTCTTTGACCTCTAGAAAAGCTTTATAGTAATGCTTAATAAATTACAGTAGAAGATACCTTGAGGATGGCATCATACATCAGGAGAAGGAATATTTTTAACATTCTGATGACCCGTCTTCACAGAAGATCAGACAAATTAGGGGACACATGGCTACTGTTACTGCTGCTCTTTGGATTGGGGCACATAACACTGTCATTGGTGTCCAAAAGTTAATAAATAGAACTAAATTAGAAATTAATAACTAATATTATTATACCAAAGAATAGTTATTCCAAAACAAGGAAATGTTGAAAACTATAAAGTTTATAAGAAAGTAAGCAGTATTATAGAAAATTTGAAAAAGATACATAAACAAAAGCCACAATAAATTCCAAAAACTTTAAATATGAGCAACGGGTTGGTTGAAAGTAGGTTGATGACAAAGCTCAGAGTTTGTGCCAAACAATTTGTGTAAAAGTTTAGCAGTCAAGCAAATATTAACTACACAAATGACATACTGCAGATCACCACATAAAATGAAGAGAAATTTCCTCGAGAACTCTCTCCAAAATATGATGCATTGGAAAGAGGTACACCACAACTAGGTAGCAGATTTTACCAGTCATAGTTTGTTAGTTCTCGCTTCCAGCAAGTCCTTCTCCCAGAGACAGAATTCTGTGCCCCGACAGCAAGGTTATAGCATGGGGGAGGGCATTTAGATGTTGCAACAGTAGGAAGTGTGCAGACAACTTTGGCTGCTACTCCTGCAGTTTTCTTGTCCCAAATCCCCACATGCTTTAGTACCCATCAGAGTATCTTCTCCTTCACTAGGAAATGTTAAGTGAAGGAACATGTCCTGGATGGACTGGATTGGCTGTTATGCCTGTTACATGCAGTGTGGAGCTTGGTGTGCACTCAGGCAATCAGAGCACGTGAAGAATTTCATGGTCTTGACACACCTCACCTATTCCAGTGGTGTCAAGATAGCATGTACCTCCATATCATGAAAACTGAATTTGTTTGGCAAGTGGATCTTGAGGACACTATCAAGATGAACCACAAAGCAGCCACTTATTGGAAGACAGGCTATTATCCATCAATGTCTGTCACAGCAGCAGAGACACATTCCTGCAGTTCTCACAGTGAGCATTGGCAGCATGAATTTTGTCCTTAAAGTAACACATGTGAAGAAATCATGTCACATGTGGTATGGTAACATTCCACACTGTTTTCTGTGGAATGCTCAATTCACGGCTTGCACAAACATTATAAGTAGCATATATTTGTGATGCTCATATCCAGAGCCTGTTCAACTTCTAGGATGGTTCTTGGTTCCATTCCTGGTTCACTCTATGCATTGTATCATTAGAACTTTTTTTCAGATAGCTGCCAAATGGCTTTGTCATTTTTTATGACTGGAGAATGCTATTTCCATGTGTCAGTACTTGTTCATACAAAATATGAATGACAATTATAACAAAAATCTATGCACCAGTCACAGTTTGAGGAGTTGCCCCAGGGTGAACAGTGGGGGCTCACCTGCCTCAGAATGGAGGCTGACTGTAGGGCTGGTCCTCTATGCAACTTTGGCCTGTCTTACACTTGCATCATGGCTAGTGGTTCACTTGAAAGGGGAGGCAGTCTAAGCTCAATTGCAACTACAGAAACACCACAAAAATTACTGTCAGATGAAATGGAACCTGTGAGTGATATTTCTTTATCTGTAGTACACAGCCAAAACCATTTCATAAAGTCACTACACAATGCACTGACATTCCTTACACAACACTAAATTATCATTTTTATTTACGAGTAAACAGATACTGATAGTAAAATATCATTATGTTTGTATTCAATTATAAAAGCATACAATGAAAAGTTGTTTCAGACTGTAAATTGAAAGACTAAAAAATGTGTTAAAAGTATTTTTACAGTTTTGAAAAGTTGTATATAATAATTATTTACTTTTTCTCATAAATATTTGTTATGTAAATTATCAAATGTTAATTACACACGAATTTGTCTTTGCTTGTATTGGTCAATGTTAAACTGCATCTTTGGACAGCGGTATACATCACTGATCTTGGTCCATTTTTGTCCATTTTAAACAGTCCTAATGACTTTTTGTAAAATGTTGGTTGTTGGTTGCCAACGTGCATAGTTTTATAGAAAAAGTTTTGTATTTACACAGTTATGTGTGATGAAGTGTTCTTTTAACCATAGTAATAGGTAATAGAAATCAGGAAGACAAAAGGCTGTAGTGACCTCAAAAGTTGACACATTGTTTGTGAACAAATATGATTCACTGTGTGATATCTTTACTTTTTCAGTTTATTGTTTTGTTGTGTTAAGTGTGGAACTCTGTGTTATGTGTTGTAAAGTCTAATTACAAAGTGAGAAAAATGTGCGATGAGCAGACTACTCTTGAATCATTCAGAGTATAGTCACACCATACCAAGCACACAAAATCCTGTATTGGTGAACCTGTAAGTGAGCACAACACTAATTTGGAACATGCAGCAGTGTCGCATGAATGACTCCAACAACGACTGCTGCAGGAAACAACTACAAGCAGATGCAACCACCATCAAATGGTGAGCAAACTGAGGAAAATTCAAGTCTCAGTTGTTCCACGATGTCTGACGTCAATGTGGCTGCAGTCGTATCAGAACTAGTGAGCTATGGTCTGCAAATTCCACAGACCCTTAAAAGTGGCTCTACTGTGCAGTGGGAGCCATTGGAATGAATCATTGCCACTAGTGCCACTAGGGTTAAGAACACTGGTTAAAGATGAACTGCACTGCCCCGCACCACAACTGCTGTATGAGGAACAACTGTCACTTCACGCCGAGCCCATCTCTACTAAGCCATGGAATCTTCAAACTACAGAGCGCACAACAGAGTTCAATCAGCAACTACAAAGAAGTATTACACAATTACATTCCATGGTACTGAAGAATAATGCAGATAAAACAGTCTTTAGACAACATTGCAAGCCTGACTGAGTGATGACAGTGTAAGCGCAGAGTAGGGAATCAGTGATCATAAGGCCATTGCAGCATCCCTGAATATGGAAGTAAATAGGAATACAAAAGGGAGGAAGGTTTATCTGTTTAGCAAGAGTAATAAAAGACAGATTTCAGACTACCTAACAGATCAAAACGAAAATTTCTGTTCCGACACTGACAATGTTGAGTGTTTATAGAAAAAGTGCAAGGCAATCATAAAATGCATTTTAGACAGGTACGAGCCGAATCAAACTGTGAGGGATGGGAAAAACCCAACGTGGTTCAACAACAAAGTTAGGAAACTACTGCGAAAGCAAAGAGAGCTTCACTGCAAGTTTAAACGCAGTCAAAACCTCTCAGACAAACAGAAGCTAAATGATGTCAAAGTTAGCGTAAGGAGGGCTATGCGTGAAGCGTTCAGTGAATTTGAAAGTAAAATTCTATGTACCAACTTGACAGAAAATCCTAGGAAGTTCTGGTCTTATGTTAAATCAGTTAAGTGGCTCGAAACAGCATATCCAGACACTCCGGGATGATGATGGCACTGAAACAGAGGATAACACGCGTAAAGCTGAAATACTAAACACATTTTTCCAAAGCTGTTTCACAGAGGAAGACCGCACTCCAGTTCCTTCTCTAAATCCTCGCATGAACGAAAAAACGGCTGACATCGAAATAAGTGTCCATGGTATAGAAAATCAACTGAAATCACTCAACAGAGGAAAGCCCACTGGACGTGATGGGATACCAATTTGATTCTACACAGAGTACGTGAAAGAACTTGCCCCCTTCTAACAGCCGTGTACCGCAAGTCTCTAGAGGAACGGAAGGTTCCAAATGATTGGAAAAGAGCACAGGTAGTCCCAGTCTTCAAGAAGGATCGTCGAGCAGATGTGCAAAACTATAGACCTATATCTCTGACGTCGATCTGTTGTAGAATTTTAGAACATGTTTTTTGCTCGTGTGTCATGTTGTTTCTGGAAACCCAGAATCTACTCTGTAGGAATCAACATGGATTCCGGAAACAGCGATCATGTGAGACCCAACTCACTTTATTTGATCATGAGACCCAGAAAATATTAGATACTGGCTCCCAGGTAGATGCTATTTTCCTTGACTTCCGGAAGGCGTTCGATACAGTTCCGCACTGTCGCCTGATAAACAAAGTAAGAGCCTACGGAATATCAGACCAGCTGTGTGGCTGGATTGAAGAGCTTTTAGCAAACAGAACACAGCATGTTGTTCTCAATGGAGAGACGTCTACAGACATTAAAAGTAACCTCTGGCGTGCCACAGGGGAGTGTTATGGGACCACTGCTTTTCACAATATATATAAATGACCTAGTAGATAGTGTCGGAAGTTCCATGCGGCTTTTCACGGATGATGCTGTAGTATACAGAGAAGTTGCAACATTAGAAAATTGTAGTGAAATGCAGGAAGATCTGCAGCGGATAGGCACTTGGTGCAGGGAGTGGCAACTGACCCTTAACATAGACAAATGTAATGTATTGCGAGTACATAGAAAAGAGGATCCTTTATTGTGTGATTATATGATAGCAGAACAAACACTGGTAGCAGTTACTTTTGCAAAATATCTGGGAGTATGCGTGCGGAATTATTTGAAGTGGAATGATCATATAAAATTATTTGTTGGTAAGGCGGGTACCAGGTTGAGATTCATTGGGAGAGTCCTTAGAAAACGTAGTCCATCAACAAAGGAGGTGGCTTACAAAACACTCGTATTGCTCATCAGTGTGGGATCCGTACCAGATCGGGTTGACGGAGGAGATAGAGAAGATCCAAAGAAGAGCAGCGCGTTTCATCACAGGGTTATTTGGTAAGCGTGATAGCGTTACGGAAATGTTTAGCAAACTCAAGTGGCAGACTCTGCAAGAGAGGCGCTCTGCATCGCGGTGTAGCTTCCTGTCCAGGTTTCGAGAGGGTGCGTTTCTGGATGAGGTATTTAATATATTGCTTCCTCCTACTTACACCTCCCGAGGAAATCATGAATGTAAAATTAGAGAGATTTGAGCGCGCACGGAGGCTTTCTGGCAGTCGTTCTTCCCGCAAACCATACGCGACTGGAACAGGAAAGGGAGGTAATGACAGTGGCACGTAAAGTGCCCTCCGCCACACACCGTTTGGTGGCTTGCAGAGTATAAATGTAGATGTAGATGTATAGACTCCCTCAAGGACACTGTACACCAAACTCTCCAATGTTCTCCCGAGAGTTACACGCACCTTCAAAACAGAATAGAACAGCAAAGAGACAGCATCAATTGAAGGCCTCAAACTGGCACACATAGAGGAGTCAAATACGGTTCAGCTACCTACAGTCACAGTGTCAATGTCCACCAGCATGGAGAGTACACATCATTCTCCCTCTTACACACTATCAGACTGCGAACAAGAGGAAGATGGTTTGGCCACTCCACTGAACTGGTGGAGGCTGCAGACAAAATCACAACCGTCACCAGTGGTGGTCACACAAGCTGAACAAATGGTAAAACACCGGTTCCCTTGCAACCCTAGTGCTTCTGGGTTAAAAAAGAAAGCAGAGGGGGGGAGGGGGGGGTTCTGGTGTTGACATCTCAACAATCAAAACATTGGTTGTGGACAGTGAAATCTGATTCAGTGAGTGATATCTTTAGTTTTCAGTTCTTTGTCTTATTGTGCTAAACACAGAATTCTGGGTCACATGTGTGTAAATTCAAAGTGCAATAAATGTGTGATTTTCAAAGTACTCTTGAATTGTTCAGTGAAGAGTAACACCATACCAAGCAAACAAAATCGTATAAGGCTTCGTTAGAAAGTTAATGCATAAACAAGCAGAAACAAGAATTATCTTCACAGACAGTGTGCCAATAAAAAAGAACTTCCAGAAAACTATAATGAAAAGACAAGATAAGAAACTAATACTTTATCAAGTATTTTTATATTGCCACATAATAATTTGCCACTCCTTTCTGTCTTATCTTAGGCAGACCACACCAATGCTCGTCACTGAGGTTTGCTGAATAATTTTAATCACTGATTTCATCATATCACAAATGTCAAAAGAGGCTAGACTGACCACAGAGAATGCAAGGGCTTCATCTTGTGTCGAACAGGTAACCTATTGCCAGCATGTTCAGAAACATGACAGAACAGGTACTTATCTATATGAAGAGTAGCCTTTTTTAGGTTAAAAAAGATTGCAGCACAAGCAGCATGAAGTACTAGTGCCATTTTTGAAGGGATCATATAAACAAGAAAGTGATAGTGCATTTGAAGGTGTTATGGAACCTCAAAATGCAAAAAAATGGATATTTTGTTTTTCATATTATTAATATGAAACCTGAATAGAGGGTCCAACACATTTCTTTAAGGCATACCTGAAGTTAGCTCTACACCTGATTAAGGTGATGGTCATTAGAACAGACCAACTTATAATCTTAGACTGCATGCTTAGCTCAAGTTGTGTCACCTCTAATTTTAATTGCTTGTACATTAATTTATCTTTTGTACTCGTAAGAGAATAACTCCGTGGAAATGTGGAAATTACTTTGTAATTCCACTGTCATGTACTAATACTAGTTATTATTTTGTGCTTGAATAATGTAGTGGTCAACAGTAAAAAGATTCTTATTTCAGAAGAAAATTTCCTCGTGGAAGAACCCCTTTATAAAGCAAAATGAGTACTGACAGGTGTGCAGATCCTAAAATCAAACTGACATGATGTTTCAGCATTTCACCTGACTGCCATCTTCAAATATTAAGCTGGAACACTGAGACTATGCCCACAACATGTGTATGCCAGCTGCTGTCAGTGCTGCTCTTCTATAAAGAACACATGCAGTGCCATTGTTGCTGAATGTTAGAATAAGTGACATCGCAACAAGACAGTTGTCACAAAAATCTGCTGCCCACTGCATCATACGCTTTGTGAAGGAATTCAAGGCCATAATGGGTTCAACACCTTGCTTGATGGGAACCCATTGTCTCATTTTATGAGATTATCTGATAATCGGTCTCTCTCACCTTCCTAAGGACACTGTTTCAAAACCGAGATGTATCAGCAACTATCTGTGAGCCACTGCCCTTCATTTAGATGTTTCTCATCTGTGGCAGATTTATCCAGTTATTGAAGTCTTGTGTGTTGACTATGCTCTATACAGAATCTAGGCTTTCATGACCAGATGACATTGCTACTGGTAAAATTTTCAGGGTATAAGGCCATGGTCCATAAAACTCTTATGTTCCTAATGTTTTGTACAGGACTGTGTTGAACATCTTCAGAGCATTGTTCTTTTGTTGAGTCAGCATGACTCAATGGAGGAGCAACACCTCTGAAGATGTAGAGCACAGTACTGGATGAAATGTTAGGAACAGAAGAGTTTTGTGGACCAAGACCTTGTATCCCAAAAGGTTTACTAGCAGCTATGTTCTACACATCCATACTGAACCACATGCTGTCTGTTTCATGAAATTTTGCCATAGGAACAAGGAATTTATACACACTGGCTTCCTTAGTTATAAATAATCCTTGAACAAGGTCAGGGAAACCTCTAAGCTTAGCTGGAATATGGAAAAATGCCCTGATGTTTAACTTTTAAAAATCCTCTCAACTTTGATGGACATGCCTCCAGTATAATGGAGCCAAATACAGCCAAGTTCTGGTGATAATCCAACCCCCAAGACACATTAAATCTGCTTATTAGAGAGACCATTTTACTTGACCACAGATTTCAGGTGTTCAATTTCTTTTGCCAAGTCGTCAAGATTTGGAGATAGCATATGCTCTTTGTGTCACAAACCTACACACACTGACCAGAATCTACATCCTATGAGTTTTAATCCACTACATCGGTGCAGTGAGCTTGCATGTCCATTTTGCTACTGGACAGCACTGACAGCTTCTGGTGCAAGTGCCATGGACATTCTGTGGCATGGATAGGGGCAATGGTTCTGGCATTTCAGTAGTTGAGTTTAGCATCTGAAGATGTGACCAGATGGAATGCTGAAATACATCAACTTGATTTTACGATCTGGCTACAAACCTGACAGGCATACCATTGGGGTTTCTTTTATGATAAACATGTGTTTCTGGTAATACAATAAGCTATAACTAAATTAACTGACGCTACCTTGAAATTTAAGAAAGAAAATAATTTTCTGGTTAATAGGCAACTATTGTGTGCTGTGTAAATTAAGTAACAAAAAGCTGTATACAATGAGCAATACACAGATTCTTAAATGGGAAAGTCTGTAGTCTCAAAGGTAGTCATACAGGAAACATCACTGCAATTTGTCAAATTACTGTTCATGGTCATTATAGTTTTGGGATAACTTATCAGATCTCAATTTACAGAGAATACAGAGATCAAACTTGTTCTTAGTCTTACACTAGGCGAGGTGTCATTTGGCATTTTCCAGTGTTATGTGTGGCTTATGAGCAGCAGCTCAACCATTTAATCCAAGCTTTCTCACCTCCCACCTATCTGTCATAGCACTTGCAGCATTACAGCCCTCTTCAACCGTCGGTAGTCTGTCAGTCAACAGACGAGGTCGGCCTGTATGCTTTTGTGCTGTATGTGTCCCTTCACATTTCCACTTCACTATTACATCGGAAACAGTGGACCTAGGGATGTTTAGGAGTGCAAAAGTCTCATGTACAGACGTGTGACACAAGTAACACCCAATCACCTGACCACGTTTGAAGTTCGTGACTACCGCGGGGCACTCCATTCTGCTCTCTCATGATGTCTAATGACTACTGAGGTGGGTGATATCGAGTACCTGGCAGTAAGTGGCAGCACAATGCAACTAATATGGAAAATGTATGTTCTTGGCGGTGTCTGAATACTTTTGATCACATAGTCTATATGTAGTCAGGAGAATTTGTAAAATTTTAACCATCGCAATTGTTGTGATAACTGCTTATTAGCTGTTCACTACTTGCAAGTGTTCCTGAGCCTATTATGGAAAACTGACAAAAAATGAAATCAGTATTCACCAAATATTACTTTTTATACAAGTGTGTCCTTTCACAAGCAGACCCTAAAATGACTTTGTTTACGCAAGGAACTTCCTTCACTTATATAACAAACTACTATCTCACATAAAATGTAAGGTTATCTTACCTCTTTCATGGACATGCGCCCTCTGAAGATGGCTGCCACTGTAAGATATCGTCCATGTCGAGGATCACAAGCAGTCATCATATTCTTTGCATCAAACATCTGCTGCGTGAGTTCTGGTACAGTAAGAGATCGGTATTGTTGAGACCCACGTGATGTCAATGGAGCAAAGCCAGGAATGAAGAAATGTAAGCGAGGAAATGGCACCATGTTAACAGCTAGTTTGCGAAGGTCAGCATTTAATTGTCCTGGAAACCTAGAGCCAAATGGTAATTAGTTAACAGACAAATATCTAGAAGTAATTTTGCTTATACTAACTGTAAAATATATGTACAAAAATTCTGTAAGGTTTGAAACACTAGAATAAAATTGTAATTAGTCAGCAGACAAACATCCAAAACCAGTATAGCCTACACTAGCTGTATAATAGGTTTGAAACACTAGGATAAAATTAAGTTGGTCTGAAATCTTTTATTGCCTAATATTGGAAAGAAAAAGTTATTTGATATTGTCAAATTCGTAACAGGTGATCTGTTATGTTACAATGCGTGGATAAAAAATACCAGGTCAAGATCTTCATATCAATAAAAATTCTGTGTGTATGAGCCACCAGGTATTACACATAGCCATAAGCTGTTGAGCTGAATCGCTCAAGTTTGGTGGCTGATACACACTGAATTAAGTAATAATTTTTATTGATCTGATGATGGCACACCAATGAGCTGAAATTAGTACTCGATAAAGGAATGTCAGTGGCCTTCACAATTTTTATCCACACAGTCAGGCTAAGGGAGATTGCAGGGAAGTGCCAAAATGTGTACATGACAGCAAGAGCAGTTCAGCTCAACAGATTACGACAATGTGTAATGCCCAGTAGCTCATGCACATTGAAGTACGTAATAATTTTCACTGATGTGAAGAAGGCTCATCAATGAGCTGAAACTAACAATCAATAAAGGAATTTTAGCAATCTCTACCTATGATTTTTATCCACACATTATAAAGAAAATTTATTGTGAATGTAACAAAGCAAGGAAGTACAGATGTCAAATGAATTTTACGAAGCAGGATTTTGTGAATTCAAGGTGTACTATCATAAAACTTTTGGGGTGTGAAAATAAATTTCAATTAATTTTTTCGTTAACTCAAGAATCTTTAAGAACTGGTCTCTCTTGGGCAAAATGCATTATCACTCAGGTGTAATTGCAACATAACCTTCTTTATATCTCATCTCTCAACTCAATTTAAATGAACTGCAGATGTTAAATAGATTCAAAGAATACATAGGGTACCATTGATAAATAACAATAGTAACAATAATAATAATAAAAATAATTGGGAACTTCATCATCCAGGGTCCTAGAGGTTCTGAGGCTGCCTGTCACAAGCCAGGATAAAGAGAAGTGATGGAGGAATAACATCTCTTTAAAAAGAAAAAAAAAGAAAGAAACCTTGGTTCAGCTGGCCCAGCTGATAGCCCCCTGCCATTGTTACAGTGAATACTTCAAAGGCAACGAATACAGAGAAGATGGACTTCTGGATGACAGAGGAGACAGACTTCTGGACGACGGAGCTGTCGAAAGAGGCAGCCTCTTACCCAAGGTTAAAATGGATTGAGGGCATGAAGGTTCCACGTGTTAGTGATGGTTTTGTTCCACGTGTTATTAGTGGTGGTTGAATCAGTGACACTCCAGGCTAACAACATGGTCTTATATCGGGAATTCAGGGATGACTCTGGGTTCCATGCTATCAACAATTTGCAGCTTCATATCATAAAATGTAAAGTTTTCACAATGGATGTTCTACCTCAGGTGGTTAAGTCTGATGAGGAAACCATCATTACATCCTGTAATAAATTGGGACCTAGGCTTCTGGGAAGTCCAAACATTTGTGGTGGGGGTGAACTATATTGAAAAACCTTCTAAGTTTAAGTTCGAGAAGAGATTTCTAGTTTGAAACATCAAATTCTTTTCTGAAAATTGAGAAACAGAAGGTATTAGAATTATTTTCACAAAATAATCATGCAGAGATTTTAGCAATGCAGGAAACAAGATTCTTAGATGAGAATGTAGTTGATACACAACATTACAGGATTTATAAAGGGAAACTAGTAGTAAGAATAATGAAAAACATGCCAGTGTTTGGAACAGCCTTTCATACAAAAAAATGTAGGTAGTATAACAGAATTTATGGTGAAATGGTTGGTTGGTTTGGAGGGATTAAAGGGACCAGACTGCTACGGTCATCGGTCCCTTGTTCCAAATACAAAGAACACCCACAGAGAATAAAAAAGAGGAACAGAAGAGATCACAGACGATACAGAACAAGAGAAACTGAGACAAGGACAAGACAAAACGAACTAAAACCACACAGAGTGTGACGGTGGTTGGCCGACCATAGATACAAATAAGGAAAAGCGTGAAATCAGAAAGAATGTCCCTGTTGACAATAAAATTCAATGATAACAGCTAGACCCTTGTAAATTGCCTTGCACCTGCACCTATAAATGATGATAATGGATGAAATCCGCAGAAAGTAAATCGATTTTGGGACCTTTTGGAATCTAAAATCTCCAACATACCTAAAAACAAAGTTAAAATATTTCTCGGTGACTTCAATGTGAAAGTTGGAAACATAAAGAAAATAAGAATATTGTAGACAAATATCCAGTACATCTTAAA
Organism: Schistocerca serialis cubense; assembly: GCF_023864345.2. Taxonomy (NCBI): domain Eukaryota; kingdom Metazoa; phylum Arthropoda; class Insecta; order Orthoptera; family Acrididae; genus Schistocerca; species Schistocerca serialis. Next base: position 605,012,317 of record NC_064643.1, read on the forward strand.
AACAAACAGGAATGCTGAAAGACTGATCAATACATATAAAATGTTCCAGCTGAAACTGATGTCCACACATTTTCAAAAACTACCAAGTAAATCCAAAACTTAGGAGAATTTCAACTGGATCACATAGCTATATCAAAAAGGAATATCATGGAAATTATAATGTTTATGTTGTGTTGTACTGTACGAGGTGCGGCTAGAAAAAAACCGGACTGATGCTGGAAAAAACATTTATTTACAATTATTTACAATTTCATGTTATCTCCTTCAATGTACTCTCCTCCTTGGTCTCTACACCGCTCCATACGAATTTTCCACTGTTCATAGCAATGCTGCAGATCATTTTCGGTAAGTCCATACATTACTTCCGTCGCTTTTTCTTTTACTGCTTCAACAGTCTCAAATCTAGTTCCTTTCAAAGCTGACTTGACTTTAGGGAAAAGAAAAAAGTCACAGGGGGCCAAATCAGGTGAGTAGGGTGGATGATCTAAGATGGGAATGTTGTGTTTTGCCAAAAACGTCTTCACTGACAACGCACTGTGTGCCGGGGCATTGTCTTGGTGAAGCATCCATGACTTTTTTTCTCCACAAATCGTTCCGTTTTCTCCGTACTCGCTCACGTAGGGTAGCCAGGACGCTAATGTAGTAATGCTGATTCACTGTTTGTCCCTCTGGTACCCAATCAATGTGCACAATCCCTTTGATGTCAAAAAAAAACAATCATCATTGCCTTGAATTTCGATTTTGACATACGTGCTTTTTTTTGTCGTGGAGAACCAGGAGTTTTCCACTGCATCGATTGGCGTTTAGTTTCGGGATCGTAAGTAAAAAACCACGATTCATCGCAAGTAATAACATTTTGTAAGAAGGTGGGATCACTTTCAATGTTTTCCAGGATGTCAGAACAAATCATTCTTCGGCGTTCCTTCTGTTCAATTGTGAGACACTTTGGAACCATTTTTGAACACACTTTGTTCATGTTGAAACTTTCATGAAGAATCTGCCTAACACTTTCCTTGTCAACTCCTGTTAACTCAGACGCTGCTCTGATTGTTAAACGGCGATCTTGTCGAACAAGTTTACCGATTTTTTCAATGTTTGCATCAGTTTTTGCTGACAATGGTCTGCCAGTGCGAGTGTCATCACTAGTGTCTTCGCGGCCATCTTTAAATCGTTTAAACCACTCAAACACTTGTGTTCGCGATAAACAATCATCGCCGTACACTTGTTGTAACATTACAAATGTTTCACTTGCAGATTTTCCTAGTTTGAAACAAAATTTGATGTTAACACGCCGTTCTTTCTGTACACTCAACATTTTCCGACGCACAGACAAAACGTCAACTCCTTAAAACAGACGCCACGGGCAGACTGAGTGCAGGAGGCAGATGAAACTCGAGCAGTAGGCGGAGCGAGAGTCACGTGACAGGCCATGCGACTTTCAGCCTTATTGCATTCGTTTTATTGTTTCACCAGTACTAGTCCGGTTTTTTTCTAGCCACACCTCGTATCTTTACTGATCCGCTCAATCATTCAATATACAGATTGTACTACATGATATGGGACAAGTCAAACAGATGATGTTACACACACACACACACACACACACACACACACACACACACACACACACACACACACACACACACACACACATGGAGGAAAGGAACGTGTTTTGACGGGTGATAGCATTAGTGGTTCTGAACAAAAAACTTGATATGGACATATGCCCTGTCCTGGATGGTTTCTCAGATAGAACACTTTTAATGTACATTTCTGTTTATTTTCTATTTTATTCATTGTCATTGTTTACAATGTGCCACAGTAGTATACAGGAAGTTGAGATGAACATTTTGATACAGGACTCTTGCAATCTATCAAGCCGGAAAACTACCTCAAACTGGCCTACAAAAAGTACCTAAGCTACAGCACACATGCTTCCCATGAGATTTTCAATATTCTCATGATCTCTTCACACAAACTGTTAGTCCTAGACAAAAAATAAATAGGACCTTTTTTTGTAGCAAATTTAATTTAGGGTAATTGTGTACTGAGACACGTTTTTGTAATAGGGTTCAGTTTTCAAGTTATTCTAGAAAAACTTAAGTGATATTAAACCTGATCTATTTCGGAAACCATTCACAATAGTGCATATGTCAATACGAAGTTTTTTGTTCAGAGTCACTACTACTATCACACCTCAAAGCATGTACCTTTCCTCCTGACTCACATTGTCTCTCATAGTGAACATCACACTGAAGATATATTATGTACGTATTCAGAAATGGGATTTTTTATTCAAATTACTATCTCTCTAAAATTAAAATGTGATTTTTTTCCATCAAAAACAAAAGCAGAAACAAGAAAGTAATCAGTTACAATTCCACTACAGCTAATATTAGAATAGAAAAGATTGAAAAATTTAGAGAAGATATTAACAAAAAAAATGTGATTGGCATGAATGTCAGGTACAAATTGCTAAGGCAGCAGAGAAAACTTTGGGACTGGCCAAGAACAAAAAGAAGACCTGGAGGAATGAAGATTGTCAAGAAGCACTAGAATACAGAGCTACAAAAGAGAGAAAATGGAGATGTTACAAAAAAGAATGGCATTTAGAAGAATTCAGACAGCAAAAAAAAGAAATATCAAAAATAATCTGGAAAATCAAAAGCACCTTTGAGAAATCTTAACTTATGGAAACACAAGAAAACTGTACCAAAAATAATACTAGAAATTTTTACCAAATATTTGAACATGAATTTAAGGGTATCAGGCACAAAGGATTTGTTTCAAAAGTGAAAATTACTAAATAGGATTACATAACAAGGAAACTTGTGCAATACTGGCAAAATTTTGATAGGCTCTTAAACCATCCAGTTTCGACAGTAAAATTGATTTCTTTTTTAGCAATGTCATAAAACCTGGAGGAAGATTTCCCATGAACAGAAGAAGAAATTCATGAAGCCATCACATCCCTCAAAAATAATAAGAAGGCTACATTACAGCAGGACTATTGAGCCAAAGATTATAAATTATCTACATCTGCTATCTGAGAACATTTGGAAAACTGAAAACATACTAGAACAGCGGAAAATAGGTTTAAGCCACCTGTTGCATCAAACTGGAGACAAGAAAATGACAACAATTACAGAACTGTGACACTTCTGCCAATATTGAGCAAGGTGGTGCAGTGGTTAGCACACTGTGGGAGGACGACGGTTCAAACCTGTGCCCCACCATCCTGATCGAGGTTTTCTAAGATTTCCCTTAATTCTTCAGAGAAATGCCGGGATGGTTCTTTCGAAGGGCATGGCCAATTTCCTTCCCCATCCTTTCCTAATCCAATGGGACTGATGGCCTCGCTGTTTTGTCCCCTCCCTCAAAGCAACCAACCAAGCAATCTGCCTGTGACAGAGAAAATATTATCAAAAATTCTCCTGAAAAGAGTAGTAAAAATTTTAGACAAACAACTGGGAGAATATCAGGGTGGTTTTTGAAAGGGAAGATCCTGCAAAGAACAGATTTTTAACTTAAAATCAATAATTTGGTTAAGAATGTAACCAGCAAACCTTTAATGGTAACATTTATTGATTTCAGGAGATCATTTGATTTGGTAGACAGAGACACAATATGTGAAATCAGAAGAGACTTTGGTGTTAAAGCAACATTAGTAAACTCAAGTTGTGAAACTCTAACAAATACCATATCTAAAGCTAAAATTTATGGGAAAAGTATCTCACCCATTTGAAATAAAAATCGGTGTTAGACAAGGGGATGGTTCATCACCTACTCTGCTTAACTGTGTTCTAGAAAAAATAGTACTTGTAAAATTGGAGCTAAAAATCACAAAACTGGACCAAACATTCTAACAAGGGAACCTCGCCATCGCACCCCCCTCAGATTTAGTTATAAGTTGGCACAGTGGATAGGCCTTGAAAAACTGAACACAGATCAAACGAGAAAACAGGAAGAAGTTGCGTGGAACTATGAAAAAAATAAGCAAAATATACAAAGTGAGTAGTCCGTGTGCAAGATAGGTAAAGTTTAATTTTTTATTTTCAGACAATTATCAAAGTTCAGGCACTCACACATAATCAACTTCTCTCTCCAAAATTCCAGGACATGTTCAGATTTGCTTGGACTTATGCAGGATCTGACGGTCTACACACGGAAAAATTTGAAAACGTTAAAAACATATGTTTTGACAGAGCACAGGGAAAACTGTGCGACTGTGAAACTGTTGCATTCATTTGTTGCAGTTTATGTGACAGACTCTTATGTTTTCATCACTTTTTTGGGAGTGATTATCACATCCACAAGAAAACCTAAATCGGGCAAGGTAAAAGAATCTTTTTACCCATTCGCCAAGTGTACAAGTTAGGTGGGTCGACAACATATTCCTGTCATGTGATGCACATGCCATCACCAGTGTCGTATAGAATATATCAGACGTGTTTTCCTGTGGAGGAATCGGTTGACCTATGACCTTGCGATCAAATGTTTTCAGTTCCCATTGGAGAGGCACGTCCTTTCTTCTACTAATTGCACGGTTTTGCTGTGCGGTCGCAAAACATAGACACTAAACTTATTACAGTGAACAGAGACGTCAATGAACAGACAGACAGATCATAACTTTGCGAAAATAAAAAAAGTAAACTTTTCGCTCGAGGGAAGACTTGAGCCAAGGACCTCTCGTTCCGCAGCTGCTCACGGCTCACGCTAACCACGGGACCATGGCGCTACTTAGCTCACATTATCCTTGATGTTGCCTATCTTGCGCATGGACTACTCAGTTTGAATATTTTGCTTATTTTTTTCATAGTTCCACACAACTTCTTCCTGTTTCCTCGATTGATCTGTGTTCAGTTTTTCAAGGCCTATCCACTGTGCCAACTTATAACTTAATCTGAGGGGGGTGCGATGGGGAGGTTCCCTTGTAAGTAGGAAAACATGTGGAATTAAGAAAAACTGTCTTATTTTTGCAGATGATTTTGCAAAAAATATGACAGATGCAGTTACTCAAATAAATCTTCTGGAAGAAATAGCAAAACTTTGTCTCTGAATTTCAGCTGATAAAACAAAATTCAAGACAAATAAGAAAATGCACCAAAATTCACAGAAACACAAGTAGATACAACAGAATGAGTAAGTAAATTTAAATATCTCGGGGAAATTATACAATAGAATGGACCAGAAAAAATTCTAGTAGTTGTAAGAGTTAACAAAATGGAGAGAGCATATGGTCTGACAAAGAATATTTATAATAATAAATGCATATCTAGAAAGACAAAAGGGAAACACTATACCACAGTGGTCCAGCAAGATTGTTTATGGATGTGAAAGTAACAGTGAACTATAAGCTGGACAGAATAGAGCTACTTGAAAAACATATATTAGAAAAATAGTGGGTGCAGTACAAACTACAGATGGCTGGAAAATGAGAAGAATGAGGAGATCTACGAAAACATAGAGAAAATATCAGAAGTAATGGCTAAATTAAAATTTATATTTTTTAGAAACCTGTACCAAATGAACATAATTACAAAACAAATATTTCTGTCTTTCTGGAAGAATAAACTGACAGTAGCATGGATTACAGAAGTAAGGGAAGAACTAGAAAGAAACAACATCAAAGAGCCATAAATAGCAGACAGAAACCTTTCTAAGAATAAAATACTAAATTTAGAAGGCTTTCTATGCAAAAGAAATATGAAATCAAAAACAACATGGACAGAAAAAAGGAAAATACAACATGGAGAAAAAATAAAGGAATACTGGAAAAATAGGAAACAACAACAAGGAAAAAAGTAATTAAAGTTGTAACGTGATCCTAGTAGTTGATCAATTTGGGGGGGGGGGGGGGATTTGGCATGCAAAATCAGCTAAAATAAGAATTCATAAAAGAAACTGACTTGTATTCTGTCTAGCTACAAAAATTTCAGATTTTTTTATGTGGAGCAGCTGACAGTTGTAGAAGATTCTGAATTTATCTTTTGTGTGTGTCTTTTAGAGATAGTGGCCACCGCTTTACATCCTTTTCAGTTAAAGTATAAATAAAATGTATTACCTTAATTCAGTCAAAAAGGAGATATTCAGGTATCTCAAAGTGTAACTTAAACAAGTCTGAGATCACCAAAAAACTATGAAAAAGTTCTACTTTATTAGTCGATTAGTTAAAAGATAGGGTAAATTGCAGAAATGTGACACACACAACAAGGGAAAGTAAAGGTTGGTTGGTTGGGTTAAAGATTAAAGGGACCAAACTACAAAGGTCATCGGTCCCTTGTTTCATAAAAACACAGAGCAGAGTGAAACTATCCACCAGGCAGGCGAAGCAATAAAAGAAAAAGTCCGGGGGAAGAAAAGCCCCATAGTCCATTGTAAGACAACACGGAAAACAGAGCACAGCAACAAAAACAACATAGAGAACAAAGGCAGAAGGAATTAAAACTGTACAGCAGAGGACTGTGGCTGGCTGATCACAAAAATAATAGGATGAGCCAGCCACTCTGCAACATGTTAAAACCTCCAGCCTAAAAGTTTAGGGCGGAGTCGAAGCACAACACAAAACTAATTAAAAGAGAGAGCTCAAAAGAAAGATCCTTACAGAATTCCAAGAGGTTGACGACTTAAACCAGGTTTATGTAGCACTCATCATTCCCTTCAACACTTTCCAATTCTTCTATGCCATTACTTTTCCATTGGTTTTCCGTAACCATCTGATAAAGGAACCACTAGTTCTGCAAGACGAAATTTGTATCTCTTCCCATTCTACAGTATTATCCTTTAGTAATGTTTCCCTTTTAGAAACTAGAAAACTGCTAATTTATTTCAGAGGTTAAACGTTAGAACACTGTAGAAGAACAACAACTTTGGAAAACTTGTATGAGATTGCACCAACAGAACTGCCATTGAAGTGTCAATGAATTCAAAGGTCAGTAGCAGTAATACTGTCATGGTAAAAACTATCTGTATCTAATCAAACAATGGAAAATCCAGGATGGAATGTAACAATACCAGAGAAGGAAAGTAACAATACCAGAGAAGGAAAGTTGCTACTCACCATATAGCGGAGATGCTGAGTTGCGATAGGCACAATAAAAAGATTCACACACTCATAGCTTTCGGCCATTAGGCCTTTGTCAGCAGTAGACACACATACACATACACAGACACACACACACACACACACACACACACACACACACACACACACACACACACATTCCCGCAAACGCAACTTGCTTACAAGTCTGCATTCTCAGAGAGCTGAAACTACACTGTGAGCAGCAGCACCAGTGCATGATGGGAATGGCGACAGGGTGGGGGTAAGGAGGCGGCTGGGGTGGGGAGGGGGAGGGATAGTATGGTGGGAGTTGCAGACAGTGAAGTGTTGCAGTTTAGATGGAGGGCAGGAGAGAAGGTGCGGACGGGGAAGGGGGAAGGAGTGGAAAGGAGAGAAATAAAAATAAATTAAAAGACTGGGTGTGGTGAAATGACGGCTGTGTAGTGCTGGAATGGGAACAGGGAGGGGGCTGGATGGGTGACGACAGTGACTAACGAAGGTTGAGGCCAGGAGGGTTACGGGAATGTAGGATGTATTGCAGGGAAAGTTCCCACCTGCGCAATTCAGGAAAGCTGGTGTTGGTGGGAAGGATCCATATGGCATAGGCTGTGAAGCAGTCATTAAGATGAGGGAAATTATGTTTTTAGAGGCAAGTAAGTTGTAGGGACTATCACACATTGATGACACTGATGGGATCTAAATGTGTAACCCTCATGTGAAATTAAGGAAACTTGGATTTGAGCAAGTCAAGTAAATTACCTGCTCAAATACAAATTTCCTTGACTTTGTATGAAAGTGATACATGAGAAGACAAACTACGAGTCACTGAATGGATTTTTTCACTCCCGCAACCACCCCATTATTACAAGGATGCCGACAGTAAATTACAGTGCTGGCGGCCATTAAGCTATCCATCATGGTGACAGGCAGCCAAGGTGAACACATATGGAGGAACATGACAGACTTGCCAAATGTAAATGAGAGCTGTCTCACAGGAATCATAGTGACCAGTTTCTCGTAGCGTTCTTGCCCCTGCCAGACAAATCCACAGTTCCAACTGTGGCTGAGAGAGAGCACACTGATGTTGGTTCCATTATTATTTCAGAGCCAATGCTCGCACATTCTCTATGTCTTGCTCACACCTGAAAGCTAGTTGTGACCTCCACTACACGTCACAGATTTTGGCAGGATTCAAGAATGGTTACAATTTAAGCAGGCTCTGTTTTCCCATAACATTTGAAGATTTTTATGTTCTTGATGAAAGTATGGATCATTATTTCGTCGTCGACTTGGGCACAGAGGGTGGCCATCATTCTGAAGGTGATAGCCCTTCCACATATCTCTGATTCTCTTCTACAGCTCCAAGCCACAAACAATATGCCGACCAAACAACAGTTGACTTGGGTCTACTCGCCCTCTTTACTTGGACATTAACTGTTGCAAAGTCAATGAACTACTGTTAAGTGTGAACTTTTTATGATATTGCCACCTGTACACTGATTAGACGAATGGTAAACTTCACCAAGGCAATAGCAGAGATGCAGTGCCATGTGCAGGCAGACCACCTAAACCTCTGCACCCAGACTCAACAGACTTACATTACATCAACCAGATATCTGTTGAACATTTACCACTCTCTGACTATTCAACAGGTCACAATGGAAAATTTGTATTCAAACATGGAGGTGGATTGGTCAAATTTAGCAGATGAAACCCAAATTTTGCACACAACTATTGAGGGACCTTCAAAAACCCCAACCTCAAAGCAGTTTTACTTGATGCCTCAGGCAGTGGGAGCAGGGAGGAATTAAAGCAGATATACAGAGACACGGTTTGACACATTCAGGAGTGTATCAACCACCTGGAATCACAGTGACCATCTCAGAGAAAGGGATCTTTGTGGTCTCATTTAGTCTCATAGACTTCAAGAGGCACCTTTCAAGAAATCGCACATTAGTGACATGACGACAGTGCAACACCATTTCCCATTGGTGTTAACAGTGCTTGTCTTTGGCATGCTATCTCTCTTAAAACATGGCCTTAAAGACAGTAATGTCCACAAAATTAATACTGTTCCAGGACCTCCTGTCTTTTGTAAAGCTCAGTGTCCAACACCAGGCAAGTTATACTTTGCTTAGGCAGGAATTGAGGAACTGTTAAGACTCTGGTATTGTGCTAACATCATCAGACAATGCTATCCACCTGTTGCCGCGTGGCTCATTAAGATATATGGGGCTGCAGGGCTCTGAACTCTTGTATGATATCAAACCGATACCTCATTCCCAATATTCAAAATGTTACCCACACATTAGCTGGTGCTTCAATTTTCAGTGTGCTTGACTGTCAGAAGGCATAGTTACAGATCCCAATAGCATCAGAAGATATGTCAAAAACTGCCATTATTACACCGTTCAGACAATATGCATTTCTGTTCTTGGCATTTGGGTTGAAGAATGCTGTCCAGACTTGGCAGCAATTTATCAACAGAGCCCTCAGTAAGTTCCTATTCTGCTGTATTTGTATGACATCCATATTTTCCCCTCTTTGACTGAACCGCACGAAGAGCACCTACAACTGATCTTCAAAGGACTTGAGACATTAAGATTAGTCATCAACAGGGATAAGTGAAAGTTACACAGACACCAAGTTATCTTTCTCAGCCAGTCGGTGAAGCAGGATGGTGCTCATCCCACTCAACAATATTTCATGAACAAACAGAGATTCTTAGGGATGATAACTTTTACTTTCACTGTACTCCACTGGAAGCCAAGATTCAACCCCACTGACTCATGCCTTAGCTGGTGAGAATGCTCAAAGCAAACAACCACTGCAGTCGACCAATGATACCCAAAATGCTTTTGATTCAATCATGCATTGCCTCCACCAAGTTGTTACATTGGCACACCTACTACCTTCAGCACATTTGTCTGGAAAGGTGGACACCAGCGAAACTACCGTCAGTGCAATCTTACAACAAATGTTAGGCAACCAACAACAGCTCCTTTGATTCCCTTGGCATTTCTGTTATCGAAACTACATCGAGCAATTCACAATGGCGCTGAAAATGTAGTTTCTGACTGTCTCTCACATCAGCACGCTGAGTACCACCATACACTTTGATGCAATGGCTTTAGGTATATAAGGATAATCAACAGGTAACAGAATGGCAGCATCACCAACATGATGTTGGACCAAGTACAGACTCCTGGTGCAGACATGCACCTGTGTTGCAGTATCTCATGATATAAGATATGTCCTCTAGCCCTCCACCAAGTTTGTGTGTTCCACCAAGAAATCCAACAGCAGGAAATGGACATGAACATGCATCAGTTGCCAGTGCAGCACGGTCGGCTGCCACTCTTTCTTGGAGCATGACAATTTGCAATACATAAAGAAAGGTTACAGCACATCCACCTAGACCTCGTGGGACCTCTACCAGAATTGAACAGCTATCATTGTATAACATCAGCCTTAGACAGAGTAACCACTGGTTAGAGGCAGTTCCACTGATGAGTATGACAGCCAGCACCACTGTGCTGACATTCCTACAGATGTGGATCACATGTTTTGGCTGCTCACATCAATTTCCATGGAGTAAGGATGCCAATTTGAGGCACACCTGTTTACTAAGCTATGCAGATTATGTGGTGTTCAACGATTTAGAACGATGACATACAACCCACAAAGTAATGCCCTTGTTGAATTTTGGCACCACACTCGTAAGGCAGTACATATTTGCTATTCTGACCCGTAGATGGAAGCACTCTCTCAAGTTCTGCTTGATATATGAACAGCATACAAAGAGAATTTACAGTCATCCTTGGCAGAAGTTTTGTATGATAAATGTCTCGCTCTTCCTACAGATTTCATGGCTCCAGTTCCACCTCTGGCCAACATACCGAGTTGCCAGCACCAGTTGGATGGGTAAAACAACATATTGCCTATGTCCATATACCTCCATTTCAGACTCACGGTATGGCATGCCCAAAGGGCATTGAAGGATTTTGAGCACATTATAATTTGAAACGACACTATCCAGGCAGCTCTGCAACCGCCTTATTCTGCACCACAAGGGTCCTATGAGAAGCCCTCCACTATTTCCATCCAATGTTTGAAACCGGTGTGGGAGCTACATGATCCAGAGATAGGTGAGGAACTTCCAATCCTTCAATAATACCCCCGCCAACGTCAGGCACACCGTAAGATGTGCCTCAGCACTGCTGTTCTCTTGATAGGTGATTCATCACCACACTCCCCTACTGTATGATCTCTACTTCTACATCTTAGCCTGTAAACCACTGTGAGGTCCATGACAGAGGGTACATCCCATTGTAGCAGCTATTAGGGTTTCTTCCTGTTCCATTCATGTATGGAGCAGGGGAAGAATGATTGTTTCAGTGCCTCTGTGCATGCAGTAATTATTCTAATCTTACCTTCATGAGCCCTATGTGAGCGATACATAGGGGGTTGTAGCATATTCTTAGAGTAATCATTTAAAGCCGATTCTTGAAATTTTGTTAATAGACTTTCTCAGGATAGTTTATGTCTATCTTCAAGGGTCTTCCAGTTCAGTTCCTTCAGTATCCCTGTGACACTCTCCCATGGATTAAACAAACCAGTGACTATCCATCATGCTGCCTGTCTTTATGTGTTTGTTATCCTCTGTTGGTACTATCCAGTATGAGTCCCATACTTTTGAGCAAACGTCTAGAACCAGTTGCACGAGTGATTTTTAAGCAATCTCCTACCAATAAACTGAAGTCTGCCACCTGCTTTACCCACAGCTGAACCCAAGTGAACATTCCATTTCATGTCTCCACAGTGTGTTACATCCACATATCTACAGGGTCGTCCATCTGAGGTTTCGGATGAGATTATCTCGAAAATTGTACATCGGGTAAAAATAGTGGGTAAGACAAGTCCGTAAGCTCAAAGGGGGACATCAAATGATACTACACGTGACCTCCAGACCTGCCCTCTTGGGAGGGGTGAGGGGCAACTTTTAAATCTTAAATGGAAACACCCATTTTTTATTGCAGATTCAGATTCTCCATAAAAAAAGTAATCAAGTTTTGTCTGAAACATTTCTTAAACCATTGGCAGATGACACTGAAATCAAGAAAAAGTAAAATTGGGGAAGAACTCTGATTTATTTAGAATTATCTGAGAAAGATGCATCAGATCGATAAACAATGTGCACCAGATCTTTCGTTATGCCAAATTAAGCTATTTTTGTATAGAATGTACTGTATCCTACTTTTACCATTACCCAGGAACAACGACATGGATGTAGTAGAATGATGTTCCTGTGGGATGCTTCATTAGTGAGTCCCCTTGCCTCTCACATGCTGGGGAGCTTCATTAGTGAGTCCCCTTGCCCCTCACGTGCTGGGGTGCTTCATTAGTGAGAGTCCCCTTGCCCCTCACATGTTGGGGTGCTTCATTAGTGTGAGTCCCCTTGCCCCTCACATGTTGTGGTGCTTCATTAGTGTGAGTCCCCTTGTCTCTCACAATTTGGGGTGCTTAATTAATGAAATTAGCCATGAAGAAATTGTTCAAAAGTATCCCCATTTGCTTCAATGCATAAAGTCAATTGTCTGTGAAAGTTGTCCACAGTTTTGAGCAGCACATCCCGTGGTATGGCTGCACACGCTCTTTGAATGTGTTGCTCCATATTGTTTCAGATTGTGGGCTGTCTGTCATAAACAATATTTTTTAAATAACTCCACAAGAAAAATCAGGAGATGTTAGGGGTCTGGTGATCGTGGAGGCCACTGAATTGGTCCGCCGCGTCCTATCCACCAACCAGGGTACCGTAAATTTAAAATGTTCCGCACGTTTTTAGCATAATGGGGAGCCGCTCCATCCTGCTGGAACCACCTTCATTGCCTAGTTTCTAAATAAATCTCTTCCATTACCTCCAGCAAAGAGAAGTTGTAAATAATTGGTCAAAAAAATATGGTCATATCAAGCAACTGTTTAAAATTCCACACCAGACCATTAACGACCATTTGTGTTGATTGGCAGTGGCTCTGTGCCAGTGTGAATTGACAACGACCAATAATGAAGATCATGACGATTTAACTCGCCATTGTTTTTGAATGTGGCTTCATCGGTGAACATAATGTATCTAAAAAAATCATTGTCACCTCTTATCATTTCCAAGGCCCAATGGCAGAAATGCACACGTATTTGCATATCTTTCGGAGTTAATGCCTGTGTCAGTGCGATATGATACGCATGACATTTATATGCCTTCGAAATCCTCAAAACAGTTAATTTCGGTATTCCAGTTTCTCTCTGAATCACACAACTACTCATTTTGGGATCCAGTTGAACACAGACAAGAACAGTAAGGGTACGAGCATCATTTTCATTGTATTCGTAATGACAAGGTGGATGGTGCATGTATCCATTTTGAGCTGGTTGAGTGCAATTTCAAATAATGTTTTTGCTTGGATGTCGTCTGTTTGGGAAACAATCTGCATACAATTGCACAGCTGCAGCGTAATTGTTATGGCATTCACCTAAAATTAACATCATATCAACAGTCTCTGTAGGAGGATAGTGAGCCACCTTTCGCTAAAGAATAATTTACTTTTGTCAGTTGATGTTTATGGTTCACAATCTGAAAGTAAAGTGATATCTGATCGCATTGCACCGACCTTTATACTGAGCCATAGTTCACAGTTTGGCCACAGTAGCGCCACAGTCAGGTCAGTAATGCAATTGTGAAGAGTTCCCTAATGAGATTTTAATACCATTCCAGCCTCCCTCTATCAAAAACTGTGGCAGGTAGGATACATTTTGTAAAAAAAAATAGCTTAATTTGGTGTAATGAAAGAATTGGTGCACATTTTGTATCAATTTGATGTGTTCTTCTCGGATCATTCTAAATAAATTGGAGTGCTTTCTCGATTTCAGCGCCATCTGTCAATGGTATAAAAAATGTTTCAGACAAAACTTGATTACTTTCTATGGAGAATCCGAAACTGCAATAAAAAAAAAAAAGGGGGTTTCCATTTACGATTTAAAAGCTGCTCCCGACCACACCCAAGGGAGCAGGGGCTGAGGGGTCACGTGTAGTATCATTTGATGTCCCCTGTTGAGCTTACAAACTTGTCTTACCCACTATTTTTACCCGATGTATAGTTTTCGAGATAATCTCATCCAACACTTCAGAAGGACACCCTGTATATGAGAAGGCCAATTCCAACAGTGACTCTTTTGATATTATACTCATAGGATACTACATTTTTTCGTTTTGTCGAGTGGAAAATATTACATTTCTGAGCACTTAAACCAAGTTGCCAATCTCTGCACCACTTTTCAATCTTATCAAGATCTGACTCAATACTTATGTAGCTTCTTTCAGATAGTGCTTCATTATCCCTGTCAGATTCTATGCTGAATTTGCTGCTGAGTTAGCCCCTCTTCTAATTATAATCTATTGTAGATGGCTTGAACAAAAACTGTGCCCAGTTCTTGGCAAAAATCAAGACAGTCAAGTAGACGTTGTATTTCTGATTTCCGAAAATCATTTGACTCAGTACCACACATATGCTTATTGTCAAAAGTACGATTCTATGGTGTATCAAGTGAAATTTGTGACTAGACTAAGAAACATTTGGTTGGTTGGATGTGGCATGTTATCTTGAATGGACAGTCATTGTCAGATATAGAAGTAACTTTGGGTGTGCCCCATGGAAGTGTGTTGGGACCCTTGCTGTTCATGTTGTCATGTAGACAATATTAATAGTAAAATTAGGCTTTTTGCGGATGATGCAGTTATCTGTAATGAAAGAAGTACTATCTGAAAGACACTGCATAAATATTCAACCAGATATTGATAAGATTTAAAAGTTGTGCAGAGATTGGCAACTTGGTTTAAGTGTTCAGAAATGTAATATTTTCTACTCACAAAACAGAAAAATTTAGTACCCTGTAACTACAATATCGAAGAGTCACTGTTGGAATTGTCCTTCTCATATAGACACGTGGATGTAACACTTTGTGGGGATGTGAAATGGAATGATCACATAGGTTCCATTGTGGATAAAGCACGTGGCAGACTTTGGTTATTGGTAGAATACTAGGGAAGAGCAATCAATCTATGAAGGAGATTGCTTAAAAATCACTCGTGCAACTGGTTCTATACGTTTGCTCAAGTGCGTGGTACTCATGACGGATAGTACCAACAGAGGATATTAAACGTATAGAGAAGGGCAACACGAGTGGTCACAGGTTTAATTCATGAGAGAGTGTCACAGAGATACTGAAGGAACTGAACTGGGAGACCCTTGAAGATAGAGGTAAACATCCTGAGAAGCCTATTAACAAAATTTCAAGAACTGGCTTTGAATGATTACTCTAAGAATGTGCTACAACCCCCTATGTATTGCTCACATAGGGCTTGTGAAGATAAGATTAGAATAACTGCTGCACGCACAGAGGCACTGAAACAATCATTTTAACAATGTCAGCTGTGTCTCAACATCATTGACACTAATACTTACTTCATTCATCTTTTCAGTGGGATGAGGATTAAATTGGGGCAATTCTCCTGTGTTTTCCTTTGTAACAGAACATTTGGAAACAGAGTTAAGCATTTCAGCTTTTGCTTTGCTACCCTCAATTTCAGTACCTGTTTTATTCAACAAGGACTAAACATTAACTTTGGTGCCACTAACAGTCTTTACATATGACCAGAATTTCTTTGGTGTCTCTGAAAGATCACTTGACAATATTCTGCTATGGTAGCCATTGAAGGCCTCATGCATTTCTCTCTTGACAGTCAAATGCATTTCATTCGGCATATCTCTACCTATAGCCCTACATTTCGTTTTACACGTATTATGCAGTAATCTGTTTCTCTAGATTACAACCACTGCTCT
The DNA here is from genome assembly GCF_023864345.2 of Schistocerca serialis cubense. NCBI lineage: Eukaryota > Metazoa > Arthropoda > Insecta > Orthoptera > Acrididae > Schistocerca > Schistocerca serialis. Next base: position 605,028,274 of record NC_064643.1, read on the forward strand.
CAAAGTGGCCGGGTTCTGCAGGCCACACGCTACATGAATGGGTCCCTCAGGAATTGATTCGATTGACAGGCAATGTAGAAACATTCCAGCTGTTCTTGTTTGGTGTCCAGCTACATCTGCAGGGTTGGCATGGTATACTGGCCAGTTGATCAGTACCACCACATCCACATTATTTTACAGGCTAGTGGCGCTCTGCACTTGGCAGGGAGGGGGGGGGGGGAGGGGGCTCTAGAGCTACTGTCTTAAGTCTCTACTTTGCTACTTTGTAGTTGGCATATGCAAATGTGTTTATTTTGGTGTCAAGTACTGAGGTTAATATAGTGGTATAATTTCATTCAGTAATCCGTGAGTGTCATTTGTATATCCATTTGCGAAAATGGTTTATTCCACATACCTGTTGGGAGTTTCAAATGGTTTCGCTTCATTTTCTAGGAACAAAATGCCTCACTATTGAAAATGTCAATGAAACTCTTACGGACATCTGGTCAAAGAGTAAACCAAGAACTATACAAGCTTGTGAGTGAAATTTATGCAGCTGTGGAAATTTTATCAGATTGTGAAAATTATTTAATTATTATACTTCCAAAGAAAGGAAGAATGGATAGATATATGGATATGAAAATTATTTTACAAACAGTCTTGCAATGCCTGCATCAAAAAAATTCAGAAGAGTATTTTATCAAAGAATTGGAGGCAAAAATTGAAAGTAGATTAGAGGATAATTAGTTAACTTTAGAATAGGCAGCGCACCTGAGAATCAGTTTTACCAATGTGATAAATAATAGAGGGCAGATTTAATATAAATGTTTTCCATGTTTAGACTGTGTGCTGTCAACTACAGAGACAAAAGAACATTGCACATTATTTATTCGAAGCAGAGTGTAGTGTTCTAAGGTTGATATGTGGAGTGCTCAATATGAAACTTGAGCAATTTTGCTTTCTTGTAAGCAGAACGGATAAAGTAAGATGGAACAAAGGCAAAGACTGCAGAAGACAAAAGAAGCAGCAGAAGACAAAAAGAAACAACTTCTAACACCAAGAAATGTAAACCTTGAGACCAGGAAAAGATGAATGGGAAGCTACGTTTGGAAAATAACACTATTTGGGTGTTCAATGTAGACAATGAGGAAGACAGAAATTGAACAATTGGAAGCCCTAGTAATGTGATGTTACAGGATACCGTTCATAATATATAGACTGATTGAGTAGGATTGTTAACTGAGTAATGAATGAAGAATCCTGTGATATGACAACTAGACAGAATGAATCGAAAAGAGAGAATGGTGGGAGCATACATTAAGAGATGGATTGTTGCTGAAAAATGAATTTGAGGGGATTGTGAAAGTGAAATAATCACAGGGAAGGTCTGTATATGAATAAATGAGACAGATAACTGATGGTACTGAATGCAGTAGTTCTGATAATATGATTTTACACTGGTAGGTGACACAAATAGTGAAATACATGAAAGTCAAACTGACATTAAAAAAAAAAAATACAGGAGGAAAAATGGAAGACAGCATCACATCTGTTGAAACATCAATGGGTATAGAACAAATATTAAATTTACTTTTTTGCTTGCAAAAATATTCAAGCTTCAGAGAGGGGTCAGTCTTCTTCTTGTTATAATCTGAGTAGCCAATTAGCTGCCTTTATTCTTATATAAGCATTACTTTTATTTTCATATTTGTAAAAGATGCATTCTAAAGTCCAGTAATTCAACTGGTACCTAAATCACAATGTATTACAAAAATTAGTGAAGGCATACATGAAGAAAATCTGAGATGCATCATGTAGCATCTAACACACCAAGCTGAACCCAGTTTCACTCTGTTGCTGTGTCAAAGCGAAATGCAAATGTAAAACAATGTGGAGTCATGCACATTGATAAATTTGTATCTTTGGTTACAGCATTAATGACTAGGATCACTCATACCATACAACCATTTCATTGTTATATTATCTAAATGCAATAATGGCAGCACATGGCAACATGGGCAGTATATGTGTAGAGTATGGTAAGATGAAAGATGAAGAAACCAAACTTCCGCAAAAAAGGTGATCTTGGCTTTTCCTAAAACAATTATTTTTTTATAATGTAAGTCAACTTGATTAGGTAGTAAAGAAATCACAAACTTCACATCAATGGTATGTTCAGAAGAATGTATTATTGTGCTACGTATCAAGAATTGTAGCCTCTTTTTATATATATGCAATGAATCGTAATGAATAAAGCAGTGTTATTATTATTGTGAGCAGGTTAATTAGGTAATAGAGTCGTTCATGCTTTTTTTGTGGTACAATAAACTCAGTTATTAATATCAATTGTGTAATTTCAAAACATTCATTACCTTTGTTTAATATTGGAGCAACAGGGTGATTTAGTGCAATAAGATGATATATGTTTCACTGCCAGACACAGATGGAAGAAATGCTGGTGATGCACTATTACCCTCTATTAACAACCGTCCTTATAATTACCCACAACCAAGGTTGGTGTAAGCTAATTTCAGGTCAGTATAAAAAACTAAAATGGTGGTGTCACAGTATGTCTTGACGTTAGAAAAAGTGGCATAAAAATATTAAAAAATCTAAACCCCCAGGTGTTCACAGAAAGATGATTACCCCAGCAAAAGCCTTCTTACAAAATTTCAGGAGACCAGTTTCAGTGAAAAATGAGGAAAATGTACTGCAGCTACCATACATACATCATCCAGAGAGATCATCAAGTTAAAATTGGATTTATAATATTTTCCTGAGAATTACACTGAAGAGCTAAATAAACTGGTACACCTGCCTTATACCATGTAGGGCACCCACAAACATGCAGAAGTGTGCAACATGATGTTGCATGGACTCGACTAATGTGTGAAGCAATGCTAGAGGGAAATGACTCCATGAATCCTGCAGGGCTGTCCATAAATCTGTAAGGGTATGAGGGGTGGAGACCTCTTCTCAACAGCATGTTGCAAGGTATCCCATATATGCTCAATAATGTTCATGTCTGGTAAGTTTAGTGTCCAACCAAAGTGTTTAAACTAAGAAGAGTGTTCCTGGAGCCACTCTGTAGCAATACTGGACATGTGGGGTGTCGCATTGTACTGCTGAAATTGCCCAAGTCCATCGGAATGCACAATGAGCATGAGTGGATGCAGGTGATCAGACAGGATGCTTATGTATGTGTCACCTGTCAGAGTCATATCTAGACGCATCAGGGGTCTCATATCACTCCAACTCCACACGCCCCACACCCTTACAGAACCTGCACCTGCTTGAACAGTCCCCCCTGCTGACATGCAGGGTCCATGGATTCATGAGGTTGTCTCCAAACACGTACATGTCTGTCTGCTGAACACAATTTGAAGCAAGACTCATCCGATCAGGCAACATGTTTTCAATCAGCAGCAAGCCAATGTCAGTGTTGACGGGCCCAGGTGATATATACTGTGTCGTGCAGTCATCAAGGGTACATGAAGGGGCCTGGCTCTGAAAGCCCATATCGATGACATTTCATTGAATTGTTCACATGCTGACACTTGCTGATAGCTCAGCACTGAAATCTGCAGCAATTTGTGAAGAGTTGCACTTCTGTCACATTGAATGATTCTCTTCCGTCATCATTGGCCCCATTCTTGCAGGATCTTTTTCCAGCTGCAGCCATGTCAGAGATTTGATGTTTTACTGGATTCCTGGTATTCATGGTACACTTGTGAAATGGTCATACAGGAAAATCCCCAATTAATTGCTACCTCGGAGACGCTGTGTCCCATTACTTGTGCGCTGACTATAACACCATGTTCAAATTCACTTAAATCTTGATAACCTGTCGTTGTAGCAGCAGTAAACAATCTTCCAACTGTGCCAGACACTTTCCATCTTACTTAGGTGTTGCTGACCACAGTGCCATTTTCTGTCTGTTAACATATCTCTGTATTTGAACATGCATGCCTATACCAGTTTCTTTGGTGCTTCAGTATATATAAGCAGTCATGCTTCCCTTGTTTAGCTGTGAATGGAACAAAAAAAAAAAAACATGTACAGAAAAGTATTTCAGTTACTGACTGATTTCAGAATATACAGCACTGAGCTGAAGAGTGAAGCCAGGTGTTAGGTAAAAGCTGAATGATGTTATCATGTACAATATAACATGTACAGGGCTACATTTCTCAATACTAATGCCATCATTCTATAGCAATAATCAATGTTTGGAGTTCATTCACTTGTCTTGGCTATTATTCCACATAGGCCACCCCAAGATTTCTTCATAGAAAGGTAGGTGGTCATCCCAAAGATAACATTGAAAGGTAGGTGTTCATCCTTTAGATAACATTGGAGTTTTTCTATGTCATTGATTGTATTAGACTTAACTGGTTCCTTTCCTGATAGACAAGCTAGTTTCTCTATCACTGTCAATTTATCACCTTGGAGGCCCATACAGGGTGACTGATCATTGTAGAAGCGGTAATACAACATTTTTTGTGTCATCAGACTGTGAAAAAGTGTTAATAGAAAATGTCACCTACACTTGTCTTGAAGTACTTCGAGTTTCTTCAGAAGTTCTAGTCTTTGCGTGGTGCATTGCCACCATGACTTGATGTCTGGCATTTCAGTAGCAGCAACCTCTCTAACAAGAAATTTATCTTTTTCAAAATTATAAGAACCACCACGGTGACATCATATAAAGTAAGCAATCTGTTGTGTTTCCTTAATTTCCTTTTTACAATGTCCTGTCACAAGGTAAAAAGCTGTATTCTTTCACTAGATATTAATGTAGAAATTTATTGACTTTCCCAGAATTGGTTAGGTAAAACAGAAATCTGCTGAGAATATGACTGAGAAGAAACGAAGTTCAGTGTATTCGCATGGTATACTCTTGGCAACACTCACTGTATTACAAATAATTGGTAAGCACTATTGGCACCCTAAAATGCAATATATGTTTAACAGCATGCATAACAAAGTTAATGTACAGCAGTCAAAACAACTGCAGCATATTGTTTCCTAGTGAACACTAATGTTAATGCTACCTAGGAGTGTGAGTAGAAAATGCTAAATAATATGCGACAGCATCAGTGCTGCTTTCTAAGCTTTATTTATAAAGGGACATGAGTAACAACTCAAGCCTCTTTACTTTTAAAACGGGATGAGTCATCAACTGATGCCTGTATAAAAATAATATTGTTCTCCATAATCCTAAAGGATGCACACTAACTGACACACAGAGACCTCTTTAATGTCAGTTTGTGCAGTTACAAATGTAGTATCCGAAGCAATACTAAGCTCAAAATCACCAAATCATGGACTAAAGCTCTTTTAAAAATATTCAATTCATTTATACACACAATGGAAAATCCAGGCTCAAATAACAATATCATGAACTGACTAGAGTGCTACTCACCATATAGAAGAGAAGTAAGTCATGGACAGGCACAACAAAGAGACTGCTATACATTTAAGCTTTGTGCCAGAAGGTCTTCTTCTAAAGTAGGAAACAGACATTCAAACAAGCGCAATTTACACACACATGACCAGTGTCTCTGACTACAGAGGTCAGGACTCGGTGGCCAGGGACAGTGGTGTGCTTTTGTGAATATGTTTGTGTTTTCTACTTTAGAACAGGGCCTTTTGGCCAAAAGCTTAAATGTATAGCAGTCTTTCTGTTGTGCCTGCCTGCAACTCAATGTCTCCTGTATATGGTAAGCAGCAATCTGTCCCTTTCATAATATTATCTAATCATTTGTTCTTCACATGTAGTGATATTTTCAGTATTATGAAAAGGAAAGTTGCTACTCACCATGTAGCAGAGATGCTGAGTCGCAGATAGGCACAACTAATATTGTTACATTCCATCCTGGATTTTCCATTGTAGTGATATTTTCTTTATCTGTAATTGGCTCATAAGTGTTCTGGCATTATCAAACCATCAGAGTGTAGCTGTGGATCTTCCCCAAAGAATACAGGTCTTTTCATGAGTATCTGTGAACTTGTGGAATTCTCACATCTGAGAACTACTGGAGAGTCAGCATTTCGTTGGCTGTGATTCTTCCAGCATTACATTGCATATCGGTTGCTGATAGTATACTCAAAACTTTTTTCACAGCATGAGTGTACCCACAAACCAAGTCAGTGGGCATTCATGTTATTTTTCTTTTAGGGGTAGAGGAAATGAAGCACAATTTTTTATAAAATAAAACTTGAAACTATTTAAGAACTCTTTCATAATCACAAAATGAACAACTGCTACCACTTTATAATAGAAATGTACTACCTAAAACATATTTAACTGAGAGAGTACTATAGTTTCTCTGCACCAAAATGACAACAGTCTGTCCAACATCCACAATCCTCAAGTTTATCCTGATACGTTAAGTGAGACACGCTAGATGCTATCCAGTTTTCTTTTCGCTTTGTCTGCAAATAAAATCTTAAACATGGCTTGCAACTTCAGCAATCGTGTGACAGTGAAGTTCAGGAGGATGAAAAAATCAGCCAACCAGTTGCAAATAAACCTTTATTGGAGTTCTTGACATTGGACCTTATTACATTAGATGCTGATTAAGTCCATTGAATAAAGACAAACAGCTCTTGTCATATTCGACAACCATCTTAAGAACACAAATAACTATAAACCGTGAATAAGACTGCAACACTATTGTATTATATGTGTGCAGATGGAAGTATAGGGGCCACTAAGTCATGGGTTGTGATTATGTGTCCTCAAGATGAATGACAAATATGACATGACCCATTTGGGTTTATTCAGAATACTTAATCAGCAACTGATGAACAAGGTCCATTATATCTTCTGAAGCAGACAATATTAAAATTGTTGAAACCTAGATCAAGCATTCCAATAAACTCTTATTTACAGCTTATTGGCTGAGTTTTTCAACCTCTCCAAATGAGCTTATTTTATTTTGTGACATTTGAAGAATCTTACAAAAGTAATTGCAGGTGAAGAACAGTGTCAATGGGAAATACTAAACTGCATGTGAATTGACAGGGATGGGACCAGCTGGTCAGTCACAGCAGGTGTATTAAATTATGCTTATCTGCAGTGTGGTGCTCAGTCCTGTCCTACAAGGGTTTCTGTAGATGTCTCAGGTTCATCCTTAGGGTCTGAGCAGATGGTGTTCGGGGAAGGAGCATCAGATGCTCCTCTGAATGCCCGGAGCTTTGGCAATTTGTGCCATTTATGCATTACTTAGGATGATGGGCAAGCCAACATCCTGTGTATCAGTATATGATTGTTTCCAATCCAGTGGCAGATCCAAATCTGCAAGTTCATTCTTTTTGTGCTTGGGTCCTGTGAAGAGGTGAGGTAACCTGCCAGTGCTGGTTGTAACTGAATCCCTTAAGTTGGCCACAACAGTATTTATTATGGTTGTATTTCAGGTATAATCGAAAAAAATTAGTTCACAAAAAAGCAGTACTGTTAGACCTTGTGATGTACATCCTCAGAGGCTGTTCCAGTATATAGGTTAACATTTTATAAATACATACCTCAAGCATGTAGTAACACCAGACATTGCAGCAGATACTAAATGGTTTAAATCTCCATATGTTGGCGTTGTCAGTTTTAATGTACGGAAACAGATGTCGTAGAGGGCTTCATTATCTATACAGTATGTCTCGTCTGAATTCTCGACCAGCTGGTGAACTGAGAGAGTAGCATTGTAAGGTTCCACAACCGTGTCAGACACCTGCAGAGCAATAACAATGAACCTCATTAGTTGTAACAATGAATGACACTTGGACTCCTGTAAGGTACAAGTAGTAGTAGTAGTATAGTAGTAGCTTATTCATCCATAGATCTCTTTTTACAAGGATATAGGACATGTCAAAGTGTTTACAAGATTACACCAATTTAAAATAAGCTAATTTGTATATACATACATTTACAGTCTTCTAGCTGGACACACTCACACTCATTAGATTTACTCCTGGTATACAATACTTTTTTTTTACAAATAACTTATTAAATAATGTAATGCCACACTGTTCACTCATATCTCACTATCAGTCTCTGCACACACTATACACACATCATTTTGTAACACTTCACTGAAGTGTTCAAATGTTTTAGAATGTAAAATAAATAACAAAAATTTACTGTCTTGGAACTATTATTGCAATATAATTATGCTGAGCAGGTCAGCAAAGCGGTTTACTATTATTCATGAAGAGAGGTTAAATTTTCGGTCCACCATTTTAAAATAATTTTTTAGCATATAAGTGGCTGCGCTAGAATGACGACATGCTTCACACAAAAACAGTCACAGATGTTTCCTCTTCCATTGTTGTCCAAGTCTCAAATACTGTCCGTTTTGAATAGACAATAAACTCAACTTTTACATAGACACTCAGGAAGTCAACATAATGCATGGTGGATGGTACTTTAACACTATTAGTCCACTTCCAAATGAATACATGATTAACACACGATCAGCATACTCCCTATCTCTCTGGCGTGCTTCTCGCTGAGATTTGATTTGATTTGATTTTGTGTTCCATAGGTCCAACTGTGTTAGGTTCACAAGGACGTGGAATGACTCAGTTTTATACAAATATGTGATAATCTTATAGCACATATAGACATTTGAGTACATAATTATATAAAAATTTATACAGTAAATTCTTTGAGCAGCAATACAGAAAAAAGACAATACATATTTTCTTAGAATCATTAAAGCACTATGGGAAAAGAGATAGAGTACACACAGATACAGAGCTCAAGTTAAATAACATTCTTAGTGGCATTATGTCAACATGTATTATATAATATTAAAATTTTACAGTTTATTAATTCATCTAGACTGTACAAAGCTTTTTCTAGCAGAAATATTTTTAGTGCTTTCTTAAACTTACGCTTGCTATGAATCTCTGTCTTTATATCAGGAGGAACAGCAATGAAGAGTTCTGTTCCAGTGTAGTGGACACCATTTTGCGCCAAGCTCAAATTTCTATGCTCGCTGTATATGTCATTCTTCCTCCTTGTGTTATGCTCATGATAATTACTGTTTGGTTGAAATATCTCTATATTTTTACACACAAAACACATGAGAGGAAAAATATATTGGCATGTAGTTGTGTATATTTTAAGTCTTCGAAAGCTATTTCTACACGAGTCTCTTGGGCGCAATCCACATATAACTCTTAAAGCTCACTTCTGAGCAATGAACACTTTTCTTGCTAATGGCTCATTACCCCAAAAAATAATGCCGTAGTCAACGAGTGAGTGAAAATAGCCATAGTATGCCACTTTTGCAGTGTTAGGTTCAACATGTGTAGTGATAACCCATAAAGAATACATAGCAGAGCTAAGCCTCTTGCAGACATCTATAATATGAGGGTCACGCCAAAAGAAATGCACACTACTTTTTTTTTAATCCATCTTTTATTCTACATGTTTGAAAGTCTTACAGTGTGTAGATACATCCTTTAGGAACAATATTTTCATTTCTCCACATAATTTCCATCCCTCTCAACTGCTTTACGCCATCTTGGAACCAGCGCCTGTATACTCGCACGGTAAAATTCTGGACCAACCTTTGGAGCCACTGTTTGGCAGAGTGCACAAGGGGGTCATCATCTTCAAACCTTGTTCCACGAAGAGAGTCTTTCAGTTTCCCAAAGAGATGATAGTCACATGGAGCTAGGTCAGGACTGTAAGGCAGGTGTTTCAGTGTTGTCCATCCAAGTTTTGTGATCGGTTCCATGGTTTTTTGACTGACATGTGGCCGTGCCCGAACATTGTCATGCAATAGCAAAACATCCTGCTTTTGCCGATGTGGTTGAGCATGACTCAGTCGAGCTTGAAGTTTCTTTAGTGTCGTCACATATGCATCAGAATTGATGGTGGTTCCAGTTGGCATGATGTCCACAAGCAAGAGTTCTTCGGAATCGAAAAACACCGTAGCCACAACTTTTCCTACAGAAGGTGTGGTTTTGAATTTTTTTTTTCTTGGGTGAATTTGCATGATGCCACTCCACTGATTGCCTCTTCATCTCTTGCCTCTTCGTCTCTGGTGAAAAATGATGGAGCCATGTTTCATCACCTGTCACAATTCTTCCAAGAAATTCATCTCCACCATTCTCGTACTGTTCCAAAAGTTCGCTGCATACCGTTTTTCTTGTTTCTTTGTGAGCCTCTGTCAACATCCTTTTTTAACGCCAACACTTCCAGTATTCTGCAAACACTTCCTTCCCCTATCCCAACGTAGCGTGATAATCTGTTCAATGTGATGCGTCTGTCAGCAGTCACCAATTCATTAACTCTCTGCACTTTGTCTGGAGTGTGTGCAGTACGAGGCCTGCCGCTGCAAGGACAATCCTCTCAATACTGCCGTGTCCGCTTTCTTTACGCAACCTGCTTGCCCACCGACTAACTGTACTGCGATCGACAGCAGCATCTCCATACACCTTTTTCAACCTCTTGTGGATGTTTCCCACTGTCTCGTTTTCACAGCACAGGAATTCTATGACAGCACGTTGCTTCTGACGAACGTCAAGTGTAGCACCCATCTTGAAGACATGCTGTGACAGCACCACTCATGGGAACAAGTTGAACTAAGTTTGAAAACAAGCGGGAAGGATGTATCTACACACTGTAAAACTTTCACACATGCAGAACGAAAACTGTATTTTTACAAAAATAGTGTGCATTTCTTTTGGAGTGTCCCTCGAATGTTAAGACCAGTTTATGTTCTTGTCAATGTGCACTGCAAGAAACTTTGCTGTTTCCATTCTTTCTATTGGCTGATTACCACATGTCACACTTATCTCTCTCTCTCTTTTTCTTTTTTTGTTCAGAACTAAATAAAGCTGGTCATACTGGAATTTAATGAGAGACCATTCACCTTGAACCAATTAACCACATCTGAGAGTACATGATTAATGGATTCCTCAAGATTATTATCTGTTCTACTGCTCTTAAAAGTTGTGGTATCATCAGCAAATAAAGTAAATTTATATGACAGGCTTGTACATGATGGTAGATCATTTATAAAAATCACGAATAATAGTGGCCCAAGAAATGAGCTCTGAGGCACTCCACATGTAATGGAACTCGATTCAGAATGTGAGGAAAACATCACATACTCCATCTGAGCTATTCAAGACTACTTTTTGTTTTCTGTCTTGGTGATACAACTGAAGCCAATTGCCTGCAACAGCACTTATTCCTACTAATTTTGCTTTTTGCAAGAGAATGTGGTGATCAACACAGTCAAACACTTTAGACAAATCACAGAAGACACCAAGTGCTAGCATTTTTCAGTAAGGTTTTCTAGGACTTCATTTGCAAGTGCATAGATTGCACCTTCTGTTGAACGGCCCTTTTGAAAGCCAAACTGGCTCTTGCTGAGAACTTTATTCTTCATGAGATGATCAGTAATTCTTACATGTATTAGCTTTTCTAGAATGTTAGAGAAAGCTGTCACCAAAGAGATAGGTCGCTAGTTAGTTCAGTTTATCACCCTTTTTGTACAGGGGATTCACAATGGCATACTTAAGTCTACTGGGAACAACACCTTTCTGAAGGGAAGCATTGAAAATATGACAGAGAATGTCCATTATCCACACACAAGAATATTTCAATAAATTACTAGAAATATTATCAACCCCTGCAGAGTTCTTACTTTTTAGAGACATGATGATTTTTTGAATTTCATCTACAGTGACAGGATTAAGGTACACTTCTGAAATTGTGTTTGAAGATACAGCTCGACAAAGCTGACCACGTTCGAAGTCCGTCAGGTCTGTGGAGTGCCCCATTCTGCTCTCTCACCATGTCAATGACTACTGAGATCCCTGATATGGAGTATCTGTGCAGTAGGTGGCAGCACAATGCACCTAATATGAAAAACATATGTTTTTGGAGGTGTCCGGATACTTTTGATCACATAGTGTACATTTGTTAAATTTATGACTTAATTTTTGATTTTTAAATATATACTGTCACTTTTCAGAAGTGTTTTGGCGCAGGACTGAATACTCCAAGGATCAAGCAACTCCAGTTATCGCTTCCAGCGTATCTACAGTGATGGCTGGAGAGAGATAGGCTTAATTATGAAATTGAAGTACGAATGTGTGAATGTCGGTAGTACATCTTCTTGCTTGTTAAATGGTATACCTGCTAATTTTCAGTTATAAAATGTAAACAGTTTTGTGTGCTTGGGTATGATTTCAAATGGCTCCAAGCACTATGGGACTTAACATCTAAGGTCATGAGTCCCCTAGACTTAGAACTACTTAAACCTAAGGACATCACACACATCCATGCCCAAGGCAGGATTCGAACCTGCGACAGCAGCAGCAGCGCGGTTCTGGACTGAAGCGCCTAGAACCGCTCGGCCACAGCGGCCAGCGGGTATGATTTGTACATACTTAGCTGGTAACGTAATTTCTCACTCGCTGCATTAGCTTCCACAAGAATACATAGCTGAATAAGTGTTTAAGGGTTAAATTCAAATGATTTTTAATTAACAGACACCATCGTCTCTGTTACGGCGTATCGACAAGCGACGGCACGAAGACGAGAACGCAAGAGCAGAGAAGGCTGTGAGACGACGTAAGCCAATAGCCTGCTACCTAGGACGGCACCACAACAGGAGTGGCCCCTATCCGAAGAAAATATAAGCGCCGCTCCTGCCAGCCTCGGCCGCACAGTACTAGAAGTACTATACTGACACTAGCAGAGAGGCCTGATGAGGAGTGATACTTTTTTGTAATAAAAACTTATGTGATTTGCTTGAATTGTTGTATAGCCATCTAAGAAGGCAGCAAGTATCCTTATGGCATCCAATAGGAGGCGAGTGGGCAGGACCCCACAGTACCCTTTCAACAAAACGAAATGTAAATAGTTTCTAAAATTTGGCAATGTTCCCTTCTTTTTTCATGCAGGTGACTTTATGCTCAACTTTGACCTTGAACGACACATCAGCTTGATTAGTTACATCATAGCGAGTAGAAAAGACATTGCTCACATATCCATCGAAAGGCCTCCTCAATGTTCTTATGCAGGTGGAAAATATAGTCGCGGTAAAACTCCGTGAGGACAGCATTAAACAAATTCGGAAGGAGTTGAAGTCTTCAAAAACTCCCAAGACTGCCCGGAAACTATCCAAACTAGCTAACAACTGATGTCTACTGAGGTAATTTAATTCAATCCATCTAATTTTCACATGATTACATGCACGTTATGAATGAATAAGTTCGTTTGCAGCGTTTGGCGTAATAACATGTATTTCCGTGGGTCACACTGACGTGTCGCGGCGGAACCTGTGAACTAGCGGAGACGACAAACTTTTTCTTCTACTCACTATGGTTACATATTAATTGAATGTGGAGCAAATTAATATGCAGCATTATATTAATCAGTTTTAACAAACGAAAACGATAATTAGTCTAATCAGTACATAATAATTAAATGAATATGTAAGATGCTTATTTCAACTTTGGCGTTCGCCCTAAGATATCTTCACCCATGCCTAGGTTAGATAAACCCTCTTGGGATATGTGTACCCCGTTTCCTTACCACTGCTTTAGCTCACTTAATTAAAGCACTACAGACTGATTTCACTCACTCAGAAGAATAAAGGGATGGATAGCTAGAAACACTAAAGAGTGAAAGCCATGACTTCGAATGAGGCAGAACAGTAGATCGAGGGGAAATAGGTCTGTCTTATCCACGACCTAAGGTCCAAGCTGAGAGGGGCGTTAGAGGCTCCATAATTGGAAGGTGTCTATACTGAACGTGTAGCAGTAACGACCGCTGACAGGGCGTCCAGTTGCAAGATTTGTATACAGTGCGTATCAATTAGTAGCGAAAACTGACGGGGTTTCGATTTGTTAAAGGTACATGGTTGCTGCACTTGAGAAACCATTGGGCAGCGGGTGGTCAGCCTCGCAACCATCACTCCTAAATTCGATTTTCATAAACCGAGTTTCAGGTATCGCTAGTGGTTGGTCATGCACCTTGATTCTGAAGTGCGGCCTGAATTAATCTTCCACAGTCTGTTATTCCCTCCCATGTAAACGCTATACCGTTTTTGAAACGTCCTTGCTTTAAGAAAATGTCGGGTAATCTCGACGGAATGACTTTGAGCAACCAAGGAGAAGAAATACAGTAAAACTTGCTCAAATCGGCACGTGTATAATTCGGAGATCTGCTTAAATCGTACAAGAGCCGGCCGCGGTGGTCTAGCGGTTCTGGCGCTGCAGTCCGGAACCGCGGGACTGCTACGGTCGCAGGTTCGAATCCTGCCTCGGGCATGGGTGTGTGTGATGTCCTTAGGTTAGTTAGGTTTAAGTCGTTCTAAGTTCTAGGGGACTTATGACCTAAGATGTTGAGTCCCATAGTACTCAGAGCCATTTGAACGTACAAGTATTTCAGTCCCGATGCATTCAGTGCACTTTTGTATGCTGACTTTTTGCATAAAGCAGGACGCGGAAACGGAAATCAAATCTTAGAACATACTTAATAATTCATTGTATAATGCGGAAAAGAGCCTATGCAGTACTACTGTATTACAACTCATTAGTTATTCACGACTCTACAAGGACGTTACTTTTAATACATCTGTTAAGCCGCGCAAAACCAGGAAAAGAGGTCCAGCGCAGCGCTGCGTTGCTGGTGTGGACCTAAAACCTAAAACCGCGCCGCTCTGTGCAACAACGAATAAGTTACGCTCAGTGTCAGTACAGTGCATCAGTTCGGTTCGTTCGTCAGCGCCCTATTTGTTGGCTTTCTCGTTTTCCTCATTATTGACGCATCTCGTTTTCCTCATTATTGGAACATTGTTGCGTCTCTACCAACAATCTTCTGCAACGTGCGCAGTGAAAAAGGTGGTATTGTTCCGTTAAACAATGGCTTTACCTGGCAATGTCATTATTTTCTGCCAGTTTCAGTTGACTAGCACTTTAACCTTTAACTGGGGAGGTGAGCATTCATAACGTAACTAGGGACGTGGGGTGTTCACAGCACCCTACATAAATACGATACTGAGGTTTCGATTGTTTTCTTAAGTGGTTTATTATACAATAAACATTGTATTTAGTCTTTTATTAATTCATTTAAGTACAGTTTTAATCACTAAGGTACACGAATAATTATCCGTAACTGATAAATCAATAACCTGTGTGAAATGGTTTCAAAAGTTCGTATACATACTGTTTTTCAAATTAATCAAACAAGAAAAGCTTCAACCATTTTAAAATTAGAGAGAGGTATTAACAGACAAAGCAACAGACATATTTATATAACTTAAAACAATCATTCATGTCAAAAGCCCACAGAAAAATCACATTTCAACACTGAACATTTACTGCAGATGTTTTTCATATGATTTAAAAACAAAAATTGGTTACAGTTGCAACAGAAGAACTTGATTTTTGTCAGCATTTCTTGGACAAACTGTGCATCTTCCTAATGTGCGTTTATTACTTTGAACTGCTGGAATAAACTCTTCTGTATTTGAGATCTTAGCTGCCTTCAGCCGGATGGATCTTGGTACAGCCCAATTTGAAGCTCTTTTTAAAACCTGAGGATGCACAAGCTCCTGCCCCACCTGTGTTAATTTTTGCCTTCTTTTCGCAGCAAAACTGGGGATGTTGCTCTTCATTATAACTTGAGCATTAATGCAAGCAATATCTACCATCCGAAAGAACACCGCTAATGGCCATCGTTTTGTGGTTCTTGCTATGGTGTATTTGCACACAACTTGTGACACAGTGTGAACTCGACCTTCTGTAAGGTTGTAGAAGGTAATGATCTCAGGTTTCTCTCTGTCACGTCAATACTCTTGGAATTTCGATGCATTGTTGACAGCAGTATAACATTTTTATCTTTTTTAGGAACATATGAAAGGCAAGTGATGTCCCCTCTGTAAGCAAAAATTGTATTTGCAGTTTCTCTCCCTTTTATGACGGTCAATTCAGTAGGAGGCTGAGGCTTCTTTTTGCTCATTGTGCCAACAAGTGTTAGCCGCTTTTTCAGTAATTCTTCAGCGAGCAAGATAGTAGTGTACCAGTTATCTGTTGTTATATTTCGTCCAGCTCCTTGAAGCCCCTCAGTAAGCCTCAAAACGACGTCTTTACCTGAATTAGTAACTTGGGAAGGCCCTTCAGACTGTTTTCCCCCATACACTTCCATCTGAGATGGATACCAAGTCCTTGCATCACATAATGTCTGCATTTTTATTCCGTATTTAGCTGGTACGAAATTACACCAAAAGGGACATTTACCTCTAAAGGGAACCTGTTGTTCATCAAGTGTGGCATAAGGCTGTATGCATTTCTGCTGTTTTCGTTGAACAAGGTGAATACTTCCCGTACTGCAGCCATTTTATCCAGTTCCTTACGTTGCCCTCTATCATGAATATTATCAAATCCCAAACACCTCATAAGGAACAAAAATCTGTCCAGTGACATATAGTGTGAAATATTTCTACTCCTAGTCCCTGTGAAGAAAACAGATCTTGTAAATTCATTTTAGCTGCTCTATAAGAATCAGCAATTATAAATAGCCCAATGAAAGATCGAATTTCTATTACATCTGTTTTCCGGCATCTATTTTTGTTCTTGAAGAAGGCCTCAATGCGATCAATATAAAGGTTGGTGCACTCTTCTATCGAGAAAATTATTTGCTCATTTGTGAACACATAAAGCATTCTACAGCAGTCTTTCAGTTTTAGCAATTAGTTTGGTACCAGGAAGCTGAGTTACTATATTTTGCTTCCTTGTTCTAATACTATTAGGATTAGATGTAGTCATCCATTTAGTTACTTTATCCTTACCAAGCACAAACCTCTCAGGTGTTGTTGGAAAGGAGGAAGCCAGATCTTCACTAGCATCATCAGATTGATCACTTGCAGTTGCATGATCGCCTTCTCCGCACTGTTCTTCTTCATTATCATCCGAATCTTCAAACTCTGGAATCTCACAGTCTTCATCTTCATTAAAAACTTCCTCCTTCTAAGACGTCTCTGCTTCTCATATCACATCATGATGTACACTACTCAACAATGGAAGTCGCACTACTAGGTAGGTGGCGTGTTATGAGCACCCTAGCGCTGGCCGCTGTGGCCGAGCGGTTCTAGGCGCTTCAGTCCGGAACCGCGCGACCGCTACGGTCGCAGGTTCGAATCCTGCCTCGGGCATGGCTGTGTGTGATGTCCTTAGGTTAGTTAGGTTTAAGCAGTTGTAAGTCTAGGGGACTGATGACCTCAGATATTAAGTCCCATAGTGCTCAGAGCCATTTGAACCATCCTGGCGTTTTAAAACTTGTTGTGTACAGTACTGCGTACTTTTAAAAACACGAACAATGGTTTCGCAACAATGTGCATACCTTGGAACAAAGGTAAAAAGGCGCTCAACAGTGTGACCAACATGTTTCACTAAATACCAGTAAACTTTTACACCTGGGAAGCTGTGAACATCCCACATCCCCAGTTAAAGGTTGAGATGCTGTAACATGATGTGGAACGAACGGGATCTGTCGTCAACACTAACGAAACGATTAATGTAATCGAGGCGAGTGAGAAAGATAAACTCTCCGTTTGCGAAATTATGTTGCGTTCCAAATGCGGTAAAACACAAATTTATGAAACTATAAGAAACAAGAATAAGATTATATTGGCGTTTCCGACCTCAGCGCTGTATTTGAATACGCATGCCTATACCAGTTTCTTTGGCGCTTCGAAATTAGGATTCTCTGAAAGATATTTTGCTAATGTCTGACGGTGGAAATTGTATTTCACGCTCCTCAACAATTTGCTTAGGAAGCACTGGTCCAGAGTGCGATGACCTGAGTTATATCTTGTACTCCTATTTCGATTTACAGGTAGTAAACATAAAAATTCCCCCTGTGTTCATGGCACGTTTTGCATTTAATAACCATTACCGTTGCAGTTACATAATCCCAGTTCTCCTGATAAGTATACTTAAAATGCCGAGCCTGTCTGTCGCAAAGTGTTCTAAAACATTCCTGTCACTTGGGGGCAGTCGAATTAGTTGTTCGATTTTCGAGACAGTTATGGGAGAATGCCTTCAGCAATGTTGCATGAGACTGTGTTATGTTGTTGGGAAATGTGCAAATACCCCTGGAAAAAAACTATGTAAACCCAAGTAACATTCAATTATTAGCACATGACCATGGTATTTCACTGCTAACAAACTTATGTAGCGTAGTCGCAATATTTAACTACCATTGCAACAATCTGGTTGCTCATATGAACACTTAATTACTAACCTGCGTCCTATTTCAACAAGGTAGCCTGAGTCTGTTTCTAACTCACCAGACTTAATAGTTCTATTGAAAAATAATGGAACTTTTTACCCAAGCTTCGACCAGACTCCAGAACACCTTCATTTTTCACTGTAATTTTAATACATTCATAAAACAAGATACTGTACAGCACAAGCCTTCTCTAAATTATAACCACTGCAGTAAGTGCCTCGTAATTCTGCACAAGCCGTCTCCAAATTATCATCACACGCAAGCTACATTAGTGCTACTACTGACACTTACGAAATGCGGAAATTTATTACTGTACATAAATATGCACATAATGACTTTGACTTTTGAATTATAGAAGTCTTATTCTGCTTCGTATTCTTGATTTTGTCCAGTATTCCCGTGGTTGTTGCCATGTTAATCCTTTCTCCCTCGTGATAGTCTTACAAGTTCTAATGTGTTTCCTCGGAAGC
Organism: Schistocerca serialis cubense; assembly: GCF_023864345.2. Classification (NCBI taxonomy): domain Eukaryota; kingdom Metazoa; phylum Arthropoda; class Insecta; order Orthoptera; family Acrididae; genus Schistocerca; species Schistocerca serialis. The sequence goes on from NC_064643.1 coordinate 605,046,982, forward strand.
ACCGACTTGTAACAGCAACAGAAACTTAAGAAGATGCTTAGGTTCTGTTCTTTCCAGAGCCCACCTTTAACTTCATGTTTTATTGTAAATAAAATTGTGGAGTACGTCCAATAAAAGTACTGCTGACTAGTTGGTTTTAATTGTCCCAGTCATCAGTGAAATTACACTGGTGTGCAAAATTTAAGAACGAAAGTAACTTTCGCTAAGTAACGTTGTTTAATGAAATCTGGACCAAGAAAATACGCTATGAGGCGTATGTAAAGGGCACTTTCCTCCTAAGACAATAATTATACTTGAGTCGCCGCTATGCTGAACGTGCCCTTATATGGCGAGAAGTGCGAACACTTAATGCACCCAGTAGCACTGTTAAACACGATCGTTTTGGTAGTTGCAAGATCCCCTCGCTTCTAAACTGATACTGTTATTACCCAGCTTAGCCGCGAGCAGATTCTTCATTGGCGCACTGGATGTCTGTCAGTTGAAGCTAATTATCTGAAATTGCTGTCGATCAACTTTGGGGTATCTAGTTACTCGAAATTAACATTCAGAATGCCGTATTATCACTTTTATTCCTATTAGATCAATAATGAAACACTCGTGTCACAAACTACTCGTAACGGAGAGCATGGCTACCGTCGAACAATACAGGGAGAGCTCTTAACGCCGACTGCCGACTTCGGCGCGCAGTCCGTATCTCTTACTAGTTCCGTCACAGTTCGTGGATTTCCGATCAAGTTCGTACTTACTAAGATATGCATTTGTTAATGAATTTTAACGAGGCAAAATTATGATAAATAGTTTTAAACATCCAGAGGCTCCTCCTTGTATTCATGTTGTCATAAATGACTTTAATTATTAAATATAAATAAACAAAATCGGTGACTTTGGCGCCAAGATGGCGGTACTTCCCGTCATGTATATTTCCGAGGCTGACGCTTGTTCCTACGGTCCAGCGCCGAGCCCCACCCCACTAAACGCGACATACGGTCGCTTCGTCACCTAGCCAGCCAGCGTGGGAAGTGCTCTCCGATTCATGGCCGGCTACGGACTACCGCACTTCGTAACTATCGTGAATAAATCAATAAGAGACAATAATTTATTAAAACTGGTAAAATTGTCTTCCTCACGTAAGAGGCACATTACATAGTCCAGATGTTATGGCATGGGAGAGGCATAATGTTGCATGGGCATACTGACCAAATCTTTGAACACGGTGCAGTCATCAGTCAATATTGTTATCACATTGCACTCCTTCCCCATTCCAGGGGTGCATACGGCCCTGACTTGACTTTTATTGATGACAATGTGTGACCGCATCGAAGAGCGCAGGTGGAGGAACTGTTGGAACTAGAGGATATTCGGTGAATGGACTGGTCTGACCGTTCCCCCGATTTTAATTCCATCGAGCATCCATGGGATGCGGTAGAGACATATTGCTGCACGTCCACAGTCACTAACGACCATTCTGCAGTTGACCGCGCTGGTGGAGGAATGGCACGCCATACCACAAGAACTCCTTACCAACCTTGTGCCAGCATGGGTGCACGTTGCAGACCACGCACACGCACTGCTGTCCGTGGTGATCGCACACTCGTTAAGAATCATGTACCGCCTTTTGTAATGACTGAGGGACCATCATTAATTACGGTGACTTAGTGCTGTTATTGTCTTTGAATACGAGGGGCGTTTAAAAAGTCCGTGCAAAGTCCGAGAGATGGCACCACCGGCACGTATCGAGGTCATGTTTAGTTAGCAGCATCTTTGGAAAGAACGCACACCAAGTTTCAGCCATATTGGTCTATTTCTTTGTGTTTGGCGTTCGTGTGAATCAAGGAAGTCGAGTGATTGTCAAAAAATGGACGAAAAAGGATTTCTTGTGGTGATTAAACATTACTTTATGAAAGGCAAAACGCCTCAGGAGACTAAATAGAAGTGATGAAAATTACGGTGACTCTGCACCTTCGATTAGAACAGTTTTTAGTGGTTTCAAAATTTTCGGAGTGGCCATATGGGCACAAGTGAAGCTGAACCTTGTGGACGCCCTGTGGAGGTTACGACTCCAGAAATGACTGATAAAATTCATGATATGGTGATGGATGACAGAAGAGTTAAAGTGCGTGACATTGCTAGTGCTGTGGGCACCTGGAATGAACGGGTACATAATATTTTGCATAAACATTTGGACATGAGAAAGCTGTCCGCAAGGTGAGTTCCGCGATTGCTCACGCTTGACCAAAAACGGAATGGTGTGAAGTGTTGCAAGGATTATTTGCTGCTGTTCAGGAAGAATCCGCAGGGTTCAAGAAGAATCGTCACTGTGGATGAAACATGGACACATTACTATACTCCTGAGACCAAACAACAAGGTTAGACACTGGACTCGCGTTCGGGAGGACGACGGTTCAATCCCGCGTCCGGCCATCCTGATTTAGGTTTTCCGTGATTTCCCTAAATCACTGCAGGCAAATGCTGGGATGGTTCCTCTGAATGGGCACGGCCGACTTCCTTCCCCATCCTTCCCTAATCCGATGAGACCGATGACCACGCTGTCTGGTCTCCTTCCCCAAAACAACCAACCAACCAAACAACAATCCAAACAATGGGTTACCAAGGGAGAATCTGCACTGAAAAAGGCAAAGACCATTCCTTCAGCCAGAAAGGTTATTGCGACTGTCTTTTGGGATTCGCAAGGGATAATCCTCATCGACTATCTGGAAAAGAATAAAACTATTACAGGTGCATATTATTCATCCTTATTGGACCGTTTGAAAACCGAGCTGCAAGAAAAACGCCGGTTATTGGACCGCAAAAACGTCCTTTTCCACCACGACAATGCACCAGCATACACCTCAGCAGTTTTGGTCGCAAAATTAATGGAACTAGGATTCCAATTCGTTTCACATTCCCCCTATTCCCCAGACTTTGTTCCCCAATTTGAAGAAATAGCTGGCGGGACAAAGAATTTAATCAAACGAGGAGGTGATTGCAGCAGCTAATAGCTATTTAGCAGACTTGGACAATTCCTATTATTCGGAAGGGATCAACAAATTAGAACAGCGTTGGACGAAGTGTATAAGTCTAAAAGGAGACTATGTCGAAAAATAAAAACGGTTTACCCCAAACACGTAATTAGTTGTTATTTTTGCACGGACTTTTCAAACGCCACTCATAAAAGTGTCATCTGTAGCCGCGCTTAGTGGCTGCGCGGTTTGAGGTGCCACATCACGGATTGCGCGGCCCCTCCCGCCGGAGGTTCGAATCCTCCCTCGGGCATGGGTGTGTGTGTGTTGTTCTTAGCGTAAGTTAGTTTAAATAGTGTGTAAGTCTAGGGATTTGGTCCCTTAGGAATTCACACACATTTGAACATTAGTTTTTTGCATCTCTATTTGTCTCCTCGCGTATTTCTGTCAATTACCTTCCATCAATTACCTTCTGTAACATACTGTAGCAGTTTTTTCTATGTGTGGCCCGAGTTTCATCGAAGTAAGTTACATACATGTTTTGCACACCAGTGCAGATTCAAGCTATAGTTGAGGAGAAGCACAGGCGTTAAAAAATTAAAAAAAAATGGAAGTTATCATTACGATGTAGTCTGAAATAAAGTTTTGTGCATCATAGTTGTGAATACTTTGTACTTGACGGTTATAACTGACATCTCTGCTAATGTACAAACACTAGCCTCTTCACAATAGAATGACAAGACCTCATTGGCTTGATTGTGAGCAAGTCAAGCAATGTCGTGCTATTCCTGCAGCTCCTGAGGCTGACGGTTGTGATCCATAGCTTGATGATTAATCCTAGATTAGATTGAACGCATCATTCCTTCTTTATAGGTTTGTTGCGAGATTGATTAACACTAGCCTCTTCGTGTTACAGGTGTCACTAAGGTAATGGTGAAGCTGCAATCAACACGAAGGTTGGTTTTAACACCACAGTGATTCACTAGGCTTGCTTCTATTAGGCGTGGTATTCTCGTTGCCTTCCTCTAATCTTTGAGCTGACTTACCCATTTAGTTGTATGAGGACGTACAATTTAACGCGGATTCCGAACTACGGTTAAGTTGGCATTTTCCACATCAACAAACGCTGCCAGAAGTGAAAAGTTGCAGATTAAAGTCCTTGGACTGACTAGGGTATTACCGAAGACCTCTGGATCAGTAGTCTGGAACTTTAAAAGAGCCACCGACTGACATGTGCTTTTAAGTAGTGAAAAATCCTACCGCCTAAACAGAAACCTTCGGTGAGGGTGGGGTGTAGGATTGGTTGGGGATGTTTCCGACAGTTTGGGCCGCCGTGAATGTAGAATTTAACTTAGGAGCTTACCTTAGGCGATGGCACGACGCTGAAGGTGTTCATAATGCGGTCGGGGTACTCCTCCCTGATCTTGGCAATGAGCAGCGTCCCCATGCCGGAGCCGGTGCCGCCGCCCAGAGAGTGGGTCAGCTGGAAGCCCTGGAGGCAGTCGCAGTTCTCCGCCTCCTTCCTGACCACGTCCAGCACGGACTCGAGCAACTCGGCGCCTTCTGTGTAGTGACCCTTCGCCCAGTTGTTGCCCGCGCCGCTCTGTCCGAACACGAAGTTGTCCGGACGGAAGAGCTGACCGAAGGGGCCAGATCGTACTGAGTCCATCGTTCCAGGTTCCAAGTCCACAAGAATGGCACGTGGCACGTACTTTCCTCCTGCGGAAAAAAGGCAAAAATAATGTATACTGAAAAAGTAGATTCTCTTGGTAAGAATACTATACTTATAGATATATACTATACATATACTACTTTTGGTAAAAGTAGTATATCCAGGGTGTATACACGGACAAGGAAAACAAATGTCCGGATTTTTCCCGGATTTCCCGGTTAAAAACACACTTTCTCCCAGGTGAAAATACACTTTTTCTCTGCTAAGTGACAGTATACTTTTCCTCAAAACTGTAAAACTTATCAATCCTTTGAATGATAATGGTTTTATACACTGGCATAGAATTTCTCAGCCGTTTAGAACACGAAACTCAGAAAAAAGGCCATGTATACTGCATATTTTCGTATTACGAAAGTATAAATTCGAATTCCACCAAACACCACATGTTACTTTCCGAAACATTGAAATCGAGATTGCGATGTGCTTTTGTAAGCCAGTCACAGCTCGTATCACGTGATTTCGACAGCCGATACAGCGGATATTCAGAGCTTAAGACACGTGATGTAGTCAGCTAATAGCATTAGCGCTGATAAGTGGCGCATACACACAAATAGGAAAAGTTACTGGTGTAAATTAATATACGTGGTGTTGCTACAAGAAAAGCAAAGCTTTCACATATAATAATGGTCTCGACGATTAATAAGCTGCAAGAGAAGCTAAACTTTCACGTATGATGTTGATTTTTTTTTTTTTTTCGCGTGTTACACTTTAAGTTACATCACACAAATGTGCCAGTAAAATTTTTAATACCGACATAAATGTCTGATCTTCTGGGCTCGAATTTTTTTCTAAATTGTCGTCCTCAAATAGTTGATTTTACAATGAGAGTCAAACGCTCCGTGATTTAAGAAATTCATCGCACATTCTCGCACTTAGTTCATCTTGCGTAAAAGGAAATTTACTTTGAAAGTAACGCTTTTCAATCAATCAATCGCAATATTTTCCCGCGATCTGTTAGAAAGAGGTTCGTTTCAGCGGTTGCCAGAGAGCGCCAGATAACAGTCGTCACTGCGCTTGCGCAGCTACGATGACGCAGGAAGCCCGTATGTGCGTACGTGTAAAACATTAAAAGATCTTACATTATGTCATAAAAGAAACAAGACATCAGAGGAATTTCTTGAACCGTACTAAAATGCATAATTCGGCTTAAAGTGCACATTCGTAAGTCCAGATTCGGTTGTAAATTTTCTTGGAGTATCAGTACTGTAGTATCTCATTTTTGGTTCTTTATTATGGCATAATGCCATACGTGCTAGAAGATGAAAGCATGCTCTTTTGAAATGCAGTGAACAGTTGAAACTAGCCAATAGTGTGGAATTAAACACTTCGTTTCAAGCCCGCATCTCGTGGTCGTGCGGTAGCGTTCTCGCTTCCCACGCCCGGGTTCCCGGGTTCGATTCCCGGCGGGGTCAGGGATTTTCTATGCCTCGTGATGGCTGGGTGTTGTGTAATGTCCTTAGGTTAGTTAGGTTTAAGTAGTTCTAAGTTCTAGGGGACTGATGACCATAGATGTTAAGTCCCATAGTGCTCAGAGCCATTTGAACCATTTTTTGAACTTCGTTTCAAATAAATTGACTGCCTTAGCGGAAAGGTTAATAAAGCCATATTTCTTTAGCAAACCGACAAAAATAACTTCACTGTTCAGCAAGGCGATTAATGCTTGATTGAAATTGCCGCCAGGGGCAGATACCCCGGTTTGCTGCCAGTGAATACGGCAGTTTGTGCGCGCCAGTAAAATTTTTCCGGGTACATCTTGGTGCCTGCCAAGCGGCCAAAAGCGGGATAAGGTACATGCGCGACTCAACTGCGCATACGCATGGGCCCGCTCGCAACTGCTCACACGAATCTAAAGTAAAAAGTTGTGACGACATGCTCATCGGAGGCAATTTGTTATGAAGCATTGCATAGTCTTCCTAAAGCCTTTGACACATTTTGCTACTGGCAGACACTTGTATGAGCACTCTGTTTTGTTGCGTACATGGTGCAGTTCCTTCGAACTTAGGTTTTATTTTAGTTTTTTCTCACATTCATGTTTTATTGCTGCAGTATTATTCTGCAGTAGCGGGATGCAGTCATATCCTTTGTTAGAGTATTATTTCTTACCAGTAAAAATTACAAAAATTTAACTGAAAACTAAAACAAAAAAATATCCTGGAATTCTAAAATATTCCCGTGTTTTTCCCGTTTTTCTCCCGGATGAAAAAATTCCCGGATTTTTCCCGAATCTCCCGGTTGTCCCGGGTCGTATACACCCTGATATCTCTAACGAGCTAAAATTATATTTCGTTCAGAACTAAATAATCATTAGCCAACTACGTAAAGAGAAAGTTTACTAAATATTCACAAAGGTTGACATTACATTTTAAGTCGAAATATCCTCTTGGCTTAATAATGCTTTGGCAAGCGATAAACTAAAACGTCCTGCCGCCGACGAGGTCATTAGAGAAGGAGTAAAGGATGAGGAAGGAACTCAGTCGTGTCCTTTCAAAAGGAATTGGGGTCTAGAAGGATTTCCGATACGAGTTGTTGGCTTTGGTGAGTGCCGTAAATCCATGGTGTCTCGCCACCGTTTGGTGTATATCTTCACAGTTTGTTGAGTTTTACAAAGCCAGCGAACGTGAAAGACAAAAAGGTAAAAAAAAACTGGTTGTGGTGACACTGATAAGTAGCTTAGCCCGACCTCTAGGTAGCAGTTTGGTTGTGATAATTAAAAAACCTGGTTGTGGTGAAAAACAGACGACTCATATCGAACTTTCCTCTATGTCCGGGAATTAACCTACTTTTGTCTTGATTACTTTAGGTGAACTAGAGGTGGTCTAAGTTTGTTCAAATCAAATGGTTCAAATGGCTCTGAGCACTATGGGACTTAACTTCTGTGGTCATCAGTCCCCTAGAACTTAGAACTACTTAAACCTAACTAACCTAAGGACATTACACACATCCATGCCCGAGGCAGGATTCGAACCTGCGACCGTAGCGGTCGCGCGGTTCCAGACTGTAGCTCCTAGAACCGCTCGGCCACCCCGGCCGGCTCCTAAATTTGTTCTGCGATGCGAGTTTAGCGGGCTTGCAGCTGCATTATAAAGCAAACTTACAGAACAGCGCGACTGTTAAATCGTCTATTATATAAATTAAGGGCAATAAATTAATCCTTAATGATAGTGTCGTGCATGTTGAAACAAAATACAGAAAAATGTTTTCCATATAAAAGCTGTTCGGGTTTTGAGATTCGCATGTGTTTATGCTTCATAATATTTCTCTGGCTTCAGAGGCCAAAACTGTCAAATGCAATAGCTTCGGAGACATTATAAGTTCTAAACAAGACGCTGAGTGCTATTTTAATAAAGCACTATAACCAAAGACATATTCAACGAAGGGCTGAAGACGGAAGCTGCCCCCTCCCCCTAAAAAGAGAAAAAGTTCACAAATCAAACTCGCTTCCTGCCCTGCCGAACAACCAGACCTATGAATTCCGTACAACTTGAAAACCAAGGCATATAATGGATGCTGAATTGCCATACCCTGAGCCATCTCTCGTGAAATTATATACTTACTACATCACAAATGAAAAATAATATTGTCCATACACACTATTCATGCCCCAAAAGAATCTGGAGCTAACAAACAATGGAATAAGCACACTTTCAATAATAAAATTTCTAAAGTTCAAGTTTTTGGTGAAATATCAAAATGCTTCGAAATTAGGCCTAAAGCAGGCCTGAGCCAGGGAATGGACTATCTCGATTTTCATTCAATTGCGTTTTGGAGAAAGTAAAACGAGTGGGGAAAAAGAACAGAAGAAAAGGGAATAAATAAAGTGAAACTTGGAAGAAATTGTTTGGGAACCTTCAAACTGACTGCTTAATTTTCGCTCATGGTTTAGCAATCTTAGAAGAGAACCTACCATAAGCAACGAAAGTGATAAACATACTCCAAGTAGCAGAAAAAAGTAGCAGGAACAGCTAGATCACAAATTTCGTTTGGCAAAATTGTATACATGACCAACGGATTAAAGCTGCACCAAAGTATGTGGGATCATAATATATAGACGAATAATCTATACAAAGCAGCTACCATAAATAGAGACATAAAAGACTGAAATTTCATTTCACTTAACAAAGAACATGTACAACAGATATTGCTCGTCTACTAAAACAAAACTGAGGAACTACAATGTGATGATTAAAAACGGGTGTCTTTAAGTCTCCGAATGCCTTACCATGATCAAAGCCTACATATGGAGAAGAAATAGAAAAGAATAATTCGAAAATGTTTGGGTCCAAAGTACGAAAATGGGATTTGACAACTGAGAAGCAGCACCGGAATGTATGAAAAACTGGGAATAGATACTCTGAAAAGGTGGAGGATTACATTTCACGGTCACTGAAAAAGAATGGATAACGAGCGACTGACAAAAAAAATCCAAATTCTTTCACAAAATCCGAATTTCATGGTTTATAGAAATTAAGAAAGATATACAGGAGTTGGGAATAACAGACAGACTAAGAAATAGAAAACAAACATGAATTCAGGGAGAAGAAACAAAAAAATCAAGGGTTTCCAGAAGAAGAAACAAACGAATAGAAGAAAGACTGGGCAGAAGAAAGAACAACAGAGAGCAAGAGTGACAAAAACATTGGCATGCCAAAAAGAGGAAAAGAATATGGTGTCATAACTCAGTTGTTTCACATCGTCCTGAGTTAGACAAATTCGAATAATAATAACAATGATGATGATGATAATCGTCCATGAATATACACTACTTAAGTGCTGTTTAGATGCAAATCTAGATTTGGCGGGGGGGGGGGGGGGGATAATTGATACACCCACTCGTTCCTCAAGAATGTGGTTTTGGAAGGATTCACCAGTTTCTTGTGGTGAGAAAATCGCTGTCCACGCATATTTTCTTTGTCATAAGAAACAAAAAGTAGGCCATATATCAGGTAATGTGATACTGACTTGATATTCTTTGATACGCTGTATGGCGGATGGCATTGTCATGGGCTGAACGATGTGAGATTTTAATTTGCCGGATATAGACTGGGAGACTCAAACGTTCATAACGGGTGGCAGGGACAAAGAATCCAGTGAAATTTTTTTAAGTGCTTTATCTGAAAACTGCCTTGAGCAGTTAAACAGAGAACCGACTCGTGGCGATAACATAATAGACCTTCTGGTGACAAACAGACACGAACTATTTGAAACAGTTAACGCAGAACAGGGAATCAGCGATCATAAAGCGGTTACGGCATCGATGATTTCAGCCGTAAATAGAAATATTAAAAAAGGTTGGAAGATTTTTCTGTTTAGCAAAAGTGACAAAAAGCAGATCACAGAGTACCTGACGGCTCAACACAAAAGTTTTGTCTCAAGTACAGATAGTGTTGAGGATCAGTGGACAAAGTTCAAAACCATCGTACAATATGCGTTAGATGAGTATGTGCCAAGCAAGATCGTAAGAGATGGAAAAAAAGCCACCGTGGTACAACAACCGAGTTAGAAAATTGCTGCGGAAGCAAAGGGAACTTCACAGCAAACATAAACATAGCTAAAGCTTTGCAGACAGTGTAGTGTGAGGAGGGCTATGCGAGAGGCGTTCAATGAATTCGAAAGTAAAATTCTATGTACTGACTTGGCAGAAAATCCTAAGAAATTTTGGTCTTATGCCAAAGCGGTAGGTGGAGCAAAACAAAATGTCCAGACACTCTGTGACCAAAAGGGTACTGAAACAGAGGATGACAGACTAAAGGCCGAAATACTAAATGTCTTTTTCCAAAGCTGTTTCACAGTGGAAGACTGCACTGTAGTTCCTTCTCTAGATTGTCGTACAGATGACAAAATGGTAGATATCGAAATAGACGACAGAGGGATAGAGATACAATTAAAATCGCTCAAAAGAGGAAAGGCCGCTGGACCTGATGGGATACCAGTTCGATTTTACACAGAGTACGAGAAGGAACTTGCCCCCCTTCTTGCAGCGGTGTACCGTAGGTCTCTAGAAGAGGGTAGCGTTCCAAAGGATTGGAAAAGGGCACAGGTCATCCCCGTTTTCAAGAAGGGTCGTCGAACAGATGTGCGGAACTATAGACCTATATCTCTAACGTCGATCAGTTGTAGAATTTTGGAACCCGTGTTATGTTCGAATATAATGACTTTTTTGGAGACTAGAAATCTACTCTGTAGGCATTAGCATGGGTTTCGAAAAAGACGGTCGTGTGAAACCCAACTCGCGCTATTCGTCCACGAGACTCAGAGGGCCATAGACACGGGTTCACAGGTAGATGGCGTGTTTCTTGACTTCCGCAAGGCGTTCGATACAGTTCCCCACATTCGTTTAATGAACAAAGTAAGAGCATATGGACTACCAGACCAATTGAGTGATTGGATTGAAGAGTACCTAGAAAACAGAACGTAGCATGTCATTCTCAATGGAGAGAAGTCATCCGAAGTAAGAGTGATTTCAGGTGTGCCGCAGAGTGTCATAGGACCATTGCTATTCACAATATACATAAATGACCTTGTGGATGACATCGGAAGTTCACTGAGGCTTTTTGCAGATGATGCTGTGGTGTATCGAGAGGTTGTAACAATGGAAAATTGTGCTGAAATGCGGGAGGATCTGCAGCGAATTGACGCATGGTGCAGGGATTGGCAATTCAATCTCAATGTAGACAAGTGTTATGTGCTGCGAATACATAGAAAGATAGATCCCTTATCATTTAGCTACAAAATAGCAGGTCAGCAACTGGAAGCAGTTAATTCCATAAATTATCTGGGAGTACGTATTAGGAGTGATTTAAAGTGGAATGATCATATAAAGTTGATCGTCGGTAAAGCAGATGCCAGACTGAGATTAATTGGAAGAATCCTAAGGAAATGCAATCCGAAAACAAAGGAAGTAGGTTACAGTACGCTTGTTCACCCACTGCTTGAATACTGCTCAGCAGTGTGGGATCCGTACCAGATAGTGTTGATAGAAGAGATAGAGAAGATCCAACGGAGAGCAGGGCGCTTCGTTACAGGATCATTTAGTAATCGCGAAAGCGTGCTTTTGTTGAAGTTTCGAGAACATACCTTCACCGAAGAGTCAAGCAGTATATTGCTCCCTCCTACGTATATCTCGCGAAGAGACCATGAGGATAAAATCAGAGATTAGAGCCCGCACAGAAGCATACCGACAATCCGTCTTTCCACGAACAATACGAGACTGGAATAGAAGGGAGAACCGATAGAGGTACTCAAGGTACCCTCCGCCACACACCGTCAGGTGGCTTGCGGAGTGTGGATGTAGATGTAGAAGTTTTCCGATGCTGTTTCTAATTTCGTAGATGAATGGGGAAAAACATTTTGTACACCATTGAGTACTAACTGTTCTACATTATAATACAATGGTCGCGACACGTCTAGCGCAACCAAAGAAATAAGCGGTCATTTCCAAACACCAAAACAGTTGATTGCTGCTTAGTGTCCTGCTTGTAAGAATATATGCAAGTTTTCTCTCCTGAAACGGTATTTTTTTCCAAACATCGAAATGTTCATGCAGAACCGAATGTACTGGAATCTTCGATATCCGTATGAATGTCCCAACGACCTTGTTTAGTAGATATTAACGAAATTCATTGCTGAAGTAAACATGACGAAATTCTGCAAACCAATTATAAACTATTTCTTAAGATGGCTAATAATCAAAGGTTTAACGAAGCGATTCGGAAGCATTGTCATCCAGCGGTAACTTTTTAGAGAAATTCCAGTAACTGTGTATTTGAACACTTACGCTACACAGGCTCCTCGGCCAATATTTTGGGCTGCCATTGTTTTAATAATATTGAATGACAAATTTTACAACTTCAGTAGCATAGCATCACAAAAGCACCATCTACTGCTGTGCTTGAGCACGACTCGAACGGGTCCAGAAGCGTACGTCACAGCTTGAGAAATCTCGAGTCGTAATCGATCTTTCGGTGGCCTCACGACTTAGTGACATCTGTTGGTATATCTCCACGATGGGACTTGTCACTGTATTTTATTCTTGTGATCGCAATTTCAGGTAGTATAATGTGGTGTATTTCGTTTATTAGCCATTTAATTCTTGATTAAATTTCTTTGTTGGTTCATATTAAATGTTACCATCACTTCTTCAAGCTGATTAAAAGCTAAACATATGAGCCTACTTGGCAAAACATGACAGTCTCTAATAATCGAATGAAATATTGCACTGAGTCCGCATCCAAGCAATATTTTTTTTAAGGACAGCGTTTTTGCCACTGATTGTTGGCGTAACTTAAAAACCAGCCTAAACGTTTGTATATCGTCCGTAATACCGCCTAAGAATTCTTTTCGCAGGTTTGATGATCAAACGCAACAGGATTTAATGCTAATTCCTCCTGTGTTTCACTAAGAGCAATAGCCTGGTGTGGCGAGTTCGTAGTTTATCGCCTGTGATTTTGCGCTCGTGCCGCGCGAGTCAAATATTGTTCGAGCAGGCTCGATACGGTATCGACTGCTGCGGCATATCGGGAAATCTCGAGCCCGTTCGAATGCGAGTATCATTGTTCAGCCCTAGTGCATCTGTTGGTCTTTTGTAAAAACTTGGAGACTATTAGACTCCCCACCAGCACAGTCTTCGCCGGAAGACTGTATGCCGTTCCGAAATGTTGCGGATACACTGTGAACTGACGCAAAAAGAAACTCAAGATTTCTGCTAAGAAAAAACAAAAAATCTCTCGCCCATTCGTTGACCATACATGCTGTTTCCTTTCAGTTAAATACTGAGGAGGTTTGCACATGAAGGTCTCCGGATCTTGTACCTTGAAGAGTTTGAAATACATTTTGGGGAAACTTTATGCGGAAAAGTTCCTTTTATAGCAAAATTCCACCTGAAGTGCGCCAATTTAACTTTAGGAAATGGCATTAGCGTTGGAGAGAATACGTATTTCAACTGCCCAGTGGTAGGCACAAAAAACAGGTCACTTTTGCAGCCAGCTTGCTTCAGTTGCTGCAAAACCTATTTCATATGCTAGAAACTGCGATGGGTAATAAACAGCACTGTCACTGTTGTGCTCCATAAATAGGATCAATTGTTCTTAGCTAAGATGCTTGAGAATTTTACAAAAAAATGGTTCAAATGGCTCTGAGCACTAGGGGACGTAACATCTATGGTCATCAGTCCCCTGGAACTTAGAACTACTTAAACCTAACTAACCTAAGGACAGCACACAACACCCAGTCATCACGAGGCAGAGAAAATCCCTGACCCCGCCGGGAATCGAACCCGGGCGCGGGAAGCGAGAACGCTACCGCACGACCACGAGCTGCGGACAAGAATTAAAAAAAAATGTCGCGTTCGCTGATATCCGTGTAAATCAACCACACATCGTAGCCTCTTACAGCAAGACGAATGCAAATAAAGTTCATTTATAAGGTGAAAACGACAATGAGTTTACTTTGAAAGCAGAATTTTTCAAATATCTTCTCAAGGTAATATCTATACAGTGCAGTCGATCGATTAAGAAATGAGACACTAAAAGGAGTATGTGAGTGTCACTATTTGAACAGCAAACTGACTGACGATGGCCGAAGTAGAGAAGATGTGAAACGCAGACTGGCAGTAGCAGGGAAAGCATTTCTGAAAGAAAAAAATTCTTAGCATCGGATATAAACTGAAAGGTCAGTAAGTCTCTTTCGAAGGTAAACAGCGTCAAATGGACGCAGACTGCAGTAGCTATGCAAAGATCAGAGGGCCTTAGTAGGATAGATTAGCATGGAGAGCTGCATCAAAGTAGTCTTCGGACTGAAGACCACATCACAACTGAAACATATTTTAAGTTAGAATGCATTGCAAACTAATTTTACATTGTGAGAGATACAGAGCTTATTCAGCTTTCCCCCGTCGGTCTACATTGGCAGAAAATATATAAGATTTGTAAATCATTGTTTGGGCGCTCGACGCCCTAATTCTAAGGCAACACTAGCGGGAACACTTAAAGTTGTTAGGCTGACTGCTGTTAATTTTAGTGATCTGACATAGCTGGGTGTAACACGGTACGAACATTTGCGTAATGATTGTCTTATATTACTTCCTCCGCACTCTACTCTCTATTATACGCAGGTTGGAACTTAAATAGTGGCAACACTGCTGTGGAAACACTATGCAACGGAATCTACTATTGTCGCTTACAGCACACGTTGTTGACATACCTACCTTACCTCCGAGCAAATGGACTTGCCCGTGCCATGTCACCGGCGTGCGCACAATCGAGGGAAACAGTCACTTGTGAACGAGCGGTTTAAGGAAACGGTACCACTAAGTTTTCGAAACAGGTACAACGGAGTTGGATCAAGATTGAATGTGCCAGAGGTCGTACAGCACGTCAGTGTCAGACCGTCAATGCACAGTATTAATGTTCGTTTTTGGAGCATCACCTGCGACCAGCTTTGCGAAGAAGTGGCGATACTTTCTGCGCAACCCACCCATCATTTTGCACGACAATGCGCGGGCGCATACAGCGCAAGCTGTGGCTGCTGTGTTCGGTCGATGGGACTGGGAATTACTGTACCATCCACCATGCTCCCCGGACTAAGTCCTTGTGACTTTGATTTGCCCGTGGCATCCGCTTCAGAACTGTTCCAGAGATTCGACAGGCAGTAGACCGCTCCATTCGCACCATCAACAGAACAGGCTCTTTTAATGGTATACTACGCCTTCTACCTCGCTGGACGGGTTCTACACAACGCTGGTGACTACTTTGAAGGACACTAACAAGTGCAAACATGTAACTCTTTCGTATAGGTTGTGAATAAATAGTTGCCACTATTTAAGTTCCAACCCTCGTAAATCAAGAAACAGTTAACATGTAACACAGATGCCTCGCTATTTAAGACGGTGGCATTTGAAGTTCCGTATCCCAGGTATGGATTCATGTTAAGACCATGGCCATTTTCTCGAATGATTTATCCAGCTATTTCGGGCACTTTCTTCTTTCTGAGAAGGGGGACATAAAATTTAAATCAGTATATCTTTCGAAGGATGTCCCTTGTTTTAAAAATACATAACTGAATGGTTTGCCTGAGCTGCATTGCTAAAGTGCTGCGCAGCTTTTGAAATTCCATTACTCGTTAGCTTGTTGAATTTTAAAGGCCTTTTGAGAGTTTTGCAACATTCGGAAGCTTTTTAGTGCCTATATTGCGACAAATATCGCCTCCATCCTCTCTGAATTATCACCAACCGAACTGCTTTCGTTTTCGTAGATTCGTAGTCCGATGAAATGAAATGAAATGTCGTGTGGTTAGGGCCTCCCGTCGGGTAGACCGTTCGCCTGGTGCAGGACTTTCGATTTGACGCCACTTCGGCGACCTGCGCGTCGATAGGGTTGAAATGATGATTAGGACAACACAACACCCAGTCCCTAAGCGGAGAAAATCTCCGACCCAGCCGGGAATCGAACCCGGGCCCTTAGGATTGACAGTCTGTCACATAGTCCGATTAGGGCTACTCAGTGAATTTAAACAGTATCTGAGCTTTTATTATTTGCAATAAATGGAAAACAGGGAACTGTGATAAGTAATACATTTAAATTAACAGTAAAAGCTCGGAGACATTAATATCGGTTTTTACAACTTGCAAAAGCAACCCAATCTGGAACAACCAGTTACACGACTATCATACGATGACTCTGACGTTGGCAAATAGTAGCAGGCGACACTGGAACTATTTCAATGTTGTCATGAGACTTACGACTATCAAAAAGTTATGTTTGCTTGTGACGCCACTCTTGCTAACTGATCAGACAACCACAATCGTACGGATCAGCAACGCCGCAGTGAAACTTCCTGCCTTGTAAACACAGCCAACAACTGACTAGCAGTATGAGGTATATGGTGACGAGCAAAGATAACGCCACTGGCAAATTTCTGAACAGTAGAAGCATTTTTCCGGTGTATACTAAATAACTTAAAAAGGGACGTAGTAAAACAATTTTTGATTAATGCACAGTCAGCTTTACTTTAGCCACCATCGGTAAAATTTAATAATTTGGTAAGGCAGGACTGTACCTCCGACGTAAATGAGTCTATGAAATACGGACCACACATGCTATTCTAGAAAGAACGTGCCTCGACTCTGCGTAACATGCAGTGTGGCTGTATGTTTTCTAGATGTAACTAAAAAGCAAAATATAAACGAACTTATCAATATCTACCGATTAATTTTGGAAATTTACCTGCTGCTTCATTGTAGTAGACATTTATGCGTTCCAGCTGTAAATCGGAGTCGCCGTTGTAAGTGCCGGTGGAATCTATCCCATGTTCGTCAGATATTACCTCCCAAAACTGAAACAAATCAACAAAATTACTTCTTTAATTAACGACACACTGGAGATGTATCTCAAAGTGAGTCAGTGAAAGCCGAGTTTATTACCTTTGCACCAATCTGATTTCCGCATTGTCCGGCCTGGATATGTACAATTTCACGCATTTTTTTGGTGGTTTAGAGTTCGAAAAAAATAATAGATTTAAATGGGGGAGATGGGGTTGGGAGTAATGCACTAGAAAAATTTTGATCTGATGTGGGCCAAGTCTGACGATGATTTAACACATTAAACAATAGAAGCGCCGCAAGAGCTATTGGCGCTTGAATACAAAAGAAAATGTATTACAGGAATCTCAGCCATTCTGCCGAAACAGAGCACAGAGAGAGGTTTGATTATTCATTTTGAGGAATTTTGTACAGGTTTTTAAAATGCTAAACATATTTAACATTCAAATTAAGGGGATAACGACGGAACTATTTTATGACGTCATTAATTGCGGATAAATTCTGGTCCCAATTGTTAGAATAACGTCAAAGAATAGATATAACGCAGAATTTTCTAGGACCGTCGATAACATTAGTTAAATTTGCATAATTGCCTTTTAAAAATATTTACATCAGTGTTGACTCATTTCTTCAACATTTTTATTAAACGTTAATAGGTTATTTCTGCGTGCATATTATACTTCATACATTTTATACATGCCTGAAGTGCCGCATATAGGTGAACCGCGAGCATTACCAGGAAGCTAAGTGGATAAAATTGTTTTGGGGGCTTATCTGTTCAGTAATGGTTCTAATGCCGACTTGTTCTAACATGATAGTACATTTGATGATATGTTCATGCGAGAATAACATCTACGTTGATACACTGCTCGCGATCATTGCTATAATTTTGCTCCTCCGGAAAGAAACGTGGAATCAACAGTTGTTAGAATTTACGCCCTTCTTGCTTGTTACTCGAATGTTAAGAACGATAGGCACAAGTAATATCTGAATATGGAAAGTTTGTTTGCAAGTCACACTATTTAGCGCGTAACGGTAAGCATTAAAACCGCGGATTTTACTGATAGTCCTTTTCAAACTGACAAATAAGAAACAAAATAGCTCAAAGATTCCTCGTCATAACAATTTTTTTTTCTATTAGCTTCATTCCCGAGATTTTTTTATTTCAGTGATATCACGTTGTTCGGATGTGAAAACAATTTCTTACGGTGCATGTAGTCAGTACGAAGAAGTGCTTTAGGGGAGAAGAGCTAGAGTTTTCACATACTTCGACGGCCTGGTCGTTAAGAGACGAAGTTCTTATTCGCTCAATAAGAAAAATAATTTCTATGGCATTTGTCGAAAGTGATTTAGAGAAAATAGGGAAGAAATTGTTTCAGAATGATTGGACGAAGGTGGAGATCTTGGCCATAACAGTAGATGCAGTTCTCAATAATAAGAAAGGACATTCTCTTAGGCAGGTTATTTTAAATATAACACCCTGCCAGCCACTGTCATTTAGGAAAGTGCAATGTTTTTCTACATGGCTTAGCGAACACAATTGTTTATTGCTTTAGGCGTTTCTCAGATAATGTAGTAACATATGTATTCCAGAATGAGATTTTCACTCTGCAGCGGAGTGTGCGCTGATATGAAACTTCCTGGCAGATTAAAACTGTGTGCCCGACCGAGACTCGAACTCGGGACCTTTACCTTTCGCGGGCAAGTGCTCTACCAACTGAGCTACCGAAGCACGACTCACGCCCGGTACCCACAGCTTTACTTCTGCCAGTACCTCGTCTCCTACCTTCCAAACTTTACAGAAGCTCTCCTGCGAACCTTGCAGAACTAGCACTCCTGAAAGAAAGGATATTGCGGAGACATGGCTTAGCCACAGCCTGGGGGATGTTTCCAGAATGAGATTTTCACTCTGCAGCGGAGTGTGCGCTGATATGAAACTTCCTGGCAGATTAAAACTGTGAGCCCGACCGAGACTCGAACTCGGGACCTTTGCCTTTCGCGGGCAAGTGCTCTACCAACTTAGCTACCGAAGCACGACTCACGCCCGGTACCCACAGCTTTACTTCTGCCAGTACCTCGTCTCCTACCTTCCAAACTTTACAGAAGCTCTCCTGCTTCGGTAGCTCAGTTGGTAGAGCACTTGCCCGCGAAAGGCAAAGGTCCCGAGTTCGAGTCTCGGTCGGGCACACAGTTTTAATCTGCCAGGAAGTTTCAACATATGTATTGTTTGTGAGGAGGGGTGGGTGGTGGTTATGTCCAAAGAATAAAAAGAAGATCCTGGCAAAGTTGTGTAGGAAGAAATAAATGTAAGATTCAAATGGTTCTGAGCACTATGGGACTTAACATCTGTGGTCATCAGTCCCCTAGAACTTAGAATTACTTAAACCTAACTAACCTAAGGACATCACACACATCCATGCCCGAGGCAGGATTCGAACCTGCGACCGTAGCAGTCGCGCGGTTCCGGACTGAGCGCCATAACCGCGAGACCACCGCGGCCGGCTAAATGTAAGAACTTAAAAACGTAAATAACAGAACTACAGTTGCTGTAGTATCGAGAGATTCGTGGTAATCACAGCAGTAGGATAATATTGGGATGAGGAATAGAATTACCTGACAGAAAAGAAAGACCGCCAATAGTAGCATGCATTCATAAGATTCTTACCTGGTCGCCAGGGACAATGGTTTCTCCCGCAGTGAGAGAAGGGGTGGCAACTTTTTGTGTATCTCTAAGAACAATGCTACAATAACGTTGAACGTTCTAGATCTGGACTTACGTTATGTACGTTTCACTTCTTTTCTCTTTCTTGTAACTTTGATCAAGGCAGTGTTCAAAAGTCTTTTCCAGCATGGTTTATAGTTTGAAATTTGTAGTTCTCGGAAATCAGACCAGGTCTACCAGTTTATGACACATGCATCTTTGCGATTACTAAAGCAGGAGCAGTTCGATGGTTATATGCAGGGTGTCCTACACATTTAGGGACAATCATCAACTGAATTTTTGAAGTAAGTTATTAATAATAAGAAAATATAATTGTGGCGGTACGATGTCTTGAATGTGCAATGCTGCTTTTATTTCAAAACAAGAACAACTCGTTGGCCCTTCGACGTTGGTGGTGCCACTGTGAAAAAACAATACAAAATCGTCTGTGATGTGTCTGCGGTGGAAGCCCTGTTTACACTTCGCAACGCGCTATTGTAGACGGAGCATTAGCCGTTCCAGAAGCTTACAGACATGCATTTAGTGCGTGATACAGCAGGTTTTAATACGCGGAAAGCTGAACGAATCTACAGAGAGAAAGGTTTTTAAGCAGGGCTCCAATTAGAAGAAATTTATCGACTTAGGCGGAAACTTACGAGAAACTGCGTTGCTCAAATTACTGAGAGCTGTCCAGGGTTCTTTCGAGTTGTTCTCACGGTATAATTTGAGGAAACGAGATTGGACTGTGTGGGAGATTCGTCAATAAGCACTCGTAGGCGTGCCTATAAAGTGGAGCAGCAAATACACTCCATCATTAACAACAGGTACAAGCAACGGGACCGATTGATTTTGAGCCCAGAGTTCAATTCTGTCAATGGACTTCGTTGCACTGCTTGCACTGAGATTGGTTATTGTAAATTTGAACATTTACTGTGATCCTAAGTTGCTGCTATAAGGTGTAAGTTGTATATCAAAATGAAAAGCTAAATATACAGTATATTAGTTTACAACCCTCCAATATCTGTAAAGTTTTGAAGCGAAAATCTGGGGGCACCATATAGAACAGTCTCTGCCCGTTCAGCTGCCGCTCTTCCCTCATAATACGTAACGGTACACAAATCGTAGTTTGCCTTGGTGTCCTAATGTGAAACACGTAAAACGTTGGAAACAAGCCTCACTTATCACAACAGTGTACATGAGCTCGTTTTAGGAACGCAATACAGCAGTGAGAACAATGAAGTTTAATGGAATTTTAATGGAATTTGAAGCGAAAATCTGGGGGCACCATATAGAACAGTCTCTGCCCGTTCAGCTGCCGCTCTTCCCTCATAATACGTAACGGTACACAAATCGTAGTTTGCCTTGGTGTCCTAATGTGAAACACGTAAAACGTTGGAAACAAGCCTCACTTATCACAACAGTGTACATGAGCTCGTTTTAGGAACGCAATACAGCAGTGAGAACAATGAAGTTTAATGGAATTGCGATACAATTGCATGAAAGGGTCTACTTTCGAGCTGCCATTAAGTTTTTGTCATTGGTCGCAGTGTGTGCGCGAAAAACTTGGCGTTTCATACTTTTTCGTATGTAATGATGCAGTTACAAATTATAACTTTCGAAAAACATGAAGATTAAGCAAGAGAAATGTTTGGTCGAGAATGACGACAGCCTTACTCTATCTGATGAACAGTGTCTGCACACACGTCGGTGGACATTAATATGGAGTGTGCCCACCTTTCGTGTTTATGACGGTTTGAACTCTACTGGAGACACCTACTTGGACAGCTGTAGAGGGGTTTAAATGTCCCTGATGTATTTGTTACTCATGTGACTTCCAGTCACTAGTCGATATTCCAAGTCAGAGTTCCCCTGATCGCCCTATTCTCCAGTTACTGGTTCTGTACTAATAACACAGTAATCCTCGCCTGCTTTTATACTGGCGAGTCCGTCTCTCGCAACATCTTGTCGTCAATTCCGCATTATATACGGTGTCCGGATAATTTTGATCAGATAGTGTATGCTGGTAGTCGGCTACACAAGGTAAAACCCAGAATATAGAAAATCGCAGTGTTGACCATCATAGACGACTGAAAACGTACAAGGAACATAGGTGTAACGGAAACATATGTACCATAATTTATCGTGTAAAGCTGACAGACCCATGTACAACGTAAAAATAATTATTGTTGCTTCGCACATCTGATTTTTCCTTTCACGTAGTTCTGATAGTTCTGCCTGACTACCTTGGCTCCTCTGCGCCATATAGTTAAAATGCGTTGTTGTTGCTCTGTACACATACCTCTCTTGGTAACACTGTACCATGATTTAGAGAGCAATAAACAATGTTTGGAAGGTAGTTCATAGTCTCCAGTTAGCTGCAGAAAACACCCATGCCGACGGACGAAGTTCCCACGGCGCACGGCAGATGGCACTACATGCCTGGATGTTGATTCCCGGCCACGTGACTGTCAGTCAGTATTTTCGTGAAAAGCAGCAGGATAAGATAAAAATGAGATGCAGCGAATCAATGAAGATCATGAAAGGATAAGCTGGTATTAATTCTTTTGTTGTTTCATTATTTCGCTTCAGAGGCAGACAGCGATTTCTTGTACTGTGAAAAACCAATTGACGGATTCGGAAAAGGAATAGTTTTGGGGATTCCTGCCACAAGCGGTGACAGTTTGCGGGTTACTTTTGTAACGTAACTGAGATGTTTTGTCTATAACATGATTGTGTCAGCTGGCTAACATTTAGTATGACATGAAAAATAAGATTTAAAAACTGAAACAAACAGTACTAATGAAGATTTCATTTTTGCAGCACAACCTACGACCAGCTTAGAGACAGAAGTGATGACACTTTCTTCAGAACCTGAACATCATTTTGCAGGACAATGCTCAAGCACTTACAGTGCAAACTGTTACTGATTTGTTTGGCTGATGGGGCTGCTAAGTGCTATACCACCTACTGCACTCCCCTGACTTAAGCCCTCGTCAGTTCAGCTCGATTTCTAAACTGAAGGAAACACTTCAGCCGCAGGGGCTTAGCCGAGCGGTCTTAAGACGCTGCAGTCATGGACTTTGCGGCCGGTCCCGGCGGAGGTTCGAGTCCTCTCTCGGGCATTGGTGTGTGTGTTTGTCCTTAGGATAATTTAGGTAAAGTAGTGTGTAAGCTTAGGGACTGATGACCTTAGCAGTTAAGTCCCATAAGATTCCTACGACATCCACATCGCTGGCAACGGGTTATACACGATGCTGGTGATTAATTTGAAGGTCAGTAAAACTTTGAAACACGTACCTATTTTGTACGAGCTGTAAATAAATAGTTGCCACTATTAAAGTTCCAACCGTCGTATATTATTAACAATATCAAATAATGTTGGTATTACGTACAGTTTGACGTATGGACATCTGCAGAGCAGTAATGTGATACATGTAAATACATGTTATAAACTGATTTCTTTAGGATGCACCGAACGAGGTGGCGCAACGGTTAACACACTGGACTCGCATTCCGGAGGACGACGGTTCAATTCCGCGTCCGGATATCCAGATTTAGGTCTTCCGTGATTTCCCTAAATCGGTTCAGGCAAATGCCGTGATGGTTCCTTTGAGAGAGCATCGGCCGACTTTCTTCCCCATCCTGCTCTAATCCGATGAGACCGATGAGCTCGCTGTTTGGTCTCCTCCACCAAATCAACCCAACTCCAACCCTCTTTAGCATGCGTGGCTACAATAGCCTAACAATTATCATATCCATGTCAATGTATCGTACATTCATAGGTATTGTGACAAGTTTATTACTACCTTGTAAATGAAACTATGTTCAAGATTTTTTTTAATTATTCCATAGTCATGAGGACTACTTAATTTCGGATCTATGGAACGTATAGGTATTATTATCTTTTATTTAATATGTATTGTGTTTTATTGTATCATAACATGTCCTGCGTCCTAGAGGATCTTCTCACTACGGACCTGTGGAATGGTAGGTACATATGATCTGATCTAATATGGAGAATAGTATCCATTAGAGATTATTACCATCATTCATTATTGTGTTTTCTGTTAACAACTGTCACTTAATATGGTAGAACCACATTTCAAATAGTTCGGCAGAAAGCATGATGTTATTTAGTTCACAGTGAAGTACAGAGGAAAAGCGATGCGTGGAACAAAGTTCAAAATTTCTTGCTGTGCATGTTGATAGGAATTTGAACTGGGATGAATCATACTTTACATTTAAACTATTAAGGTCAGTAACTTTTGTCTTCGTTTGATTACCGATTTTGACTTTGACAGTGTCAGAAAAAAGTAGCTCAGTTTTGACATTGTGTTCATTAATACTACATCGCATTATTTTCTCAGACACTTTTACATGTACACACAAAATGTTCAATGGCTAACCTGTTCCATAAAGAGAATATGTGGTGTACATCGTCAACTATCTGTAGAGAATAATTGTTCAACAACAGCCCGACAATAAATTTACCCCGTTACGAAGACTTCCAAGTCCGTATCTAGACCGAGATTATTTGAATATAAATACAACCAGCTTATGTTGCCATAGCCGTAGCGAATATTAGTGGTTCAAATGGCTCTGAGCACTATGCGACTTAATTTCTGAGGTCATCAGTCGCCTAGAACTTAGAACTAATTAAACCAAACTAACCTAAGGACATCACACACATCCATGTCCGAGGCAGGATTCGAACATGTGACCGTAGCGGTCGCTCGGCTCCAGAATGTAGCGCCTAGAACCGCACGGCCACTCCGGCCGGCGCAAATTTTAGTCTTGAAAATCTATTATTTTGTTTATCAGGTGATACGTTTTACACAAAATATCAGTTTTATCAGGTGATAAGTAATACACTAGACTGGCAATGGCAAGGAATGCGTTTCTGAAGAAGATAAATTTGTTAACATCGAGTATAGATGTAAGTGTCAGGAAGTCGTTTTTCAAAGTATTTGTATGCAGTGTAGCCATGTATGGAAGGTGAAACGTGGACGATAAATAGTTTAGACAAGAAGAGAATAGAAGCTTTCGAAATGTGGTGCTACAGAAGAATGCTGAAGATTAGATGGGCAGATCACATAACTAATGAGGAGGTATTGAATAGAATTGGAGAGAAGAGAAGTCTGTGGCACAACTTGACTAGAAGAAGGGATCGGTTGGTAGGGCATATTCTGAGGCATCAAGTGATCACCAATTTAGTATTGGAGGGTAGTGTGGAGGGTAAAAATCGTACAGGGAGACCAAGAGATGAATGCACTAAACAGATTCAGAAGTATGTAGGTTGCAATAGGTACTGGGAGATGAAGAAGCTTGCACAGGATAGAGTAGCATGGAGAGGTGCATCAAACCAGTCTCAGGACTGAAGGCCACAACAACAACAACAAGTAATACACAATGCTGTTGTTGTGATCTTCAGTCCGGAGACTGGTTTGACGCAGATCCCCACGCTCTTCAATCCTCTGTGAGCCCTTTTATCTTCAAACAATTATTGCACCCGACAACCATTTGAACCAATGTATTCATGCTTTGGTCTCCCCTTGCAAATTTATACCTCACGCATCCCCCCTCCCCCGTTACCAGACAAGTTATTCGCGCCTCAGAATGAGTGCTGTCAGGCGACGTCTTCGTTTGTTCAAGTCGTGCCATCAGTTTATTTTTTCTCTCGGGTCAATTCATAATCTCCTCATTAGTTACGCGCTCAATCCATCTAATCTTCAGCATTGTTCTGTAGCACCACATTTCAAAAGCTTCTGTTCTATTCTTGTCTGAACTGCTTATTGTCGAAGTTTCACTTACCCACAAGGCTAAACTCCAGACAAATACCTTCAGAAAAAGACTTCCTCACAATTAATTTTATACCCGATGTTAACAATTCCCTCGCTTTGCCACAGCCAGTCTCCATTTTATGTCCTTCGGTCATGATCAGATATTTTGGTACCCAAGTAGCAAAACACCTCTATTACTTCTAGCACCTCATTTCCTAATCTGATTTACCGAGCGAGATGGCGCAGTTGTTGGCACACTGGACTCGCATTCGCGAGGACGACGGTTCAAACCTGCGTCCACCCATCCTGATTTATGTTTTCCGTGATTTCCCTAAATTTCTTCAGGCAAATGCCGTGATGGTTCCTTTGAATGGGCACGGCCGAATTTCTTCCCCATCCTCCCCTAATCCGATGGGACCGATGGCCTAGCTGTTTGGTCCCCTCTCCCAAATCAGCCAATCACCCAAGCTAATCTACTTTCTTCGGCTTCAGTTGATCTAATTCGACCACATTCCATTACCCTTGTTTAATTTTTTGATTGATATTAATCCTGTAACCTCTTTTAAATGCACTATCCATTCCATTCAACTGCCGCGCGGGATTAGCCGAGCGGTCTGGGACGCTGCAGTCATGGACTGTGCGGCTGATCCCAGCGAAGGTTCGAGTCCTCCCTCGGGCATGGGTGTGTGTGTTTGTCCTTAGGATAATTTACGTTAAGTAGTGTGTAAGCTTAGGGACTGATGACCCTAGCAGTTAAGTCCCATAAGATTTCACACACATTTTTGAACATTCCATTCAACTGCTTTACAATGCCATCGGCAACTTCAAAGTTTTTATTTCTTCTCCCTGAACTTTAATTCCTGCTCCAAATTTTTCTTTTGTTTCCTTTTCTGTTTGCTCAATGTGCAGATCGAATGACATCGGGAATGGACTATAATTCTGTCTCACTACCGCATAAACTCCTGATGCTGGAACGGCAACCCGATACTGATCAAAACAAGTAAGGCTTAATCTTTCTCGAATACTAATGTACTTCATTCGCTTGATTTATGACTGCTTGTATCGGTGGAAGAAAGTGAAGAAGTTTAGTGTCTAACTTCATGCTGATATAAAAGTCATAAGGGACGGAGCAAAAGCTAGGATTTGAAGAAACACCGGGCAGAGAGTAAAAGCCACGGCTTCTTTGCCGGAATTATTTCTGATCTCGCTGTGAGTACTACAGGGAAGTCGTACGGAAGTCAGATTTTATAAACGGCTGACGGGGACGTGAATAAGAGACCAATGCCTAAAATACTGTGACAACTGACTCAATTCTTATAGCACAAAAAGAATGGAACGTGACAGTATACCAATAATATTGCATAAAGAAAAAACTACGGGAGGTCATTGGGTGTATTTGATGACAGACGTGTTTATTGTTGAGCGCCCTGAAGGTAAATTCAAATATTAACGCATGTTTAACTAACACTGAAATATTGGCAACAATCTTTGAGAAAGAGTGTAACTCTGTCAAGGAAGCAGCTGTGATGTGACATCAGGTCAGCAGAAGTACTGATCAAAGCTGTACCAATTTCTGCCACAAGCACCTCAACTTGTTTATTTAATTCGCTTGTTGCGAACCCAAACAGGAAAGGTTGTCACTGAGGTAGCGTTCTCACTGGTTACAGAATTTGGCGTTTAGAAATAAATATTTATGCTTCTCGCTTATGACGAAGTGCAATATGAAACGAATTTTTGTGTAACATACTTCGCTTCATTAGTGTGGGATGCAAGAGGAATTAAAAAATTAAATCGACCGTGGTTTTTATTCAAAGCACATCATTCAAACAGGTAATGAATTATGAAATGACTGTTACGAACAATAAAACACCGTTACCATTTTACAGAATCGCTCCCAATGAACACCGTTAGATTTGAGCTAGTGCAATACAGCAGTTCTTGCAATCGAAGGGTTAAGTATTTTAGTTAAAGTTAAACTGCAGTATTACTAACTACTTTGTATAGGGAGGCGTGGAGCCAGAGATAGCTTCTGTGACGGGAATGTCATATTTTGTTACAGTCCCCCCCCCCCCCCCCCCCCCAACCCCATCTAACTTTAAACGTGCCACAGACGCTTACAATAATAATATTAGCTTCGTGCTTAAGTTCGTAGCGTTTTTCCGTAAATTTAATAAACACGACAGATACAAATAGCAGAGACTACTGGTCAATAATACATTCTCCTTCACTATGTACAAGTCTGACGAGGCTGGGGTAACTTTTCGATTCCGCGACTGTTAAAATCAAGTGGTTTTGAGGTGAAGGACTCGCCAAGCCATGTTCGGAGCGCATTTTCATCCAGAAAAAAAGTTCCTTGTAGGTTTTTCGGTAACGATCGGGAAAGGTGAAAATCTGAATGCGCAAGTATGTCTGGCTTTTCGGGCGGGCACTGCCGTGGAGTAGCAGCCCTTCACGGAGCTTCCTGGCCGTTGCTTTCGGACTGCGTCTGAAAGACGACACAATTGTTGACAGTAAAGGTCAACAAGGTGTTTACGCCTCGAAGAAGCAATTTGTAGTACGCCATATCGTCGCTGTTCCATCAGATTCATAACATTATCATTTGCGGATGCGTGCAGGTCTTTGTACGGCGAGTTGCTGCTTTGTTTGGGCTCAACTATTCCTTTCTTTTCTTTATTTTACTACAAGGAGACGATTCCTTGTCACTAGAAACGATACAGGATAAGAATGATCGGTGTTGTCACGAGCCTACTGATAAAGACCAAGCAGCTACGCACATACGGTCACCCGCTGCTTTTTGTGCGGTACCCATAGATCCGATCTTTGAACCTTCCCCATAGCACGCAGCTGGCGCACGACGGTCGAATGAGCACAGTTCATCACATTAGCCAGTTCTCGAGTACAGTGACGTGGATCATTAAAGATTAACGCGTTTAAACAATCATCGTCAAACGACCAGGTCATGTGGAGGGTCATTAATGTCAAAACGAACCTCCTTAAAGCGAGAAAACCATTTTCTTGCCGTGCTCTGTCCAACAGCATTATACCTATACATGGCGCAGATGTTTCTGGCCGTTTCCGCTGCTATCACACCTCTATTGAACTCAAACAGAAGAATATGTCGTTCTCCACTTGGACTTAAAAGAGGGAGGTGCCCAGGGCCAGCGGCACCAACGCATTACGTCGTTAAAAAAGTAGCTGTTTAATCAAGATAAACGTTGTAAAAATGTAGCTATTTAATCAAGATAAACGTTGTAAAAAACGCAGCTGTTTAATCAGGGTAAGTGTGTTAGTACTTACGACGAATCGTCTACTGGGTACCCAGCATTTCCTGTGTACTCTGAGACTCATTTTCGTCTTAGATCGTCAGCCTGAATGTACGCGCAGTAACTAACTGATCGTAGCTAATCTGACCGCTCGAATTCGTAGCGTACTAAACTGCGCGTCATTTACGACGGCGGCCGAGTTAAGGTTCGTTCTGCGCATCTCACGTCACAAAAGACAGTCAGCCAATGAACAGAGAACGACGTTGCCAGAGCTCGACTGCAGTGCAGAGCAAGGAGGAGTGTCTTCAGTTTTAGAAACGTACAGTCATAAATAAAGTAACTGAACAAAAGCAATGTCTTGATAGCAAAACTTCTTTTATAGAAAGTCTGGGAAAAGGATTCTTCATACCAATTACTTCATATTCTATTAATTAATGAAACCAAACAAGCAATAAGCCTCCTATTTCAGGCGATAGCATGGAAAGGTGTTTGTACCATTCTCACTAACCGCTTTTTCGCAATAAAGAACAGCAGTAATTGTTTATTTCCTATTGTACTTCGACGAAACGTGAGTAATCCACAGTCATACCAACAGTGTTTGTCGGTATTTTGCGTCATATTTTAAAATCCTCCAGGAAGTCTATTGGATGACGAGCTGCGTTAGTGTAACGGCTAAAGTGTTTGGCTGCTAAGCGACCTTGTTCGGTGCTTAATATTTTCTTTATTTAAAAACAATATCGAAGTGTCTTACTTCATGAATTTTATTCGTTGGAATGTAATTTATTGAAATTTCTAGTGGCAACTAAAATCGACCATACGGAAAGTATACGCTATGGACTTTTACCTCTGCAAACTCTTCAAAATTTCGTGCAATGGTTTACTACATTTAATGCTGCACAATAACTGCGTTGAACATCGAAACAAAATTAAATCATTTATTGGGGGAAGGTATCAGTCAAGAAAATGTGTAAAAATCAAATTTTTGGACCAAATAGTTTTTGTAAAATCGAATGATAAGTGTGTCAAAGCAGTGGGAACACCATGTGTCTGCACAGGCGAGCAGTGCAGTGATGACATAACCGCGCACAGCACGGAATGCGGGGAGCACGTCTCTGTAGCAGCGAAAGGGTTAATGCGGCCGTCGTGGCTTTACTTTACTTCGTAAAATGCGCGCTCCCCCCTAAAAGTAAAGTTTGCTTGGCGCGTGCAACTGGCAACGCAGCAATCTCCCGCGTCTGGGCGGGCATTCGCGAACCGCCAAGATAAAAGAACTGAACTATACTACAACGGACGTGCGAAAAAACTTGGCCAATCGTCGCACGTCTGCCCGATTCGGAACACTTCTCGCCAACTGTCTCCAGCAGTGGCTTTGTTTCCAAGTGTGAGAAACATTGGCGCTCGAGTCTTAGTTGGGCTGAGTTGTTCAGTCAGTATCGATTAAACAAGCAGTTCATTCGTGTTTACTTTTGACGTAAAAGTGTAAACTTGTCGACTTGTAAAGCTATTTTTTTCTTTACTTCTCCATGAGTTTATCGAAGAAGCGCAAATACAGTGATGATTAGCCGGCCAGGTTGGCCGAGCGCATCTAGGCGCTACAGTCTGGAACCGCGCGACCGCTACGGTCGCAGGTTCGAATCCTGCCTCGGGCATGGATGTGTGTGATGTCCTTAGGTTAGTTAGGTTTAAGTAGTTCTAAGTTCTAGGGGACTGATGACCTCAGAAGTTAAGTCCCATAGTGCTCAGAGCCATTTGAACTATTTTGAACAGTGATGATTACATTAAATGCGGTTCTTTTGCTTTGCAAAACAATGGTGTCGAGCAGCCGCATTGAAGTATTGACCAACGATGCAACGAGACTCTGTCGTCTCGAACGGCATCAGCGGACTAAACACGGTGATTTAAGAGGTAAGCCGATGGAGTTTTCTGCTGCAAAATGTGCGGAGTTTGATAGGTATGAAGTTGAATAGTACTGGTCCATTGCTCAGTCTTCTGAAAAAGCAAATGCTAAGAATAGTCATATTGCCGGAAAAACACTTGGCCGGCCGCCGTGACCGAGCGGTTCTAGTCGCATCAGTCCGGAACCGCGCTGCTGCTACGGTCGCAGGTTTGAATCCTGCCTCGGGAATGGATGTGTGTGATGTCTTTAGTTTAGTTAGGTTTAAGTAGTTCTAAGTTCTAGGGGACTGATGACCTCAGATGTTAAGTCCCATAGTACTTAGAGCCATTTGAACCATTTGAAAAACACTTGTCAAACCCTGTTTGTTGAAAGCAGCTGATATTATCTTGGACCAGAAAATAAACTAAAACTTTCACAAATAACGCTTTCTGACAACATTGTGAAATGTCGGATTGATGATATGTCCGAAGGCATAACAAATCAGGTAGTGGAGGCCGCGAAAGAATCACAGTTTTCCGCAGTAGAATTAGACGAGAGCACAGATGTTGCAAATTGTCAACCATTATTTTTCGTTCGCTGCATATAAAACGAAACAATTAAAAACGAGATGCTATTTTCGACAGGCGTAACGACTACTTCAAAAGCAATTCATATAATGACAGCATATCTGAATTCTTTTGCAAATATTAACTGTCGTGGCAAAATCTGATCAGCGTATGCACAGTCGGCGCCCCGTCAGTGCTTGGGTCTCGCCCAGGATTCGTGCAGATGGTCTGAGAAAAGAATCCCATTGTTATTTCAGTCCACTGTGTTATGCACCATCAAGTCATGGCAGCTAAGACACTTCCAAACGAACTCAACGACGTCAAAAAATTGTGTATCAAAATTGTGAATCATTTTAAAAAGACTGCGTTAAATACTCGTCTTTTTACGGCTCTTTGTGAATATTTGGGAACAGAATAAATCAAAATTGCTATTTCATGAGAAAGTACGCTGGCTCTCAAAAGCGAGATTATCTGAACTTACGCACAATTCGTGAATGGAACAGGGAAGGGGGGATCAGATAGTGGTACAATAAGTACCCTCCGCCACACACCGTAAGGTGGCTCGCGGAGTATAGATGTAGATGTAGATGTAGATTCAGTTTTTGGAAATTCAAAACCAAACTGAATTGTGTATGGAACTCTGAAAGCCAAGTGTCAATTGTGTTGGCTTATCTGTCAAATATTTTCGATTCACTGAACTCACCGAACTTGAAATTGCAAGGTGAAGATTCGAACATAATTTATCATCGGGATACCATCACGGCGTATACTGATAAGTTGTAACTTCGGAAACGTAAAATTGTAGCCTGCAGTTATTTTTGTTTTCCCAAATCATTTGGAATCCTGGAAGAAGCACACTTTATATCTTTATGGAGGTCTTTATGCAAACTCACTTTACTAGGAAAATATCAAAATGGCTCTGAGCACTATGCGACTTAACTTCTGAGGTCAACAGTCGCCTAGAGCTTAGAACTAATTAAACCGAACTAACCTAAGGACGTCACACTCATCCATGCCCGAGGCAGGATTCCAATCTGCGACCGTAGCGGTCGCTCGGTTCCAGACTGTAGCGCCTAGAACCGTACGGCCACTCCGGCCGGGACAAAATATCAAATCAAGCAGATTGGCAACATATACTTTTCAAGTTGACATAGGTGGGCTGTCGGAAACACTACAAGAATAAGTTTTGGAAATTAAAAGCGATTCTGCAGCCAAATATGATTTTTGAGAAAATGGATAAGTCATTATCTGAAAGTTTATCCCAGCATAACAAAGCAAGCGCTGCAACTATGCTTGCCGTTTCCAAGACCTTGTGTGTGGGAAAGCACGTTTTCAGCTGTTGTAGCAATGAAAACGAAATACAGAAGAAAACCCACAACTTACGTTGTGCACTTTCTTCTATTCAACCAAGAACTGAAAATCTGTGCATAAATGTCCAAACTCATCAGTCACATTTTTTTGTTTGTTATTTATTAACAAATGTGTATGTAAATCGTGTATGTCTATAATAAAATATTTATATTATTATGAAGTTTATGAACTTTTTTTTTGCTCATCACCCTTAGCCGCGCGAATAATTGCGACAGGTCATACATAGTTGGGTCGTCCAATATAATCCCCTTTGGAAGCACTTTGTGTGAGCTGTCTTCTTCTTCATACTGCTCGCAGTCTCAACGATCTTTCAGCAGTCGCCATTTTCCTTCTATTAATTGCGATGTATCCAATATACTTAATTATTTTCACAATATTTGCTACAAATAAGTGCCGCATTTGGAACTGGCCATCTCTGTAATGAGTACAGCCCTAACGTCCATGCAGATGCATGTATTGACCGTTTTAGGGAGTAAATTCATGTCGAAAAACGTTTTATTTAATATTTTGTATTTAGAAATTTATACGGAATACAAATAATTTTCCTGTTCTCAATAGAAAAGTTACAATAACTTACACAGGCATAATAGGTACTCTCTTTACTCATGAGAAGTCTGAGCAAACTTAAGATTATGTAAAATTTATGGTAATTTCGCTGAACTAATTATTCTTTTAGAACTGAAAAATTTTGGCAGTTTTTAGAGGCCTTTCTTTCATAGAATTGTATGTAAAATACAACATAATAGGCCTAAATCATTTTCTTCCCATGCCTATGTTAAGATGTTAGTCGACGAAGCAAAAGTGTTTCCTTGTTAGCCGACAAAGAAAAGTGCCCGAGGGAAGTACAGTACGGAAATTTTTAGTTGTTCTTCCCGTGGCGTGTCAGAACAAGTCGGGGCATTTCGTATCGATAAACCTCTTTTTTCCCATTGGCGGCATTGTCAAAATCCTACTGTTGTTGTCTGGCGTTGACAATTTAAATAATAACGAAATGAGCGAGTAATTACTAGTGGCAATAATTGTATTTATATAAAATTGTCTGACACGACCTAAAATGCTCAATAAGTTATGAAGTGTTTTTGCTACAAATTGCTTTGAAACAGTTTCGTTTTACATCATACACGAAAGAAACACATTGTAAGATGAGTGTCTATCAGTATAATGCGCAATCTCGAATCTACATTTCTTCCGTGTCAGATTTATATCATTGCAGCTTTTTGGTGCGATGCGCGCGGTCTCGCCGGTTGGCAGCTCCGAACCGGAGACACGTAAACATTCCCGCTCTCACTTCACCCCTCACCCCAGCAACAATGGTACTTTCCCGCTCTCCGCCACCTGCACCTTTAGATAAAATTCTAACTTAAAATGTTCGTACTGTAACAAATATTCTACCGCTGGTTGTTGTAAGCGCAGTTTTAGTTAGCAGCTTACCTCAAAGGCGTGCGTGATGCAGAGGGAATGTTGTTTAGCCGCCGTGTTTGTGAAAGGGGGAATGTTGACTTGGCTCCACAACGGTGCTGCGAACCCACAGGTACGTGCACTTCATACGAAACTGAGTTGGCGCCCGTCGGGCAACGTTTTGGCTAAAAGCATGAGCCAAATTGAAATACATATAAAACTGAAACTGAATTTTGGTACTGCGAATTTTTATTGTTTTTTGCTTCGATGTGCAATTTTGGTCTTGTGGCATTTCATGAATACACACATGGTTAAGATATGATAATGCATGGAAGTTGGGGCACAAATGATGAGTCTTCACGAATCCATGTTACTTCCATGCGGTATTTATACAACAGTGACTTTATGTTGGCAGTGCCGGGAGAGAAGCCGGCCGCTGTGGCCGAGCGGTTCTAGGCGCTTCACTCCGGAACCGCACTGCTGCTACGGTCGCAGGTTCGAATCCTGCCTCGGGCATGGATGTGTGTGATGTCCTTAGGTTAGTTAGGTTTAAGTAGTTCTAAGTTCTAGGGGACTTATGACCTCAGATGTTAAGTCCCATAGTCCCTAGACCCATTTGAACCGAGAGAGAAATTAATAGACACGCATTTCGCCTTTCACAAGCCCCTCTCTTCGCCACGTCCTTATTACTTTTTTCTTAAATCCCCCCCCCCCCTTTCCCGAGCTTATCGGTCGCATTTTCAGGTGCTTGCTGTTACATTATTATTATTGTTTAGGGCGGCGATGTTTCCATTTCTGGCCGCAGAGAGGCGCGACAAACAGAACTTCGGGTATCCACGGTGTAGACGATCCCTCTAAAAATCCATCTAAGACATTTTATTTCGACCATTTGCATTTCATTGAGAAGGATTTTAATTATTAAGCACCAGATGGTAATGTCATAGAATAGTTTCGATGTTACCATGTTCTCCAATAGCCTAAATTTAGACTTTTAGCTCACTACTCAGGAAAGGGGAAGAATTTCTTTATCGTTGCTAGCGATTTTGGTCGTGATTTTTCGCCAAGGTTGTGGATGTTCCTGTTTTGTGGTCGTAACGTGTCATATAATACAGGCCTCTTCTTGCTGAAGTAGAGCGCAATTGTCTTCTCAGCGTTCAATTTGACTTTGTTTTTTTACATCAATCGCTAGTAAGATCTAATTGGCGTTGGAGACGAGGAATGTTTGCCTCTTGTCTCCGTCGGGCCGTGTAAACCGCCGCCTCATTCGCGAATTGAGCAATTTGCTCATATGAAGCGATGGAAATGTCGTTTGACATATGGCACGCCGCCTCTGCTCCACCTATATACTTACCTTTCCGCGTCACGTGTCCACAACACCATCAGATGGTTCAGTCCCGCGGTGCCCGGTGGTTATAATATTTGGCACATCAGTGTGTAACAGCAGCAATCTCTCACAACTTTGCCAACATCAAAATTAAGACAACATAAAATGGATCTGTACTCTCACTATTATCAGCACTTCACTAAACGCAACGATTGTGAATTCAGGTGCACAGACTAAGACTATGCAAGCCTGTAAATAGGAGGAAGGCTGTTTCTTTCCGCCTACTCTCATGAAAATCACTCTTTCTGTTTGTTACGTCCAGCCTCGTCGACAATCTTGTAGCGTCTAGAAAGCCTGCATACTCGGTTCGGTAGACAAACAACCAAACAAGTCGTATTGGCTCAAATGGCTCTGAGCACTATGGGACTTAACATCTGTGGTCATCAGTCCCCTAGAACTTAGAACTACTTAAACCTAACTAACCTAAGGACATCACAGACATCCATGCCCGAGGCGGGATTCGAACCTGCGATCGTAGCAGCCGGGTGGTTCCGGACTGAAGCGCCTAGAACCGCTCGGCCACCCTGGCCGGCAAACAAGTCGTATTAATGACTTTCATTACAATATGTAAAGATACAGTACTTGACTTTGGCAGTTACACAGATATGTTGCAAGCAAAGGGCGGCATACAAAACAGTCAATCTTCCTCAGTATAGACAATCCGAAGTCTGTGCTATATAGAGAGTACAAGCGAGGTGACTAGCGTTGACGCTTTGTCAAAGTCGCTAATGTTGATGCTGCTATTGAACTGGGCCGTCATCAGTCTGTAGCGGCGCTTATGTCGTCTTCACACAGGGGCCACTGCTGTCGCGTTGTCGTCCTGGAAGGGAGGTCGGTCAGCGTGCGATTGGCTGACTTCTTCCCACAGCCTTCTCTTCCCTGTCGTTTCCGAGTGGCGTGCCGGCACTTGACTTTACACCGTAATACTGTTAATATTTGTCCTTGTGTGCGATCTTTCTCTCGTACCTTGCTCGACATCCTGTGGTTTGCTGTTCCAAATACGAGCACACAAACCGTGTCGGATTTGTTGCTGGAGGCAATTGAGACTAGTTGCTTTTTCGTGGGTGGAATGTTTTATGCAGCTGTTCACATAGCAAGCCTATCCTCAGCAACTGAAAAGCATACTTTGTCAAACATAGTGTGTTATTTTCTAGGTTTCCTTGTTATTTTTGAGACATTCTGTTTTCATATTGCTATTCTCCGAAAGTTAGCAGAGAAATTTAGAAATTGATGCATGTAACAGTATATACACTTATACAAAAAATGGTATTTTTGGATGGGGAAGGACATTGTCAGCCCCATAACAGAGAAACCCCCTGGAAATGTACATGTACATATACATGGTGACCAAAATTAAACTGGCCCGAATTTTGTGTCAATGTAATCTGCTTAATCCATCGATACATCGACTGATAGATGAACAATTTTTTGGAAGTTCAACGCGATGGAGCAACCACACTCACTTTGCCACGAGTTCATGAGGCGTTCGATGAGGACAACAGGCACAGACAATAATATCTACAGATGGCCAAAATCTCCAGGTTTCCAAGATCGCTCGATCTCTCTCCCTCTGATTTTTAGCTGAGGATAAGGTGAAGGATAAATATACTCAAACAATCCCCACACGCAGGAAGAGCTACAGCAGAATGTTGAAAATGCCATTGCTGCCTTCCCTAAGGCAGCTGTACGACTCTGGACTCACATTCAGTAGGACAGCATTTTAAATACCCTTTTGGCCTAAATCTCTTAACACAAATGCCGGGATGGTTTCATTGAACAAGTCTCCAATACGGGCCTGCGCTGCGCGCTCAGCTGGCCGCTTGGCCGAGCGGTTCTAGGCGCTTCAGTCCGGAACCGCCCTGCTGCTACGGTCGCAGGTTCGAATCTGCTTCGGGTATGGATGTGTGTGATGTCTTTAGGTTAGTTAGGTTTACGTAGTTGTAAGTCTAGGGGACTGATGACCTCAGATGTTAAGTCTCATAGTGCTTAGAGCCATTTGAATCATTTTACGCGCCTCACTGCTAATTGAATCGGTAGTTTCAAGCATGGAATGAATCCAAACCTATTTTTTTGGGGGGAAACACAAAAAACTTTCTCCATTCTTATTAAACTTTGTATTGATCAAATAGTTATATTGCGATTCTTTATATTAACGTCTTATCTCACTACCTCGGAAAGATGAATTAGACTGTCCAGAAGCAAGCATCACGATATTAAAAACTGAAGATTTCTTTCCTTTTTCAAACTGATTAGGAATTAGGCATTAAAACTGTAAGTAGGCTGTTTAGGTTTTTTTATTGGTAAAGCCACCTCTGTATGAAAAATCACTGGCTGTGCTGTGTGCAGTCTGTGGGTAGTTTGCATTGTTGTCTGCCATTGTAGTGTTGGGCAGCGGCAGCTGGATGTGAACAGCGCGTAGCGTTGTGCAGTTGGAGGTGAGCCGCCAGCAGTGGTGGATGTGGGGAGAGAGATGGCGGAGTTTTGAAATTTGTCATGAACTGCTATATTTATATATGATGATATCAAGGTAAATACATTGTTTGTTCTCTATTAATATCTTTCATTTGCTAACTATCCCTATCAGTAGTTAGTGCCTTCCGTAGTTTGAATCTTTTATTTAGCTGGCAGTAGTGGCGCTCGCTGTATTGCAGTAGCTTGAGTAGCGAAGATTTTTGTGAGGTAAGTGATTTGTGAAAGGTATAGTTTACTGTTAGTCAGGGCCCATTCTTTTGTAGGGATTATTGAAAGTCAGATTGCGTTGCGCTAAAAATATTGTGTGTCAGTTTAAGCACAGTCATTTGTAATTGTTCAAAACGGGACGTTTCAAAACTTCTTGTTACGGCATCAGAAATAGTTATATTTCCACAAAACATTCATAATACGACATATATAGGAAATATCTATATTTCTCATACGTTTTGAAAGCATTATCTAAGCTAACTTTCACCGTTCTGTTGGTCACATTAACACCTCCTCATAAACTGGTCTGTACTCAAATGGAATGTTTGTAACGATCTTGTATACATCCAGGATCTTCTTGTCTTACACTGGTATTTTTCCAATGTCCGCCATTTCTGTTGAAATTTGGAGCGCTTCTGTGTTGTGCTTTTGCAGCGAGAAAGTGTTTCCGCCACACCATCAATGG
Source organism: Schistocerca serialis cubense (assembly GCF_023864345.2). NCBI lineage: Eukaryota > Metazoa > Arthropoda > Insecta > Orthoptera > Acrididae > Schistocerca > Schistocerca serialis. The sequence goes on from NC_064643.1 coordinate 605,085,471, forward strand.
ACTCAGTTACGGTTAAATAACTTTTAGATAAGAAATTTTCTACATTGCTGTACTTGCAGATCTAAAATGACGATTATTCCTTGAACTTTGTAGCGGTTTTGTAGAACTTAGGCCACCAATTCTTTAAATCCAGGATACTTTCAGTGGAAATTTGATTAACGTTGATCAGCACTGAGTCAAATCAGTGTATTGTTGCGGTGCTTAAATTCTATGTAGTCATTTAATTTTCGTTTATGCAGTTCCAAAATTGTGATCACATCGAAGAAAGGAGTGCACTCTCCATGAGAAGTACCAACATATCTTTGTAGATAGCCCAATAGCAACCAGTGCGAAGAGAAGTGGCACTAAGCTGCAGTTGCGGTTCTAACCTCCGCAGGCGCCTCTGGAGAGGTGAAGCACTTTAATCTAAAGATCCATATTGTTTATTTTCACCAACAGCATACCTACAACAAAATACCTGACATCATATTAGAAACGCCAACCTGACAAGCTTTTAAACCGTCTAGAATAGCTGCTAAAACTCAGGCGTCCGACATTAAGCACAAAACAATACTCTGATATCATGAAAACCAAGGTTTTAATCAGCTGAAAAATAGAAACGACCAGCAGTGTTGAGGGTGAACGAACTCGAAACTAGGATTTGTTTCATCAAAAATGGTTCAAATGGCTCTGAGGACTATGGGACTTAACTGCTGTGGTCATCAGTCCCCTAGAACTTAGAACTAATTAAACCTAACTAAACTAAGAACATCACACACATCCATGCCCGAGGCAGGATTCGAACCTGCGACCGTAGCAGCAGCGCGGCTCCGGACTGGAGCGCCTAGAACCGCACGACCACCGCGGCCGGCATTTGTTTCATCCTTCAAACTAACGAACATTAAGTGTTATTACACCAACATATGAGTGGTTTTTGTTCCCTTTCTATGGCTCACAATGTGCATCCATATGCAGACACACGTTTGGTGAAAATAAAAACAAAATCGACTTTTTGGTCTTGTTCCTTTCTTCAAATTACCGATTCAGTTTGCCCACACGTTGTGTCGACGTCAAAGGTGGCCTTTTCCAGCATCCTCTGTGAAGAGCAGTCTTACTATTCATAAATAGGGATTTATTTCATGTCAGATTTATACAAACATTTTACACATTATTGCTATTTTGGGCAACCGTGTAGAATGATTATGATCTCACGCTGTGCAGTAACAATCAGAAAGCGTCTTTTAAACATATTGTGATGCTAATGTTAATTTTTTTATGTTACGCACTGCAGATGTTATTACGATAATTGAAATTCTGCCATCGGTTACTTACATCAATTGATCCGACCGGATCCTTTACCACGCCAGTATTGCGATTCGGGGAGACGCACAACATGAAGGACATAGAGTCAGCCTCTACCAGGAACATTTCCAAATCCAATAATTAGCCTGGAGACCCCGTATAGATACGGGACGAAGGCTGCAGAAAAGAAATAAAAACATCAATTACAGCGGATTTTAGTTTTCACGTAGATTGTGTGTGGATGTTACCCTTCGTCAGTAACGACGCGCTGTAAGTATTCGTTGTCTTCCAAGTACGCAGAAAACTGTTTAGTCTTTTTTTCTGTACTTTACTTTCAACTGAATATGTTCTTTTACCTTTGATACTTGCCTTTTTGTGATGAAAGAAGCAGAGTATTACCTACTGTTATTGCAATTTCGTGTTTGTCTGAAAATAAACGTTGCAACTTCGTATCAGCGTCGAAAGAGCATTTGCTACATGCTACATTTGAGATTGCATTGCCAGCATTAGAAAGATAATCTCACGGTTGGCAACACTGCAAAGCCATTAGACGTCTAAATCTAAACGGTTCATCGTTGTATGAGCGTTAGAACATCATTTACCACTTGCTGTATTTTAGATAAAAACTGCCATATTGCACATGATTAGACAGATAAGACCCAACGGTTGGCAACACTGGAAAGCCATTAGGTTTCGGCCTTAGCGACAGATAGCGCCACAGACTCTGTAGATGCTATCTACTCTCTGTATGCAGAATGAGACAGCTAAATGTTCGAACGTAGTTAATGCACTACAGATACGACTTAAATCGTCACGATTTCAAATTTAGAAGAGGAGATAATACTTTGAGTTATCTGTATTTCTGTAAAACATGAGTGGCACTGAGTATAGTACCACAAAAAGTAGACGAGGAAAAATCCCACATTTTTTACATACAAGGGGAGTTATTTTGTACTCAATGGTGCTATTCTAAATAATACTTTTTTTAGAAAGTTTTCTTGCTATGCTGAGATGGCTTTTGGCTGCACTGATCATTTGTGACAAGCTACTGTTCTGTTCCACACCGTGTCTTGAAACTGGATAACTGCGAATCAGAGAAGTACTGACCAGGACATGCTGGTGTGTCATGGTTCGATGCACAGTGCCTCTGAAAAACAAGAGTGTTTTACAACCGTGTGAGCAAGACATAATGCAAAACTTGAAATTTCTCTATCTAAAGTAATTGAAGACTTCATAACAAAAACATTTTTCAGGAGAACGAAAAACACACATTACATTTTTTATGTGACCTCTTGGGAATTTCTAAAACATTTATGTGACACTGTAATAACTTAGCTTTCAGTGTAGCTAGTAAGATTTTTTTTCAGTTTACAGCCCTCACTATCATAGGCTTTTTGTGACAGAAAATGTAGCCGGGAATATGAATGAATGACTCGAAATGTGCAGTAATTATACTTTACAATCTTCATAATGTACTGCATTTTTACTGTCAAAAGGTTAAGTTACATTAAAGATACACAGAACTGATCGAATAAACGTCCACAGGTCCTGTCCACTACCGTTGTTAGATTCAAACATATTATAGTTTGGTCCACCTATCTTCCCACAGCGAAACAGTGTATTGAAGAAAAAAAAGGCTGCCACTCGTCAAATAAAGAAAAAGCACCTTGAGGCCTTGAGCTTTGGGCAGCTTAATCTTGCGTACATTGCTGTAAATCTGACTGAAAGTTAACTCGTGTGGAAGTTTAGTGGTTCCGAACTGCAACCGTACACCAAGGTCCTGTATAACTGTCCAGCACAAAAATGTAGCTCGTGGATGCTTCAATTTTTTGTATCCTCAGCCCTTTCAATTTGACATTTTTTTGCATTTGGTTTGAAGTAGTGGTCAACAGCTTTTTTCATGTTGAATATCATTGCCTGGTCTACTTTGCAGACGCGGCAAGATGTTGGATGTTTCCAAGGAGAGGTAATGACTGTGTTCCAGTCACTAGGCACTTCAGTGACTTGATTCTATTTCTTATGGGAATTAAGGAGGGATCTTGATCATCGGGCACAAATGTATGACCTCTCATGGAAAAGATTTAAGTTATTTTGGAGAAAACTTCAGGCTGTGCACTACAGAGAAAATACGTATACTATACAGAAAATACATCCTGACAAAATTTTTACTCTGCGGCACATCCGTTTGAAATCAAAACTAAATTTCTCTCCAGACGTTGCCTACTTTTCAAGTAATGAAACAACAAAGCGTAAAGCTATCACTTCGTTCTGCCTGCCCCCTTGACAACCCTTGCATGATATGTAAACATCATTGCTTCATCACTGACAAGGTTGTGAACACCAGGAGCATAATACCATAGGTAAGTCGCATAAAAAAATGCATTAGTTGTTAGCTGAGGTACAGGACAGTTATGCATACAATGGTAAGCTACAACTGTCACTAACCCCTGTCGAGAATTCTGCTTGAAGCGTCTTTTTAGTTCATAAAAAACTTCCACTTTTCTTAGTGTACTTCTTTTTGAACAGTCAATCCGGATTTGTCACTGGCGTCAGCAGCGAATACCTGTTTCTCTAAAGCGTCGCAGGTAGAACAAGTGTCAGACTGAGGATTTTGTGACGGCTCCCAAACCCAAGGTCCTCGGCGGTACTTTTGGGGCAGCCAATACAAATTGTATAAAGCGTGGGTAGTGACCAGGATGTAGCTATGTCTGTTGGCCGAAAAATAATTAATGACAAGAATTGCGCCAGCTAGCATAAACAGATAACTTGTCTTTATTTCTGACGAAACGTGCACCAGCAATACAAGTCCAAGTAATATCCAAGACTAATCCGTGTTCTAAGCCTAGTCGAATACGATAGCAAATATCACACTGCAATGGCTCCGCTATAAACTCCACGAAAGGCTAGCAATAGACAATCGACAATAGACTGTCCGTCTTGGGGCCAGCGCTCCTCCTTATATGCAAAAGGCAGAGGGCGCTGCGGACCCGAGCTCAGCCATGGCGCGACCTCTTCCGTCGGCGGTAACGCCCTGAGACGCCGACGGCCGCGACAGGAACTGTGGCCAGCGATGTCACGGTCAGGGCGAGCGTCCGCGAGTTGGTTTGTTGGTTGGTTGGTTGGTTGGGTCCGTGGATACAACAGAGGATATCCTAGTGATATATCCAAGGTATTGAAAACTTTGCCGTAGGGTTTGCAGGGCACTTTAAATTGATATTCGTCCAGAGAAGAACTTCCTTCACAGTTCTCTTGGACAAATTCTTACGGAATGAGTAATAAGAAACCGTTGGTTTAAATAAAAATAGGCGAGGTTCAACAAGCTCTCTGAGTGGCCAAGGACTTGCACGAGGTCTTTTATTGTGCTTGCCTCCCCTATCGTTTGGAGAACCTTTGTTTGAGATCAGATACTGTTGGACAGTGCATAGTCGACCTCGAGAGATTGCGTGAAAAGCCAGGAATACCTCTCCACAAGCAGGTACGTCTGTTGTAGCATCAACAGTCACTCGATTTTATGATTTTAAAAAAAAATTGTGTGCAAAAGGTGTACTGGACAGTGAACCGGTGCCATCAGCATCAGTTGCTCCGCCTTCACGCACTACTTTGCGCGACCTTTTTTCACATCATCAACAGTGATAAGACCAGCCAAAGAGGAGTGCCTTGCATTTTTTGAGTCCATTCTACAGAACTCTGAAAAAAGCTGTTGCCTTTGTTCAGCCGTTATCGTTTGAAAACAACGTAGTCTTTTGCTTTTGCAACCAAATGGAGTGGAGGTTAAGTAACCTACATACCTACCCATCAAGAAAAGCAGATGAGAAAATTTACTGCCGGAAATAAAGAATGCAAACAGTGCTTACGTGTAGTCATCTCCAACCCGTTTGTCGGGAACACTTTTGCCGACGTAGTTCGTGTATTCCTCACCCATTAGCTTCTTTTCCTATATTACATTTCCTTTCTTTCCTCACGTCTGCTGCAGTCATGGACTGTGTGGCTGGTCCTGGCGGAGGTTCGAGTCTCCCTCGGGCATGGGTGTGTGTGTTTGTCCTTAGGATAATTTAGGTTAAGTAGTGTGTAAGCTTAGGGACTGATGACCTTAGCAGTTAAGTCCCATAAGATTTCACACACATTTGAACATTCCTCACGTTTCTTTTTTTTTTTTAGGCCACTGAACACTGTCTTCGGAATTCATTACTGGCCCACAGACACAGAACCTTCACTTACCAGTGAATAGACTGAAATAATACAAGTACTACGTGGGCGACAATGAGCACTCAGGGCGCACTGTCGCCTACTTTCACCAAAAATAGCCCTTGTCAAATGACAAAGGCTGTCTGCCATATATGATTAGGACAATTCGTGACTGTCGGGGATGGCTAAAAGAATGCGCGGAAATCACGAAAATGAAAAAGAAAAGAATGGCAAGCGTTGTTTTTGTTATGAAGCCGTCAATTGATCTGAAAATATTTACTCGATATCCACGATTTCACCATAACTTCATTAGCTGCATTAAATATTTTGCTTGCCGCAAGGGATTTGGTAATGTCAAAGATGACTGAAAATTGTTTTCACCATGCGGGATTCTTTGAAGTACCACATTCTTTGAAGCGTCAGGAATAGATGAATAGTACTGAAACCGAGCCGGAATTTAATGAAATGTTTGGATAAATTTCTGCATTGTTTGACTGCCCTACAGTGTCACTGGATGAATTTTTTCTGTTGATGCCTATAGGGCCTACGGCACCGATTGTGACAGCCCAAGACATTTTGGAGATAGTTCAGAGCTCAAATGACCGCATTGATGCAGACGCCGACAACGAATTTGACAATGAAATCAACAATTAAGTTCCCGCTCTAATCAGAATTGCAGCACAGTCTGAAAATTATGCACGGCTGTTTAATTCGAATGACTAAATAAATAAAACAATAGACAATTTTGAACAAATGGTTCAAATGGTTCAAATGGCTCTGAGCACTATGCGACTTAACTTCTGAGGTCATCAGTCGCCTAGAACTTAGAACTAATTAAACCTAACTAACCTAAAGACATCACACACATCCATGCCCGAGGCAGGATTCGAACCTGCGACCGTAGCAGTCGCTCGGTTCCAGACTGTAGCGCCTAGAACCGCACGGCCACTACGGCCGGCGCATCGTTTGGGGCGGGATTCTTATCAACGAAAAATTTATTACTTTCGTCCTAGCTTCTTGTAAACATCTTTCACTGTAATGTGTAGCGAATGCGTTGCCTATTGAATTCATCTGTTTCATGTAGAAAGACAAAAGAGAGGAAAAAAGTTCTGACAGTTGGGCGGCTCTCAACATTGAACGTATTTCCAACATGAAGGAACTAGCAGTGCTCCATACAATACGCAACTGAGCTATAAAATGGTTGAACGTTAGTAAAACAAACATACCAAAGAAATTCTGAACTAACTGGCGACCATTTAAAAAAATATTTCAAAAATTTAAATTTAAACCAACTAACCGTTTCTTGTTAGTGGTTCCGAATGATTCGTCCGTATGAGGCCGCGAAAACTTCCCAAGTCTCGTAAAGCAACAAGTTATTTTGCTTCCGTACTTAACGAGCTCACAATTTAGACTGGGGAGTGTGGTTGACCAAGACGCTTCCCTGCTTCTTTTGGTCGAAGTAGTCTAAAATGTTTGCTACTATTTGCACTCACCTTTGTAGGTGACAGACATCCGCCGTCTCACAGGTGTCGGAAGATTAGATGAATCCAGTGATGAATCAGTGATGGTCACTTTGCAAACCAACACAGAATAAACACCAATATACACAAAAAACACAGCACCCTAACCTAAAGACTGGTTCCGCGACAGTGTTTCGTAGCTACCGTTATCGGCTCTCGGGGACAAGCGAACATCTTCCGGCTTGCGCCGTTTTCCCTCCTACTGGCAGCTCCACTGAGAGCCTTCTTAATGTGTTGTTTAAGAGACCTATCCATGAGCGTCGGGTCGTAGCACTTCGTCACAAGGTCGTGCGATCTATCAGTAGGTCACACGTGTGTGGACAAATCGTAGATCGCAAGGATCAATCGCTGACGCTCGTAATTCTCAAGAAATTTGATGAGTGGCTTGCGATGTGTTGCAATGCAGCGGCGATTCATGTGTTTAGTCATTAATCACTGTTATACAGTTTTATTTCGTTTCGTTACCCCCACGTGGAGTTAACATACCGTATGTTCAAATTGATTGTTACTAAGAGAATACAGGTCCAAGCGACGCAGGCCGCAAAGTGCGGCACTACTGAGAGATTTCTTTTATTTTTCTTCTGACTGGTTTGATGCGGCCCACCACGAATTCCTCTCCTGTCCAACCTCTTCATCTCAGAGTAGCAGCATTTGCAGCTTACGTCCTCGATTATTTGCTGCTTGCAAACCAATTTATGTCTTCCCCTACAGCTTTTGCCCCCTACAGCTCCCTCTAGTACCATGGAAACCATTCCTTCATGTCTTAACAAATGTCCTATCACCCTCTGTCTTCTCCTTATCAGTGTTTTTCACATATTGCTTTCCTCTTCGATTCTGCGCAGAACCTCCTCATTCCTTACCTTATCAGTTCACCTAATTTTCAACCCTCGTCTGTAGCACCACATCTCAAACGCTTCGATTCTCTTCTGTTACGGTTTTCCCAGAGTCCATGTATCACTACCATACAATGCTGTACTCCAGACGTACATTCTCAGAAATTTCTTCGTCAAATTAAGGCCTATGTATGATACTAGTAGACTCTCTTGGCCAGGAATGCTCTTTTTGCCATTCCTAGTCTGTTTTTGATGTCCTCCGGGCTCCGTCCGTTGTTGGTTATTTTACTGCCTAGGTTCAGATGGTTCAAATGGCTCTGAGCACTATGGCACCCAGCATCTGAAGTCATGAGTCCTCTAGAACTTAGAACTACTTAAACCTAAGTAACCTAAGGACATCACACTCATCCATGGTCGAGGCAGGATTCGAACCTGCGACCGTAGCAGTCGCGCGGTTCCAGACTGAAGCGCCCTGAACCGCTCGGCCACCTCGGTCGGTACTGCCTAGGTAGCAGAATCCCTTAACTGCATCTAGTTCGTGACTATCAATCCTGATGTTGAGTTTCTCGCTGTTCTCATATCTGCTACTTCTCATTACTTCTTCGGTTTACTCTCTATCCACATTCTGTACTCATGGAATTGTTCTTTTTATTCAGCGGATCATGTCTTCTTCACTTTCACTCAGGATAACAACGTCATCAGTGAATCATATCATTGATATCCTTTCACCTTGAATTTTAATTACACTCCTAAACCTTTCTTTTATTTCCGTCATTGCTTCCTCGCCGTACAGATTGAACAGTAGAGGCGCGAATACGACATCCCTGTCTTACACCCTTTTTAACCCGATCGCTTCTTTCTTGGTCGTCCACTCTTATTATTCCCTTTTGGCTCTTGTACGTAATCTATATTATCCGTCTCTCCCTATAGCTTACCCCCATTTTTCCAGGATTTCGAACATCTTGATCCATTTTACATTGTTGAATGCTTTTTCCAGGTTGACAAATCTTACGAACGTGTCTTGATTTTTCTTTAGTCTTGCTTCCATTATCAACCACTACGTCAGAATTGTCTCTCTTGTGCCTTTACCTTTTCTGGATCCAAACTGATCATCATCTAGCGCATTCTCAATTTTCTTTTCCATTCTTCTGTATATTATTCTTGTCAGCAACTTGGATGCATGCGCTGTTAAGCTGATTCTGCGATAATTCTCGCTCTTGTCAGCTCTCGCAGTCTTCGGAACTGCGTGGGTGATACTTCCGAAAGTCAGATGTTATGTCACCAGACTCATACTTTCTACACACAAACGTGAATAGTCGTTTTGTTGCCACTTCCTCCAATGATTTTAGAAATTCTGATGGAATGTTATCTATCCCTTCTGCCTTATTTGATCTTAACTCCTCTAAAGCTCTTTTAAATTCTGGTTCTAATACTGGATCCCCTATCTCTTTTAAATCGACTACTGTTTCTTCTTCTATTACATCAGACAAATCTTCCCCTCCTAGAGGCTTTAAATGTATTCTTTCCACCTATCCGGTCTCTCCTCTGCATTTAGCAGTGGAATTCCCGTTGCACTCTTAATGTCACCGAAAGTTGTTTTGGCTTTCCTGTATGCTGAGTCTGTCCTTCCGACAATCATCCCTCTTTCGATTTCTTAACATTTTTCGTACAACCATTTCGTCTTAGCTTCTCTGTACTTCCTATTTATTTTATTCCTCAGCTATGAGGAAACGCAGAATAACGGGAATTTTTGAAATGAGTTGTGGCAGCCATGGGCAGGTGGCAGCACAGCGAGTTAGTGGCAGTTAGCGAGTAAACAGACCGCCATGTCAACAAACATGGATCATTGGGACGGACAACAGCGTGCGTTAGCCATAAAAATATTTTATAAAAACAATGATAGTGTGGTCCCGGCGCAGAGGGAGTTTCGACGTTTTTATAATTTAGGTCGTCACGATGCCGTTCCGTCGAAACACGCGATAAAATGTTGGACTAATAAATCTGAAGAGACTGGATCTACCCTCAAGAAGAAATCAACAGAACGACCAAGAAGAGAGCGTTGTCCAGCGAACATTGATGTTGTACGTGAGTTTGTCTTACGGAGCCCACAGAGTTCAATTCGTCAGCAAGCAGCAGTGGTCGGAATGTAGGCAACAGTGGTCGGAATGTCCCGGGAGAGTGTTCGCAGAATTCTTCATCTTGATTTAAAATTTCATCCGTACAAGCTACAGATGGTGCAACAATTGAAGGACAACGATTACCGGTTACGATTAGGATTCTGTCAACAAATGATAACAGCCGGCCGCGGTGGTCTAGCGGTTCTAGGCGCGCAGTCCGGAACCGCGCGGCTGCTACGGTCGCAGGTTCGAATCCTGCCTCGGGCATGGATGTGTGTGATGTCCTTAGGTTAGTTAGGTTTAAGTAGTTCTAAGTTCTAGGGGACTGATGACCACAGATGTTAAGTCCCATAGTGCTCAGAGCCATTTGAACAAATGATAACAAAAATAACAAAGACGATGAATTTCTAAAGAAGTTGTGGATGCCAGATGAGGCACATTTTCATCTCACATGTTATGTGAATAAACAGAACTACCGTTACTTGGCAAACACAAACCCTAATGACGTTCATGAGCGCCCTTTACACGCTAGTGAAGTGACAGTATGGTGTGGCGTTTCATCACATGGGATCATCGGGCCGTATTTTTTCGCAAATGAACAGGGAAACACAATAACTGTCAATGCCGATCGTTACGTGGAGATGTTGCGAACTTTCGTGTCACCTGCATTGAACAACTTTCCAAACGTTCAAGAAGCCTGGATTGAACAGGACGGAGCGACATCACACACAGCACGGCAGCCAATTGCATATGTGCGAGAATTGTTTGGCAACCGTGTAACCTCACGATTCGGTAACGTTCCGTGCTCCCCTAGATCGCCAAATTTATCCGTTTGTCATTTTTTCTTGTGGGGGCTGCCTCAATAGCAAAGTCTACACGATTCGACCAAGAACCCTTTAAGTTAAAACAGAGAATTCGGGATGCAATTCACAGTGTCTCATGTGCCAGCCGAGATGTTGCCGCGGCCAGTGAGGAATCTCAACAGCAGATTTCACGAATGTATTCGTACAGGAGGACGCCATCTAAATGACGTAATTTTTTAAAAAAATGGTAAATGGCATCAGTGTTTCGTAAATGCCAAAGTTGTAAGGTTTAAATTACAATGAATGCAATTTCTTTCCTTCATCACTTCTACATCTACATCTGCATCTACATTTATACTCCGCAAGCCACCCAACGGTGTGTGGTGGAGGGCACTTTACGTGCCACTGTCATTACCTCCCTTTCCTGTTCCAGTCGCATATGGTTCGCGGGAAGAACGACTGTCTGAAAGCCTCCGTGCGCGCTCTAATCTCTCTAATTTTACATTCGTGATCTCCTCGGGAGGTATAAGTAGGGGGAAGCAATATATTCGATACCTCATCCAGAAACGCACCCTCTCGAAACCTGGCGAGCAATCTACACCGCGATGCAGAGCGCCTCTCTTGCAGAGTCTGCCACTTGAGTTTATTAAACATCTCCGTAACGCTATCACGGTTACCAAATAACCCTGTGACGAAACTCGCCAATCTTCTTTGGATCTTCTCTATCTCCTCCGTCAAACCGATCTGGTACGGATCCCACACTGATGAGCAATACTCAAGTATAGGTCGAACGAGTGTTTTGTAAGCCACCTCCTTTGTTGATGGACTACATTTTCTAAGCACTCTCCCAATGAATCTCAACCTGGTACCCGCCTTACCAACAATTAATTTTATATGATCATTCCACTTCAAATCGTTCCGCACGCATACTCCCAGATATTTTACAGAAGTAACTGCTACCAGCGTTTGTTCCACTATCATATAATCGTACAATAAAGGATCCTTCTTTCTATGTATTCGCAATACATTACATTTAGTTTTATTAGATTGTGGAAATGTTCCCGTTTTTCTGTGCAACCTGTATTTCTGTATTCCTGAGTTTCCTGGAACATTTTTGTACTTCCTCCTTTCATCGGTCAACTGAAGTATTTCTTCTGTTACCCATGGTTTGTTCACAGTTACCTTCTCTGTACCTATGTTTTTCTCTCCAACTTCTGTGATGGCCATTTTTAGAGATGTATATACAACTTTACAAGTTGCTATACCTTAGCGAACTTCAACCGTATCTCGTCATTCCTTACTACTTCCGTATCCCACTTCTTTGTGTATTGATTCTTCCTGACTAATGTCTTAAACTTCAGCCTACTCTTCATCACTATATTATGATCTGACGATGAATCTATATCTGCTCCTGGGTACGCCTTACAATCCAGTATCTGATTTCGGGTTCTCTGTCTGAGCATGATGTAATCTATCTGAAATCTTTGCGTTTCACCCGACCTTTTCCAAGTATACCTCCTCCCCTTGCGATTCTTGAACATATTCGCTATTACTAGCTGAAATTTATTGCAGAACTTAATAAGGCTTTCTCTTCTCTCATTCCTTGTCCCAAGCCCATATTCTCCAGTAGCTTTTTCTTCTACTCCTTCCCCTACAACTGCATTCCAGTCTCCCATGACTATTAGATTTTCGTCTCCCTTTACGTACTGCATTACCCTTTCAATATCCTCATATACTTTCTCTATCTCTTCATCTTCATCTTGCTACGTCGGCATATATCTGAACTATCGTTGTTGGTGTTGGTTTGCTGTCGATTCTGATAACAACAACTCTACCTTCACAGTAACACACTTTCTGCCCTACCTTCCTATTAATAACGAGTCCTGCTACCGTCTACCATTTCCTGCTGCTGTTGATATTATCCTATGCTCATCTGACCAGAAATCCTTGTCTTCTTTCCATTTCACTTCACTGACCCCTACTATATCTAGATTGAGCCTTTACATGTCCCATTTCAGATCTTATAGCTTTCCTGCCAAGTTCAAGCTTCTGACATTGCACGCCCCAACTCGTAGAACGTTATGCTTTCGTTGATTATTCAGTCTTTTTCTCGTGGTCACGTCCCCATTGGCAGTCCCCTCCTGGAGATCCAATGGAGTGATCATCATGACACTTTTTCAATTACAGGCCACATGTTCTGTGGCGTATTTTTAATGCAGTGGTTTGCATTGCCTTCTGCATTCTCATGTCGTTCACCACTGCTGATTCTCCCGCCTTTAGGGCAGTTTCCGATCCTCTTGAGTGCCCTGAACCTCTGTCCGCTTACTCCGCCCTCTTGACAAGGCCGATGGCAGAATGAGGCTGACTACTTATGTCGGAAGTCTTCGGCCGCCTATGCTGATTCTTAATCAGAATTCAAGCAGTGGTGGGATTCGGACCCGAGACCGAGTGTAACAGTTATATTCATTAGAAGTAGGGTTATATTATGTAACTGTGTATCTGTAATTACGAAGTGTGTATTCTTTGTTGATTAAGGTCATTGTTTTGTGACAGGAAATTTAAAGTATTGTAATGTATATATGGAAAAAGCTAAATGATGTTTAAAATAATGAAATTTTATAATATGTGTATATTAAGAAGAAAAACATTGTATATATGGGAAGCTAATTCATGCTTAGGGCACTTGTACTGTAACATGTAGGGAAGTCCCTCCGCAACGGATGTGGATTGGCGCAATGTAAAAGGTGGTTTTGGCGGTCGAACTGGGCGGCTCCTTGGTGTGAACGGTACGCAGTCAGTGGCTTGCCGTTGCACGGTACGCATCGACGGTGCCAAGGGAGGCAATTGGAAGCCGTTCTGCAAGGAATTTTGCCTCGGATGAGATTTGGCTGTTGCATGGTACTCTCGGCAATAAGGAATGGCTCTAACACGTTAAAAATCCGTGGCCGGTGTTTACAACTATATCTTCAATCATGGTCATGAACCTATGCAGGGTCCTCTCCTAAGTGATTATAAAACCGAGTACCATGTTTCAAATGAACTAGTGATTCATTTATGTTTGCCAAAATTGCAAGAACTAGCAAGAGTTAAAGTTAGTTAGAATGTTGCTAAAGTGCTCTCAGTTTATTGCAAAGTATCTTTTTGCAAAAATCCAGTGCAAGAATGTGTAAATGTTACTGTCTAAAATACCTGCTTCACGGGTGATGAAAAAGACATATAAGTTAAGCTTATTTGAAACATAATTTAGCCTTGATTACTATCATGAACGATTTTTTGAAGTTAATTGACTTCAGTGTTGAATAATTTGACTTGAAAAGTAAAAATATAAACTATTCCAAATGAAGTTAAGAGTTAATTTTGTTTGAATTGGTCTTTGCTACTGAAGTAATCTAAGAGCTTGACTAGTGACCCCATACTAGTTTATGGATCCCCATCATATTCTTCACATATTAAAAAGATAAGGGGACTATTATTCCTATTAAAGAAATCTGATATATTTCTATAAATGGGAGTATAAACAGTGTGATTGTGGTATTATTTATTTTCATTGTGGTATTTATGTGCCAGTTAAATCATAGGCCCCTCCTGGCAACTTTTAGTTCTGATCTTCAGGCAGGAACATTTCAGTACTGATCCGAGTAACAACATTTGATTGTAGCCCTTATTAGTATGAGTTTGGTACGAGTTTGCTTTCTGTGATTATTAGTTTGTGCATTATTGGCAACTACTGCTACCCACCGCTGAGAGTTCCCTGTGTCCGTTTGTATCCTGTGTGCTATTCAAAGGGAATATTGATGAAAGTAACTTAAATAACTGATATTAAATTTTCTTAAACTTATATTTCCAAATTAATGTGCCGAATTAGGTTGTCGACCGTTCGTTTTTTCATTCACATATGCGATTTACTACTTTCATTAAACCCAAAAGTTAGACCCTGTTTGGTTTGTCTGTTAACTGCAGTATATTCAAACTTACAGTCCGATACCTTTATGCCGACTAGTGTGGCCGAGCGGTTCTAGGCGCTTCAGTCTGGAACCGCGCGACCGCTACGTCGCAGGTTCGAATCCTGCCTCGGGCATGGATGTGTGTGATGTCCTTAGGTTAGTTAGGTTTAACTAGTTCTAAGTTCTAGGGGACTGATGACCTCAGATGTTAAGTCCCATAGTGCTAAGAGCCATTTGAACCATTTGATACCTTTGTCACGTTAGACACACATGCGATCAAAATTTCATAATCCTCTCAGAGGGTAACATCAGCTTGAGTAACAGCAGCCTAGTGTTATATGTCGCTTTTCGCGTGACAGGACTTGAGGTTTGGCTGTTACGGAAGAGTGACGTATAACGAAGCTAGTGTTATACGAGGACATTTTGTTTACTAATCAAAGACGTTACCCCTAGACCAAGGCGGTATAAGGTGAGATATAAGACCATATCACAATTCGTAGCGGCCCCTTGTGGTACTAAGGTGAGAGAGCTACCAAGTGCGAGATTCGTTTATGTTTCACACTCAGTAATGAAAACTGACACAGGTGGAAAGGAGGTGAGGGGTAGGGCGCCAAGTGATACGCCCTTATGTGGAGAAACGTTCTAGAACGGGTTGTCGACATGGAAAGACCCACCGTAGTTAGGGAGTTGCTACGAAACGCCGCTGAATTCGTGTCTGTTGGAACTACGATACTAGCAGCAGATATTGTTGTACGGTAGTTCTCATTGAAAAATCGGAGTTGATACCGACAACTCTGTAGTTAATAAAACTATGAAAACGTTTAGTGAGGAGCTTATCACAGTTAATTTGGTGGAAAAGAGAATTACGATAACTGAACCCTTTCAGGAAGTATCTTCGGTTAACATTATGTAGCTCATACATGAATCTTTGATATATAACAAAGCCCCATTACGAGATGAATGAACATATGGACCTATATAGCTTTCGCTGATCACAGTGTCTCGAATAATAACGGAAAGATCAGTCAAATAACTTAAATGAAAAATGATAAGGAACATTTAAGTGGCAGCAATGCCAAGGATAAAGGCCAAAAGCAATCACCAACCAAAATCATCCATTACCCTCATTAATGAAATTATCGAAAGAAAATACATGATTACGTTGCGCTTTGCAACAAACAAAGGCGTACAGCTATATACAGTACCGAAACTACGTAAAACAAATGGGTGCAATTCGGTGGTGAGAGAATAACGCGTAAAAGTCGGATTATCCTCATTTAGATCTTTCGTTGTCTTTAAAGGAGTAGCGAGGCTGATCAGGGCACCTACCAGAGCCTTAACAATATCCTCGATATTTCTTAGCGCTTTGTCTGTAATACCCTTCCTAATTCTAAGACCTCTGACACTGAAAAATACGGGGGCGTTTAGTGTTGAAAGCTGAAACCCATTTTACATAATGTCTCCGTGGAGAGTTTTTCCTTTCTAACGTTCTTGTTTATATAGTTGCTTTTCTGAGATCCATCTGCTCCTGAAAATTATTATCCGGTTCTACGTGAAGGTGAAGTGCTCACATACATAGATGGGGAACTATAATCTTAGCCTATCGGGCGGAGATCTCTTGATTGAAAGACCAGATTGCAAATGTGTCCAGCCCGTAAATTTCGTAGAATTGACCAAACAGCCGTGACGAACAATCGTTTTGTAACCTTTCAGTTCCTGCTTCTAAGAGAGGCTCAGACTGTTAACATACGCTGCTTCGATGCTTTCGATGCGCAATAATGGAAGGGGATTTTCTCTAGGTGTTTTCATCTGTCAAGGAAAAGAGCGGTCGTGGCATGCAATGTGCTTCGACTGTGCTTCGAAAACTCATATTAAATTCCAATCCCGCGTTTGATGCTGCTGGATGAACCTGGTCAACTAAAACGCGGTCCATAGTATTTTCCAACTTTTTTTTCACTGCGGCCATAAGCCACGATGAAAATTAAGCGGAAGTTCCAGACCTCACAGTTGGAAGAAGACAATGTGGACTGTGCGCTTCCGCTGGTGTTCTGCATATGTAAAAGCGTTTTCTGTGACAGAACAGTGTAAAATGGGCTCATTGGAGGATGTTTCTTGTTTCCAGTTGTCAATAACTGAGATTCAGTGCTCTGCTTTTTCCACTAATCAGGTCTGCAAGAGATCTGACAATAGCAGCCGGTCCATGAACGATTTACGTACACAGGTCCCGTCACGCAGTTTTCGTTGATGCTGTGTGACGAAGAATGAAGTCGCTCGTACGCTGTCCAGCGACAGCTCGCATATCTTGTCTGACCTGAGGTTCCTGACACTCCACTTTTGGAATTGAGCAAGATCCGTACACTCGATTCGTGTTCAAGACTAGCGGCGTTGAAATTCTCGTCTGGCCAACCAGAATTACGTTTTCGTCATTGCTCAAAATTGCTTAGGTGAATGCCGAAATGATTTCTTTGAAAATACAGCGGAAATTTTCCGTCTCCGTTATTGTCCAGTCCAATCTGAAATCGAGCATTCTCTCTAATGACTTTTACGTTGACAGGACGTTCGGCATTGTTTTCCATCATCCGCCCTTCCACACCTATACTCTGTAAAACACCGTGAAGTGCACGACAAGGCGTGCGTCCCATTGTGCCAGTTATTTGGGTTTCTTCCTTTTTCATTCACGTATGGAGCGCGGGAAGAATGATTGTTTGAATGCCTCTGTGCGGGCAGTAATTAGTCTAATTTTTTCTCACAATCCTTATGTGACCGACACGAAGGAGATTGTAGAATATTCCTAGAGTCACTATTTAAAGTCGGGTCTTGAAATTTTGTTAGCAAACTTTTTCGAGATAGTTTACGTGTGTGTTGAAGAGTCTTCAGTTCAGTTCCGTCAGTATCGCCGTGACACTCTTCCACAGATTAAACAAACCTGTAACTATTCGTGCTGCCCTTCTCTGTATAAGTTCAATATCCCCTGTTGGTTCTATCTGGTACGGATCCCACACACTTGAGCAATATAATAGAACCGGCCGCACGAGTGATTTGTAAACAGTCTTCATTGTAGTCTGATTGCATTTGCCATTGTTCCAATAAACAGAAGTCTACCACGTGCTTTACTCACGACTGGGGTGTCATCATTCCATTTCATATCCCTAGAAAGTGTTACATCCACGTATTTGTTGAGTTGACCGATTCCAACGGTGGCTCATTGATATTATAGCGACAGGATACTATGTTTTTCGTTTTCTGAAGTGCACTATTTTACACGTCTGAACATTTAAGGCAAACTGCCAAACTTTGCACCACTTTTAAATCTTATCAAGATCTGACTGAATATTTATGCAGCTTCTTTCAGATAGTACTTCATTGTAGACAACTGGATTAATACTGTCTGCAAGGCCATTAATATACAACATGAACAGCAAGGATTCCAACACACTTCCCTGGGGCACACCCGAAGTTACTTCTACATCTAACGATGTCTCTCCATCCAAGATAACATGCTATGTCCTCACCAAAAAGTCCTCAATCTAGTCACAAATTTCAATTGATTCCCCATATGATCAATGTTCTGACGATAAGCGTAGATGTGGTACTCGGTCAGATGCTTTACGGAAATCAAGAAATACTGCATCTACCTGACTGCCTTGATCCAACTTTTAGTATTTCACGCGAGAAAAGTGCGAATTTGGTTTCACATGAACGATTTTTTTTCGGAATGCACGCTGGTTGGCATGGAGGAGGTCATTCTGTTCAAGACGCGTCATTGCGTTTGAGCTCAGAATACGTTCTAAAATTCTACAACAAATCGATGTCAAGGATACTGGACGGTAGTTGTGGGTCACTTCTACTACTCTTCTCGTAGACGGGCGTAACCTGTGCTTTTTTCCAAGAACTGGGCACGGTTTCTTGTTCAAGAGATCTACGATGGCAGCCGCTCTGTACTCTCTGCTACATCGACGTCTTTTGTTTAATTGGTACCAAACCGATTAATGAGGGGACCTTCTGGGAGGTGCATCGAGTTATGAGCTCCCACTTCGCCTGCTAGTAGTGTGGGTAGACACCTATCACACCCTAAAATTGTAGGTGCCAATGCGGCCACGGTTTTCGAAATATTGCCTGTTAAAGTTTGGGCAGCTCTTTGTATACAGAAAAAATTTCTCTATTGTGGCAAGTGAGCGAGTAGTCTAGTGACAGTGACGAACTTTACTGTCTGGTTTAGGCCTTGATTTCTTCTAAAATGTCAAGGAACCTGTAATTAATTTTAGTTTGTTTCATTACTTTTAAATGTTAGTTGAAAATTATGTACTACTGTGGAATGTAATGACCAATAAAATTTTAAAAAAAGTTGACAAGCGAGCTAGACTCCCGTCCAGGCGACCCTGGTTCTAGAGCCGTCTATGGTACTTTTGTTTCCTTTTTTTCAAATGCCTTTTTTAATTTATAATTAATCATAACAAAAAGTAGTATTCCATAACGTCAGTGCAGTGGTATTTCCTGCGGACTTGAGAAAATACAGATGCGATTGCGACGAAAATGAATGTGCATTCGTACAATGTTCGTGGTGTCGAAAGTACAAATGTTTTGATTGTTTTTATAAAAAGTATCATCCGTTGGAATGTACTCTTCAAAACATAGGAAATATCGATTAACTTTCTATTAAATGAAACATATTTTAATATCTCATTCGTTGTTTTTTTTAAATATTCCCCTTCCTCAACGGAACAATATTAAAAATACAACGAAAACAAATTGAACAATAATAAAATATTTCAAGTAATTACATTACGGTTAATTTCCTGTTAAAATAAAAAAAACGCAAAAAATTGAAATGTAACATTCAGTTTGTAATTTCGATTTATAGAGGCTTGTAATTCTTTTTAATCAATTCCTTGCGGAATGTTCATGATTAATTATAAATTAAAACAGGCATTTGAAAATGAAGGAAACAAAAGTACCATGGACGGGACTCGAACCAGGGTCGCCTGGACGGGAGTCTAGCTCGCTTGTCAACTTTTTTAAAAATTTTATTGGTCATAACATTCCACAGTAGTACATAATTTTCAACTAACATTTAAAATGAATCAAACAAACTAAAATTAATTACAGGTTCCTTGACATTTTAGGAGAAATCAAGGCCTAAACCAGATAGTAAAGTTGGTCACTGTCATTCGGCTACTCGCTCACTTGCCACAATAGAGAAATTTTTTCTGTATACAAAGAGCTGCCCAAACTTTAACAGGCAATATTTCAAAAACGAGGCCACATTGGCACCTGAAATTTTAAGGTGTGATAGGTGCCTACCCACACTATTAGCGGGCGAAGTGGGAGCTCATAACTCGATGCACCTTCCAGAAGGTCCCCTCGTAAGACGTAATTCCTATCGGCAGCCAGATATCTATTCCGAGAAGATTAAAATTCTTCTGCGTGTTGTCCTACGTCATTGTATAAAATATGTTAGTTTTAACTTAAAACCAATGTATTGCCCCGAGCAAGGCCGTTGTAATATGGTCGAAATGTTGGTTTTAAGTTTATAATTAAAATATTTTATACGATGACGCGGTACACTACCCAGAAGAATTTCAATCATCATGACATGGGCCGCGGTACTTTACGTGTCTGGGTTACGCAACGTGCAGCGATCATTTGTCGCTTCCAGTAACCTCGTCATTTGCTATCAGCATGTCCTACTTTGTGCAGGTTTCCCTCATCTTTGAAAACATCAGCAGATGCTGGGAAATATACAGTTTTCCACAGGAGCTTATTGAATATCGTCCTTCAGGAAGTATTTCTGAAAGGTCTAGAATTACCTTGCATTTAGCGACTCCAGTTTGAAACAAATCCAGAATACAATCATGGGGTATTCACCCTCTCCTCTCCTTCATTTAAAAGTCTTTCAGCTTCTCAATTTCTCTCAAGAAATTTTGTCCTGGCATGAGCAGCGGCCGGCCGGTGTGGCCGAGCGGTTCTAGGCGCTTCAGTCTGGAACCGCGCGACACGCTACGGTCGCAGGTTCGAATCCTGCCTTGGGCATGGATGTGTGTGATGTCCTTAGGTTAGTTGGGTTTAAGTGGTTCTAAGTTCTAGGGGACTGATGACTTCAGATATTAAGTCCCATAGTGCTCAGAGCTATTTGAACCAATGAGCAGCATGAACAGACTATGGGTCTAGCTCTGGTTGTAAGATCTATTTCGTCTGTCATTACTTTCTTTGGCCGGCCGGAGTGGTCGAGCGGTTCTAGGCGCTACAGTCTGGAACCGCGCGACCGCTACGGTCGCAGATTCGAATCCTGCCTCGGGCATGGATGTGTGTGATGTCCTTAGTTTAGTTAGGTTTAAGTAGTTCTAAGTTCTAGGGAACTGATGATCTCAGAAGTTAAGTCCCATAGTGCTCAGAGCCATTTGAACCATTACTTTCTTTACTTTTCTTTCAACAGAAACTAATGTCGATATATTGGTGTGATGCAGTGAAGCATAATACGACGATATTTCTGGAAGAAGTTCTTGGTCACTCCAAGACATTCTCAGCGTTACGTTTACGTCAAGATTAAGTCTTTGGCAGTGTACCACACTGGTGGTATCGTGAATGATGCTGAATTTTCGTTGTGGGTTAACAATGCTTATCGCATCAGTATTCGAACCAGCAGCGAATTACTGACTTGTTGCAGAATATCTCAATGGCCGACAAAACATGTAGAATACCACTGCCGCTTCTCTCCTTTTTTAAGATACTGGCAGACTGTTGTGACAGTATATTTACAATAGCTGTCACCTGACTAAGAACTGTTGCACCATGGAATGCTTCACTTTGTGGATTATATCAGAACTGCGCAGTAGAAAGATTCATCCACGTACACATCTGTCTGATGAAGGGGCGGTAAGTCACAGCGATTCTGCAATTCAGACGAAACTGCCAGACAAACCATATTTTTCTGTAGAATGAAGACATTCAGGGGTTGAAAAAAGTGTGAAAATACCTCGCGAAGTGCGTGCGTGAACATAAATGCAGATTTGAGCCAAGCCTGCTGGCTGTGCTGTTGCATTTGACAACGAACGGCACTTGTCCAATTTTCTCAGTACGACGCGTCAGTCAAGGTCAGAACAGTGTTCCGTACTGTTATGACTGAATTATTTTACATGATTTTGAACGTGAGCTAATTGTTCGTGCTCGTATGATGGAGGCCGAAGTACCTGGTGCCTCAAGAGGCACCATATCAAAGGTTTTGTGGAGAAAACGTTAAGTCGCAATGCAGACGAAAGTTTGTGTTGGTTGATCGAGCCAGACTGTAACTGAAGAGAATTGCAACAAAAAAGAGAGAAAGGCAGCTGTAAAAGCCACAGTAGAACTGAACATCGCATTCTCGAACTCTGTAAGCACCAAATCAATACGAAGGGAGCTCCACAAACAGGGAATTGCAGGGCCAACTGGAATTCCAGGACCATGCCCGGAACAAGAAACGTGGAGTATGGAGCAAAGAAGGAAAGTAAGTCATTTGGTCGGATGAGTCTTGTTTCACCCCTGTTTCCTGCTTCTGGCTGAGTTTATGTCACAAGAACGACATATGGCGGCGGACCGGTGATAATTTGGTCATCCATAACATGGTTTTCCATGAGCGCCGTGGTTACTCTGCAAGGTTGCATTACTGAAAAGCATTATGTGACACTTCTGGGCTGGCCGCTGTGGCCTAACGGTTCTAGGCGCTTCAGTCCGGAATCGCTTTTGCTGCGGTCGCAGGTTCGAATCCTGCCTCGGGCGTGGATGTGTGTGATGTCCTTAGGTTAGTTCGGTTCAAGTAGTTCTAAGTCTAGGGGACTAATGACCTCAGATGTTAAGTCCCATAGTGCTTAGATCCATTTGAACCATTTTGACCCTTCTGGCTGGTCAGGTCCACCTCGTGGTGCAATGTTTCTTCCCCAGTGGTGATGCTGCGTTCCTACGGGACAGGGCCCCTGTTCACATTGTCCAGGGTTGGTTTTTTTAGTACGAGAGTGAATGTCGCTTTTCCCCTGGCCACCAGAACCACCAGATCTCGACGTTATTAAACCATTGTTGTCTACTCTGGGTAGAAAGGCGCATGATCACTAGCCATCTCTACCATCATTACCGGTACTTGCTACTACAGTATTTTGCAGGAAGGATGGTATAAGATTCTCTTCAAAATTATACAGGACCTGTATCTGTCCATTTCAAGACGACAGGGAGCTATTCTGAGTGCCAACTGTCTTCCTACGTCGTACGACAATGCGCTGTGTTGTGTCTTTTTGTATCTCCACATTATTGTCCGGCCTCTGTACGAGCCTAAGCGTCCTGAGAAAACGTGACCCTAGTTAGTGTACAAATCTTCCTTCCGTATATGACGACTACTGTAGACAAATAAGAATTCTTTCTTTCTGCAGGCGAAGAAGACGCCAAATTGATCCATTAAGATCTCAGTGTCGCAAGTTGACAGAAAAGTGGTGGTTTCCTACTGCCCACCCTTTTGCCGAATTTCCTCATGTAATCCTTTTTACTATACTCTTTCGTAACTTAGCCAGCAGTGAAACCACGCAAAGAACTACGATATTACAGTGCCTGCGTTATTCTGAAATACGATGCCATGTTCCTTCGGCACTGCTGCGATTACAACCGTGATTAAATACAATAAACGCATTCGCATCTGCGAGTATGGACATCCATCAGCTGTGTAATTGGATGACGGCAGTGAAAATTCGTGCCGCACCGGGACTCGAACCCGGATTTCCCGCGAGCTGTCACCTTACCATTTTTTCTTTTCTTTCTTTTTTTGGTTTTTTATTTTTATTTTCATTTTTGTTACCACTTTTTTAATGCCACTTTTTTCCTCAAAAGAAATCATTTGGCCAAAAAGTTAAAGTAAACTCTTTTTAAGTCCAAGAGCAATTTGAAAAAAAGAGAGGTTTTGTTTGTTTCGTGGCAAAAATGATTACTACATTTTTTCTACCTCTTGTTTACGGAAACGGAGCATTAAATTAAAAAAAATGCATCGCCCGGGAATCGACCATTAGGCTACGCCCATCTTCCATTTGACGTCAACTGTGTGTCTGCAACCTGCGCTCGTACATTTTTTACGTGTATTCCCGTACAGAGGAGACATTTTAATTGTAAGTCGCTTGCGCGGTGTCGGTGGAGACTTACAATTATACGGTGCCTATGTTGTGCATACGTACGATGCAATTAATATGTGTCCCCTGTTCGGTAATATACATAATGAATGCACGATTACTGGTTGTAGACACATGGTTGACGACATATGGAAGTTTGGGCCTGGCCGTGGGGCGTGCTGGGGTAAACTAATGGTAAGACAACCACTCGCGGTAATCGTGAAATCTGGGTTCGAGTCCCGGTCCGGCACGAATTTTCATTGTCGTCATTTCATTATACAGCTGATGGCTGTCTGTAATCGCAACTGCGAATACATTTCATGTATGTAAAGAACTCGTTCAAGTTTAGTACGTGTTGCGTGGACATCCGGCTCGCATTGCTAACATTGCCGTATTGGAGCAGCGGCTTTGCTTTCCGACCGCCCTCATTACGGCAGTGATTGATGAGCAGAGTGGGGGCTCGTAATTGCGATCCACCCGCCGTAACCGGTTCTGGCCCATATCGGGCCGGCCTGGGAACTCCCCCGCCGAGTCGTGGGTGTGTCCGCGACCTGTTACTGCGCGTCTGCCGCGATACTGTACCCAGCTGCAGCCCACTAACCGCTTCCTGGTTTTCAGTTTCGTCCGGAAGGCTGCGTGGGCGTGGCCTCTGATAACCTGACGCTCGGTTGACGCAAAGTGTGTCAGACTTCTCGGTAAACCCATCAAAGTGTATCAGGAATTGCGGTGATTTTCCTGATATTGAGTGGCCACCTTAAGTGAGGTGTTATTTCTTCACATCAACTAGTTTGGAGAGTAAGCACTGTACGAATCTTTCACTCAGTGGTTAGAACCAGTAACCAAGATTCGTCTTCCTTGAGCAAGTGTAAATTCTACTTACATAACGAATGCAAACCAATTTTGCTGTTCTGCAAACGTTATAGTATTATGGTGTTTACTAACTGTGGCCTGAAAAAGCCGGCCGGAGTGGCCATGCGGTTCTATGCGCTACAGTCTGCCTCGGGCATGGGTACGTGTGATGTCCTTAGGTTAGTTAGGTTTAATTAGTTCTAAGTTCTAGGCGACTGATGACCTCAGAAGTTAAGTCGCATAGTGCTCAGAGCCATTTTTTTGTGGCCTGAAAAAATGTTTCATTGAATCAAAAAGTTTGCTCTAACATTCAGTAGGCATATTAGAAAGTTGTTACAAAAGCAAACAGTACTTTATTACAAATTTAAGCGAAGTCAAAGTATGGTTGTCAAACAGAAGATGATCGTACCAAAAATGAACCGAAGGGATGCGATGAGAGAAGAGTTCAGAGAATTCAGTGAATTTTGCCATCAGCACTGACAAAAAATTCGATGTATTGGTCGTACGTAAAGTCAATAAGCGTTAGACGCTGTAATATGGATGTAATACCAAACTTTTTTTTTGCCTGTTACTTTTATTATAACTTTGATGTACTTGGTTTATTCTCTAAATCTTTAGATGCTAGATGTTAATTAGAAATGTAATATGTATTGTATCTTGCATTAATTATTCTGTATTACGAAGTAATTATTCTGGGTTAATGCCGTTAGGGAAAGTTAGGAAGAACAATATCGTTGGTAGAGAGCAAAAACTTGTGCGTGGGCGCTGTCTATGGACGCGTGTGTGACGTCAGAGCAGAGTGCGCGGAACACCTATTTTAATACTTGGTTGTAAGACGTGAGAGTGAACACACGCAAGTGGCGTGTACTGTAGAAAGCTGGGCCTATGTGAGCCGGAATTGTTATTAGCGATGCACCAAGAGTATGACACATATGGGCAGATGTAAGAGGCTCCAATTACGTCAAGAGTCTGTCCTGTAATTAGTCATTGCTGATGGTGTGCCAGCATTATTACGTTGAGCAACAGGGGCATTGTCGACGACGCCGAATACGAGGGCTTAACGTCTGTAACGAAATGTGAGATCGTTTCAGTTTCGTTCGTTCACGTTTTAAACTTTGTGAGGCATTACCCGGTGACATAAGTTGAGTGACTTTAACTGATTAATAAATAAAATGTAAAAGCTGTGGGTACCTAATCTTGTCATTATCATCACTCAATGTCACCAACTTAGGATCCAGTTCCTTTCCAGTTATTGAACATGCGAGAGCCGTAGTTTAAAGCTAAAAGAATATTAATAAAGGTTTATCTTTGCCATTGTTGTTTGCTTGCTCGAATGATAACTGAAAATAATTACAGTAATAAAAACGACTCAATAAGTTAACTGTGTTGCTCAATTACATTCAGAGGCAAGCTTATACTTTTTAATTAAATGAAGACAAAATAAACTAAAGGAACTTTAAGTAAGTTCGGCAATCTCAAATCTAAGAAAAGAATTCTTAAGGTTTTTATAAATTCCTTCCCTGTATGTGTTTTATTGATCTTGTTATGTGGCGGCTAGGTTCGTACGTCGGCTTCGCCAAAGAAAGGCAACACTTGCTTATTCAAGCCAGTAAATTTTCATAGTAATTATAATCCATTGAAAGTACGTGGCCTGCATTATCCAGAAATCTAGTGAATGTAAGTAAACCTTGATCTGAGGCTGCATAAATCATTGTCGTAACAAAAGAGCTGCCTCTGATCAGCCGTTTACAGTAATGAGTTTAAATATCTTTTCCAAATTAACATATCTGAGCATTGAGAGTATAAGACAATTGCTTTCTTTGTTCATTATTATTTCGTAACTTGTTGTGTTGTCAGAAACGTATGTCGACCTGTGGCTTCTACACGTACAGTCCAACAGTTACGTTTCATTGTTGTCCGGAAAAAAAAAAAAAAAAAAAAAAATTGCATCACCTCGGTTCCGAGAGTTCCGGAACCTGTACAGAAAATTGGAATAGAGATCAACATAAACATCATTTCCGCCGTTTTTATTGCTTATGAAAACCACACCTTGCATTTTGTACCACCATACAGCGAGACCTTCATACGTGGTAGTCCAGATGGCTGTACACTCCGTTACCTCTAATACCCAGTAGCACGTCCTCCTGCACTGATGCATGCCTGTATTCGTCGTGACATACTATCCGCAAATTCATCAAGGCACTGTTGGTCCAGATTGTCCCACTCCTCAACGGCGATTCGGCGTAGATCCCTCAGAGTGGTTAGTGGGTCACGTCGTCCATAAACAGCCCTTTTCAGTTCAGCCCAGGCATGGTCGATAGGGTTCATGTCTGGAGAACATGCTGGCCACTCTAGTCGGGAGATGTTATCCGCCAGCTGCTGTGGCCGTGCGATTCTAGGTGCTTCAGTCCGGAACCACGCTGCTGCTACGGTAGCAGGTTCGAATCCTGCCTCGGGCATGGATGTGTGTGATGTCCTTAGATTCATTGGGTTGAAGTAGTTCTAAGTGTATCTAAGTGTAAGGGACTGATAACCTCAGATGTTAAGTCCCATAGTGCTCAGAGCCATTTGAACCATTTGTCGTTATCCTGAAGGAAGTCATTTACAAGATGTGACGATGTTGGCGCGAATTGTCACCCATGAAGACAAATGCCTCCCCAATATGCAGCCGATATGGTTGCACTATCGGTCGGAAGATGACATTCACGTATCGTATAGCCGTTACGGCGCCTTCCATGACCACCAGCGGCGTACGTCGGCCCCACAAAATGCCACCCCAAAACAGAAGGGAACGTCCATTTTACTACATGCGCTGAACAGTGTGTCTAAGGCGTTCAGCCTGACCAGGTTGCCTCTAAACACGTCTCCGACGATCGTCTGGTTGAAGGCATATGCGACACTCATCGGTGAAGAGAACGTGTTGCCAATTCTGAGCGGTCCATTCGGCATGTTGTCGGGCCCATCTGTACCCTGCTGCATGGTGTCGTGGTTGCAAAGATGGACTTCGCCATGGACGTCGGCAGTGTTGTGCACAGTTTGAGTCATAACACGACGTTCCATGGCTGTACGAGAAGCGTTATTGGACAGGGTGGCTTTGCTGTCAGGGTTCCTCCGAGCCATAATCCGTAAGTTGCTGTCATCCACTGCAGTAGTAGTCCTTGGGCAGACTGGGCGTGGCATATCATCCCTCCGCCACACGCCGTCAGGTGGCTTGTATAGATGTAGATCACCGACAGTTCCTGTCTCTCTGTATCTCTTCCACGTCTGAACAACATCGGTTTGGTTCACTCCGAGACGCCTGGACACTTTCCTTGTCGAGAGCCCTTCCTGGCACAAAGTAACAATGCGGATGCGATCGCACCGCGGTATTGACTGTCTAGGCATGGTTGAACTACAGACAACACGAACCGTGTACCTCCTTCCTGGTGGAATGACTGGAACTGATCGGCTGTCGCACTCCCTCCGTCTAATAGGCGCTGCTCATGCACGATTGTTTACATCTTTGGGCGGGTTTAGTGGCATCTCTGAACAGTCAAAGGGACTGTGTCTGTGATACAATATCCACAGTCAACGTCTATCTTCAGGAGTTCTCGGAACCGGGGTGATGTAAAACTTTATTTGATGCGTGTATATTGGTTGGTTGATTTGCGGGAGGGTCATCGGTCTCATCGGATTAGAGCAGGATGGGGAAGGACGTCGGTCGTGCCATTTCAAAAGAACCATTCCGTTACTTGCGTGACGCGATTTAGCGAAATCACGAAAAACCTTAATCAGGATGGCCGGAAGCGGGTTTGAAACGTCGTCCTCCCGAATACGCTCGGTGTGCTAACCACTGCGCCACCACTCTCGGTATAGGTTATATATTGAACAGACAGTGGCTACTTGGGCTGGCGACTGTATCAATTAATTTCTGTATTACTTCAATTAGATTTGCTGTGTAGTACTGACCAAATCCATATAAGTAGAAAGTGCTGTGCAGTAGAATAGGTTGTTCATTGTACACTTCTCTCCACTTATCCACTTACAGCGTTTTTTTTTTTTTTTTTTTTTTTTTTTTTTTTTTGAAGACGATGCCCTTGTCCAGAATCAAAATCACATTGAGCCTACGCCATCACGGCCATATTATCGTTTAGTGACGGAGGAAGTTAACAAAGAGAACCTCGAAATAGCGAATTCCGTGTTCTGATACTGTTTAACCGCAGAATGTCCAACGTTTTCTTCTTTCCGTAATCGCACGAATGCCATAATGGCTAATACTGAGATAAGTGATCACATTAAAGCAAATCAAATCATTGATCAGCGAAAAGACATCAGGGCCGCATGAGATACCTTCGAGATTCTACAGATTATGCAAAAGACCTTGCTCTTCTTCTGGAAGCGGTTTCTCGTAGGTCGATGCAGCAACGAAAACTGTTTGACAATTGGATAAAACTGCCGGTCATTTCCGTTTTGAAAAAGGGTTGTAAGAGAGATGCAGATAATTATTGGCCTATATCGCTGACATCAACCTGTTGTAGAATTATGGAACATGTTTTATACTGACGCATTATAATGTTTTTGGAGAATGAAAATCTCTTCTGTAAAAATCAACATGGATTCCGTGGATCTTGGGAAACACAGCTTGCTCTGTTGGTCCATAAAGCCCAGAGCCCTATAGAACAGGTGGGGGCAAATAGCGGCCCACGGTCTCCATACGGTCCGCTAATGGTTTCTGTACGGTGTGCCAATACAGATTTTTATGTAACAATTTATACCTTTTCTAAAATGCGTAGTTAACTAATGCAAGCAATCACTTTAAAAGGTGCGGCCCTCCTCTAAGCTCTGCTTCCACGAAGTGGCTCCCGAGCCAAAACTGTCGGCCACTCCTGCCAGAGACCAATGCACCCAGGCTGATGCTGCGGCCGGCCGATATGACCGACCGGTTCTAGGCGCTTCAGTCCGGAACCGCGCTGCTGTTGCGGTGGCAGGTTCGAATCCTGCCTCGGGCTTGGATGTGTGTAACGTCCTTATGTTAGTTAGGTTTAAGTAGTTGTAAGTGTAGGGGACTGATGACCTCAGATGTTAAGTCCCATAGTGCTTAGAGCCATTTGAACCATTTGGTTGATGCCGCGCCCACCACTTCCTGAAGATCTTCGATACAGTTCCTCACTATCATTTAGTAAACAATATACGAACTTACCAAATATGGGACCGAGTTCAGGTCTTCCTAGAGGACAGAACTCCACACGTTGTCCGCAGCTCGTGGTCTTGCGGTAGCGTTCTCGCTTCCTGCGCACGAGGTCCCGGGTTCGATTCCCGGCGGGGTGTTGTGTGTATTTCATCATCATTGACTTGCAAGTCGCCGAAGTGGCGTCAACTAAAAAGGACTTGCAATACGGCGACCGAACTTCCCCGCAAGGGGCCTCCCGGCCAACAATGCCATACGATCATTTCATTTTTTCCACACGTTGTTCTTAACGGAATAAAATTGACAAACGCAAAGGTAATTTTGGAAGTATCCCAAGGAGGCGTTGTGGGGCCGTTACCGATAATTATATGTAGAGATAATATAGTGGATAACTTTGGGGCAGTTTGCAGACCATCCTGTTGCCCACCTGCAACACCAGAAGGGTACAGAGAAATGTAGTAAGGCCTACAGGAGATAATGATTGGTGCAGGTACTGGCAGTTCAAAAAAAAAAAAAAAAATTGTTCGAATGGGTCTGAGCACTATGGGACATCTGAGGTCATCAGTCGCCTAGAACGTAGAACTACTTAAACCTAACTAACCTAAGGACATCATACACATCCATGTCCGAGGCAGGATTGAACCTGCTACCGTAGCGGTCGCGCGGTTCCAGACTGAAGCGCCTAGAACCTCTCGGCCACAACGGCCGGCTACTGGCAGTTAAACCCGAACATAAATTAGTGTAACAGACCCGTTACTGTTCGATTGCACTGTTGGTGTAAACAACTGCAAACAGTAATAGCCGTTAGATAGCTGGGAATGCTTGCATTGTGTTTTCGAGGTGTCGTATCTCAGTTTGAGGGATGGAGTGCCATGCGCCTTGCACTTGGTCGGTCAATACATGGACGGTTAATTCTGTTTGTGGATGACGCTGGAGTTTGCGTCCGATGATGTCCCATATGTGCTCGACTGGAGACAGATCTGGTGGTCGAGCAGGCCAAGGCAACATGTCGACACTCTATAGAACATGTTGGGCTGCAACAGCGGTGTGTGGACGAGCGTTATCGCGTTGGAAAACATTCCCTGGAATGCTGTTCATGAACCGCAGCGCAAAAGGTCGAATCACGAGATTGACGTACACTTTTTGCGGTCAGGGTGCGTGGGGTAGCACCGAGAGTGCTCCTGCTGTCACACGAAACCGCCCCCTAGACCATAACTCCACGTGTAGATGGAGTGCGTCCAGCACGCAGACAGGCTGGTTGCAGGCCTTCAACTGCCCTCCTTCTGGCCAACACACGGCCATCAGTGGTCCCGAGGCAGTACCAGATTTCATCAGAAAACACAACAGACCTCTGCCCTCCAATGAGCTCTTGCTTGACATCACTGAACTCACAAACGGCAGTTCTTTGTTGCGGTCAGCAGAATGCAGGCTACAGGGCATCTGGATCGTGGCTGTCCTTGAAATGATCGATTTGCAACAGTTCGTAGTGCCACTGTGATGCCAAGTGTTGCTCAAATTAGTGCTGCAGATGCAGTACGATGCACAAGGGCTATACGCCGAACACGATGGTCTTCCCTCTCAGCACTGCAACGTGGCAGACCAGAGCCTGGTCTTCTTGCGACCATCCTTTCTAGAGACCACCGCCGCCAGCAGTAATGTATAGCTGCTACACGCCTGCCAAGTTTTTCTGCAATACTGCAGAAGGAACAACTGGCTTCTCATAGCCCTATCACGCAACTTCGTTCAAACTCAGTGAGGTGATGATAATGGTTTCTTCTTCGCCTTGAAGAGATTTTGTGAGCAATATCAACTCATCACGTCCTATCTTAAAGGCAACTAACGCTCACGATCGTTACAGAGACTGTGTTTAAGGCAAACCTTATTTGCATCTTCATAGTGGCACTACTAGCATCATTGTTATATGGCTGGCGAGAAATTTGAATAAACATTATCTTCCAGGTGTAGAAACACGCTTACCAACTTTCGTTTACGTCGCATAACACCTTCTTGGTGTTGCCATTTTTTTACACCAGAGTATGACATTCTCTCCCTTATATCGTCATAATACAAAACGAATTGCCCGTTTTTGAATTTTTTCAATGTTCTCTGTCTGTTGAGGATCCCACAGTGTGCTGCAGTAACAAATGTTGTTTGTTTGTCGCTCAGTCTAGAAATATAGACAGGATGTGAATAAAGTCACTTATGTATCTTTCGTACAGAGTTGTTCTTATTGTTTCCTGTCCTTGTCACTACATAAATTTTATTTCCTCGTTACCAATTACGTCGTTGTCCGACGAAGGTTCTACAGTCAGTTGGAAATTTTGAAGTCTACAGAATTTCAGTACTAATTTGTCAAAACCAGAAATGCTTGTGTGTGGTGCAGTGCAGATGGTGGTGGTTGTTGGGATGTTTAAGGGGGACTAAACAGCTAAGGTCATCAGTCCCCCATGCAGTGCAGACCGTCCAATCCTGTGCACATGTTTTCTTCTTCTGCAAGCAGCAACCTGTCTTACAGAAGATACTCAGAAGGGCATGCGACTGCTTGTTATTCAGGCTGTGCCGTTATCTAAGTCAGTGACAACTGCGAGGAAACACATTAAGCTACTGCAGGTCGCGCAATCGCCTGTTTCCTTACTCGTTGCGAAACTACGCGAGATTAGCTCATATATTTCGTTTGAGGAATGGTACGGGAAGAAACATCGCCGAGATTTTGGTCGACAAATTTCCTGGTTTCTGGGGGCAGTTTGTAAAAACTTAAATTCTTAAAGTCGACGCAAATCGTGCTGGTGTTATGTACGACAGATCTATCTCTTTTGCAAGAGGCAGCTGAGTAAGGAGAAGCTGTAGAATTGTTCCTGTATGACTGTCGAAGCAATATATGCCACTTCAAGTGTGACAAAAAGGGAGAACCGGATATCCCCTCTTCTAACAGTGACTTTCTCCTTGCCTAATTCATACTTAGTTTCCAGCAGATCTCCAGTACATTCTACATGTCACGCACTGCGAGAGTCAGAACTTCTATTTTTGTGCTGTACCCGTACGGACAATACAAAGTGTTTTGTTTTCCTTGAAAACTAGGGTAGATGTAGGCGGAAGAGACGTCTGAATGAGTTAGCGAGCAACCCCCACGCTACACTATGTGATCAAAAGTATCCGGACACCCCTAAAAACACGCGTCTTTCATATTAGGTACATTGTGCTGCCACCTACTGCCTGGTACTGAATATCAGCGACCTCAGTAGTCATTAGACATCGCGAGAGAACAGAATGGGGCGGTCCGCGGAATTCACGGACTTCGAACGTGGTCAGGTGATGGGGTGTCACTTCTGTCACACGTCTGTATGCGAGATTTCCACGCTCCTAAACATCCCTTGGTCTACTGTTTCCGATGTGATAGTGAAGTGGAAACGTGAAGGGATACGTATAGCTCAAAAGCGTACAGGCCGACCTCGTCTGTTGACTGATAGAGACCGCCGGCAGTTGAAGAGGGTCGTAATGTGTAATAGGCAGACATCTATCCAGACCATCACACAGGAATTCCAAACTGCATGAGGATCCACTGCAACTACTATGAGAACCAAGAGTGAGAAAACTTGGGTTTCATGGTCGAGCGGCTGCCCATAAGCCATACTTCACGCTGGTAAATGCCAAACGACCCCTTGCTTGTTGTAAGAAGCGTAAGCATTTGATGATTGAACAGTGGAAAAACGTTGTGTGGAGTGACGATTCACGGTACACAATGTGGCGATCCGATGGTAGGGTATGGGCATGGCGAATGCCCAGTGAATGTCATCTGCCAGCGTGTGTAGTGCCAACAGTAAAATTCGGAGGCGGTGATGTTATGGCGTGGTCGTGTTTTTCATGGAGTGGGCTTGCACCTCTTGTTGTTTTGCGTGACACTATCACAGAACATGCCTACATTGATGTTTTAAGCATCTTCTTGCTTCCCACGGTCGAAGAGCGGTTCGGGGATGGCGATTGCATCTTTCAACACGATCGAGCACCTGTTCATAATGCACAGCCTGTGGCGGAGTGGTTACACGACAACAGGATTCCTGTAACGGACTGGCCTGCACAGAGATCTCACTTGAACCCTACAGAACACCTTTGGGATGTTTTGGAACGCCGACTTCGTGCCAGGCCTCACCGACCGACATCGATACCTCTGCAAGGTGCAGCACTCCGTGAAGAATGGGCTGCCGTTCCCCAAGAAACTTTCCAGCACCTGACTGAACGTATACCTGCGAGAGTGGAAGCTGTCGTCAAGGCTAAGGGTGGGCGAACACCATACTGAATTCCAGCACTACCGATAGAGGACGCCACGAACTTGTAAGTCATTTTCAGCCAGGTGTCCGGATACTTTTGATCACATAGTGTATCTATCCATGTGTGTACTCCAAGTCTCTTAATATCGACAAAAGAGACAGATTATACAGTTTCATGTTTTCGTCTTGTGAAGGGAATATTACGTCAATTATTTGATTATATCGAAGTTTTTGTACCAGAAAAAGCGTCTTTATAACGAGGAGAAATCGTCAGAGTTGTTAGCAGCTATGAATGAAAGTGGACTGTTACAGGACCGTTACTCTTAACGATGTGAAGATAAGCGTGATAACCACATGGGGAGAGATCAGAACTGTTGGGAGGATGCTCAAGTGTCTCCCACGTGAGTCGACGTAAGTTCTGGGTTAAGATATTTGTGATTTGGGGACATGCGTTTCCATCAAACAGCAGCACCTCTCGTCCCAATTTTCACAGATATGCTGTCCCATACACATCATAATTCTCCGATGAATGTCTACCGCCGTCTATTACTCGGACAGCCACGAAAAGAATAACAAAATGTTGGTCCTGTTTGGAGACTTTTGGTAACGACGGCGCCAAAGTTCATGTTTCTTTACCGTACGCGCGTCGTAAAGAGCTGTGTGTCGTAATGATCCCTTGTCTCAGGTCCGGAAACCATGGTTTGACTGATACGACATATGCAAAAGTGCAGCTATGCCAATGTTACAAAATTGTTAATGCCTAAGACTACGTTTATTTCGGAACACAGCTAGAGAGGCGTAAATTACAAAGAATTAAACTGCTCTCGTTTGATTTTATCATCGTTGTGGGTATCCAAGTGCTGGTAATTAGCGTTTCGAGAAAAAGTGTATCGGTCGTGGCTCGCTTGTAGCATGGCCTCCGAGGTCGCCCAATTTGAAATGGATGAGGTTTTTTTTTTGGGGGGGGGGGGGGGGACGGGGCGGGGGAGTATTTAAAAGCTTTGGTGTATTTCAGCCGTGTTGATTGTATCGGTGAACTACGAGAACTCATTGTGGATGCTTGTCAGTGCATTCAGAACGTACGTGGGTGTTCCGAACGTGTACGGGCATCGATGAGGACACATGCTGAAATCTGCCATTTGGAACACTCGTTGTAATGTGCGTATCTGTAGTTTGGATTCTTGGGTGGTTCTATTACAGCCATAATACTTCGTATAGAGGAAACTCCCAGGAGGAGTGGTCAGTACCCAGATATATGACTGGAACGATCATTGGAAGAAAAAAATGTCTGGCACAGACATACTCTAAAGTGCCTACATTAATAACTATGAGGACTTCTTCATCTTCTATACTGTGAAACAATTCTCTTCTACTGCAAGCTCTTTGCTTTCCGCATTTTGAGAGGCGGTACTATGGACCAAACCAATAAAAAGTTGTCTAGTAAAAATGGTGTCTAAAAGGCATACCTTAAGAGCTACGTGTTTCACTATAGGGAATGTGAACACTTTCTCATAGCTTCTAAAGGTACACGCCTTAGAGTCAATGTTTACTGGAATTTTTGGTCTTGTTTTGGTCCATTCTACCACCTCTCTAAATATGGAAAGAAAAGAATTTTCAGTAAAAGAGATTTGTCTCACAGTATCGATCGTTCCTGTCCTATCGTTCAGTACTGACAATGCTTCCTGGGACACCCTGTATATTTATTAGGGTCATCTGTTTATTTAATTGCCTCCGATCGCCCTTTTCGTTTATACTTATAACAGGTAATCTCGCTGCATATAAGACAAACACCAAAATACGATAAGAAATTCAGCTACAAGGACTTCCATTAGAATAAGTAAATAACGGCTGACAGTCCTATAGATATTGGTACGGAGCCGGCTCTACGAGAACTTCAGGAATAATAAGGATCATTTACACAATTAGCGTCCACGTCGGCAAAGATATTCCATTGACATTTATGCACCTTTACTCGCATCTGCATCGAGGCCACATATTACATAAGGTTCGAAATGGTCTTCCGTTCCTTCCAAAGACTGGCGGGAATGGTGGAAGTAATCGTGGAGAGGACGCACCGCCGTCCAGCAATCGTTTTTTGCACAAAAGTAGTTTCATTATTTTGATTTTATATACCCTTCCTGACTTATAGCTATGCTACCAATGCGATGGGGTAGATATTTCAGTTCGTATTACGAAAATTGTTTAGAGCGCAACGCGATACCGCGGGATAGCGGCGCGGTCTAGGGCGTCTTGTCACGGTCCGGGTGGCTTTCCCCGTCTGAGGTTCGAGTCCTCCCTCGAGCATGGGTGTTTGTTGTCCTTAGAGTAAGTTAGTTTAAGTTAGATTAAGTACTGTGTGAGCCTAGGGGCCGATGACCCCAGCAGTTTGGTTCCCTAAGAATTCACACACATTTTTCTGGCATCCTTGTTAGGTGGCTCACTCCAGTTACCAAGTTCGACGTTCAGGAGGGCAGTGGGGTGCATACGATGGCAGAGAATGAAATGTGGATCTAGCAGCTCACTGGTTCTAAGTACATGTCACCCCGTCATCGACTTCATGCAGTGTACACACAAACAAGTATACACTAGGGTTTGAATTTTTTGTCTAGGATGTTCCTCCCAGAATTAAATTCAAATATACTGCCCATTTCCCTGTTCTAACCAAGATTTTCAGGAAGTTTCCCTTGGTTGTAGGGCAAATGCCGCAACTGGAAATCTCTCTCTCAGATATTGTCAATTGCTATGCACTCTGCCTCACTATCGGGTCGCCTGGCTTCTGGCTGAAGAAAGTGCCTTACTCCATAATATCTCATTACCCGAACAGTCAGCTCCATTTAGGAAAAAAAAAGAAAGAAAACACTTGGCTCTGGATCGAGGCAGAAGGAAGCGAAATGTTTTAACTTGACGTAAAAGGTGCGCTAGAAAGCAGAAAACATCTGTCGTGAGGCCCAGTGCTTAATGCAGCAAGCTAAGCTGTTAAGTCTAATAAAGCGGAATGTAATTAATACGTTTGTGAAGTAATTAAAGGAGACTAACGGAACGAGGCGCACTCTCGTTGATAATAGTGATTCGAAATTTTTGCAGCTTGCCAGAACCTGTTGCAACAGTCACACAAAACTGTAACCTGGTTCCGAATGAAACAAGATTACCAGCCGTCAATCGGTTCTTCTTCGTTACGCAACGTTTACGTAGATAACCACGCGCTGCGACGACAGACATTCAATTCATACTCGGTATATTCTCCACCTGCATTAAGACTGCGAGCCACAGC
Source organism: Schistocerca serialis cubense (assembly GCF_023864345.2). Classification (NCBI taxonomy): domain Eukaryota; kingdom Metazoa; phylum Arthropoda; class Insecta; order Orthoptera; family Acrididae; genus Schistocerca; species Schistocerca serialis. The sequence continues at coordinate 605,122,822 of NC_064643.1, forward strand.
CGGCCGAAGTGGCCGTGCTGTTCTAGGTGCTACAGTCTGGAACCGCGCGACCGCTACGGTCGCAGATTCGAATCCTGCCTCGGGCATGGGTGTGTGTGATGTCCTTAGGTTAGTTAGGTTTAAGTAGTTCTAAGTTCTAGGGGACTGATGACCTCAGAAGTTAAGTCCCATAGTGCTCAGAGCCATTTGAACCATTTTTAAAAATGTACATAGTTCCATTTTAAAAACAACCACATTTGTGCTGGATAAAAATATTACTGGTGCTTTCTATCACTTGTAGAACGCCAGCGGTTCTGAAAGTACCCGAAATTAGTAGATTACGTGTCACGTCCTGTAAATATTACCATCAAGCGAAGCTGCTCAGATCGCATGCAAATATCTCTCTATAACTTCTATGGTTTTATGTCGCAGATAGCTTTTAATATCATACACTTGTCGCGTCTTAATTCATGCTTTCTTTATGGTATCGAAAAATTAAAAACTTTTCCGGATCAATACATTAAAATAAAATATTTATAGTAAGGTGTTAAAAACAAAGAAGAAACCTCCTGTTTCATAATTAACTAATAAAGCCAACTTTTTCGCCTCATTTCCTTCTTTGTACAACAACAATCGTAACTTCATTCGGTAATATATGACGAAACGGAATGGCAGCAAGGTCTTCGTCGATGTTATACTGTAATATAATTACGTACAGTTAGTGCAATTCACTCTGTAGATCGCGCATGCTTGCAGGTGTAGGAAACTGACTTTTCATAAAGTGGAACTAAACTGGTGTGATGCAAATATACGAATAAGTTGCGAGAACGGCTCGGGCGAACGTTATCATGTAGGACTCTGCCACCCAGGTGCGAGAAGACATGACTCATTAATCTGGTGATGTTACGTAAAGCAAACCTGCCGCATTACTAAATTCATGCATGTGATTGCATATTGCCTAAAGGTGGATAAGGGTATATAGTAGTGTAAAATACTTAGCTAGAGTATTTGTTTAGTAGCCTATTGTCTAAATATGCGAATTGTGACCGTTAACTGTTGTTTTCTTAATTATTCTACTTCCGATAACCACCCGTTATTTTGTTTTGCAGGACTTAACGAACATATTTTGGCAATCTTTAGATGTGCTTACATGCATATTATTAGTTATGCAAATACATACATAAGTAAAATTGCTATTAAGTGTTACGTTATGGAATGTAAAATGCGGCATGTGTCCTGTTGATGTCGTTGGCAGTGTGAGGGCTGAGGAGTGGCGAGAATACGTAGCCCCCAAGTTCTTAGCTGCTATATGAAACTTATTTTTTTTTTTCTCCCAATACTCCGACTGTCGCCGTAGATTTTTGCACACATTGTTCATGTTGTAGGCATTAGTACATTTTTACGTCAGTTGCGTTAGCGTACCCGACTGATCTGCGGCAGTGGTCAACACACTGAAGTAAGGAACAGGGTTCAACATATTCTGTTTTCTGCCTTTTCTCTAAACCACTGAGGTGAATACCGAGATAGTCTCAAGCCGATGTCCTTCAGCATGCTTGTCCGCCCAAATATGCGGTTCTCTAATGAGTTCGTCATCGATTGAACGCAACTCTTCCTTACGTCCTTTACTGATGTACAACTTCCGCGTACTTTCTACATGCCAAATTTGACATCGTGTTTCCCGCTGGTAATACCACACTGCGCTGCTGTAAGAAGTAAACTGTGCTACAGAGCAGTTTGGTGCGGAGAATGAAAGAAATTTCACTCTACATTCGTCGTATATTTCCTGACAAAAATAAATGGACCATCAAAACAGTGGATAAAAATATTTTATACGAGAGACTGTTGTAGACGTACGTGCTACTGTAGTAGTCGATTGTATGTAGCTGTATAGGGTGACGCCATTAAGAACTACGAGAGTGCCCGTATTTATATTGTATACGTGTATAATTTTCTCTGTTAGTTACTATACCATCAGTCATCTTAAGCACTGAAATGCAATGCCTATCGAATATCAGTCTGTGTTATGTTTGCTTCATACTACTACCGTTTACAATTGTTTCTTTCATCAAATTTTCATTTTACTCCCTCAAATACCATTGAAGACATATGCGAATGGTTTGGTTCAATTTAACATATTTTGTCATATTCCTTTTGTCGCCTTTTCTTATTCCAACTGAGAGTCTCTATTATTTTGCTGTTTATAGGTTAAATAGCTGCCTTTTTTAAAAAGTCAAACTTGTTAATTAATGTCAATGTAATCTATTAACTCGCCGTGTCCTTAACACATTCTCATCATATGTATTTCTGACGCTCTGGAGTGGTTTAGGATCGTCACATCTTTATTGTTTGATAACATATAGTTAGTTTTATGTTTATATATATCTGTTCCTCTCCCAGTCCATTTCCTCTTTTGTTTTGGTAAAATTTGGAGAGACAAACATATTGTTTTTCTCTGCAACGTAGGACACTTGACATCCCTGCTGTCGTACCAGACGTTTCCCACTGACGATCTATTTTTTGGTTTTTGGCCTAATTGTACCGGTACAATAATTCTAGCAGTGTTATTTGATGCCGTTGATAAGTTTTGAGAATGTTTGTAGATAGGTTCATAGCATTCAATGTTTCGCAAGAATTTTTATTTTTATTTTTGTTAAAAACAATACTTGAATGAAATTTTCACTCTGCAGCGGAGTGTGCGCTGATATGAAACTTCCTGGCAGATTAAAACTGTGTGCCCGACCGAGACTCGAACTCGGGACCTTTGCCTTTCGCGGGCAAGTGCTCTACCATCTGAGCTACCGAAGCACGACTCACGTCCGGTACTCACAGCTTTACTTCTGCCAGTATCTCGTCTCCTACCTTCCAAACTTTACAGAAGCTCTCCTGCGAAACTTGCAGAACTAGCACTCCTGAAAGAAAGGATATTGCGGAGACATGGCTTAGCCACAGCCTGGGGGATGTTTCCAGAATGGAATTTTCACTCTGCAGCGGAGTGTGAGCTGATATGAAACTTCCTGGCAGATTAAAACTGTGTGCCCGACCGACACTCGAACTCGGGACCTTTGCCTTTCGCGGGCAAGTGCTCTACCATCTGAGCTACCGAAGCACGACTCACGTCCGGTACTCACAGCTTTACTTCTGCCAGTATCTCGTCTCCTACCCTCCAAACTTTACAGAAGCTCTCCTGCGAAACTTGCAGAACTAGCACTCCTGAAAGAAAGGATATTGCGGAGACATGGCTTAGCCACAGCCTGGGGGATGTTTCCAGAATGGAATTTTCACTCTGCAGCTGAGTGTGCGCTGATATGAAACTTCCTGGCGGATTAAAGCTGTGTGCCCGACCGAGACTCGAACTCGGGACCTTTGCCTTTCGTGGGCAAGTGCTCTACCATCTGAGCTACCGAAGCACGACTCACGTCCGGTACTCACAGCTTTACTTCTGCCAGTATCTCGTCTCCTACCTTCCAAACTTTACAGAAGCTCTCCTGCGAAGCTTGCAGAACTAGCACTCCTGAAAGAAAGGATATTGCGGAGACATGGCTTAGCCACAGCCTGTGGGATGTTTCCAGAATGAAATTTTCATTCTGCAGCGGAGTGTGTTTTAAAAACAATACTTGATCTTGTGCCTGTGAGTTCTTCACTGCATATTATGATCTAATTTTTTGTTTATATTAACCGACCGGTACCGCTTGGTTTAGCGCTCAGTTGAGCTTTAACCCTATATCCTGCGTCCATTTTTATAGTGCACAGATTTATAGCATTCGGGTTATTATTAAGGCCGCTCACACAAATTAACTGGTCCATGCTCTGATACATATCTGGATGTATGAAGTTAGTGAAGCAGTGGCAAAAGTTTGGTGGCAAGCGACATGACGGCTAACTGTACTCACCGCTCTTGATGTTCGAATGCTCTATAAAATTTCTTCTTGGCGTCGGATTTTCAACTTATTAGAGCCATTCCTTTTTGCTGAGAATACTAAGCAGTAGCCAGATCCACATCCGAGGCAAAATTCCGTGCAAAGCAGCTTTCAATTGCCCCTCTTGTCACCGTCAATGTGTACCGTGCTACGGCTGGCCGCTTACTGCGTACCGTTCCCACCAAGGAGCCGCCCAGTTCGTCCGCCAAACCCACCTTTTACATCGCGCCATACCCCTTCCGTTGCGGAGGGATTTCACTACATCTTTTACATTTTACAATACAAGTGCCCTAAGCATGAACCAGCTTCCATTTAACGTTGTCTTTCTTAAAAACATACACATTTTATAAAAATTAATTTAACAAATCATTTTGCTTTTTTTTATATATTTATTACAAAACTCTAAATGTCCTGTCGCAAATCAATGACCTTAACTAACACAGAATACACACTCCAAAAGTGCAGCTAACAGTTGCATAATATAAACTTACTTCTAATCGATACAAGTGTTACATGCAGTAGGGCAAAACTGATGACATATCATTGACATGCAACGAAAACAATATAGGACCTAATACAGAAGCCTGGCGGATGTCATACTACCTGTCTCCCTTGTGACTCTGTAGTGCCAGACCTGAAACATTGCTGGCGACTCATCAGATATTAGCGAAACCACTACACTGCACTTGGCGAGAAATTTAGGCAACTAAAGTGTCGAAGTCAACTGTGTCAAAGGCTTTGCTGAAGTCTAAGATGCACATGATAGTCGCCTCTTCTGCATCCGTGGGGAACTTCAGGTCATCTTCTGCCTTTATTAAGGCAGAAGTTCTACTGCCATGTTTGCGGATATCTGGCTCGTATTAGTCTAGTAGGTTGTTTGTGGTTAGGTAGTTTGTTAGCTGGCCGTGGAATATATATTCTAAGGCCTTGTACAGTGCAGGAAGAATGCAAAGAGGTCGGGAATAAGAAGGCGTTGTGGCAAAGTCCGTTTTAGGTAGTGCCTTGATTAATGCTTGTTCTCAGGCCTCAGAGAAAACACTTGCGAATAAGTACTGGATGAAGATATCTGTTAGTATTTATATAAAAAAAAATGAAGTCCAGTAATTTGATCAGAGATGAGACTTTACCAGATATTTATACTCCAGACTTACTGGTCTGTCCCTCTCCAATAAAATACGTGTCATGTTTTTAAATCTATTAGCTTTTCATTAATCGACCACTTTTGATAATCGTACTGTGCCTCTCCCAGGCAGTTAATTGTGAATTGCACAGTAGTCTTGTAGCTGTAGATATCCCATTTGGTATTATGTAACTCCTTTTCTAATTACACCAACGTACCTTCGTGTTCAAAAAATTCTGCAATTTACAAGCCCTAAACAAAAAAGTAGTGTAGCGATAATTGATAACAAGAGCTTCAAAATCTTCGTCATGGTCTGGGTATGTAATGACCATATTACTGTGTATTTAAGCATATGTCGTATGGAAAGATGAAGGCATAGAAACAGCTGGACGTGGTCTGCTGATTGCTGTTTCAATTCCGGCAGTTGTTCGCCCAGACCGGAACACCGATGTTTGAGGAACCCTCACGTAACAGTGGGGATGTAGCGCCTTCGCGTTTCTGAGCTCCAGCGCCAGTTGGCACTTGTCAACTAGGACTATCTTTCTGATTCCGTGCCACGTCAATCAACGCGTCTTTTTCGTCCACCGATATTGCTGCTAGCAGCCGAAGAGAGCGCTATCGGCGTTAATTAGTTTGCTTCCGCCTGGGACTGTTATCGTAATTAAGTAAGGTTCGTCTCGCAACTCTTAATAAATGTTATTGTTTATTTCTTATTTTATTGGCACATTTCACTTCTAGTGTCGACATTTAAAGCAAGCCTATAATTTGATAATACCAGCCTGTAAATTGCCTCCCATTTAGTGAACAGTAGTAAGAGTTCAGTTTTCTGCTACCGTGGATGTCTGGGCCGAATTAATCGTAACATTCAGCTACAAAATCCCTACAATGTAAATACTTCCGTTTGCCTATTTAAGTCTGTATTAAATCAACTATAATATATCCGAGAGCAAGATGCAAAAATGACAATTTGTGCAGTACCGTGAGATAGTCCACAGAGACTGAAAATGGCAGCGCATTGCAACGAAGTTTATATAACTGTGGATGGTGTATATAAACATGTCTTTCATGAACAATATCATAGCATTTCGTTCATTGTTAAATTCAGATGGACGGCAGTTGTTAATATCTCTGGTCGCAATTGCTGCATATTTGTGTTTGCATCGATTTCTGAACAAGTTCACTTTGCTTTCATTGTCAGTTGTCATCACTGCTCTGTTAGTTATTATTCTGTTCTTTTTTTAAGTCTACTGGCACGGTGAGCGGTGTGAAGAAGGTAAGTAGTGCATAAAATCGGATACGAAACATTAAACGCAAAAAGGAAGGTGTCGTTCCCTCTAAAACAATAGACAAATATTTTTTATAAGCGTGAAAATGGGAATTTGAGCGCCTGATCGTTAGTAGCAACATTAACAAAAGAAATGTTCAAATGTGTGTGAAATCTTATGGGACTTAACTGCTAAGGTCATCACTTCCCTAAGCTTACACACTACTTAACCTAAATCATCCTAAGGACAAACACACACAGACACACCCATGCCCGAGGGAGGACTCGAACCTCCGCCGAGACCAGCCGCACACTCCATGGCTGCAGCGCCCCAGACCGCTCGGCTAATCCCACGCGGCCAGCATTAACAGTCAACGTAAAATTTTTGTACAGTTAATGAGCACAATAAGGGGTGGGAGATAGGTGGGGGACTGAAAAGGCTGTCGCCTGCGGCGGCGTCTAATTCAGGATCAAGGAGAAATGGAAGGAAAAGTGGAGAAGCGAATAAACTTTGACCAACATGCCAGAGATCAACGACAGAGAAAGATACAAGTAAAGAATAAACATATACCAAGGAAGTGAAGAAAGAAAGTAAATACTGAAGACCTCAGAAAAAGAGTGTGAGAGAAGAAGGGTAATAATGAACCAGCTTTGGGGTGAGAACAAAAGACCGCAGTCCATGAAGCATTGCCTGCTGTCATACGTCGGTGGAAATGAAACAAGACCAAGAAGAAGAAAAACCATATGATTTTCAATCGTTTGTGGCTGGAATTCACAAATGTGGCGAATTTCAACCGACCTAAAATAGTTTGCAAGTTAGGTTGAAGATCTTAAATTCCTCAAAGAAATTGGATATAAAAGCACTAAGGAATGAAGAGGCACACCTGAAGTTCTCCGAGGCTATAGATACTGCGATGATAAATAGCTCAGTAGACAGTTCAACTTAAGAGGCCTGTGCATCTCTAAAAAGAGCAGTCACAGAAGTTGGGAAGAAAAACATAGGATCTAGGAAGGTAACTGCGAAGAAATGGCTCTAAGCTCTATGTGACTTAACATCTGAGGTCATCAGTCCCCTAGACTTAGAACTACTTAAACCTACCTAACCTAAGGACATCACACACATCCACGCCCGAGGCAGGATTCGAACCTGCGACCGTAGCAGCAGCGCGGTTCCAGACTGAAGCGCCTAGAACCGCTTGGCCACAGCGGCCGGCTGCGAAGAAATCATCGGTAACAGAAGAAATACTTCATTTGATAGACAAAAGGAGGGAGTACAAAAATGTCAGATAAGAGGAGGAAGTACAAAAATGTTCAAGGAAATTCAGGAATACAGAAATACAAGTCACTTGCAAATGAAATAAGTAACAGAGGCCAACGAAAATTTTTTTAAAACTTTTTTTACTTTCATAGCTGATTTTTATGAGCTGAATCCAAATCTAGCCTTAGTTTTTTTGTATTACCCATAGTTTTCGAGCAATAGGCTTTTCTTACAACATAAGCATGGTTTGTATAATACTGGCCATTAAAATTGCTACACCACGAAGATGACGTGCTACAGACGCGAAATTTCACCGACAGGAAGAAGATTCTGTGATATGCAAATGATTAGCTTTTCAGAGCATTCACACAAGGTTCGCGCCGGTGGCGACACCTACAACGCGCTGACATGAGGAAAGTTTCCAGCCGATTTCTCATACACAAACAGCAGTTGACAGCCGTTGCCTAGTGAAACGTTGTTATGATGCCTCGTGTTAAGGAGGAGAATTGCGTACCGCCACGTTTCCGACTTTGATAAAGGTCGGATTGTAGCCTATCGCGATTGCGGTTTATCGTATCGCGACATTGCTGCTCGCGTTGGTCGAGATCCAATGACTGTTAGCAGAACATGGAATCGGTGGGTTCAGGAGTGCAACACGGAACGCCGTGCTGGATCCCAGCGGCCTCGTATCACTAGCAGTCGAGATGACAAGCATCTTATCCGCATGGCTGTAACGAATCGTGCAGCCACGTCTCGATCCCTGAGTCGACAGATGGGGACGTTTGCAAGACAACAACCTTGTGCACGAACAGTTCGACGACGTTTGCAGCAGCATGGACTATCAGCTCGGAGACCATGGCTGCGGTTACCCTTGACGCTGCATCACAGACAGGAGCGCCCTGCGATGGTGTACTCAACGACGAACCTGGGTGCACGAATGGCAAAACGTCATTTTTTCGGATGAATCCAGGTTCTGTTTGCAGTATCATGATGGTCGGATCCGTGTTTGGCGACATCGCGGTGAACGCACATTGGAAGAGTGTATTCGTCATCACCATACTGGCGTATCACCCGGCGTGATGGTATGGGGTGCCATTGGTTACACGTCTCCGTCACCTCTTGTTCGCATTGACGGCACTTTGAACAGTGGCTCTACCCTTCATTCGATCCCTGCGAAACCCTACATTTCAACAGGATAATGCACAGCCACATGTGGCAGATCCTGTATGGGCCATTCTGGATACAGAAAATGTTCGATTGCTGCCCTGGCCAGCACATTCCCCAGATCTCTCACCAATTGAAAACGTCTGGTCAATGGTGGCCGAGCAACTGGCTCGTCACAGTACGCCAGTCACTACTCTTGATGACATGTGGTATCGTGTTGAAGCTACATGGGCAGCTGTACCTGTACATGTCATCCAAGCTCTGTTTGACTCAATGCCCAGGCGTATCAAGGCGGTTGTTCTGGATACTGATTTCTCAGGATCTATGCACCCAAATTGCGTGAAAATGTAATCACACGTCAGTTCTAGTGTAATATATTTGTCCAATGAATAGCTGTTTATCATCTCATTTCTTCTTGGTGTAGCAATTTTAATGACCAGTAGTGTATTTACAGTAAGCTACTTAAAACAAATGATATGTGTTAATAGAGGTTTCACTTGTCAGCTGGAATTTTTTTGTATTTTCTTCCTCTTTTTTTTTTTTTTTCTTTTGAAGCTTCTTGTGTAGTTTTTTCTACGATGAGTCGCTTGCTGAACTTCTCGTTGAAGTCACCAACATTAGTCCCCCATCATGTTGGTGCTCCAGCACTTTAATGTCCTGGTGAAACCGCTCTCCTTGCTCTTCACTAACATCTCCCATATTGTCCGGGAAGTAATCACGGTGACTGTTCAAACAGTGAACTTTCAGTCTCATTAAACATCCTAAAGTTTTAAACTTCTTTAACATTGTAGCTATAATCGAAACATATTCTGGGTCTTTTTGATGTCCTACGAACTTTGTAACGATTTGCTTGAATGATACCCATGCTTCTTTCTTATTTAAGATCATAGTGGATTCAAAGTTAACATAAAACGCCAATTTTCTAATTACTGGCCCCACAAAGACGCCTTCTTTTAATTTGGCTTCTGAAAGGAGTGGAAGCTTTTGGCAGAGGTACTTAAAACATGGTTCATCTTTAGGCAAAGCCCTTACAAACTGTTTCTTTAGGCCTAACTTTATATGTAGAGGTGGTAGGAGTGTGTTTTTTTGCGTAGAATGTTCTTCTCACTAGGTTTTAAAGACTCCCTCACAGGCCAGTTCTTTCTGCACCAGTGTTGATCCCTAGCCCTACTGTCCCATTCAGACAAGAAACATAGAAATTTGGTAAAGCCACCTTGCTGACCAAGGAGCATGCATGTTATTTTAGATCGCCACGTATCATCGAATCATGAGCAGAATAGCCTATTTTATGTGACACTATTTCTAGGTTTTCATAGCTTTTTCTCATATGTACAGAATGTCCAACAGGTATAGATGCATACATGTTACTATTGTGTAATAAAACAACCTTTAAACTAGTTTTGGATGAATCAAGAAACAGCCTCCAGTCTTCCTTTTTGTATTCAATACCAAGCTCATTCATCAGACTGGGAATGTCTGAGCAGTGCACTAAATCACCTTCTTGTTGAAAAAACGTGGAAATTGCTGCCCTCTCTTTCGATGCATGTATATGCTGGTTCCAACTGCCAATAAGTTCTTTTCTTTTAATCAAGAGCCAAGCAATTTAGCTTTTTGTTTCGTTAAGCCCAGATCCCTAACCAAATGGTTAAGCTCGGTCTGAGTAAACAATTTGGGCTCTATACTTTCTGTATTAGAGAGGAAATCATCATAATCTGGTTCATCTAAATCAGATTGTACATCAGAAAATACCTCTGTTGGAACAGAATTTAAATCATCTGGTTGTTCAGGAACCGGCAAATCTACACCATGCCCTACTGGTCGGTTGGCGGACAGAAGGTTAGGGTAGCTTATTACCTTCTTGTTTTTCGAATTATGACCAGTAAATCAACACCGCAAAAGTAACAATCACCAGAATGATTTGTTGGCTCCCTCCATATCATAGGAACAGCAAATCTAAAGGCTTTTTTTCCCTTATTGGACCATTTTCTCAGATCTTCAACACACACACAACATACCTTATGTAGCACCCAAGATTTATCTTGATCACCAGGTTTAGATCCAAAGTATGATACATAAACCTTTTTCACAAAGTCTGTAATGTTCCTTTGGTGTTTTTTAATCTCAAATTCACCACAAATATTACAAAAACTGTCAGCAAAGTTTTTACAACCACGATTAGACATTTTACTGAGCACGTGTACAGGAAACGGGAAACTGAGGTTATGTTGACAGTAAACAAAACACATCTGTTAACACAAAAATAGAATCGACCTTTTTTGCCAGCTAATTTTTTTAGCAGTGCTACCAACGTAATCTACATTCATTACACATCCTTTTTAAATTATTTTAACTATATAAAAGCTGTTAAGTTCTTTAAAAAATCGCTTAATTTAATAAATTTGACTGTAAGATGTGAATGTAAAATAAATCGCTGAAAAATGCTCTGAGTAAAACTTAAAATAGTAACGACTATCACAATCTGGAATAGTCGTACGAAGAATATGCAGGGTATTTCCGTAAGGGCGTGCAAAAATTTAGTAGGACATAGAGATACGCCATGGAACAATTTCACGTAAGGAACCTGGTCTCAGAGAAACCAACTTAAGGAGATAATAGGAATAGAATCACATTACTGTGTACTTTTTTATTTACATTAGTTACAGTTAACTGTAAATACCATCACTGATACAATGAACGTACCATTTGTACTGTATCTTACAAAATGTGCTGAAACTGACGGCCTTCAACCTCAATGCAAGCATGACATGGGCGAACAAGATTCTGACGCACCCTGACAAATATCCCTGGCGTCTTTCGAATCACTTAACAGGCAGCTACAATTCTGGCAACTGATTCCATCTCCGTATGGATCTCATACCCAAGTGACTTTAGATATCCCCATACTAAATAATCAAGGGGATTCATCTCAGGTAACCTCGCAGATCATGGAATAAGACCTGCCCTTCCAATCCAGCGACCAGGAAATACATCACTGAGATGGCTGCGGACATCCACACTGAAGTGAGGCGGTGTACCGTCATGTTGTATCCACATCCTCTGACAACCAGCCAAGGGTACGTTCTCCAACAACTCAGGCAGAACTCTTTGCACGAACCTGAACTACAGGTGGCCATTCAGACGGCCAGGTGGAGTATATGACCCAATGAGATTGTCGCCTACAATGCTGACCCAAGCAACCACTGACACAACGCAACCCTTGCGCAAAGTCAGTCACAAGCATTAAATGGACTCGTTGTGGGTGATATGGGTGTAACTGTTGTTCGTGGAGTACTCGACAAACGCTAGTGTGTGCAGCGCCCGTTTCACCTGCAATACATCGAGTACTTGTAGTGGGGTCTGCTGCAACACGTTCGAGCACCTCCTCTTCAAAATCGGGTCCTTCGTTTCTTCTTTCCAATGAACTAATCGCCCGCATTCGTCAGTTGAGAGAAATAAACACTTGTCGTGACGGATGATGCCTGTTACGAAATCATCCTGTGGACAGTCTTTGAGCAGCGAGAGCATTGTAGCGTACTCCCCCATACACAAGGTGCATGCCAGCGAGATCTGCGAAACAGTACCGGTACTGCTCCATAGTACTGCACTCTACGTCTCTGAATAGCACTGAGTAGTGAGTGGGTCTGTCGTTGATTCATAGCACGTTCTGTCATGGGACAATGTAAATGCGATACAACTAAACCACCTTATGGACAAGTAAAGTAAACAAAACTTGCTTCATGACTTCCTAGTAAAAAGGCTCCTCCTTGTTTCCATATCTCCTTAAGCTGGCTTCTCTGACGGTAGGCTCCCTGCCTCAAATTGTTCAGTGGAGCATTGTCTATGTCCTGCAAAATTTTTCCCCGCTGTTGTGGAAACACACCGTACGCTAGGCTAAGATAGACACGCAGAGAAGTGTGTTCCATCGAAGCATTGCCTTATAAAAAAAACGTCGCCAATGGAATTTTGTACAAAGACATTACATCAAAAATTTAAATAAGCTTGTATTGTGAGTAAAATGTTACGCACAACATAACGAAGTGGATAACACTTTCAGCCTAATACTATAATCGACTGTGTTCACTTTGGAAAGTTTATAACAGGGGGCGCTACATAAGTTTGAACACAAGTACAATCCCGATTACCCTGACGCGACAGAAGAAGAAATCGATGTATAAGATTTTATGGGGGACGTATGTAGTTAACTTGTCCAGACAGCTTAGACGTAAATATACAGTATGTACGGTAAATGAATTTTAATTATTTTTCCGTCCAGTCTCTTAAAACAGTAGTAGTATGAGTTACACCCTTCTAAACGCTGCGTGAGATTAAAACCTTCCAGAGGCAAGTTATAGACTGTTCAAAACAGTTGTCGGATCAGGTGAGATACCATACACAATAGACATACGGTAACGTATTTTAACAGAAAACGGTAACAACTGTAATTTGTGTTTGGTACAGTATGATATTTTGCTGTTGCAACTCTTTACTTGAGGTTTACATGGCGTTTACGTAGAGCGAGGCACCATAGGGCTACCATAATAGTGAAACAGTCATTCTCGTTGCCCTCTAATATGGTGTGTGATCAGTTGATCACCTCGGATGGTCAGTATAGTTGCACACCCGCGTGGCACGGACAGTATGAGGTTATCAGTCAGCTCTTAAGGGATATTTGGCCATTCTGCTATGAGTGCAGTATCCAGCTCTGCAACCGTTGTGGGAGGCGCTGGTCTGGCTGCAGTGCGTCTGCCAAGTGCATCCCAAACATGCTCAGTCGGGTTTAAGTCCGGTGAACAGGCTGGCCAATCCATTCGTTCAATTCCCTCAGTTTCAAGCATGTTGACCACTGGTGCAAGTCTGTGGGGACATGCCTTATCGTCCATCAGAACGAACCCATTTCCTATAGCACCAGTGTAGGGCACAACAAAAGGTCGAATGATCTCGTCTCTGCACCACTGAGCAGTCAAAGCGCCATTCTCAACGGCATAGAGGTCCGTACGTCCGCCAATACTGACTCCTTGCCACACCATTCGTCCACCACTATGATGTTTCCTGCGCATAAGCACGATTATTCCGAGTTCCACATTACCTCCAGATGAGGGAACGACGATTGTCCGGCTGAACACAAAATCTTGACTCATCTGTGAACAGCACCCGGCGCCAAGCTTTACGACTCCAATCCTGATGTTCCTCCGCCCAGTTTCTGCGGGCTAATCAGTATCGTGGTTTTAATGGGACACACACCATAGGCCTCCGTGTGTACAGGCCACATTCCCGAAGGCGATGTCTGACAGTTTGTGTTGATCTTGTGTGTCCTGCTGCTGCCTGGAGGGTGCGTTGCAGGGTGCATCTCTTGCTGATGTTACCCGCAGATGACCTTGGCCTTGCCTTCTTTTAACAGTTCCTGTCGTCTGAAATAGCGTCCAGGTACTGGAAATTACACTTTGGGATACTCCAATAGCTGCAGCCACCTCCCTCTGTGTCTGTGCCGCTTCGAGCCGTCCTATGGCTCTCCATGCCATAGCTTCGGGTAAGTCACGTTATTTTTGCATTGCAATACCTGCTCACTACACTATCTGAATCCGACTGCTTGTGTAATTCGTTTGGTAGAATAAACACAAGTCAACACCAACCCCCTGTGCAGCAAGTTTCCGTTATTACCACTATCTCGGTGACCGTAATGCTGTTTTCTCCACTCCGTAGAACCAACAGAAAGACGTCGAACCATTTTAGTTCATTTTGCCAATGACAATTCTTCAGAACCTAGATATCTCAACTGATCCCCTAATTGTTTTGAACAGTGTAGTTTGGCCTTTCCATGATCTCTAAACAGTGTAACTTCCCCACAAAAAATGTAATGATATTATTTTAAATGTGAATAGTCATTGAGCTAAGTGTAAGCTCTCCAGATAAATTTTGAAACACAATAATTGAATGTTAACTAGAATACAACGTAATGTAACCTCCCAGCAAATAAATTTAAAGACAATGACAATTAGATGAAAACTTGCTATCTGACCCAAGTATAAGTTCCTCACAAAAAAAATGAAAGTCAATTCAGTGATAATAAAATCTCAGTGATAATGAAAACACAAATAGACCGAAATGTCGATCTTAGGCCCTGTTCACTAATTAAACTGTAATTCTTACCTTAGTAAAACTGCATCTGCTCTTATTTTTCGCCATAGCTTGGAGGAAATTCATTGCAAAAATTTTGAATTTAAGGGAGACTTTTCTTTAAGGAATAGCAAGGGAAATATTTCTTTCATTAAAGGATTCTTTGTTAAAAAATTGCTTTGAAAACAAAATTATTATTGGGGCGATTCTTGGACAAATTAGTTACAGTTAATTTACATCATTAGCTGAGCGCAATGCTGCTTCATTACCTTATTTAAAAATAATATACCTCGTCCTGAATCTTGACCAGAATGCCACGTCGACGCCCGCCGACTGCTCACACACAACTGCTAACCCGCAACTGAACTGTCTCGTAACTCGACTGCCACAGAACTGAACTCTCGCGCGGTCAAGTGCAGACTAGGAACGACAAATAGCTCTCTGGTCAGAGACTCTGCAATGCCTCGCCATCGGCGCCACACAACATATGTGTTTCATAACCCTCCACTGGGGGGGCAAAAATTTGGCAGCGATGGTGAGTCATTTGGACTTGCCAAGCGCGGCAAAATTTTTTCTTTAATTTATCAATTTTTACAATTTACAGAATATTCAAATGTAGTACATAAATTAAATGTGGTGCACATGCACCGAGTACAAAACATTTCAGACAAAGACAAAATAAGAGTACAAAACATATTAGCAAATCAGAAAAATGTATATACAAATTATTTGATAGATAACAAAGTGCACATGCACTGAAAAAATTCTTTAGGATTTTCAGAACAAATAAACAGAATGGCAAAAAATCATGTTGACAAGTGACATAGTGCACATGCACTGCAGTTCAGAACATATCAGCAAATGACGAAATGTATATACAATGAGTAACAAATGATATAAGTGCATACGCACTGAAGTATTGAATATATCATAAAAGGTATACAGAATGAGTACAAATCATATTGAAAAATGAGAAAAGTGCACAGGCACTGAAGTTCAGTAGAAAACATACTAACACATAACATAGGTGCACATGCACTGAAAAACTGTTTAATATTTTTGCGACAAATAAACCTAATGAGTACAAACTATATTGACAAATGACAAAAATGCACACGGACTGTAGTACTCTCTAGTATTTTTCTACAACAAACAAACACATCAAGGAGTGTAATAAAGTGCACATGCACTATAGAAGTCTTTAGTAATATCAGGATAACTGATCTTATTAACAAAAGAAAGGAAGTGCACACGCACTGTATATGACTTTTTCATTTTACAAGAATTAGGGAAGGAATAGGAAGGATTGCGTCATGGTTGTAGCACTTAGGTTGCACGCAGCTGCACTGAAAGTCCATATCTTTCCACAGAAGTACAACACCAAGTGAGACAATTAGCAGTTCTTTTCCCAGAAGTATTTATCAGCGTATCCAAGACACTGAAATGTCGTAGTAATATTTCCTGTTATCATTTAGGCAGTACATCAGGTACACCAAACAGTGGGACCATAATAACGTCTTCATCGCTCACGGTGGTGGACAGCATGTCGTGTCAACACCACGCTCTTACAAGGCACACCAACGTAGAATTAGTGCAAAAACCAAATATGGTGCTCCATGATCATGAGGATGGACAAGACAAATGGATATTACAGTAATTCCAGGTAGTTAGGTCAGAAGGTGAAGGACATTAAGTCACAGACTAGTCTTGATTAGGAATTACATTAGTAGTTTGCGGCATTCATAGCCCAGTTATTGAACATTTCTGTACCATGTATTTAGTATTACAGAATAATGTTCATAAAATGAAATTATTAGCATCATGGGTAATCGTATTACAATAAACAGTGGCAGTCTTTGGCCAGTTACAAAACATATTTAGTATGACAGAATAATGTTCATCAGAAGTCTTCATTGAAAAAGAGAGTCAATTATTGGCCTAGCATTAACATAATACATTGAGTTATACAAATTATTGGCACTCATTGGCCAGTTACCAAAACATGAAAAGTCATCATTTAAAACAAGAGCTAATTAATGGCATACTTATTAACATAATTCATTTAGTGACATTAATTATTGGCACTCAGTGGCCAGTTATAGAACATGAAAAGTCATCATTGAAAACAGGAGCTAATTAATGGCATAATTAATAACATAATTCATTTAGTGACATTAATTATTGGCACTCAGTGGCCAGTTATAGAACATGAAAAGTCATCATTGAAAACAGGAGCTAATTAATGGCATAATTAATAACATAATTCATTTAGTGACATTAATTATTGGCACTCAGTGCCAGTTATAGAACATGAAAAGTCATCATTGAAAACAGGAGCTAATTAGTGTCATAATTAATAACATAATTCATTTAGTGACATTAATTATTGGCACACAGTGGCCAGTTATAGAACATGAAAAGTCATCATTGAAAACAGGAGCTAATTAATGGCATAATTAATAACATAATTCATTTAGTGACATTAATTATTGGCACTCAGTGGCCAGTTAGCAAAATATGAAAATTCATAATTCATTTAGTTATATTAATTATTGGCACTCAGTGGCCAGCAAGTATTGAATAGTATAAAACATTGTTCATCATTCAGTATTATTCAGATCATTAAGAAGTCATTATTAAAAATCAGTTAATTACAGTCATAGCATTAATTTTCTTAAACAAGAGGTGGAGCCCCTCCACGCCCACACCGGCATGATGGCCAACACAAAAGGTCTACTGCCATCTCTGCATAAGGGTTAGTATTCACTAAAGTGAGGTGTCGCAGGATGTGGGTACTGCGATGTTTGCGTACGTCTGGTTAGGATTAACCATTAATACGCGCTCATCTGGAGATAGATTGGTCGAAATCTGACGAAGGGTAGCGGTTTGAAGGGCAGAGGAAAAAAAGTGCCAAGGCAAGAGCCAAGGGAAAAAAACCTCTGCGAAAGTTAGGTCGGGCGGCAAGAGCAGTAGCGGTTGTCTTGCTGCCTGCGATAGGTTGTGCAAGGATAGGCTTTGTTAGTAGTGGGTATCATGCATGTCGATACCTTGACGTTGTGCGTTTGTGCTGCTCGGCGGCTGGCGCTGGGTGCTGGTACAGAGTCCTCGTTCAGCGTCCTGCAACCTGCAACAGTTATGTTTGTTATCGGTCTTGTGTCCGATAGGTCATATACCAGAGGGACAGTGTGAGGGAGTGTTGGGAGATTGTTCGTGCGTCTGTGGGCGAGCTCGTCGGTGTCCCTGCTGTGGCCTGTTGGTCGGCTCTAATAGCAGCTGGTAGTTGCCAGTCAGTATTGCTGATATGCTGGGGCTTACCGACGTTTGTCGCTGTTTGCGTATGTTAGTTTACCATAGGTGGTTATGCCCTAGCTAGCAGTGTCTTTGGTCGCTTGTGTTTCCACCTGTGGTTGTGATTGTAGTTTCCCAGAGTGAGGATGAAAGGATTGTTCGAGTGTCTCGAGTTCCTGTATAGTCGTGTGGCGTGTTTCTTGAATACTTCCTTGAGGGTATCAAGGCGGTATTCATGGTGAAGATCCACGGTGCGTGTATAGCGTGGAGCATTGCTAATGATTCGTAGCACTTTGTTCTGTATGATCTGCAGGCGGCGCAGTCGTGTGGGAGCTGCATATCCCCAGACGGGAGCTGCGTACGTCATCAGAGGTCTAATCAGTGTCGTGTATAAGGACCTCGACACCCTCCTAAATCATAGCATTAATAATCATGGGCATTATAAGTAGTCTCATTACAATAAACAGTGGCAGTTATTAGCCAGTTACAAAGCATTATTTTATATATATTTTTTTGTATCATTAAGAAGTCATTACTGAAGTGACATACTATTCAGAGCTGATCAGTATTATTCAGAATTCTCTTAAACTAGTAGCATTACTTGGGACTGGTAATACATTTTTGTGCTAGCAATGCATTGCGTTGGGATCAATAATTAATTGCTGAGGCATAACAATATTTGCTTTTGACCTATTGCTGCAAATGAGGATAGGTAACGTCATTCGTCATGAGTCAGCTGTAGCAAGGCTACGTAACAAGGCAGTATATGTGATCACATTTATAAATTATAGACACAAATGGGTAAAAAAATAAAAATGCAAGTACTAGAACAGGTATAATAAGTAACAAGTTTAGGAAGTATCATGAAAAGCTTCTCCTGGAAAAAAAGGGAAAAAAAATACAAAATGCATTATTGAGCTGAAAGAAGAAACGCAGACTATGCTGAAAAGTAGTGAAATTCGAATTAACAGGTAGTGAAATGTGTATAAAAAGTGTTCCATAGCTGTCCTTTCCAAAACCTTCAGTCATCATACCATACGATATAAAACATACTGTCAAAACAAACTGCAACAAATACTTAAATAACTACATAGCATAAATACATAAACTTCAACATCATCCTCATCTGTAAAGAAAAACTTCATTATCCATATTATCATAACTTCATTATTATCATCACCTGTAAAGAAAAACTTCATTATTCATAGTAGCATATTCTTCATCATTACTCTTCATCAGTATTTATTATCATCTGCAAAAAAAATCACTTCATTATTCATTACACAACTATTCCTTATCTCTAGCATATTTCATCACTTAAAACTAAGATGTGTAGTTCCGTCTGACAGCCTGCATCAATCGCCTTGCATTCTGAAAGAAAAAATTAGTTAAGACTGCTATTCTACGATGTGTATAATATATTCCGGCCAATGCTTGTTAATTCTGATCCATTTACTCTTCCTCATAAGGTTTTTGTATCTTCTTTCGTCTATTCCGTAGTTGAAATTCCCATTTCTGTTTAATTTATTTCCTTTATGCATCATTTCTTTCTGAAATTGATGAACAAAGATTAATGTCTTGCATTTAAATCATATACCCACTAAATAATGACTGGTTTATGGTGACATAATTAACCATACAACATAACATGACAGAAAACGTAATATGTCAAAGACATTGACAGTGTTCAGATGCAAAAAATGTACACAGAATAATACAATGCAGCAGCAAAAAATGTAAAACAGTCACGATCTTGAGATGTCATAGGGCAAAAAAGTCAAAGTCAACTGGTGTGTGTTATATCTTAACTATTTCACAGTCCATACAAACAAAACATGAAAACAATCGTACATACATTAAAAAAATGGAAAATGTGCACGGTCTGATGTGTAACGACAAGAAAAGCGACTTGCTAACCTTACCTTGCCGGGCACTTGCCAAGAAAAAATACGATAATCATCAATAATTGTTCACATAAATATCTGGAAAATGTATTACAGTGTGATAAATCCTAAAGTCTGTTCATTCAATAAACGGTTTAACATTGTAGATATGGTGATTGCCTTTCGATTTTTTGGTTCTCAAAGTTTCGACGTGTACAACATTGGGGTGAGGAATGCTGCGAATCCGATATGGACCTGCGTATAGAAGTTCAAATTTACTGCACCTACCTTTTCCTTTGTTGGATAAACAGTGCGTACGTACTAATATTTTCTGTCCAATGTGAAAGTCGCGGCGTGTACAAACCTGTTTTTGCTGTCTTCTCCGGCGCTCTGCGGCACGTTTGATGTTGTTCAGCGTAATGTCAATTATTTCGTGGTGTCTTAGTCGACCTGATCTAGGAAAGTTTACTAATTCTTTAATTTTGTTTGGTGGTTCAACGTTTTTCAGTATAACAGACGGAGATAGCATAGTGGGTTCATTTGGTATGGAATTAATTACATCTTGGAAGGAGAGTATGTGTGTATCCCAGTCAATATGTCTTTTGTGGCAGTATATTCTACACAGTTTACCAATTTCTTCCATTAGTCGTTCACAAGGGTTCGAAGAAGCATGGTACTTGGATATATAGATCGGAGAAATGTTTCTAGCTCGTAACAAGCGTATCCATATAGCAGAACGAAATTGTGATCCATTATCAGAAATTACTCTCATCACATGCCCTACATGAAATAGAAAATGTTTTACAAATGCTTGCGAAACAGTTTTAGCAGTAGCTTTGCGTAACGGAGTGAAAGTAACAAATTTTGAAAAGAGTTCAACAGCGACAAAGATGTAGCGAAAACCTCTATTAGTTCTGGGAATCGGACCAAAAATGTCTACTGCGGCCATATGTCTTAATTTAACAGGTATAATGGGATATAATGGAGGAATATGTGAAGTGGTGTCTGACTTAGCTTTCTGGCAAATTTTACATGACGCTAAAACTCGTCGTATACGTTTTTCCATATTGGCAAAATAACAGTTCTGTCTCAGTATAAGAAACATTTTCTGGCTCCGTAATGTGCGTAGCGTAAATGAGTGTACCAGATTAATTTGTTAACAAGTTCGTCAGGAATGCATAATAACCAATTGTTGCTGTCTGGATGGAGAGCGGCGAAACAGAATGTCATTGCGTACAGTGTAATGGTGTCTAATCGTAACATTATTCTTATCTTGCCAAAGGTGTTTAATTTCTTTCCACACATTGTCTTTACTTTGCTCTTTTGCTATGTCCTGCAATGACGACGAAATAAAATTTTCAAATGCAACATGCTGAATATACATGACACTGAAATTTGCTTTGCAGAAGTTGGTTGCGACGTCTTGCTGATTGTTGCTGAGAGAACGCGATAGTGCGTCTGCTATAACATTTTGTGTGCCGGGAATGTGAACAATCGTAAAATTAAATTCCTGTAAATAAAGTTTCCATCTGCTCAACCTGTCGAGAGTGAATTTAGCCGAAAGTAAAAATTGTATAGCTCTGTGATCTGTGTAAACGGTGGTATGTCTGACATAAAGAAAGTGCCGAAATCTCGTAAAAGCCCATACAACACATAATGTTTCCAATTCTGTAATGGAATAATTTCGTTCAGCAGGTGACAGAATGCGGCTTGCAAATGCGATGTTTTTAATTACTGTTGAGCCATCTTCTTCAATTTCCTGAAAAATGTGTACGCCTAAAGCGGTGTTGGAACTGTCGGTGGCAATGGAAAAATTTCTGGTAAGATCTGGGTGCGATAAAAGTGGAGCATTCAACAAAGCATGTTTCAGGTTCACAAATTCAGAATGTGCTTGCTTATCCCATGACCAAATAGTGTTTTTACCTGTTAATTGGCATAATCTAGGTGTGTCTAAAGCAGAGTGGTGAATAAATTTGCGAAAAAAGTTAATTAAGCACATAAAAACTGAGTAATTGTTTCTTTGTCGTTGTAGGAACAGTAATGTCACGTAGCGCTTGAAGTTTTTCCGGATCAGGCGCAATGCCTTCTGCTGAAATTATGTGTCCAAGAAATTTTATAGAAGTTTTACCAAAATGCTGATATACTGAGATTAACTGTGAGTCCTTGTGCACGAAAAGTTTGTAACAGTTGTTCAAGAATCAGATTGTGTTCACACCAGTTAGCTTCTGCGATAAGAATGTCATCTACGTACGTCGTAATTCTGTCCTTAAGTTCTGTTGGAAGTATAGTGTTCAAACCGCGAATAAAAGCTGCAGAAGAAATAGTTAAGCCGAATGGTAATTTGCAAAATTGATAAGTCACCAAAACAGAGAAATGCTGTGTATTTTCTGCAATTCGGATGAAGTTGAATTTGCCAAAATCCCGATTTCAGATCTAATGTGGAATAAATAGCAGTACCATGAAATTTCTGTAAAAGTTCCTCTAGTGTCTGAGGTCGATCTGTTTCATTAATAATTATGTCATTAATGTGACGCGAATCAAGTACGAGGCGAAGTGAGCCATCTTTTTTCTTAACAATATGTAGCGGGTTTATGTACGGACTAACTTCCGGTTCAATAATTCCTTGGTCAAGCATATCCTGCAATTCTTTCTTAACCTGTTCTCTATGAATATACGGAATGGGATAATGCTTGGCTTTAAATGTGTCGTGCTGTTTGACTTGAAATTCATACATAAATCCGGACATAGTACCAGGAATGTTGTCGAAAACTGGAGCTTGCTGTAAAAGAATTTTGTGTAATTGCGTTCGTTCGTCGTCTGTATTTGCGCTACTTTGCTTAACTTTATCACAAATCATCTGCATTACGTCGTAGTCAGCTTCGTCTGGAGTGTTATAGTTATGTACGTACGTATCACTGAACAATGTGGAATTATAGTCTATGTTACGTAACACGGAAATGACCTGTGTACAATTAATTGTTTCCTCTTTTGCCGATAATGAGTGCTGAAATTCTAAAGCCAATTGCACATTTTCATCCTTCAACATTAAATAGGAATTCTGAAAATCAAACACTGCGTCGTGTTGTACGAGAAAATTAGTACCTAAAATAACGTCTGTTGTCAATAAGGGAACAATCCAAAAATTTGAGTGAAAAGTATGACCTGCAATACAAAATGGTAAATGTGTTTGTAATTTAACGTCTACTCCTTTACTCGATACTGCTCCTTTCAGTTTCGTTTTGCGTAATGGTAATGTAGGGTACGTATTCTCTTTGTTGCACTCGTTAAAAGTTTCTTCATTAATTACTGACATAGGTGATCCGGTATCGATTAGTGCTGAAAATTTCGATGAACCAATTTTAACTTCGATGACCGGATGTGAAATGATTTTCTGAACAACTGGCCTTTCCTGCAAGAGAGTCTCTCTTATGTCGTCAAAAGTAATTACGTTTTCATGAACAACATTCTGCGTGTCTAAAGTAGTGCTTGTATGCTTGTATTACTGGAAGATGCGTCCTGTACAGTATCTAGTCAGATTCTATCTGACGTGTTATTATTTTCTGGTGGATGTTGCGGCATTTCTACTATTTGAACAGTTCTATTACTTCTTCCAGACGTGTTACGCTCTGGATGATACCTACTGTCGGGTTCATTCATGAGAATATGTTCTTGTTGATTATTTTGTTGCTGGTAAGACCGTCTGTTATTAAACGTACGCTGATAATTGTCCTCATTATTTTTACGTCTGTCGTAATAGTCATTCCTATACGGTGCATTGCGATAGGAATTGAAATACTGTGTTTTCTGTACATAGTTGTTCCTTTGCTGCCGTGCGTTACTATTTGTTGTACCTGGGACTATACGTTCACGCGGCGAAACATTAAAGCCTGGTTGACCTTGTGCATTCCATTGTTGGTTAGGTATGTTAACCGGCTGACCTTCATGCTGTTGTGGTGGAAAACGTCTATTGTTACTAAAATGTGGTTCCTGTTGCTGAAAATTTTGACGATATTGATAATCAGAATTTTGCCTGTTATTAAAGTTCTGGTGGTTGTCATTCCTAAAGCGTCTGTTACTTTTACTATTGAAATTACGTGGCTGTTCGTAATTGCTGTATGTTTGTTGGCCTTGGTTGTTATACGAAAAGTTTTTGTTTACGAAAGAATAATCAGATTGCTCCACTTCTAAAAGCTGTAACAGATCTCTGAATGCTGAAATATTTTCTTTTTGTTGACCTGTTAGAAGTGAAACTCTTAATGACCGTGGTAATTTAGAGATACATAATTGAATGAGTGCAGATTCACTGTACGGTTCACTTAGGTACTGGTTTTGTTGGACCATGTGCTCAAAAAATTGCGTGACAGTGGAAAAATTGGAGTTCTCATAATTTGGTAAACTAATTAATTGATCTTTAATTCCGCGCTGTGTCGTCTTCGACCAGTACGCTGATAGAAAATCATTCTGAAACTCTTCTATTGAATAGCATTGCCTCGCGATCGGTCTCATACGAGTTGCCGGTTCGCCTTCCAAAAAACTGCAAATAAATTCAAGTTTGTGTGTTACGGGCCAAGTCGGTGGAAAAGCAAAGCTAAATTGTTGTATCCAGTCCAGTGGGTGAATCTGTGTTCTGTCATTCTTAAACACTTTAAATTTTCTTACCGACAGAAAATGTTTGTAATCGAAATTATCGTCTCTGTGTGATGGAACATGTTCAGGATTATTAGAGAATCTGTTGAACTGTGGTTGTTCAGAATCAAGTCCCGTACTCTCCGTAGATCACCCAAACTACACGCGCCGCGCGAGTCTGACAAATGTTCGCCAAGTGGCGTCTGCTGTGATGTGTTATTAACCGAAATATTTTTTATCTCTGTTACTTCTTGCTGTAAATTTGACAATTTTCTACGTAAGGTGTTATTAGATGAATCAATCTCATTAATTGTCTGCTGTAAATTTTGAAATTCAGGTGTTTGATTAAATGAAACCGGTGAAGTATCGTCTGATTTATTGTCATTAGTACTTTCGATAACGTCAATACGACTGGCCAATTCATCATATTTTTCAGTCAGTATTTTAACCTGATCATCGTTTTTAGTGTCAGTACTGTTGATCTGTTTTTGCAATTTACGTGTAGTTTCGTTCAGTTTTTTAACGTCAGCTCTGACGACATCGGAATCCTGTGTTAGTTCTAATTGTTCAAACCTGTCTGTCACTGTCTGAATATCTGCTGTGTGTGTATCTGTTTTTGATTTAAGATCAGAAATTTCATCACGTAATTCCGCGTTCAACTGTTCGATGGTATTAATTTTGTCGGACATTGTAGCAATATTGTTGTCTACGTATGTTTTTGCTTTCGCAAACATTTTACGTTTGTCTTCTTGTCTCTGAGCAGTGATTGTTTCCATGACTTGAGTTTTACTTTATTTTGATCCTGAATAAATTTGCGGAAACGTGTATCACTGTTTTGTATGTGAAGATTAAAACGTTCGTTAATTTGTGTGTTCTGTTGGTCGAATTTCGCGTCAACCTTTTCATCCATTGTGCGTGAAAGTTCTGCTGTCATTGCTTTAAACTCGTCGCGTAATAGTGTAGCCTTTTCAGAGCATTGTTTAGCGACTCCGCTAATTTCGTCTCGAAGTGTTTCTGTTGCAGCTGTTTGCATTTCCCTTAATTCCAGAGCAACAGACCTAATTTCTTCGCTACTTTTTCTTGAACAAGCCTCAATTTCCTCGCGCAACTGTTCCTTAGTATCATGGCACTGCGCGGCAACGGCTCTAATTTGTTCACTAAGCTGTCTGGAATTGTTGTCTAATTTTTCATTTAAGTGTTGTTTGAGATTTTCGTTATCTTGTTTGTTCTGTTCTCTAAGTTGTCTAAAATCTTCACTCTGTTGTCTGACCTGTTCACTAAGTTCTTTGTGATTTTTGTCTTGTCTTTCATCCGACCGTATTGAATTGCTGTCTATTTTTTCATTCAACTGTTTATTCATTTGTAGCAAAAATGCCATAATTGGATCCGATACAGAATTAGCATTTCTATTCTCTGTGTGTTTAATGGTGGATCTGGAATTGTCTCGCTTTCTGTAACCATTTGGTTATTCTGAGATTTACAAAAAGGTTTGCCAGTCGGATGTACACTGTCAGACATTATTTCGGAATTAAATAAATCCGTCGTACTTTCAGTATCCTGTCCATTTTTATTAGAGAAATTTGTCTCTACGTTATTTGAATTTTCCAGATCGGGTGTGTTAAGCTGGGCGGCGCTCATTACAATAGAGCTCCCCGCGTCATCAATTGTCGTCAAGTTAACAGAGGAGACAATTGAGTTCGTTTGTTCATCAGTAAGATAATAATCACCATTAGAGGTTGGGACACACTGATTGTCGGTGAACGCAAGATTGTAATCATTACACCGCGTGTTACAATTACTATCGGTCACGTTGCTTAAGTCGGTAATTTCACTCAAAATACCTCGCGATACACTATTCACAGTCTTTCGCGTCATTTTTATAATAGTCAAAATTATTCACAAAACAAATAAGCACAATGCAAAAGGCAACCAACACAAATACAACAGAGCAAAGAATTGCCGATGATCTGAGAAAAGAAATTCACAAATTAGTAAAAGCGTTGCGCCAAATGCTAATTATATTTAAGCAAATAAGAGCAGATATCTGGCTACGTTTCAGAAGATTCTCAACGAAATACGATCCTGGACTGGATGTCGCCAAGTGTAACCTCCCCACAAAAAATGTAATGATATTATTTTAAATGTGAATAGTCATTGAGCTAAGTGTAAGCTCTCCAGATAAATTTTGAAACACAATAATTGAATGTTAACTAGAATACAACTTAATGTAACCTCCCAGCAAATAAATTTAAAGACAATGACCATTAAATGAAAACTAGCTATCTGACCCAAGTATAAGTTCCTCACAAAAAAAATGAAAGTCAATTCAGTGATAATAAAATCTCAGTGATAATGAAAACACAAATAGACCGAAATGTCGATCTTAGGCCCTGTTCACTAATTAAACTGTAATTCTTACCTTAGTAAAACTGCATCTGCTCTTATTTTTCGCCATAGCTTGGAGGAAATTCATTGCAAAAATTTTGAATTTAAGGGAGACTTTTCTTTAAGGAATAGCAAGGGAAATATTTCTTTCATTAAAGGATTCTTTGTTAAAAAATTGCTTTGAAAACAAAATTATTATTGGGGCGATTCTTGGACAAATTAGTTACAGTTAATTTACATCATTAGCTGAGCGCAATGCTGCTTCATTACCTTATTTAAAAATAATATACCTCGTCCTGAATCTTGACCAGAATGCCATGTCGACGCCCGCCGACTGCTCACACACAACTGCTAACCCGCAACTGAACTGTCTCGTAACTAGACTGCCACAGAACTGAACTCTCGCGCGGTCAAGCGCAGACTAGGAACGACAAATAGCTCTCTGGTCAGAGACTCTGCAATGCCTCGCCATCTCCGCCACACAACATACGTGTTTCAACAGACTGTTGGCTGCGATGATTTCCAATGTTCCACACAGTTTTAAATTGGCACGTATAATAATCTCAGCAAGTACTCTGCTTAAAATAAGAGAGTTGTCACTAACAGTGCATTTGTCATTAGAATTTATGTGTCTTCGTAGATAGACAACAGGTGAAACTGAGAATTGTCGGATGTAAGAACCCTACAATTCATTAGCCAGATAAGCCGAACAATCGTATTTTGCTCACCCTATTCCTTGTTATTCTAGGAAGAAACGACTCAAAAAATAGAAAAAGTAGACGTGGAGTGCTCGCTTTATTCAGCGCACGACATTACTCCCTGACAAATGCTGCGCCTCGGGAAGGCAGTTTCTTACAAATGTTCCACCGTCCTATGTCTGCAAATAAATTTTGCAGAACCCTTTTGTTTCGGCGATTCTCCGTTCCTCTGCTGATTTACATTTTACTGAAGTTTCTTAGAGCTGCAACTTATAAATAAATAAAATAAAAATAAAAATATGGTATTATTAGTAATTCATAAATATCTTGCGTTGAGGGAAACTAGGTTATTTAATTATATCAATTCCCTGTGTGAAGCAGAAAGCTGTTTTACGTATAACTATGGTTTCTGGATATTTTAATACTCGATGTTCTAAAAATGTTTCTCAGGGCTGAATACTATTAAACGCTTCCACACTATATTCTCATACACTGCATTATGAAAGTTATTGTCTTTTGTGCCAGACAGGTCCACTCTAGGCCAAAGTTCGAGTAACCTCGGCTTCTGAATCCCTTTTGAAATTATGAAATGAGTAATCGCCGTGTCCCCTTAGAAAACTATCGGACTTCTTTAATGTAATTTGGACAAGATGCAGATTTCGTTTTGCAGATTAATTTGACTCACAATTGTTTTCGGTGAAGCCGACCAAAAGTTTCTCCTACGATAGCTTGTTGTTGTTGTTGTTGTGGTCTTCAGTCCTGAGACTGGTTTGATGCAGGTCTCCATGCTACTCTATCCTGTGCAAGCTTCTTCATCTCCCGGTACCTACTGCAGCCTACATCCTTCTGAATCTGCTTAGTGAATTCATCTCTTGGTCTCCCTCTACGATTTTTACCCTCCACGCTGCCCTCCAGTACTAAATTGGAGATCCCTTGATGCCTCAGAACATATCCTACCAACCGATCCCTTCTTCTAGTCAAGTTGTGCCACAAACTCCTCTTCTCCCCAGTTCTATTCAATACCTCCTCATTAGTTATGTGATCTACCCATCTAATCTTCAGCATTCTTCTGTAGCACCACATTTCGAAAGCATCTACTCTCTTCTTGTCTAAACTATTTATCGTCCACGTTTCACTACCATACATGACTATACTCCTTACAAATACTTTCAGAAATGACTTCCTAACACTTAAATCAATACTCATTGTTAACAAATTTCTCTTCTTCAGAAACGCTTTCCTTGCCATTGCCAGTCTACATTTTATATCCTCTCTACTTCGACCATCATCAGTTATTTTGCTCCCCAAATAGCAAAAATCGTTTACTACTTTAAGCGTCTCATTTCCTAATCTAATTCCCTCAGCATCACCCAACTTAATTCGACTACATTCCATTATCCTCGTTTTGCTTTTGTTGATGTTCATCTTATATCCTCCTTTCAAGACACTGTCCATTCCGTTCAATTCCTCTTCCAAGTCCTTTGCTGTCTGTGACAGAATTACAATGTCATCGGCGAACCTCAAAGTTTTTATTTCTTCTCCATGGATTTTAATACCTACTCCGAACTTTTCTTTTGTTTCCTTTACTGCTTGCTCAATATACAGATTGAATAGCATTGGGGAGAGGCTACAACCCTGTCTCACTCCCTTCCCAAGCACTGCTTCCCTTTCATGTCCCTCGACTCTTATAACTGCCATCTGGTTTCTGTACAAATTGTAAATAGCCTTTCGCTCCCTGTATTTTACCCCTGCCACCTTTAGAATTTGAAAGAGAGTATTCCAGTCAACATTGTCAAAACCTTTCTCTAAGTCTACAAATGCTAGAAACATAGGTTTGCCTTTCCTTAATCCTTCTTCTAAGGTAAGTCGTAAGGTCACTATTGCCTCACGTGTTCCAACATTTCTACGGAATCCAAACTGATCTTCCCCGAGGTCGGCTTCTATCAGTTTTTCCATTCGTCTGTAAAGAATTCGCGTTAGTATTTTGCAGCTGTGACTTATTAAACTGATTGTTCGGTAATTTTCACATTTGTCAGCACCTCCTTTCTTTGCGATTGGAATTATTATATTCTTCTTGAAGTCTGATGGTATTTCGCCTGTCTCATACATATTGCTCACCCGATGGTAGAGTTTTGTAAGGTCTGGCTCTCCCAAGGCTGTCAGTAGTTCTGATGGAATGTTGTCTACTCCCGGGGCCTTGTTTCGACTCAGGTTTTTCAGTGCTCTATCAAACTCTTCACGCAGTATCGTATCTCCCATTTCATCTTCATCTACATCCTCTTCCATTTCCATGATGTTGTCCTCAAGAACATCGCCCTTGTATAGACCCTCTATATACTCCTTCCACCTTTCTGCTTTCCCTTCTTTCCTTAGAACTAGGTTTCCATCTGAGCTCTTGATATTCATGCAAATGGTTCTCTTTTCTCCAAAGGTCTCTCTAATTTCCCTGTATGCAGTATATATGTTACCCCTCGTGAGATAAGCCTCTACATCCTTACATTTGTCCTCTAGCCATCCCTGCTTAGCCATTTTGCACTTCCTGTCGATCTCATTTTTGAGACGTTTGTATTCCTTTATGCCAGCTTCACTTGCTGCATTTTTGTATTTTCTCCTTTCATGATTTAAATTCAGTATCTCCAAGGATTTCTACTAGCCCTCGTCTTTTTACCTACTTGATCCTCTGCTGCCCTAACTATTTCATTCCTCAAAGCTACCCACTCTTCTTCTACTGTATTTCTTTCCCCCATTCCTGTCAATTGTTCCCTTATGCTCTCCTTGAAACTCTGAACAACCTCTGGTTCTTTCAGTTTATCCAGGTCCCATCTCCTTAAATCCCCACCTTTTTGCAGTTTCTTCAGTTTTAATCTACAGTTCATAACCAATAGATTGTGGTCAGAGTCCACATCTGCCCCTGGAAATGTCTTACAATTTAAAACCTGGTTCCTAAATCTCTGTCTTTCCATTATATAATGTATCTGAACCTTTTAGTATCTCCAGGGTTCTTCTATGTATACAACCTTCTTTCATGATGCTTGAACCAAGTGTTAGCTATGATTAAGTTATGCTCTGTTCAAAATTCTACCAGGCGGCTTCCTCTTCCATTTCTTAGCCCCAATCCATACACACCTACTAGATTTCCTTCTCTTTCTTTTCCTACTATCGAATTCCAGTCACCCATGACTTTTAAGTTTTCGTCTCCCTTCACTACCTGAATAATTTTCTTTTATCTCGTCACACATTTCATCAATTTCTTCATCATCTGCAGAGCTAGTTGGCATATAAACTTGTACTACTGTAGTAGGCGTGGGCTTCGTGTCTATCTTGGCCACAATAATGCGTTCACTATGCTGTTTGTAGCAGCTTACCCGCACTCCTATTTTTTTATTCATTATTAAACCTACTCCTGCATTACCCCTATTTGATTTTGTATCTATAACTCTGTATTCACCTGACCAAAAGTCTTGTTCCTCCTGCCACCGAACTTCACTAATTCCCACTCTATCTAACTTTAACCTATCCATTTCCCTTTTTAAATTTTCTAAGCTACCTGCCTGATTAAGGGATCTGACATTCCACGCTCCGATCCGTAGAACGCCAGTTTTCTTTCTCCTGATAACGACGTCCACCTGAGTAGTACCCGCCCGGAGATCTGAATGGGGGACTGTTTTATCTCCGGAATATTTTACGCAAGAGGACGCCATCATCATTTAATCATACAGTAAAGCTGCATGCCCTCGAGAAAAATTACGGCTGTAGTTTCCCCTTGCTTTCAGCCGCTCACAGTACCAGCACAGCAAGGGTGTTTTGGTTAGTGTTACAAGGCCAGATCAGTCAATCATCCAGACTGTTGCCCCTGCAACTACTGAAAAGGCTGCTGCCCCTCTTCAGGAACCACATGTTTGTCTGGCCTCTCAACAGATACCCCTCCATTATGGTTGCACTTACGGTACGGCTATCTGTGTCTTGAGGCACGCAAGCCTCCGTACCAACGGCAAGGTCGATGGTTCATGGTGGGAGGGGGGGGCGACAATAGCTTATTATTTGAAAATAGAATATGACGCAGGATATCTAAATATTGCATACGACTCTAACCAATATTTTTCTTTGAAATTATATTATCAACGTGAATACACTTATATGAATCAATAAAAGAATAAGAATAGCAGCTCAATAGCAATTGCTAGAGGAGATGTGAATGACCTTACCTTGCTTCGTCACACTTAAACTTTTACTAGACAAACACTTTAAGCACGTTGAGGACTATTCTGCGTCATGTCTCTGGTTATCTTGTACTTTGCTCTGGCACTTCATTATCTTAGGCAGTTTGCCTCTTTGTTTATTACAATTTATTACTCGTAAGAAAGAAAACATGAATAACAATACGAAAAAGAACTTAAATCTAGAAAAGTCTCCTTGAATAATGAAAGCATGAGTGTGAGACATCTTCTTTTCAACATTCAACCCAAAATTAATTCTGTCCCGTATCTCTGAAAAATACTGATAAATAATTAATCTCGTAATGAATCAGTGTCGTCCGCAACATTCTCTGCTAAAGTTCAGATTATGGGTTCACATCACTAGTTGTTCAAGTCAACAACTAGTGAAGTGAACCCATAATCTGAATGTTAGCAGAGGTTGCTACGGGCGAAACTGATTCACAACAATCTACAATATTATTCTTCACGTCGTTATAACCGGTTTCCACGAAATGTGCTTTACACTCCAAGTTGTTCTTTTAAAGAAATGATTTGGATCAAATTTTGGCACTCTTATGTGTCTAAAATACACATTAGTTTTCAGAAATTGACACACCAATACGCTACTTCGTAACTATATATACGAGTATAATGTGCGGTTAGTCCCTGTTGGATCATGCAGAGCTTCCTGATTCGTTTTCCGTTTTTGCCGCACTGGTCTCATTTTTTTTATTTTATTTATTTATTTATTTTGCATTGGCTCTCTTTCCTCTGTCCATCTTGTTCCTGCTTTCTTCGGAGCTTCGTTCTCAGACTTACCTTCCCATCCGGCAATTTTCTGCTTAAATACCCATATGTCCAAAATATCTGAATAATTTATCTGATTTTTTGTCGGTCCTTTTTGTCCTCTTGTAGTTTTAAGTCCTTCTATATGTTTAAGAATTTTGTGCGTAAGTCTTATTTTGGGAAGCCTAGAGATCTGCCCATAAAATGTTAATCGCCTTTTCTAATGTCTTCTGCAAGACTGAACAATTTCTCAGTTGTTTGACGAGACTGTATTCTATAGTCCTCTTCTGTTTTCTTTGGCCCTAGTATCTTTCTGATGATTTTGTTTTCTTCTTTTAATAAGTTTCCTAGGTCACCTTTTATGTGGACTGTCAGGGTTTCGCTGGCATACAGGGCTACAGGTTTTAATAATGTATTGTGGTACCTAATTTCAGCGTTTTTGGACAAGCATTTTTAATGCACACCTTGTTGGTTGTTCCATAGAATCTCTCTATTTTTGGAGGCGAATGTTTTGTGCTATTTTCTCTTGCCCCGTAGGTTCAAGGACTTCATCTAAATATTTAAAATATGGGACTCTATTGATATGACCCTATTTTGTAGTCACGTTTTGGGTGTCAGTTTTTGTGGCTATGAACTCAGACTTTAGGAAAGATATTTGCAGACCAACGTTCAACCCGTTCGGTTGCTGTTATGTCATCTTCTGCTAGCAAGGCTAAGTCCTCAGCAAAAGCTAAACATGAAATTCTTATATCATCCTTGACTCGCCCCATCTGTGTAGGTTTACAGCAGTTCTTATTTTTCAATTCCTTTTCCCATTCGCAGATGACCTCGTCCACCACAAGGCTGAATAGGAAAGGAAACAGACCATCAACTTGTCGGACGCCAGTTTTGATCAGGAAAGGCTTGTACATTTCACCCTTGAATTTCATCTTGGTCATTGTTTCTTTGATGAGATTAAGGGCTTTTTGATCTAACCCTTGTATTTCAAGGGGATCAAAAAGTACTTGTCTGTCAACTGAGTCGTATACCTTTTTAAAGTCAACAAATGTGCACATTATTGGGCTGTTTCTGACTGCTTTGTATTTTAGCAAGGTCTTTAGATTGAAAATTTGTTCTTAGCAGGATCTACTGGGGCGAAAGCCATCTTGGTATTCACCAGTTTTGACTTGCACTTGCTCTTGTGCTCTTTAAAGAAGACAGGCTGATCGAACTTTGTATGGGACCTGAAGTAGCGATATGCCTCGATAATTATTTCATCAGATTTGTCTCCTTTTTCGTGTAATGGATGAATAAGTGCACATTTACACTCCTGGGGTGATTTTTCTCCTGAATATCTTCAATGATTTGGGTTAACTCTCTGAGAGAATCTGGTCCTAGGGTTTTCAGTAGCTCAGCAGTAATCCAATCTTCACCGTGTTGGTGGGGATGATTCAGGATGTATGCAAATAGGTCTTTCTTTAGGGAATCTCTAAGGTCGTTCCGGACATATAAGGACTGTTGAAAAACAATGTACCGGTTCCTGACAGCTTTCCTGGTTAGTGAGTACAAGTTTTCCACTAGATTTCTTGAAACATAAAATTTCTGGCTTGTATCCGCGAATATTTTTTGCAAAAGTTCTGTAAAAATCTTGTGTGTTGTAGTTGCGAAAGTTCTCTTTCATTAAGTTCAGTTAGTTTTCCAGGTATTTTCTTTTGGTCTGCCAAATCATTTTCGCCACTTGTTTCCTAGTTTCATAATAGTATTGAAGATTTCCTAGTGTTTTCTTTCTGTTGTAGTTAAGAAAAGCCTTTTTTCGCTTTTCCAAAGCTTTATAACACTTTGTACCCCACCACGGATGTTTTGTGTTTTCCTTCAGGGGGACTAAATCTTCTGGATTATTTTATTGTGAAATTTTCTCCAAGTATCTGCCTGGACTTCTTCCATTTCTTCTCCAAGCTTAGTTTCTTTGATTCTTCTGATGTCAAATTTCTGCTGGTGCACTTTCTTATGGTGGACTCTCTTTGAGGTAAATTTCATTTTTATCTGTGTTAGATAGTGGTCTGAATCTATGTTTGCACCTCTATACAGAATTGTATGTCATATATATACAATGTACAAGTTAATTTGCTCTAAGCAAAAATCTCTGTTCATTGTATTTACACATGTTTTCTCCAGTCACAAGTCACTGATCTAATGTTAAATTAAGAAACGTCTTTTAATATCTAATGTGAAAAAACTTCTCTTACATAGTTGGAAAAAAAAAGATTCAACACAATGAGAAAATCTTAGTACTACTTAATAGAAATCGCTTATGAAAATATTTTTTCAAATCAATGTGATGGTGTAGCCTGTCTTGCTTCAAGGTTTCTGGATATACAAGAAATTAGGTGTATGGTTCTGTATACAAGTGCTGTCATTTCTTGCTCTTCTTCTTGAGCTGTGAAGATTTGGGGTAAGTTTTTAAAAGCACCTTTCCTCCTATCTTCATCTAAATACAAAATCACTGTGTCTCTCAGTTCTTGGCCTAAAGCCAAATCTAACGTAGTAATAAATATTCCAGCACTGACATTCAAGCCAAACGGTAGTACTTGAAATATGAATGATGTGTACTTATGTGAGTGCTTGGAAATTAGTATTTGTCAGTAGGACGACCACAAATTTATATTTGTTAAGTACTCTTCTGTAATTTCTCTGGACGTGTACATTACTGCGTAAATCAGATGGTTGAGTTACCCCCACTGCAACATCCTCTTGATCTCTTTACCCCCTGTCTCTTGGCGCACGGAACAGAGTAAACTGTATCGCAAAATGATTTATGGGGTATCAGTGCATCTGGTGGTCACTGAAGTCAGATAAATTTCTCTTCAAATACATGGCTTAGTACTGTAATGGTGTTGATGAGGTCTTCAATCCAGAGACTGGTTTGATGCAGCTCTCCATGCTACTCCATCCTGGTACAAATTATGCAGTACTATGAACACTAATACAGTGTGGACACAACAAATTCTGTGCGTGGAGAAAGCAGTTTCTCACAAATGTCCCATCCTCTCTTCACAAATAAACTTTGGGGAACGCATGTGTTTCGGCGTTCCTACGTTCTGCTGTTGATATACAGCTCACTGCAGTCCCTTAAACTTGCAACTTATGACTAAACAAAATTTAAAAAATGGTACTATTAGTACATCTTAAATTTTTTGTGGTGGTAGACTGTAGGTATTTTATTTAGTTATATCAGTTTCCTAAGTCTTTTCTGAAAGTATTTGTATGGTGTGTACCCATGTATGGAAGTGAAACATGGACGATAAATAGTTTAGACAAGAAGAGAATAGAAGCTTCCGAAATATGGAGCTACAGAAGAAAGCTGAATATTAGATGGGTAGATCACGTAATTAGTGAGGAGGTACGGAATAGAATAGGGCAGAAAAGGAAGTTGTGGCACAACTTGACTAGAAGAAGGGATTGGTTGGTAGGACACATTGTGAGGTATCAAGGGATCACCAATTTAGTGTTGTAGGGAAGTGTAGAGGGTAAAAGTCGTGGAGGGAGACAAGGGATGAATACACTAAGCAGATTCAGAAGGATATAGGTTGCAGTAGTTAATCAGGACAGAGTAGCATGGGGAGCTGCATCATACCAGTCTCTGAACTGAAGACCACAACAACAACATCAACTTCCTGGGTGAAGCACAAAACAGTTTTACGTATAAGTACGCTCTCTGGATATTTCAAGACTCTTTGTAATAAAAATGTTTCTCAAGTCTGAATACTACAAATACTTTAACACACTATATTTTTTACATTGCATTATGAAAGTTAATGTCTTTTGTTCCTAACTGGTCGACTCCAAGCCAAAGGTCGAGTAACCTCGGCTACCGAATGAGTAATGACTATAGCCCCTGTAGAAAAACTATGAGACTTCTTTAATGTAATTTGGAAAAGATGCCGGTTCCGTTTTGCAGCTGAAATTGACTCACCAATTGCCAGTGAAGTCAACTAAAAATTTCTCCCACGACAACTTCAGTTGTTATAATGTTGAAGGTCAATTTTACTGATTATTTGAAAATGGAAAACTGTATGACTCAGGATATCAATATGAAGCACTTAACTCTAAGTAATACTTTTCTTTGAAATTATATTTTCAGTTTGATTACACTTACATGAATCAACAAAACAATAAGAGCAGCAATCCCAACAGAAATCTTTAGAGAAGAATTGAATGATTTTACGTTGTTTCATCACAATTATATCTCTACGAAAGAAACGATTTAAGCACGTTGTGACGTATTCTGCGCCATGCCTCTAGTTAACTTATAGTTGTTTGCTCTGGTACTTTGTTATCTTAGACAGCTTTCATCTTCGTTAGTTACATTCATTTACTCGGAAGAAAGAAAACACGAATGAAAATATCCAAAATAAATTAAATTTTGAAAAGTGACGCCCAAACTGCACGTGCGGATGTATAGTTCTCCTGTGTAGAAGCGGGTCTCCGGGAACTGACGGCATCCGCGTACGTTACTCCGCCTTGTGACGCACTTTCCGCTGTATCGGCAGTTCTCGTTCACGCTGGATTCTCCAGCGCCGCGTGTGACGTTCGAAACTCAGCGCGAAACCCTTCCGCTAGTTTACACGTAACCCTACGTATAAGAACTGTGTCCGTGACTGTACGTTAACAGCGACACCTTGTAATGGTACTTGAATTGCGCAACCATTGCGGCACCTCACCTGAACCTCTCGATGCCAGTAATATTCTACTGTATTTCTGTTAACTACTTAAAATATTTCTGAGACAACATTCAGATTTGATTTCACTTTTGATACATCGATATGTTTATATTGCAATGATATTATTCTTATGTGTATTCTTTCTTTTGTCACTATGATCTTTGACGTACTTGTAACTCTGATTTTTGGGCGCGTAAGCGATAGTTAGTTACTTGTTGAGTTGTTAGAGAGTCGGCCCTTGAAAAGGTCAAGTCTTGGACGTCATGTTGGAAAGATGCATTTTATAGTTGGCTTATAAAATGTGAGGAAGATGTTTTCAAGTATTTTTTGTATTGTGAAGTGATGTTTGTGTGTCACGTGATATTGCGATTAAAAGGAAGTGTAAAATTCGGAGTGCTGATTATTTTTTTTTACATCACCATTGTCCAGTAAAAGTGTAATCTTCAAGAATGGTTTGTGAAGCGCATCTACAAAACTTTTGAATATAGCAGAATAAAACCTAGGCTTCTTTGCATCCGAGCTTGGAATCATAACCACCTAGATTTTCAACGGTTGAGCCATGATTTTACGACGAGACCAGTGTGGGAAACACAAAAAGATCAGTGCCTAGCTTTTTATTATTACATGAAATGACTATTAACTGTGCTCTAATGACACCTGCCACATAATATGACTGATGTTGCCCGAAAATGCAGTGTTTAGCAGCGTGAGCAACACCACAATCGTTATTAAACGCTGACCTTTGTTGTGCTAGGGTTATTAGAACATGCATAGCTACTTTGCAGCTCACGTCCAAGTGCTTGGCAGAGGGCTCACAGAATAACCTCCAAACTATTTCTCGACCGTTGCACTCTCACGCAGCACAAGGGAAAAATGAACACTTAAATCTATCCGCGCAAGCTCTGATATATTGTATTACGATGGTCATTTTTCCCTGTGTGTGTTGGAATCTGCTAAATATGTTCGCATTACGAGGAGAATGCTGATGGTAGAAATTTGGTGAAAAGATCTCGCCGCAACGAAAAATACCTTTGCTCGAATTTTTACCACGCTAGCTCGCCTACAGTATCCGTGAAACTCTCTCCCCTACTTCGCAATTATAAAAAAGAGCAACTCGTCTTTGCACATTTTCTATTTTCTCCATCAGTGCTACATGGTTAGGATCCCATGCCGCACAGCAGCTGCAGCATAAGACGGACTATCGTAATGCAGCACAACTTTAATGTTCTACTGGAAGAACTGTCTGAAATACTAGTCCATGTTACAGCAGTAACAAAACGAAAAGAAAACATTCAAACAGACAAAAATCTTACACGAAAGTGTAATGCACAGTAGCGCAAGTACTCTGAAATACATCTGTATAATGTTAGATTACATTAGATTAGATTAGTACTTGTTCCATAGATCATGAACACGACACTTCGTAATGATGTGGAACGTGTCAGGTTAATAAAAGGTGTCTATCCAAGATATTACATTACACAAAATATTACATGACACTTTTTTTTTGTTGGGGGCTGGGGAAACTAGCTACTCACTTACTCTATCCAAAAATACAACTAATGAGTAGAAGGAGTTGCCATTCAGAAATTCTTTTAATTTCCTTTTAAATGCTATATGGCTTTTTTGGGTGGGGGTGGGGGGGGGGGGGGAATTACCCACTTACAGTATCCAAAAATTGTGGCAGCATAATTTACCCCCTTCTGAGCCAAAGTTAGATTTAACCTTGAGTAGTGAAGATCATCCTTTCTCCTAGTGTTGTAGCCATGTACACTGCTATTACTTTTGAATTCGTTCGGATTCTTCCAATTAGGTATGATTTAAACCATTTGAGCGCTGTTCCATTCATACCACAGTACTTGAGCTTACCTAGAAGTATTCCATGATTTACACAATCAAAAGCCTTTGAGAGATCACAAAAAATCCCAACGGGTGACTTTCGGTTACTCAGAGCATTTAATATTTCATTGAAAGTATATATAGCATTCTCCGTTGAAAAACCTGTGCATACCTTGTTATGGTAGTCCACTGACAAACAACTGTTTAAAACATGATAAATCACGAGGTAAAAAGTATTCTGTTTTTAAGCAGCAATACAAAAGTCAGTAATGTTTTTTTGCTCAGTAGACAACCTCTGTTTGCCCGCGATGTTCCGCCGTTTCCTAATCCACAAAATGTCTTTTGGCGTAGACGCAGAATTTTGTTCGATCTATTGAAAGGCTATATCGAATGCAGTTTTAGCCTCAGTATGTGATACTCGAGCGATAGTCTTCATTGCCGTCATCATCTTCCTCGTTTCAATAGTTGTTCGAGCTGATTCGGTCGTCTTTTCCTCTGTTGCGCAGTCAAAGTCAGCTATACTGGTCCACTCACTCACGTCACTGGGCTCAACGTCCGTTGGTAAAGTTTGCAAATCCCTTAAAATCGCTGGAGTGTCTACTTCTTGACTTTCATCACTTGTTGCATGAGCTGTTTCATCTTGATTCTTTTCACTCACTTCTTTCGTTGTTGACTCTATTTTCATTCATTATTGGCCACACTTTTCGCCAAAATTTTGAAGCGTCGATGTCGGCATTTCCTTTTCAAGTTTCCGCAATTGTATAGATTACCTCTTGTATTTTTATTGATTTCATCGGCTGAAACAAACTGCTGCCTTCTTGTGTACTCTGTAAAAATCATCGAATGCATTTTCGAAGATACTGCTTTCCAGCCACTCAGCGACCCTCTGGACCACGGGTTGGATTAGACATGTTAAGCTGGCAGGAAGAAATAAAGCTTTTAAATAACTCTTTCACTAAGTTTTCAAATTTTGGGACAAATTAATTGCCAGCTGTTTCGCCAGAAGACAGCTTTTCGTCGGCAATAATTACATTTGGAATACCACGTCGTCTTTCTCCTGTGATGTAGGCAGCCTTCGTTGGTTGTAAACTTTTCATTTTTACTGTCTCCATCTAATTTTTGATACAAAATCAGTGCCTTTTCTTTGATGATAGGTCCAGACAACGGAGTTCCTCTTTTCACTCCTGCTCAAACTACATTCCAGAAAGTATTGTCTAGAATTTCACTTTTAGACATCTTCAAAAGCCTGCATATTTTCAGTCCTTTCTCATCATCAGTCGTCATTGCATGATTTACAAGAATTTTCCTACTTTTTCTTCATTCTTTAACTATTTTTATGGCAACCCCTACCTCGTTTGCAATGTTTAGAAGGTACGCGCTTTTATCACTTTTCAATCAGTTTCAGTTTCTCCGCTGCAGACATCGATTGTTTATGTTTATCTCATGCCATAATTTGGTTCCACATACCTTAGTATGTAAGATGAACACTGTCACTAATTTATAAAACAACTACATACGCAGTAAAACTTATTGCTCAAGCTAGAAACAAATTACTTGATACTACAACTGATCAACAACCGCACATGTCAACGGTCAACCACCTACTGATCCATATACATCTACATCTACATGATTACTCTGCAATTCACATTTAAGTGCTTGGCAGAAGGTTCATCGAACCACAATCATACTATTTCTCTACCATTCCACTCCCGAACAGCGCTCGGGAAAAACGAACACCTAAACCTTTCTGTTCGAGCTCTGATTTCTCTTATTTTATTTTGATGATCATTCCTACCTATGTAGGTTGGGCTCAAAAAAATATTTGCGCATTCGGAAGAGAAAGTTGGTGACTGAAATTTCCTAAATAGATCTCGCCGCGACGAAAAACGTCTTTGCTTTAATGACTTCCATCCCAACTCGCGTATCATATCTGCCACACTCTCTCCCCTATTACGTGATAATACAAAATGAGCTGCCCTTTTTTGCACCCTTTCGATGTCCTCCGTCAATCCCACCTGGTAAGGATCCCACACCGCGCAGCAATATTCTAACAGAGGACGAACGAGTGTAGTGTAAGCTGTCTCTTTAGTGGACTTGTTGCTTCTTCTAAGTGTCCTGCCAATGAAACGCAACCTTTGGCTCGCCTTCCCCACAGTATTATCTATGTGGTCTTTCCAACTGAAATTGTTCGTAATTTTAACACCTAGGTACTTAGTTGAATTGACAGACTTTAGAATTGTGCTATTTATCGAGTAATCGAATTCCAACGGATTTCTTTTGGAACTCATGTGGATCACCTCACACTTTTCGTTATTTAGCGTCAACTGTCACCTGCCACACCACACAGCAATCTTTTCTAAATAGCAGACGACGAGTCATTAAGTCTAAGCAAACACCGGAAATGGACCGAGCGAGGTGGCGCAGTGACTGGACTCGCATTCGGGAGGACGACGGTTAAATCCTGCGTCCGGCCATACTGATCTAGGTTTTCCGTGATTTCTCTAAATCGCTCCAGGCAAATGCCAGGATGGTTCCTTCGAAAGGGCACGGCCGACTTTCTTCCCCATCCCTCCCTAATCCGATGAGACCGATGACCTCGCGCTGTCTGGTCTCCTCCCCCGAACAACCCATCCCAACTGGAAACGGAATGGTCGAACTAAGCGGGGAGTTGGACATCACGAGATCGGATTAGCGAGGTTCTACCGTACAAGAGGAACCCTCTCTCTGAAGCATTTGCCACTAAAATCTTCAGGACAACCTCATGGATGCTCCACAAACCTGTGACGATCGCGCTGCTCTATTAAATCCTCCTGGTAAGAGTCCCTGACTGAGTAGCAGCACTAAAGAATCGGCTGAACGGTGCTTTTACAAGTTAGTTCTTCCGTAGGTATTACATTTCCTTGAGATTCTTCCAGTGATCTGTTTTTCCTGCCGGATAAAATATATGAAGCACCCAGAAGACACAGTTGGTTGTCAACGTAACTTCCTACTCGAAGACGCCGTTGGCGAGTATGTAAACGATTAGAGTTGCAATTCTATGTGGCAGGAAAAACCGTCGCCACAGGGCAGTAGTGTAACTAGGCTGGTGAGGCCCCACTGACGTCATCCAAGAAGGCGGCCGTGACGTCAGCTGATGACGAGAGTACCGTTATCCAAGTTGGCAGCTTTTAGCGGGAAAGTGCCACGCCGCTCTGGTAGGAAGTCTGAATTTTGGCGGGAAATTGAACTATGTGCTTCTATGGGTCCCCTGCCCCCCCCTTTCCGATATTTTTGCATGATGGTGCGTCATTCTCTTGGAAAATGGGCAGGAATTTCGAATTTTGGAGGGTATTTTGCTCTAAGGGCCTACTCCTGCAGCTGAGGGGGGTTACTATGGTGAGCTAGAGACTGCTCATGATACCATTAAATTCCAATATAATTTGTTTAAATTTGTATCAATTTGTGGCAATTTGTTTAAATTTACAATCTACCTACAGCATTAGTGGCTTAGTGTGGTGCCACTGCAACAAGAGGCTGAGATTCAGTGCTTGTTGAGCTGTCGGTGTGGAAGGAGCATGAGGAAATGCTGATACCAGACAGGGCGCGTTTTAATAGCTGTATTACATGCACTCATTCAGCCGAGGAATGCACCCATAGCCTCCTGCATGAAGAATGGAAGCGAGCATTAAAACTTGAAAATATGAAGACGAAGAGTACGGTCCTGCAAATAAATGTTTTGCATAACACAACGCATGGAAACATCTGTCTCAGATGGCACCCCACAAAAGAAAACTGCCTCCGATCCTGCAGACTGAAAGCTGAGATAGTTCGCGAGTTCTCTGCTAGAGCGCGCCATGATAGATCACGTGATTGTGCAGCTCAGTCGCGCTGTGCGGCGTGTGTCACTGCCTCCGCACCCCCTCTCAACCACCCCTCGAGCGACGGATCGCGCTGATACCTCTTTAGAACTAAGACTCGCCACTTTCAGTCCAGCCGGCGCCGGCGGGCGTCTAGCCACACTGATACCTATAAGAACAAAGACTCGCCCACATGCAGTCCCAATGGCGCCGCGACACAAACAGGTACTGTGACAGTCCGAGAAAACTTTCATAACGGCGACAACAACGTCATCGCAAGCTCCTTAAAAGGGATTGAGATATTTATCTTTCCCAAAAACAGGAACGACGTAAACAATGGCAATGCGCTGCTAATGAAAACACACAGGTGTTCTTAACAATGATGAACAAAGAGCTCCTTCAAAGCTCTTTGGTCGTTACACTTCATAACATCGAGAAAACATTTCCGGACTTATCAAAGCATTGACGGACTATGAAATACATCTATATTTAACTCCAGCTCTATGCATTTCGAGAAAATTTTTTCCATTATCCTGCTACATACGTGACAGAACGAGGGAAAAATAATTTACAGTGAGCTATATCTTTCCCTCTAGCGTTCAACGCTTTATTATTCTCTTACACGTATCATTCCACCTGTCAATTAAGATGATATTCACCTCTGAGAAAGATTTCCAGACTTAACGAGGCAATGAAAGACACCTCTTAAGCCTAGCAGATATTTTAACTCCAGCTCTGAAGAGTTCGAGACATCTAACACTTAGGAAAAACGTGTTTACATTTAGTTAGAACTATACATTTCGAGAAATTCGACGTAAAAATATTCCAGCATTATGGTAGAATAATTTACTAAACTTTTAGCTGTCATAAAGCCATCGGTTCCACCGATAGCGCTACTTGAAATTTTATCATTTTCACTGTACACCTTTCCTAAATAGAAAAATTCTCCGTTTTATCATCTGAAGACTTTGTAAATAATTTGATTCAGTGTTTACGAAGCAAAGCTAAATGTAAGTAACACTACTGTTAATACCAGCAACGTAGAATTTCTCGTGTATAACATTCACCGTGGAAAATCACGAAGCTCGCAGACTTTGAGGGAGATGCCATATCTCATCAACCGCACAATAAGTGTTGAAAACATTCTCGCATGGTTGTAAAAAATACTCCCTTCCTTCATCCAGCTATTTGCCAGAATATTTCTAGTGTTCCGAGCTCTAATTGCATTCTCCGCAGCTGAAATATCTGCTGATGCACTGAGCTCGTAATACACATAATGGCTCCAGATGCAGAGCCTGAATTCAATATCATCCAACGTGTATTCGAAATAGCATCGTTACTCATAGTATGAATTCTATCGCTGTAAATCCATAAATTATCAGAGACTCA
Source organism: Schistocerca serialis cubense (assembly GCF_023864345.2). Lineage (NCBI taxonomy): Eukaryota > Metazoa > Arthropoda > Insecta > Orthoptera > Acrididae > Schistocerca > Schistocerca serialis. Next base: position 605,167,267 of record NC_064643.1, read on the forward strand.
GGTCTCTTCGAGGTTTGGGATGCATCTGGCTAGTTCAGGTTTCAGTCGCCGGGGATGCTAGTGGGCTCACCCCAAGAAACTCAACACCCATTAATTAGCGTCTTGGTGACGTGAGAGGACGCTCGGCACCCAATTAACTCCAACATACTTGTGCTCCCCCTCATTCCAATACAGTCAGCCAGTCCGTCTGTCTGCATTTCGTTTTTACAACTATCATGAGGAGATATTCAGCCAATTGCAGCGGTGAGGGGAAGCGCCCTCGCCTGAACGAGGTCCCAGGTAAGTTATTACTTTTGTATGAGTGTTATTTAGTATGTGAAGTTCTGTTTAGAATACAGAACTTCTCTGTGCATGCGTGAAACTGAATTTGTTTTTCTCCTCATTTCGGCATACTTTGCTGAGGTGCTGGACGCTCTGGATGATGCGCTGAGAAGGGGGAATCCGACCCTGTCAGCTGAAAAACCTTACTATGAAATTTGTTTTGTGTTTTCGTAATATCTCGAGTTCGCAATAATACCGTAATATAACGTATACTTCATTGTTGGTGTTGTAGATGAATCGGGTGCAGTACTGCCCTCTAATTTAGACCATGGTGTTCTTCACCAGGAGGATGAGCCATCTCTCCTGTGTAAGATTCGATTCCATCAATATGTAAATACATTTTTTGTGTGCATACATTTTCCATTTTTCCTAATTCTAATCTTTTTTTCTCTGTTACAGGTGATTTGGATCGGATCGATGATTTAAATGCGAAATTTCAGTGCGAGCCGTTTATTGATCCACAGTTTGTGGCGGATGGGAACTCCGATCCCGAAATTCACGCCAAAGAGCTGGCTGCTGTGACTGAGCTGTGGTCCAGGAACGAAGAAGGTGACTTAGCTTTCATATTCTTATTATCATAAACATGTTCTATAACGCAATGCTTATTATTATTTTTTTTTCACAGAAGTGAAGCCTCAGATGGCCGTAGCACGTGTGGCAGGTGTCACAGCACGGCGCACTGTCATTAGAGCTCCAGCGCGACGAGCAGAGCCGTGCATCATTCTGATCACCACGAAGCTATCGGCCGAGGTTCAACCCATCTGGACCTGCGCATCATGAGGTCAACCATCGCTGGGTCCGCACCCCCGTTTCTCCCCATCCTTGGTCGCCCTTGGGGGCAAGCAGCAGCATCAGATGACTGCCGACACCTCAGCAATTGGTGGTGGACTGGCCAATTTGGGGGTGAGCCTACAGCCTCAGCACAGTCTTATACGCTACGTCCAACTCGCAGAGGGCCCAGCTGTTCCCACTGGCCAGACACCGGCGCCTCAGCCCTGGCTCCACCCATCCACCATCTGCAGGTATTGCACAACTGCAGGCTTACACACCATATCACCAGCTCCACCTAGTATTAGGTATATAGTATATATATTATATATATACTATATATACTATCATATAGTAATGATAGTGAACGAACCCATGACTAGTGGCAGTTCCCTCTCCCATCGCCGGCCGCGGTGGTCTAGCGGTTCTAGGCGCTCAGTCCGGAGCCGCGCGACTGCTACGGTCGCAGGTTCGAATCCTGCCTCAAGCATGGATGTGTGTGATGTCCTTAGGTTAGTTAGGTTTAAGTAGTTCTAAGTTCTAGGAGACTGATGACCATAGATGTTAAGTCCCATAGTGCTCAGAGCCATTTGAACCATTTGAACCCTCTCCCATCCTTTTAGTGAAGGGTATCAGGTCAGCGATGCGATACCACAGTTAGAGTACTCGGTGATTGCAGACACTTTTGAGGTGCAAATCTCGTTCACGAGGATCGAGAACCCAGCAGGAGGGTACCGCAGCCCTGTTGGTTTTCCTGTAATGGAAACGGAGCTCCTCGAGGTAGTCAATGATCCGCAGTATCCCACCATTAAATGCAGTGCGGTGCTTTGCATCGAATTAGCCCCCACCCCACATCAAGTTAAGTCTGCTGTTGAAGAGACAACTCTTCATTGTCTTTGGGGAGGGGGGGGGGGGTGGTGTGATAATGCGGAGCACATCAATCACCAAGTTTTGTAAATCCATCTTGAGTGCTATACTGGTCCAGTTTTCTGAGACGGAAGTCAGAGGGTCAGCTAAAGCACTCAGCCGAATATTACACTTCAACATCCATACACATGTCTCTGATACGGTAAAAGGAGGGTCAAGCTATATCAAGCTCCCTAAAGATATATCTAATAAGCAGGCATACATTAATGTCGAAAATAGAAAAGACCGGACTTGTTTTGCATTAGACAGAAAAGAGGAAACCCTCTCGTAGGGGCCACTGTCACCTTACGGGGAATCTCGCTTACATGTCAAATGCTAGACGTATACATTGCTGTCCCACTGTAGATGTAAATTCTCGTATGGACTGTATTCCGAATTCAAATAGACTCTGGTGTTAGTTAACTTGCAGTGGTAAAAATTCACTTGAGTCTTTTGATACATTCCCTCGCCTTTGAGTTTGAAATGCAAGTATGATGAATCGAGGTGCCTCCAACTGAACCGATGTTTTAATAACTCACGTATGTGATGATACTATAGGTAAGACAGGGTATTCAAAAAGCCCCCATGACCGGAAAGTTAACGACAGATAAGTGCCGGCATTCAGAACGTTTAAAAATTCCAATCGTTGCTCGTCAGCAACACTGATGTGGGCATTTTCATACTACACTATTAATCTTGACTTCGACATCGGCCGGCCGGAGTGACCGAGCGGTTCTAGGCGCTACAGTCTGGAACCGTGCGACCGCTACGGTCGCAGGTTCGAATCCTGCTTCGGGCATGAATGTGTGTGATGTCCTTAGGTTACTTAGGTTTAAGTAGCTCTAAGTTCTAGGGGGCTGATGACCTCAGATGTTAAGTCCCATATTGCTCAGAGCCATTTTTGAACTTCGACATCCTCTGCCTCTGAGTGTATGAACTGGCGTCACTTTGCACCAAAATAAGCTCCTGTTTGGCGTTCATAATAATTCTTTACATGTCCTCAAAGTAACCCATAAGTATTTTTAGAGGCACACACACTGTAAATCGAGTGTATCCGACGTCTGGGGCGTCTATGAACCAGCCCGCATTTTCCAAGCTATTCGTATTGGAGGTTGAGGCTGAAACGTATGTCTTAAGGGTTGATACCAGCCCGACATTACGTGTGCGGTCGATTTCTATTCCATTAAGTTCATAACGGTTCTCTTGAAACAGGAATGCTGGAGCGTTACTTGTCAGCTTCGAGAGTGTTACCACAGCGCCATATGTTTTCTTAAATGTGCCGTCCAGATTTAAGAAGCTCTTGCAAGATAGTGTTAAAGCGTCCTGGTGTTGAATAACAATCCTAATTTTATCATGTTTGTTAAATGTGGCTGAAGCCTAGGGCTTATGTGAGTGGAATTCATGATGTATAATTCTATCGTCATACTGCGTTACGTTGAGTGACTGCATCGCACAGCTTGAGATCAATTGAAATAAGGAACTCGTAAATAAGCCGTGTTATCACCTTGCGCTTCTGTGGCACACTGACTGACTGTGAGCTCTGCGTGCTAGCCTTATAACTTATCCCTTTTGTCTTAGATGCAGACGTACAATGATTTCTTCACCCCTAAAGTCGACAAGTCGATTATTCTGATCCACAATACGTATTTCCAGGTAGTCCAATGTCTGAGCTGTCACCGGGAGGTATGTTGCGTTTGTGGGAGTCAGAACTGTCTTATACCCGGTTCCAACTGTAGGGAAGAATCTGTAAATAGAGTGAATCAACTTGTCGTTGAGATATGTGTTTGTAGCTACATTACAATCAACGTGGATTGTGCTGGCTGGTAGTATGTCCACAGCCTGATCTGATGCGTAAAATTTTTCTCAAAACCTAGCAGTGAACCTACTGAATGGTTCTGCCTAAAGTCGATCGTCGCATTCTCTGTTCGTATTTCAGATTTAAGCATATTGATGTTTGCGCATCGTTCAATTCTTTTTCCAGACTGTTTTAAGACTTCGTTCAAATCATCAATGTCGTAGGCACCAGGTTGTATTTCTAGAATCTCCTTCTGACCGTCAGTTTCCAGATGCAGTTTATTGATGGCCATTGTGATATTTGGGATGCTGTTATACGTTTCCAGAGCAATCATCGCAATACTCCAATCACCAGAACTTAAATCAGTCGGCGGAAAGTAATTTGCACTGTAAGTAGGCTGTTTAGGTTTTTTTATTGGTAACGCCACCTCTGTATGAAAATCACTGGCTGTGCTGTGTGCAGTCTGTGGCTGCTTTGCATTGTTGTAATACTCGCCATTGTAGTGTTGGGCAGCTGGGCTGTTAACAGCGCGTAGCGTTGCGCAGTTGGAGGTGAGCCGCCAGCAGTGGTGGATGTGGGGAGAGAGATGGCGGAGTTTTGTAATTTGTCATGAACTGCTATATATATTATGACTTTTGATGATATTAAGGTAAATACATTGTTTGTTATCTATTAATATCTTTCATTTGCTAACTATCCCTATCAGTAGTTAGTGCCTTCCGTAGTTTGAATCTTTTATTTAGCTGGCAGTAGTGGTGCTCGCTGTATTGCAGTAGTTCGAGTAACCAAGATTTTTGTGAGGTAAGTGATTTGTGAAACGTATAGGTTAATGTTAGTCAGGGCCATTCTTCTGTAGGGATTTTTGAAAGTCAGATTGGGTTGCGCTATAAAATATTGTGTATCAGTTTAAGCACAGTCATGTATAAATTGTTCAAAGGGGACGTTTCATACGTCGACCCTTAGCCGAGGATACCTCACGGGAATCTTCTGATTTTTCTTGTAGTTTGTGTAATTAGTGTAGATTTTGTTTATTGCTGGCGCGTAATTGTAGAGAGAATCTCCTTTGTAGTTGCAGTCTTTCATTGTTGTACAGTAAAACAGGTGTGGCATGCATGTAGATTTGCACCAAGTATTTCGCAGCTGCGCTTGCAATTAAGTAGACATTATATCCATTGCTATGTTATTTTATTTTGCTCTTCAAATTGTGCTTTTCTATGTTATCGTGTGAAATATTGTGACAATTATGGCGTGTGAATAACGTAATACTAGGCTCCAAAGTAAACTGAGAAATGGCAGTGAAGACGAAAGCAGTGTGTTAGCGCCACCGAGTAATGAATTAACTGATGTTCAAAGTAGTAATTTGGTAATTGTGCATAGGGAAATGGAGCGGACTGCAAACAATGGTGTAGACAGTGAAACAGGTAGTGAACAGGGAAGCATTATCGTTCGATCCGTCGGCAACAGCTCGCCTCAGGAATCCGAAATGACAGGACACAATTTTGCAAATACTGTAGATTCAGGTTTTGGGTCATCACCGTTTTCTCAAATAAGTCAAGACACATTTTCTGCTTGTCAAAATGTGAATGTTGCCGGTGCAAATGCACTGCTGAAAAGCGTAGAGAAACAGATGCCAGACACTAATACATTATTATTGCAATTAATGCAACAAATGGAACAAAATCAGAGACAAATGGGACAAAATCTTAATAAGTTAGACACAGTGGAACAAAATCTTAAAAAGTTAGACGCAGTGGAACAAAATCTTAAAAAGTTAGACCCAATGGAACAAAATCTTCAAAAGTTAGACACAATGGAACAACACCAGAGACAAACACAGCAACAGTTAGACACAATGGAACAAAATCTTCAAAAGTTAGACACCACACTTGAACAAACACGTGAAGATTTAACTACTGAGTTACATAACATTGAATCGAAATGTCAAAAAGTCTGTAATGATGTAAAAACACAAATTTGTGAGCATTTCCAACCTATTTTTTCGCGGCATGAAAATGCATTACAGAATCATGAAGCAGCCATAAAAGAACTGCAAACCATTGTTCATGAAAATCATAAGACCTTGTGGGCTAAAATTGACTCAGTTGCATCTACCAATTCGGTTACGCAACTTGCAAAAACTCAAGAAAACTTAAAGGACACAGTAGATTCGATTTCAACACAAATGGACACTCTGAAACTTGGTTCAGAAAAACACACTGAGGAAATGTGTTCACTATTGGAGAAAGTAGCCGAACTTTCGGATCAGGTCACTAACTTATCTACAAGGATAGATGATGATCTGAATGACACAAGACCTGTAGCCTTCACTGACACAGAAGAGTATGAACAAATTAGAAAATTCAAACAGAATCAAAATCAAATCAATACACAGTACATAAGAGAAATCCGGGAAGTACAAGATCAGCTAACACAGGTAATACAAGAATTACGTATTTCAGAGGACACTCGCGCCCCAATACGGGAAGAGGGACATAGAAATACGGAACAGCCACAAAATAATAACACAGGGCATTTCGGAAGTTATGAAAGAAATTGGCAAGGCGCATCGAATTTTGAAATGGAACCGCCGAAACGACGTAACAATGACCGATATGCGACTCGCCGACATGATGACTTTGGCTATAAGCTGTTCATTACTACACGTAAATTCAAAACATTTAAGAATTCTGGCAACGACATTCATCCACAAGCATGGCTCCATCAATTCTCTCATTATTTTCCTCCCATCTGGTCGTTAGAACACAGATTAGAATTTATGTGTGGCTATTTAGAGAATGAACCAGCTGTAAGAATGCGATCGGTCATTCACGATTGCCACAGTGAAGGAGAGTTTTACCATGCCTTCCTCTCAGCATATTGGTCTCAAGCCACACAAGACCGAGTAAAACATGGCATCATAATGATGAAACATTTCGAACAATCTGAATTTTCCAGTCTTGTGAAATATTTTGAAGACATGTTGCATAAGAATCAATATCTTTCAAACCCATACAGCCCCTCAGAACTCATCCGCATTTGCTTAATCAAATTGCCTGAACATTTACGACATATTATTTTAGCAGGACGTTGCAAAGATGACATTGAAGCTTTTCAGGGTCTGTTACAAGAATTGGAAATTGACAGTGACAATCGGGGAACGCGGAAACAGGAGCACAACAATTACAGGTCACATCTGTCACAATTCCACGATGAAAGAAATAATAACTGGACACGACAAGGCTATTCTCACAACACATATCGTGACCAAAACAGACACCACCCGTATGACAACCGTTGGCAGAGTAGTAATAATTACAGGGAAAGATCACCTCTCCGTGGTAATGACTATCACAGAGACAATCAGAGAAACAGACAATATGGGAACCAAAACAATTATTATCAAGGGAGACAGAATAACTTTAGACGCAACGGTCCAGCGCGCAGTTACGATTCCGGGAGAAATTCTCCACCACATGACCGACAGACAAGAAACTACAGGAACTACCGACATGACGCCAGACGGTATAATCATAACGACAGACCTGAATTTCATCAGAACTGGCGGCATTTAAACAGGTCAGGGCCTTCTCGTCAGAGTGAATTTGTAGATGTTAGGTCTCCTAATCCCAATAACGGCGCGCGCCAACAAAGAGACAGACAATGACTCGCACCGCAGGCACCCACGTGCGCCGGCTGGCTCAGAGAAAAATAACATAGAAGCTAACCTTGAGAAAAATTCCAGTATTCTTTACCGACGTATACTGCATGATAATTGCGTTCAAGCTGAAACTCTGAGTACTTTGAAGAGTAAAAGATTGTACCACATTTCACATGTAAAACCGTTTATTGAAAGATAATCTGCTTTTTAACTTTGTCTTTGCCATAAAACTTTTCACTTCACATTTCTAGTATGCTTTGTCAGACTTAAGAAACTGTTAACATGCAACAATGTTTGAAGTTAAATATCCAGTCAAGAACCAAGAGAACTTATTTAAACAGAAATTACGAATGCATTGTTATTGTGAAGAGACGACACAGTGTTATTGCGTGTGTGCATTCTTGCTTGTTAGTTGCACGATTACGTAACGACTATAAGGCTCACATACTTAGAACATTTACCAGTACTGCTAATGAGATTTTAATGCAACATTTTGGTTTACTTGAAATTTGGTGTATCATGAGGTAAGTACATTGGTTTCTGCAGAACTTAGCTTTCGGAAGACGATAACTACAACACTTCCACAGAGATTATCTTACAGCAAGACGCACATTTAGCGCTACAGGACACGTATTTGAGTGATTAATTTTGCACTTAAAACATTTATTTTTTTAAGATATTTGAAGTACAATGATACAAGGGTTTTCCGTGATATATTTCATTCCATTGCTGTAATCTGTAACACCTGAGGGTATAATTACATTAATCCTCAGGGGGGTACACGCCTACTTTGTGTGCCGTGTGTTTGGCAAGCACAAGGAGCCCTAGCTAATATGGTATTTGCTTATACAACTTCACACATCGGTACCATATTTCTCTAACACAGAATTACACAGCTATCTGATCATTTAACAGAGAAAGAAACTTTTTTTTTTACTACATCAGTGACAGATGTTTACGTAATTACACAGTTGGATAACTTCACACTTATGAAATTGTATTTTGTCAGTACTTTGTGAAATGTTCATATTTTTCGGAACCATTGTGATACTATGAGAGCTTTGAATGTCGTATTTCTTATGGGATCATGTTTTTTAAAGTACGTTTGAGGTAGATGACACTATTGAAATGAGCAGAGAATTTTCTTTAGGTTTTGACATTATTGCAGAAAGCTACGACGATTTTGAGATTTGACTGAGGTGTTATGATGTCATTTTTACGATGACGATATGTATTATGCTGTTGAGGTATGTTTATGATCAATAAGATGATGATGCCGTATATGAGGAATTTGATTATGCTATGTGTTTCTCATGATGAAATATTGAAGAAGTGTCGACGAATATGTATATGTATAATAAGGTAAGGAATAATGAGTAGTGGTTAGGGACTCTGGTTTGTGAAAAAGGTTGTTGGAAACCAAGAATCGTACTTTAAGAGTTATGAAATGTGTGTAAATGCGTGAATGTATCACAATGCCGGCGAAAATTTTTTGGACACTGTTATAATTGTAGAATTTTGTTTCTACAGATTTGTAACCCAAATTCTTGACCTGTGAAATATTTTTATATGAGACTGTCACTGTAGTGGAAACTGGTGACGTAAATATTTCGGTAAGAAAGTTAAGTGACCACCTGCACCTAATGCGTCGTGGGCACCCAGCTGGGCGACAGTCGCCTTAAAAAAAAAAGCCATTAGCATGTGCCTTCCAGAGGCACAGGTGGAAAAAAAAGGGGTGCCATTATCCTCGCTATTGACGTTCCTTTGTAGAAAGCATAGGAAAAACGACACGGTCGAACTTGATAACATACACTCCTGGAAATTGAAATAAGAACACCGTGAATTCATTGTCCCAGGAAGGGGAAACTTTAGTGACACATTTCTCGGGTCAGATACATCACATGATCACACTGGCAGAACCACAGGCACATAGACACAGGCAACAGAGCATGCACAATGTCGGCACTAGTACAGTGTATATCCACCTTTCGCAGCAATGCAGGCTGCTATTCTCCCATGGAGACGATCGTAGAGATGCTGGATGTAGTCCTGTGGAACGGCTTGCCATGCCATTTCCACCTGGCGCCTCAGTTGGACCAGCGTTCGTGCTGGACGTGCAGACCGCGTGAGACGACGCTTCATCCAGTCCGAAACGTGCCCAATGGGGGACAGATCCGGAGATCTTGCTGGCCAGGGTAGTTGACTTACACCTTCTAGAGCACGTTGGGTGGCACGGGATACATGCGGACGTGCATTGTCCTGTTGGAACAGCAAGTTCCCTTGCCAGTCTAGGAATGGTAGAACGATGGGTTCGATGACGGTTTGGATGTACCGTGCACTATTCAGTGTCCCCTCGACGATCACCAGTGGTGTACGGCCAGTGTAGGAGATCGCTCCCCACACCATGATGCCAGGTGTTGGCCCTGTGTGCCTCGGTGGTATGCAGTCCTGATTGTGGCGCTCACCTGCACGGCGCCAAACACGCATACGACCATCATTGGCACCAAGGCAGAAGCGACTCTCATCGCTGAAGACGACACGTCTCCATTCGTCCCTCCATTCACGCCTGTCGCGACACCACTGGAGGCGGGCTGCACGATGTTGGGGCGTGAGCAGAAGACGGCTTAACGGTGTGCGGGACCGTAGCCCAGCTTCATGGAGACGGTTGCGAATGGTCCTCGCCGATACCCCAGGAGCAACAGTGTTCCTAATTTGCTGGGAAGTGGCGGTGCGGTCCCCTACGGCACTGCATAGGATCCTACGGTCTTGGCGTGCATCCGTGCGTCGCTGCGGTCCGGTCCCAGGTCGATGGGCACGTGCACCTTCCGCCGACCACTGGCGACAACATCGATGTACTGTGGAGACCTCACGCCCCACGTGTTGAGCAATTCGGCGGTACGTCCACCCGGCCTCCCGCATGCCCACTATACGCCCTCGCTCAAAGTCTGTCAACTGCACATACGGTTCACGTCCACGCTGTCGCGGCATGCTACCAGTGTTAAAGACTGCGATGGAGCTCCGTATGCCACGGCAAACTGGCTGACACTGACGGCGGCGGTGCACAAATGCTGCGCAGCTAGCGCCATTCGACGGCCAACACCGCGGTTCCTGGTGTGTCCGCTGTGCCGTGCGTGTGATCATTGCTTGTACAGCCCTCTCTCAGTGTCCGGAGCAAATATGGTGGGTCTGACACACCGGTGTCAATGTGTTCTTTTTTCCATTTCCAGGATTGTATGATTACACTGTGGAGCTCTTAATTTGTGATTTACTGAAATGCCAAATGAAATGACGAGAAATATTTTTGTCTATAAACCTGATTATGACTACTGTCTCTCTAGTTAAGAGATTTTTCTACTAACTTATGAAATGCCTAATGACTACTGAATGATGTTCTTATGCTTTACTTTGTACATAGTTGCTTATTTCATTTGATATCTAGTTTCTAGCTGCACTGCAGCATTGGTTAAAATAAAATTTTATAGATGTACTAATATAAATATTTTCTGTCTACAGATCGAGTAAATAATAATTTTTTCAAAAAAATGAGGGAGCACAAAATGACATTTACCTTCACAGGAACTGCATTCATAATTTTCTTTTCAAGTACTTGGTAACTTTTTGGTAGAATAACTTCTTGTGGGGCACCACTTTAATTACTTAGACATTAAGATGTGATTATACATTTCCCTTATCTGCATTGTTATCTTTAGTGTACTATTTTTCCTGCTTGAGTTATGTCATATTTAGGTATTTCATTTTCTGCTGCTGTTTGCCAGGCATAGTGCTACTGAATTTTAATTTGTGTTACTCTGCTAAGCCAGTTTACTACCGATTTATTTTTCTTGTTTGTTGCTCATTGCCTCATATTAGTTGTAATATTGCAATTGCTCTGCTAATTTATGCTGCTTGGTTTGGCATTTGTATTTTTGTCATTGCTGTTTGTGTTAATTGTTTTGTGCTGCTGCATTGCCTCGTCCCTTAGTTTAGCATCTGAGCTCAGTAGATTTAAGTTAGCTTAAGAGGGGGTAGACTATATAAGAGAATGAGTTGTGATGAATTGGAAGAAATGCATTGAGAAGATATAAGAAACAGATTTGGCAAAAATGAGTATTGTGCACTGAGAAATAATTATTTTGAAAGAAATATGAATAGAATACAGAAAGCCGGCTTAGATAGTACTTTTGGGAATAATGATGAACAAAGGGAGATCTCCATCCCAAAATACTGCAGTAAAACAAACCCTGTCCTTTCCTTTTGTGTCATCCCTCTATATGTTTGTGTACCCTTGTGTATTTGTGTTTTTCCTGTCTTTATGTGTTTAGCTGATGAGAGCTATGTTGTAGAATTTTTCTGATAATATGTTATTTTCTTTGTAAAGATGTTTAGACATTATTTATTCTGTTTTGTGTTAATGCTCATGTGTGAAGTTGATGTTTCAAAATTTATTCTGATCTTTTATGTATCTACTTATCTCATAATTCCTGTAACATTGATGTATATGTTTATTTCTATTCTGTTGTAAAACCTGTACTACAAATGTTATCTGTATTGTTATGTTCTTTAATAATGTATTTTGTACCTTTGTAATTGTATTCTTATGTTATAAAACTGTAATTGACACCAGGTCATCAAATTAAGTAACTTGTAAGTTCCATTTCACTGCACACGTTTCTGTTGGTCATAGTATATGGACAATATGTGAGAAGTAGGGACTGTTAGTGTTTGCACGTGTGTTAATAATTCAGCAAGGCACTGGATAACAGCATTGCTGGTTCTAAGGACAATTCCAAAAACTTTGTGAGTGCACAAGTGGTGGTTATGGACTTGCTATATTATCCGCAAGACTCTTCAATGGTGATTGTGCACCTGCACAGTCGCAACAGACGGCTGCTGGCCATCTCTACAAGGACTACAGTGGGTCTGCATCTTTGATGACCCACCAGTACCATTATCTCTACAAGGACTACAGTGGGTCTACATCTTTGATGATCCACCAATACCATTATTTCTACAAGGACTGCAGTGGGTCTGCACCTCTGGTGGCCCACCAGTACCGTAATCTCTACCAGGACTACAGTGGGTCTGCTCTGTGATGACCTAACTACCAATATTCTTCAAAACGTCGACTGACTCTGCTGTGGGTTTGCTCTGTTGTGGACCAATACCTGTCTGCATGTCAAGAGTCAGCACTGTCTTTCCATTGGAAGGACAACACTACTTCTTCAAGATTGCATGGAAATCCACTAATTCTGTGTGCATTTTCTTTTACTGCTCAGACTTTGAGAAAAACACTGCAACGTTACTGTGATGAATGATCAGGACTGTCTTTATGGACTGTGAGAAAATTTTAGCTTTTGACCAACAATGTATCAATAAGTGTGTGCATTTGATATCTTTGTTATTGTAATTATGAAAAATTTTATCAAATCATTATTGGCCACTGCCAAAACAATTTGTAAAATTTTTTGTGGGGAGCATGAGGCTGTTTAGGTTTTTTTATTGGTAACGCCACCTCTGTATGAAAATCACTGGCTGTGCTGTGTGCAGTCTGTGGCTGCTTTGCATTGTTGTAATACTCGCCATTGTAGTGTTGGGCAGCTGGGCTGTTAACAGCGCGTAGCGTTGCGCAGTTTGAGGTGAGCCGCCAGCAGTGGTGGATGTGGGGAGAGAGATGGCGGAGTTTTGTAATTTGTCATGAACTGCTATATATATTATGACTTTTGATGATATTAAGGTAAATACATTGTTTGTTCTCTATTAATATCTTTCATTTGCTAACTATCCCTATCAGTAGTTAGTGCCTTCCGTAGTTTGAATCTTTTATTTAGCTGGCAGAAGTGGTGCTCGCTGTATTGCAGTAGTTCGAGTAACCAAGATTTTTGTGAGGTAAGTGATTTGTGAAACGTATAGGTTAATGTTAGTCAGGGCCATTCTTCTATAGGGATTTTTGAAAGTCAGATTGGGTTGCGCTAAAAAATATTGTGTATCAGTTTAAGCACAGTCATGTATAATTGTTCAAAAGGGGACGTTTCAGCACGTAATACAGATGGTCGTTCTTTTAACGCCAGAGTAACGTCATCGCATCTAAATCTCAACTGAGGGGGGGGGGGGGGAGGGGGGAGACGTTCACTGGTGGCTCTTATATACATCAACCGTCCTTGATGTCGAGCATTCACTTATTTTTGGTGTAGTTTTACATGCTGCTTTATCAAGGATGTGAAGAGGAACATGATGCAGAGATGTCCACACAAGTGTGTGTTAAAGCCCTGATATCGGTGAAAATTGTAGAAGACTCGTCTTTTGCTGGTGAAGTATCGTTGCAATTCTTCAGGTGGCTGTAAATCTCCAAATGAATCAAAATAATAAACTTTATTTGCACTTTTATTGACATATGAGACCCATTGGGTTCCTGGACCGCCTGCAACATCTCAATTCACAATTTCGCATTCATTAGTTCGCCACATTGTCTTCGGTAATATATCTCACGTAAAGAAACCACGGAATCCTGGAATGTGGAGTTTTTCTTTAACAGCCTTTAGGAGATCTTTATTCGTGAGCGATCGATCAGATAGAATAGCTAACGGGCTTTTTCTTATTTATGAAGAGATCCAGTGATTTCTTGTGCGGTTTCAAGCGTAGACCTTTACCAATGGCTGCAGCTTCCATGAGACGATTATGCCTTCTTGCGTCCTCTAGCTCCGCTTGGGCGTTCTGAGCATTCTTGACTGTTTTCGCTACAGCCGCAGCACCTCCTGTGGCTGAGGTTGCTGCTGATAGAGGCGCAAGGGCTGGAACGAGGAACGGAATAATTCTACCTGATGTCTTGGGGAAAGGTAGAACGCGAGGTGGTGTAATTGCACCCTTCTTCTTTTTGTTGTTGTTCTTCTTCTTACTCATCGCTGCGTGCTTAGCTGCACACATCGATGTGAGAATGCAGCTTTTCAGGCAGCCTGACTTCTTCCCCCACCGAGCGAGGTGGCGCAGTGGTTAGACACTGGACTCGCATTCGGGAGGACGACTGTTCAATCCCGCGTCCGGCCATCCTGATTTAGGTTTTATGTGATTTCCCTAAATCACTCCAGGCAAATGCCGGGATGGTTCCTTTCAAAGGGTTCGGCCGACTTCCTTCCCCGTCCTTCCCTAATTCGCTGAGACCGATGACCTCGCTGTCTGGCCTCCTTCCCCAAACAACCCAACCCTTCTTCCCCATAGGGGACCGCGCTGTTTTCATAATTCGTTTGAAATTCATCACTCCTAAGCCTAACTTAATATTACCAAACATGGTTTTCAAATGGTTCAAATGGTTCTGACCACTATGGGACTTAACATCTGAGGTCATCAGTCTCCTAGCACTTAGAACTACTTAAACCAAACTAACCTAAGGACATCACACACATCCATGCCCGAGGCAGGATTCGAACATGTGACCGTAGCGGTCGTGCGGTTCCGGACTGAAGCGCCTAGAACCGCTCGGCCACTACGGCCAGCAAGCATGGTTTTATCAACAACGAATGCAGCCACACGTTGACCTATACAAATATCTTTTATTCGTCTTATTTGCTTGGCTCTATCAGCTAAAATTCTGTGTGCGATGTGACGTGCTGGGAGATCTTTATTTGCGGTGTAGGCTAGGTCGTTCTCCAGGCATGCTTCGTCGAGTAGGTTAATACCTCTATCGCCACGTGCCAAGCGTTGCTGAAGCTTTGTTCCTGGTCCACAGAAGTTATATCCCGGAATGTGTAATTCAACTGGAATTTGTCGAGAATACCACCTCCACCTCTTATTATGGTGTGTCTCCTATCATGCATTGTACGCTACTGAGGTGATTGAGGTCTACGCATCCTATTATATACTAATTCGTCAGCATCAATCCAACTGTTTTCTGATAAAGGAAATACCAACCATTTAACTAGCGTTCTATTCCCACAACGTCTTATTACACGTTCGATGAGGAATACATCTGGTACAGAGCTCTTCTGCAATTCATCTGTGTAAAAGCATCCTGCAATTTCTTCACCCTTGCCATCCTTTAAGATACATGTTCCGGGGTTGGTTCTCTGCACTTTGGATGCTGTGAATATTTCGGCTGACCAGTTTGGTAAGTACGATTTCTCAAATGCAGTTTTGTGCTTTGAAATACGTACTAAGTCACCTAAATTTAACCTTTGTTTGCATGGATCCAGCATTTTAATGCGGAAATAACTGACTTCATGAGTGAATTGTCAAGAACATCAATCGGTCTCATTTTTATTGTACTATGTTTGGTTCGATTATACCGTGCTATTATCTGCGGTAGGATATCCGTCCACCTGTACGACCCACGAAGATTAAATCGCTTCCACATTTGAGCTTTCACTATTCTGTTCAGACGCTCCACAATACTCGCTTTCAGGTGGGTAAACGTTGAGTAGTGGTGTATTCCGTACCGCTCCATCACAGTCTTGAAATTTTCATTGTAAAACTCTCTACCATGACCGGTTTAAAGATTGTCCCGACATCAGTCGTTCCTGTTTGTAGCAAACGCTCGAACCCTGCAGCAACATCTCTCCTTGTCTTTGTTTTCACAGGTAATGCCTATGCGAATTTAGAGTATGTATCAGTGACCATTAAAATATACTTGCAACCTTTATTCTCGCGATTGTACAGTCCCATATCCACAAGATCCGCCTGCCATAACTCATCCAGTCCTTTAAGCATCACGTGTCTGCGTGGGTATGTTCTGTGTGCTGGTTTGTGAAGCTGCTGAACTATTGTTTCCGTACTTGCTATTATTATTATTCGATGATTCCTCTTTCTCTACTTTGTGAAATTATTGAGACAACCTCATTCGAATGTGCTGCATTACCCTCTGCAGCTGAAGCCATCAACAGCCGAAGTCTACATATTAGTTCATTTGCCTCTTCGTAATATATATACTCGGGGGGGGGGGGGGGAGGCGGGGGGGGGGGGGGGTTGACTGCTCACTCGTTTATGTTGAATGTCAAGACCTTCACCAATGCTTTGGGGTTGCTCATTCAGTAAAGGTTGCACAATGCTAGTGTATTTAGAGTTTTGTGGGCTTTTCAGTGTTCCATCTGCAGTCTTATATGCTCTTACTACCCTTCCCACTGTCGCAGAGGTTTTTTTCCCACGGCACGAGCCATGGCACTTTTTTCCCTCTGCTCTTCAAATCGCTACCCTCACTCGCGTTTCGTCCACTGTCTATCATCTGATGGACCGTGTTAATGCGTAGTCTTACCCAGACGCACGGACAACATCACAGCCCAGCATCCTGTGATCCACTTACTAGATAACTAACATGGTTTACGGAGGTGACAGTAGAACTTTTGGTTTGGTCACCACGTTGGTGCGGGCGTGGAGGGGCCCCATCTCTTTTTTTAGTCAACTGTAGTATTTCTCCATGCGCCCTGCGATCGTTAGCAGAGTATTTTAGGTTTTCTGAGGCTCTTAGGAAAATGAGTTTCATTAAGCCAGGTGTTCTTTTAAAATCTTTGTCTCCGATCCGTATTCAGCTATCGATTGAGAGCCGAGCATGTACGGTCTCTCCTTGCTGACACCGAATGTTCTATCTATCCTAGTCCTGTACTGGTTACTGAAGTCAACAATTGGATTGTTCGCAACATTGCCATCATCTTGCCATCATCTCGTGATGCTAGTTTTCTGATAGATTAGGTAACGGGTTTAAATGTCTCTCTTAGTGTTTGTTCATGCTCCATATGCCCCCCCCCCCCCCCCGCCTCATCGAACATAATTTCTCTCAAACAGCTTTATGCGCCTGAATGGCTTTATGCTCAGTCGACATCTTGACGCATTCTAATCTGAGCTCTGTATATCGCGAGGCTTTATATATGCTTTGATCTTCTTCTTCTTTCCCGGATCCCCTCTTCCTCAATAATAAGAACCTCAGCTTCTATTTTCCCCTCAATTGCGCTAATTCTTTTCTCTAGCTGGTGTTGGTCAAGCGCAAAAACTTACTGATTGTCCTTTAATTCCCTTACAACCTTACTGAGCATGTTGAGTCTTCCCTCAAGAGTTTGAAATTTCATATCAGTATACATGCGAGCATTTTGTCTATGTAAACCCAACCTCTCAGACTGAGCGCCGGACATGTGTGCGAACTTGTTCGTGGTGTAGAGTATACTGATGCATTCAACAATTTTGCACGATTATATATGGAGAAACTCCTGGAAGTTCCGACTATATCTATCATCATTCAGTTTTCGAGTTTTATCAATAACGAGAAACCCGTACTGCGAGTGATTTCAGCAATCTCCACATATCTTTACAAATCCATTGTACGACATGTCAGTCCCCACATGAGCCTTGTAAATGTGTTTTAAATTGAGTTTGTCTTGTTTGAATGCTATAATGAGCTTGGCGTTATCCCTGACCAACTGTTATGGGATCCTGGACCCAGATAAAATACGTCAGCACCCATATGACGACCAAAGCAGAAATATCTACGGATGTGGCCTTCTTTTTCAACAGCTACATCGTCAACCATCGACTGTGTTCGGCTTTACTTCTTCAGGTGAAGGGATGTCTTCGCTTTCACTGAATGCCCTGTATGTTACACCATCTATGCCATCTAATATTCTCTGCAGTAACTGATATTTGGGTTGAAATAGCGTTTTGGAGAATATGTAGACATGCTCGAAGCGAACTCCATCAGTGTCTCTTAGCAGAGCCATGAGAAGATTTGTCTTGCCACAGTTGCAGGGACCTACAATTATAGCTTATATGCTGTCAGGAAGGAGCACTCCATTCTTCTTAGTCTTCTTCTCCGTATCGTCATTGTCACAGAACCAGTCACCTACAACAAAGTCCTTGTGGCGAGGGTGCTTCACCCAACCTGCCATGATACCTACTGTGTTAGGTCTGGCGTACAATAGGCTTTTATATAAAAAAGAAAATGTGCGTTATCACATGTGACATTATATGCAGGGTCATTTTGTCTAGAAAAATAAGACAAACATAAATTTGAGATAATAAATATATTTGTTTGTTCACCATTGACAATTATACATAGCATTATCACCATCAAAAAAATCACTTGCTTCTTTTTTTTAATCAGTGCAGCAGCAGTGCAGTATTTTGAAAATAGCTGTTTCTTGTATTCCTAAAATCTGCATGTATATCCCACAATGTTATCAGTGCATTGCACCGAGCGAGGTGGCGCAGTGGTTAGCACACTGGACTCGCATTCGGGAGGACGACAGTTCAATCCCGTCTCCAGCCATGCTGATTTAGGTTTTCCGTGATTTCCCTAAATCGTTTCAGGCAAATGCCGGGATGGTTCCTTTGAAAGGGCACGGCCGATTTCCTTCCCCATCCTTCCCTAACCCGAGCTTGCGCTCCGTCTCTAATGACCTCGTTGTCGACGGGACGTTAAACAACACTAACCTAACCTATCAGTGCATTGCAGTAGTCTGGTATTCCATCAGTAAATTTAATTTCAACATTTTCCACACCTATTCGACTAATAGCGCGAGACTTTGGCACTGCACTTATACAGGTACTAAAAAAGTGATCTATATCATCTATGTGAATGCTACGTGTGCAAAGCCAGTTCATTATGTCTATACAGCTCGAACATAAGGGAGCCATCTATTTAGTCTTTCCATCGTAGTAGTTATTGCTGAGTGCAGATCGAACAAGTTATCAACTGTTGAGTGTTGCATGTAAATACTCTGCCCCTCAGCACTTTTAACTCTTAGTGTAGTATCATCATACACTGATAATGTACTTACAGTTAGGCCTCCACAGTAGATGTCCTGGTAGGATTGGGCCAGAACATATTCTGTAGTCATATGCCTCTTGATGTAAGATTTTGCGTGACAGAGTTCATCCTACTCATAGTCTGAAAAACGCACTTTAATATTTTTTGGTACATTTTCAAGCACTAACACAGTTGACACGTCACCGTCTTTTGAAACTTCAATTCTTAGGTGAAGATGTTATGAACTGCTAGTTGTTAAGGTATAGCATGAGGCGAATAGTAATGGCGGCGGTGCACTGGGGGTGGGTAGCTTCCCATCCACAACATCCACACCAGCACGGTTAGCCATCTGTTCTTACTCTGATGCTGGAATGTCTCTTGCACTTGTCTCAATGGGCGGTGCGTATGATGGAGTCCAGTACGATGTTGCACCCTCGACAGTATCGAGCGACACAGACAATTGAGTCACATTATCCTGATCCAGCTTGCTGAGAAGCTGCGTTAGACGATCCGTCGATGCCCCAGGTGCAGATCCCTGCAGGTTGTAACCTGCTAACCCCGACAGGCTAGAGCTTGCCACCACCACGTATGCGGGACCCAATGGGATGGAACTTGCCAGCCCCGGCAGGTTGGATCTTGCTGGCGCCATGGGTGTGGCTTCCGTTGGGGTGGAACTTGCTGTTGCCAACACTTTGGATCTTGCCGACACGTGTGCTGCTCCCAACAAGCTGGAGGGGGACTCCATGGGGTGTCGTGGGGTTTCCTACCGTGTGGTTTCCTATGAGCAGTGGCACACTAAACCTGTGAGAGGCCCGGGCCGGCAAAACAAATCGAGGCTCCCCTTGCTGCCCCGTCCCACCCTGTTCACCACACAGGATTTCTCGGAGAGTTTCAAACACAAACGGAAGGAAGTCTCACATTGCTTATCATCTTCATTTTGTGTCGTGATAATTTACAAGGTATAACGTTATTTTACATAACACTGAAAGTGACTGCTCTCGTAATTTCGTTACTATTATTTAATAGCTATGTTGCCCCTTATACGACAGAAATCATTACATGATTTCTGTTGTTCGAAATTATTATTTATGTTTCGCAACTGAGTCGGCACAGAGCGAGCGGGGTGTATAAAAATGAATTCCTATTTCCCAAACCAAGAGGAAGGTCACTGTCTACATAAAACTTCGTTCAGTGCATGGTGGAGGGTACTTTACTTACGGATTTCAACAAAAGCCACAGTATTGCTCCGAGCAGGTCGGGGTGGCCGAGCTGTTCTAGGCGCTACAGCCTGGAACCGCGCACCGCTACAGTCGCAGGTTCGAATTCTGCCTCGGGCGTGGATGTATGTGATGTCTTTAGGTTAGTTATGTTTAAGTAGTTCTAAGTTCTAGGGGACTGATGACCTCAGAAGTTAAGTCCCATGGTGCTCAGAGCCATTTGAACCATTTTTGTTGCTCCGATCTTGATGAAATTTTGTACATTTGATCTTCAAAACAAGGGGAACCTCACCGTCTATGTGAAATTTCATACGGTGTATGACGGAGGGTGCCTTACAACAGAATTACACACCATTTGACTGATCAGCTTGGGAGTTGGCTCATGTATGTATGTTTTCGTGGTGAAGGCATTTACAAAAGCCAACGTATGCTGGATGGAGGATGGTTGGTCTACCTTTAAACAAATTTAACATCGTCTCGTCAATCAGCATGTTAGTTGGCAGATATACGTATTTTTTCATAGACAGGGAAAGAGGAGATGGCATGACGGAGGCGGAGATATACGGAGAGAGGAGAAAGTGATGGGTGCAGGGAGGGGGAAGGAGGTGCATCCAGAGAAGTGAAAGAAGCAGATTAAAAGAGAGAGGGAGCAGCAGGTAAACAGAGAAAGGGGGAAGGTGGTGAATGACTAATGGAACACTGTAATAAATACGTAAATTACGGGTGTTATTGTGAATTTGATGTACTATTAGAAAAAGCGGAGGAGGAGGTGGACAGAGACAGGAAGATGGATGGAGAAGGAGAGGAGGATGGGGAGGAGGAGGAAGTGTTGAGAGAGAGAGGGGGCAGATGGAGGAGATGGAAAAGGACGACGGATGGGCGGAAGGAGGAGGTGGATAGAGAGACGAGATAGGACTAAATGGACAAGAGAGTTGAGAGAAGAGGGGATGAACTGACATAAAACTGGGATGAATAAGTATCCGGGCAACGTCGGGTTTACTGTTAGTAATTAGATAAAGATTTACGCGACAATGGGCGTGTGCATCTGAAAGAAGTTACAGAATATTTCCCCTATTGTTAGATACGGCGTATAAAGTCTCGATAACTAGAGTGTTGTTCTTGATGTCTACAGATGATAAAATTCACTGCTTAATATAGATGACTCCACCAAAGTTCATCTAGTTGGAATTTCACCTTTATAAAATGAACTACATAATTATCAGCTGAAAAATGCTCCTTTTGGAGCACAATAAAGGCAAATATGACCGTGTTTAAAAGTCTGACAGAAAAGTGGGCAACCAGCTGCCTGAGTTCTCATTCTGCCTTCCTCACCAAAAATTCTGGAAGCTTCACAGGACGAGTGACCATGTTATGTAAGAAATTTACCAAGTAAAATTTAAGTTTTGTTGAGATAAAAATTCAATAAATAGCAAATTGTGAATTAGAACTTTAGAAATACCGTTAAAAGCGTGCTTTTGTGAATGAGATCCGCCAAATACAAACAGTTAGTTTCGTATGGCATATATGACGAAACTCCAAAATCGGCAAGTTAACTTTGCGAAATTATTGATGCTGATCGACGACGACACTGTCTGGGAAACGGTGACAACACCTGCACTGAGGGTGAGCGACTGGGGTAGACAAGCAGTGGGGGAGTCTCAGTTCGCAAACACCTCGTTAGGGAACCGGTTGCTCTGGACAGCTTCGCTACCTGCTGCACCCTTGTAGGAAACCCCACTATAGGAAACCCCACGTAGCCCTCTATGGACACATTTGGTGGAGAGAGAAGAATAATCATCAGCATCATATGTTACTGCTACAGAAATAATAATAATAATAATAGAACAAAGTAGATACTTACTTTTCTGCTGCTTTGTCCTCCTGTTCTGCTGGGCTGACTGGCACTTCATCACCTTGGCTGACTGAGGGCGATAGATTTTGAGCAGCTGCTGGGGTCTCCTTATATACACCATGCCTATGTCATCATGATGCTGTGCTCCTATTGTCTGAACTGCATGATCACGTGACCTATCACAGCGCCCTATGGTGGTGAACTCGTGAACTAGCTCAGTTGTTTGGTCTGCTGGATCGGAGGCAGTTCTCTCTTGTGGGATGGGAGCTTATATGTAGGTTTTAGAAATGACAGACAGTTCCAGTAGAGACAGATGTTTCCATGCATTGTGTAAAGCATCTTTAATGTATCTCAACGCAAAGCATGTATTAGCAGGACTGTATTCTTCCTCTTCATATATTCAAGCATCAATGTTCAGTTCCATTCTACATGTAGGAGGCTATGGGTGCAGTCCTCAGCTGTATGCTTACAAGCAACATGGCAATTAACCTCCTCCAAGTCAGACACCAATAGCTCTTCGATAGAACACATTTTGCACAGCCACAAGGATGGGAATGAGCAGTTGCTCTTCAATGATATATATCGCGTATACGAATATTCTTTCAATGAAGCGAAATGACGTCAACTGCTCCTCTCTTCCGTTTTGGGAGAGTGAATGCTTCATGTTGAATATCTCGACAGTTTGTGCATGCACATGAGCATGTGTTGGTTATGACATGCATCTTGGCTCCATCCCTCTGCATGTCGCAGTCTGCTGAACTGAATTCTTCTGCTTCTTTCTCCTACACCCATCCATTATCATGCTCTTTCATATCACATGTAGTGAGCTGTAGCTACAGTCCTCGTTTGAATGTGTACATGTAATGCAGCTATTGAAAGCTGCTCTATACTTCACATTCAACACATGAGGATCGTTCCACAACGACAACTCAGCCACCAAATCTGGTCACGTGAGTGGAGAAAAAAAATTCCCTCCAAAATTCGAAATTCACGCCCATTTTCCAGGAGTATGATCCAGTATTATGCAAAAGTTGTAAATGGGTGGGGGTGGGGGGGGCGGGGGATCCCCTGGAAGCAGATAATTAAATTTCGCGTCCACCAGGGGGCCGTGGCACTTTGCTGCCAAAAGCCGCCATCTTGGATAACAGTACTCACGTCATCAGATGACGTTACGGCCGCCATCTTGGATAACGGTGCTCGCGTCTTCAGCTGACGTCATGGCCGTCATCTTGGATTACGTCTGTGGGGCCGCACCGGCCTAGTTACACTACTCAGGGTATTAGTGCTGGACGTGTTCACTATTGTTACCAGAGCTGGTAGGGTATGTAAGGGGCGTGAACAGTGTCGGATGTTCAATGGTCACTGTGAGGGGCATGAACATTGGGGGTATTCACATGAAAAAGCATTATCAGCACCTGACAGTACGAAAGGGGCCTCATTGTTGGTCTCTGGCCGGTTTGTCGAATCGGGCAATATCCAGATTTGTGGCATTCCAATGTGACAGTGGCCCAGTCTTGGGTTGCATAGGACCATGAAAGCAGGCACACTCATTGTCAATGTTCCTGTTAACCATGTCGACCACCACAATGGAGGATCACCACAGTGTGCACCAAGCACCTCGTAATGCCTTCACATCTCCTGCTGCCATCGAAGTATAAGTAATGGAATCCCTGCAACATTTTGCATCATAGCGCACCATTGGTCGAAGACTAGCAGTAACCGGACTGGGGAATTACCGTCCGTTGTGTAGGTCAACGTTAATAACACAACACAAACAGCTGCGTTTGGAGTGACTCCGAGTCCGGGAAGGATACTCTGGAGATGAAAGGCATTTGCTTTTATTGAGTGATGAATTCGTTTCTACACAACCCCGGGATGAGCTCTGTTGCGAGTGTGGCAGCGACTGGGGGAGAGGTCAACTGTTTTGGAGAGACACTGCGGTGTGACTCTTGGCGTCATAGTGTGGGGAGGCATCCCTTGTGACTTCAGATCGTGGCTGATATTGACTGAGGGAACTCTGACGGCACAACGGTACGTCACAGACATCCTGCGTCCTCGCGTGACAGTATCGTGGTGGCGTGTTTCAAAAGGACAATGCTCGTCAACACAAGGTACTTGGCTCTATAAACTGTACTTGTGATGTTGAGGTACTACTGTGTCCCCAATAGAACATGTAAGGGACCAGCTCGGACGTCAACTACGTCCCAGTTCCATTATCCAGAATATCAATGATCAGTTAGAACAGTTATGGACCGGGTTGCCTCTGGAGAGGATACAGTGGTTTTATGACACTCTGCCCAACAAAACTAATGCAAGCATCCAGGTCAGAAGTGGTGCAACGTCATATTGCAAAGTTCTTTGTAAATTTGACACGATTTTGTAGTCTCTGAAATAACATTACATACCCTCTCAACCCGTGAAGTTTCGTGTCATTTCCTCCTCCCCTTCTGGGTTTCCTCACTTCTTTTGTCAGGTAGTGTAGTTGTCAGTGAACGCTCCAGTGCAGTTCCTCAAGACAGTAATTGCTATGGGTATTACTTTGTTACCATTTTTTTACGATTTATCACCAGTAGTGCATTTGAACAGTAATTGGTCTTTTCTCCTTTATATCCTCAGTACGTTACGTTTATTTCTGTCGAGGCTCACCTCTCAGTCGTTGTACCGAGACTCAGTCCTCTGCAAGTTTACGGTCATTTCGCTGCAGTTCCCTGGAGCTGTAACTTTTTGGTTTATAATAGAATCATACTCGGCCTTGAGTTCGGAAGCAAAGCCCCTTGTGGAGGACGCCTCTAGGTGTGAAATGTTCCTTTCGTCCCGTCCTCGGAGCTTCCCTGCCCTGGTCACGTCTGTAGCCAGAGTCCGCGCTCTCCAGCGATCTGCTGCGCGCAAGACAAATTATGCGACGTACTGCTCTTATGGTATACTCGGGGACGTTTGTTGCCTGAACCGGATCAGTTGACTGCACTTCTGCATTTCGCCTTTTACCTTTCACTATTACAAGGACGAAGCGGGCTTCTTCAAAAATGGTTCAAATGGCTCTGAGCACTATGGGACTTAACATCTGAGGTCATCAGTCCCCTAGAACTTAGAACTACTTAAATCTAACTAACCTAAGGACATCACACACATCCATGACCGAGGCAGGATTCGAACCTGCGACCGTAGCGGTCGCGCGTTTCCAGACTGAAGCGCCTGGAACCGCTCGGCCACACCGGCCGGCCGGGCTTCTTCGATTCGGCCCATTCTAGGGACGCCGTTCTTGTCAGTCGCGTACCAAGCGAGCTGGTAGTGCACCGGAGGGGTTCCCAGTGCGAATAAATGAGAGGGGAATACCACTTCTGGTATTTGCTTTAGAGTCGCGACAAACCTTGGTCGGAACCGGGTCATTAGGACAATTTTTAATTCGCTTTCGGGACAATGTGATCGATTGTCTCAGGAAAAAAGAAAAATTGAGTGTTTGTGCGTGTGCGAAGTCTGAAATAAGGTAGCTAGCCTCACTTTAATGTGTGAGACAGGCTGCAGTTCTCACTACTCCAATATCATTAACTTAGTAAGTGCCCTGTAGCAATCTAACAACTGTTAGAAGATAAGCGATTCGTTGTGTTAAAGCTGTGGATTCGGAAAGGCCCTTAATATTCAAGGCTGCAAATGTTATTTTATTTGATTACAAGCTTCAGCTTATCTACACACCATCCTCAGATCATAAAAAATTACACTGATTAGTGTACAAGTGCCAAACGAGGGACCCATCGTTATAATTTGTGTGAGTAGACTCGTTTGTTATACAGTCCAATGGAACAACGATGAAAATTATTCCAGAATAATAAGTCGTCATGTGTAATACACACTGACAGAATCAGACAGTTTACATATGTGGACACCGCGATCATATTTGCCAGATTATCTCTTTCTAAAATAATGTCAGAAGCAGTGGCTACTATACACCGCAGAACGAGGTGTCTGTTCCACACTGGAACCTAGTACAGTGTAAAGACGATATGTGAACATAAACTTATTGTGTCACTCATGAGACAAGCCTCGGCAAACAAGGAAGTGCCCGTGCTGTGGCAAGCACAATACTCATCGGCAGAGACCCGTCTGTCTTCCTCAGCACGGGCATTTCCTTGTTTGCCGAGGCTTGTCTCATGAGTGACACATTAAGTTTATGTTCACGTATTGACTTTACATGGTACTAGGTTCTAGCGTCAAACAGAGTCTATAACAGTACTTTAGAATGTGACAAATATGATCGCAGTGTCCACAAATGTAAACTGTCTGATTCTGTCAGGGCCGGCCGGAGTGGCCGAGCGGTTCTAGGCGCTACATTCTGGAACCGCGTGACCGCTACGGTCGCAGGTTCGAATCCTGCCTCGGGCATGGATGTGTGTGATGTCCTTAGGTTAGTTAGGTTTAAATAGTTCTATGTTCTAGGGGACTGATGACCTTAGAAATTAAGTCCCATATGCTCAGAGCCATTTGATTCTGTCCGGGTCCATTAGATACGACAATCTATTATTCTGGGATAATTTTCATCGTTGTTCATTGAATTGTATAACAAACGAGCCTGCTCACACAAATTAGGACGACGTCTCCCTCGTTTGGCACCTGTACTCTATTCAGTGTATTTTGTTATGATCTGCAGATGACCTGAAGATAAGCCGAAACTAGTAATCAAGTAAAATTACAAATGTGATTGTGATTTAGGGTTTTTACAGCCATAAACATTACGAAAGCCGACTAATAAACCACAAAAATGTACCCCGATTACCCTTCATATACTACCTCCAGCAGCCTTTTAGCTACTCTCACGGTTAATATCCGCCAAAACGCAGAATATCAGTTCAAAGTTAATTCGTTAAAAGTCAGACAGAAGACACCAACACGTCAAGTTCCTGGAAAAAATTCATTTGCATCAAGGAGATCTCGCCAACCCCATCACTTCTCAAAATCTCATTTGCAGCTAACTAACGACTCCACGATCTGATACTGACCTTTTACTACCAAATACGTGCGTGCCCCTTAATCCGCAGTCTTGCTTACGAAAACTTGTACAACCTCTGAGCCCTTCAGACCAGCGCTTGGTGAACGTACTTGGACTTGCTTCCAGTTTTCCGGACTGGATGAGGTAATTTATGGGTCACGATGAACCACTAAATCTTCGCACTTGATAGCAGCTCTAGTCGACAGCTTTTGAAATAGTTTTTACCATTTTTCTTCACGTAGCTTGTACATCCTACTCCGTGTCAGGCTTTATAGTGTCTTTTTATGCGTATAAGCGATAACACAATTGAACTTCAGTAATAAACCGAATACTGATTTCAAACGTTCTATATGTATTGTTAACTTGTATCTCTGGCCTTACAAAAGCTTACATCCATATGTATTTCATGGTGTTTCGTACACTCGTAGCATGCATGCGTGGTATAATTTGGTCATCCTTGCTTTGTATTGCAGTGCACTTCCTTCGCACATAGTGATAATGATATCAGTATTGTTCTTTAGCTTTAAGTGATATGGCCTTTCTGAAACGATAAATGAAATAAATAGTGACATACTTTATGAGCGTAAACGGATATTGTACTTAATGTAGAGGCTCTTCATACTGTAAGCTGTTGTATAAACAAAACAACGTCCATCCATGACTGATCACAAAGGTACCTTCTCCCTCAAAAATACCCACAGTAGATGACAGAATATCTTTTTTTTTTTGTATCCAGAATGAGACAGGCGTGCACAGACAGTTGCGGTAGGAATGGTCAGTCGATCCGTTTGACTAGTGAGTTGACGGAGCTTCCCACTAGTATGCTCCTTCTTTTTAGTATTATCATAGAGGGCAAGAGGAAATTTAACGAAAGACAGCGGGCAGACACTGTGTTTTCCAGTATATGTTATGTGCCATGAAGAGGAGAAGGTATGTCGAAGTAAATATTTCTTGTGAAAGATATTTGACAGTATTATTGCATTTTTAATTGAGAAAATATTTATAGGAACTGCAATGTAGAAAAGATGTGTGTTAATTTTATATATACATTTGCAGTGGTCCTGTGTGTGTGGGTTGTGCTTACGTGAATGTGTGTGTGGTCTACTTTTGAAAAAAGCCTTTTGGCCGAAAGTTCACTTGTTTGGCAGACTTTTTGTTGTGCCTCTGTGCGAGTCAACATCTCCACTATACGCTGAGTGTTCTCTTATCTTTGCGCATACTTGGAACGCACCAGCTTAGTAATCCAAAAAAACTGTACGCTCTTCATTTAGTCTCTTCATGTATCTCACTGCTCACCACGTTGCACAATTGGAGATGCCCTTAGGGCCTCTCCACAGATACGCCTGCATGTGTTTCCTTCTGCCTGTCTGAGAAACTTAATTAGCATCCACTCATGGTGAGTCAGATATTAAACTCAGACAAATGTTGAGACATTAATATTACACCATAGCAATCACCCTTTTTCATTATTAACTATTATAACTCAAAGTTTTATGAGAAATCTTTAATAGCGTATTGTGCAATACATATGATGTACGCTTTGATTCTCTTTTTATATAAACACTTCTTAATAATCTTTTTCAGCTCGCTGGGCAAATTACTGTACAATTTTAATCCCTGATAAAAGTACTGTTTTAGAGCTTTTGTTTGCTTTTCCTTCGTAAACATAACTCAAAAGTGGCTCTTCTTCAATAATTGTGTGTAGCGTTGTTTGTGACATATTTACTATAAGTTTTCCTGATGAGCATAACAAATTGGTAAACGAATTCACTAGGCGCAGTATGGATACCCAATTTTCTAAATACACTCCTGGAAATGGAAAAAAGAACACATTGACACCGGTGTGTCAGACCCACCATACTTGCTCAGGACACTGCGAGAGGGCTGTACAAGCAATGATCACACGCACGGCACAGCGGACACACCAGGAACCGCGGTGTTGGCCGTCGAATGGCGCTAGCTGCGCAGCATTTGTGCACCGCCGCCGTCAGTGTCAGCCAGTTTGCCGTGGCATACGGAGCTCCATCGCAGTCTTTAACACTGGTAGCATGCCGCGACAGCGTGGACGTGAACCGTATGTGCAGTTGACGGACTTTAAGCGAGGGCGTATAGTGGGCATGCGGGAGACCGGGTGGACGTACCGCCGAATTGCTCAACACGTGGGGCGTGAGGTCTCCACAGTACATCGATGTTGTCGCCAGTTGTCGGCGGAAGGTGCACGTGCCCGTCGACCTGGGACCGGACCGCAGCGACGCACGGATGCACGCCAAGACCGTAGGATCCTACGCAGTGCCGTAGGGGACCGCACCGCCACTTCCCAGCAAATTAGGGACTCTTGGGGTATCGGCGAGGACCATTCGCAACCGTCTCCATGAAGCTGGGCTACGGTCCCGCACACCGTTAGACCGTCTTCCGCTCACGCCCCAACATCGTGCAGCCCGCCTCCAGTGGTGTCGCGACAGGCGTGAATGGAGGGACGAATGGAGACGTGTCGTCTTCAGCGATGAGAGTCGCTTCTGCCTTGGTGCCAATGATGGTCGTATGCGTGTTTGGCGCCGTGCAGGTGAGCGCCACAATCAGGACTGCATACGACCGAGGCACACAGGGCCAACACCCGGCATCATGGTGTGGGGAGCGATCTCCTACACTGGCCGTACACCACTGGTGATCGTCGAGGGGACACTGAATAGTGCACGGTACATCCAAACCGTCATCGAACCCATCGTTCTACCATTCCTAGACCGGCAAGGGAACTTACTGTTCCAACAGGACAATACACGTCCGCATGTATCCCGTGCCACCCAACGTGCTCTAGAAGGTGTAAGTCAACTACCCTGGCCAGCAAGATCTCCGGATCTGTCCCCCATTGAGCATGTTTGGGACTGGATGAAGCGTCGTCTCACGCGGTCTGCACGTCCAGCACGAACGCTGGTCCAACTGAGGCGCCAGGTGGAAATGGCATGGCAAGCCGTTCCACAGGACTACATCTAGCATCTCTACGATCGTCTCCATGGGAGAATATCAGCCTGCATTGCTGCGAAAGGTGGATATACACTGTACTAGTGCCGACATTGTGCATGCTCTGTTGCCTGTGTCTATGTGCCTGTGGTTCTGTCAGTGTGATCATGTGATGTATCTGACCCCAGGAATGTGTCAATAAAGTTTCCCCTTCCTGGGACAATGAATTCACGGTGTTCTTATTTCAATTTCCAGGAGTGTATTTCCTTCCAATAGGCCATACTGTTGCTTTTGGTTATTACGGTTAAAGCCATATTCTGCTGCCCACTGACGACTGTGGTGGCAGGGAGGGAATTTGGCCATAAATTTAAAATCAAATAAATCTGCCAAATTAAGTAAAACAGCAGACGCACACGATGTGGCCTTCAATCCAAAGACAGTTTTGGCGGAGGTCTTCACGTCTCTAAAGCCACTGCAGCCTCCATCGATTTGAACTTTCTTAGTGTCGTCAATACTTGGTCTCCCTCTACAACTTTTACCCCCGACACTTCCGTCTATTACCATATTAACGATTCCTTGATGCCCGAGGATGCGATGCTTTTAGTCAAGTGGTGCCATAAGTGTCATTTCTCCCCAGTTCGATTTAGTCATCCGATCTACGGCCTGATGACAACATCCTTCTGACAAAGGAACCTCCCCATCGCACCCCCCTCAGATTTAGTTGGTAGTTGGCACAGTGGATAGGCCTTGAAAAACTGAACACAGATCAATCGAGAAAACATGAAGAAGTTGTGTGGAACTATGAAAAAAATAAGCAAAATATACTAACTGAGTAGTCCATGCGCAAGATAGGCAACACCAAGGATAATGTGAGCTACGGAGCGCCGTTGTCCCTTGGTTAGCGTGAGAAGCTGCGGAGCGGGAGGTTCTAGGTTCAGGTCTTCCCTCGAGTGAAATTATTTTATTTTCAGACGATTATCAAAGTTCAGGTACTCACGTATAATCAACTTCGCTCTCCAAAATTCCAGGACATGTTCAGATTTGCTTCGACATATGCAGGATTTGACGGTCTACACACGTAAAAATTTGAAAACGTTAAAAACATATGTTTTGACAGAGAACAGGGAAAACTGTGCGACTGTGAAACTGTTGCATTCATTTGTTGCAGTTTATGTGACAAACTATTATGTTTTCATCACCTTTTTGGGAGTGATTATCACATCCACAAGAAAACCTAAATCGGGCAAGGTAGAAGAATCTTTTTACCCATTCGCCAAGTGCACAAGTGACGCACATGCCGTCATCAGTGTCGTATAGAATATTTCAGGCGTGTTTTGCTGTGGGGGAATCGGTTGACCTATGAGTTTGCGATCAAATGTTTTCGGCTCCCATTGGAGATGCACGTCCTTTCGTCTACTAATCGCACGGTTTTGCGGTGCGGCAGGAAAATACAGACACTAAACTTATTACAGTGAACAGAGACGTCAATGAACGAACGGACAGACCATAACTTTGCGAAAATAAAGAAAGTAAACATTTCACTCGAGGGAAGACTTGAACCAAGGACATCTCGTTCCGCAGCTGCTCACGCTAACCACGGGACAACGGCGCTCCTGAGCTCATGTTATCCTTGATGTTGCCTATCTTGCGCATGGACTACTCAGTTTGTATATTTTGCTTATTTATTTCATAGTTCCACACAACTTCTCCCTGTTTTCTCTATTGATCAGTGTTCCGTTTTTCAAGGCTTATCCACTGTGCCAACCTATAACTAAATGTGACGGGGTGCAATGGGGAGGTTCCCTTGTGAGTAGTCCCCGCTCAGAGATCCGATTGGGAGACTGTATTACCTCCAGCATATTTTACACGGGAGTATTCCCACAAATTAATCCATACAGAGCAGCCCCATGTCCTCGAAAAATATAATGGTTGCAGTTTCCTTTTACTTTCAGCTGTTCGCAGTAGCAACGTAGAAAGGTCATGTTGGCTGATTTTAAAAAGCCTGACCAGTCAGTCAGTCAGACTGTTGCCCCTGCAGTAATTACTTAAAAGGCTGCTGCCCTCTTTAGGCAACATACCTATATTGGTCTGGCCCCTCTTTGAGCAAGATACAGAACGATCCAAAAAGAAAGAACAAATTTCCATTGTTTACTAAAGAGAAACTAGAAAGACAGAAACACTTCGCGCTTGTCACTAGGTAGAGGAAGGTTCAAAGTTCTTACGGTCGCACAGACACACTAGTATACACTCAACGTGAGTACCATACGGTACCAGAGAAACATTGAAACGGTAGTCAGTTTAATTCCACGCACGAATCGACACTCTCTGTTTACTGAATCGATAGCTTCTACAATTCGATTTCTCAGCTCTTGGAAAGTAGCTGCCACAGGTGGGACAAATTCTCTGTCTTTTGTGTACCCCCCCCCCACCCCCCAAGAAAAAAATAGCAAAGTTAGAGATCTGGTGACCTGGGAGGCCAATCCAACGTTGTGGGATGGTGTTGTTAAGATAACGCCTGGGGGGTAGCGACATGCATAAAAGTGAAATCATTGGAATCTTCGTGATGTTGAGGAAACAACCCTTTTGCAGCGTTTCCAGAGTTTTCTCCGCAAAAAGGAACCCTCCATAAACGTTGTGAACAGAAACGGCACAAAACATATTCAGTTTCCGTGGAGGTATGCTCCATCTATGCAACTATTTGAAGACCATTTGTCTATTGCCATACACGTTTTGCTTTTTTTATTTGTGAAGCACCTTCAGTGGTGTCTAATACATGTTTCTTTTTATAAACATAATAAATGTTGTATGTGGTAGTTACAATTATGTTGCTATGTTTCACTTTGTCATGTTTTTCTCTCGTTTTTTAGGTTAGAATCAACTTAAGTAGCTCAAATTTCTTGAGGTGAAATTATGGTTCATTATTATTTACGATCTCCGGCGCTGTTAGCTCATGCGTGTGGTCCTGGAGATGTGTTCATTAGTCTCCATGCTCCAGTTGGCCGATTTCCGGAGTTCTGTCACACACATTTGATTCAACACATCGCATACCTCACTTGCACTTTACATTTTGTGTTCCACACGTTTTCGGTGTGTAGTGCTGCCAACTGTCACCGTGTATTTATCTCTGGTCTTTTGTTTGTGTCGTGTGTGTGGTTTATTTTCATTTGTTTTGTGTCTGAGTATTTTGTTGCGTGTAAATGTGTCGTTCTTTGTCAAAGTGTGAAATTTTTATTTTTTTATTAAATAGATATTTGCTTTTGTTTGTGTATCTGTGTGTGTGTGTGTGTGTGTGTGTGTGTGTGTGTGTGAGAGAGAGAGAGAGAGAGAGAGAGAGAGAGAGAGAGAGAGAAGGGGTTAGGAAGATTAATAAATTATTTATTGTGGTTGTGTGTTGGATCTCTGTTTGTTATTGTTTCTGTGGCTAACTTGATCAGAGAATTATGGTTTATATGGATTTGGTCACTGAGTACCTTCTTTTTCATTGCAATGGCTCTTTGTAGTGAAAGTTTCCTTGCATCTCAGGAGCTTTTTGTTGTGATTATTGACTCCAATAACTATCATGTCATGTTCCATGTTGGATTGTTCA
Organism: Schistocerca serialis cubense; assembly: GCF_023864345.2. Classification (NCBI taxonomy): domain Eukaryota; kingdom Metazoa; phylum Arthropoda; class Insecta; order Orthoptera; family Acrididae; genus Schistocerca; species Schistocerca serialis. The sequence continues at coordinate 605,201,028 of NC_064643.1, forward strand.
CGTCCATGTTTTATCGGATGTTCTGCGAAGGTAGAATGGCTATTTTCATATTTCCAAATTTCTAACGCACACACACACAAAACAAATGAAAATATCAAACCGCGCACATGACACAAACAAAATATGAGCTATAAACATACAGCGACATTTGGCAGCACCAAACACCAAAAACACAAACATGTAGAGCACAAAATGTAAAGTGCAATTGACGTATGCGATATGTTGAGTCAGATGCGTGCGAAAGATCTTTGTAAATCTCCGTAAAACTGGAGCATGGAGACTAATGAACACATCTCCAGGACCACACGGATGAGCTAACAGCGCTGGAAATAGTAAATAACAATGAACCATAATTTCACATCAAGAAATTTGAGCTACTTAAGTTGATTCTAACCTAAAGAAAAACCGAGAGAAAAACTTGACAAAGTGTAACATAGCAACATAATTGTAACTACCACATAAAACATTTATTATATTTATAAAAAAACACGTATTACAGGCCACTGAAGGTGCTTCACAAACAAAAGAAGCGAAACTCGTATGGCAATAAACAAACCGCCTTCAATTAGTAGCGTAGACGGAATATACCTCCACGAATTTTGAAGCTACTAAGGAACGGCGAAAAACAGAAGAAAATGATGATATTCAGTTTCAGCGAGTCTCGTTCATGTCGGCGACTACGCCAGGATTTTGTGATCCGCAAATTCTTTCACTGTGGCGTTTTACTTTGCCCTATATATCAAACAGCGATTCTTCCGAAAAGATGAGTCGTTCAGAAAAAGTGTCCTTTTCCATATCCTGGAGGACCGAAGTGCAAAATTCGTTCCTGCTGTTACGGTCGTCGGCTCGTAGTTGCTGCAGTAACTGCAACTTGTAAGATTTCATAGCAGGCATCGTTCCTGTAGACGCTTGTTTGAGGGAGTTGAAGTTCCTGGCCAGCCCATCTTGTGGACTTCCGAAGGCTCCGTGTGAATGCATCCCGGATATGCTCGATATTTTCATCAGAGGTGCAAGGCCGACCACTGTTCTTGCCTTTGCAGAACAAACGAACTTCAAAAATTTTTTATGCCCGTCACGAAACTGCTTCCACGGAAGCGGCTTCTTGCTGAATCGGTGGCGGAATGCACGTTGGACTTGAACAGTCGGTCGCCTTCGCGCAAATTCCAGCACACAAAATGATTTCTCTTGTGGTGTTAGTCGCCATGTTGCTTAAAAAAAATACTATACAGTGACATGCGGAATGTTTTTCTAGCTTTTATAGTTTGTGTGGATGAGAATTGGAATCTGTTCTTCCTTTGTGTCGGTGGAGGGGAAGGATAAACGCTACGAAAGAGAGATTAACGTTAGTTTTGTGGAAACTATACAGTCTGCAAAGAGATGCGAATTAATTTCAACAGTCAAGATATTTGTAATTTGGAGGCGTTGGCGCGCCGAATTTAGCAGCCGAGAATTTTCTCTACCTATCCTCCTTAAAGGATTTATACTAAGGCCGCTGTTGAGAACTGTGGCGAAACGGAACCTGTGCCACTCGAACGTGACTTTAGTCACAGCTATAAGTCATTTGTAGCAAGCAAAAGTAGCAGTGTAACACTCAATGCAGTGTGCCATCTGTTGTTTGTATCTTAAAAGTATTGCACTTAAAGTCGGTCTCGTAAACTGATAAAACGGCCGAGAGAGAGGTGTGATGATCTCATGCCCCTTCACGTCCGCATCCAATGACGCGTGTGGGCTGAGGATGACACGGTTGGGTCTTCATGGCCTTTTCGGCCGGAGTTTAGTTTTATTGCACTTAAACCATTCCCGATGTCGTACTTTAACCAGAAGATCCGTACTGCCAGTTTTTTTCACTTGCATATCATCAGCCTTAAAACACATAAACAAGTCTTTAAAAGTTACGTGCTGGGTCTCCGCTTCCCACTTCCATTTTTCGTAGTTTATGTGTGACAATATGTACATAATATGCATCAAAATACTCTTCGAAGAAATGTCTAATTCAGGATTTTTTTTGTATTTACTTTGCAGTTTTAGTTTCTATAGCGAAAAGTACGTTAAAAATAACAAAATTGCGACAAATATGGCGTGAAAGTAGACATTGGACTATACCATTAAATACAGATTGTTCTATTACCACAACCTGTAATACAGGGAGCGAAAGGCTACTTACAATTTGTACAGAAACCAGATGGCAGTTATAAGAGTCGAGGGGCATGAAAGGGAAGCAGTGGTTGGGAAGGGAGTGAGACAGGCTAGTAGCTTATCCCCAATGTTATTCAATCTGTATATTGAGCAAGCAGTAAAGGAAACAAAAGAAAAATTCGGAGTAGGAATTAAAATCCTTGGAGAAGAAATAAAAACTTTGAGGTAAGCCGATGACATTGTAATTCTGTCACAGACAGCAAAGGACTTGGAAGAGCAATTGAACGGAATGGACAGTGTCTTGAAAGGAGGATATAAGATGAACATCAACAAAAGCACAACGAGGATAATGGAATGTAGTCGAATCAAGTCGGGTGATGCTGAAGGAATTAGATTAGGAAATGAGACACTTAAAGTAGTAAATGAGTTTTGCTATTTGGGGAGCAAAATAACTGATGATGGTCGAAGTAGAGAGAATATAAAATGTAGACTGCCAATGGCAAGGTAAGCGTTTCTGAGGAAGAGAAATTTGTTAACATCGAGTATAGATTTAAGTGTTAGGAAGTCGTTTCTGAAAGTATTTGCATGGAGTGTAGCCATGTCTGGAAGTGAAACAGGGACGATAAATAGTTTGGACAAGAAGAGAATAGAAGCTTTCGAAATTTTGTGCTACAGAAGAATGCTGAAGATTAGATGGGTAGATCACATAACTAATGTGGAGGTATTGAATAGAATAGGGGAGAAGAGAAATTTGTGGCACAACTTGACTAGAAGAAGGGATGGTTGGTAGGACATGATCTGAGGCATCAAGGGATCACCAGTTTAGTGTTGGAGGGCAGCGTGGACGCTAAAAATCGTAGAGGAAGACCAAGAGATGAGTACGCTAAGCAGATTCAGAAGGATATAGGTTGCAGTAGGTACTGGGAGATGAAAAAGCTTGTACAGGATAGAGTAGCATGGAGAACTGCATCAAAACAGTCTCTGGACAGAAGACCACAACAACAACAACTTTACATTTATCATGCCTTTCAAATCGCATAATACTTTCAGTGATTCAGTATTCAGACACCCAGTCTGCATTCTTATCTTGTCATGTATGCCTGTTTTAAGCTGCGAGTTCTTCAAGAGTTGTTTTGAATCGTCACCATTCTCTCTTGTACATATTCATACATACGTAGGGCAGCCGGTAATCGGAGTGGGAACTGCTTCTGAAAAATCATGGAGATTGTTAAACTTTTCTGCTATTGCTAATTATTGACATTGTAAGTCATAGTGTAATTACTGCTAATGTTTCCGGAAATGAGGCCACTTGAGAGCCAGCCGTCTTCACACTTGTAATAAACCATCTCACTTGAGATCATTCGCGTACTTAGAAACTAACCTTTGTTTTGACAAATATGGTCCAAAGAAACAGTGACAACTTCTCCAATTCTAATGCGTATTTTTTTTTATTGTCTTTATATATCGAGTGACTGAAAATGCAGTTCAGATACCTGTGAACATAAAAAAAAACAAATAATTAAATGTGCGTATGGCAGTATTGGTCAGGAGTCCCATCTGAGATGTTCTCAACATCACATTATTAATATTTTCACTCTTGTTTCACTAATACAAAATTTAAAACTAAAGAAAGAAAAAATGTAAACCAGAAATATTACAGGGTTTTTTTGACATCAAATTTTCTCTGTGCACAAGCGCGTCCAACTTTTGCGTACCACATAACAACTGAGGAACAATAGTTAAAACAATACTGACGGAAAAAAATCACAACACCAGGAAGGAGCTGTGCGACCTAAAGGAAAGTTGGTAGGCGTGTTTCTACATCTGAAAGACGATGTCTACTCAGCTTTCGCGTTTGTGGCATAGGAGTGGCGCTAGTAGCTCCAAATTAACGATGCAACTAAGTTTTGCTTTTAACACATGCTATAACGATCGTTGAGCTTTGGGACATGGTGAGTCGATGTTAGTCGAGAAAGCCTTTAAGCGTCAAAGACGCCATTATCAACATCTCACTGAACTTGAAGGAGACCGTGTAATAGATCTACCAGAAGCTGGATGTTCCGTCTCCGACACTGCAGAAAGACATGGCAGGAATGTAGCCACTGTACAAGACTGTTGGCAGCGGTGGTCAAGAGAATGTACGAACGCAAGAAGACCGGGCTCCTAGTGACTACGTGGAACTACCGAGATGGAAGATGATCGTGGCCGGCGTATGACTCTGGCGCAACCACTGCATCTGCAGCGACAATTTGAGCAGTAGTTGGCACCATAGTGAACAAATCGGTTGCTTCAAGGACAACGTGCATTCTGCTGATCTCTACCACTGACATTTGTGGCTTCAGTGATGTCAAACGAGAGCTTATTTGTGGACGGGGTGTAGGTCTTCTATGTTTTCTGATGAAATCCGGTTCTGCCTCGGTGCCAGTGTTGGTTAGAAGGAGGGGAGCCATGATCTGCGGTATGACACTATCGTGGTTATCCCACGCACCCGAACTACACATTTGTATGTTAATCTGGTGATTCGATCTTTTTTGCTGCCATTCATGAAGAGCATTCCAGTGTCTGTTTTCCTACAGAATAACGCTTGTTCACATACCTCTGTTATAGCCCTACACGCTACAGTGTGCCGACATGTTACCTTGGGCCGCTCGGTCATCAGCTCCAATCGAGCACATATGGTACATCACTGGGCGACAACTCCGCGTCAACCACTTATAGCTTTAACTGTCCTTGTATTGACTGATCAAGTGCAACATGCATGAGACTCCATCCCACGAAATGACATCTGGCACCTGTGCAACACAATCTACGCACATTTCCATGCTTGCATTCAACATTCTGGCGCTTAGACCAGTATTAATGTAGCAGCATTTCACGTATGCAATGGCTTATCTCGCACTAACATTAATCTGTGATCTTGCAACGTTAATAACTTAAATATGTTACCTAGATAATTACATTCCTGAAATTTTGGTGTTCTACATTAATTACTTTTTTGTGTTGCGACTTACTCCCCTCAGTGTATTACCATTTTGTCAGCTGGGTTATTGAAAACGCTAACCGCAAGTCCTGAAAAGTAATCACGCTTGCAGGCGAGAATATATCACTTGGCTGTATTGATACAGTTCAGCTGGTCAGATATAGCATTTAGCAGATGTACTTGTCAGTACATGTTAGTTTTTACTTGTGATGATCACAGTGTAACATTGTTTTTGTTGTTGTGGTTTTCAGTCCTGAGACTGGTTTGATACAGCTCTCCATGCTACTCTATCCTGTGCAAGCTTCTTCATCTCCCAGTACCTACTGCAACCTACATCCTTCTGAATCTGCTTAGTTTATTCATCTCTTGGTCTCCCTCTACGATTTTTACCCTCCACGCTGCCCTCCAATACTGAGTTGGAGATCCCTTGATGCCTTAGAACATGTCCTACCAACCGATCCCTTCTTCTAATCAAGTTGAGCCATAAATTTCTCTTCTGCCAATTCTATTCAGTACCTCCTCATTAGTTATGTGATGTACCCATCTAATCTTCAGCATTCTTCTGTAGCACCACATTTCGAAAGCTTCTATTCTCTTCTTGTCCAAACTGTTTATCGTCCATGTGTCATTTCCATACATGGCTACACTCCATACAAATACTTTCAGAAACGACTTACTGATACTTAAATCTATACGCGATGTTCAAATTTTTCTTCGTCAGAAACGCTTACCTTGCCATTGCCAGTCTACATTTTATATCCTCTCTACTTCGACCATCATCAGTTATTTTGCTCCCCAAACAGCAAAACTTCTTTACTACTTTAAGTGTCCTATTTCCTAATCTAATTCCCTCAGAATCACCCGGCTTAATTTGATGTTCATATTATATCCTCGTTTCAAGACACTGTCCATTCCGCTCAACTGCTCTTCCAAGTCCTTTGCTGTCTCTGACAGAATTACAGTTTACACTGTATACTGGAGGACAAAATACAGTGTAACATATACGGTGATAATAATATGCACAAGGAATTTTTATCGTCGGCGAAGTGCGAAGGGATACAAGTTGCCAATTCGTAATATATGATTTTAAACTATGCCAAATTGCCAATAAAAATAGCAGATACTGATCAGTAGCGTTCAGAGAAATGACGGCTATCGGAAGGTTATACACGGGTTAGCCCATCACTAGTAGCCAGATAGGCGAAGGACGACGAGTGCCGTACCGACAGACCTGGGACGTCCCGCGGTCTGGGGCCAGGCGGGCAGCGCGGGGAACCCCCGCAGCGACGGCAGCCCCCGCGGCCCGCCGGCTCGGATCACTGCCTGCCAGCTGAGCCCTTCTGGACGGACGTTGTTGCCGACCGCGATGGCGATGGCGCGGCAGCACTGGACGTGTCCGAACTGCACCGCTTGCTGGCCCGGGGAAGTACCAACCGCACTGTGCGAACCTTTCGTCCACGTGATGTGACATCAGACTGACTCAGACGCAGTAGTGAATCCCACGTCTCCGCAAGGCACTGGTCACATTGACTGTGCTATTTACGTACCGAGTAATCTCAAAGCGGCGGAAAACACGAAAATTATCGCCCCTAGAGCAGTTCTCATAGAAATGCGCACAAGGATTTTGGATTACTTTTTTAATAACGAGCGAGGTACGTCCTCTTTCTTTTCTTCAACACTTTGGTATTTGCCTGTAGCGATATCCACCTTTGACGTGGTTTTGCTTTTGACCACTTCTCCCATTCCGTTTGCATCCTGTGATTTGGAGAGCTGCTCATCTTGCTAATTTATTCGTTCCATTTTGTCCTGGTTTCGTGGATTTTATTTCCTAATTTATAGATGTGCAAGTGAGTCTTTATACACTATGTGATCAAAAGTATCCGGACACCTGGCTGAAAATCACTGAAAAGTTCGTGGCGGCCTCCGTCGTAATGCTGGAATTCAATATGGTGTTGGCCCACGCTTAGCCTTGATGACAGCTTTCACTCTCTCTGGCATATGTTCAGTCAGATGCTGGAAGGTTTCTTGGGGAATGGCAGCCCATCCTTAACGGAGTGCTGCACTGAGGAGAGGTATCAATGTCGGTTGGTAAGGTCTGGCACATGTCGGCATTCTAAAGCATCACAAAGGTGTTCTGTAGATTTCAGGTCAGGACTCTGTGCAAGCCAGTCCGTTACAGGGATGTTATTGTCGGGTAACCACTCTGCCACAGGCCGTGCATTATGAACAGGTGCTCGATCATGTTGAAAGATGCAATCGCCATCCCCGAATCGCTCAACAGTGGGAAGCAAGAAAGTGCTTATAACATTAATGTAGGACTGTGCTGTGATAGTGCCACACAAAACAACAAGGAGTGCAAGCCCCGTCCATGAAAAACACGACAAACCGTAACATCACCGCCTCCCAATTTTACTGTTGGCTCTAAACAGTCTGGCAGGTGACGTTCACCGGACATTCGCCATAACCACACCCTCCCATCGGATCGTCACGTTGTGTACTGTGATTCGTCACTCCACACAATGTTTTTCCACTGTTCAATCGTCCAATGTTTACGCTCCTTACATCAAGCGAGGTTTCGTTTGGCATTTCCCGCCGTGATGTGTGGCTTATGAGCAGCCGCTCGACCGTGAAATCCAAGTTTTCCCACCTCCCGCCTAACTGTCATAGTACTTGCAGTGGATCCTGATGCAGTTTGGAATTCCTGTGTGATGGTCTGGATAGATGTCTGCCTTATTACACATTACGATCCCCCTTCAACTGTCGGCGTTCTCTGTCACTCTACAAACGAGGTTGGCCTGTACGCTTTTGTGCTGTACGTGTCCCTTCACGTTACCACTTCACCATCACATTGGAAACAGTGGACCTAGGGATGTTTAGGAGTGTGGAAATCTCGTGTACAGACGTATGACACAAGTGGAACCCAATCAGCTAGTCAGCCGGCCGCTGTGGCCGAGCGGTTCTAGGCGCTTCAGTCAGGAACCGCGCTGCTGCTACAGTCGCAATTTCGAATCCTGTCTCTGGCATGGATGTGTGCGATGTCCCTAGGTTAGTTAGATTTAGGTAATTATAAGTGAAGGGGACTGACGACTTCAGATGTTAAGCCCCATAGTGCTTAGAACCATTTGAATTTCAGCTGAACACGCTCGAAGTCCGTGAGTCTCGCAGAACGCCCCATTCTCTTCTCTCACGATGTCTACCACTACTGAGGTCGCTGATATGGAGTACCTGGCAGTAGGTTGCAGAGCAATGCACCTAATATGAAAAACATATGTTTTTGGGGGTATCCGGATACTTTTGATCACACAGTGTATCATCGGTCTTAATCCCTTCTAACGTACTATATCCTTTTTAAGTGCTCTTGTTGTTCGTATGTGACCCATCTATCACTTCCATATAATAAAATAAAATGGTAGGAGCTATGATCTTACACAGTTTCAGTCGTCTCTCTGTCCTTGTTTTGATTTTCATACACCAGTTGATTGTTCCACATATATTTGACTTTTGCTTTGTTCTTCTCTGTATGTCTATCATATTCATATGTTATATAACACACCAGATAGTTCAAATATTTTACTTGTTCTAGTATTTTATTATCAACAATGGGTTTTGATCTTTCAGGGTCTTTCTCCTTAAAAGCTTCTTTCTTTAGGTTCTGTTCTTTACATGTTCTTCCCAAGAAATAATATATTCTTGTATATTTTCTTCTTCGACCAAAAGTTTGGTATCATCTGAAGAGGCAGGATAGCGTTTCTATCTATCGGAATAACTGCATCTAACTAGGTTTTCAATTCTTGTATTACATCGTCCAGATACATGTTAAAAAGTCTTGTGTAACATCTTTCTTTGTCAATATGGGCTGCATTAAATCACCATTTAACCAGGATGCTGGAAGTATCATTGTAGAGGTATCTCAGAGCGTTTGCCACGTGTGAAGTCTCGTAGATTTTACCACTTTCAGCATTTTTCTCATTTTATTGAAAGGAAATGTAAATTATCTAAATTTGGTACTAATAAAGTGTAGCCCTTTCTCTAGACACATATGCCGAAAGTTTCGATGTCAAATGTTCTTCTCTTTAAAAGATATAACGCAATAGACAGAGAAGTGCAAAGTGGTTCAAATTATAACCAGGTATGGGCTGGTTGGTTGATTTGGGGAGGGGGCCAAACAGCGAGGTCATTTGTCCCATCGGATCAGGGAAGGGTGGGAAAGGAAGTCGGCCTTGCCGCTTCAAAGCAGCTATCCCGGCATTTGCTTGAAGCTATTTAATGGAGGTGATCTTAATTGCGCCACTGGTGTTATAAGTCGTGCCAAAAAAAAATTTTCTCAACTACACCTGGAAACACAGAAATTTTATGAATACGCCCAATATTTATTTTAAATTGAATACTTAATACGTATTCATTATCTAAAATGTTAGGATACTTTTATACTTCACTAAATAGTTTCAACATTAGCTACTCATTCGGATTTGCAGCATCAGGGTAAATAGTCTTTTCTTCGCACTTAATTTCGTGGTTATGGAGCCACACACAACTTTTCGGAACTTAATCATTTCTTCCTACTGCTCAACTTCGCAGATCTTGCAGTAGCAGAAACAACTTTCGGTTTTGTCAGTTTTAGTTTTAGTTTTGTCAGTTTCCTTTGTCAAGAGGGGACCTCTCGTAAGGACTATCGGTGCTCTCAGCTCCGGATGATATTGCTTTTTTTTTTTTTTTTTTTTTTTTTTTTAGCTCAAGTAGGGGAATTGTGGGCCTACTGAATGGCGCGTTTCGAGAATTCACGTATTTGCACAGGATTCGTCCAAAGAATTTTCTTGAAAAGAATCATTTCCCAAAGTGAGGCTCTTTTTATTTGGGAAACTATTTAGTTGGATCACACAAGAATTATCTTAACTGTTTATAGTACTTCATACCCACACAACAGTGCGGAGGAACTTGTAATGTCATCCCAAATAAGAATGCAGCACAACCATCACAGATGTGAAGTTCTATATGTAGAATGAAAAAAGTGCAGACCTCATACATATTATCAGTCCGGAAAAATGAAAACTGAGAATTCAAATGCCCGACACTACGTTTTACAGAAACCACTGACTGGAAAGAACAGGTATGCCTGAAAACTTTAAAATCAGCACAGTAGAAAATTTATACGGATAAAGATGCAGGTCCTTTTCGTTAACGCTCTGATGTGGCGATCTCGTAAATCCCACTTGCTCAGTTAAAGGGCATTATAATTTTGCCTGTCTTTTTCACAGGCTTTCTTTCTCTACAGAAATGTTTCCTGGTGATCGGTCTGATAATTTATGATCCATCTGCGATTTATGCTGTGTAACATGAAATGCTGAAAACACTGTAGCTTCAGTTTCATTTTGGTCGCTACATACTTCAGCAGATCTTATTTTCAAGTTACTTCATGCGAAACGTTGTGAACAAACGCCAATCTTACCTCTTATCTCTTTGCTTTTCACGCAACAGTAACAGATAAATTTTCTTCTGTAAGTCTAGCCTAACTTTTTCAAACAGCTTTAAATCCACACTAAAGTTTTTATTCTCTGTCGTCTCCTCTTTCAGAGGGAGCACAAATTCTGTACCTATGTATTGCATTTACCGGACAGTCAATAATGAAATTTGCCTACAGATAATGGCGTACATTTGCAAGTGTTGCGTGCGGCAGAGTGGCTGTGGTGTGTTCCGCCAGACGAAACAGATATTTGCATATGCTAATCGTCATCTTCCCCCATGCTTTTCTCCTTTTAGTGCCAAATCATTCATTGCCCTAATCGTCTTACACATTTTCCTTATAGTGGCGGATTCCAATATACACCAAAGAAACTGGTATAGGCATGCATATTGAAATACAGAGATATGTAAACAGGCAGAATACGGCACTGCGGTCGGCAACGCCTGTATGAGACAGCAAGTATCTGGCGCAGTTGTTAGATCGGTTTCTGCTGCTACAATGGCAGGTTATCAAGATTCAAGTGAGTTTGAACGTGGTGTTACTGTCGGCGCAAGAGCGATGGGACACAGATCTTCGTGCTAGCGATGAAGTGGGAATTTCCCTGTGCGACCATTTCACGAGTGTTCCGTGAATTCGGGAATCCGGCACATCAAATGCCTGACATCGTTGCGGCAGGAAAAAGATCCTGCAAGAAGGGGGCCAACAATGACTGAAGAGAATCGTTCAGCGTGGCAGAAGTGCAACCCTTCCGAAAATTGCAGCAGATTTCAGTGCTGGGCCATCAGCAAATGTCAGCGTGCGAACTATTTAACGAAACATCATCGATATGGGATTTCGGAGCCGAAGGCCCACTCGTGTGCCCTTGATGACTGCACGACACAAAGCTTTATGCCTCGCCTGGGCCCGTTAACACGACATTGGACTGTTGATGACTGGAAACATGTTGGCTGGTGGGATGAGTCTCGTTTCAACTTGTATGGAGCGAATGGACGGTTACGGATATGGGGACAACCTCATGAATACATGGACCCTGTATCTCAGCACGGGACTGTTCAAGCTGATGGAGCTTCTGTAATGGTGTGGGGCGTGTGCGGTTGGAGTGATGTGGGACCCCTGATATGTCTAGATACGACTCTGACGGGTGACGCGTTGTAACCTCCCCGCAAAAATTATAAGAATGATAATGGAGCCTAGTGTAACCTCCCCACAAAAATTGATAAATGAAAATAATGGATATGGAGCCAAATGTAACCTCCCAACAGAATAATGTTTAATAAAAAATGTGAAATGGAGCCAAGCTTAAACTCCCCACAAAATTGATGAATGAAAATTGACCATAAACCAACAACAATATTAATTAAATAATGAACCATGAACCAAATGTAACCTCCTAACAGAAATAATAATATCTGGTAAATTTTACAAGGTCAGCAGCGCTGACCTTCGGCCCTGTATTCTGAATAACGAAAGCAAAATTCTTGCCTCAATAAAAACTGCATCAATATCTGCTCTTATCTATCGACACAGCTTCGTGCAATGCTGGCGTATATTTTTTTTTTTTTTGATTCTTGGAAGGAATGCATAGGAAATATTCTTTAAATTGAAATGAATGCTTTTTCTTCAAAAGAGCGGAAAAATTCTTTAAATTGAAATGAATACTTTTCTTTAAAAGAGTTACTTTATAAAAAAAAAATTATTATTGGGGCATTTTTTCTGAACAAATTGAATTACAATTAACATACATTATTAATTATGCGGAAGGCTGCTTCTTTACCTTCTACAACCATACTCATCGTCCAGAGTCCTTACCAGAGTCGCGACCAGACTGCCGACACGCGCAGGCACGCGCCGACCGCCAACTACTTTATCCGACTGCAACTGCAGACTCGCGCAGACTAGCGCAGACTGACTTCTACTGTCGACTCGCGCAGACTGGCGCAGACTCACGACAAGCAACAACTAACGATAAACTACTCTCTGGTCAAAGATTCTCTCATGCTTCGCCCATCACCGGCGAAGCATACACCTTACATAACCCTCCACTGGGGGAGCAAAAATTTGGCAGCGATGGTGAGTTAATTGGACTTGCCATGAGCAACAAATTTTTCATAATTAATTAACTTTACAATCACAGAATATGTACATATATATAGGTGCAGAACATTGAAATAAAATATAGTGCACATGCACTGAGTACAGAACATATCAGGCAATGACAAAATGTATACACTATGAGTACAAAACATATTAAAAAATGGCAAAAGTGCACACGCACTGTAGTAGTGAGCATATCAGGAAATCACAAAGAACATATCTGCAAATCACAAAATGTATACATAATGAGTACAAATGGCATAAAGTACACATGCATTGTAGTACAGAATATATCATCAAATCACAAATAGTATATACAATGAATACAAATCATGTTAACAAAATGACGAAAGTGCACACGCACTGTAATACGGAACATATCTGGGAATCACAAAAAGAATGTATATGTAATGAGTACAAATGGCATAAAGTGCACACACACTGTAAAACTCTCAAATATTTTTACAACAAATAAACCTAATGAGTACAAATCATACTGACAAATGACAAAAGTGCACACGCACTGAAGTAGTGAACGTATCAGGAAATCACAAATGTATAGGCAACGAGTACAAATCATATTGAGAAATGACAAAAGTGCACACGCACTGAAGATCAGTACAAAACATATTAACAAATGGCAAAAGTGCACACGCACTGTAGTAATGTGCATATCAGGAAATCACAAAGAACATATGTGCAAATCACAAAATGTATATGTAATGAGTACAAATGGCATAAAGTGCACATGCATTGTAGTACAGAATATATCATCAAATCACAAAATGTATAAGCAATGAATATAAATCATGTTAACAAAATAACGAAAGTGCACACACACTGTAGTACAAAACATATCTGGGAATCACAAAATGTATACGTAATGAGTACAGATGGCATAAAGTGCACACGCACTGTAAAACTCTCTAATATTTTTACAACATATAAACATAACGAGTACAAATCATATTGACAAATGACAAAAGTGCACACATACTGTAGTACAGAACATATCCGGAAATCACACAATGAGTACAAATCATATTAACAAATGGCATAGAGTGCACACGGACTGTAAAACTCTTGTAAGTAGGCTGTTTAGTTTTTTTTTATTGGTAACGCCACCTCTGTATGAAAATCACTGGCTGTGCTGTGTGCAGTCTGTGGCTGCTTTGCATTGTTGTAATACTCGCCATTGTAGTGTTGGGCAGCGGCAGCTGGATGTGAACAGCGCGTAGCGTTGCGCAGTTGGAGGTGAGCCGCCAGCAGTGGTGGATGTGGGGAGAGAGATGGCGGAGTTTTGAAATTGGTCATGAACTGCCATATTTATATATGATGATATCAAGGTAAATACATTGTTTGTTCTCTATTAATATCTTTCATTTGCTAACTATCCCTATCAGTAGTTAGTGCCTTTAGTAGTTTGAATCTTTTATTTAGCTGGCAGTAGTGGCGCTCGCTGTATTGCAGTAGCTTGAGCAGCGAAGATTTTTGTGAGGTAAGTGATTTGTGAAACGTATAGGTTAATGTTAGTCAGGGCCATTCTTTCGTAGGGATTTTTTGAAAGTCAGATTGCATTGCGCTAACAAAATATTGTGTGTCAGGTTAAGCACAGTCATGTATAATTGTTCAAAAGGGGACGTTTCATATGTCGACCCTTAGCCGAGGATACCTCACTGGAATCTTCTGATTTTTTGTTGTAGTTTGTGTAATTAGTGTAGATTTTGTTTATTGCTAGCGCGTAATTGTAGAGAAAATCTCCTTTGTAGTTGCAGTCTTTCATTGTTGTACAGTAAAACAGTTGTGGCATGCATGTAGATTTGCACCAAGTATTTCGCAGCTGCAATTAACTAGATATTATTTTCAGTGTTATGTTAATGTGTTCTCTTATTTTTGCTTTTCAAATTGTGCTTTTCTGTGTTGTCGTGTGAAATATTGTGACAATAATGGCGTGTGAAAAACGTAATACTAGGCTCCAAAGTAAACTGAGAAATGACAGTGAAAATGAAAGCAGTGTGTTAGCGCCACCGAGTAATGAATTAACTGATGTTCAAAGTAGTAATTTGGTAATTGTACATAGGGAAATGGAGCGGGCTGCAAACAATGGTGTAGACAGTGAAACAGGTAGTGAACAGGGAAGCATTATCGATCGATCGGTCGGCAACAGCTCGCCTCAGGAATCCGAAATGACAGGACACAATTTCGCAAATACTGTAGATTCAGGTTTTGGGTTATCACCGTTTTCTCAAATAAGTCAAGACGCATTTTCTGCTTGTCAAAATGTGAATGTTGCCGGTGCAAATGCACTGCCGAAAAGCGTAGAGAAACAGATTCCAGACACTAATACATTATTATTGCAATTAATGCAACAAATGGAACAAAATCAGAGACAAATGGGACAAAATCTTAAAAAGTTAGACACAGTGGAACAAAATCTCAAAAAGTTAGACACAGTGGAACAAAATCTTCAGAAGTTAGACATTACACTTGAACAAACACGTGAAGATTTAACCACTGAGTTACATAACATCGAATCGAAATGTCAAAAGGTCTGTAATGACGTAAAAACACAAATTTGTGAGCATTTCCAACCTATTTTTTCGCGTCATGAAAATGTATTACAGAATCACGAAGCAGCCATAAAAGAACTGCAAACTATTGTTCATGAAAATCATGAGACCTTGCAAGCTAAAATTGACTCAGTTGCATCTACCGATTCGGTTACGCAACTTGCAAGAACTCAGGAAAACTTAAAGGACACAGTAGATATCCTGAAAATTGGTTCAGAAAGACACATGGAGGAAATAAGTACACTATCGGAGAAAGTAGCCGAACTTTCGGGTCAGGTCACTAACTTATCTACAAAGGTAGATGATGATCTGAATGACACAAGACCCGTAGCCTTCACTGACACAGAAGAGTATGAACAAATAAGAAAATTCAAACAAAATCAAAATCAAATCAATACATAGTACAAAAGAGAAATCCGGGAAGTACAAGATCAGTTGACGCAGGTAATACAAGAATTACGTATTTCAGAGGACACTCGCGCTCCAATACGGGAAGAGGGACATAGAAATACGGAACAACCACAAAATAATAACACCGGACACTTCGGAAATTATGAAAGAAATTGGCAAGGCGCATCGAATTTTGAAATGGAACCGCCGAAACGACGTAACAATGACCGATATGCGACTCGCCGACATGATGACTTTGGCTATAAGCTGTTCATTACTACACGTAAATTCAAAACATTTAAGAATTCTGGCAACGACATTCATCCACAAGCATGGCTCCATCAATTCTCTCATTATTTTCCTCCCATCTGGTCGTTAGAACACAGATTAGAATTTATGTGTGGCTATTTAGAGAATGAACCAGCTGTAAGAATGCGATCGGTCATTCACGATTGCCACAGTGAAGGAGAGTTTTACCATGCCTTCCTCTCAGCATATTGGTCTCAAGCCACACAAGACCGAGTAAAACATGGCATCATAATGATGAAACATTTCGAACAATCTGAATTTTCCAGTCTTGTGAAATATTTTGAAGACATGTTGCATAAGAATCAATATCTTTCAAACCCATACAGCCCCTCAGAACTCATCCGCATTTGCTTAATCAAATTGCCTGAACATTTACGACATATTATTTTAGCAGGACGTTGCAAAGATGACATTGAAGCTTTTCAGGGTCTGTTACAAGAATTGGAAATTGACAGTGACAATCGGGGAACGCGGAAACAGGAGCACAACAATTACAGGTCACATCTGTCACAATTCCACGATGAAAGAAATAATAACTGGACACGACAAGGCTATTCTCACAACACATATCGTGACCAAAACAGACACCACCCGTATGACAACCGTTGGCAGAGTAGTAATAATTACAGGGAAAGATCACCTCTCCGTGGTAATGACTATCACAGAGACAATCAGAGAAACAGACAATATGGGAACCAAAACAATTATTATCAAGGGAGACAGAATAACTTTAGACGCAACGGTCCAGCGCGCAGTTACGATTCAGGGAGAAATTCTCCACCACTTAACCGACAAGAAAGAAACTACAGGAACTATCGACATGACGACAGACGATGTGATCGTAACGACAGACCTGAATTGCATCAGAACTGGCGGGATTTAAACAGGGCAGGGCCCTCTCGTCACGGTGAATTTGTAGAAGTTAGGTCTCCAAATCCCAATAACGACGCTCGCCAACAAAGAGACAATAGGCAATGACTCACACCGCTGGCAGCCACAAAACGTTCTTATGACACTAACGACGCAGCTGCCGTAGCTAGTAATTACGTAAAAATGGAAGACATTAGGGACATCTTACTCCAAGAACACGACGTAAAACATAACAACATTGCATATCCTGTGATTCACATTACAGTAAATGACGTAAAATTTACGGCAGTACTTGACTCTGGCAGTCCCATTTCAGTAATCAGTGAAACAGCCTTTAGCAAATGCAACAAATCGAACGATTGCCCCACACTTCCGTTACGTGAGATTAAATTACAAGGTGCAATCTTTGGAAAAAGTGTAGATGTGCGCCAACAAACCAACTTAGAATTCTTTTGTCAAAGCCACAGCTTCTCTATGAACTTTCTTATTGTTCCATTATTGTCGACGGAAATTATACTGGGAGTAGACTTTTTGAATGAATACAAAGCAATCTTAAACTTTCACGATGCTGAAATAACTTTAGAAAAAGAAGGTAAGTCAGTAGCTTTGAAATTTGAAGATTGGCTCTCAAACCATGACGAAGAAATTAATCGGCTTTACCTCCTGTTAGACAACAGTTCGGAATTTTCGACGGAACTTCACGATAACAATCATTCTGCAAGTACTGACAGGGATGATATCGACAGCGCATTTGACACTAATAAGTTAATTCAGAATAAAATTCAAACAATTGAGAATTGTAATGACACTGATAGGCAGGACCTTTTTGAGATTTTACAAGCACATTCCACAGTTTTTACTCACAAAACAGGAACAATCAAGGGATTTCAATACCAATTTCTTGTTCGTGAGCATACTAAATTTTGTGTTAGACCATACGTAATTCCAGCACATTATAGGGACCGTGTTAGAACAGAAATACAATCTATGCTTGACGAGGGCATTATTGAGCCTGCAGTAAGCACATACAACAATCCGTTACATGTTGTTGAGAAGAAAAATGGATCGATCAGGCTTGTCTTAGATTCGAGACAAATCAATGCGATCATTATTCCTGAAACAGACAGGCCGCAGACGATGGAAGAACTTCTTCAAAATTTTAATGGTGTAAAAGTGTTGTCTTCCATTGATCTCAGATCCAGCTTTTATCAGATCGAACTTCATCCAGAATGTAGAAAATACACAGCTTTCCTTTGTTTCGGCGTTTGTTATCAGTTTCGGAAACTTCCTTTTGGTTTGAACATTTCTTCAGCAGCATTCATTCGCGGGCTAAATTCCATATTACCTGAATTCTTAAAACATCACATCACCTTATATGTAGACGATATTCTGATAGCAGAAGCCTCATGGGAACAACACAATCGCATCCTCAACAGCGTGTTACATATTTTTGCAGAATCTGGAATTACAGTTAACTTGGAAAAGTCTGAATTCGGTAGGACAAAAGTGAAGTTCTTGGGACATATTATTTCTTCTGAAGGCATTCAGCCCGATCCTGAAAAGTTAGAAGCAATCAGAGCCATTCCAGTTCCATCCACAAAAAGACAAGTCCGCAGTTTTCTAGGTCTCGTAAATTTTTACCGTCGTTTTCTGAATATGCAAATTCTTGTTACACCAAAACTTTGTTCTCTCACTGGAAAAAATACTATTTGGAACTGGGACGAACAAGCACAGTTGGAATTCAATTCTTTGAAAGAATCGCTACTTAACGCGCCAATACTAGCTCATCCAGATCTGTCACAAGATTTCTGCCTTAGCACGGATTCTTCTAAAGTCGGTCTTGGTGCCCATTTATTTCAAGAAGCCATAGAAAATGACACTACCGTTCAGAAAACCATTGCTTTTGCTAGCCGAGTGCTAACAAAATCTGAAAAAAATTATTCCGTTACTGAATTAGAAGCTTTGGCTATCGTTTGGGCATTTAACAAATTCCGTTTCTTTCTTTCTGGTAAGCACGTAAAAGTATACAGTGATCATCGTGCATTACAATTTCTTATGTCTTCAAAATTAAATCATGACAGGTTAAAACGTTGGGCATTGTTTCTGCAAGAATTCCGCTTCACAATAGTCTACATTCCCGGCAAGGAGAACATTGTTGCGGACGCACTGTCACGAGCACCGGCTGGGCTTGAGAAAAGTAACACAGAAGGCAACCTCGAGAAAAATTTCAGTATTCTTTACATTCAGAAAGTCGCCTTTGAAAACTTCATCACCACATCTTTAAAGGACATTGCTCATGAACAAGATAAAGATCCGATTTGGAAAGACATCAAGAGCAAATGGCATGAAAAGACACACACACAGATTCGGCATTATTATCTGGTTAGAAACAACATACTGTTCAAACGCTGCACTGTTGATGACAAGCTATGGGTACTTTGCATTCCAGACGATTTTGTTAATAAGCTCATTTGGTACATTCATTTCAGCTACGCACATTTTGGTCCACGAAAATGTTATCATATTCTTCGAACGACTTGTTATTTTAACAATATGGAAAAGAGAATTCGAAGAGTCTTGTCTATTTGTAAACTTTGTCAAAAGGCGAAACCATCTACTGTCTCACATCGTGCTCCGTTATTTCCTATTATTCCTTCTAAATTAAAAGAATTTGCTGCTGTTGATCTCTTGGGACCGCTTGTCAGAACATCTAATGGATTTTCGTACGTTTTAGTCGCTGTTGAACTTACTTCAAAATTTGTTTCTTTCACTCCGTTACGTAAAGCCACTGGACGATCTGTATCCAACGCCTTTGTTAAAAATTTCTTACGTGAAGTTGGACACGTTAGCTAAGTCATTTCAGATAACGGACCTCAATTCAGATCTGCTGTTTGGTCACGTATGCTTCAGAATCATAAAATCAAACCAGTTTTTATTTCATTGTACTCACCACATTGCAACCCGTCTGAACGGATTATGAAAGAAATCAGTAAGCTTTGCAGACTTTATTGTCACAGAAAGCATCAGCATTGGGACAGATATTTACACTTATTTCAAAATGTGCTGAATGAAATGCCTCATGATTCCACTGCTGTACCACCTACTCTTGTACTAAAGAATGAAGAACCACCGAACAGAATCAGAGAGCTTGTACCTTTCCCGAATACACGTAAACTTCGACACAAAGACATAATTGATTTGGCTCTTAAAAATATAAAATCTGCAGCAGACAAAAGGAGAAAACTACACGGTAAAGCAAATGCAAAGAAATTGTATATTGGTCAGAAAGTTCTCATTAAAGCTCATTCATTGTCACATAAGAAGAAACACTTGAGTCACAAATTCTTTCTAGTTTACAATGGACCTTACAGAATCCGACGTATACCACATGATAATTGCGTTGAAGTTGAAACTCTGCGTACTAGGAAGAGTAAAGGTTTACACCACATTTCACATGTAAAACCGTTTATTGAAAGATAATCTGGTTTATAACTTTGTCTTTGTCATATAACTTTTCACTTTACATTACTAGTATGCTGCGTCAGACTTACGAAACTGTTAACATACAACTATGTTTGAAGTTAAATATCCAGTCTAGAACCTAGGGAACATTTTTAAACAGAAATTACGAATGCATTGTTGTAGTGAACAGACGACACAGTGTTGTATTTGTACATTCTTGCTTGTTAGTTGCACGATTACGTAACGACTATAAGGCTCACATACTTAGAACATTTACCAGTACTGCTAATGAGATTTTAATGCAACATTTTGGTTTACTTGAAAATATATTCTGGATTTAAAGTACTTTCTGTGAGATACCAGATGACACAGTGGTTAGTTTATGTGACAGCTACACGATTTTATCACGACACTACTAATGAGTGACAATATACAATGTTGCTTTTGCGGTGTTTCTGTTTTATATTTGCACAGTTTTTCTGTTTTATTCTGGAAAGTAAAACATGTTTTAGTAGTAACTTTTGTAGTATAGCTACAATGAGACAGGGGTTTCCGTAGCACAACAATACGTTACAGCACAGTACGTTCTTCACCACAACAATAAGCGTAATAACTAAAATATCTATACGCAAAGCATTTCACTTTCGTTTATCATGAGGTAAGTACATTGTCTTCTGCAGAACGTAGCTTTCGGAGGACGATAACTACGACACTTCCATAGAGATTATCTTACAGCAAGACGCATATTTAGCGCTACAGGACACGTATTTGAGTGATTAATTTTGTACTTAAAACATTTATTTTTAAAGATTTTTGAATTACAAAGAAAGTTTTCCGTGATACATTTCATTCCATTGCTGTAATCTGTAACACCTGAGGGTATAATTACAATAATCCTCAGGGGGGTACACGCTTACTTTGTGTACCATGTGTGTGGCAACCACAAGGAACCCTAGCTAATATGGTATTTGCTTATACAACTTTACACATCGGTACCATATTTCTGTAACACACAAATTACACAGCTATCTAAACTTTTTTTTATTACATCAGTGACAGATGTTTACGCAATTACACAGTTGGATAACTTCACACTTATGAAATTGTATTTTGTCTGTACTTTGTGAAATGCTCATATTTTTTCGGAACCATTGTGATACTATGAGAGCTTTGAAAGATATATTTGGTAAGGGAGCATGAATTTTAAAGTATATTTGAGGTAGATGACACTATTGAAATGAGCAGAGAATTTTTTTTTGGTTTTGAAATTATTGGAGGAAGCTACGACGATTTTGAGATTTGACTGAGGTGTTATGATGTTATTATTACGACGACGATGTGTACTATGCTGTTGAGATATGTTTATGATCAATAAGATGTTGCTACCGTATATGAGGAATAAGAAGTATGTTGGAAACCAAGAATCGTACTTCAAGAGTTATGAAATGTGCGTAAATGCGTGACTGTATCACAATGCTGACGAATATTTTATTTGGACACTTATATTTATAGGATTTTCTTTCTACAGATTTGCAACGCTAATTCTTGACCTGTGAAATATTTTTATGTGAGACTGTCACTGTAGCGTAAACTGCTGTCGTAAATATTTCCGTAAGAAAGTTAAGTGACCACCTGCACGTAATGCGTCGTGGGCACCCAGCTGTGTCGGACGCCTGGAGAGAGGGCCATTGGCGCGTGCCTTTCAGAGCACAGGAAGAAAAAAAAAGGGAGGCCATTATCCTGGCCATTGTCATTCCTTTAAAGAAAGCATCGCAAATCCGACACGCTAATTACTTGGAAACATATCGTACTTTCTGATATTTACTGAAATGCCTAATGAAATGACAAGAAATAGTTTGTCTACACACCTGACTATGACTACTGTCTTTCTAGATGAGAGATTTTTTTACTACTTATGAAATGCCACATGACTATTGAACGATGTTCTTACGCTTTGCTTTGTGCATAGTTGCTTATTTCATTTGATATCTAGTTTCTAGCTGCACTGCAGCATTGGTTAAAATAAAATTTTATAGATGTACTAATATAAATATTTTCTGTCTACAGATCGAGTATATAATAATTTTTTTCAAAAAAATGAGGGAGCACAAAGCGACATTTACCTTCACAGGAACTGCATTCATAATTTTCTTTTCAAGTACTTGGTAATTTCTTTTGTAGAATAAATTGTGATGCATCACTCTAGTGTTAAGATGTGACATAGGTATTAGACATGGCCATTTTTAGTGTAATATTTTTTTCTGCTTGAGCTATGTCATGTTTTGATATAAGTTATTACATTTGCTGCTGCTAGCTTTGCCAATCTGTATTTTTTGTCATTGCTGCTTGTGTTAATTGTTTTGTGCTGCTGCATTGCCTCGTCCCTTAGTTTAGCATCTGAGCTCAGTAGATTTAAGTTAGCTTAAGATGGGGTAGGCTATATGAGAGAACGAGATGTGATGAATTGGAAGAAATGCATTGAGAAGCTATAAGAAAATGGATTGGCCAAAAAAAGTATTTTGAAAGAGGATATGAGCAAAGAAGTAGGGTTTAGGGACAACAGGTTTACGTAGGATTTTCTTGGAAATAAATAATGAGGTAAGAAATATGTGAACATATAAATACAGAAAGCTTGCTTTGATAGGATTTTTTTGGTGGAAACAAATTTTGAAATAAGACGAAAGATCTATGGAATGAAGTTTTAGGTTGGACTGCAGTACCAAATGTTACACTGAAAACAAACCCTGCCCTTTCCTCTTGTGTTATTCTGCTATGTGTTTGTGTACTCTTGTATATTTGTGTTTTTCCTGTCTTTATGTGTTTAGCGGATATGAGTTACATTGTAGAATTTTTCTGATACTATGTTATTTACTTTGTAAAGATGTTAGACATTATTAATTCTGTTCTGTTTAATGCTCATGCGTGAAGTTGATGTTTCAAAAGTTATTCTGATCTTTTATATATTTACTTATGTCATAATTCCACTGATGTATATGTTTATTTCTATTCTGTTGTAAAGCCTGTACTACAAATGTTATCTGTATTATTATGTTTTTAGTGATGTATTTTGTACCTTTGTAACTGTATTCTCATGTTATAAAATTGTAATTGACACCAGTTCATCTTATTATTAACTTGTAAGTTACATTTCACTGCACACGTTTCTGTTGGTCATAGTATATGGACAATATGTGAGAAGTAGGGACTGTTAGTGTTTGCACGTGTGTTAATAATTCAGCAAGGGACTGGATAACAGCATTGTTGGTTCTAAGGACAATTCCAAAAACTTTGTGAGTGCACAAGTGGTGGTTTATGGACTTGCTATATTCTCCGCAAGACTCTTCAACGGTGATTGTGCACCTGCACAGTCACAACAGATGGCTGCTGGCTATCTCTCCAAGGACTACAGTGGGTCTGCATCTTTGATGACCCACCAGTACCATTATTTCTACAAGGACTGCAGTGGGTCTGCACCTCTGGTGGCCCACCAATACCGTAATCTCTACAAGGACTACAGTGGGTCTGCTCTGTGATGACCTACCTACCAATATTCTTCAAAACTTCGAATGACTCTGCTGTGGGTTTGCTCTGTTGTGACCCATTACTTGTCTGCATGTCGAGAGTCAGCACTGTCTTTCCGTTGGAAGGACAACACTACTTCTTCAAGACTGCATGGAAATCCACTACTTCCGTGTGCATTTTCTTCTACTGCTCAGACTTTGAGAAAAACACTATATTTTACCGTAATGAATGATCAGGACTGTCTTTATGGACTGTGACAAAATTTTAGCTTTTGACCAACATTGTATCAATAAGTGTGTGCATTTGATTTCTTTGTTATTGTAATTGTGAAAAAAATTTTAACAAATATGTATTGGCCAGTGCCCAAAAAAATATGTAAAATTTTTTGTGGGGAGCATGGGGGCTTTGTAAGAAGCTGTTTAGTTTTTTTTTATTGGTAACGCCACCTCTGTATGAAAATCACTGGCTGTGCTGTGTGCAGTCTGTGGCTGCTTTGCATTGTTGTAATACTCGCCATTGTAGTGTTGGGCAGCGGCAGCTGGATGTGAACAGCGCGTAGCGTTGCGCAGTTGGAGGTGAGCCGCCAGCAGTGGTGGATGTGGGGAGAGAGATGGCGGAGTTTTGAAATTGGTCATGAACTGCTATATTTATATATGATGATATCAAGGTAAATACATTGTTTGTTCTCTATTAATATCTTTCATTTGCTAACTATCCCTATCAGTAGTTAGTGCCTTTAGTAGTTTGAATCTTTTATTTAGCTGGCAGTAGTGGCGCTCAATGTATTGCAGTAGCTTGAGCAGCGAAGATTTTTGTGAGGTAAGTGATTTGTGAAACGTATAGGTTAATGTTAGTCAGGGCCATTCTTTCGTAGGGATTTTTTGAAAGTCAGATTGCGTTGCGCTAACAAAATATTGTGTGTCAGGTTAAGCACAGTCATGTATAATTGTTCAAAAGGGGACGTTTCACTCTCTAGAATTTTTCTACAACAAATAAACATATCAAGGAGTGAAATAAAGTGCACATGCACTATAGAAGTCTTTAGTGATTTCAGGACAACTGATCTTATTAACAAATGAAAGGAAGTGCACACGCACTGTATATGACTTTTTCATTTTACAAGAATTAGGAAAGGAATAGGAAGGATTACGTCATGGTTGTAGCACTTTAGTTTGCACGCTGCTGCACTGAGAGTCCGTATCTTTCTACAGAAGCACAACACCAAGTGAGACAATCTGAAGCTCTTTTCCTTGAAGTATTAATCAGTGTAGCCAAGACACTGAAATGTCGTAATAATATTCCATGCTATCATTTTGGTAGTACACTAGGTACACCAAACAGTGGGACCATAATAACATCTCCATCGCTCAAGGTGGTAGACAGCATGTCGTGTCAACACCATGTTCTTGTAAAGTAGACCAACGTAGAATTAGTGCAAAAACCAAATAGTGCTCCATGATCATGAGGATAGACAGGACAAACGGATATTGCAGTAATTTCTGGTAATTAGGTCAGAAAGTGAAGGACATTAAGTCACATAGTAGTCTTCATTGAGAATTACATTAGTCTAACAACTGATTTGAGTAATTGGTGGCACTCATCGCCCAGTTATGAACATTTCTGTACCATGTATGTAGTATTACAGAATAATGTTCATAAAATTAACTGAATATAGTAATTATTGGCACTCATTGCCCAGTTACAAACCATCAGAAGTCATCATTCAAAACAGAAGCTAATGAATGGCATAGTATTAACATAATTCACTTAATTATAGTAATCACTGGCTTCATGGGTAATCTTATTACAATAAACAGTGGCATTCATTGGCCAGCTACAAAGCATCATTTTTTTGTATTGTTAAGAAGTCATTATTGAAAATGAGTTAATTATTGGCATAGCATTTATACATAATTAATCTAATTATAGTAATCATTGGCATCATAGCTAATCTTGTTACAATAAACAGTGGCATTCATTAGCCAGTTACAAAGCATTTTTTTGTATTATTCAGAGGTCATTATTGAAAATGAGTTAATTATTGGCATAGCATTTATACATAATTAATCTAATTATAGTAATCATTGGCATCATAGCTAATCTTATTACAATAAACAGTGGCATTCGTTAGCCAGTTACA
Source organism: Schistocerca serialis cubense (assembly GCF_023864345.2). Lineage (NCBI taxonomy): Eukaryota > Metazoa > Arthropoda > Insecta > Orthoptera > Acrididae > Schistocerca > Schistocerca serialis. The sequence goes on from NC_064643.1 coordinate 605,226,962, forward strand.
AAGCATTTTTGTTTGTTTGTATTATTCAGAGGTCATTATTGAAGTGACATACTATTCAGAGCTGATCAGTATTATTCAGAACTCTCTTAAACTAGTAGCATTATTTGGGACTGGTAATTACTTTGTTTGCTTTTGAGTTATTGCTGCAAATGAAGATGTGTAACGTCATTCGTCATGAGTCAGCTGTAGCAAGGTTATGAAACAAGGCAGTATATGTGATCACATTTATAAATGATAGACACAACTGGGTAAAAAAAAATGCAAGTACTAGAACAGGTTTAATAAGTAACAGGTTTAGTAAGTGTCATAAAAAGCTTCTCCTGGAAAAAATACAAAATGGATTATTGAGCTGCAAGAAGAAACGCATATTATGCTGAAAAGTAGTGAACTTCGAATTAACAGGTAGTGAAATGTGTATAAAATTATATGTGTGCTCTAGCTGTCCTTTCCAAAACCCTCAGTCATCATACCATACGTTTTTTAAAACATACTGTCAAAAATAACTGCAACAAATACTTAAATAACTACATAGCATCTCTTAACTAACAGCAAATATATAAGCTTCATCATTATTTTCATCTGCAAAGAAAAACTTCATTATCCATATCACCATAACTCCATTATCATCATCACTTGTAAAGAAAAACTTCATTATCCATAGCAGCATACTCTTCATCATTATTCATCACCATTCATTATCATCTGCAAAAAAATCACTTCATTATTCATTATACAACTATTCCTTATTTCTATCATATTTCATCACTAAAACTAAGATGTGTGGTTCTGTCTGACAGCCTGCATCAATCGCCTCGTATTCTGAAAGAAAAAATTAGTTAAGACTGCTATTCTACCATGTGTATAGTATATTCTTGTTAATGCTTGTTAATTCTGATCCATTTACTCTTCATCACGAGGTATTGCATCCTCTTTCGTTCATTCCAAAGGTGAAATTCCCATTTCTGTTTAATTTATTTCGTTTACACGTTATTTCTTTCTGAAAATGATGAACAAAGATTAATGTCTTGCATTTAATTAATATACCCATTAGATAAAAACTGGTTTATAGTAACATAATTGAGCATACAGCATAGCATGACAGAAAACGTAATATGTCAAAAACATCGACAGTGTTCAGAAGCAAAAATGTACACAGTGTATCACAATGTAGCAGCAAAAAAAGTAAAGTAGTCACGATGTTGAGATATCATATGGCAAAATGTTAAAGTCAACTGGTGTTTGTTATATTTTAAATACTTCATAGTGCATACAAACAAAACAGGAAAACAATCATACATACATAAAAATGGAAAATATGCACGGTCTAGGGTGTATAACGACAAGAAATGTGATCTTGTTTGTGTACAGCTTGTATGTTGTGTAGTTAATAGAGGCGAGAATTGAAGACTTTAATAGAGAAAAAATTTGATAAAATTAATATATCACTAGATAGAATTGCATAATTATTCGTAAGATACGTAATTTTATCTGGAAAATGTGCATTGTCTAATGTGTAACGACAAGAAAAGCGACCTGCTAACTTTACCTTGCCAGCCACTTCCCAAGAAAAAAATACGATAATCATCAGTAAGGGTTCATGTGAATATAATTGCATAAGTGGTCATAAAAAAATAGGAAATGGCATTACAGTGTGATAAATCATAAAGTATTTTCATTCAATAAAAGGTTTGACGTTCGACACGTGATGGTTCCCTTTGCTTTTTCTGGTTCTCAAAGTTTCGACGTGTACTACATTGGGGTGAGGAATGCTGCGAATCCGATATGGACCTGCGTATAGAAGCTCAAATTTACTGCATTTACTCTTTCCTTTGTTGGATAAATAGTGTGTACGTACTAATATCTTCTGTCCAATGTGAAATTCACGGCGTGTACAAACCTGTTTTTGCAGTCTTCTCCGGCGCTCTGCGGCACGTTTGATGTTGTTCAGCCAATGTCAATTATTTCATGGTGTCGTAGTCGACGAGATGTAGGAAATGTTACTAATTCTTTAATTTTGTTAGGTGGTTCAGCATTTTTCAGTATAACAGACAGAGATAGCATAGTAGATTCATTCGGTATGGAATTAATTACATCTTGGAATGAGAGTATGTGTGTGTCCCAATCAATATGTTTTGTATGGCAGGAAATTCTACACAGTTTACCAATTTCTTTCGTTAATCGTTCACAAGGGTTCGAAGAAGCATGGTACCTGGATATATATATCGGAGAAATGTTTCTAGCTCGTAACATACGTGTCCATATAGCAGATCGAAACTGTGATCCATTGTCGGAAATTACTTTCAACACATGCCCTACATGAAATAAAAAATGTTTTACAAATGCTTTCGAAACAGTTTTAGCAGTAGCTTTGCGTAACGGAGTGAAGGTAACAAATTTTGAAGTGAGTTCAACAGCGACAAAGATGTAGCAAAAACCTCTATTAGTTCTGGGAATTGGACCAAAAATGTCTACAGCGCCCATGTGTCTTAATTTAACAGGTACAATGGGATGTAATGGAGGAATATGTGAAGTCGTATCTGACTTAGCTTTCTGGCAGATTTTACATGACGCTAAAACTTGTCGAATACGTTTCTCCATGTTCGTAAAATAACAGTTCTGTCTCAGTATAAGAAAACATTTTCTGGCTCCGTAATATGCGTAACTTAAGTGAGTATACCAGATTAATTTGTTAACAAGTTCATCAGGAATGCATAATAACCAATTGTTGCTGTCAGGATGAGAGCGGCGAAACAGAATGTCATTGCGTACAGTTTAATGGTTTCTAATGGTAATATTATTCCTATCTTGCCAAAGGTGTTTAATCTCTTTTCATACGTTGTCTTTATTCTGCTCCTGTGCTATGTCTTGTAATGACGACGAAATGAAATTTTCAAATGCGACTTGTTGAATGTACATGACGCTGGAATTTGCTTTGCAGAAGTTGGTTGCGATGTCTTGCTGATTGTTGCTGAGAGAACGGGATAGTGCATCTGCTACAATATTTTGTGTGCCGGGAATGTGAACAATTGAAAAATTAAATTCCTGTAGATAAAGTTTCCATCTACTTAATCTGTCGTGTGTAAATTTAGCCGAAAGTAAAAATTGTATCGCTCTGTGATCTATGTAAACTGTAGTGTGTCTTCCATAAAAAAAATGCCTAAATCTGGTAAAAGCCCATACAACACACAATGTTTCAAGTTCTGTAACAGAATAATTTCGTTCAGCAGGTGACAGAATGCGACTTGCAAAAGCGATGTTTTTAATTACTGTAGTGCCATCTTCTTCAATTTCCTGAAAAATATGTACGCCTAAAGCGGTGTTAGAACTGTTGGTGGCAACGGAAAAATCTCCAGTAAGATCTGGGTGCGATAAAAGTGGTGCATTCAACAAAGCATGTTTCAAATAACGTTTTCGTGAACAAGATTCTGCGTGTCAAAAGTATTGCTTGCGTTACTGGAATAGGCAACCTGTACTGTATTTAATCAAATTCTATCTGGCGTGTTATTATTTTCAGGAGGATGCTGTGGCATTTCAACTATTTGAACAGTTCTGTTATTTCTTCCTGACGTCTTACGTTCTGGATGATATCTACTGTCTGGTTCATTCATGATAATATGTTGTGGCGGATGTTCTTGCTGCTGATAAGACCGACTGTTATTAAATATACGCTGAAAATTGTGCTCATGATTTTTACGTCTGTCATGATAGTCATTTCTATACAGCGCATTGCGATAGGAATTGAAGTAGTCTGTTTTCTGTACCTACTGATTCCCTTGTTGCTGTGCGTTACTATTTGTTGGAGCTGAGACTATACGTGCACGCGGCGAAACATTAAAGCTTGGTTGACCTTGTACATTACATTGTTGGTTAGGTATGCTAACCGTTTGGTTTTGTTGCTATTGCGGTGAAAAACCTCTATTGTTACTAAAATGTGTTTGCGACTGCTGAAAATTTTACACAAACTGATGATTAAAAATAGTCCCTGTTATTAAAGTTCTGGTGGTTGTCGTTCCTGGAGCGTCTAATGAAAAATTGTCACTTTCGATAAAAACTTGTCTTATCGGGTTTTCTTTACACTTTTCTTAATCCTAGGTAGAGCAATAGTTAAATAGCTGTTTTGATAGATATAAAAGATAGTAGAAGAGAAGGCAGCAGTGCAGAAAACTAAAGATGAAAGAGCACTACTACGGCTCGGGGCCCTGTGCACGCTACGGCACATACTCATTAAAGCGTAATGAATCCCCTGAGGTCAATTACGCGCTGCAAATAAATTTTAGTTTTTGCGTTACAGGCAATGGCGGTAAAAATTCAGAAGCAAATTGCTGTATCCATGCTAATTCAAGTTTCGGCATTACAGGCAATGCTATTGAAAATACAAAAGCAAATTGTCATATACGGTTCAAAGCGTGTACCTGTGCTCCGTCATTTTCCAATACCTTAGATTTTCTCACGGACAAAAACTGCTTATAATCAACGTTATCGTCTCTGAATTTGAGAACACATTCAGGTTCAGCATTGCATGAGAATGTATTTGTCTGTGTCTTTTCGGATTTTAAGTCACGTAGTTTCTGTAAATTACTTAAGTTATACTGGCTGTACGAGTGTGAGAAATGATCGGAATGTGCCGTACGCTGTGACGTGTTAGTGACTGAAACATTTTTCATTTCTGTCACTTTAATATGGTCGTCAATTTGGTTGTTCTGCTGTTCACATTTCTTATCGACTTCCGTATCCACAGTGTATGAAAGTTCTGGTGACTTTAAATTAAACTCGTCGCATATTTGTGTTGCGTTTTCTGAACATTGTTCAGTGATGCATTAATTTCATCTCTAAATGATTCTGTTGTGCCTGCATGTCTATTACCTAATTCTTGTGCAACAGATCTAGTTTCTTCACTATTGTTCGTAGCACAAGTCTTAGTATCCTCACGTAATTGTTCTTTAGTATCACCACGTTGCACGGTAACGGCTGTAATCTGTTCACTAAGTTGTTTGTTCTGTTCGTTAAGGTTGTCGTGTTTTTCGTTCGACTGTTTGAAAAGGTTGTCGAAACTTTCATTACGTTGTTTGTACGATTCATTAAGTCATTTGAAATGGTTGTCGAAACTTTGATTAAGTTGTTTGAAATGTTGTTCGACAATCTCGTTTTGTTCCTTCTTCTGTTGTTTGAAATTGCTGTCTATTTTTTCATTAAGTTGTTTAAAAAATGTCATAACTTGATCCAACCCAATTTTACCTACTCTATTCTCTGTGCTGTTTGATGGCGTACCTGAAATTGTCACGTTTTGTGTGACCATTTGGTCATTTTGTGATTCTCGAAAATGTTTGACAATCGGATGTGCACTGTTAGTCACTACCTCGGAATCAAATAAATTTGTCCTACTTTGAGTATACTGTTCCTTTTCGTTGGAAAAATTTGTCTGTTCGTCACGTAAATCCTGCAAACCGGGCGTGTCAAGCTGGGCAGCGCTCATTGCAACAAAACGCCCCGCGTCGTCAATTGTCGTTAAATTAACAGAGGACACAATCGAATTCGTCTGTTCATCACTAGGATCAAAATTAACATTAGTGGTCGGTACACACTGATTGTCTGTAATCGAAGGATTGTCATCGTTACACTGCGTGTCGCAAGTACTATCGGTCAAGTTATTTGAGTCGGCTATTTCACTCATTGTACATCGTGATGTACTGTTAACAGTTTTTCGCGGCATTTTTACACAAATCAAAATTATTCACAAATGAAACAAAGTCAATGAAAAATCCAACAAACACTATAATAACAAAGAGCAACAAATTGCCAAGATCTGTGGAAGAAAGAGTGACAAACTAGTAAATGCGTTGCGCCAAATGCTAACTACGTTTAAGTAAATAAGAGCAGATATATGACTACTTATCAGAAGATTCACAAAGAAATACGATCCTGGCCGGATGTCGCCAAGTGTAACCTCCCCGCAAAAATTATAAGAATGATAATGGAGCCTAGTGTAACCTCCCCACAAAAATTGATAAATGAAAATAATGGAAATGGAGCCAAATGTAACCTCCCAACAGAATAATGTTTAATAAAAAATGTGAAATGGAGCCAAGCTTAAACTCCCCACAAAATTGATAAATGAAAATTGACCATAAACCAACAACAATATTAATTAAATAATGAACCATGAACCAAATGTAACCTCCTAACAGAAATAATAATATCTGGTAAATTTTACAAGGTCAGCAGCGCTGACCTTCGGCCCTGTATTCTGAATAACAAAAGCAAAATTCTTGCCTCAATAAAAACTGCAACTATATCTGCTCTTATCTATCGACACTGCTTCGTGCAATGCTGGCGTATATTTTTTTTTTTTTGATTCTTGGAAGGAATGCATAGGAAATATTCTTTAAATTGAAATGAATGCTTTTTCTTCAAAAGAGCGGAAAAATTCTTTAAATTGAAATGAATACTTTTCTTTAAAAGAGTTACTTTATAAAAAAAAATTATTATTGGGGCATTTTTTCTGAACAAATTAAATTACAGTTAACATACATTATTAATTATGCGGAAGGCTGCTTCTTTACCTGCTACAACAATACTCATCGTCCAGAGTCCTGACCAGAGTCGCGACCAGACTGCCGACAAGCGCAGGCACGCGCCGACCGCCAACTACTTTATCCGACTGCAACTGCAGACTCGCGCAGACTAGCGCAGACTGACTTCTACTGTCGACTCGCGCAGACTAGCGCAGACTCGCGACAAGCAACAACTAACGATAAACTACTCTCTGGTCAAAGATTCTGTCATGCTTCGCCCTTCACCGGCGAAGCATACACCTTACAACGTACGTAAGTATCCTTTCTGATCATCAGCATCCATTCATGTCCATTGCCTATTCCGATGGACTTGGGCAAATCCAGCAGGACAATGCGACACCCCACACATCCAGAATTGCTACAGAGTGACTCAGGAACACTCTTCTGAGTTTAAACACTTCCGCTACCCCCCCCCCCCCCCCCCCCCCCCGTGCATGAACATATCTGGGATGCTTGTAGTGTGCTGTTCAGAAGAGATCTTCACACCCTCGTGCTCTTACGGATGTATGGACAACACTGTAGGATTCATGATGTCAGTTCCCTCCAGAACTACTTCAGACGTTAGTCGAGTCCACGCCACGTCGTGTTGCGGCACTTCGGCGTGCTCGAGATGGCCGTAGACCGTATTAGGGAGGTGTACCAGTTTATTTGGCTCTTCAGTATACTCCTTCACTCACCTGTGCATTCTAGTTTATCTTCTCTCGTATTTTATCAGTTCACTTAATTTTTAATATCCTTCTAGGGCTATGCGATTTAAATTCTTAAAGCCCTCCTTCTTAGTTTTTCCCATAGTCTATGTTTCACTTATATCCGATATCGTGCTATCGACTAGAATTTTGTGTCTTTACCTGACACGTACTTTTTGTTGAAGAAAGAGTTCCTCCATTTGGTTCACAGCGCGTCTGACTACTTGGTTGTCTCTGTAGTGTTGCTGTTGTATTACTTCCCAATATTCCCAGCTTTTTTTTCAGTATCATTAATTGATATTCTATAAGCAGTTCGCTTTAGTCAGTGATTCTCATAAATCTTCCTTAGTTTCGCTGAAATGTGCTACGTCATCTGCGTAATTTACCTCTAATGTATATGTTTCTCTTTCACTTCAGTTTTGACCTGGAATTACAAGGTAGGCGGCAGACTTTACACGCTGCATTCGGCTAAGCCGTATTACGCATACACTTGAGATGAACGTAAGAAATCTGGCGAATGACAACATCGTGCAAGTTTCTTTAGTTGCTTTTATATGACAGTCCGTGGCTCGAATACCGCAATGGCCGACAACTTCTATAAAGCTAAAGAAAAAATATTGCACAATAATGCAGAAAAGAGAAGTGTCGTACTTAAGTACTGTTGCATTACTAGCCCGGTTAAATAGATATTATATAGTCATCTACATGGCTGTAAAAACGTAATGATTACTGTAGTATAAATAACCTCTCTTTCGTGGTCTTACACACATTATATGTAGAATACGTTAACGTCAAATTTCTCCCTGTTAATAGTGTAAAGACCATGGGTTCCTTAGGACACGCCTCACAGACCCACTCAAAAATTTCTCTTGTCCCCGTCTTCTCCTTTTTCATTCCAAGCTCTGTAGAGGCTCTCCCAGGAAGTTGTAAGAAAAACGCTCGGACAGAATGGCAGGGATATTATTTCGAATTCCGATCCAGCAAATAGTTTTATCGTGGCACAGCTGAAATTTATACCTATACTGTTCAGTACCTATTCTGTCACAGTGTACATCCTTCACAATGCTATGAAGACTTCAATGTCAGTATACAGGGTGAGTCACCTAACATTACCGCTGGATGTATTTCGTAAACCACATCAAATACTGACGAATCGATTCCACAGACCGAACGTGAGGAGAGGGGCTAGTGTAATTGGTTAATACAAACCATAAAAAAATGCACGGAAGTATGTTTTTTAACACAAACCTACGTTTTTTTAAATAGAACCACGTTAGTTTTGTTAGCACATCTGAACATATAAACAAATACGTAATCAGTGCCGTTTGTTGCATTGTAAAATGTTAAAATGTTAATTACATCCGGAGATATTGTAACCTAAAGTTGACGCTTGAATACCGCTCCTCCGCTGTTCGATCGTGTGTATCGGAGAGTACCGAATTACGTAGGGATTCAAAGGGAACGGTGATGGACCTTAGGTACAGAAGAGACTGGAACAGTACATTACGTACACATGCTAACACCTTTTTATTGGTCTTTTTCACTGACGCACATTGAAAGGTGGCTACACTGAGCCACAGCGCCAGAGATTGCGCCAAAGAGTTTTATTCCGCCGCCTCCACTGGCAGTTCTTGTCGAGAAGTCGTGGTGGGGAGTGCTTGTCGAGATGTGGCAGTAGTCAGTGCTTGTGGAGTAGTAGTAGTGAGTCGGTGTTGAGATGTTGTAGTAGGGAGTGCTTGTTCCATGTTTTATGCAGTTATTTGATGGGCTAGACAGCAGATGTTGTTCGAATGGAGATATTGTAATGATCAGAGTGATTTTCGTCAATATATATGAAGGTAAAAAAATTCCCTTTTTTTTATTATTTCAGTGTCTTAAATAATGCGTCATTACAGGTTCAGTCAACAAAGCATCTGGCTTGTGTTCTTGTATTAGAGTGTAATTCTGGTTTTCTTGCGCAATTATAGTATTTCTATTTTTTTAATTACTTCAGTATAAATGGTATTTAAAATTTCTTGTCTTATTGAAGAAGAACCGTGCCAGATGTGTAACATTTCAGTAGAAGCAGTTCCATCTGTGGCACCCAGTAATGTTGAACAGGTGCAGACACCAACAAGTGACATCTTTCAGCAGAAACAGTTCCATTAGTGGCACCCAGCAATGTTGAGTAGGTGCAGACACCAATAAGTGACATTATCTCAGTAGAAGCAGTTCCATCTGTGGCACCCAGTAATGTTGAACAGGTGCAGACAGCAGTCCATAATATTCACTATCACTAATCACACTGTTCATCAGAGTTTATCAGCAGAAATTAAACATGTCCTAGTGGCACCAATCATGTAGAAAAAGTGCAAGTAACACTCCATAACATTCACTATCACTAATCACACAGTTCATCAGCAGAAATTAAACATTTCTAAGTGGCACGCATTATGTTGAACAAGTGCAGGTAACAGTCCATAATATTCACCATCACTAATCAGACAGTTCAGGCATGAACAATAGTTTGAATGCACACACAATTGCTTTTACAAAATTATTCTCAATGCTCTTACACTAAACATACAAATTCTAATAAACACACAAATGATATCAGATAATTGTCATATTAACTATTACAAATACTCAAATATCAGTAAACCTATAATATTTATGGGTGTCAGTGCAAGCCACAACAAACAAGTAAAATAATATTTAGGAGATAGGTCGGTACCAATTATCTGGGATTAGGAAAGGAAAACACACAAAACACACTCACTCATCTTTCATCCACATTAGTGCTACTGTGTAATTGAATAGTGTTAACTGTGTAAATGCAATTCTGTCAAAATTTGATGTTCATCATGTGTATCAAGTAGTAGTGGCACAGTGTATAACAGTCAATAATAGTTAGTCAACGTCATAGTCATCATGTCAAGACCAATGTTTGCCAAGCCAAATCAAATGTACGGTTGCTGAACAACTGTCAGTGTGCCAAGATATGCAAATACTTCCTCTCTCCAAAAAAAATATATACTGCTTAGTGATTTAACAAAGTGTGTGTGTAGACAATCTTCCTTCTACTTGAGTGTTCTAGTCCGCCATCTTCATCCTCCTCGTTCCATATAAACCAACAAAAAAAATATGCTCCTCACTTACTTTACCTCTTATCCACCAATACTCCAATAATCATCAGCAATACATAATCTTAATACTTCAATAATACCTCTTACGTCGATACATATAAATCTTATCATCAATATCATTTACCTTACCTCTTGTCCACCAAAACTCCAATAATCATCAGCTTCACACAGTCTCAATACCTCAATAATACCTCTTCAATACGTCGATAGATATAAACCTTATTACCAATATCATTTCACTTCCATAACAACTCTTTCTTCCAGTCAGTCTCCTCGAACAAGTACAGATAAAATCCTAATGCAAACTTCAATTCATCATCCCATACAATCCGTAGATACAATGTCCACACACAAACTCTGTGTAATCCATCTGACCCAAATCTTCTACTCATTATGAATTATAAAAGACATTTTGGTTACCTTGTCCATCATTAAATAAGAGAAATGCATACATGACCTCTAACAGACTTTAGTTCGAATATCTCTCAGTAATTAAGTACGATTACGGAGTGTGAATGATCATAATATTTCACAGTGTGTACACCACTTCAAGAATCATGGCAGAAGCAAACATGAGGAGTATTTTTTGTGTCAAGTGTCACTTGCTATTTCAATTGCTCACGAAGAATGCAGTGTAATAACTGTCAATGGTCTAAACCTAGTGTTGGTGTGTCATGTCGTTAGCTTCCTTCCTATTAGCATAAATTTATACAGCTTCCATAAAACCTCCAGCTCATGTGACTTCTATGAAGTTTCTTGTACTAAAGTCGTTCGTCGAATTATAGCAGTTCATTTTCTCATCTTAAAAATATAAGGCACTGAGCGTAAGCAAAACATGCAACAGCGAGTAAATATACCAGTAGAGAAGAGAATGTCAACCAGTGGATGCAGCACAATCCCTACAACGAGGCTCTGCCAAGCGAACAATAATTAATACCATAGTGTAGCCTAAACTCCATGTTCGTACACCGCATATCAGCATTTCTATACACCAAATTAAAGAGTAGTTATGACAACAAAACAGAAATGTGTAAATATGCAATCCATACGCAAAGCAGCAAGTATATATCTTACATAATAAACAGGTCATTAGCATCATACCAGCATAAGCAAATAAATGTTCATATGTAATCTTAATAAGTAAACATGAAGGCGCAAGCAGATAAATCACAAAGTGTAACCTACATACATAACCACATCAGCACGATTAATCAGGTGACAATTATAATTTAAATAAATAAGCACAGCAGGCACATAATAGAAAAATATGACATCAGTGAAAAAGCATAGCAGCCATGCAGTGCATAATATACATAAGCAACAACCCTGTTCATTAATCAATCATTGTCAAAATCAGTTAACACAAAGTATAAATCACGTAATCGCGAGCAGCAAATTACGTCTAAAGTAGGTACCTAAGTGGAAATATGTTACCTGAAAAATAAACTCAATTAATAGTTACCTTTTTTAGTTTATTAGTTTCTTCTTCGAAATTACATTCTTCCTGAAATTTTCTCGATAGCAAGTCGTCTTAACGTCGGACACGCACAGAATTTACTTGAAGTTCTTAAATATTTTATAGAACCGTATCCTGAAAAATACTGAACGTTAATAACATAATTTATCAAGTCACTATAGCTTTATACTGAATTTATTCGGAGAAATTAGACTTGTGTATTTGTTTACGGCTGTCAGTGCATTCGCACTGAGCGCTCGATCAGCTGTAGGCGCGTGACGTGGGAAGTGATTGTTTGCGGTCAACGACTGCCTTGTGCGGCGCGCAGACTTGACTGTTGCTTTGAGTATGTGCCGCCGCCAAAACACAGCGCGGTATCCTTGTATTCTCTGCATGTTTACATGTAGCTGTTGGTTTCTCTAAAGTATGTCATTCCACAAAAATTTTAACGTTCGATATATGATGTATTCCCTTATAGCGCCGAGATTTAAGAGTTTCTACTTCGACAGTGTTATCATGAATGATTTTGCGAATTCTATATGGACCGTTATAAAGCAGAAAAAATTTGCGACACAAGCCTTTTCCTTTGTGAGACAAACGATGAGACTTAATTAACACTTTTTGACCAACTGACAAGGTTTTTAAACGACCAGGACGCTTAGCTGATTTCTCTCTTCTAGCAGCCGCAGATGCAGTATTTTGCAGAGCCAGGTTCACAACTTCCGAATGCCGCAGTTTCCGTGTAGGCGGAAAAGGAACGATTTGAGAAATGCGATTTGTCGGTGCTTTATTTTTTAATATCAATATAGGCGGTAAAGAAGTTGAATCATTAGGGAGTTGATTCAGAATGTTTTGAAAAATATGAAGACACTGATCCCAAGTTCTGTGATTCTGATGACAATAAAGTCGACACAATTTATTGATTTCCTTCATCCATCTCTCTGAAGCGTTAGATTGAGGGTGAAAAAGTGAAATGAAAATTGGTTTAATCTTACGACGCCGTAGAGTATGAAGCCAAATTTTAGAGCGAAACTGTGATCCATTATCTGATATAACCTTATCAACATGACCCACTTCTTTAAGAAAATGTTTGATGAAAGCATTAGATACTGAACGAGCTGTTGCTTTGCATAACGGTGTAAAACACACATATTTTGATGTCAATTCCACTGCTACGAAAATATACGCAAAACCATTAGTAGAACGAACCACTGGACCGAACAAATCGACTGCAGCCATGTCCTTTAATTTCGCTGGAATGATAGGAAACAACGGTGCTCTGTGAGAAATAGTTGGCGGCTTAGCCTTTTGACATAATTTGCATTTGGCAAGAACAAATCGAATACGTTTTTCCATATTACTGAAGTAGCAATTTTCTCGTAATTTATGAAAGCATTTTCTGGGACCAAAGTGTGCATAACTGAAATGTGTACACCAAATCAGTTTATTAACCCACTCATCAGGAATACAAACTAACCAAACAGAGTTGTCAAGAACTTTCCAGATAGTTCGCAAAAACGAGGTGTGGCCAAATTGTCTAATCTAACAAAGCGTCTAAGAAAATTAACAGACACCAAGGAAACTACGAACATCACGTTTTGTGGTAGGAACAGCATAATTACGAATAGCGTCTAGTTTCTCTGGATCAGGAAGAATACCTTCTGTAGAAATAATGTGACCAAGAAATTTCACCTGAGAACGACCAAATTCAGATTTTTCCAGGTTCACTGTAATGCCAACTCTTGCAAAAATACGCAATAATGAATCCAAAATTTTGTTGTGCTCACTCCAAGAACGTTTAGCAATAAGAATATCGTCAACATATGAAGTAATATTGTCACGAAGATAAACAGGTAAAATTTCGTTTAAACTACGAATGAATGCTGCTGAAGGTGCAGTAAGTCCAAACGGTAATTTCCGAAATCTCTTTTGGGTAAAATAGTCATATCCGGTTATTCTTTAACGACTCTATAGATAGATTGATAGTCGAAGAGTTGTTTTGACAGATGCAAAGAATAGTAAAAGAGTAGGCAGCGGTGCAGAAAACTAAAAGGGAAATAGCACCACTACAGCTCGGGGCCCTATGCACGCTACGGCACATATTCACTTAGTGTGACCCTGAGGACTTTAATAGCCGCACATAAATTCCAATTTATGACTTAGTGGCCAGTTTCGTGGAAGTGCGTACATAAGTTGATCTATCCATGAACATGGATGTATGTCATTCTTAGAATTGCCAAAGATCTTAAATTTCCGAACAGTTAAAAAGTGTTTATAGTCAAAGTTTTCTCCTCATGGCGACAAAGACCTACCGCGACTGTTCCAGTCCGAATGTCGATTATTGTCAAGTTCACGCGCCTGGCGCTCTCTTGTTGCATCCCGTAAATGAAACAAATTATTTTCTTCAAAGCCCTCTGCTATCTGTGATTCTAAATTTCTTCTGCTGTCTTTTCCTACGATTTCGCCTTCAATTTATTTGACTTGCTTTCGTAATGCCTCAAATTCCCTTTTGACGCGTTCATTAAATTTTCCCTGATTTTCAACATGCTTATTTATGTTCTGGTACTCTTCGGTTTCTGCAAATGGCAATGGTGCTGTATCATATGAATCTCTGTCCCCATTTAAACTAAGACTTGTCAATTTATCTGCAATCTCCTCAACTCTTTTCGATAAGTCACCCATTTGTTCTTTCTGTTTATTTACGTCTTCCGTAAGTGTCGCGACTCGGGTTTCAGTATTGACACATTTAGTAGTTAATTGTTCATACTGTTGTGTTAAGTTATTTATTCTGTCATTTGGTACGGATTCCTCGATTCTTTCAAGTATTTCTTCCTTATCATGTGCACGTTGTAAATTTAACTCTGAAAATTTTCTTACTATCACGCGATCTCTTTCTTCCTGTTCTCTACCCTGTTCCTTTTGTCTGATTTCTATTGAAATTAATCTATTATTGTGAGCATTCAAAATCGGTTGTACTTCTTCTCTAATTTCTTTCTTTAATTCATCTTTCATGTTTTTGAAACATGTCCCTATTCGTGAGTCTAACCGTGTTTCCACTGTTCCCATATCAGTTTCTAACCGTGTTGCCAAAGTTCCCATCTGTGTTTTTAATTCAGATCTTAACTGTGTTTCCATTGTTCCCATATCAGTTTTTAATTCAGATCCCAAAGTACCCATCTCTGTTTTAATTGTTCCTATCTCTGTTTTAATTGTTCCTATTTGTGATCCCAGTGAGTCTAACCGTGATCCCATTGTTCCCATATGTGATCCCAAATTTAATATAGCACCCATCAACTGCTCCATGTTAATTGGTTCGAAATTCTTTTCACCCCTAACATTTCCCGCAAAACCAACTTCTTTCGTCATAGCTGTAAAGCTATCTGTGTTCGATACTATTTCAGAATCTTCTATCGTTAATCTCGTATTCTGTGAATTTTCTGATTGAGAAAAATTTGGAAATGGTTCCGGACTATTTTCCCGACTTATTAAATTGTTTTCAACTTCATTATTCATCACACTGTTCTCCTGTGTTGGCGAGTTCGCCATGTTAACAATTTCGTCATTCTCACTATCCATCATTTTTGCCTTTTTCATCGATCGCGTAATCATTTACAAAACATACAAAACTCGTCACTATACAAAAATTACACACAATGACTCTTTATCACCAACAATATCATTCACACGAAATGCTTCCCTCAAACACGATTAACGAACAATTGAAATAATTACACTAAATTGTCAAACCCGTAGACAAGACAACAAAATTAAATTCTGCAAAACAAAATACCATTAGAAGAATGACAATTACCAAATCTACACATGCAATATAGACTACAATTACTAAACTACAAATTACTACAACAATACTACTGTCTACTATTTTTACAATCAGAAGAATGCCAAGGGACGATCCGAAGCAGCGGTCGCCACGTGCATGGGGGCTTAATTATATAAATATGAAATGCAAATACTTTTAATTTTTAGTAGCTGTAAGTCCGATTACGAAGTCTCGTAAACGGTTGGCCCTGACTGGTTTTAGTACGCAATCTGACTGCATAGAATAACAACAAAGAATGAAAGAAAATTTCCGTTAACACAATTAATTAATTAAGTCCCCAGCAACTATAAAACCTACAAAACCAAAACACAAGTGTAATTGTTCTGTGTGTGGAAGTGTGATTCAACGTACACATCTGGCACGGTTCTTCTTCAATAACACAAGAAATTTTAAATACCATTTATACTGAAGTAATTAAAAGAAATAGAAATACTATAATTGCGCAAGAAAACCAGAATTACACTCTAATACAAGAACACAAGCCAGATGCTTTGTTGACTGAACCTGTAATGACGCATTATTTAAGACACTGAAATAATAAAAAAAAGGGAATTTTTTTACCTTCATATATATTGACGAAAATCACTCTGATCATTACAATATCTCCATTCGAACAACATCTGCTGTCTAGCCCATCAAACAACTGCATAAAACATGGAACAAGCACTCCCTACTACAACATCTCAACACCGACTCACTACTACTACTCCACAAGCACTGACTACTGCCACATCTCGACAAGCACTCTCCACCACGACTTCTCGACAAGAACTGCCAGTGGAGGCGGCGGAATAAAACTCTTTGGCGCAATCTCTGGCGCTGTGGCTCAGTGTAGCCACCTTTCAACATGTACATTATCATGAGGGGTGAGTACACGTACACACGTGGTTTCCGTTTTCAATTACTGAGTGGAATAGAGTGTGTCCCGACATGTCAGGCCAATAGCTGTTCAATGTGGCGGCCATCATTTGCTGCACACAATTGCAATCTCTGGCGTAATGAATGTCGTACACGCCGCAGTACATCTGGTGTAATGTCGCCGCAGGCTACCACAATACGTTGTTTCATATCCTCTGGGGTTGTAGGCACATCACGGTACACATTCTCCTTTAACGTTCCCCACAGAAAGAAGTACAGAGGTGTAAGATCAGGAGAATGGGCTGGTCAATTTATGCGTCCTCCACGTCCTATGATACGTCCGTCGAACATCCTGTCAAGGGTCAGCCTAGTGTTAATTGCGGTATGTGCAGGTGCACCATCATGCTGATACCACATACGTCGACGCGTTTCCAGTGGGACATTTTCGAGCAACGTTGACAGATCATTGTGTAGAAACGCGATGTACGTTGCAGCTGTTTGGGCCCCTGCAATGAAGTGAAGACCAATAAGGTGGTCGCCAATGATTCCGCACGATACATTTACAGTCCACGGTCGCTGTCGCTCTACCTGTCTGAGTCAGCGAGGATTGTCCACGGACCAGTAATGCATGTTCCGTAGATTCACTGCCCCGTGGTTTGTGAAACCCGCTTCATCTGTAAAAAGGTAGAACTACAATGCATTCTCTGTTAATGCCCATTGACAGAATTGCACTCGATGATTAAAGTCATCACCATGTAATTGCTGATGTAGCGACACATGAAACGGGTGAAAGCGGTGGCGATGCAGTATGCGCATGACAGTACTTTGACTCAGTCCACCGGCTCTCGCAATGTCCCGTGTACTCATGTGTGGGTTCATGGCAACAGCAACTAACACACCAACTGCACCCGCTTCTCCTGTGACGGGCCTGTTACGGACCCGTTTGCGTGCTACGACCATACCTGTTGCATACAGTTGGCGGTAGATGTTTTGCAATGTGCGGCACATTGGATGCTCTCTGTCCGGGTACCGTTCTGCATACATCCTGCAGGCTTCAGCTGCATTTCGTCGACACTCGCCATAGATGAGTATCATCTCCGCCTTTTCAGAGTTCGAATACACCATGGTCACAGTTCCTACAACACTGCACTATCACAGACGTCTGGTAACACGGTGTACTACAGTTGGTTTGCGTGCGGAGACCAATGCAGAATAACAATAGCAGCAAGCGCTACATGCGGACACTGCGACAGCTAGACCAAACCACAACAGTGCACTACAGCCACACTCGTAAACACGGTCGTCATCGTAAAGATGTCCCTGCAGATGCTGCTCGCCGACCGTGGCCCGTGTTTGTTACAACACGCAACTGAACGTCGGAGGTTTCAAGCGTCAACTTTAGGTTACAATATCTCCGGATGTAATTAACATTTTACAATGCAACAAACGGCACTGATTACGTATTTGTTTATATGTTCAGATGTGCTAACAAAACTAACGTGGTTCCATTTAAGAAAACGTAGGTTTGTGTTAAAAAACATACTTCCGTGCATTTTTTTATGGTTTGTATTAACCAATTACACTAGCCCCTCTCCTCACGTTCGGTTTGTGGAATCTGTTCGTCAGTATTTGATGTGGTTTACGAAATATATCCAGCGGTAACGTTAGGTGACTCACCCTGTATACCAACGACTCATGGACTCCTATAAATATTGTAATATTCTACGGGGAACCTCTTCGACAACTGAGACAGAATCGGAAACAAGATTCATGCCAAAGTCGAACGAGTTCTGTAAAGTAATCTTCGCATGCTTCTGAGAAAAAAAAATCTGTCAGTGTGTTATCTAGGGTGAACGAACTGGCCATACCAACGAGTGACGGATCAAGGAGCTCCCTAGTACCACATAGAGTGCCGCCGCCACTTCGAGCTGTTAATCACACAAAGCTACGAAACATCACGGCGCTTATCCCAAGAGACGTGAGAGGGCACGTACGTTTCATTGACGTCACCATTCAATGTCTCGGTTACGAGTTCCTCATTTATCTATGTTGCTTTTTTCCCTTCTACTGCCTGGGCCAATGTGAGCCAAAGATACACGGACCTGCAAAGATTCATTACTCAATTTACAGAATCCTAATAATATTTTAAAACAACTGAAAAAGTTACATAAACTAAGGGTATTAAAGAACACGAGAAGGAAGATTATACAGACGGTGGAGGATCCTGAACAAAATATTGTGAGAGGAGGAACGAAGGCTGGAAATGAATATCACGATACTTCGCGAGTTCTTGAATGTGAAATCCGTGTGGGCCGCATTTTTAAAAGCTGCTTAGGTGTCGTGAAATACACATGCCGACATTATAGACTTTGCTGGTGTTACTTTGAGAAACAACATACTCACGTTGTGTTGAGTCCACGGTTAAATTTACCCTGTCTACAGTTCATGACCAGTTATCGAAGATGGAGCATTGCTTGGAACTTGCAGCCATGCATTTAATGATCGCTGCATCCACGTGTAGACCACGAAAAGCCGAAAGAACGCACAGAGAAAAGATCCCCAACAGGGCTGAATGAAATTTATCACCGTGCGTAAAGACTTACGAGAAACTGTGTCATTCAGTCCACAGCTAGTTTGTCAGGGTTCATAGCAAAGAACTGCTGGCCCAGAGGAATTTGAAGGGACAGTATTGGACCAAGCGTGAAAAGATCTATCAACTACACCCCTATTTTGAACAATGTGTGCATGCAATGGCGCCAAATAGTTTTTAACCCAGAGTTTAGTTCTATCACTGGATCATTTTGTAATCCATACAATGAAAGCGGCAGTTATAGATTTAAACCGTTGGTTTGAGCTGTTGATGTAAGGTGGAAGGGGATGTTTAATTTTGAGCGCTAGTTCCTGAAGAGGGGCAGCAGCCTTTTCAGTAGTTGCAGGGGCAACAGTCTGGATGATTGACTGATCTGGCCTTGTAACACTAACAAAACGGCCTTGCTGTGCTCGTACTGCGAACGGCTGAAAGCAAGGGGAAACTACAGCCGTAATTTTTCCCGAGGGCATGCAGCTTTACTGTGTGGTTAAATGATGATGGCGTCCTGTTGGGTAAAATATTCCGGAGGTAAAATAGTCCCCCATTCGGATCTCCAGGCGGGGACTACTCAAGATGACGATGTTATCAGGAGAAAGAAAACGCGTTCTACGGATCGGAGAGTGGAATGTCAGATCCCTTAATCGGGCAGGTAGGTTAGAAAATTTAAAAAGGGAAATGGATAGGTTAGATATAGTGAGAATTAGTGAAGTTCGGTGGCAGGAGGAACAAGACAGGGTCATAAATACAAAATCAAAAAATGGCTCTGAGCACTACGGGACTTAACTTCTTTGGTCATCAGTCCCCTAGAACTTAGAACTACTTAAACCTAATTAACCTAAGGACAGCACACAACACCCAGTCATCACCATGCAGAGAAAATCCCTGACCCCGCCGGGAATCGAACCCGGGAACCCGGGCGTGGGAAGCGAAAACGCTACCGCACGACCACGAGCTGCGGGCAATATAAAATCAAATAGGGGTAATGCAGGAGTAGGTTTAATAATGAATAAAAAATAGGAGTGCGGGTAAGCTACTACAAACAGCATAGTGAACGCATTATTGTGGCCAAGATAGACACAAAGCCCATGTCTACTACAGTAGTATAAGTTTATGTGCCAACTGGCACTGCAGATGACGAAGAAATTGATGAAATGTATGATGAGATAAAAGAATTTATTCAGGTAGTGAAGGGAGACGAAGATTTAATAACCATGGGTGACTGGAATTCGAGAGTAGGAAAAGGGAGAGAAGGAAACATAGTGGGTGAATATGGGTTGGGTGAGAGAAACGAAAGAGGAAGCCGTCTTGTAGAATTTTGCACAGAGCATAACTTAATCATAGCTAACACTTGGTCCAAGAATCATAAAAGAAGGATGTATACATGGAAGAATCCTGGAGATACTAGAAGGTATCAGATAGATTATATAATGGTAAGACAGAGATTTAGGAACCAGGTTTTAAATTGTAAGACATTTCCAGGGGCAGAAGTGGACTCTGACCACAATCTGTTGGTTATGAACTGTAGATTAAAACTGAAGAAACTGCAAAAAGGTGGGAATTTAAGGAGATGGGACCTGGATAAACTGACTAAACTAGAGGCTGTACAGAGTTTCAGGGAGAGCATAAGGGAACAATTGACAGGAATGGGGGAAAGAAATACAGTAGAAGAAGAATGCGTAGCTCTGAGGGATGAAGTAGTGAAGGCGGCAGAGGATCAAGTAGGTAAAAAGACAAGAGCTAGTAGAAATCCTTGGGTAACAGAAGAAATATTGAATTTAATTGATGAAAGGAGAAAATATAAAAACGCAGTAAATGAAGCAGGCAAAAAGGAATACAAACGTCTCAAAAAATGAAATTGACAGGAAGTGCAAAATGGCTAAGCAGGGATGACTAGAGGACAAATGAAAGGAGGTAGATGCTTATCTCACTAGAGGTAAGATAGATACTGCCTACAGGAAAATTAAAGCGGCCTTTGGAGAAAATAGAACCACTTGTATGAATATCAAGAGCTCAGATGGAAACCCAGTTCTAGCAAAGAAGGGAAAGCAGAAAGGTGGAAGGAGTATATAGAGGGTCTATACAAGGGCGATGTACTTGAGGACAATATTATGGAAATTGAAGAGGATGTAGATGAAGATGAAATGGGAGATACGATACTGCGTGAAGAGTTTGATAGAGCACTGAAAGACCTGAGTCGAAACAAGGCCCCGGGAGTAGACAACATTCCATTGGAACTACTGACGGCCTTGGGAGAGCCAGTCCTGACAAAACTCTACCATCTGGTGAGCAAGATGTATGAGACAGGTGAAATACCCTCAGATTTCAAGAAGAATATAATAATTCCAATCCCAAAGAAAGCAGGTGTTGACAAATGTGAAAATTACCGAACTATCGGATTGTTAAGTCATAGCTGCAAAATACTAACGCGAATTCTTTACAAACGAATGGAAAAACTGGTAGAAGCCGACCTCGGGGAAGATCAGTTTGGATTCCGCAGAAATGTTGGAACACTACGACTTACCTTAGAAAATAGATTGAGGAAAGGCAAACCTACGTTTCTAGCATCCGTAGACTTAGAGAAAGCTTTTGACAATGTTGACTGGAATACTCTCTTTCAAATTCTAAAGATGGCAGGGGTAAAATACAGGGAGTGAAAGGCTATTTACAATTTGTACAGAAACCAGATGGCAGTTATAAGAGTCGAGGGGCATGAAAGGGAAGCAGCGGTTGGGAAGGGAGTGAGACAGGGTTGCAGCCTGTCCCCGATGTTATTCAATCTGTATATTGAGCAAGCAGTAAAGGAAACAAAAGAAAAATTCGGAGTAGGTATTAAAATCCATGGAGAAGAAATAAAAACTTTGAGGTTCGTCGATGACATTGTAATTCTGTCAGATACAGCAAAGGACTTGGAAGAGCAGTTGAACGGAATGAACAGTGTCTTGAAAGGAGGATATAAGATGAACATCAACAAAAGCCAAACGAGGATAATGGAATGTGGTCGAATTAAGTCGGGTGATGCTGAGGGAATTAGATTAGGAAATGAGACACTTAAAGTAGTAAAGGAGTTTTGCTATTGTGGAGCAAAATAACTGATGATGGTCGAAGTAGAGAGGATATAAAATGTAGACTGGCAATGGCAAAGAAAGCGTTTCTGAAGAAGAGAAATTTGTTAACATCGAGTATAGATTTAAGTGTCAGGAAATCGTTTCTGAAAGTATTTGTATGGAGTGTAGCCATGTATGGAAGTGAAACATGGACGATAAATAGTTTGGATAAGAAGAGAATAGAAGCTTTAGAAATGTGGTGCTACAGAAGAATGCTGAAGATTAGATGGGTAGATCACATAACTAATGAGGAGGTATTGAATAGATTTGGGGAGAAGAGGAGTTTGTGGCACAACTTGACAAGAAGAAGGGACCGGTTGGTAGGACACGTTCTGAGGCATCAAGGGCTCACAAATTTAGCATTGGAGGGCAGCGTGGAGGGTAAAAATCGTAGAGGGAGACCAAGAGATGAATACACTAATCAGATTCAGAAGGATTTAGGTTGCAGTAAGTACTGGGAGATGAAGAAGCTTGCACAGGATAGAGTAGCATGGAGACCTGCATCAAACCAGTCTCAGGACTGAAGACAACAACACAACAGTTCTATATCACGAAGTATTCAATTTAGAATCATCTAGTTAACAGAGTTGACCCTGAGGATCTGGTATAATTTCTATACAAATAACACATTAACGGGATGCTCCTTACTTACGTGAGCAACTTCTGTAAGGATTACAATGAGTATTCTAAAAGGAGGCGTGTCATGTTACATTAGAAAATCTCGAATGTATCTTTCAAATTTTTGAGACCTACAGAAAGTCTGTAGAAAGTGAAACCTGCAAAATAGTGCACACCTTCCTGTTCTGCTTAGACAGTGTTATCGAGCTACAAACAGATTTCTCTGTGGAGTGCTCACTGAGTGAATGATGTAGCGCTTTTGGAAGAGCCCATATTATTAAGCACAGTTCCCATGAGGGAATGTGTAATTTACATAGAATTACGAGACGGATGAATAACAGACTGCAAACAGGTCACGAACTTACATCAGAGATCGTTCTGACCATCCATTTCTGGGCTAAAACTACTATTTGGGTTGTCCAAATTATGATACCTTAGTAGATGTTGTGGTATTCAGTTTTTAGATAGTTTTGGTTCAGCTCTTCAGGCTAGTGTATCTTGTGCAAACCTCTGCATCCCTGAACAACTTACGACAACCTACAGTCATTTGAAACTGCTTACTGTATTCATATCTTGGTCTCCCTCTACAATTTTCAAAAGCTTTCTCTAAATCTGTGGCCGAGCGGTTCTAGGAGCTTCAGTCTGGAACCGCGTTGCTGCTCCGGTCGCAGGTTCGGATCCTGCCTCGGGCATGGATGTGTGTGATGTTCTTAGGTTGGTTAGGTTTAAGTAGTTCTAAGTCAAGGGGACTGATGACCTCAGATGTTAAGTCCCATAGTGCTCAGAGCCATTTAAACCATTTGAATCTCTAAATCTGCAAATGCTATGAAGCTAGGTTTGCCTTCCTTTGATCTATCTTCTAAGGTAAATCACAGGGTCGGTATTGCTTATAATTCTCTGGAACCCTAACAGATCTTCCTCGAGTTCGGTTTCTACCAGTTTCTTTCATTCTTCTGTAAATGATTCGTATCAGTATTGTGCAACGAAGACTAATTAGACTAGTAGTTTGGTAGTATTCCCATCGGTCAGCAACTGCCTTTTTTTTATACTGGAATTATTACATTCTTCTCTGTCAAATTCTTCCCGCAATATCATATCTCCCGTATCATCTTCATCTGCTTCCTCTTCCGTTAGGAGGTAACAGTGAGTTTTGCCGGTGACAACTGAAGTTATTTTTATAGCGAAGGTAACAGTATGCATATTGGGTAGAAGGTCATGAATGTGACACTTCCAAGAAATTTTTCCTACATCTTCAGTCCTAAGAGTTTAAATGATTACCTCAACTGGTTATTAGATCACGCTGCGTAATAACACTTTGCTTTTACCCGAGTTCCGTGACAGCAACTGAATGCACTGTGTTTTGTTGCGATTAAGCGACGAACTGTTCCCCTGTTTGCTAATTTTTTTACATTCTATTCTCTGTATTTCACATTTAGCCTTGCGCAAGTTGCGAAAACAAAAACTATATAATCTTCAGTTATGCTTAGTGGCAGATTACTGATATACAAGGTGTACCATAATTGACAGTAGAAACTAACATCGGTGAAAGTATACGATAATAGCTGAGCTAGGTGGGGATCTGATAAGAAGTTTACATTTTAAACACACTTGTTCTAACTAGGACAATATCTCTGATGAAGGCATTGCTGGCTTCTAACGACAAACTCGTAAATATTTTGCAAAAATCTCGGCTGCGGACTCATGTTTTAGGGAACGTGTTTGCGTCTATTAGTAAAAAAAGAAACAGACGTAGAATAGAAAACTGCGACATACTCCGATTTACAACATTGCAGAACCAACCTGTTATGTATTCGATGAGACTGGACCTTCTATTTCGTATTTTTTAAATACAAAATAAACCGTTGTTAAGTTTTTTTACCCACTTCAGTACTTGACCTTTGCATCTTTGCTGAACAAAGCAACCACAAAACAGTCCTAAATGGTGTCTCGTAGTCGGTCAGTATTCACTGCCGGCCAAAAAAAGTGAAGCATCTGGAAGACATGGTCGGATATCAGTGTAACATATTACGCACACATGCAGAACGGAAACGACAGTGTATTTGTGTTCGTGTTTAGTGTTGTTACCAAGCCTTGTATGCTATATATAAACGTCAGATGGCGGGTGATTAATGTGAAGCACACGGAGATGCCACATACTCAAGTGAGACAGCGTCATCAACACCTGACAGAGTTTGGTTTGAAAGGACCTCATGTGGGTCTGCATTTGGATATCTGATGGATATAAGTATGGGCACATAAAATTACACTTAGTTTGAATATTGACTCGTTCCACATGATAATAATAGAAATGGTGTCAAAGATCTATGGAACATGCAATTAACTAACGAGGTTTATGATACCACTCAGCTCAGCTTCTTTGGGAAACAAGAAGTATCGGTTAATGGTACAGTTTACTAAATTTCGCTGAGGATAGTAGAACGAGCTGCTGTCTGTGGTACTTGTGGCAGAGTCATGCCAGCATTCACCATTGCGGATAATGAAAACTATAGAAGATCTAATTTATAGCAATTATACCCGTGTCTTATCCGAGATACATGCAATAACTGTAAGACTGAAAACCAAAATGTAATGAAAATGTGCATTATAATAATGCGGGAACATCATCAGCACATGAGAAAATAAAGTCCTCAAGCATAATCGGAACAGAAGTGTACCACAAGATACAGGAGAGCCGACAAAATATCAGTGAGGCGGAAGGAGTGAAATCCAATATACACGGCTTGAAAGAGACTTAACAGTTGTAAAAACGAGCAGTGGTAATAATAAAACTCTCGGAAAGTACAGTGCTTTGCCGAGCAAAGAAACAGAATAACGTTGCAAAACACAGTGAAGCAGAAACTCTCGGGCACCGGGATTCCCTTCGCAGAACAGGTTTTCCTCAGAGAAAGGCGGGCCTCACACGTCAGCAAAGACGCACGGCAAAGAGTCATGACGCATGACTCCTACACGAGCTGGCGAAATACCTTTAGGTTCGTGCCACATTTCACAAGGACTTCACTAATGCCCGGCATGCGATTTGTGGAAATCCTCAGATAAAAGAGTGCTTGGAAGAAGTTCATGCCTGCAGCGGTACAAAGAAATGTACAGGGAAACAGCGATACTTCACTTAAGAGTGACAAGTAATTTAAAATATAAGTCCCATTTTTTGAGGAAGTTTCTTTCCAATGTGTGTTATAAATTCTTTACCGCTTATGTTGTATGTTGTGGAGAACTGATTTATCAGCATCCAACACCGTAATGTACAGTACGAGGCGTAATCATGAAGTCCTACTTATTTTTTGGGTCATAAGTCTTCTGACTGGTTTGATGCAGCCCGCCACGAATTCCTCTCCTGTTCCAAACTTTTCCTCTCAGAGTAGCACTTGCAACTTACGTCCTCAATTATTTGCTGGATCCCTGATGTCTAAACTGATGTCCTATCATCCTGTCCCTTCTCTTTATCAGTGTTTTCCACATGTTCCTTTCCTCTCCGACTGTGCGCAGAACGTCCTCATTCCTTACCTTATCAGTTCACCTAATTTTCAACATTCGTCTGTAGCACCACAACTCAAATGCTTCGATTCTCTTCTGTTCCGATTTTCCCTCAGTTCAAGTTTCACTACCATGCAATGCTGAACTCCAGATGTACATGCTCAGAAATTTCTTCCTCAAATTAAGGCCTATGTTTGATATTAGTAGACTTCTCTTGGCTAGGAATGCCCTTTTTGCCATTACTAATCTACTTTTGATCTCCTCCTTGCTCCATCCGTCATCGGTTATTTTGCTGCCTAGGTAGCAGTATTCCTTAACTCCATCTACTTCGTGATCACCAGTCCTGATGCTTAGTTTCTCACTGTTTTCATTTCTGCTACTTCTCAATCCAAATTCTGTACTCATTAGACTGTTCATTCCATTCAGCAGATCCTGTAACTCTTCTTCACTTTCACTGAGCATGGCAATGTCATCAGCGAATCGTATCATTGATATCCTTTACCTTGAATTTTATTCCACTTCTCATCATTTTTCTTATTTCCATTATTGCTTCTTCGATCAACAGAATGAACATTGGGAGGGAGGGAGGGAGGGGGGGGGGGAGGGGGGGCTACATGCCTGTCTTACATCCTTTTTAATCCGAGCACCCAAAGAATAAAGTTGGGTATTTAATATGTGATTTGTTCACAGGTGCTTGTCTGCAGCCCTGGCGCACATCGAAATAGCCGTGCCACAGTATTGCAGCACGTTGGACCAAGAGCCAAAGAACAATGGCGTAGCGTGGAGCGTCGAGCGCTTCGTTTTCCGCATTTGGAGGTGGACAGTTCTACAAAAAATCAATGAAGATGGAAGGGTGTGGTGGACTTTTTGACCATGGACTTTTCGGCCCCTGACCTTAGCATGATGTTTCCATTCACAAGTGCCTAAACTGTGACGTTTCCGACTGCCAAAGGAAGCCAGAAAATACTGGTCGGAAATACCACGGTACAAAACTGGTTAGCGTTAGCTGTAGCTTTCCCGACCATATGTAATAATTACATCATTTGACACTTCCTCTAGGCTTTTGCGACTGGCTATGTACATTTTACATAGGCAGGCTTAAGTTTTTAAAGTTAATTTTTTTTTCAGTTTGACTAAAACACGGAGATTAAATTGCCGCAGGTGAAACGTGAAGTAATGACATTTGCATTCTGGCTGTTTTTTTTCGAATATGTCGCGATTTACGAAGGTGTGGTTGAGCAAAAACCTAAGAGTACAGTACAGTTTAAATTGCAGCAAGTGAAACGAATAACCATGACATTTAGATGCTTTCTGGTCACAAATATTTGATTGCATATTTCCGAAAATGTGAAGGGTTAGGATCTTTGACTAGTAATCTAAATGTCCTGTATCCCTGGTTCGATTCGAGCCACTGCTGAAATTTTCATTAAAAATAATCACTAATGGAGTCGAAGACTTCTGGCTTAAGAAGTCATCCTCATTCTGCCAGCGACCTTGCCAAAGAGAGCAGAGGTTCAGGTTACTCTATTGCCCTTGGTGTGGAAAACTGCCGCTAAAAGGCAGCAACGGTGAACGGCCTGGGGATGCAGAGGACAATGTAAATCACTGCACTAGAGACAAATGAGGAGTATCTGCAGCTCATACGGCCTGTACTTGAAAATTTGGGGTGATGATCTCTCCGTTTACCAAAAGACTGATTGGGGGAAAAAAGTGACGATATCCGAGGGAGCGCTTAGGAATCAAAGAAAAAGTTCTGCGCAGTGTCATTACATCGAAGGAAATGGTTAGTTATGCGCCGGTCCGTTTCGACGGGGTTTGTCGTTGTCACTGCTGTTGAAGAGCGTGCAAGCGCACACCGGAACATTCTCAGCTACGAACACATTTGTGCGCAGAGCCTCTGCACTGTGCGGCGCTTCCGTTGTAGACGTGGCTTTAAGTGGCGCAGATGCTTTCAGTGTCATCAGACAAGAATGACGAAGAACACAGTAGCAGACCATGCGAATGCGCAATCGCAAGAGAAGAGGAAACCCTGGTGCTCGAAGAGCGGCGTACCGGAATCTAGGGGACAGTGTGTGGGAAAAGCGAAAAATCAGTCACTTGTCAGTTTCCAACTCCTTGCACAACTTTCTGAATATGACAATTGTCGCTGGCTTTCACTACTGCTGTCACTAATTCAGAAAGCCTGCCGAACCGCAGGGGAAGCTGAAGTGTTGCAACTGTGTGAGGACGATCCAGATGATTTCTTCAGCCTCTGAACCACCGTGGACGAGTGCCGGGTGTATGGCCCCCATATGTAGGTGTTCAAATGGTTCTAAGGACTACGGGACGTAACATTTGAGGTCATCAGTCCCCTAGACTTAGAACTACTTAAACGTAACTAACCTAAGGACATCACACACATCCATGCCCGAGGCAGGATTCGAACCGGTGACCTTAGCAGCAGCGCGGTTCCGGACTGAAGCGCCTAGAACCACTCGGTCATAGCGGCCAGCTATGTAGTTGTTAAACAAGCAGTGGATATATGCGGATACGCCACCGTCGAAAAAGGCAAATGCTTAACCATCAACGTTAAGGTGATTTTGAATGTTTTTTGAGACTGGGAAAATGTGGGGCTAACACATTACGCTCGTAAAGTAGCGTCCACACCGGATGCGCGGGATCGCGCAGAGCAGCGCAAAATTGCGCATAATGGAGCAGTGTTCGTAGGTGCGCAACAATGTTCCAGACTGCGCGCCCGAGCCTGAATAATAAAGTAAAACGAGAACGCCGTCGAAATAGAGATGCTGGCTAACGGACCATTTCCTTTGATCTACCCACACTGGGCGGAACTTGTTCGTCTTTGCGCGGCGCGGTGCGGTTGGACGCCCACACCAGCTGCGCCGAAACTCTCGCTTTTTGTTTGAATATAGTAACTGTTCTCGAAAGAACAGATACCATTGATGACCGTGCAGCTTCTCTAGAATAAACGATAATTAACTGAAACCCTCAGCTGCCGACAGGTGTTGTTGATATACCTCGATGGGGACAGTTGAAAATGTGTGCCCTGACCGGGACTCGAACCCGGGATCTCCTGCTTACATTGCAGACGCTCTATCCATCTGAGTCACCGAGGACACAGATGAATAGCGCGACTGCAGGAACTTATCCCTTGCACTCGTCTCGTGAGACCCACATTCCCAAGTGCCCACAGACTACATACGTATTGTACTTAATAGATATTTGCCCATCCACTCATTACTCACGCACATTAAGGTGGCGATTCCCGTAAGAGTACGGGCAACCGGTGCGCATTCGCACAGACGAAGGTCAATGGCCGGGTAGCCTTTAACTACACTCCTGGAAATGGAAAAAAGAACACATTGACACCGGTGTGTCAGACCCACCATACTTGCTCCGGACACTGCGAGAGGGCTGTACAAGCAATGATCACACGCACGGCACAGCGGACACACCAGGAACCGCGGTGTTGGCCGTCGAATGGCGCTAGCTGCGCAGCATTTGTGCACCGCCGCCGTCAGTGTCAGCCAGTTTGCCGTGGCATACGGAGCTCCATCGCAGTCTTTAACACTGGTAGCATGCCGCGACAGCGTGGACGTGAATCGTATGTGCAGTTGACGGACTTTGAGCGAGGGCGTATAGTGGGCATGCGGGAGGCCGGGTGGACGTACCGCCGAATTGCTCAACACGTGGGGCGTGAGGTCTCCACAGTACATCGATGTTGTCGCCAGTGGTCGGCGGAAGGTGCACGTGCCAGTCGACCTGGGACCGGACCGCAGCGACGCACAGATGCACGCCAAGACCGTAGGATCCTACGCAGTGCCGTAGGGGACCGCACCGCCACTTCCCAGCAAATTAGGGACTCTTGGGGTATCGGCGAGGACCATTCGCAACCGTCTCCATGAAGCTGGGCTACGGTCCCGCACACCGTTAGGCCGTCTTCCGCTCACGCCCCAACATCATGCAGCCCGCCTCCAGTGGTGTCGCGACAGGCGTGAATGGAGGGACGAATGGAGACGTGTCGTCTTCAGCGATGAGAATCGCTTCTGCCTTGGTGCCAATGATGGTCGTATGTGTGTTTGGCGCCGTGCAGGTGAGCGCCACAATCAGGACTGCATACGACCGAGGCACACAGGGCCAACACCCGGCATCATGGTGTGGGGAGCGATCTCCTACACTGGCCGTACACCACTGGTGATCGTCGAGGGGACACTGAATAGTGCACGGTACATCCAAACCGTCATCGAACCCATCGTTCTACCATTCCTAGACCGGCAAGGGAACTTGCTGTTCCAACAGGACAATGCACGTCCGCATGTATCCCGTGCCACCCAACGTGCTCTAGAAGGTGTAAGTCAACTACCCTGGCCAGCAAGATCTCCGGATCTGTCTCCCATTGAGCATGTTTGGGACTGGATGAAGCGTCGTCTCACGCGGTCTGCACGTCCAGCACGAACGCTGGTCCAACTGAGGCGCCAGGTGGAAATGGCATGGCAAGCCGTTCCACAGGACTACATCCAGCATCTCTACGATCGTCTCCATGGGAGAATAGCAGCCTGCATTGCTGCGAAAGGTGGATATACACTGTACCAGTGCCGACATTGTGCATGCTCTGTTGCCTGTGTCTATGTGCCTGTGGTTCTGTCAGTGTGATCATGTGATGTATCGGACCCCAGGAATGTGTCAATAAAGTTTCCCCTTGCTAGGACAATGAATTCACGGTGTTCTTATTTCAATTTCCAGGAGTGTATATATGAAAATAGTAAGTGTTCTAGAAAGAACAGATACTACTGATGACCGTACAGCTTCTCTAGCATAAATGATAATTAATTGAAACCCTCAGGTGCCGACAGGTGTCCTCGGTGGCTCAGAAGGATAGAGCGTTTGCCATGTAAGCAGGAGATCGCGGGTTCGTGTCCTGGTCCGGGCACACATTTTCAACTGTCCCCATCGAAGTATATCAACAACACCTGTCGGCAGCTGAGGGTTTCAATTAATTATCATTTATTCTCGCTTTTTGGTTTTGCGCAGCGTGGAGCGGCCAGCGTAGACGCGGCTTAAGGGGCAAATCGTCGCAGGAGCGTTCTACTGAAATGTGCTGACGATGTCATGGGAGACTGTCAAGGCGAAGCATCATGGGAAGCAGTCTAGGGGTGTGTTTTTTTCCCACGAGAAAGCCGCAGGTCATTGTGCACATTGACTTACTGCTTTTTGCTGGTGTCAGACTTTGCCTATCCACCTTCCCCCTTCTCCCGCATTCTTCTGATGTGGCACCCGGTGACGTCTTACTCTTTCCTCAGACGAAGAAACCTTGTGGACATTTCCAGACTGATGACGAGGTGAGTGTCGAAGTGGAACACTTCCTTGTACACTTGCTGAACAGGTCGCGGCGGGGGGAGGGGGGGGGGGCACCAAGTGGGCTGAGACGTGAATGGCGTGAATGGTAACTTGCATTGAGGAGGGAGGCGTACTAGGGTACTCCAAGCAGTGTACAAAGCCACTGGACCAATGTGGCATAGTTGTTAGAGCATCTGCCTGGATTCGAATCCTGGCCTTGGTACAAATTTTCATTCGTCGCTTCAATATGCAAATACAGAGTGAATCACCCAAAACTTGCAACGCAAATATTGCGGAAACGGGAAGTGCTATTGATGTGTAATTTTCACAGCTTTCCATGATGAAGGGAGGCCAGTAACGAAAGCCAGATATGTAGTCACCGCAGATACTCGTTACGTCCAAGATACTAGGGGGACGAGTCTGAAAATAAAGTTGCGACAGAAAAGGATAATTAATTTTTCGATTCTGAATCAGATTCGGAAGCTGAAAACTGACAAGGAACCACAATGACGTTGATCGCCAAAAACTAGAGTCTCGCTTGTTTTTATTGAAGAAGATCGTAGTGTTGAAGGTCTTACATAGTTACAGTGAAATAAAGCCGATTTCACACACCACTATACCTGCATCTGTTCAAAGTGCTTTTTTCCATGATCATGCTTCCAAAAAAACAGCGTTTCTGATGAGAGCTTAGAAAAACTGTATATGTTGAAATCTAAACTGAAAGAAACGAAAAGAACATTTATTTTATAACTAACCAAGACAACGACAAATAAATGATAATACAAAAAAGTGACAAGTAATTAGTATCACTGACAGCCATAATCAATTAAAAGACGCCCTTGTTAATAATAATATTGTGTTTTGTTCTTAGGTTGCCTTGGAGCAGAAAACGAGGGACAAGTTGAATTGCCGGCCGTTGTGGCCGAGCGGTTCTAGGCGCTTCAGTCTGGAACCGCGCTACCACTACGGTTGCAGGTTCGAATCCTGCCTCGGGCATGGCTGTGTGTGATGTCCTTAGGTTAGTTAGGTTTAAGTAGTTCTAAGTTCTAGGGGACTGATGACCTCAGAGTCCCATAGTGCTCAGAGCCATTTGAACGATTTTCGAACAAGTTGAATTGCATGTTCAGAGAATACGCGCTTCCGGACTTCCTGTTAATTGCGAAGGTTTGCGAAAATACGTATTTCAGTTTGTCGAAACGAATAATATTCCTCTTCACTTCAAATACACTCGCGTGGCAGACTGGGATTGGTTGCAGTAATTTTTGAAATGTTATCTTGGTCTTGTGAAGAGGAAGCCCCATCGATTGGGCAATGACTCTCAAGAAAGAGGACGTTGGAAATAATTCCAGGTTGTTAGACAACGTTCTCTTGCAGAATAACTGAACTGACAAACCAGGTCGCATGTTTAATATGGATGAGTTCGGCTTTCAAATGAGCCCCACAACCAAATCTGTCATTGCTAGAAAGGGTCCCACACTGGTAAATCAAATGGCGTGTGCAGAAAAGGTGGAAACCGGTACTGTAATTACATATTATAAAGTTCAAGAGTATTTTTTGCCCCAGCTTGAATTTGGAAGGGAAAGAATAAGCAACTTGAATTCTCTTCCAAATTGGTCGAAAATTTTCACGAACGACATCTCGGGATATGTGAATGCAGCAATATTCATGTTGTGGTTGAAGGAAACACTTCATCCCAAGGAAACTACTCCTACTGCTAGATGGCAATACATCTCACAGTTCTGATATTGAGATTTTGGAACTTGTAGACAGCCATGACGTCATCTTTGTTTGCTTGCCTGTTCATTCGACCCGTTTCCCACAGATAAGTGCTCCTTTAAATCACTGAAGCACGTCTTCTGCAAGGCACCACGGGTTTGGTCGGTGTCTCATCGGGGCAGGAAAGTGTCAAGAGCCCAGCTTGCACTTTTGATGAAGGCGGCGTATCAAGAAGGTGAAACTTAATCAAATGTCGCTGGTGGATTTGAAGCCCGCAGAAAATTTCAGACGATGCATTTTCTATTTCTGATGCTGTTTTGGTGGAGAAGCATCCTAATAGAAACAACGTTCTTGGTCGACTGGCAACTCAGAACCCAACACTCCTAACAAATCTGTTAGCGCAGAGACTGCATCTAATGCAAATGTTGCAGGTAATGCAGGGACCTCTACCTCGTTTGAAGAGACTGCACCGATATATCAATTTTGGAGACACCAGACAAGAGGAAGAAACTTTCATCTTTGTTAACAGACCAGGAAACTCTCAGAATGTGAAAGCATTGGAACAAAAAAGGCCTTACACGGAAAAAATTCCTCCAACCAGCAAACGAGGGATTAAAGGAAAATCGGCTGTTGACGACAATTGCTCTGTTGAATGTGAAAGAAACTACTACGAAAAGAATGGGCCACAACTGAACTGGATTCAGTGCATTCGCTGTAAAAAATGGTTGCATGAAACATATGCAGATGAAGCAGGCATGTGTAATGGTTACTATATTACTACGGCGAAGAAACCTTGCCAAACATGTGTGATTAATCTCGCTTTGAAAAGCTCAGAATTTCCCGTCATAATTTCATGCAGAAGCGAGAAGTATGGCACGACGTACTATATTTCTAATTTTCATTCTTGAATACTGAATAATAGTTTTGATTTTATTCATTATTCATTCGAATAAATTTGGCGTAACGCTGCTCCCATGTGATTTTCCTAGTTACGCTGATTCGTTCGGATTCTGAAACATTTGAAAGTGATATCATCTCATACGCAGGAAATGTCGCAACCAGCGTATCGATGCAATACGGATCATAATGACGCTTTCCATCACCTGATCCCGAAGTGCGCTATCGAAACGTCTGCGTAGATAGACATTCTGACAATTCTAGTTGAGGAAGTTAATATACAAACCATTAGTACTTTTGTTATTAATGTGCCAGAGAGAATAACTGCTTAGAACGTGTGTTACGGGCAGAATTGTTCTTGCAGAATGAGAAGAAAATTGTGGTTGAACGAAACGTTAGCAATGCTGCATAATTCCCAGGGCAGGGTGAACTGCGCCATTGCGTGACTTGGTCGAGCAGAGATGTTGTTGCTGACGATGTTGATGATGATGACACATTGCTTCCAATTAAAGGTGCAACACCAGGAAGAATAACTGATAGCGAACTGTTACTTATTCCGCGTATACGGTGTTCTACGGAGAATATATGATTAAAATTGTATATTGTTGGGAAGTATACAAGATATGAAGTTTAGCACACAGAGGTGCCACCTCCGCCTTGAACGGAAGTCTCATCATAGACATGAGTACGTCATTCCACGTCCACCACTCGTAATTGTTGCGTGCCGATCTCTAGGCAGCCCATGGGCAGACCTTGCCACTGGATGAGAGATCAGGAGAGCGTGCTCACCATGGCAGCGCCAGAACACCTTCTGTATGGAGGTAGGTCGGGACAGCAAGAGCAACATGCGTTCTTGAATCACCTTGTTGAAAGATAACGGTACAGAAACGTCGAAGATAGAGCACAGCCATGGCCTGAACACGTCAGAAACGTAACGGCTGCTGTCCAGATAACCATCTATGTGAACAAGAGGTGACTGCGTTCGGCACACAATGGCACCCCGTAAAACAAAGCAGCTGTTGGGGGCGTTTGAGAATGACGAACGCAATATTACAACATTCATTCTCTTAACAGCATAATAAAAAGTATTGTCGACATTGGGCGACTTAATGTAATGTAAATGTCGTGTGACTAGGGCCTCCCGTCTGGTAGACCGTTCACCGGGTGCAACTTCGGCGACCTGCGCGTCAAAAAAAAAAAAAAAAAAAAAAAAAAAAAAAAAAAAAAAAAGTTCAAACATGTGTGAAATCTTATGGGACTTAATTGCTAAGGTCATCAGTCCCTAAGCTTACACACTACTTAACCTAAATTATCCTAAGGACAAACACACACACCCATGCCCGAGGGAGAACTCGAACCTCCGCCGGGACCAGCCGCACAGTCCATGACTGCAGCGTCTTAGACCGCTCGGCTAATGCCGCGTGGCACTTGCGCGTCGATGGGGATGAAATGATGATGATTAGGTCAACACAACACCCAGACCCCTAGCGGAGAAAATCTCAGATCCAGCCGGGAATCGAACCCGGGCCCTTAGGATTGACATTCTGTCGCGCTGACCACTCAGCTCCCGGGGGCGGACACTTAATGTAATAAAGGTAATATTTATTAAATTTGATACAATGATACGTGCATCGCGACGCCTTACTCAGATCTGGGAATCGTGTAAAAAGTCGGTGCGGTGCCGCTGCTGTCTCCAGTGTACTCGTCGTTGTGCACACCAACGTCGGCGCGTTTCTCTCTTCGCCGCTGCATCAAGGAGGGCAACCAGCAACGGCCTCGATGCTGACATTCTGTGGTAATCGAAACGCCGTCGCACGGCGTGTGTCGCGCTGCAAAGAAGCTCTTCTCCTGACTCAAGGCACGATCCACCGCATCCAACAATTTGTCTACAAGAAACGTGGTCGCAGTTGCGAATATGGACAATCATCAGCTTTATAATGGATTGGCGCCTTTGAAAATATGTGTCGGACTGGTACTCGAACCTGGACTTCCTGCTTATAGTGAGCGATCTCGCCTTACCGTTAGGATATCTGAGCACGGGCAACAGCCAGACCCAAACTTCCCTATGTCGTCAAGCATGTGTCTACGACGAAATTAGAATTATGTACTAATACCTTCAGCTACTGACGGGTGATATACAGGGCGGTTCATTGATCATGATCGGGCCGAATATCTCACGAAATAAGCGTCAAACGAAAAAACTACAAAGAACGAAACTTGGCTAGCTTGAAGGGGGAAACCAGATGGCGCTATGGTTGGCCCGCTAGATGGCGCTGCCACAGGTCAAAAGGATCTCAACTGCGTTTTTTAAAATAGGAAACCCCATTTTTATTTCAAATTCGTGTAGTACGTAAAGAAATATGAATGCTTTAGTTGGACCACTTTTTTCGCTTTGTGATAGATGACGTAATAGTCTCAAACATATGGCTCACAATTTTAGACGAACAGTTGGTAACAGGAACATTTGAACATTTTATTTCGGTTGTTCCAATGTGATACATGTACCTTTGTGAACTTATCATTTCTGAGAACGCATGCTGTTTCAGCGCGATTACCTGAAAATACCACATTAATGCAATAAATGCTCAAAATGATGTCCGTCAACCTCAGTGCATTTGGCAAGACGTGTAACGACATTCCTCTAAACAGCGAGTAGTTCGCCTTCCGTAATGTTCGCACATGCATTGACAATGCGCTGATGCATGTTGTCAGGCGTTGTCGGTGGATCCCGATAGCAAGTATCCTTCAACTTTCCCCACAGAAAGAAATCCGGGGACGTCAGATCCGGTGAACGTGCGGGCCATGGTATGGTGCTTCGACGACCAGTCCACCTGTCATGAAATATGCTATTCAATACCGCTTCAACCACACGCGAGCCATGTGCCGGACATCCATCATGTTGGAAGTACATCGCCATTCTGTCATGCAGTGAAACATCTTGTAGTAGCATCGGTAGAACATTACGCAGGAAATCAGCATACATTGCACCATTTAGAGTGCCATTGATAAAATGGGGGCCAATTATCCTTCCTCCCGTAATGCCGCACCGTACATTAACCCACCAAGGTCGCTGATGTTCCACCTGTCGCAGCCATCGTGGATTTTCCGTTGCCCAGTAGTGCATATTATGCCGGTTTACGTACCGCTGTTGGTGAATGACGCTTCGTCCCTAAATAGAACGCGTGCAAAACATCTGTCATCGTCCCGTAATTTCTCTTGTGCCCAGTGACAGAACTGTACACGACGTTCAAAGTCGTCGCCATGCAATTCCTGGTGCATAGAAATATGGTACGGGTGCAATGGATGTTGATGTAGCATTCTCAACACCCACGTTTTTGAGATTCCCGATTCTCGCGCAGTTTGTCTGTTTCTTATGTGCGGATTAGCCGCGACAGCAGCTAAAACACCTACTTGGGCATCATCATTTGTTGCAGGTCGTGGCTGACGTTTCACACGCGGCTCAACACGTTCTGTTTCCTTAAATAACGTAACTATGCGGCGAACGGTCCGGACACTTGCATGATGTCGTCCAGGATACCGAGTAGCGTACGTAGCACACGCCCGTTGGGCATTTTGATCACAGTAGCCATACATCAACACGATATCGACCTTTTCCCGCAATTGGTATACGGTCCATTTTAACACGGGTAATGTATCACGAAACAAATATCGTCCGCACTGGCAGAATGTTACGTGATACCACGTATTTATACGTTTGTGACTATTACAGCGCCATCTATCACAAAGCGAAAATAGTGGTCCAACTAAAACATTCATATTTCTTTACGTACTACACGAATATGTAATAAAAATGGGGGTTCGCATTTAAAAAAACGCAGTTGATATCCGTTTGACCCATGGCAGCGCCATCTAGCGGGCCAACCATAGCGCCATCTGGTTTCCCGCTTCAGGCTAGACGAGTTTCGTTCTTTGTAGTTTTTTCGTTTGATGCTTATTTCGTCAGATATTTGGCCCGGCACTATCAATTCAGCACCCTATATATCAACGGGGACAGGTGAAAATGGATGCCCCGATCGGGACTCCAACCCAGGATCTCCTGCTTACATGGCAGACGCTCTATCCATCTGCGCCACAGAGGGCACAGAGGATAGTGCGACTGCAGGGAGTTACCGCCGGTACGCTCTCCGAGAGACCCCCATTTCCAACTTATAGTCCACACACTGCATTCGTAGTGCCCCTGCCATAATACCCAGTACTCGCGGCAGGCAATCCACTGATTCCCGTAAGAGTTCGGGCGATTCGTGTGCATCCGCACTGAAGAAGGTCAATGGCCGGTTAGCCTTAACGATATGAAGATGGCATCTGTTCTTTCGGACGTGTCCGAAAGAACAGATTCCATCTTCATATTTTACCTGAAAGTCGCATTCCGTTATGGGCTGATAGATATGATATTTCAGTGCGTGTGTTATTGCGAATTACGATGCAGTGTTCCTTCGGACATAGTTGATGACATAATATTGTGGAAGGTTGTGTCTGGCCATTAGGCGTGTTTGTGTCTGGCCATTAGTCGTGTTTGTGTCTGGCCTTACCTGCTGGTACAGCGGCCGCTCGCAATAAGCGGGAATTCCGGGTTCGAGCCCCGGTCGGACACAAATTTTCATTGTCGTCAATCCATTACACAGCTGATTGTTGTCCAAATTCGCAACTGTGCATACATTTCTTCTATTTCATTACGGTCGGACGCGGTGGCCATGCGGTTTTAGGCGCTGTAGTCCGGAACCGCGCGACTGCTACGGTCGCAGGTTCCTATCCTGCCTCGGGCATGGATGTGTGTGATGTCCTTAGGTTAGTTAGGTTTAAGTAGTTCTAAGTTCTAGGGGACTGATGACCTCAGATGTTAAGTCCCATAGTGCTCAGAGCCATTTTTTTTTATTTCATTACGGCGGTAGTCGCCGCAGTGCCTGTTCCTTTGGGCATGCGTGCGTGGCATCGTAATTCGCAATGACGCAGGCACTGCAATATCAAGCAATTTGCCTGTCCTCTCGGGCGACAGTTGTACGTCGCCACTAAGCTCTTTTATGACGTTATGGATCTTCTAATACTCAGTCGCATGACAAGACGTGGGCTCCCGACCAACGCGAGCAACAATATCGCGGAACAGTTAAATCGCATTCTTTATGGCCCACTGTCCTGCCGCTGTCAAATACCGACACGTGCAGGTAAACGTCTCGCCTTCTTACACGAGACATAATTGGAGTTTCCACAAACAGCCAACAGTGAAATGGAAATTCTCAGTGTGGAATTCCCTGCATACCGGTAATCTTTCCTTACGTACAGAATCTAGACATCGGTACTGCTACCTACTCTTTGTTTTTGCGTTGAAATGCTGATCATTTGCATGTCCAAGCGTGTACGAGGGGCGTCGGAAATCATTTACAATTGTAAATTTTGAACTTCCATTTATTAATGAACATGAGTCGATGTACGAGGGACGTTCAGTAAGTAATATAATGTAATAAAATAAAAAAAATATTTATTTGTGACTATTAGTGTAATGTAATGAAATAAAATATGAGCCGTGACTTATATAAAAAAGAAAGACACATTAATGCAATGTCTCAGCATAAAAGAGAAATAACTAATGTAGGAATATTATTAACAGTGTAATATGATGTTTAATTTGGCCCGACGTGTATAAGCACTCAGTAACTAGCTCAGTTCTCAGGGTAGTTACGTAATCGTCGATAATTAATTGTCCTTTTCTAATGTCCCAACACTACGGATGTGCTTATTACACCATAGAATATTTGCCAAGTCTGTTCGACGAACACTACTGTAATACGTAAATTATCGTGGTTTCGTCTCGATTCCCCAATATAAGATAACAAGAGTAGCATCTACAAATGAAATCCTATAATGGAACTGGAATCCTGTGACCAGACCTTTTCTGCCTGGGATGTTATCTCGTTATATAAAGAAAATCTGTAAATAAAATTGTTAAATTATTAGTAGCTGAAATAAAGTTAATTGTCCTAACCGACGGCACGTCTCGTAGATGAGCTAAAAGAAAAATGTTAAAGATTTTTCTAAGATGGCGCCTAACAATGCAGACTAGGTATCAGACTCACACCAGATTGAACACGTACACAAATTCTTTTGACTAAACATTATATTTTTCGGGTTTTAAGTATAACTTACATTATAAGCTGGTACAGCAAGATGAGCTTTACAGAAGGACGTACTCTTAGGTCCGAATCCAAGCAGATAAGATAAGCGAATGTCAAAGGGAAGATAGTTCATGCATAGTAGCGCAAGAGTCCATGGAATAACACGTCAATTGTAGTTCTATCTCTTCTTCTTTGGCGTACTTGTCGATTATTTATAAAAGTTATCGTAATATTTAGTTTACTAATTTTTAAGCCCAAGTCCACCCAGGAGAAACAGTACATAATGTAACCCTTTTTTCCCGCTGTCGGCTTCTTTCAGTCGGTAAAAACGCCAAATTTGTTGCGGGGCATAGTGGAATATTTGCGCTTCAGCCGCCATAGTTTCATGAAGTTCCGGTTGGTTGCGGCGCTACACGTAGCCTTCAAAATGGCGGCTGTAACGGAGATCCGTCCCAAGCAGAGAGCTGTCATTGAGTTTCTTTTGCCGGGAAACCAGAGCATCAAAGATATTCATAGGCGCTTGCAGAATGTCTACGGTGACATGGAAGTGAACAAAAGTAAGGTGAGTCGTTGGGCTCGGCGTCCGTCATCATCGCACTAAGTCGCCCATTCATGTCCGAACTCCCGCGTGCCGGACGGCCGCACACACAATCAACCACCTCGCTGCACTGCTGGACCTCACCGTTGGTAGTGCTGAGTCAATCGAGCACTAGCTGGGGTACTCAAAGATGTGTGCCCGCTGGATTCCTCGGCGAATAACTGAAAGCCATAAAGAGTAGCGAAGGACCATCTGTGCGGAACTGGCTTGCGCGCTACGAGGCTGATCGTGAAAATTTTTTGTCTAACAGGAGATGAAACGGGGGTTCATCAGTTCGAGCCGCAAGCAAAACGGCAGCGCACTGAGTGGCACAATGCCACCTCTCCTCTGAAGAAAGAATTCAAAGCCGCATTCGCGGCCGATAAAGTCGTGGCGGCTCTGAAGGATTTATTCTGTTTGATGTCCTCCCTCACGGTGCAACGATCAACTCGGAAGTGTGTTGTGGTACCCTCAGCGTGTACATCGTCACAAAAATTCAAACGAACTACTCCTTCTCAACGACAACGTAAGGCCTCAGAAAAGCCTGCGCGCCCTAGAGGAATCACAAAACTTCATTCGACTGTTTTTCCTCATCCACCCAACAGCTCCGATCTCGCACCTTCTGAATTCCATCTGTTTGAGACAGCGGGGAGATTATTGACTCAGCAAGTCATTGGGTCTGACGTCGACGACTAGAGTGGTTCCACGCGGGCGCACTTGCCTTCCCAGTGACGTCGCGTAAGGCCGTCACATTGGACAGAGATTACGTTGAAAAAAAGGGTTTTGTAGCCAAAAGAGTGGGTAATAATATGGTGTATTCGAATCCTGAATAAAATCAACCAGCTTTCAAATAAAAAAAAATTGTTGCATCACTTGTTGAATGGGGGTTCCTATTTAAAAAAAAAACGCAGTTGATATCCGTTTGACCTAAGGCAGCGCCATCTAGCGCGCGAACCATAGCGCCATGTGGTTTCCCCCTTCAAGCTAGACGAGTTTCGTTCTTTGTAGTTTTTTTCGTTTGATACTTATTTCGTGAGATATTTGACCCGGTCACTATCAATGCACCACCCTGTAGGAGTGTTCAGCTGTGAGATTCCTGGCGTTGGCATCGCTGAGCAGAGGACTGGCAGGTATACTCGTACTGTTTAAAGGAAGGTATTGAATTTTAAACCCTTTTGTTTATGGTAGAGGAATTTAAATTTCGTTGTTGTTGTCGTCGTGTTCAGCGCCAGATATTTAGTTTGTGGTACGTTCCTTGCAGGACGAAAGTATCAGTGGAGGTGGTAGATTGGGGGTTCTGCCGCAGCGTATTACAGTTTCGGCCACCTCCACGTCTCACCAACCGGCCATGCGGGATGCTTCCCTGAGATTCGGCTAAGATTCAGAATTCCGCCAGCGGGTCGAGAAAGCGCCTTCCATCTTCCCATCATCCAGCGAGTGTCAGTCCTCCTAAAGAGCTTGATATTTTTATTATTTGGAACTAAGAAGTAAAGAGACATTCAGTTCAGCCTCGGCAATTAAGTACTCAGTCTTCCACTTCCATCAAAATTGGGCTCATAGTGACACCATAATTCGTTAGAAGTCACCAGTTTCTGCAAAAAATCTAGATCTTCATTCTTCATTTCCAATAGTCGGCCATGGACTTGAACTCTGTTCTCCTTCTGGGCCTATGCCAAGCCCCGTGGAACCTTTTTCACATCCAAATCTCATGAGTAATGGAATGCAGGGTTGCACCGCCGAAGCTTGTAAGCCATCCCAGTTCATCAAACGTTATGTGCCTATCAGCCATAATCAACTGAGACACGACCACAGTGTTTCCCCGAAGACAACTATGTTGTTGGATGACCAGTACTCACTTTCTTGCGAGGAGATTTGCTCCCACCGGCCAACTCAGCCATCCAGTTGTAAACACCCTTATGTGGAGGAGCTTCTTGATCAAAGACAGAAGGTAAACGTTCCTTCCACAAAAAAGTATGGTCTATCTTTGTCCATTATAGTCGCCTTCCATCGTGTCCATGGCTTCCTCTACTCTACAACAAACAAGCGGTGTCGTTTCACTGTAGACACTGTTCATAACTGCCAGCTAGCATCTGCGTAATGTACTACAATCGGTTCATCGTCCTGCGAGTAGTTTGAACGTTATTGGTAAAACAACGCTGTTATAAATCATTTCTGAACGTCCCAAAACTCTGCCATCTGGTGAGCAAAATGAATGAAACAGGCGAAATACCCTCAGACTTCAAGAAGAATATAATAATTCCAATCCCAAAGAAAGCAGGTGTTGACAGATGTGAAAATTAACGAACCATCAGTTTAATATGTCACGGCTGCAAAATACTAACGCGAATTCTTTACAGACGAATGGAAAAACTGGTAGATGCCGACCTCGGGGAAGATCAGTCTGGATTCCGTAGAAATACTGGAACATGTGAGGCAATACTGACCCTACGACTTATCTTAGAAACTAGATTCAGAAAACGCAAACCTACGTTTATAGCATTTGTAGACTTTGAGAAAGCTTTTGACAATGTTGACTGGAATACTCTCTTTCAAATTCTAAAGGTGGCAGGAATAAAATACAGGGAGCGAAAGGCTATTTACAATTTGTACAGAAACGAGATGGCAGTTATAAGAGTCGAGGGGCAGGAAAGGGAAGCAGTGGTTGGGAAGGGAGTGAGACAGGGTTGTAGCCTCTCCCCAATGTTATTCAATCTGTATATTGAGCAAGCAGTAAAGGAAACAAAAGATAAATTCGGAGTAGGAATTAAAATCCATGGAGAAGAAATAAAAACTTTGAGGTTCGCCGATGACATTGTAATTCTGTCAGAGACAGCAAAGGACTTGGAAGAGCAGTTGAACGGAATGGACAGTGTCTTGAAACGAGGATATAAGATGAACATAAAAAAAAGCAAAACGAGGATAATGGAATCTAGTCGAGTTAACACGAGTGATGCTGAGGGAACAGATTAGGAAATGAGGCACTTAAAGTAGTAAAGGAGTTTTGCTATTTGAGGAGCAAAATAACTGATGATGGTCGAATTAGAGAGGATATAAAATGTAGACTGGCAATGGCAAGGAAAGCGTTTCTGAAGAAGAGAAATTTAACATCGAGTATAGATTTAAGTGTCAGGAAGTCGTTTCTGAAAGTATTTGTATGGAGTGTAGCCATGTATGGAAGTGAAACATGGACGATAAATAGTTTGGACAATAAGAGAATAGAAGCTTTCGAAATGTGGTGCTACAGAAGAATGCTGAAGATTACATGGGTAGAGCACAAAAACTAATGATGAGGTATTGAATAGAATTGGGGAGAAGAGGAGTTTGTGGCACAACTTGACAAGAAGAAGGGATCGCTTGGTAGGGCATATTCTGAGGCATCAAGGGATCACCAATTTAGTATTGGAGGGCAGTGTGGAGGGTAAAAATCGTAGAGGGAGACCAAGAGATGAATACACTA
The DNA here is from genome assembly GCF_023864345.2 of Schistocerca serialis cubense. NCBI lineage: Eukaryota > Metazoa > Arthropoda > Insecta > Orthoptera > Acrididae > Schistocerca > Schistocerca serialis. Next base: position 605,271,413 of record NC_064643.1, read on the forward strand.
AACAGATTCAGAAGGATGTAGGTTGCAGTAGGTACTGGGAGATGAAGAAGCTTGCACAGGATAGAGTAGCATGGAGAGCTGCATCAAACCTGTCTCAGGACTGAAGACCACATCAACAACTTCGAGGTACAGTTCTCGCCAATTTGACGCTGTTGCACGCCGCCTTCACGGCGCTGTTATTGTAATGTCCAGCAGAGGCGTGTGAGTGGGCCACTGGGAGACTGCGCTATTGCAGCCTGGTAAACGGTGTGCATTCTTGCGTCAACGCCACGTCGCTCACCACGTCAGCGCAGCCACGTGTGTGCCGCTTCAGTGGCAGCGTCGCCGTGTCGCTGAAGGGAGGGATTCTGGGTTGATGACCGGGAAGCCGGCGGCAAAGGTGTCGCTCTGTTGCGTCAGCCGCGCCGCCACGTGGCGGGCGTTGCAACCAGCCCGCCAGGCCTGCTCCCGTAATGGGACACTCTGCCCGCCGCGCCTTATCAGGCGTGCCATTTACCGCAATTAGCGATAAGCTAGCCGCCACCCACTTCAGCGTTGGACTTTGCACATCGCTGCAAAATTCTCTGCCGCAATCAGCGCTCAGCTCGGTGACGCGTCAGACGAGAGTCGTCGAAGCCCCCTGTCTCCCGCCAGAAAACACACACACACACACACACACACACACACACACACACACACACCTCAAAACAAGCAGACACCTCAGACGGAAGAGCACTTTCCTGCGGAGGGCGTATGTTCCACGTTGGAGCGCCGGTGCTGGCCGACGTGGCCGAGCGGTTCTAGGCGCTTCAGTCTGGAACCGAGCGACCGCTACGGTCGCAGGTTCGAATCCTGCCTGTGGCATGGATGTGTGTGATGTCCTTAGGTTAGTTTGGTTTAAGGGGGGTAGGACGTCAAACGGACCGACTTTCAGTAGGAGAGGCACCACAGGACATTTTAATTTCCACTGTCTATACTTTTACAAATAAATTCATAAAACTTTGTCAGCATGACCAGGAAGGATTCAGAATTCACACTCATAGCAGTGGAAGTTCGAAAACATAACGAAGTAATTTTTTTTACATGTGAAATTTCATCATTTTTTTCACTTACTAATGGCATCATTTGTTGCTATAGGTACACTTTTCTTCATAAGTAAGAGTTATGCACAGCATACAAACCATACTTAAAGGTGTATGAAACTCTAGAATTTTCCAAATCTATTAAAAACTGTGGTAATAATTGAGGTAATTAAGTATAAAATTTGTGTTTTTTCTAAACATGAAGTTTAAAATATAACAGCTCATTCGTTTTTTCATAAATTAAATAAATTCTAGAGTAAGTATGGTATGTATGCTGTGTAAAATTCATCGAAGAATCTCTATAACTTCTGAAGAAAAGTGTACCTATAGCAACAAATGCAGCCATTAGTAAGGGAAAAAATGATGAAATTTCACACGTAAAAAAAAAATTACTTGTTATGTTTTCGAACTTCCACTGCAATGAGTGTGAATCCTGAATCCTTCCTGCTGATGCTGACAAAGTTTTAATAATTTATTTGTAAAAGTATAGACACTGGAAATTAAAATATACTGTGATGCCTCTCCTGCTCCTAGTCGGCCCGTTTGACGTCCTACCCCCCTTAAGTAGTTCTAAGTTCTAGGAGACTGATGACCTCAGATGTTAAGTCCCATAGTGCTCAGAGCCATTTGAACCATTTGGAGCGCCGCTCCGGTACACTGTTTTTATATGCCAAAAAGTTGCAAATAAGCGCACGCTCACTGTACTGCCTCGAAGCGTGTTGGAACTGAGTCATATTCCGTCTTCATAAATATACGAGAAATAGTGTGTAATAAACATTACATTAGGTTTGTGTGAATTGATTACGAGCATTTAACAAACTGAAGGTGGGATTTTTGTATACCTAGATATACAGCATGTTAAATTATAGCTGCATACCCTCTTTTATAAACGAGTTAAGTGGATCCTCCATCAAATTTCTCTCGTTCTTGGAGTGAACATATAAAAAACATATACAGAGTGGTTCATTTATCGTGACCAAACCAAATATCTCACGAAATAAGCGTCAAACGAAAAAACTACAAAGAACGAAACTTGTCTAGCTTCAAGGGGGAAACCAGATAGCGCTATGGTTGGCCCGCTAGATGGCGCTGCCATAGGTCAAACAGATATCAACTGCGTTTTTTTAAAAATAGGAACCCCCATTTTTTATTACATATTCGTGTAGTACGTAAAGAAATATGAATATTTTAGTTGTACCATCTTTTTCGCTTTGTTATAGATGGCGCTGTAATAGTCACAAAAATATGGCTCACAATTTTAGACGAACAGTTGGTAACAGTCAGGTTTTTTAAATTAAAATACAGAACGTAGGTACGTAGGAACATTTTATTTCGGTTGTTCCAATGTCATACATGTACCTTTGTGAACTTATCATTTCTGAGAACGCGTGCTGTTACAGCGTGACTACCTGTAAATACCACATTAATGCAATAAATTCTCAAAATGATGTCCGTCAACTTCAATGCATTTGGCAACACGTGTAACGACATTCCTCTAAACAGCGAGGATTTCACCTTCCGTAATGTTCGCACATGCATTGACAATACGCTGACGCATGCTGTCAGGCGTTGTCGGTGGATCACGATAGCAAATATCCTTCAACTTTCCCCACAGAAAGAAATCCAGGAACGTCAGATCCGGTGAACGTGCTGGCCATGCTTCGACGACAAATCCACCTGTCATGAAATATGCTATTCAATACCGCTTCAACCGCACGCGAGCTATGTGCCGGACATCCATCATGTTGAAAGTACATCGCCATTTTATCATGCCATTTTGTCTTGTAGTAACATCGGTAGAACATTCGGTAGAACATTACGTAGGAAATCAGCATACATTGCACCATATACATTACCATCGATAAAATGGGGGCCAATTATCCGTCCTCCCATAATGCCGCACCATACATTAACCCGCCAAGGTCGCTGGTTTTCCACTTGTCTTAGCCATCGTGGATTTCCCGTTGCCCAATTGTGCATATTATGCCGGTTTACGTTACCGCTGTTGGTGAATTACGCTTTGTCGCTAAACAGAACGCGTACAAAAAATCTGTCATCGTCCCGTAATTTCTCTTGTGCCCAGTGGCAGAACTGTACACGAATTTCAAAGTCGTTGCCATACAATTCCTGATGCATAGAAATATGGTACAGGTGCAGTCGATGTTGATGTAGCATTCTCAATACTGACGTTTTTGAGATTCCCGATTCTCGCGCAATTTGTCTGCTACTGATGTGCGGATTAGCCGCGACAGCAGCTAAAACACCTACTTGGGCATCATCATTTGTTGCAGGTCGTGGTTGACGCTTCACATGTGGCTGAACACTTCTTGTTTCCTTAAATACCGTAACTATCCAGCGAACGGTCCGGACACTTAGATGATGTCGTCCAGGATACCGAGAAGCATACATAGCACACGCCCGTTGGGCATTTTGGTCACAATGGCCACACATCAACACGATATCGACCTTTTCCGCAATTGATAAACGGGTCATTTTAACACGGGTTATGTATCACGAAGCTAATACCGTCCGCACTGGCGGAATGTTACGTGATATCACGTACTTTTACGTTTGTGACTATTACAGCGCCATCTATCACAAAGCAAAAAAAGTGGTCCAACTAAAACATTCATATTTCCTTACGTACTACACGAATATGTAATAAAAAATGGGTGTTCCTATTTTAAAAAAACGCAGTTGATGTCCGTTTGACCTATGGCAGCGCCATCTAGCGGGCCAACCATAGCGCCATCTGGTTTCCCCCTTCAAGCTAGACAAGTTTCGTTCTTTGTAGTTTTTTCGTTTGATGCTTATTTCGTGAGATATTTGGCCCGGTCACGATCAATGGACCACCCTGTATACAAAACTATATACCTAAACAATATGTTTGACATACTTACTCGTTTACACACTTTTACAATTCCTAGTTGTTACTATTTCCAACACTCGTCCTGTGCTGTAAAACCGATCAATGCAAGTGGCAGGGGACAGGAAGTGAGCTCTTTTAGTCTCTGGTGAAAGCGAATGTTTACAAAGAGTAATTTACTATTCCTGAAACAACTGTCAAAATGGTGTTCACTAAAGCTCACTGTCGTTTTTGTTTGATTCAGGATGATCATTATCATCATCACTTGAGAGCGTGGTATTGATGGTACCTTTATCGACGACCATTTCCGTTACTGCATCTCGTATCCAACACACTTGCTCCAGCTGCTACCCTTTTCTGCAGTAACCTTGCCAGTTCTGTGCAGTAACTGAAAGGAATGCAGCATTAACAACATTCTGCAGTCTTTACCTGGGCAAATCAAAAGTGACTTTGTTCTTCCTGAAATTATTTTATTTTGTTCCATGCCAATTTTATCGAAAGACCGCAGTTGTAGGGCGGTAAACGGACTATTCTGTGGCCTTGTATGTTTCTTAGATAACTGTTCAGCCTTCTCGTTGAGTCGTTGCAGTGTATTTGCGCCTCGCAACCACTCTGACATCGTAATCGTGAAATCACATTTATTAGGCATTCTGTCGAACTCGTTGTGGTATGGCACATTATCCATATAGTCACAGAATTGGGTTGAGTGTAGTATTGCGAACCGCCATATCTGCAAACTACCCCTCACACTCCTCCCCCCCCCCCCCTCCCCTTCGACGTCGGCCAGTTTCAACTTGAAGTAGTCTACAAGTTAGTGGACACAGTTTCTTGCACGAATCTTCCCGAAAAATTAAAGCTGTGTGCCAGACTGGGTTCCCAGGTTCGAGACTCCATCAGGTACACAGTTTTAGTTTCTCAGGAAGTTTCAAACTAGCGTACACACCGTTGCAGGGTGAAAATTCGTACCAGCTTCTCGCATCTTGCTGTAAGTCCTCGCCGAATTTGTCATTTTGTTGGAGTTTCTCTCAAACTTATCAAAGTTGTCTGTTTCCAGTACCGGTGCGAAAATATCAGTGTCGAAAAGGAGAACGGCACAAAGACAAATGGGCCAAAACAAATGTACCACTGGAAACCCTAAACACATATAATTGGCAACCACCAGTTAAGAAAGTGTGAAATGAGTTTACAAATCAATTTGTTTCATCAGAAGAGAAAGTAGAATGGCAGTACAGCCGTATTTAGATTTTAGCCGAATTTTTAATGTTACCGTATACAGAAATGCATTACATTTGTGATAAAAGTAGTAAATACTACTTACAAAAATCGAAGATTGTCTTTTAGTTAATCTCTTGGTGAGATCCGCGCCGCATGTTTTTTCCTGTTCTCGAATATTTGACCACACAATTGGCTAGAGATATGGGAAATTTGCATACACTGTCAAAGTTTTTAATCCAAGTGAAGCCCTCTAACTTTAGTTCATTGAAAAGAGTCTTTTGATAACATCAATACGTGTTACTCTAACATTTTTCTATTTTTTAGTTTGTGTTCCGTCACGATTTTTATTCCTTAATAATAATGCAATAGCAGTGGCGACTGCTTTGGTTTTTAAGAATAACTGAATAATAAGTACTTGCAGCAAGCTACTGAAAACAACTTGCCCCAGTGACTCGAGGAAGAGCTTACAGAAGTTCCTCGCTAGCGGATACTTCGCGTCTTGGGGCAGCTTGACGCTGACAGCACTCGGAGACAAATGAGTATCTTTCAAGCAGTGCCAATTTTCTCCGCTTCTGGCAGCACTAGCGCATTCGTCAAGTTATCGTGGCCAAACAGTAGTTACTAGATTTATTTTGCAATTACTGTTTTCATTAATGTGGGTTTGAAATTTGTGTAATAGTGTTATGGACGTTTGAACATTTGCCTTACAGTAGCAGGAACTAGTTGAGAATTGTAAGTAACAACATAGGTGTGCTCGATAGGACTGAAGTCTGTGGGCGTAGCTGCTCCCTATAGTTATGAACAATTATATGTGAATTTCGTAGGGAGGAGTGAGTTACACTATGATGCAAATCATATGAGTTATCAAAACTTTTACTGTTACGCAAGATGAATGTTAAATCGTTAAATAAATAACAATGGTGTATAGTGGTTCGTTAGCGTGAAATCTCGTTAGTAGAAATAACAAACATTAAGGTCTACAAAACTTTACTTGAACATATCTTCCCATCTCTAGCAATATATGAGCCGCTGGTATCTAGAATGTTTTGAGTTCTAGACATCAAGATATTAAGTGCTGTAAATGCTATTGTCGTCCTATTCAAGGTGATATCAGCGCGGGAGGCGAAACCATTTAAACAAAACGCTAGACTCACCTTGCCGTACGATTTGGGCAGCCATAGACTGGTAGCGTAGGAGGAGGAGGATATTGGTGTTTAACGTCCCGTCGACAACGAGGTCATTAGAGACGGAGCACAAGCTCGGATTAGGGAAGGATAGGGAAGGAAGTCGGCCGTGCCCTTTGAAAGGAACCATCCCGGCATTTGCCTGGAGTGATCTAGGGAAATCACGGAAAGCCTAAATCAGGATGGCCGGACGCGGGATTGAACCGTCGTCCTCCCGAATGCGAGTCCAGTGTGCTAACCACTGCGCCACCTCGCTCGGTGGGACTGGTAGCGTAGGCTATGTTCCATGGTCAGCTCAGTAAGAATGACGTCGACGAACGTCTTCTGATGGTCATGTGAATAGTGTAGTTTGTGAGCCTCCAAAAGGCTTATTAAGATTGTATATCGAGTAATAAATGCAATACAAAACTGCTGCATAGGCAGATGCCTTAGCAATTACACAACTGACTCCGAAAGCTTGACGAAAGGGAAAAAAACCTAGTCTTAGCCGAAGTACATCTCAAAACGATACGAAAAGCATAGCTTGTTGATCTTCAATCGACACTGGAATGTGCCTGGTATGTACATTCCGCATAACTACTGAAATTCTTGGTTACTTTCGAAGGATGTCGAAAAGTGTGCAACGATCTGTGGTCTTGTATAGTCTACTGTCATCATAAGTCAACATTGTCAATGAGTATCTTGAAGACGGTCTTACTCAGTAGCAGAGTAAATATTAGGTGGCACTGTAAAAAAGTATGAGTTTTGCCTAGAAACTGTTGTGCTGCTCATGTGACTTGTTCGCTAACGGTTATCTAAAACTGATTGTCTATTTCAGTCATAGCTGCATAATTATACAAGTGATCATGACCATTAGCGGCCACACAATGCAGGAACGCAACCAGCACCACTGTTCCTGCTAGAAACTAAACAGATGGTTTTACTACCATTCCTCCATAGCTGAAGTTACCATAATCTACACTAGTATAAATAAAATCATTAGCATGGCATCACCATAACGTAATTCATCCTACTGTTAATTATGAAATGCCAGAACAACATCAAATTACCATGACAACATCAGTACTGGGCATCAGATTCTGATGACTGTGGTGGATAAGAAGATATTTAAAGTAGGACGCAAGAAAGAGCAAAGGCTGGCTCTGAGCACTATGGGACTCTACTGCTGAGGTCACTAGTCCCCTAGAACTTAGAACTAGTTAAACCTAACTAACCTAAGGACATCACAAACATCCATGCCCGAGGCAGGATTCGAACCTGCGACCGTAGCGGTCCTGCGGTTCCAGACTGCAGCGCCTTTAACCGCACGGCCACTTCGGCCGGCTAAGAGCAAAGGAATTTTATTCAAGATGACCAGTAATCGGTCTCAAAAATGTACTGCAGCCATTTGGTGACACACATACAGCTATAAACTGGAAACGTCAAGGTCCAACGAACTAATTTAAAGACATCATCGATTTGGTGTTAGGTAACTACTTCACAATGTATTTCTCTAAATATTACTTACCAGTGCAGGGATTACTGTTCCGCAAAATAACCTGGGAACTTCTTGCCTCCATTGATCAAGTGCACCAGCCACTCTCTCCGGATCATCCCAGCTTCTGACATGAGAATGCACAGTTTTGTGGCCTTCCCACCATTTGCTCAAAGGCTCCGTTTACAGCAGTCTTTCTTAAATGGCTTCCTCCACCCTTTTTCCACCAACTGGCCACCTTCGCGGTGGGTTGCTGCCTGGCTCAGGTAAAATGTTTTGCGAGCCGACACCCTCCTGCTCTGACCCTAAGCAGAAAGAGAGGAGAGCCATGACCAGAAGTGCCTCTACAGATACAATCCACAGAGCACTGTTTCCCAGGACACTCGCACGGTCACGTTTGCTGGACTCATAACTTATGGTCTCCTTCCTATTTCTCCCCCTGTTTTCCTTTCCATCTCTTCCCCTGTTCTCCACAACCGCCACTATGGTACCTCGCATGCAGTTATATGAACATGACGCCAAACGCTCCTTTCCATTTTCCATCATGATATTGCAGTTTGAACACTAGTAATGCCGAGGCGTTTTCTGTAACGCGCATTACAAGGGGGGGGGGGGGCGGGTTAGGGGGGGTATTTGTACTCACATTAAAATTTTTTGGTAAAAAAAGAAAAATTTGTTAATTGTTGTTGAATTATATTAGCAACATACTTTTTAAAGTGTTACTGATTAGTAAGTAGGATCCAGAACTTGAAAATACCTTTCTAGCACACTCTTAGTATTATCAATACACTTTCAGTAACGTGTATTGCCAACTTTGTGGCTAGCACAAGGAAAAATATTTAAAAAATGCGAATTTCGTTCATTGTTGTTGACTTTTACTCTTAACATACATTTTAAATAGATACCGACGTTTAAATAAGGCCCTGAACCTAGAAATACTGAATACGATGTTCATAGGCGAAAGTGATATCTACTACTGTATCTTAAATTTTGGAGGTAAGTTTAACTAAAAATTTTAAAACTTATACGGAATCTGGTAGAAAATTTCTTTAAAAACAATAAATACTTTTTCCAAAATTTTAAAACAATGTAGCTCACTAGATTACAATATTTTCAAAGCGTGTGCGTAAATTAACTCCCCCACCCCCTGCCCTCTCTGTGTTGCGAGGGTTAATGGCTAGCAGCGAATGTTGGGCTCATAGAGTGCGCAAGTGAAAACTTGCACAGACATGGAAAAATCAAAAGTGTCGTCAACCCAAAGGCTGAACAGTGAGGCGCTTTAGTAAAAGCGGAAACTGGTTCCTTTAACCATACTGAGAACTGGCTGGCCCAGCAGTTTCTGCGATTGCATGGTACAGGGGCAGCGGTTAAGACACTGCACTGTCAGACGGGAGGAGACGGGCTCATATCCTTATGCAGTCATGCAGATTCAGCTAATCCCTGTAGTTCATGAATCAGTGAAGGCGAATTTCGTTGCAATTCCCATTTTCAAGGCTGATTTTCAATAACATCCTCCATTTGATCTAGTGTTCCGTCTATAATGGGTTCGAACCTACTTTTATTACTTTCCATCTACAGGTGAACCTACAACTGAATGTGGAAACTGAACCGAGGTGTAACCGAAAATTTCGAATACACTCATGTTAAGAAAAAATAGAACACGTTGAACGACTGCAGATAGGACGGTCATATTCACAGGACAGGTGCATTAGTATGTTCTGCAAAAATGATTGGAGTTTCAGTCATCTCGTTTCAGCAAGTGTCCTGTTGCCTAGTAGAAACAGGGTCCGGCATGAGCCCTGATAACTTGTCCCATGCGTGATGGCATCGACGCGTATAAAGCGTGAATGGCGTCCTATGGTACAGCCATCCATGTTGCAGTCACCTGTTTCCAAAGGTCATCTGTGGTAGTTGACGCTGGGTCCCAGCACTGCAACGGTTGTTTCACCATATCCCACACATTTTCGATTGGGGACAAGTCTGGTGACGTGGCGCGCCAGGGCAAAAGGCTGACATTCTGTGACACCAAGAAGGCACCTGTTCGTGCAGCAGCATGTGGTCGTGCATTATCTTGCTGAAAAATGGCGTCTGGAGTGTTATGCAGAAAGGGTATGGCTACGGGTCGCAGAATGTTATTCACGCGTCATTCACGTAAGTCACAGTGGTCACAGTGCCCTGAACATACCTCAACTGTGATTTGTGGTTGTACCCAATAGGATTCCACACCATAAGGCCTTGACTGGCGCTGTACATCTTGTGCGAATGGAGTCGCTGTGATGCCGCTCCCACTGTCTGCGGCGATCCAAAATGCGGGGATCATTTTCGAACAATCAAAACCAGGACTCGTCCAAAAACACATTTGATGTCATTCCTGTAGCAGGTGACGTCATTCCATACACCATTACCGTCCAGCAAGTTTCTGCACATTCGTCGAAAGGTAGGCGGAGAAGTGAACGACGCACACGTAACCTACACCGTAACAAACGGCCACGGACTGTCGGCCCTGATAGCATACGACGCGTTCCCCTGTTCCACTAGAGCCGAGGAGGACGGAGATCTGTCCTGCAATATCGTTAAAAAAAAGTGGCTCTGAGCACTATTGGACTTAACATCTATGGTCATCACTCCCCTAGAATTTAGAACTACTTAAACCTAACTAACCTAAGGACATCACACAACACCCAGTCATCACGAGGCAGAGCAATAGCGTCCAGATGAGGTATCGATCATCTCCGGTGGTGGTCTGGACGGGTTGACTTGACCCATCTTGTCGTGTTCTAGGACCTTCCCTGAACCATTCTGTACACACCCGTTGTACAGCCAAAACACTTTGTCCCAAGCGAGCAGCAATTTCCTGGATGGATGCATCACATTCTCTTATGCCAATAACGCACCGTCTTTCAAACTCACTGATATGACAGTACAGTTCGCGCATACGTCTGCGAGGCACCCTCCACGTCTGCTCAAGTCACACTGATCCATTACCTTCCTTTTATAGCGACAACGAGAGCGTCAGGCACATTTTTACCAGTAGTGGTGTTTGGAAGTCAGATCTGGAAGCTGGAGAGATTGAATGAGACTCTCTTACCATCCTTTCCCCCAACTTGTCGTCTTCTAAAGTTGTGTCCCCAGCGCAGAAGGCAGCTCGTCGGTCGTGGGATCTTCGTCGGCGGAAGCTGCTACGCTGTGAATTCGAATCTCTTCGCTTTCTTGCGGGATGCCACTTGCCCAGGTTAGTCTCCGTACTTACAGAGGGCAGGATCTGTATTACTGACAATGACGGTTGGCGACACTTCTCACTAATGTATCCTGTCTGGTTATTATTCAAATATTCACACATTTACTCTGTCTTTTCCAACACTCGACATACCTTCCCTAATTACATGGTAACTTTTCTGTCCAACTTCCGAAATATGATACACAAGTCCGGCTCTCCGGTACGCACTACACAGAGTGAGTATTACATTTCACAACCAAGTTATGTCCGATATAGAGTACATGTCAGGCCCTGAAGAACACCCGAAACAGAGTATTACATATTCACATCAATGTAACGCACGATACTGAGATACGTGTCCGGCCCTCTAGAATGCCCGAAACAGAGTAACTAGCGCAGCCGTTGTACAGTACTTCGTCTCCTAGGCGCGCCAATGCGACCCTAAGGTGTCCGAAGCACTTCGGTTGCAATATCGTTACTCTTATGTTTCTCAAAACTAGTGAAATTTAATAAATAAAAGCGATAGACTCGTAGGGTAACCATGAGAAATTGCCGTACTAAAAACTGGGTTAAATACAATGAAAAGTATACAAATAATTAATAAAAGTTAGACGTTTTGGCACCTAGCACCCGAACGTGCCGACTAATCGAAAGCAAATTCAGTACAATTGGCTGACGCCCCACGGGACTGGTACGTACTGTACCATCTGTCGCTTGTACCTCACTCCACTTTTGTACCATATGCTACCTCGCGTGCATCAAGCTGCATCAAGGCAGGCTTCTAGCAAAATAAAATACTGGCGGCCACAGCCAGGAATATCACCCATGGTTAAATTGCTAATCATTTTTGCAGATCATACGAATGTACATGTCCTATGAATATGAACGTCCTATGTAGAATCGTTCAAGGTATTCTCTTTTCTCTGAAAATGAGTGTACATTAATACTCTGCTGCGGAATGTGTTTCCAAACTTCATGACAGATTAAAATAGTGCGCCGGCCGCGGTGGTCTCGCGGTTCTAGGCGCGCAGTCCGGAACCGTGAGATCGCTATGGTCGCAGGTTCGAATCCTGCCTCGGGCATGGATGTGTGTCATGTCCTTAGGTTAGTTAGGTTTAAGTAGTTCTAAGTTCTAGGGGACTTATGACCACAGCAGTTGAGTCCCATAGTGCTCAGAGCCATTTGAACCATTTTTTTTAAAATAGTGCCGGAGCGGGCCTCGAACAGAAACAGTGCCTTTCGCACGCTTTTGGTATCCAGGCACGACTCATTGACTGTCCTCAAAGCTTAAATTCTACCGGTGACTGTCTACGAGTCCGACTTCGTAGAAGCTCTCCTGGAAGAAAGGATGTAGCAGAGAACTGGTGTAACCACAGTCTAGAGCTAGTTTAACAGAACATACCGTAATCGGTGTGCCGGATGTTCATCTTTCTGGCGACTTGAATTGGCGCCTCTGTTCGGCAGCTGGCTTCTAGGCTGACGAGTGAACGCCCTCTGTGGCGGACACGCGGTGCACGGCCGAGGCGTTAACTGTCTGTCGGCTGTGTGACTTGGTGCGAGTCAGGCCTTCCTGCCGGTCGGGGAAGTAGCGTCGTGGCGGCAGGAAGTGCATCCGGCCACCCCTTCAAATTAACATGCCAAATCCGGTTTAACCACGGCAATCTCGCGCACAATGCGTGACAAAGGCGCAAGCGATAGATAGTTAATCTTATGATATTCATCTCACATCTTGTGTGTCCTTCGTATTTCAAGGGTGCCGTGGCTTGTATACGATCTGAATTACAGGAAGGCGTCGATGGCTATTTCTGGGGGATCGATGATGCCTGACGTCACCTACCAAGCTGTGGTGGTTCTGCAGCCACGACGGGATGTCAACTGTAGCCTCAGAGATTACTGTCGCAAAAATATATTCTTCAGTAAACGATTTTCAGCTCAACCTCGTATGTTAATAAAATCCAAGACCTTCACTTCCAACCATCACCAAAGTTCAGTTAATCATTAGTAGTATTTCCCACTAAGGGAAACCTTGTAGGTTCGAATTTCGATCCTGCACACAGTTTTTGTCTCACATAAAGCATGAGGTGTGAACGTCGTACCAAATACCATAAAAATTCTCGGACCAACCAGTCATCGAAGACTTAAGCTTGTGTTTGATCTGACAGTTACCGCCGGCCGGTGTGGCCGTGCGGTTCTAAGCGCTTCAGTTTGGAACCGCGTGACCGCTACGGTCGCAGGTTCGAATCCTGCCTCGGGCATGGATGTGTGTGATGTCCTTAGGTTAGTTAGGTTTAAGTAGTTCTAAGTTCTAGGGGGCTGATGACCACAGATGTTAAGTCCCATAGTGCTCAGAGCCATTTTGACAGTTACCAGAGCATGCACCGAGCAAGGGAACGCAAAAATTCCAGTTGCTCGGGGCTGAAATTTAACCAAATCCGGGCTATTTCTGAGATAATAGAACGGTAATGTTTTGTAGCCTTCTACGCCAAACTTCATTATATTGTCATTCACCGAGTGTTCATATCCTTTCCTCCGTTAAAAACCTTTTCACTGACAGCTTGTCCGCCCCCGGTAGCTGAATAGTCAGCGTGATGGATCGTCAATCCTCTGGGCCCGGGTTCGATTCGATTCCCGGCTGGGTCGGGGAATTTTCTCCTCCCAGGGACTGGGTGTTGTGCTGTCCTCATCATCATCCTTTCATCCTCATCAACTGCCGGTCGCTGAAGTGGCGTCACATTGAAAGACCGGCACCCGTCGAACGGCCTGCCCGACGGGGGGCCCTAGCCGTACGGTTAAATTAAATAGAATTGGCAGCTTGAAACTGGAAGAAGGGATGGGTACAATTACAAGTACTGAAGAGAAGAAATATCGAGGAGCAAACTTCACGCACAATTTAAACAATACAAGGGAATTAATGCAAGAATAAATGCTCGGACGTTCACTATTGGAACATTAGAATGGTATTTTATGGGATCATCAGATTAGAAATGAAACATTGCAAAATTTTTTTCATAACGGTTATTAGAAGTATTATGACATATATGTCAAAAGTATTGGCAGTTAATGGAAGTATTACAATTAATGGAAAGATCGGTGACAACTGAAACTGACTTTCCGATGCGGTCGAGTCGGGAAAGGAGCAGAAATGAAGTCATCTGGAAGGAAGTGGGGTCACAAGTTGGATTATTGATTTTGTGGAAGAAAAAAAAACTCGTAGAGTACGGATCTCAGGGGAGAGATTGCCATCGTGTGGGAACCACCAGGAAGGAAGAAAAGAGCAAGATCTCTGGCCACATAGATACAAGGAATTCAGACATTAATTTCAAACTAAATTCAGTCCGAACAGACCTTGAAGGCACAACGGTACCGACCGGCCGCCGTGTCATCCTCAACCCACAGGCGTCACTGGATGCGGATATGGAGGGTCATGTGGGCACCACACCGCTCTACCGGCCGTTATCAGTTTTCGTGACAGGACCCGCTACTTCTCAAACAAGTAGCTCCTCAGCTTGCCTCACAAGGGCTGAGTGCACCCTGGTTGCCAACAGCGCTCAGCAGACCGGACGGCCGCCCATCCATGTGTTGGCCAAGCCCTGCAACGATTAACTTCGGTGATCTGATGAGAAACTGTGTTATCACTGCGGCAAGACTGTTGGCCTCAGACGTTAAGAAGAAAGAATATTGAGGAAAATTTATGGATAGACAGGTCCAAATGTAGAATGAAAATTAAACTTTATCCATAACTTTGGGTTACTGGAAAATGTAAATACATCGTAAAACCGGGAATAATAGTAACTTGACACTACGAAATTCAGTTCTGCAATGGAATTTTAGCGGTCTAAGAAATCCTTACCAACATTTTCAAGTTCGTCGTCTTCCAAAACGCCGCACGACTGGCCTCAATAAGATTTGAACAAAACAGGTCGTAGAGGTAAAGTGTCTCTCCAGTGGCAACCAAACTAACCTCCTTGTTCTGACGTATAATACCAATTTACATATGGCAGTGCTTTAAGAGGGATCCTAATACTGGGATGCCTTTGCCACTAATAGCAACAGATACTTAGCACTGGAAGGAAGCTCATTACGAGTGAGGGACTAAAGGAGATTTCCGTGCGCTGGTGGCCAGAACTTTCCAAATGAGCTTCGCACATAAGCGTTCCATATTCAAGGAGGCGCGGTTCACCGGCAGTTTCCGCCGACCTCATCAGCTCCGTCTGTGGGTTGTCGTTCGCTGTTCTCCGACAAATACGACTATAATCATCTCTTAGATAGTTTCTGACGACACGGTTCATCGCGCTAGCTAGTTTTCTTTGTTTGTCGCTTAGCTAACGGGAACACTCAGAGCGATTTTCGCGGCTTCTTCGACCTTGACAAGTCGCAGGAAAACCAGTAGAAACTGTAACTCCTGGTGATAAAAACGTAGGGTTTGTCAATGTAAGTGACAATATAGGATCAGAAATAGTTGAAAATCCAAAAGATATTTTAAAGTAGATCTTACATTACGTAGAATACCTTCTTGAAACTGTGAGCTAGACGTTATTCAAAATTTTTGATTTTACAGTTTGATAGAACTTGAAAATGCTCTGAAAACTGTAAAAACTATTCTGCTGTTTGATATTACGTATTGAAGTACTTTTGATGCCTCTAACAGTAATATGTAATACCGTTTAGCTCGCTGGTTCCCAATATGGAGGTAATTACTCCGTGAGGGGTAAAATGTATTTCTCCGCGGGGTAAAAACGAAAATGTTCAGTTGTATTTCGGTCATGAAACTAAACTATTCTCAAAAGACCATTACTATTATCATTATTGTTTCGAAAAACTGTAATACTGATTACACACGTTATCAATAATTTCACATTTTTTAAATACTAGCAATAAGACGCGACGCGCTGTGATGGAGGTTACCTCTAGTGAAAGGAATGTATAAACATCATCTTCCTCACAGCGTCCACTCACTACAACATACTTGCACTTTGTACAATGCGTCTATGGCAGTAAAATTAAGACATATTTATACATCACGAAATATCCCATGAAAATTCGTTCTCCGAGTTGTAGGTAGTTCCAGCAATAGACTGAAAAAAAAGAAAAAGAAAAAAAAAAAACAACTCTAAGCACTATGGGACTTAACATCTCCGGTCATCAGTCCCCTAGACTTAGAACTACGTAAATCTAACTAACCTAAGGACATCACACACATCCATGCCCGAGGCAAGATTCGAACCTGCGACCACAGCAGTAGCGCGGTTCCGCACTGAAGCGCCTAGAACCGCTTGGCCACAGCGGCTGATAATAGACTGTAAATTGTTTCGTTCTTCACTTCACTAACTGAAGCAAAACACAATAGTAACTATGTAATGACTACTACACTGCTGTAGAGCCTAAACTGTATTATTACTATCAGTATTATTATTAGTGGCAGTGACCAGATACAAAGCACTGGTAGCCGGAAGTCTTTCAATTTCTGCTGGTGTGGAAGTAAGGAGTCCACGAATCAAGTGAGGTACTAGCTGTAGGCCTCAGTGTAATGCCCACATTTTAAGTTAGTTGGTCGTTGGGTCTGATGAGCAACTGGGAAACGGAGAGGTTATGGGATCGAATACCAATCAGACCACGGACTTTTCAGTCTGCATTTTAACCTAGCCTTTAACGATTTAATGAATCGCCAGAAATGACACGTGCTTCGGACTCCAAGTTAAAATGTTGGTGCCCTTTCCCCGGTTGGATAACTGTGGTAGGTTAGGGACGCACAAGTCGCCGATGTGGCGTCTAATTGAAAGACACTCCAGCCGTTGAGCCACACGGAATTATTATATTAAACGGGGTTCAATGTATGGGTGAATCAAGCGTCGCTAGGAAGATCAGTGGTGCAAAGGAAGCATGTTTTGTGATAAGTGTCTGCCCTCAGTGTCGATAGCTTTCTTTACTGAGGAGGAGTTCCAGGTAGCACTCGTGATGCACATTCTTTTAAAAAGGTGGCTAGAAATAAGTATTACCAATTGTCCCACTGATCATTAGTTCGCAGGTTAATAAAAACACCCATACATTTATCTTTTGTCGTTTTAAAAAGGATAATGTCCAAAGGAGATTCTTTTTCCTTCTAATGTATAATTAGGCGCCTTCGTGTATCAAGTGTGGTTCATCGGAACGTTGTCCAGTGCCGCTGCTCGTCGGCGAGGCCAGCAGTCCTGGGTGCAGCCTGCAGTGCAGCCCATCGCTGGCAGCTGATTCCAAACGAATCGAGCACACCATTTGGCAAAGGTCCCGACTTCGAGTCTCGGTCCGGCACACAGTTTTAATCTGCCAGGAAGTTTCAGTTGGTAAAATATTTGGCAGTTCCGGCAAAGGACTCACTTATTTTTTACGACCCTAGCCCCGCGCCTTCCCACACTGTGTCCACAACGCATCTTATTTACATGTGGAATTCTCTAGATGAGTTCCGTTACTCGGTCACTGTACCACAGGTTAGCGAATTAGCAAGCTGTTAGCGTAATCAGCCCACACACAACAGAGGAAAGGGAACTACAATCATGTGGCAGGCTCCTACTTCAACTCTGCCAACTAATTATTCATGGAAACTTGTTGTATTTGTCATGTACTTGAGTAGCCACATACTGTCATAACACATAATATTTGAAGATTTAATTTATTTGTTCCTTAAATTAATAAATCTCATTGTAAAACAAAGCCTGCTATCATTTCAGTGATCATGGAACCTCATTAGAATACCCCGCATTTAAACACATTTTTTGGGCGAGATTACTTAGTGTATATGAGAAGTGGTCAACCTATGGATTCCCATTAAAAACAGGGTCAAAAAAGTTATTTTGCAGTCAGATATCCTTGCACAAAATAGGTAGAGTTTCACGCTTGGGGGGTGGTGTGTATCATCACAACAATGAGATACAGGTTTTACTCAAATCAGGTGACTAGTTTCACCTCGCCATTGGTCACCATTTCAAACTGACGATGTATACGAACTCGTTCAAGAAATGATTAACATAAATTCTTCAAGTTAATAGTTGCGCTTCCTCATCTTCTCCGCTACGTTTTTAATCGCAACGACAAACATTCTGTTTTGCTTAAAACAAAGAGATTTTCTGTTTTCTCCGTACGGAGACAGACAGACGGTTCCTTTTTCGTTGCTTTGTACACGATTTGGACAGGGAGAGGTTCACTGCCGTGCAAGGTACCTCCCAACTGTACTGTACACTGATTTACAGAGCATATGCGCAGCTGTGACTGATTTGCATAATCTAAGTATCCACATTTAAATCCGACTTATATACCTAATCGCGGGAAGAGGTTTTCCCACATAGTTGGCACTTCTTTTCGGAAATGAAATCAGGCTAACCCTACTATAGCAGGTGATTCTGTGAGTAACATCCCTAGTAGTAGTACTAGCGACACACCAAGATAATTTTTACGTCAGTTTGTGATACAGCCTGTCGTAGAGTTTGTTACGTAAATTACTTGCAGCTTTCATTATGACGGCGCGTTACGCGTCGAGATACGGCCGATAAAAGGCGTCGCTCAGATTGCTATTATCACTACTGGCGCCCGAGATAACGTCGTATCTACCCGGACAGCTATTTCTGCTCTCTTTGTTTCCAGAACGATCAGCTTGGCACTCTGTTAATTACATCACGTTGTTTGAAATTGGTTAGGGAGTGCATTTTGCATTCACAGAATTTATGAGAAAAGCTTGGAAAAATACAAATAAAGTCACGGCAGAGGCAGAAACCTCACTTTCACTCATACTTTATCAGTAAACTGCCAAAGAAACATATATAACTGCGTAATAGATTATGAGATAAGCAATCTATATATCGAAACTATATCGGTGCTAAGGGAAAATTTGTCAAACATCTAATCAAAAATGGTTCAAATGGCTCTGAGCACTATGGGACTTAACTTCTGAGGTCATAAGTCCCCTAGAACTTAGAACTACTTAAACCTAACTAACCTAAGGACATCACACACATCCATGCCCGAGGCAGGATTCGAACCTGCGACCGTAGCGATCGCGCGGCTCCAGGCTGTAGCGCCTAGAACCGCACGGCCACTCCGGCCGGCAACTTCTAATCCGCACGACACATGTATCTCATTTTAGAAGTGTCGCACCATTAAAGTTAATTACATGAATATGTCTGGAAGTCTCTCGGGTATGTAGCCGGATTCAAAAATGGCTCCGAGCACTATGAGACTTAATATCTGTGGTCATCAGTCTCCTAGAACTTAGAACTACTTAAACCTAACTAACCGAAGGACATCACATACATTCATGCCCGAGGCAGGATTCGAACCTGTGACCGTTGCAGTCGCGCGGTTCCGGACTGAGCGCCTAGAGCCGCTAGACCACCGCGGCCGGCTGTAGCCGGATTGATTGACATTCTACAACTATCACTCAATTCGACTGCATGCCCGAGAGACTGTCAAGCAGCATATTGGCCACACATTAATTACATAAATATATTTACCGCCATTGACGGTGTAGAGACAACTGAATATACTACATAAACTTACTTTGAAAACTTAGATGTGCAGCCCTAAATAGCTGTCACCTATGAATCTTACCCTTCTTCTTAAGACTAATTTCTATGGAAACAAGCCGTTGTAGCAGAAAGTACTGATCCCTCATGGTACACAAAACGGGTCAGATCGCTGTTGCAGAAGGAACGAAAAAAGCATGCCAAATTTTAAAGAACACAAAGTCCCCAAGAATGGTAAAGTTTCGCAGAAGTTCGAAATATAGTGCGTACGTCAATGCGAGATGCTCCTAATAACTTACACAACGAAACTCCGTCCCGAAATCTGGCAGAAAACCCAAAGAGATTCTGGTCATACATAAAGCACACCAGTGGCAAGACGCAATCAATACCTTCACTGCGCGATAACAACGGTGAAGTCACTGAGGACAGTGCCACTAAATCAGAGTTATTAAACACGGTTTTCCGAAACTCCATCATCAAAGATGACGAAGTAAATATTCCTGAATTCCAATCAAGAACATCTGCCAAGATGAGAAGCAAAGCAGGCAAGGCCTCCGGTCCAGACCGTATACCAATCAGGTTCCTTTCAGAGCATGTAGATGCAATAGCTTTATATTTAGCAATTATACTCGTATACAACCACTCGCTCACAGAAAGTTTGTAATGTTATGTGTGCCTCACTGCTTTTTTTTCTGTAACTAATTTGTGCCTGATTTTATTCTGAGAAGCTCAGTAATTTATGTAAATACCGAAAATGTAAATGTGATTCAAAAGGTCAGGTTCCTTTCAGAGTATGCTGGTACAACAGCTCCGTATTTAGTAATTAAATACAACCGCTCGCTCACAGAAATATCCGTACCTAAAGACTGGAAAATGGCTCATGTCACACCAATTCGCCATAAGGGATGTAGGAGTAACCCGCTGAATAACAGGCCCATATCACTAACGTCGATTTGCAGTAGGATTTTGGAACATATACTGCGTTCGAACATTATGAAGTACCTCAAAGAAAACGATTTATTGACACATAACACGGACTCAGGAAATATCGTTCTTGTGGAAAACAACTGGATCTTTATACTCATGAAGTAATGAATGCTATCGACAGGGGATGTCAAATTGATTTCATAGTTTTAGATTTCCAGCAGGCTTTCGACACCGTTCCTCACAAGCGTCTCCTAACCAAACAGCATGCCTGTGGAATATCGCCTCAGTTGTGCGACTGGAGTCTCGACTTCCTGTCAGAAAGGTCACAGTTCGTAGTAATAGACGGAAAGTCACCGGGTAAAACAAAAGTAACAGCCGGCGTTCCCCAAGGTAATGTTATAGGCCCTGATCTATATTGCCGACATAGGACACAATCTGAATAGCCGTCTTACATTGTTTGCAGATGATGCTGTTATTTACTATCGTGTAAAGTCATCTGACGACCCAAACGAATTGCAAAATGATTTAGATAAGGTATCTGTATGGTCCGAAAAGTGGCAACTGAGCCTGAGTAAAGAAAAGTGTGAAGTTATTCACGTGACTACTAAACGAAATCCGCTAAATTTCTATTACACGAGACGTCACGCAAATCTGAAAGCTGTAAATTCAGCTAAATACTTAGGCATTGCAATTACAAATAAACAGAATTGGAACTATCACATAGATAATGTTGTGGGTAGAGCAAACCCAAAACTGCGATTAATTGGCAGAACACTTAATAGACTAAAGAGACTGCTTACACTACACTTGTCCGCCCTATTCTAGAGTATTGCTCTGCGGTATGGGATCCGCATCAGGTGGGACTGACGGATGACATCGAAAAAGTACAAAGAAGGGCAGCTCGTTTTGTATTATCACGAAATAGGGGAGACAGTGCCACAGACATTATACGTGAATTGGATTGGCAATCATTAAAACAAAGGCGTTTTCCGTTGCGACGGGATCTTCTCATGAAAATCCAAACACCAGTTTTCTCCTCCGATTGCGAAAACATTCTGTTGGCACCCACCCACTTAGGGAGAAAAGATCAACGCGATGAAATAGGAGAAATCAGGGCTCACACAGAAAAATTTAAGTGCTCGTTTTTCCCGCGCGCCGTTCGAGAATGGTGCGGTAGAGAGGCAGCTTGAAGGTGGTTCATTGAACCCTCTGCCAGGCACTTTATTGTGAATAGCAGAGTAATCACGTAGATGTAAGAGTGGTAATACCATTTGGTAATTTTTTCCGTCTGCTTCGGTTGTAGCTGACACTGCCCTGATGAGGTTCCCTCGATGCCCTCAACTTACAATCTAGTTTGTTAAATTAATTTTATCTCGACTGAAAATGTGGGATTAACATGAAGAACGGAAATGATTTTTATGAAACCGGGAATGAGAGTATTTTTTATTTTGAAGAAAGTGAAATTCCAGAAATTCGCTTCCACGCTTATTGTATGATTTATTGAACTACAGGAATTATTGACCGACTAGTAGCAACTAGCGAGAGGGTCACTGACAATCATTGAGTCTTTCCGCGAGGCGACGTCTTTTGGGAATGGTTCGTGTAAGCAGTCTTAAGAGTTCGAGTAAGGCTATGATCTGCCAACAGCAATCACCTCTCCGGAAAGTTAATGAAGATGCTGCTGTAGTAGAAATATATTTGTTTCCTGCTGTTCGCCACCTGGTGCAAGCTTTTCTAGTCGCTGTCGTATCGAGTGTAACGGTCTGTGGTGAGTGCCTGTGGGGTTTTTATTGTTGAGTTTGTGCCGACGATCATGATGTCCGCCGTTCCGTGCCTACTTCTGTCAAACACCACTAAGGGGGATCCCGAACATAACAACTTCATCCGACAGATGTCGACTATCAACAGTATCGCATCCCTTTACTACGTAAACACAGTAGACAAATTTCGTACTTAATCCAGTGTACTGCTCAATTCCTGGTAGCCACCTCTCCTTCCTTTATACACATGAAATGTAATCGCAGTTGCTAATGCGGACAACCGTCAACTGTGTAAGGGAATGACAACAATGAAAATTTGTGGCGAACCGGGACTCGAACCCGGATTTCCTGCTTTATGCGAGAGGTTGCCTTAACCGCTTTGGCTATCCGTGCACGACTGACGGCCAGACCCAAACTTCCATATTCCGTCATTTCTGCTTCACTGTCTGTATTCGTACACTCCCGTGCAGGGGAGGACACACTAATTGAAAGTTGCTGCCTGGTATCGACGGATAAATACGATATTGCAGTGCTTGTATTATGTCCGAAGGAACATTGCGTCTTTTTTCTAAACAACACAGGCGCAGCGATGTCGTATTTTCCTTCCTTTGTATAGCAAATACTAATAACGAAAATTTGTTGTGCCGCCAGGATTCGGTTCGGCGACCTCTGTTCAGTAGCGCCGCACGGTTGTTTATTAGCGATATCCACTGCTTGTCGGAAAGTTTTCGGACGTTAAGCCATTCCATGCAGCGAGGGATTCGCATTACTCTACGAAGGTTTCTTGTATTTTCGTTACAACGCTGGCAGTTATAGCGTCAGACAGTCGTCCTCTACCAAGAGCTTTAGTGGGTCGAACAAAGACAGGCTGTCACTCATTGTTGCTTCGTTCTGGATTTTTCAGTAACATAGAATGACGCGCACCTCCGTAATGACAACGACGTAGTGATTCTCATAGGAAATTATCGTCGATGCTGTCTATTTAAAATTGATTTTCGCGGTCTCCTTCTTCTGAGAGAATATTTTGTCTCTCAATTTCTGAACAAATGACTACAGGCACTGTCTGCAAACAGAAAAAGCAATCGCTTCATGGCGTGATATTCATCCTGACGTGTGTCATGTGCACTCCACGAGACTCAGAGGGCCGTAGACACGGGTTCTCAGGTGGATCCATGTTTCTTGACTTCCGCAAGGCGTTTAATACAGTTCCCCTCAGTCGTTTAAGGAACAAAGTAAGAGCATATGCACTATCAGACCAATTGTGTGATTGAGTTGAAGAGTTCCTAGATACCAGAATGCAGCATGTCGTTCTCAATGGAGAGAAGTCTTCCGAAGTAAGAGTGATTTCAGGTGTGCCGCAGGGGAGTGTCGCAGGACCGTTCAAATGGTTCAAATGGCTCTGAGCACTATGGGACTTAACATCTGTGGTTGGTTGGTTGGTTTGGGGGAAGAGACCAAACAGCGAGATCATCGGTCTCGGGAAGGACGGAGAAGGAAGTCGGCCGTGCCCTTTCAAAGGAACCATCCCGGCATTTGCCTGGAGTGATTTAGGGAAATCACGGAAAACCTAAATCAGGATGGCCGGACGCGGGATTGAACCGTCGTCCTCCCGAATGCGAGTCCAGTGTGCTAGCCACTGCGCCACCTCGCTCGGTAACATCTATGGTCATCAGTCCCCTAGAACTTACTTAAACCTAACTATAAGGACATCACACAACACCCAGTCATCACGAGGCAGAGAAAATCCCTGACCCCGCCGGGAATCGAACCCGGGAACCCGGGCGTAGGACCGTTGCTATTCACAATGTATATGAATGATCTTGTGGATAACATGAAGGCTATTTTCGGATGATGCTGTAGTATATCGAGAGGTTGCAACAATGGAAAATTGCACTGAAATGCAGGAAGATCTGCAACGAATTGACGCATGGTGAAGGGAATGGCAATTGAATCTCAATGTAGACAAGTGCAATGTGCTGCGAATACATAGAAAGAAAGATCTTTTATCATTTAGCTACGATATAGCAGGTCAGCAACTGGAAGCAGTTAATTCCATAAATTATCTGGGAGGAGGAATTAGGAGTGATTTGAAAAAGGAATGACCATATAAAATTAATCGTCGGTAAAGCAGTTGCCAGACTGAGATTCATTAGAAGAATCCTAAGGAAATACGGTCCGAAAAGAAAGGAAGTAGGTTACAGTACACTTGTTCGCCCACTGCTTGAATACTGCTCACCGGTGTGGGATCCATGCCAGATAGTGTTGATAGAAGAAAGAGAGAAGATCCAACGGAGAGCAGCGCGCTTCGTTGCAGGATCATTTAGTAATCGCGAAAGCGTTACGGAGAAGATAGATAAACTCCAGTGGAAGACTCTGCAAGAGAGACGCTCAGTAGCTCGGTACGAGCTTTTGTTGAAGTTTCGAGAACATACCTTCAGCGAGGAGTCAAGCAGTGTATTGCTCCCTCCTGCGTATATCTCGCGAAGAGATCATGAGGATAAAATCAGAGAGATTAGAGCCCACACAGAGGCATACCGACAATATTTCTTTCCACGAACAATACGAGACTGGAATAGAAGGGAGAACCGATAGAGGTACTCAAGGTACCCTCCGCCACACACCGTCAGGTGGCTTGCGGAGTATGGATGTAGATGTAGATGTAGAACATTCTGTTTGTGTCAAGAAGAAAGTGCAGATGTCACATTTGGTGCTAAAATGTAGGAACACTCATGACACGTAAGTAGACTTTCCACATCCAAGATTTTATTAGACTGCTTAGAAGCTGCGAAGGTGCATTTCTGTTTCGTTGCGCCTATTCCATTGTGTGTTCGCTAGAAAAGAGAGAATTTTGCGTGCACCTGTTCCAGTGTAGCATGATCTCCGTCGTCCCTCGAACGAAGAAAGGATATTCTCGTCAGAGCTAATTTATGAATGCCAAAAGTTCGCTGCGGAAGACAGCATTTGTAGGTGGACAAGCGCGGGCGCTGCCACAGCTGACAGTGGGATGGAGACGTCGAACGAATGCGGAGAGCAGAAAGAGTTGCTCGGATCCTTCACACGGTTACTGCAAGGGCTATGGTGGGATTTGGATTTTACGCGTCAAAATGCGAGAGACTTGAAGAAGAAGAAAAAGGAAAATGAAGCTAGCTACAGTTCAGAACCTCACACGCTCAGAATGTATATAAAATATGAGGACAAGCAAATTACAAATACAAGAGGCTGACAGTATTAATTTCTTAGGACTACAACGTGATAACACATTCAGTTCCGAACACCAGAGAACAAGTTCAAATGGTTCAAATGGCTCTCAGCACTATGGTACTTAACATCTGTGGTCATCAGTCCCCTAGAACTTAGAACTAATTAAACCTAACTAACCTAAGGACATCACACACATCCATGCCTGAGGCAGGATTCGAACCTGCGACCGTAGCAGTCGCGCGGTTCCGGACTGCGCGCCTAGAACCGCTAGATCACCGCGCCCGGCAGAGAACAAGTGAAGCGGCGAAACTAATCTTGATTTTCGATGTGAATGCAGTACATAAACGTGATGTAAACATAAATACGCTGTCGTGCTTTGCTTGCTTTCGTTCCGCAAGGTTATAGATAGTGGTATAATGTTTTGGGATAGCTCATCAAGCCAAGCTAAACTTTTCCAAGCCTCAAAGCGAGTAAAACGGTTCATTTATGGCGTACAGTAAAGAACGTGCTACGGAAACCTGTGAAGAGACCTGGGAATGCTATCTACTGATTCTCACTATATTCTTTCCTTATTGTATATGCTAATAAACAATGTACCTGTGTTTCAAAGCAACACCCGAGTTCACGAAATCAATGCTAGGGATAAGCAAATTTATTTACTTTGGTCCATAAACAACACCATTATTCAGGAACATACATTTGCAGGAACGTACAATTTAAGAGGAGCCTAAAGGATTAATTTATAATTATCTCTCTCATTTCTGTCGACGAATACATTAGCACAATTAATTACAGTACATATATTAACAGTGTCACATTAACGCGAATGGTAAGCACACCTTAAGCGCAATAATGCAATCTTTGAAATTAAACTTTGCATACTGTTTTCCTTTAACGTTTGTCGAATGTTATAGCAAATGAATTATCTAATGCACTTTAAGCAAATGAATTGTCGTATGTACTTTAGTCTGTATATTTTTACATGTTTGTAACAAATGGAGTATTAATTTGCAGACAAGTTTTTTTAAAATTTTTAACCTATTTCACATTCTTGGCGACTACTGATTTTATCATATAAAGTTTAGCACACAAGTTCTTCTGTAAGCATTTACTACGTATGTTTTTCTGTCATATTCTACCCTCCCTATGCATCAGTGGAGCAAACAGCGTCATCTTACATAATGTGAAAACTGGCTGTGGTTCGTGGTGTTGATGGTAACGTTTATGGAGCAAACTGTAACTCATACTCTGTGGTTTGGCATGTTACATAAAAGGTTATTTCTCCATTACGATTGAAATAAGTTTATTACTACGCAAAAACATGCCGTAATGCTTTTCTGTCTAGATTATTGCTATTAAAGAAATCACACGCTGTGTTAGAGAAGTATTCGTACGTGAGTAAAATCTAGTTCAATGTTTAAGGTCACCGAAATTGCTACATTTTACTCATCGTATTCCTTATCTACTGGAATACATCACAGTTAAGGTTCTTATGCATGCAGTACCTGCTTTCCTTCTATATATCAGGACCATATATGATGCCATTATTGTTAGATCCGTGCTCATAGGGGTTACGTAAATTCAAAATAGATAAAAAGCTAAAGATTTTCTTTTCTAACTTATCTGCTTACTGAAACTACCTGGCAGCTTAAAGCTGTGTGCCGGACCGAGACTCGAACTCGGGACCTTAGCCTTTGCAGGCAAGTACTCTACTGGCGCAATTAAAGCCGTGAGGAGGGGACGTGAGTCGTGCTTGGACAACTTAGTCGATAGGACACTTACCTGCAAAAGGCAAAGGTCCCGACTTCGAGTCTCGGTCCGGCATACAATTTTAATCTGCCAGGAAGTTTCATATCAGCGCACACTTCGCTGCAGAGTGAACATTTCATTCGGATTATTTGGTAATTATATTAGTATTCGACATATTGCAGTGCGTGTGTATTCGGTTATGTATTCTCATCGTTCCTAAAAAGCATTCGGTGCTGTAGTCCATGGCCAAATACGGGAACGAACCAGCTAGATATGACGCCAAATGGAGTATTTTGTGAATGATTGTCTCAGGAGAGCCAAAGATAACCTGCGACATTATCCAGTGTAATCCAATGCCTTCGCAGATAAAGTTTCCTGTATTATAAGATTATCAGCGGGTAGAATTGTTCTGTGGGATAAATCAGCTGACACGGGAAGCCGATTCAGCACCCACTCTTGAGAACTACGTGTTGCGAGAGTAACGTGTGTTCCACGTTGTGACTATTATCAGAGAGCAAAAATATCCTAACAGTTTTTTTACCATTTTGTTGAAACGTTATTGGGAAAGACATTTGCGATCAGTATCAGTGTCATTCACTTTGCGACAGATCACAGAGTGGTTTTAAATTTCTTTCTACGGTCTTTCCTTATAGAAACAGTGTTTTCTGTAGCTAGAAAAGGACGAGGAACGAAATTGGCCATTGCCATTTCAAAGCAACGACTGATACCGCTTGAAAATGGAATAACATTCAAAAATTGGCCAATGGCGGAAATTAATAAGTACTGTCAAAGGCGGAAAATATTTTCATTTTAATTGAAACTTTAGATGAATATAGTATGCGTAATAGATTTTAAGCATAAGCAAGTTTTTCACACATCTCAAAGGTCATGACGTCACATCTCCTGAAATATTCGCCATACAATCATATAATTTTGTAGGTACTTTCAGTGATACAAGCTGACGAAAAAAATTTTAACACCAAAAAATAATCAATGGCAGGCAATAAAATTTCTGGAATACATTTGTCTACGTAACATTTTTAAGTAATTAACATTGAAAGATCACAGGCTAATGTAAGCTCGAGATGAGCCATTGAAAAGTTGATACGCTGGTGCATTAATAACCGCTGTAGCCGCCAGAATGTGTTGTACGTATGCGGGGTGTCAGTTTTTAGATGGAGTTCCATGCCTCTTGCACTTGGTCGGTCAATACAGGGATGGTTAGCTCTGTTTGTGGATGCTGCTTTAGTTATCGTCTGATGATGCCCCATATGTCTTCGATTGGAGACACATCTGGCGATCGAGCAGGCTAAGGCAACATGTCGACACTGTTGAGCACATTGGCTTACATTAGCAGTATGTGGGAGAGCGTTATCCTGCTCGAAAACCCCCCTGGAATACTGTTCAAGATGGCAGCACAACAGGTCGAATTACCAGACTGCCGTCCGCGGCTCGTGGTCTTGCGGTAGCGTTCTCGCTTTCCGCGCGCGGGGTCCCGGGTTCGATTCCCGGGGATTTTCTCTGCCTCGAGATGACTGGGTGTTGTGTGTCTTTCATCATCATTTCATCCTCATTCACTCGCAAGTCGCCGTTAAAGAACTTGTGGAGCGGCGGCCGAACCGCCCCGTGAGGGGTCTCGCGGCCACCAATGCCATACGCTCATTATTATTATTATTATTACCAGACTGAAGTACAAATCTGCAGTCGGGGTGCGTGGGATAACTTCGAGAGCGCACCTGCTGTCATACCAAATCGCACCCTAGACCTAACACCAGGTGTAGGACCCGTGTGTCTAGCACGCAGACACGTTGATTGCAGGCTCTCAACTGATCTCTTTCAAACCAACATACGGGCATCGCTGTCACCGATCCAGAACCAGCTTTCGTCAGAAAACACAACAGACCTTCACTCGGCCCCCAACAAGCTCTCACTTGGCACCACGGAAGTCGTAAATAGCGGTGGTTTGGGGTCAGTGGAATGCACATTCTACATCTACATCTACGAGATTACTCTGCTATTCGCAATGAAGTGCCTGGCAGAGGGTTCAATGAACCAACTTCAAGCTGTCTCTCTACCGTTCCACTCTCGAACGGCTCGCGGGAAAAACGAGCAGTTAAATTTTTCTGTGGGAGCCCTGATTTCTCTTATTTTATCGTGATGCACGTTTCTCCCTATATAGGTGGGTGCCAACAGAATGTTTTCGCAATCGGAGGAGAAAACTGGTGATGGAAGTTTCATGAGAAGATCCCGTCGCAACGAAAAACGCCTTTGTTTTAATATTGCCACTCCATTTCACGTATCATGTCTGTGGTACTGTCTGCCCTGTTTCGCGACAATACAAAACGAGCGGCCCTTCTTTGTACTCCTCGATGTCATCTGTCGGTCCCACCTGTTTCGGATCCCACACTGCACAGCAATAGTCCCGAATAGGGCGGACAAGCGTGGTGTAATCAATTTCTTTAGTAGACCTGTTGCACCTTCTAAGTGTTCTGCCAATGAATCGCAGTCTTTGGTTTGCTCTACCCACAATATTATCTATGTGATCGTTCCAATTTAGGTTATTTGTAATTGTAATCCCTAAGTATTTAGCTGAATTTAGAGCCTTCACATTTGTGTGACTTCTCGTGTAATCGAAAATTAGCTGACAGGACGGTAAATGACAGCATCATCTGCAAACAATCTAAGACGGCTACTCAGATTGTCTCCTATGCCGTTAAGATAGATCACGAACAATAGAGGGGCTATAACAGTTTCTTGGGGAACGCCGGATATTAATTCTGTTTTACTTGATGATTTTCCGTCTATTACTGCGAACTGTGACCTTTCTGACAGGAAATCACGAATCCAGTCGCACAACTGAGGCGATATTCCGTAATCACGCAGTTTGGTTAGAAGACGCTTGTGAGGAACAGTGTCGAAAGCCTTCTGGAAATCTAAAAATATGGAATCAATTTGACATCCCCTGTCGATAGCACTTACTACTTCATGAGTATAAAGAGCTAGTTGTGTTTCACAAGAACGATATTTTCTGAATCCGTGCTGACTATGTGCCAATAAATCGTTTTCTTCGAGGTACTTCATAATGTTCGAATACAGTATATGTTCAAAAAAACCATACTGCAAATCGACGTTAGTGGTATCGGCCTGAAATTCAGCGCATTACTCCTATTTTACTTTTTGGGTATTGGTGTGACTTGAACAATATTCCAGTCTTTAGGTACGGATCTTTCTGTGAGCGAGTGGTTGTACATAATTGCTAAATACGGACCTATTTTATCAGCATACTCTGAGAGGAACCTGACTGGTATACAATCTGGACCGGAGGCCTTGCCTTTATTATTTATAGCATTACAGGGCGTCTCGCTCGGAGCTGTCCTTGAAGCAACTGATGTATAGCAGTTCGTTGTGTGACTGTGGTGGCAACTACTGCTGGAATTGCTCCCGCAGATGCCGTATGATGCTCCTGGGCCATACGCCGAACACGATGGTCTTCCCTCTCGGTAGTGATACGTGGCCGTCTGGAGCCCGGTCTGCTTGCGGCCGTACATTCTCGTGACGACTGCAGCGAGCAGTCAGTCATGTACAGTGGCGACATTCCTGCCAAGTCTTTCTGCAGTACCGCAGAAGGAACACGAGCTTCCCGACACGACCTGTTTCAAATTTAGTGAGGCACTGATAACGGTGTCTTTGCCGCCTTAAAGGTATTCTTGGCTAACATCTGCTCCAATCTCAAAGGTAACGAATGCCTACGACCGTTACAGCATGCATTTAAAGCAAACCTGATCCTCATGGTCTCACTACTAGCGCCACTCTTATGTGACTGGCGCGAAATCTGAATAAACGGCATGTTTCAGATGAAGAAACACGCCTACCAACTTTCATTTATTTCGCACAGTTCCTTCTTGGTTTTGCGATTTTTTTCCGTCAGCTTATGTTGATACTGAAACTTCCTGGCAGATTAAAACTGTGTGCCCGACCGAGACTCGAACTCGGGACCTTTGCCTTTCGCGGGCAAGTGCTCTACCATCTGAGCTACCGAAGCACGACTCACGCCCGGTCCTCTCAGCTTTACTTCTGCCAGTATCTCGTCTCCTACCTTCCAAACTTTACAGAAGCTCTCCTGCGAACTTTGCAGGATTAGCACTCCTGGAAGAAAGGATATTGCGGAGACATGGCTTAGCCACAGCCTGGGCGATGTTTCCAGAATGAGATTTTGACTGTACAGTGGAGTGTGGGCTGATATCCTTTCTTCCGGGAGTGCTAGTTCTGCAAGGTTCTCAGAAGAGCTTCTGTGGAGTTTGGAAGGTAGGAGACGAGGTATTGGCAGAATTGAAGCTGTGAGGGCGGGTCGTGAGTCGTGCTTGGGTAGTTCAGTTGGTAGAGGACTTGTGCACAAAAGGCAAAGGTCCCGAGTTCGAATGTCGGTCCGGCACACAGTTTTAATCTGTCAGGAAGTTTCAGTTGAAGATTATTTGGACACTTTATTTCTTAAATAAAAATAAACATAACTTGATTCTTGTGCTTCATGTGCCTCCTACATACAAGTACTTTACTGTCTGAGTATTCGCAGAACGCAGGGTAAGTATCGGGCTCCTATTACTCACAAAGCAAACTCCTCATCGCAGCCTTTTGAGATTTAGTGGTAAGATGGCCCAGTAGATAGCCCGTCAAAATCTGAACACAGACCAAACATGAACACAGGAAGAATGTGTACTGAACTGTGGAAAAACGGCGAAATAGTAACAGCGAACGGTCCAAGCTCAACAAGCGTGATATTGAGCGTAGGTAAATAGCTGCGACGTCCTGGTTAAGTGATCACGGTGTTGGACTATGAAACGGATGAGCTGCGACGAGAACTCTCTTGTGTCAATCTTTTTTTTTTCACAACATTATGAACTGTTCTGTCCGTCTGTTGACTGAAATGTTTGTTCAAAAATGGTTCAAATGGCTCTGAGCACTATGGGACTTAACATCTGAGGTCATCAGTCCCCTAGAACTTAGAACTACTTAAACCTGACTAACCTAAGCACATCACATACACCCATGCCCGAGGCAGGATTCGAACCTGCGACCGTAGCAGTCACGCGGTTCCGGACTGACGCGCCTAGAACCGCACGGCCACCACGGCCGGCGAAATGTTTGTTGTCTCTCTGTAGTCCTGGCAGTTGTCTTTCTATACTAATAGAATGGAAGTCATGGTGGTAAACGAAATGATCGGGAGGCCCCATCCGGGGAGTTCGGCCGCCGTATTGCAAGTCCTTTTTAGTTGACGCCACTTCGGCGACTTGCGAGTCGATGATAATGAAATGAGGATGAAGGACATACAACACCCAGTCACCTCGAGGCAGAGAAAATCCCTTACCCGCCGGGAATCGAACGCGAGACCCCGTGCGCGGAAAACGAGAACGCTACCGCAAGACCAGGAGCTGCGTAGGTCAGGCTAGTAAGCATACGTCACTGTCGCGAGTAAACGTGGTGAATAGTGTGAATAGTGAGAGCAGGCGAGCTGTCATATAGACGTCTGACAGAAATGAAAACAACAAACAAACGGTTGTGAACTGTGTTACAACAAAGGAATTCAAGAGTCCAAACTTTCAAAACAGAACGCGACTTCAAAATCGTTAAAAATGTATGTTTTGACTGAGCACAGAGAAATTGTGTGATTGTGAAACTGTTGCGTTCATTTGTTGCAGCTTACGTGACATTACCGTTTTTTCATCATTCCCCTGTGAGTGATCACGTTCACATTCATACGAACACCTAAATCGGGCAAGGAGGCATATCTCACTCACTTACCGGTCGTACAAATTAGGTGCGGCGATAAGAGATTCCTATCATATGACACAAGCACTCTCACTAATGCCGTGTATGACACATGAGACGTCTTTTTCGGTGGAGGATTCGGTTGACTTGTCGCCTTGTCATCAAACGTTCGCGGTTCCCATTCGAAAGTCACTTCCTTTCGGCTACGAACAGAGAAGTTGTGCAGAATCAACTGTCGTTAGAGGTACCTTCCCTACACTTCGCTGTTGGAAACAGACGTTACACCACGACACAAACACAAATCTGAATACAGCGAACAGCGATTTAAAAAAAAAAAAATTGCCACCAGGGAGGATCGAACAGGGCTCGCCCTCTTGGCAGCCGAACACCGTGACAAGCAAATCGCGACGTCATTGCAGAGCAGGGTCGTTCTGTATTGCACTGCTTGTCCTTCGACCGTTCACTGTTTCTATTTTGCTTTTTCTTCACAGTTCAGTACACCTAGGGTTGCCATACGTCGCGGATTTCGCAGACTGTCCGCGATTTTATGCTCGAAGACGGGTGTCCTGGACGAAGAGGAAAATGCCCACGAAAAAAAGTGGCTAACTGGAAAGTGGAAAAAAGTGGGAAAAAGAACTGCTTGCTATTGTGCAGTACTATTTCTCCATTCCAGTGCATAATGCCAATATGGAGAGAGTGTTTTCCCTAGTGAATGCACAATGGACAAAAGAAAGAAACAGGCTAGCTTTAACATCAGTCAATGCAATGCTTCAAATGCAATATAACATGAAAAACACAAATTGCACAGATTGTCATAGACTGATTCAGAATCGGACCGCGTTTCTTTCTTCTGTCCAGGGCTCAGAGAAATATGATTGGTTTAAAGCATAAAGTGAAGGTATATATCAATTGTAGTAGCATGATTGTGTACATGTTAATAATTTGTGTTCAGTGCTTTAATTAAAAACTTGTTTAATGTCAGTTGCAATCAATTTTCTTCATCATTGACCACTCCTTTATACACACCATTAATGCTTGGATAAATTTTCCTTGTTAATTACAACTTCTTTGCTGACAGAATTACTGCTTGAATTATGGTAATTACGAAGATTTGGCTGACGTGGAGAAAGGTGAAAGGACATTGTGTGATTCCAGGTTTCAACCACATCTTCGTAATTACCACGGTAAAGTAATGATGAAGATTCAACTGAAATGCAAACCAATGGTCACTTCCACAACATATCGGTCCGCGATTCAACCACATATTTATAATCACCGAATTTTGTCCTTGCTTTTCGTCCTTGGATTATGACAACCCTAATGTACACCTTCTTCCTGTTTTCATGCTTGATCAGGGTTTGATGGGCTGTCCACTGAACCCTCTCACCACTAAACCTGAGGTGGGTGTGATGGGGAGCTTCCTTTGTCAGTGCCGATGACCCCGAAATCTGCGACCACACTGGGGCCAATCACCCATGGGGGCTGGTTAAATCAGCGCTGACGGGGGGGCGCTGAACTCTGTCTTCTTAGAGGTGTGGCGCTGCCCGCTCTTTCCACAGGCGCGCCGGTCAGCGCCTTCATGATGCCGTTTTCCGGCGCTGCGCTGGTCGGTGTGCACTCGATGCTTTAGGACTGCACTTTTCACTACATGAAGTACGAAAATGAGAGTAGCAATAAATTTGTTTTTCTTTCCTCAATTGTGTAGGGCGGGGGGAGCGGGTGTCAGTGATAAAAAGTTTCGAACAGAGTTGTGAGCCTATGACCGGGAAGATACCGGAGTACTTGCAAACTGCAAGCTAAGGTCAGCTGGCTGAATTAGGGTAGTGCGTCGTGGTGGTCGTCTGATTCTTGGCCTCGTGAACTGCAGCACGCTGTAAGGTTGCATCTGCAGCGCAACCCGTATTAAAGCACACCAGCCGCGCGGTCTGGAGCATCTTACCACGGTTCGCGCGGCGCCTCCCGTCGGAGGTTCGACTCCTCCCTCGGGCATGGGTGTGTGTGTGTGTGTGTGTGTGTGTGTGTGTGTGTGTGTGTGTGTGTGTGTGTGTGTGTGTTGTCCTTAGCGTAAATTAGTTTAAATTACATTAAGTACTGTGTAAGCCTAGATACCGATGACCTCAGCAGTTTGGTCCCATAGGAACTTACCACGAATTTCCAAAAAAAGAACAGCACTTTACGAACTGCTTATTGTCCACGATACCGTGGAGTATTTCACCAGTACAGCTAAACTTCCCACAATGGGAAAATCTTTGAATGGATACGTGGCGTTCCCAGGAATATGAAACATAAGTGGTGCATTTCTTCTGTTACCTAAAGTGACTTGTTTACTCTTGGTTGTGTTTGGGTGTATTCCCTTTATGAGACTGGATTTCATACTGGCTGTTTCGAGGTTTCATTTTCGAATTCTTGTGGCTTTGCTCATATATGGAAATTTGCTCAGAGCTCGTGTAATGTAATTTAATAAAATTTTAAATTTAATATATCTGCTTTGATATCTTTTAATAAAGTGACGTCAAAACGAAAGAGAAATAACTTATAATACTATGAACAGTGTAAAGTATTTTTAATTTAGCCTGACGCGGATCAGCAATCAGCAAACTAGCTCAGTACACAGGGTGCTTACGGGATTATAAATAAATCATCACAGATATTCCCCACTGTACGTATATTCAAATTATAGTTAAAACTCATGTACTTACAGCACCCGATAATATTTCGTATGTCAGTTCAATGTGAAGGCATGCAACCCATAACTCAAGATCGTGGTTTCGTCTCGAATACCAATATAAGATAACAAGCCTGAACTTTTGCAGATGAAATCTTATACTAGAACTAGAATCCTGTGACCAGGCCTTCCTGCCTAGGATATTATCCCGCAACCTTGAGAAAATCTGAAAGTGAAATATATTAAAGTATTCGTAGCGGCCACATAGCTCGTAGAATCTGAAAGAAAGTTTAGTGTCCCAACCGGCGGCACGTCTCGAAGATGAGCTGAAAGAAAATTACTAATTATTTTCTAGTACGGCGCTTAACAATGATCAATATTCCGTTAAGGCCACGTCTACTCAGGACAAGAAAGGTTGAAGAATATACATTAGTGAATACCGTACACAAATTTTAAGTTATGAACAACTATAGTTTTTCGTCGTTTTCAACAAGATGAACTTCAGACAATCGCTCTGTTCTCTTCAAGTCCAATAACAGAAGAAGACGACCAAAGAATAGAGAGTTCAGACACAGAATCTCTAATGTCCATGGACATTACTATATAATGCATTTGTTTACTCGCTGGCATGCTTAGCCAGCTACTCATACAATAACTATCGATACATTGCATTTACACACTTCAAGTTCATGACCACCTCAGGAGATACGGTACACTCGCAAGCAGCACTTCCCGTTTGGTAGTGGCCGCTACTGACGTAACTAGCCAGACGTTTGGGCTTGTGATAATGAATGCGGACGTAGGGCGTTAGTGTTGTACGGCCCATTTGTAAAAAGTGGTATCTTGACATAAGTTTTAACTTGGTTCTTGCTGTATTAAATTGGTTTAATATTATGGACCGCAGTGGTGACCATGGAGTGTGACGTATAATTTTAATGCATTATTTTTTAAGAAGTATCTAGTTGTGTTTTGTAGTTTGGTCTTATATCTACCGAATTGTCTTGGGGTTTTTAGAATGTAGGTGGGACTCCTCGTGATAGCAACCTTATGAGGCGTTGTTTTAAGTAATTTTATTGATACTCTTGTTATATGTTGAACCTTGATCTGTGTTAGTTTTGTTTTGATGCATGTTGTCCTGTACATAATAATTATTTTATGGATTATGGTTCGTGGATTTGTTAAAGTATTCTGAAAAGTTTAACTACGAGTTGGGTCTGAGTTATCATTTCGGTATCTGGGGTGGGGCTAGAAGGAAATAAACAGCCACAGGTGCAAGTTATTTCGATAAAAATTGTAATCTTCTGTCTTGGCCGATGTTAATGTCGTTTATTTTTCAGATGACCAGTGTCATGTTCTTGTGCAACCTGTAACTGAGTCACCTCCTGTCTAAGCAGCTGCCACTGCTACTCATTGTATTATTGTCTTTATGTAAATTTTTTTGCTCTATACCTTGGCATATGTTTTGTTCCTTAAAGGTTTTATCAACAAACTGTTGGTGTTTAATTAATAAGTGTTTGAGTTGTCATTCTGCACTTTAATCAATCAGACTTCGCCTCGCTGCGCCCTGTGGTACAGAACGTACATTCTCTTCCTCAAATTAAGTCCTACACAGAGTTATTTGAGCGAACAATGCCTTCTTTGCCGGTGATTGTCTGGTCTTATATCTACCGAGATGTCCTCTTTGCTTCGTTCTTCAGGTGCTATTTTGCTTCCAAGACAGTAGAATTTCTGTGGTTCGTCTACTTTGTGGCCTCGCGGCATGAAAGCCGAGAAGATTTTAATCCACTCTGCCGTCGCGAAAGACTCTGAGGACACAAACTTTGATATTAAGTTCAGAAGGGTAACTTATTTATGGTATTTCTTATGACATTCATTTTTCTTCGGTTTACTCAGTCCATAGCGTTTGCTCATTCCATTCAATAGGTCTTGCAAATCACCCTCACTTCCACAGGGAATAGCAATGCCATGAGCCAAATTTGGCATTCACACATCCTTTAACACTGAATTTGATCCCACTCCTGAACCATTCTTTTATTTCCGCCATTGCTTCGTAGATGTGAGGGTTGAACAGTAGCGGCAGAAAAATACATCCCTGTCCTTACCTTTTCTAACCCTAGCACTTCATGTTTGTTCTTCAGTTCCCATTTTTTCCTCATGGTTCTTCTACAGATTTGTGTGTTACCCGTCTCTCTTAGCTTACACCTATTTTCCAGAGAATTTCGGACAGTTTTCTTCGTTTCACATCGTCGAACGCTTTTTATAGGCCTACAGGTTCTCTGAACTTGATGTGGTTTTTCTCAAGCCGTGTTTCCATTATCAAACGCAACGTCAGAACTGTCTTTCTGATGCCTTTGTCCTTCTAAAGCGGAAGTGATCGTTATCTAACAAAGATTGTTTTCTTTTTTATTCTTCTGTTTATCTTTCTTGTTAGCAAGCTGATTGTCCGATAGTTCTCGCGTTTATCTGTCCTTAATACCTTCGGGATTGTGTGGATGAAATTTTTGAATATCCAGTAGAGAATAGCAGATGTATAGTAATGAAATTATCGTTTTCTTCCCGAATTTTGACATTTTTCTAATACTACCTTTTCTAATTTACAGCTAATTTTATTTGCAGCGGTTACTTCCAAAAGTGAGAGAGTATGAATATCAGTAACTCTGAATTTGGCGCATGATTTATTTTTCTTTGTGATTGTAAATAACAGGGCTCAGTGACCAGCAAGTTAAAATAAGAATATAATTACATGTATACATTTTTTCTTATCCGTATTTTCTGGTATTTGGAAATTTGTGGTAAGTTCTGTGGGACCAAACTGCTGAGGTCATCTAGGCAGGTTCGAATCCTGCCTCGGGCATAGATGTGTGTGATGTCCTTAAGTTAGTTAGGTTTAAGTAGTTCTAAGTTCTAGGGGACTGATGACCTTAGAAGTTAAGTCCCATAGTGCTCAGAGCCATTTTGATTTTTTGGTGAGGTCATCGGTCTCTAGCCTTACACACTACTTACTCTAACTTAAACTAATGTACGCTAAGGACAACACGCACTCACACACCGATGCCCGAGGGAGGACTCAAACCTCCGACAGAGGGAGCCACGCGAACCGTTTCAAGACGCCCCAGACCGCGCGGCTGCCCCGCGCGGCTTTTTCTGGTATGTTCAAACCTGACAGGTAAATATTTGTAAAATCCACGTACATGCACCGTGTTAAGTATGACATTCAAATCAAAATCGCACTGGATCTCATTTACCTCCATTTCTTTTTGATTAGATACTGATCAAAATTATTGAAAAATTTGGAGGAAACAGCGGTTAAGTGTCTTCCAAATTTTAAAATCTGCACAGTTTGTTACAAATTCAGTTCTCAGGCTTACAAAGTTCCTGTTTATTTCGAAAACGACGCAGTTTCACTTGAACTGGATTTATTTGTGTTGCATGTAACACTCTTAATTCTTCAGCTACTTTTCGCAAAGTATTAATTTGCCTTTTTTATGCCTTAACTTGCTCACATATATACATAATCACATAATATTTTCCTTACAGTTGTAAATTTGACATTGAATTGGACAACAGATTTCCCTTTATCAACTATGAAAGATAAGTTTTCCGTCTACATGGCGTCAGAAACAGGGTTGTGTCCTCATTTTACCTAATTAAGAACTGAGATATTTTCCTCTAAACCTTCGAACTGTGTAAGAATCCAGAAGAACTATAACCGACTTTGCTTGGTGCAGTAAATATTCTCTATTTGATTCACTTACAAAAAGCAGAGAACTGTCGCTGATTTAATCCTCGAGATACAATTAAATTAATTATTTTTGAGAGATCTCAGTATAAGTTGCGTGGTTATTACATTATCACGTAATACTTCTTTCTACTATAACTTTATCTTGGAACTCTTTCATTTGGTCCGTGTTTCTGATGTTATTGTTCTTCTTACTACAATTTTTCGAGTTGTAGAAATACACTCGTGCTCAAAAATTAAGGATAATTACTGAATGTCGTGCCACATATCGTGGCACTACACAAAACTGACGCTAATAGCATAGGCGCACACGCGACACAGATCAGTAAGTCCACGGTATTGGTGATATGTTGAGAAAACCGTCCCGAAACATATGTGCTACAAAACGCCACTGTTTCCTGCGCATGTACCCCAACATCGATATGGGATACGATCAGCATTCACACGTACACAGGCCGCACAACTGGTTGGCATACTATGGTTCAGGTGGTCGAGCAGCTGCTGAGGTATAGCCTCCAATCCTTGCACCAGTGCCTGTCGGAGCTCCTGAAGTGTTGTAGGGGTTTGAAGACGAGCAGCGATACGTCGACCGAGAGCATTCCAGACGTGGTCGATGGGCTTTAGGTCTAGAGAACAGGCAGGCCACTCCATTCGCCTGATATCTTCTGTTTCAAGGTACTCCTTCACGATGGCAGCTCGGTGGGGCTGTGCGTTATCATCCATCAGGAGGAAGGTGGGACTCACTGCACCCCTGAAAATTCGGACATACTGGTACAAAATGACGTCCCGATACACCTGACCTGTTACAGTTCCTCCGTCAAAAACATGCAGGGGTGTACGTGCACCAATCATAATCCCATCCCACACCATCAAACCACGACCTCCATACAGGTCCCTTTCAAGGACATTAAGGGACTGGTATCTGGTTCCTGGTTCACGCCAGATGAAAACCCGGTGAGAATCATTATTTAGACTATACCTGGACTCGTCCGTGAACATAACCTGGGACCACTGCTCCAATGACCACGTACTGTGTTCTTGACACCAGGCTTTACGGGCTCTCCTGTGACCAAGGGCCAGTGGAATGCACCTTGCAGGTCTCCGGGCGAATAAACCATGTCTATTCAGTCGTCTGTAGACTGTGTGTCTGGAGACAACTGTTCAGTGGCTGGACTAAGGTCCCGAACAAGGCTACCTGTAGTACTCCGTGGCCGTCTGCGGGCATTGATGGTGAGATATCGGTCTTCTTGTGGTGTTTTGCACTGTGGACGTCCCGTACTGTAGCGCCTGGACACGTTTCCTGTCTGCTGGAATCGTTGCCATCATCTTGAGATCACACTTTGTGCCACACGGAGGGCCCGTGCTATGACCTGCTGTGTGTGACCAGCTTCCAGTCGCCCTAGTATTCTGCCCCTCATAACGTCATCAATATGTGTTCTTTGAGCCATTTTCAACACACAGTCACCATTAGCACGTCTGAAAAGTCTGCACACTTACTCGCTGCACCGTACTCTGACATGCACCAACACACCTTTGCATATATGGACTGCTGCCAGCGCCCCCGTGCGACGACCGCAGGTCAAATGCACCGCATGGTCGTACCCCGAGGTGATTTAAACCCGCAAACCGCCCACCAGAGCGTTGTTTCACCATGTATCAATATTATCCTTAATTTATGAGCATGAGTGTAGTTACATGCATAGTTACGGCAGTTAATTTTGAGGGAGATAGATTGTATTTTTCCATACGTCAAAAACAGAGTCTGTGGTGTCACCGCCAGACACCAC
This sequence comes from Schistocerca serialis cubense, assembly GCF_023864345.2. NCBI lineage: Eukaryota > Metazoa > Arthropoda > Insecta > Orthoptera > Acrididae > Schistocerca > Schistocerca serialis. Next base: position 605,312,513 of record NC_064643.1, read on the forward strand.
ACTTGCTAGGTGGTAGCCTTTAAATCGGCCGCGGTCCGTTAGTATACGTCGGACCCGCGTGTCGCCACTGTCAGTGATTGCAGACCGAGCGCCGCCACACGGCAGGTCTAGAGAGACTTCCTAGCCCTCGCCCCAGTTGTACAGACGACTTTGCTACCGATGCTACACTGACAAACTACGCTCTCATTTGCCGAGACGATAGTTAGCATAGCCTTCAGCTACGTCATTTGCTACGACCTAGCAAGGCGCCATTACCAGTTTATATTGAGATTATTATTGATGTATCAACTACGTACTTTATTTGCTACTATTAATTCCCTTAACTGTTCCAACCTCACGCCAGTTTGCGTGAGCTAAACGCGTGCCTTTCGGCTACCGGTCATAGTGGATTGGCTGTCTGGCCAGTCCACAACAGAGTCAAATGTTTTTTATGCTGTGATAATTTCAATAATTCCTCAATAATATTGAAATCTGTGTTGGAAGTACGAGTGGTCACAGCTAACTGGGCTAAGTCCACGATGTCTGTTCTCTCGTCATAAGAAATAAACAATACCATCGAAACTTTTGTATTTTGCTTCGATATGAATGCTTGAGTGTTCCGCTAAATCGGTCATCTTTGTCCGCAACTTTATGTAGAGACACGATCACTTACAAAGCCATCTCATATTATGGGTAAATACACTTTGCAGTGTACGTGAGACATTTCTTATTGTTATAAGATTCAGTAAAAGGCTTTGCGCCGGCCGCGGTGGTCTCGCGGTTCTAGGCGCTCAGCCCGGAGCCGCGCGACTGCTACGGTCGCAGGTTCGAATCCTGCCTCGGGCATGGATGTGTGTGATGTCCTTAGGTTAGTTAGGTTTAAGTAGTTCTAAGTTCTAGGTGACTGATGACCACAGATGTTAAGTCCCATAGTGCCCAGAGCCACTGGAACCATTTGAAAAGGCTTTGCGTGTTTAGGCGCAGTTCAAGTGAAACTGCGTCATGACTGGAATAAGCAGAAAACTTAAGCCTAAGAACTGAATCTGCGACAAAGTGTGCATCACATGGTTTGTGACACAAACATGAACTGATACTATTTCAGGGCCGACTTCAGTTCTTCCAACTTTTCTTCGCATAAGTCCCACGTAGCTACATTTTGATTTGTACTGTTGATAATTTTGGTTAACGTCGTAAGGCTTTAGGACATTAAAAAGATTACTATACATTTAGGAGACACTGATCACGCTGTCGCGCAGCAGATGGTGAGAAAGTAAAGTGGCTGGTGTTATTTAGGTGGAAATTTCTAACAATATGTTAATCAGATTTATTAAACAGTATAACGTCTCAGACCGCATGTAGGAGAAGGGAGAAACAAGGAGAGACCGCTCAGTTCATGAAGTAAGACTAGAGCCCTAATACAATAACGTAATACACTTTGAAATACTTGCTGGAATTAATCCGTTTTAGAATAGAGGGGTCACAAATTAATATGTCGAAGTGACAACACACACATAGAAGACAACGAGGATACCCAGTAACGGACCTTAGTTCAGTTCCGAATAAAAATGCACCTAACCAAGGTTGACATCTCAAGTAAACATAAGAGAGACAACACAAATAGACACCATCAACAGTATGGCACCAACCATACGAAGGGCTTATTTCAGTAGTGGTACAAGTCCATTACCTCCACTTTTCTGCCTATAATGCTTCTGAAATTAATGATCCAAACAAACAGAAAGAAAGGTTCAACTCTAGCAAGAAGCCATATGTTTGAATATTTCTGGTATCTCAACTGCAGATTTTTCAGCGCTCATATAACTTTGGGACTCAGTATCTCAAAATGAACAAAAATGGACTTGTACCACTATTGAAATAAGCCCTTCATATGTGCACCTGTAGCAACTGAGCCGAAAAAAAAAAAAACAGAAAAAAATCGTCCTGAGATCAATTCAATCAAATAGAACTCTCCATTGCCAATTCCAGGCATCGCAGCAACCTCGTTGTGTTTCACAAACGTAATCTCTTGGTGACTTACACTGAGGTGATAAAAGTCGTGGGGTATCGATAGGGAAATACACAGATGGCAGTAGTATTTAAACTTCAAGCATTGTCTCTCACCATGGACAACGCAGTAGCCGACGGCCTTTAATTGACCCAAGAGCAGCGACGTTCGCGTAGAGTTGTCAGCGCTAACAGACAAGAAGGAATTCGTGAAATAACCGCAGAAACCAATGTGGAACGTACGACGAGCATATCTTTTAGGACAGTGCTGCGATATTTGGCTTTAATGGGCTGTGGCAGCAGACGACGACGCAAGAGCCTTTGCTAACAGCGCGGCATCCCCTGAGCGCTTCAAAAATGGTCAAATGGCTCTATGCACTATGGGACTTAACATCTGAGATCATGAGTCCCCTAGACTTAGAACTACTTAATCCTTACTAACCTAAGGACATCACAGACATCCATGCCCGAGGCAGGATTCGAACCTGCGACCGCAGCAGCAGCGCGGTTGCAGACAAGCGCCTAGAACCGCTCGGTCACAGCAGCCGGCTGCAGTGCCATGGCCAAGGCTCTGAGCACTATGGGACTTAACATCTATGGTCATCAGTCCCCTAGAACTTAGAACTACTTAAACCTAACTAACCTAAGGACATCACACAACACCCAGCCATCACGAGGCAGAGAAAATCCCTGACCCCGCCGGGAATCGAACCCGGGAACCCGGGCGTGGGAAGCGAGAACGCTACCGCACGACCACGAGATGCGGGCGGCTGCAGTGCTTCTCCTGGGTTCGTGACCATATCGCTTGGACCCTGGACGACTGAATAACCATGACCTGCTCAGATGATTCCCGACTTCACTTGATAAGAGCTGATGGTAGGGTTGGAGTGTGGTGCAGACCCCACGAAGCCATGGACCCAAGTTGTCAACAAGGCGCTGTGTAAGCTGGTGGTGGCTCCAAAATGATGTGGGCCGTGTTTACATGGAATGGAATGGGTACTCTGGCCCCAGTGAACCGATCATTGACTGGAAATGGTTATGTTCGGCTACCTGGAGACCATCTGCAGCCATTCATGCACTTCATGTTCCCAAACAACGATGGAAGTTTTATGAATGACAATGTGCCATGTCACTAGGCCACAATTGTTAGCGAGTGGTTTGAAGAACACTCTGGACAGTTTCCGGGGAATGATTTGGTCTCCCATAACGCCCGACATGAATAACCATCGATCATTTACGGCACATAATCGAGAGGCTAGTTCGCGCACAACATCCTGCAACGGCAACAGTTTTGCAATTATGGACGGCTATAGAGCCAGCCATTTCTGCAGGGGGCTTCCAACGACTTGTTAAGTCCATTTCACATCAGGTTACTGCAGTACGCCGAACAAATGGTGGTCCGACATGTTACTCGGACGTGTCCCATGAATTCTGTCACCTCAGTGTAAGTAGGCTAGAACTGACTCAACCGTTTGCATCACAATATAGCACTAGATGCCACAAACACATTCCCTTCTAACTGTAGTAGTAGAAAACGCTCTACAACAGGGGTGTCCAACGCGCTGCCAGCGGGCCGCATGCAAATATCAGTGTGACCCGTGCTGTGAGCATCTACTACTCGACCAGAAAAACTATTCCATCTGTGCAGTGTTATGATAAATTGAGTATTTTCAATCGGAAACTGCCGCAACATGACGCTATTGTCTACTTGGTCCATCCCCCTTCTTTCCTTTTCTCTTTTTTTTTTGGAGTTATTGTTAGTACTGTTACGTATCTTACGTGCGGTCCAAAAATACTCTTCTCCTTCCAGTGTGGATCAGGTAAGCTAAAAGCTTGGGCAGCCCTGCTCTACGGCAAGCACTTCCTCGCTCCCAGCTGCGTCGTATCCTCTGGCTGGGCGAAGCCAAACACCGACCAGCAATCCACAATCAGCCTCAGTCCTTAATTCATCCAGCTGGCTCGCTGTTCCGCCACGCTATATGCTTCATCTCCAGGCGGCCGCTTCCATGCTGAAACCTCTTAGATGAGCTCGCTTTCGCTGGCTGATATCCAATGTCTCCTCACGCTGACGAGGAATGCGACCACTGCGTCCTCCCTCTCTATAGGGCGCCTAACATGGGCCGACCCCTGAGCAAACTACCGCAGAAACTTCAGCAAGCTGTATCAGCACGCTATGCTGGGCCCGGCGCCATCCACCGTGGCTCCAAGTAGACGTAGCCCATTCCGTTTCCGTCGCCAGACTCCCCACCACTCTGACTCCACGCCACTTCTCACCTCGCCGTGCTTACCTATCTCACAGAAACGCGTGCCCTCTGACGTGACCAAACTGCAAGGGCAGTGCTGGCTAAACAGCTGCGCATGGCGCAAATTTAACCGTGCCACGAATTGCTAATTCACGAGACAACTGCGCATGTGTTTCCAGCTCAGTAGTTGTACTGACAGATTTTAACGGGTTATGTAAGGTGGTACGACGACATAACCAGGATGTGTGTTCCACTCTTTTATTTTACATTTGCATTTGTGCTGAACTCATATTACGGACACTACTTCGTGTTGTGTGAGTAGGTCATAGCAAGCTATAAGCTCAACACGATGTGATGTAGGTTGATATGCCCAACGTAGCGAAATGTCTAATGAAATAAATTATTTATCTCAAAATAAAGAAACAGTCCATCCAGGAAAAGTCTTCTTTTAAGTGTATTCTTATGTCTTCTTTTAAATGTTCTCTTAGTTAAAAGCAAAAATACTTCCGTTGAGACCATGAGAATAAAAACAGGGAGATTAGAGCCCACACAGAGGCGTACCGACTATGTTTCTTTCCACGAACAATACGAGACTGGAATAGAAGGGAGAACCGATAGAGGCACTCAAGGTACCCTCCGCTACACACCGTCAGGTGGCTTGCGGAGTATGGATGTAGATGTAAATGCAAAGAGCTGAAAGAATTAATGAACTCCGAAAAATCATGACTTGACGCAATATCTACTATCTGTTACGGTCGAACAACAGACCATCATGAGGTATCAAATGCGGTATTAAAGTCTATAAATAGGAACAATGTATACCGATTGGAATCCGAGTTCCGTTTTACTACGGTACTGACCCCCAACTTAGCTTTTGTTATATCAAATCTCTCGCCCAGCGCAAATCCCAAGCGACAGGAAAAAAGCGCAGGTGACTCCAGTACCTAGGAAAGGTAAAAGAACGGACCCGCAAAATTACATACTAATATCCCTAACATCCGTTGGCTGCGGAATCCTTAAACATATTCTTAGGTCGAAAATGATGAATGTGTTTGTGACCGAGAAGCTTATGTTCACGAATCAGCACCGTTTCATAAAGCATCGCTCATGCGAACCTCAACTTACCCGCTTCTCACGTGATATACTGTGAGTTATGGGTGAAGGGCATATTCCATATTTCTAGTTTTACGGAAAGCATTTGACACGTTGCCCCACTGTGGACTGTTAACGAAGATACGAGCATATGGAGTAGAGTAGCTTCTCAGATATGTGAGCGGCTCGAAGACTTCTTAAGTAATAGAACCCAGTATGTTGTACTCGACGGTGACTGTCCATCAGGGGCTGGCCGGTGTGGCCGTGCGGTTCTAGGCGCTTCAGTCTGGAACCGCGTAACCACTACGGTCGCAGGTTCGAATCCTGCCTCGGGCATGGAAATGTGTGATGTCCTTAGGTTAGTTAGGTTTAAGTAGTTCTAAGTTCTAGAGGACTGATGACCACAGATGTTAAGTCCCATAGTGCTCAGAGCCATTTGGTGGGCAGCAATCTGCGGTTGTTTGCTGATGATGCTGTGGTGTCCGGAAAGGTGTCGAAGCTGGGTGATTGTAGGAAGATGCAAGACGACTTAGACAAAATTTCGAATTGGTTTGATGAGTCGCAGCTGGCACTGAAAGTGGGAAAACGTCTGTTAATGTTGATGAGTAGGAGCAAACCTGTAATGTTCACACGCAGCATTAGTAGTGTCCGGCTCGACACAGTCACGTCAGTTAACTGGGCGTAACGTTGAGAGCGATATTGAATGGAACGAGCTCGCGAGGATTGTGGTAGGGAACGCGAATGGTTGACTTCGGTTTATTGGGAGAGTTTTGGGAAAGTGTGGTTCATCTGTGAAAAAGACAGCATATAGGAAGCTAGTGCAACCTTTTATTGAGTTCTGCTTGAATGTTTGGGATCCATACCAGGTCGGATTAAAGGAAGACAGTGAAGCAATTCAGAGCGAGTTGCTAGATTTGCTACCGGCAGGTTCCAACAACACCCAAACGTTACGCAGATGGGCATCCCTGGAAGGAAGGCGAGTTGTTTTCGAGGAAAACTATCGAGAAAAAAGAATCTGCATTTCAAGCTGACTGCAGAACGCTTCTATGCCGCCATCTCACGTTTCGCGGAAGGACCACGAAAATAAGATACGAGAAACTGGGGCTCACACAGAGGTATATAGACAGTCGTTTTTCCCGTGCTCTGTTTGAGAGTGGAACAGGAAAGGAAATGACTACTTGTTTGTACATGGTACGGTGGCTTGTGGAGTATGTACAGGGTGTTTCAAAAATGACCGGTATATTTGAAACGGCAATACAAACTAAACGAGCAGCGATAGAAATACATCGTTTGTTGCAATATGCTTGGGACAACAGTACATTTTCAGGCGGACAAACTTTCGAAATTACAGTAGTTACAATTTTCAACAACAGATGGCGCTGCAAGTGATGTGAAAGATATAGAAGACAACGCAGTCTGTGGGTGCGCCATTCTGTACGTCATCTTTCTGCTGTAAGCGTGTGCTGTTCACAACGTGCAAGTGTGCTGTAGACAACATGGTTTATTCCTTAGAACAGAGGATTTTTCTGGTGTTGGAATTCCACCGCCTAGAACACAGTGTTGTTGCAACAAGACGAAGTTTTCAACGGAGGTTTAATGTAACCAAAGGACCGAAAAGCGATACAATAAAGGATCTGTTTGAAAAATTTCAACAGACTGGGAACGTGACAGATGAACGTGCTGGAAAGGTAGGGCGACCGCGTACGGCAACCACAGAGGGCAACGCGCAGCTAGTGCAGCAGGTAATCCAACAGCGGTCTCGGGTTTCCGTTCGCCGTGTTGCAGCTGCGATCCAAATGACGCCAACGTCCACGTATCGTCTCATGCGCCAGAGTTTACACCTCTATCCACACAAAATTCAAACGCGGCAACCCCTCAGCGCCGCTACCATTGCTGCACGAGAGACATTCGCTAACGATATAGTGCACAGGATTGATGACGGCGATATGCATGTGGGCAGCATTTGGTTTACTGACGAAGCTTATTTTTACCTGGACGGCTTCGTCAATAAACAGAACTGGCGCATATGGGGAACCGAAAAGCCCCATGTTGCAGTCCCATCGTCCCTGCATCCTCAAAAAGTACTGGTCTGGGCCGCCATTTCTTCCAAAGGAATCATTGGCCCATTTTTCAGATCCGAAACGATTACTGCATCACGCTATCTGGACATTCTTCGTGAATTTGTGGCGGTACAAACTGCCTTAGCCGACACTGTGAACACCTCGTGGTTTATGCAAAATGGTGCCCGGCCACATCGCACGGCCGACGTCTTTAATTTCCTGAATGAATATTTCGATGATCGTGTGATTGCTTTGGGCTATCCGAAACATACAGGAGGCGGCGTGGATTGGCCTCCCTATTCGCCAGACATGAACCCCTGTGACTTCTTTCTGTGGGGACACTTGAAACACCAGGTGTACCGCCAGAATCCAGAAACAACTGAACAGCTGAAGCAGTACATCTCATCTGCATGTGAAGCCATTCCGCCAGACACGTTGTCAAAGGTTTCGGGTAATTTCATTCAGAGACTACGCCATATTATTGCTACGCATGGTGGATATGTGGAAAATATCGTACTATAGAGTTTCCCAGACCGCAGCGCCATCTGTTGTTGAAAATTGTAACTACTGTAATTTCGAAAGTTTGTCTGCCTGAAAATGTACTGTTGTCCCAAGCATATTGCAACAAACGGTGTATTTCTATCGCTGCTCGTTTAGTTTTTATTGCCGTTTCAAATATACCGGTCATTTTTGAAACACCCTGCATGTAGACGTAGATGTAGGCGAAAGAAGAATGTCATATATTCATCAGTCAGTCATCACCCAATCTATACTTACAAAAAACGATATCCATTAAAGCACATGTTTTTACTCAGGACTATTTCTATCTAGACCGACGTTATCTATTAACTGCATCGAGATTATACGAATGCAGAAAGTACCAGATTTATACATTATGCATTATCTTAACAAGACGAATCACAATGCCAAACGAAACTGACATACCCTTCCGTGTCATAAACAAAAGTCAACGATTGTAGAAGTCACTCCAAAGATGTTCTTTGTGGATAAATAAATGTTCTTCAAGGCGTATTTCTGATGTCTGCTGTCAACGAAAAATTCGAAAACTAGACTATAAGTAATGTATATAGAGCTACACCTTAGCATGTACTATCAGAAAATCTATAGCTAGAGGGACATGCACATGAAACATAACGATATATATTTTTGAAATAAGAGTGAATGAAGAGAAACTCTGGAGGGACAAAATTGTTAAATCCTGCCTACTCGTCGAATATGGGGTGCCTAGGAAACCTGCAGTCTCGGATCGCTAGAGAACAGTCAAACAAATCGTATTAATGGGTTTTATTACAAAATAAACAATGACAATACTTAACTTTGTGTTACACAAGTGTGTCGCAAGCAAGGTTCTTCAGTATAAACAATCCTAATACAAGTGAAGTAATAGAGTTGACGCTTCTATTCATGTCGCTAGTGCTGAAGCTTCTCTTCGACTGGGCCTCTTCGTATAGAGGCCGCTGCTGTTGCGTTGTCGTCCTGAAGGGTCAGTCAGCGTTCAATTGGCTGACGTCGCAGCACTCTCTGCTCTATCGTTCCCGACTGGAGTGCCGGCGCTTGGCTTTACGCCGTAACAAAAACAGCGTGTACCTTGATTTTTAATGAGGCGTGTGTAATGGAGAAGTGTGTCCCAACTACATCGGCCTGAAGCTATGTAACACAAAACCTAACATAAGTAGAAGGTGATCATGAAAGTTCAGGAAGTTTGTCTTGCGACCGAAATTAAACGCCTTTACGTGTGCATCATGACACCTCATCATGATGCGGAGAATAAATGGGCTTGACATACGAAAACGTAAGTAAAAATGAATGTAGGCGCGAAAACATCGCGACAAATCAAATTACATTCTAGATGATAGGTTAACTCTCAGCAAAATTTTCTCATCAACATCGTTTGGTCGCAGATGACAAGCTACCTCTAGTAAATAATACACAAGTGACCCGGAAAATTAATTCACACCAGGTGTAAAGGTATTAAGAAAAAGAGACGAACTATTGTTTGAACTAAACATCCACATAATTTTGTAATAATTTAACAAAAATGTTCACATTACAGAATAAATAAAACGGAAACCCACTGATGATGACACAGTGGTGCTGAAACATATTTGAGTACTGAGAAAAAACGGTGTTTTTCATAAATGGCGGACCTCACATCCTACAATTTTAACTGCAAACACGGTCAACACAAGGAGCTGCAAATCCAAATGATGAATAAACTCCTTTATTTAAGAAAAAGACTTTATTAAAAAGACTGATACTTAAGATTCATGCACAGTGCTACATGAGACAAAGTCAAAGCTGAACTAGGTTAAGATTGAGATGAATTCCTAAAAATAAGAAACAGGCAGATAAGAAATTCGATAATTAGCAGCGGCAGCAAAATGACTGTAGAATGGAGAGAGCACAACGAAGAAAAAAATGTTAAAATGTGTGTGAAATCCTATGGGACTTAACTGCTAAGGTCATCAGTCCTCAAACTTACACACTAGTTAACGTAAATTATCCTAAGGACAAACACACTTCTCTGCCTCGTGATGACTGGGTGTTGCGTGTTGTCCTTAGGTTAGTAGGTTTAAGTAGTTCTAAGTCCTAGGAGACTGATGACCATAGATGTTAAGTCCCATAGTGCTCAGAGCCATTTGAACCATTTTTGACAAACAGACACACCCATGCCCGAGGGAGGACTCGAACCTCCGCCGGGACCAGCCGCACAGTCCATGCACAATGAAGAGACAGTTTCCAGTTTTACCTCTAAGTTATTAATGAAACAGAAAGCGCATTTAACGATGACGAGCTACATATGCTTAATAAAAGTCTTAAATTATAACGTAGAACCTGTTTTAAAGACAAAACCGTGAAGGAATGGACTGGAGCGACTGAAATAGCAGTATACGTAGCTGAATTAAATGCGTACGAAAAAGAGCATGCGGGTAAACTGGCTGAAGCCATTAGGGGCGAAAGAGACAAATATTCGAATAAGAGCGATACTTCCTCCCAGTATCCCACCCACTAACCATCAGTTTAGGTACCCTGTTGCACCACTGTATCCATAATCCACCTTCCATGCACGTTCATGCCTTGTGCATCCTCTTCCGCCGAAATTTCAACCAACTCCCACTCCTCAACAATTATTAACATTACATCAGTGGTTATATTATAATTGTAATATAAAATCAACTAAAAAATTTTAAAAGTCGTAAATATTGTCCAACAATGTGTTTCCAGAAAACGTCATTTATTTCTTTTTGTTTCCATGTAGTTTAAATCTTTTAAATGTGTGTAGCCTTTGGCTGAAGAGCTGTTTCATCCGCTGCCAGTCCACCAGTTCGTGGTGAATTGAAATAACAATAACGAGCGAAAAAGATCAGAGGCTTTACCTTGCCCATTCATGGAAGCAACATATACCGACCGAGAAAACCAATCGCAACACTAAGGAGTTGTGCTACATAAACGACAGTTGGTAGGCGTGTTTCTACACCTGAAAGATGTGGTCTATTCAAATTTTGCGCCAGTCGTCTGAGAGTAGAAATCAGGTTTGCTTCAGATACACGTTGGAACAGTCGCGACCGTTAGTTATCTTCGAGATTCGACGTGGTGAGTTGCGTTAGTCAAGAATGCCTTTAACACGACAAAGACGCGTTTATCTGCACCTCACTGAGCTTGAACGAGGTCGTGTAATAGGGCACGAGAAGCTGGATGATCCTTCCACAAAATTGTTCAAATGTGTGTGAAATTTTATGGGACTTAACTGCTAAGGTCATCAGTCCCTAAGCTTACACACTACTTAACCTAAGGACAAACACACACACCCATGCCCGATGGAGGACTCGAACCTCCGCCTGGACCAGCCGCACAGTCCATGACTGTAGCGCCTCAGACCGCTCGGCTAATCCCGCGCTGCACAAAATTGCAGAAATACCTGGCAGGACTGTTTCTGGCAGCGATGGTCACGTGAATGTACGCTTGCAAGAAGATCGGGCTGCGGACGGCCGCGTGGCACTACCGAGAGGGAAGACCGTCGTGTTCGGCCTGTGGCTCTGGCGCATCGTAACTGCATCTGCAGCAGCAATATGAGCAGCAGTTGGCACCACAGTGACACAACGAACTGTTATATATTAGTTAGTTCAAGAACAGCTCCTAGCCAGACGCCATATCGCGTGCCTTCCACTGACCCCAAACCACCGCCATTTCCGACTTTAGTGGCGTCAAGCGAGAGTTCATTGGAGGGCAGGGGTTTGTTGTGTTTTGTGATGAAAGCTGATTCTGCCTCGGTTTCAATGATGCTCTTATGTTGGTTAGTAGGAGGTCAGTTGAGGTCCTGCATCCAGTTTGTTTAGGCACACTGGACCTATACCGATGATTATGGTGTGTAGTGCGATTTCGTATGACACCAGGAGCGCACTCATGGTTATCCCACATACCGGACTCCTAGTTTGTACGTCAGTCTGGTGATTCGCCTGTTGTGCTGCCATTCATAAACAGCAATCCACGGGGTGCTTTCCAAAAGGATAACGCTCACCCACATATCGCTGTTGTAACTGTACAAGCTCTACAGAGTGTCGACATGTTGCCCTCGCCTGCTCGATAACTAGATTTATCTCCAGTCGAACGCACATGGAACATCGTCGGACGCCAATTCCAGCGTCATCCACAACCAGCATTAACCGTCCCTGTATTGACCGACCGAGTCCAACAGACACGGAGCTCTATGTTACAAATTGACATCCGCCACCTGTACAACACAATGCATGCACGCTTGCACGCTTGCATTCAACGTTCTGGCGGGTTACACCGATTTTTTATATACCAGCATGTCACATTTGCGTCGCGCTTACATTCATCTGTGGTCTTGCAATGTTAATCGTTTAAATATGTCACCTAGCCAAATGTTTCCAGAAATTTTATTACTCTACATTAATTACTTTTTAGTGCTGCGATTTTTTCCCATTGTAAGCACAATGTCTTCAAAAGGAAATGAGAAAACTAGAAGATAAAGGAAGGCTGACATCTACGAGTATCTTCACAACGGATAGCAGCTACAGTTTATCACCCATAAAAGTCATAAGTCCAGTACGCGACACAATCTATTGTCGCAGATTTGTTTCGACCTATTGTCGAAGACCGACTTCAGTGTACCACCAGCAATAACGCATGAGAATCCTCTACGAAAGCAGGCCACTCTTGCCAGTGAAGCCCTACAAGTGATTTAAATAATTGTCTGCAGAAGAGCAGGTTCACACTGCGACGGGCGATATGACACTAAATTCTACGAAAGCTTTAAAACCCGAAAAAAACAAAACTATGCAAAGAAATACAGAAACGAGCTCAGTCTAGATGGCGTGCTGGCAGGCAGCCTTTTTGTCTGGCACAACTTCATTTTCCTTACTAATATTGTCATCAGTCGACAAGAAAAGAAAACTATGGGCTAATAGATACATATAGGGTGGTTTGATTTTTAATCATACGCATATTTCTTAAAATAGTTTTTAGTGGGACTAGCAAGCACATCATAGTTCAGCGTGCTTGCGATTCTTAATTACAGTTAAAATACATGTGGTGCCACAGAGATATCTACGTTTACATCTGTACTGTGCAAACGACTCTGAAGTGCGTGGCCCCTTTTACCTCCCATTATTAGGGCTTGTTCCCCTTCCATTCGCGTGTGAAGCGCGATATATATATATATCCTCTACGGTCCCGTACTCACACTAAATATTACCTTGAACATAATGTGTGGAGAGTTTCAGATTGTACTATTGATGCCGTTCTTCTTCGGTTGTGCTATTTTGGTGTCGCGAACTGCAGGATCCTCACCGCACTTCCGCGGGGCGTTTCTTGTCATCTTGCGCTACGTGAGAGACCTTCCTCTCAGAACCACAGACAGTGGCGAGAGTTTTACGAAAGAAGCCGGCAGTTCTTCGCCCGTGCTGTTCCTCGACGAGTCTGCGAATCAGCGCAGCGAGAACAGCACAGCTTGCTCAGAATAACTGCGTGCGCTCGGAATAACCGTGCCAGACGCTGTTCTGTTTATTTCAGTCGCGCCGCCAACTGAGCTTCTTCGCCGGCCTTTTAGCGAGGACTGTTTTGCTTGGCAGAAGGTCGATTCCATGGATTATTTCAGCAGGGCTGTTTCTAGGACGGATGCTGCTCGTGATAGACACGTTCCGAGTATATTGGTCCCATCAGTCCGGCACGACCTGCCTCTGTAGCAGAGGTTGCCAACGCACTTTACAAAACGTCCCAACGGGGATCTTACTTCAGCTAATTAGTAGAATGAAGAGCCAAAGAAACTGGTACACCTGCATAACATCAGGTAGAGTCCCCGTGAGCACGCAGAAGCGCCGCAACACGATGTGAAGTAGTGCTGGAGGGAACTGACACCATGAAACCTGCAGAGCTATCCATAAATCCGTAAGAGTGCGAGGGGTTAGAGATCTCTTCTGAACAGCACGTTACAAGACATCCCAGATATGTTGAATAATGTTCATGTCTGGGGAGTTTGGTGGCCAGCGGAAGTGTTCAAACTCAGAAGAGTGTTCCTGTAGCCACTTTATAGCAATTCTAGACGTGTGGAGTGTCGCATTGTCTTGCTGGAATTGCCCAAGTCCGTCGGAGTGCACACTGGACATCAATGGATGTAGGTGATCACACGGGTGTAAAAGCTATATGGGCGAAGAGGCAACAAGCCACGTAGTTCCATTCCAGACCACTAGAGGCGCTAGGGGTCAAACGAAGCTGGAATTGACCAATGAGAGCTGTCTTAACTCCAATGGTGGTTGTTTTGAAATATTCTATCAAATGGTTCAAATGGCTCTGAGCACTATGGGACTTAACTGCTGAGGTCATCAGTCTCCTAGACTTAGAACTACTTAAACCTAGCTAACCTAAGGACATCACACACATCCATGCCCGAGGCAGGACCGTAGCGGTCGCGCGGTTCCAGACTGAAGCGCCTAGAACCGCTCGGCCACTACGGCCGGCAAATATTCTATCGTGTTGCTCTGCACTGAAGTCTGTGGTTCTCGGTTACAGTAGTCTCTGTATTTGTCTCATATTTACATACAACTCAGCTTCATTATAAACAGATTTTTTACTTTAAATTCATAAAGTTCACCGTGGAATTGAAGAGATTTTCTGCTGAAAAATGTCCACAATTAATTGTAAGGGAAGACATTTAATTTTTCATTAAATAATGTCGTAGCCTATAAATGAAATGTATTCTCTTCTATCGTGAATTAAGCAGTGTGGTTTCCGTTTGTTTATTTAAATAACTTTGATATATCTGTAGTAGTTTGATATTCAACACAACAGATTGTGTCTGTCAGACGCAAACGTCAAAAATAGACTGAAAATATTACTGAATAGGTTTCTCTCTGCTGTAGTACAGTGTGCTAAAGCTGTGTTTCAATTATTTTATTATGATGCCAGCCAAAATAATTACATAGCACGCCCAGAAAAATAAGGTAACAGAATTAAAAGAAAAATAAATACCTACAACGTAAGTAAACCGCAATGTTTTCATATTTTAGTTCATCTCCATATCACTTGAGGCGCTGCTGTCGGTCTGTGTTTCGCACTTTTAACACGGGAGTTGCGTTTCTCTTTTTTCTTGTTCTGTGGGTGATCAGACAGAATGTTTACGTACGTGTCACCTGTCAGAATCGTATGTAGACGTATCAGGGGTCCCACATCACTCCAACTGCACACGCCCCACACCATTACAAGTAGACTCGTCTGACCAGGCAACATGTATCCAGTCATCAACAGTCCAATGTCAGTCTTGACAGGTCCAAGCGAGGCGAAAAGCTCTGTGTCGTGCAGTCATCAATGGTACAGGACTGGACCTTCAGCTCCGAAAGCTCATGTCGATGATGTTTCGTTGAATGATTGACACGCTGACATTTGTTGATGGCCCAACAATGTAATCTGGAGCAATTTGCAGAAGGATTGCACTTATGTCACGCTGAACGATTCTCTTCAGTCGTCGTTTGTCCCGTTCTTGCAGGATCTTTTTCCGGCCCCAGCAATGTCGGATATTTCAAGTTTCATCGATTTCCTGATATTCACGGTGCACTCGTGAAATGGTCGTATGGGAAAATCCCCACTTTATCGCTACCTCAGAGATGCTGTGTCCCATCGCTCGGGCGCCGACTATAACACCAGGTTCAGAGTCACTTAAACCTTGATAAGCTGCCATTGTAACAGCAGTGACTGATCTTAACAACTGCGGCAGACACTTCTTGTGTCCGCAGCTCGTGGTCTAGTGTCTAGCGTTGCTGCCTCTGGATCACGTGGTCCCGGGTTGGATTCCCGGCCGGGTTGAGGAATTTCTCTGTTCGGGATTGGGTGTTTGTGTTGTCCTCATCATTTCATCATCAGCATCATTTGTGACAGTGACTAGATTGGTCTGTAAAAAAAAAATAAAAATGGACTGTGTAAAAATTGGGACTTTGTACAGGCGCTACTGACCGCACAGTTGAGTGCCCCACAAACCATACATCATCATCATCATCATCATCGCACTTGTTGTGTTACATAGGCGTTGCTGACCGCGGCGCTGTATTCTGCCTGTTCACATATCTCTGCGTTTGAATATGCATGCCTATACCACTTTCTTTAGCGCTTCAGTGTATTTTGTCCCTAATGGTGTAGCCGAATTAGACGTAATTCTCCTCCACTTCAACTACCTCCCACATAAATTATATTAAAAAAGGGCTATAGGCTCTGAAATTGAAAATGCTGAGGGTGATTACACAGATTTATTGTTGTTAAGACTTGTACAAGAGTGAAATATGACGAGTCAACGTGATAACACGTAATTAGAAAGAACATGAAAATTGCTACATTGCAGTTGACATAGTCGGGAATGAGTGGAATCCTACACCACTGTTCCCGATTCGAGTCTGGATAACGTAACCTGACTGTCATTCACTGAACTGACAGAGATCATACGTCGAGGTACGACTGCTGCTGTTTGCAGGGGCGAACGCGGTACACGGTGAGCAGTTCACTTCCAATATACCTGTCAAGCCGGAGCAGCGTAATGTCTATCGTGCACCGTTGGAAGTCTGCAGTGCGGTGAATGGGCGCCACAGCGATAACTCGATTGACGTACCCCAATCTCTGCTGCTCGTTGCCGGGGCCGGAACTGCGTCTTCAAATCGAACGCTTCTCGAGCCTAGGCTATTAGAAAATTTGCTCAGATTTACCTCACGGCAACAAACCAAAAATCGACCTGAGTTCTCTTGCACCTAATCCCATGTGTACGGTGGGCTTTGTGGCTGCCACACAATTCCAGCAGTCTGATTACGACTCCTCTCCGGTAGTCTAATCGCTATCCTCGTTCTCTCTTCACAACCTCAGAAACTCGAATCTTCGTCTTCTTCCCACAACTTCGAAAACGCAGATCCCTCTTGTCTGCTCTGTCCAGAAAGGTGTTCTGTGGAAGGTTGATGGAAAAAAGCATTTTCTGGGGTACCTGTTGAAACACGTATGTAACGCAGCAGCGATGGCGAGGCATTGTAGCATCTGTGACCAGAGAGTATGCGCTTGACCGCGCGAGTGTTGCGAGCGGTTCTCAGTCAGTAGTAGTCTTTGCGAGTTAGTTGTCGCTATGCAGAGTAGCAGTAGTAGTCGTTGCGAGTCTGTCAGTTCAGTCGTTGCGAGTCTGTAGCTCTGTCTAGTTGAGAGCAGTACTCAGTCTGTAGTCGTCATGCAGAGCGGTCGGTCAGTAGTAGCAGCCCAGTGCGGTTGTGTGATGTAGGCGGTCGGCAACAATGGTCAAGATGAGGAATAAGGTATACTGTTAATTAATATAATCATTAGATAATGAAAAATTTTATTTATTGTAATTATTCTC
The DNA here is from genome assembly GCF_023864345.2 of Schistocerca serialis cubense. Taxonomy (NCBI): domain Eukaryota; kingdom Metazoa; phylum Arthropoda; class Insecta; order Orthoptera; family Acrididae; genus Schistocerca; species Schistocerca serialis. Next base: position 605,329,771 of record NC_064643.1, read on the forward strand.
CAACAAGTCTCCCAATAATAATTTTTTTATTTCAAAAGCATTTTCTCAAAAATTTAATTTTTTATTGAACTCAAGATTTCGTTGCACTTCCCATTTCATTCCACTTCTTTTGAAGAAAAATTCCACTAAAATCACAAAAAAAAGACAATATTATTATTTGCAATGCAGTTCCTCCAAGCGGTGCGCAACAACAAGAGCAGATATGTGACATCCATTTATTCTGAGGTAAGACTTTAATTCTGATTGTTTTTACACAGGGCCAAAGACCGATATTTCGGTTTAATTGAATTTTCTTGTCACTGAATGGACTTTAATTTTTTGAAGGATTTATATTTGAGTCAGATTGCGAATTTCACATTTTTGTTGCCATTGTCAGTACATTTGATTGTGGGCAGGTTACGCATAGAGCAATGTCCATCAGCATTTCTAATTAGTATCGTTATTTTCTTTAAAATTTTTTGTGGGGAGGTTACACTTGGCTCCCATTTCTATTAAGTATTGCTATATTTTCTTTAAAAAAATTGCGGTGGGGAGGTTACACTTGGCGACACCCAGTCCAGGATCGTATTTCGTTGAGAGTCTTTTGAGCAACAGTTAGATATCTGCTCTTGTTTGCTTAGATATAATTAGGATTTAGCGCAACGCTTTTAATAATATTGTGACTTTCTCTCTACAGGTCAACGGCAATTTGTTGCTTTGTTGTATTTGTGTGTTGCTTTTGCATTGTGTTGATTTGTTTTGTGAAAAATTTTGACTATTGTAAAAATGCCGCGAAAGACTGTGAATAGTGTATCGCGAAGTATTGTGAATGAAATTACCGACTTAAACAACGTGACCGATAGTAATAGTGATACGCAACGTAATGATGACAATCCTGCGTTCACTAACAATCAGTGCATTCCAACCACTAATGATGAGTTTTACCTTAATGATGAACAAACGAACTCAATTGTCTCGTGTGTTAACTTGACGACAATTGATGACGCGGAACGGTCTATAGTAATGAGCGCTGCCGAGCTTAACACAGCCGATTTAGAAAATCCAAGTAATGTACAGACAAATTTGTCTAATGAAAATGAACAGGATACACAAAGTAGGACAGATTCATTTAATTCCGAAATAATGTCTGACAGTGTACATCCGACTGGTAATCCTTTTTGTAAGTTGCAAAATGACCAAATGGTCACACAAAGCGGGACAATTGCAAATACACCGTCAAATAGTACAGAGAATGGAGTAGATAATGTTACATTGGGTCAAATTATGGCAATATTGCTACAAAATAATGAGCAGATCAAACAACAGAGTGAAAATTTCAAACAACTTAGGGAAGATAATAAACAACAGAGTGAAAATTTCAAACAACTTAGGGAAGATAACAAACAAGATAACGAAAATCTCAAACAACAACTCAATGAACAGGTCAAACAACTTAGGGAAGATAACATACACTTAAATGAAAAACTTGACAATAATGACGAAAATTTCAAACAACTTAGTGAACAAATTACAGCCGTTGCCGCGCAGTGCCATGACACTAAGGAACAGTTGCGCGTGGAAATTGAGGCTTGTTCACAAAAAAATAGCGAAGAAATAAAGTCGGTTGCGCAAGAATTAAGGGAAATGCAAACAGCCGCGACAGATACACTCAGAGACGAAATTAGCGGAGTCGCCAAACAGTGCTCTGAAAAAGCTACACAATTACGGGACGAGTTTAGAGCAATGACGGTAGAACTTTCGCGCACTATGGACGCAAAGATAGACGCGAAATTCGAACAGCAGTACACTCAGATTAACGAGCGCTTTAGTCAGCACATACAGAACAGTAATACGCGTTTCCGCAGATTTATTCAAGATCAAAACAAAGTAAAACGACAAGTCATGGAAACAATCACTGCACAGAGACAGGAGGACAAACGTAAAATATTCGCGAAAGCGAAGACGTATGTAGACAATAATATTACTACAGTGTCCGACAAAATTAATACCATAGAACAATTGAACGCGGAATTACGGGATGAAATTTCTGACCTTAAATCAAAAACAGATACACACACAGTAAATATTCAAACAGTGACAGATAGATTCGAACAACTAGATCTAACACAGGATTGCGATGTCATCAAAGCTGATGTTAAAAAACTGAGCGAAACTACGCGCAAGTTGCAAAAACAGATTAATGCGTCTGATTCTAAAACCGATGATCAGGTTAAAATACTGACTGAAAAATGTGATGAATTGGCCAGTCGTATTGATGTTATCGAAAATACTAATGACAATAAATCAGACGATACTGCACCGGTTTCATTTATCCAAACGCCTGAATTTCAAAATTTACAGCAGACAGTTAATGAAATCGATTCATCTAACAACACGTTACGTCGGAAGTTATCAAATTCACAACAAGAAGTAACAGAAATGAAAAACACTTCTGATAATAATACGTCACAGAATCCGCTACTTTGCGAACATTTGTCAGAGTCACGCAGCGCGTATAATGTGAGCAATTTACAGCAACTACGCGACTTAAGATCCGAAAAGCCACGCGACTTGAAATCTGAAAAGCTACGCAACTTGAAATCCGAAATGACACAGACGAACAGATTCACACACAAACCCGAACGTGTTTTCAAATTCAATGACGAGAACGTAGATTACGAGCAATTTTTATCCGCCAGAAAATGTAAAGAGTTTAATAATGGCAGAACACAGATACACGATTTGCACTGTATACGACAATTTATTTTTGTACCTTCACCGCTATTACCTGTAACGGAGAAACTAGCTTTGAACCTGAGGCGACAATTTGCTATGGTATTTTCATCAGCATTACCTATTATGCAGAAACTGGAATTAACATGGATACAACTATTTACTTTTGGAATTTTACCGCTATTGCTTGCAACACAAAAGCTAAAATTTATTTGCAGTGCGTAATTGACCTCAGGGGATTCATTACGCTTTAATGAATATGTGCCGTAGCGAGCATAGGGCCCCGAGCTGTAGTAGTGCTATTTCATCTTTAGTTTTCTGCACTGCTGCCTTCTCTTCTACTATCCTTTATATCTATCCAAACTGCTCTTTAACTATTGCTCTACCTAGCATTAAGAAACAAGTAACGAAAACCGGATATGAGAAATATTTTACCGAATGTGACAATTTTCAGTAGGCACTCCCGTAATGACAATTACCGCCGTAATTTTTAATAACAGATAAAATCGTAATCATCAGTATGTGTAAAATTAACAGCAAATGCATTTTTTTGGGTAACAATAGACGTTTTCCACCACAACAGCATGAAAGCCAACCGCTTAGCATACCTAACCAACAATGAAGTCTACAAGGTCAACCAGGCTTTAATGTTTCGCCGCGTGCACGTATAGTCCCCGCTCCAACAAATAGTAACGCATGGCAGCAAAGAAATGACTACGTACAGACAACACACTATTTCAATTCCTATCGCAATGCAACGTATAGAAATGACTATCATGACCAACGTAAAAATGATGAGCACAATTTTCAGCGTAGATTTAATAACAGTCGATCTTTTCAGCAGTAAGAACATCAGCAACAACACATTATCATGAATGATCCAGACAATAGGTGTCATCGATAGCGTAATACGTCAGTAAGAAATAAAAGAACAGTTCATATAGTGGATATGCCACAACATTCTCCCGTAAATAATAACACGTACGATAGATTTTAACCAGATACAGCACAGATTGCATATTACAGAAACGCAAACATTACTTTTGACACGCAGAATTTTGTTCACGAGAATGTTATTTGAAACATGCTTTGTTGAATGCACCACTATTATCGCACCCAGATCTTACTAGAAATTTTTCCATTGCCACCGACAGTTCCAACACCGCTTTAGGCGTACACATTTTCCAGGAAATAGAAGAAGATGGTTCAATAGTAATTAAAAACATCGCATTTGCAAGTCGCATTTTGTCACCTGCTGAACGAAATTATTCGGTCACAGAACTTGAAACATTATGTGTTGTATGGGCTTTCACGAGATTTAGGCACTTTCTTTACGGCAGACATACCACCGTCTACACAGACCATAGAGCGATACAATTTTTACTTTCAGCTAAATTCACTCACGACAGGTTAAGCAGATGGAAACTATATTTACAGGAATTTAATTTTACAATAGTTCACATTCCCGGTACGCAAAATGTTATAGCAGACGCACTATCGCGTTCTCTCAGTAACAATCAGCAAGACGTAGCAACCAACTTCTGCAAAGCAAATTTCAGTGTCATGTACATTCAGCAGGTTGCATTTGAAAATTTTATTTCATCGTCATTACAGGACATAGCACAAGAACAAAATAAGGACAATGTGTGGAAAGAAATTAAACACCTTTGGCAAGATAGGAAAAATGTTACGATTAGGAACCACTACACTGTACGCAATGACATTCTGTTTCGCCGCTCTCATCCTGACAGCAACATTTGGTTATTATGCATTCCTGACGAACTGGTTAACAAACTAATTTGGTACACTCATTTAAGTTACGCACATTACGGAGCACGAAAATGTTTTCTTATACTGAGACAGAACTGTTATTTTACCAACATGGAAAAACGTATACGACGAGTTTTAGCGTCTTGTAAAATTTGCCAGAAAGCTAAATCAGACACCACTTCACATATTCCTCCTTTATATCCCATTATACCTGTGAAATTAAGACACATGGCCGCAGTAGATATTTTTGGTCCGATTCCGAGAACTAACAGAGGTTTTTGCTACATTTTTGTCGCTGTTGAGCTCACTTCAAAATTTGTTACTTTCACTCCGTTACGCAAAGCTACTGCTAAAACTGTTTCGAAAGCATTTGTAAAACATTTTCTATTTCATGTAGGGCATGTAATGAAAGTAATTTCTGATAATGGATCTCAATTTCGTAGTAGTGTATGGACACGCATGTTACGAGCTAGAAACATTTCTCCGATCTATATATCCAAGTACCACGCTTCTTCGAACCCTTGTGAAAGATTAATGAAGGAAATTGGTAAGCTGTGCAGAATATACTGCCACAAAAGACATATTGATTGGGATACACACATACTCTCATTCCAAGATGTAATTAATTCCATTCCAAATGAATCCACTATGCTATCTCCGACTGTTATACTGAAAAACGTTGAACCACCGAACAAAATTAAAGAATTAATAGAATTCCCCAAAAAATCGTCGCCTACGACACCACGAAATAATTGACATTGCGCTGAACAACATCAAACGTGCCGCAGAGCGCCGGAGAAGACAGCAAAAACAGGTTTGTACACGCCGCGACTTTCACGTTGGACAGAAGATATTAGTACGTACACACTATTTATCCAGCAAATTAAAAGGTAAGTGCAGTAAATTTGAACTTCTATACGCAGGTCCGTATCGGATTCGCAGCATCCCTCACCCCAATGTTGTACACGTCGAAACTTTGAGAACCAGAAAATCGAAAGGCAATCACCATATCTCAAACATTAAACCGTTTATTGAGTGAAACCACTGTATGATTCAACACACTATGATGCCATTTACTAATGCAATTAATTCACCTGACTAATTATTGATGATTATCGTATTTTTTCTTGGCAAGTGCCCGGCAAGGTAAGGTTAGCAGGTCGCTCTTCTTGTCGTTACACATCAGACCGTGCATATTTTTCCAGATGAATTTACACATTTACGACTATTTCTGCAATTATATTTATGTGACTACTTATTGATGATTATCGTATTTTTTTTCTTGGCAAGTGCCCGGCAAGGTAAGGTTAGCAGGTCGCTTTTCTTGTCGTTACACATCAGACCATGCATATTTTTCCAGATGAATTTACACATTTACGACTATTTCTGCAATTATATTTATGTGACTACTTATTGATGATTATCGTATTTTTTTTCTTGGCAAGTGCCCGGCAAGGTAAGGTTAGCAGGTCGCTTTTCTTGTCGTTACACATCAGACCGTGCACATTTTCCATTTTTTTGTGTATATGACTGTACTCCAGTTTTGTTTGTATGCACTATGAAATAGTTAAGATATAACACACACCAGTCGACTTTGACATTTTTTTTTTGCCTTATGACATCTCAACATCGTGACTGTTTCACATTTTTTTTTTTTGCTACTGCATTGTATTATTCTGTGTACATTTTTTCGCATCCGAACACTGTCAATGTCTTGGACATATTACGTTTTCTGTCATGTTATGCTGTATGGTTAATTGTGTCACCATAAACCAGTCATTATTTAGTGGGTATAGGATTTAAATGCAAGACATTAATCTTTGTTCATCAATTTCAGAAAGGAATGATGATTCTAAGAAATAAATTTAACATAAATGGGAATTTCACCTACGGAATAAACGAAAGGAGATGCAATAACTTTATGAGGAAGAGTAAAGGGATCAGGATTAACAAGCATTAACAAGACTATACTATACTCATCACAGAATAGCAGTCTTAACTAATTTTTTCTTTCAGAATACAAGGTGATTGATGCAGGCTGTCAGAGAGAACTACACATCTTAGTTTTAGTGATGAAATATGCTAGAGATAAGGAATAGTTATGTAATGAGTAATGAAGTGATTTTTTGCAGATGATAGTGAATACTGATGAATAATGATGAAGGAAATGGTATTATGAATAATGAAGTTTTTCTTTACAGGTGATGATAATGGTGAAGTTATGATAATATGGATAATGAAGTGATGGATAATGAAGTTTTTTCTTTACAGATGAGGATAATGTTGAAGTAATGTATTTATGCTACGTAGTTATTTAAGTATTTGTTGCAGTTTGCTTTGACAGCAGGTGTTACATTGCATAGTAGGATGACGGAAAGTTTTGGAAAGGACAGCTATGGAACACATTTTATACACATTTCACTACTTGTTAATTCGAAGTTCACTACTTTTCAGCATAGTGTGCGTTTCTTCTTTCAGGTCAATAATCCATTTTGTATTTTTTCCAGGAGAAGTTTTTCATGACACTTACTAAACCTGTTACTTATTATACCTGTTCTAGTACTTGCATTTTTATATTTTTTACCCATTTGTGTTTATCATTTATAAATGTGATCACATGTACTGCCTTGTTACATAATCTTGCTACAGCTGACACATGACGAATGACGTTACCTATCCTCATTTGCAGCAATAGGTCAAAAGCAAAAAGTATTATGCCTCAGCAATTAATTATCGATCCCAACGCAATGCATTGCTACCAAAAAAATGTATTACCAGTCCCACATAATGTCACTAGTTTATGATAATTCTGAATAATACTGATCAACTCTGAATAGCATGTCACTCGAGTAATGACCTCTTAATGAGACTATATTCAAAATAATGCTTTGTCACTAGCTAATAACTGCCACTGTTTATTGTAATGCCTGTGATTACTAATGATTTGACTGTAATTAACTGATTTTTAATAATGACTTTGTAATGATCTGAATAATACTGAATGATGATTTTATTCAATACTTGCTGGCCACTGAGTGCCAATAATTAATGTCACTCCACGAATTGTTATTAATTATGCCATTGATTAGCTCTTGTTTCCAATGTTGATACTTTGTAATTTGAAATGAATGTGACGGTTTAATAATGCTTTGTAATTAATTAAGGCTAATAATTCTTAATATATTGAAATGACAAATGATCAATTAATTAACTGTAATTATACAAATGATTAATTAACTGTAATTAGACAAATGATTAATTAACGACAAATGATTAATTAACTGTAATTATACAAATGATTAATTAACTGTAATTAGACAAATGATTAATTAAAAACAAATGATTAATTAACTGTAATTAGGAGAAGGTTAATGATTCTTGATTATACTCTGTAACTGAAAAGAATGCGATTATTTCATAATGCTTTGTAACCAGGAAAAGAAGGCTACTGATTCTATGTAAAACAATTAATGAACATTTTTCTGTAATACTACATACTTGGTACAGAAATGTTCAATAACTGGGCTATGAATGCCACGAACTATCAATGAAGACTGTAATTGTCAATATTATGTGACTTGATGTCCTTCACCTCATAAGCTGACTACCCTGAATTACTGCAATGTCCATTTGTCCTGTTTATCCCAGTGATCATGCAGCACTATATTTGGTTTTGCACTAATTCTACGTTGGTGTGCCTTGTAAGAGTGTGGTGTTGACACGACATGCTGTCCACCACCATGAGCGATGAAGACATTATTATGGTCCCACTGTTTGGTGTACCTAATGTACTGCCAAAATGAAAACATGGAACATTACTACGACAGTTCAGTGTCTTGGCTACACTGATAAATTCTGATGGGGAAAGAACTTCAAGTTGTGTCACTTGGTGTTGTACTACTGTGGAAAGATATGGACTTTCAGAGCAGCTGTGTGCAATCTAAAGTGCTACAACCATGATGCAATCCTTCCCTTTCCTATCCTGATTCTTGTCACATAAAGAAAAAATTTTTTTTGGTAACATCATTTATGTTCATAGGTTATACATTTTTCGATTCGCTAAACTCCAGTGTGAGTACACTTATGTCACTGGTCGACATGATGTTTGCCATTATGTTTATTTGTTGTGAAAATACTAAAGACATTTTTCAGTGCATGTGCACTTTGGACATGAATTTTTTTTTGCCATTATGTTTATTTGTTGTGAAAATGCTAAAGACATTTTTCAGTGCATGTACACTTGTCAACATAATATTTTTTGCCAGTCTGTTTATTTGTTCTGAATATGCTAAAGAATTTTTTCAGTGCCTGTGCACTTTATCTGTCAAAAAGTTTGTATATACTTTTTTCTGATTTGCTACTATGTTTTGTACTCACATTTTGTCTTTGTCTGATATATTTTGTACTTAGTGCGTGTGCACAACATTTACTTTATGTACTACATCTAATTATTCTTGCCAGTCTGTTTATTTGTTCTGAATATGCTAAAGAATTTTTTCAGTGCCTGTGCACTTTGTTATCTGTCAAATAATTTGTATATACTTTTCTGATTTGCTACTATGTTTTGTACTCACATTTTGTCTTTGTCTGATATATTTTGTACTTAGTGCGTGTGCACAACATTTACTTTATGTACTACATCTAATTATTCTTGCCAGTCTGTTTATTTGTTCTGAATATGCTAAAGAATTTTTTCAGTGCCTGTGCACTTTATCTGTCAAAAAGTTTGTATATACTTTTTTCTGATTTGCTACTATGTTTAGTATTCACATTTTGTCCTTGTCTGATATATTTTGTACTTAGTGCGTGTGCACAACATTTAAATATTCTGTAAGTTGTAGGATTTTGTTAATTAAAGAAAAATTTTGCCGCGCTTGGCAAGTCCAAATGACTCACCATCGCTGCCAAATTTTTGCCCCCCGAGTGGAGGGTTATGAAACACGTATGTAACGCAGCAGCGATGGCGAGGCATTGTAGCATCTGTGACCAGAGAGTATGCGCTTGACCGCGCGAGTGTTGCGAGCGGTTCTCAGTCAGTAGTAGTCTTTGCGAGTTAGTTGTCGCTATGCAGAGTAGCAGTAGTAGTCGTTGCGAGTCTGTCAGTTCAGTCGTTGCGAGTCTGTAGCTCTGTCTAGTTGAGAGCAGTACTCAGTCTGTAGTCGTCATGCAGAGCGGTCGGTCAGTAGTAGCAGCCCAGTGCGGTTGTGTGATGTAGGCGGTCGGCAACAATGGTCAAGATGAGGAATAAGGTATACTGTTAATTAATATAATCATTAGATAATGAAAAATTTTATTTATTGTAATTATTCTCCAACAAGTCTCCCAATAATAATTTTTTTATTTCAAAAGCATTTTCTCAAAAATTTAATTTTTTATTGAACTCAAGATTTCGTTGCACTTCCCATTTCATTCCACTTCTTTTGAAGAAAAATTCCACTAAAATCACAAAAAAAAGACAATATTATTATTTGCAATGCAGTTCCTCCAAGCGGTGCGCAACAACAAGAGCAGATATGTGACATCCATTTATTCTGAGGTAAGACTTTAATTCTGATTGTTTTTACACAGGGCCAAAGACCGATATTTCGGTTTAATTGAATTTTCTTGTCACTGAATGGACTTTAATTTTTTGAAGGATTTATATTTGAGTCAGATTGCGAATTTCACATTTTTGTTGCCATTGTCAGTACATTTGATTGTGGGCAGGTTACGCATAGAGCAATGTCCATCAGCATTTCTAATTAGTATCGTTATTTTCTTTAAAATTTTTTGTGGGGAGGTTACACTTGGCTCCCATTTCTATTAAGTATTGCTATATTTTCTTTAAAAAAATTGCGGTGGGGAGGTTACACTGTGACAGCTGTGGCATTGCTGGGGTCCGTATACCACCGGTCTACCCGCAGGGGGAAGCCGTGACCGAGACTCTTCGCCCTTCGCCCAGCATTCCTGAGCTTAGCCCTTCGCAAGGTGGCTATTTCGCTATCTACGTCGCCACCAGCCACTGAACCTAATACCAACCTTGGGTGGCCTTGAGGAAAACACTTTCCAGCATAACCACAGCTCCTTCACCTCGAAATAAAGCATGCAAAACTACATTGCAAACAACAGCAGGCCTAATAACTGTCAATCCTACAGTGGTCATTGAATTGGCCACTGTTACTAGCCGCCTTTCATGACTGTGAAAGGTAGCTAGCCCTGTCGGGTCATCTAGTTGATCTCAGTTATGGTCAGTACGTAGATTAGGGCACTCGTGTCGCATTAAGGAGGCACAGTGACCAATTCAATCGTGGTAGAGATGGCTCTGGTATGAGACGCACTGTGGATCAGCTGATCAACAGAAGTCCGATCGGAGCTGTTCACATAGCGTAACCCACACGCTAGCTTCCGAGCAAGGAAGGCGAGCACGACGTTGACCGAATCCGCCCAGCTGATTAACGGCCGTGGCTGGTGCACTGGTCACCCTCGTGGTTTTTTGGCGGTTTTCCACACTCCGTTAAGCAAATGCTGAGCTGCTCCTCACTGTCGCCTTCGAAAAATAACACATGAACAGTTAAGTAATGATCACACACAGGGCGAAGTTTAACACTGAATTGCATCCTGTACATTCAATTTTTACGTGAGAGGAGCGTTAAAAATTGACCTCTGTTGTGGTAAATGCTACATGTGTATCGATGGGAAAGATGTTACATTGGATTCAATAAAACAAAAACCAAACATGGCAACTTCTACCAAAAGCTAAAGCTGAAGTTTATTGGAACAAAAGTGCTGCATATTGGCAGTCACTCATTTCATTCAATGACCATAAATCAACAGCTTCATTACAACGATATGAAAGCTAAAGAGGCTTATATCAAAGAGAAAGTATTCGAATCTGTGTGCCTTAACTTGCTTAACTAAGTGGGTTTATTATCAAAATACACAGATGTAGTCACTGAAAAAACGGGATTCATCATAGAATATGAATATCATATGGAGGTAGTTCCTCGCGAAACGTACTGCCATTCCATCCATTTCATTCTGTGGTTCAAAAGAGAGGCAGTCACAAAAGAAACATGTAAGGTGTTGTTATGGGAAATAATAGAATCATATTGTGCTTCATGCTAGAGTGATAAACCAAATTATTGCCCTTGTTCCCACTGGATCAGAGAACCTAGACGAACACATACGGAAGATTTACAGCGTGAAAGTTTTCCCCGTAGTTGATCCGAAACCTCATATTGTCAGATTCCTCTTACAGAAGATTCTCACAAGTACACTGCACGTTTATTTTCACGGAGAAGTTATCCATTTCGTGTATTACCCTTTGTGTTAAATGTAAATGCAAGAGTTTTCATTATTGACCTAGACACAGTTCTGGGACAAAGGAACTTTACATGTTGGTGATTTCCTTATAGCAACATATACTTGGGACTATTACAAAAAAATTCTGGAGGCAGGGGTACTGCAAAACTCCAGAAAGCAAAATTTGCTATAGACAAGATCAACTTCTCGGTCATGCAATCTCACTGACAGTAGTATTGCCAGATACTCAATCAATTTGTGCCATAAAAGATTTCCAACCACGTAGCACAAAAAGCAGTTCAAAGCATTCGTAGAAATAGCCTCGTTTTTTAGGCTCATCGTCCCAATCATTTATTAACAGAGAACCAATTTTAAGTTTATTTAGGAAGAATACACGTTAATTTTGGTCAAAGAACAGCCAGGTATCCATTGATACTATTAAACATGCTCCAGTAGCTTCTAAAATCTTACACCGCCCAGTACGTCTGAAGATTACTGTATAGCGACAGATGGCTCACGTACACTATATGATCAAAAGTATCCGCACACCCCCAAAAACATACGTTTTTCGTATTAGGTGCATTTTTCTGCCACCTACTGTCAGGTACTCCATATCAGCGACCTCAGTAGTCATTAGATATGGTGAGAGAGCAGAATGGGGCGCTCCGCGGAACTCACGAACTCACGGACTTCGAACGTGGTCAGGTGATTGGGTGTCACTTGTGTCATACGTGTGTACGCGAGGTTTCCACACTCCTAAACATCACTAGATCCACTGTTTCCGATGTGATATTGAAGGGGAAACGTGAAGGGCCACGTGCTGCACAAAAGCGTACAAGCCGACTCACAGAGACCGCCGACAGTTGAAGAGGGTCGTAATGTGTAATAGGCAGACATCTATCCAAACCATCACACAGGAATTCCAAACTGCATGAGGATCCATTGCAAGTACTATGACAGTTATGCAGGAGGTGAGAAAACTTGGATTTCATGGTCGATCGGCTGCTCATAAGCCACACATCACGCCAGTAAATGCCAAACGACACGTCGCTTGGTGTAAGGAGCGTAAACATTGGACGATTGAACAGTGGAAAAACGTTGTGTGGAGTGGCGAATCACGGTACAGAATGTGGAGATCCGATGGCTGGGTGTCGGTATGGCGAATTCCTAGTGAACGTCACCTGCCAGCGTGTGTAGCGCCAACAGTAAAATTCGGAGATGATGGTGTTATGATGTGGTCGTGTTTTTCATGGTGGGGGCTTGCACCCCTCGTTGTTTCCTTCTTGCTTCCCACTGTTGAAGAGCAATTCGGGGATGGCAATTGCATCTTTCAACACGATCGAGCACCTGTTCATAATGCACGGCGTGTGGCGGAGTGGTTGCACGGCAATAATGTCCCTGTAATGGACTGGCTTGCACACAGTCCTGACCTGAATCCTATAGAACACCTTTGGGATGTTTTGGAACGCCGACTTCGTGCCAGGCCTCACCGACCGACATCGATACCTCTCCTCAGTGCAGCCGTCCACGAAGAATGGGCTGCCATTCTACAAGTAACCTTTCAGTCCCTGATTGAACGCATGTGGAAGCTGTCATAAAGGCTAAGGGTGGGCCAACACTATACTGAATTCCAGCATTACCGATGGAGGGCGCCACGAACTAGTAAGTCATTTTTAGTCAAGTGTGCGAGTACTTTTGATCACATAGTGTATGAGTTGAAATTCTTGTCTGTTCCTAACTGATGGAACCGTTGGCAAATTAACCATTCATATAATAGTGTTAACAGAATATGAAGGAACGTATTCAGCCCCTGAGCTGGATGCTTTGACAGCAGTATAGGCTTTCAGCAAATTTCATTACAATTTTTACGGTAATCATGTCGAAGCTTTTTGCGACGATCAAGCTCTGAGCTTTCTCTTAAATTGTCGATTCTTGCATGCACGCCTTGCATGTTGGCCTTCGTCAGAGTATGGCTCTGAAATGATTCACATTAATGGAAAGGATGGCATAGTTGCAGATGCCTTATCTTACCTTCCTCAATGGCTGCTGGAATTTTCGGGATTAATCGAACAAATATCAAATTTCAAAGTTTTGCTTCTAAGGACCCCTGCTATACGCGTTATTACCTGGACATGTGCAGAAGTACCGAAACTTTGCAGGATGCCGACCGAAGGTAACGCAAAGTTACAAACTTATTACAGAATCCGACCGATAAACTATTGCAGCATTATAGAATACATAGTAATGTCTTGTTCTGTACATTTAACACGTAATCCGATTCCTGGTGTGCTTGTAGCCTTTCCATTTGTCAAGCTAGTTGAATTTGGTCCACTCATTATGCATGGGGACAGTTTGATGTACATAAAAGATTAGCTTTCGTTGCTGTTTTCTGAACATGTGTCGACGAGTGCACCAACTTTTGAGAACTTGTATAGTTTGTCAAAAAGCCAAATTATTAAAGAGATGCTGCCAGATGAAATTACCCTCAATCATGCCATTCAAACCAGTGCAATTGTGTCTATTGACGTCTCTGATCCCCTACGTCAAGTATGAGGTGGAGTAAAGTATTTGGTAGCATTATATAATATCTACTAAAAATATATCTGAATATATGCAAGAAAAAGAGCTATTGTAGTCCCTGTCATCAAGTATTAAGAAGAGAATAGACAATGACTACATACCAAGAATTGGTAAGCGTGATAATATACTCTCGGATAATGCTTATAACTTCACCAGTGCGAAGTGGAAGTCATTCCTCAGTGAATAACAAATTAAACTTATTTTAATCTCAAAATTTCACCCAGAAGTGAACCCAGTAACGTTGATTTTCAGAGAATTTAACCGGTTCATTGGCAATTATACCGCCAATCCACAGATTAAGTGGGTTGAATACATAACGCCCTTTGAACAGATAGTAAATAGTCTTCCTCATACTTGTACCTTACACATACCTACTGAAATATTGCTTAGAAAAAAGGAAACGAATGAATGGATAGTTCTACTTACCTGCATTCCAACAGATGAAGAATCTTAGGAGGAAAAGATCCAATAAACCATGGTTTCACTAAAAGAAGATGCTTACATAAGGAAGATTTATTTTGACAGAAAGTTGACCAGAATGCAAGAGTTTCAGGTAGGTGACAAAATGCTTGTAAGATCGCTTCCAAAATCTGCCCCTGTTAGCAAGAAAGAATCAGATGTGATAATTATCATATTCTGGTTCTTTTAAGACGAAACAACATATAAAGTAGTGTACTTATTGGCCTACCCTGCATCGAATAAGATTAAAGGATAGATTCCTCATCAAGGTTTTAAATATTACATACAATGATAATAAGTCTTTGTCTAACGATGTTCTAGCCCAGAACATATCTTCCAATAGCTCCTGTTATTTTGTTTACTATAATCAACTGAAACGTATTGCAGAATCCTAGAACCTATCTTCTCTCATTTATTTCCCACAATTCATATCCTCCTGTAATACCTTTATCGTCTCTACTAATGTGTCCCACTCAGCTAAAACTATCAAATACTAACTCCACCTTCACACACACACACACACACACACACACACACAAATGTTTCGTCTCTTCTACAGTTCACTCAGATAAACCCACCATAATCGCGTGTAACCGTAGACCACTGTTAGCAGCTGATTTCATTTCAAGCCTCGGTAGACAATTTCTCTCAGTGCATTTCCCGTAGTAATTCAGGCGTATCTACGAGTATTCAGCTGTTGATAGCAATGACATACGTTGACGCCGCTATTATTGTTTTAGAATGACCAGATCATTATTCGCCGCTGTCTTTCTGTACTCTTCAGTAATTCCTGCTGACAATAACCTCTAAATCTACATCGGTCCGCCGGCCGTGGTGGCCGAGCGGTTCTAGGCACTTCAGTCTGCAACTGCGCGACTGCTACGGTCGCAGGTTCGAATCCTGCCTCGGGCATGGATGTGTGTGATGTCCTTAGGTTAGTTAGGTTTAAGTAGTTCTAAGTTCTAGGGGACTGATGACCTCAGATGTTAAGTGCCATAGTGCTCAGAGTCATTTGAACCATACATCGATCCTCTGCAGATCTTCCTGCATTTCACTAGAATTTTCCAGTGTTGCGACGTCTCTGTATACACTAGCATCATCCGCGGAAGAAGGCATGAAACTTACGACGTTAACCACCGAGTACTTGTATACGTAGAAAAGTAATGGTCCTGGTAGCTACCATGGGATAAGCCAGAAGCTACTTTTACGTCTGAAGATTTCTCTCTCTTAAGAGTGACATGCTGTGTTCTTTTTGCCAGAAACCTCCAGTTCCCTATAGCATACGAACGTTTGACATTGGTAGAACGTTAGTCCCGTTTATTCCCCTCTTAACAGAGTTATCTTCGCCCGGAAATTGCAACAAAGGGCTACTTTACTTCTCGAGATTTTTGTGAAACAAAGAATGACAATGATAATACCTCATTTTAGATCATTACATGTCATGGGAAATATTCTGTTTGTGTTTAATGAGTTTCTTTGCAATGCCTTTTCCATTTGCAGATCGCTGGTTATCGTTAGTTCTGCTCCGTAACCGTTGCTTTCCATCTCACTGGGAATACGGTGGGCCGCGCGGGATTAGCCGAGCGGTTTAGGGGCGCTGCAGTCATGGACTGTGCGGCTGGTCCCGGCAGGGATTCGAGTCCTCCCTCGGGCATGGGTGTGTATGTTTGTCCTTGGGATAATTTAGGTTAAGTTGTGTGTAAGCTTGGGGACTGATGACCTTCCACACACATTCGAACATTTTTTTTTGAATCGGTGCTGTCCTGAACCTCTTCCCTCTCTGTGGTGTTACCTTCTAGTCTGCCATAAAATCTCGCGATAGTACACAAGCATTAAGCGGCCGAATGGAGTAGGAGTGGATTGAAATCCTCCTCGTCGTGTTAATTACGTCGGTTCGGAGTGGTCACTGTTTACAGATATATCTTCCATAACATTTCTTCATGGATATACGGAGTGTCGACAGAAATATGGAAACACCAAAAACCGACACATTACCATGTCCAATATGGCGTAGGAGGACCGTTGAAAACAACAGATTCGAGACGTTTTGGACTGGGGAAGTACACGTCCTGCATTGTTTCCAAGGGACTCTTATACCATTATCCCTGCAAAATAGTGGCTAGTTCAGTTCACGATGGTGGAATTATATTGCGATCACGCAGCCTTCTCTCCAAAGTAGACCACAAAGGCTAAATAATACTGAGATCGCCCGCATCTCGTGGTCGTGCGGTAGCGTTCTCGCTTCCCACGCCCGGGTTCCCGGGTTCGATTCCCGGCGGGGTCAGGGATTTTCTCTGCCTCGTGATGGCTGGGTGTTGTGTGCTGTCCTTAGGTTAGTTAGGTTTAAGTAGTTCTAAGTTCTAGGGGACTGATGACCATAGATGTTAAGTCCCATAGTGCTCAGAGCCATTTGAACCATTTTATTACTGAGATCTGGTGTATGTGGTAGCCAGGGGAGATGCGACAATGCATTCATGTGCCCTCTAAACCAGCTGCGGACGAAACGAGCTGTGTTAACATCGGTCTGTAGTCTTAGAACACAGCATCACCATTTGGTAAGAAACATTCTACCATGAGATGGACCCGATTAGCCAAAGTGGTCACATAATCCTTCGTTGCAGAGTAACCATGGGGTCCATGGAAAACCACAATACGGCTGTCCAAATCATCACCTAACCCCTGTCATGTGCCACTCTTGGGACATGAACTCGGCCAGAAGTTGAAACAGTGTGAAACAGGACTTATCCGAACAAACGAATTTCTTCCATTGACCCATAGTCCAGGTTTTACGGTTACCGCACCACATTTTCTTGTTATGGACGCTTGCATCACTGATGATTGATTCTGAAATTGCAGCTCGTCCTGCAATTTCCAGCTTCGTGTTGTTGTGATGTTGACAGGACTCGCGAGTGCGACATTCACTTTTGGGATTACTTTTGCAGCTGACGTCCCCTTATGTTTCGTCTCAGTCCACTTCAGTGACCGTCTGTCACGGTCACTGAAAACGTTGTAACTTAGCGGATGATGTTTTTTCCACTATCACTGCATTCGGGATAAATCTTCGAAACGGTGCCTCTCGAAACACAAAACACTTCGGCTTCCTCGGTTACGGTACCACGCACCATACAATCAACAACAATTTGCTCACGTTCGAATTCACTTAGCTTCGACATAGCGCACTCGCAACAACACAGAGCACTGAAATGAAAATTAAAACACCTGCATCCTTCTCTTTTGCATTTAATTTATTAACGCAACCAGGTTTCGGTATTCCATTACACTGTATTTAGACTCCTTCACCAACGCAAACTGGCAGGAATCCAATCTTTCGTGCAGTCGTAATAGGAGTCAATATTAAATAACCGATGTCCGTAGACCTCTGGTTTACACGACACGACACAAAAGTATAGCGTCATGTAAATCAGAGATCTACAGACAGCGGTTGCACAAGTGCCGTTGGTGGTCAAATACATCAGCTCACCCTATAGGCTTGGTTAGAATCTGTTCAAGTATGCGTCTCTAGCGGTGTTTCGTTTTTTTTGTCTAACTCCTGTATTTGTGATCTACTCTCATCACCAATTATCATAGGTTCTTCTTAAGCTCTCGCAGAATTAACCTAAGGGACGAGAAAAGTTCTTTGTAGTTGTGGAAACGTACAGAGTTATGCTGCTCCAACGTTATTCCACAGATCATTTGTTGCAGCCGAGGTGCTATTACTGAATTATGGCTCGTACAAATTTTATTATTGATTATAGACTTTGCTTGCCGCTTTGTAAAAATAAGCAGGTAAGGATGTATATCTTAAACCCGTCACTTCCTCTCTTTGGGTAGAATTGCTTAATAAACTGCAAAATTATTGTATTGGTCTTGTCAGTTATGTAAAATTAATTCTCCAGATATGATCGTTATTAATCTTCCATAATTATTTCGAATTTTTTTTAAATTTTCAAACGCCCTTCTCACTCATCATATGTAGTAAAAATCTTCCGATGCAAATTTATTGTATTCTTCTGCCTATCGTGAACAGATATATTACTTTCATACTGTTAATTGCTTGGTAGATAATGTTATAAAGGCTTTTATAGTTCGTCATATGAAAATCGACTAACTGGTATTCATTTTCGTACATTTCATCCGCACAGTGCACAATAATTAAACATCAGCGACGCAGTGGACAAATCACACTCACGCAACTCTTCACATTAGACCGACAGAGAGGCGTTTGTGCTCGTTTGCTGCCGAAGTTGCTTATCGACTGCTCATATCTCGCCACCCCTACCAGTTTACCGCTGCTAATTTATCGGGTAACACCCCAGCTGTTCGAAATGTGTTCGATCGATGGCGTGGCAGCTGTTTGCCGTTGCATTTTATCCGAGCTGCAGAGGTCTAAACAGATGTTTTATATTGCCTTATTTGAATCCGAGGCGTAATGGGAAACTAAACCGGTTTTCTTCTGTCAGATACAGTCACAAGAAAATGAACATTTCCACTTGATAAACACAAGCAAAAGCAAATTCTCACAAAAGACGCCACTGCAGACACTACAGTTTCTTCTCGCTGTCACATTGCGTAACACGTTGTTTAGAACCAGTTGACCCTTCTCGCAACCAGAGACACTGTGAATGCGGTTATACATACTCCTTATCAACTTGTCTAGTTAAGTCAGTGGGATATTGCTCCATTGCCACACAGCGGCCTCTACGGGGTCTCTAGTGGGACTGGACGATTGCCGACCCCTCTTTTGAGCATGGACCATGCATTTTCAGTGCAGTTGAGATATGGAGGATTTCGGGGACATTCCATCTTGAAACCCTCCCGTCTCCTCTATATCTCTTTTGTTACGCAACCTTCCCTTCTACAATAACCTATGAAACCATCCCTTAGGATTTCTAACTCTTGCTTAATAATAACAAATGAAATCTTCCCTTTGAAATTTATTCTCTCTCGCAATCTTAGCATACAAATTTAAATGCTGCTTATTAAAAGTGATTTTCTGATTATTTCGACGAAACATAGAATGTGTCGTCGTCGTGGCCCTCAGTCGTTACCTGCAATAGCACAAAACTGTTCCTTACCTTTTTTACTGTTACTGGATCGCCATCTGACTGCTACATCGAACTGCGACATGAATGTACTTACTCTATTTTACTATACTCTATTAGCTGCTGGTGGGCTGTCATAATAAGTGGCTGTGTTTATTACCAAAGCTGACGTTATTCTTTAATAGCAAAGATGACGTTATTCTTTAATTAATTTGACTGAAGTTACGTCATTCATAGTTAAACTTTTTCTTGACAACAATAAAATTTTGCAAAGTTTTACGTTGATGGTTTTTGGGATGGATTATAATCAGTAATGCAATATTGCTCGCAAAAACTAATTATATTCTGAATGAAATAATTTTACAAAACTTTCAAATGGGACTTGCTTTTTACAATAATCTTACAACTAGCATTGCGCAAATATACCTACAGTAGCCTTGAGTTTCTCAAAAAAAATAATTCAATAATATTAGTTGCTCTTATGATAGTAGTTAGCTGATGTCTGTGTACATCCGTTTATAATCTCTTGTAAATCATAGCTGGTGGTCAGCAGGCACACCGCTGCTCTCAACCTCTCGCTTCAGACCTGCTACAGACTCGCTTCACATCTGGCTTACTACTGATTTCCTAAGAACGCTAAAGTGCGGTCTCTCCTGCCAACAATACTTTGGTGCAGACATTCCCTGCTACCACAGTTATTTCCAACATGACAAATATTAATCACTCCTACTTAATCCTATGAATAAAATATAAACATCTTTCATAAATTGTGGTTTGACAATAGATACACGTCTTACAATCTGACTATTTGGATACTCCACTAGGAAGGTGTTCAAGAGATTGTGACGATGGAAGCATGCATTGCCGCCCATCAGCGTGAATCCCGCCCCAATATGTTCACCAAGCGGAGCCGCAATGCGTGCAAGGACGTCGTCTCGAAACTTCACACAGAACGTCTCCCTACGCATCGGTCCAACGGGTGCCCTGCGGCCATACGTGATTGCACCCCAAAATGGGACTGAAGGGTGGCTCTCTAGGATACAATTAGGGCGCAAACATTGTCCTCGTTGCCTCCACACACTAATATCAGTATTGCCAGGGTGGAGACTGATACGTGTCTCATCAGAAGAGAGCGTTGTGTCCCACTGCTGCCTAGTCCACAAAGAGTGGTTTCGTGTCGATGCAGCACGAGCCCAACCTATTTTAGAGGAGGAGCCTTGAGAGTTCTTCTGGCACTACACCCTGCTCATGCAGCCTTTTTCGTATCGTCCACATTGACACCTGTAATTCTGTAGCTGTTTGGAACTGCCACCGCAGACGTGTACCATTGCGTTGAGGGTCTGACTACTTGCTGTCATACGCAGATGTTGAAACTTCCGCTTTGTATGTAAAGAATGACTGTGCTCGTAAAACTTTTACGTTACTTGATTTTCAAACTTCAGAGTGAAACTGAGGCTGTTTTCTCTTTACTTACTGGCCGGCCGGAGTGGCTGTGCGGTTCTGGGCGCTACAGTCTGGAGCCGAGCGACCGCTCCGGTCGCAGGTTCGAATTCTGCCTCGGGCATGGATGTGTGTGATGTCCTTAGGTTAGTTAGGTTTAATTAGTTCTAAGTTCTAGGCGACTGATGACCTCAGAAGTTAACTCGCATTGCGCTCAGAGCCATTTCTTTACTTACTCTGATCATCACTAAACTGACACACAATATTTTAGCGCAACGCAATCTGACTTTCAATAATCCGTAAAAAGAATAGCCCTGACTAACAATAACCTATGCCCTTCATGAATCACTTACTTCACAAAAATCTTCGTTACTCCAACTACTGCAATACAGCGAGCGCCAATACCGCCAGCTAAATAAGAGATTCTAACTACTGAAGGCACTAACTACTGATAGGTATATAGTAAGCAAATGAAAGATTTTGATAGTGAACAAACAATGTATTTACCTTAATAATGTTCAAAAGTCATTATATATATATATATATATATATATATATATATATATATATATATATATATATATATATTTTGACATCCAGTTTAATAAATTTCCTTTTTCTGACGCACACACGTCCAGGTCGTCCGCTCATATTAATATCTCAAAACTCTGGCATCTGGAACCACGAGAACGCTACGGTCGCAGGCTCGAATCCTGCCTCGAGCATGGATGTGTGTCATGTCCTTAGGTTACTTAGGTTTAAGTAGTTCTAAGTTCTATGGGACTGATGCCCTCAAAAGTTAAGTCCCATAGCACTCGGAGCCATTCGAACCATCTAAGTTAAGTCCCATAACGCTCAGAGCCATTTGAACCATCTCTCTCCCCGCATCCACCACTGCTGGCGACTCACCTCCAACTGCCCAACACTACGCGCTGTTCACATCCAACTGCCCAACACTACACTGGCGAAAAACTTCCAACAACGAGTCCAACAAGCCACAGACTGCACACGGGGCAGTCAGCGATTTTAATAGAGTGTGCTACGTGGCGTTACCAACATAAAAATCTTAACAGCCTACTTACAATATCAGTCCTTCACAACTGTCTTTTTTTTTTCTTTTTTTCCCACCGCGGCCTTTTCTGTGTCGATCCTCAATTGATTCCGTCGCTAGGAACTTATTCCAGATTCAAGAGACAGTATTTTGACTCAGTGACATTCACTGCGACGTCCGCCTGTCTCATTCGCTGCTCCATTTGAGTGACTATACGGCGACCCTGATCGTATTTATTGCTGTCCGCACCATCCTGAAGAAACACAACTCTGGTAATGAAACACGCAACATGCGCTACGATGTTAACAGGTGGTACACCTGCCGTAGGCTGCACATACTGCTCCCTCACGGTACAAACATGGACTGTTTCCACTAGAATTAAGCTACAAACAAGCCAATTTATTGATATCATATCATGCTTCTGGATCACAGCGTTTAGTTTTAAAGTTTCTGAAATACGAAACATTTATTTTGACAACTGTATTTGCAGCCACTAGACAGTCTCGCTGTGTTGCATTCAACATCAACATACAAATACAGGTCTCTTTAAAGGCAAATGATTTATGGTGGCGTCTACCACCAAAGACGAAAGTCGGTGACCAACGAGGGGAGGAAAACCGAAAATCAAATTCGTATTTGAGTGAGAAGTAATTGTAAGCGAGATTTTCCTACATTCGTTTAGGCAAATACTGAACTGGTTCCCAACTTCCACCGCAGTGTGTGCGGTACACACACAGTTAAAATGGGATAACACACAGAACAAATTTTATCCGATTTACAGACGGATGGTGCACAATACTTCCCTCGCTTAGGTTGCTTTGACGACTGTGTTGTCGGGAGGTTCAAATGGTTCAAATGGCTCTGAGCACTATGGGACTTAACATCTGAGGTCATCAGTCCCCTAGAACTTAGAACTACTTAAACCTAACTAACCTAAGGACATCCCACACATCCATGCCCGAAGCAGGATTCGAACCTGCGACCGTGGCGGCCGCGCGGTTCCAGACTGAAGCGCCTAGAACCACTCGGCCACACCGGCCGGCTGTTGGGAGGTGCACCCGAGCACAAAGGTAAATAATAAAACAAAATTTGCCAAATGCCGAAAACGCAGACCTCCTACTAGACGGGATAAATGATATGGAAAAGAAAGAAAGAAGAAGTAATTGTAACAGAAACATGTATTCAAATAAATACGGAAGAACCCTGCTTTAATTAACTGAAATACATTTTCATAACGATACAAAAGTCGGCAGTGTTTAAAATTTACTGTCAAATTTTGCAGTATAGGCTTAACTGCGTTCTAAGTTTTGTATCATATCTTCTGACGATAAACGGTCACAACAAACTGGGCTTTGGCACTACGGTCTGATTAAGCCTGCTGAAGAAGAGCCAATATTAACGAACGTTGTCATGACTAGCGACGTGTACTAAGTTTTAAGTATAACTTATTAACAAAGCACCAGGCTTCCAGCGTGGAAGCAACAGCTGCCTGAAATCCCCGGAAAGAATATATTTTTACACCGTAGGTGTCACTGACAAGAAAGAAAATTTATTTCTAGAGAACTTTTCACGCTCAAGACGCACCGGTCATTACGGGTCTGTCCGTCAGTTCTGGCCTCCAACGAAACTTTTCTTCTTTCGGTCCTTCTCCGCTAAAGTATTTTATTGAGTTGAAAAAAACTGACAAAAACGTTTATTGCGACTTTTCAGTATATTCATAAGAAAGTAGTGGTCGGTGTATGGACGCACGAAAAACGACTTGTGAATAATGAAACCTAAACGTAGATCTGTAAAGTGTCTGATGTTTGTTTTCGCTAATCCGATAAATTGTGATGTGCTATGCAATTTGTACGCGCTGTGTAGAGAGTCATCTGCAGAAGCCGGAGACTGTGACACGGATACAGTTACTAGAGAATACCAGAGGGGAATCAGCAGCCAGCAAGCGCAGTTAGGTCTGTTGGGACTGCTGATTTTGTATTTCAGCACGTAGGTTATGCTAATGGGATTGGGCTAGTATACAGATATACGCCTTCACAAGGCAATCATTGGAGAATGCAATACGCTGTTTGATGGAAAATTCACGGGCCAACCCGCTTAGTTGACTATTGTAGTGCAAACAGTTGTATGTATAACATCGCAAGTGGAAATGAGCGTACGGCATAGAGGGCCGGGAGTCCTCCATTCGGGGAAGTTCGGCCGCCGAGGGCAAGCACTTATTGAATTCGACGCCACATTGGGCGACTTTCGCGTCAAAGATGGGGATGAAATGATGATAAGGACAACACAACATCCAGTCCCTGACCGGAGAAAAACTGCTGCTCCAGCCGGGAATCGAACCCGGGACCCTTGGCGTGGCATTCCGCCGCCCTTACCACTCAGCTAATGGGGGCGGACACATCGCAAGTACTGGATTGTCAGAGCGTTTTATTATCATCATGGAAAATTGTTACTATCTACACTCCTGGAAATGGAAAAAAGAACACATTGACACAGGTGTGTCAGACCCACCATACTTGCTCCGGACACTGCGAGAGGGCTGTACAAGCAATGATCACACGCACGGCACAGCGGACACACCAGGAACCGCGGCGTTGGCCGTCGAATGGCGCTAGCTGCGCAGCATTTGTGCACCGCCGCCGTCAGTGTCAGCCAGTCTGCCGTGGCATACGGAGCTCCATCGCAGTCTTTAACACTGGTAGCATGCCGCGACAGCGTGGACGTGAACCGTATGTGCAGTTGATGGACTTTGAGCGAGGGCGTATAGTGGGCATGCGGGAGGCCGGGTGGACGTACCGCCGAATTGCTCAACACGTGGGGCGTGAGGTCTCCACAGTACATCGATGTTGTCGCCAGTGGTCGGCGGAAGGTGCACGTGCCCGTCGACCTGGGACCGGACCGCAGCGACGCACGGATGCACGCCAAGACCGTAGGATCCTACGCAGTGCCGTAGGGGACCGCACCGCCACTTCCCAGCAAATTAGGGACACTGTTGCTCCTGGGGTATCGGCGAGGACCATTCGCAACCGTCTCCATGAAGCTGGGCTGCGGTCCCGCACACCGTTAGGCCGTCTTCCGCTCACGCCCCAACATCGTGCAGCCCGCCTCCAGTGGTGTCGCGACAGGCGTGAATGGAGGGACGAATGGAGACGTGTCGTCTTCAGCGATGAGAGTCGCTTCTGCCTTGGTGCCAATGATGGTCGTATGCGTGTTTGGCGCCGTGCAGGTGAGCGCCACAATCAGGATTGCATACGACCGAGGCACACAGGGCCAACACCCGGCATCATGGTGTGGGGAGCGATCTCCTACACTGGCCGTACACCACTGGTGATCGTCGAGGGGACACTGAATAGTGCACGGTACATCCAAACCGTCATCGAACCCATCGTTCTACCATTCCTAGACCGGCAAGGGAACTTGCTGTTCCAACAGGACAATGCACGTCCGCATGTATCCCGTGCCACCCAACGTGCTCTAGAAGGTGTAAGTCAACTACCCTGGCCAGCAAGATCTCCGGATCTGTCCCCCATTGAGCATGTTTGGGACTGGATGAAGCGTCGTCTCACGCGGTCTGCACGTCCAGCACGAACGCTGGTCCAACTGAGGCGCCAGGTGGAAATGGCATGGCAAGCCGTTCCACAGGACTACATCCAGCATCTCTACGATCGTCTCCATGGGAGAATAGCAGCCTGCATTGCTGCGAAAGGTGGATATACACTGTACTAGTGCCGACATTGTGCATGCTCTGTTGCCTGTGTCTATGTGCCTGTGGTTCTTTCAGTGTGATCATGTGATGTATCTGACCCCAGGAATGTGTCAATAAAGTTTCCCCTTCCTGGGAAAATGAATTCACGGTGTTCTTATTTCAATTTCCAGGAGTGTATTATATACACCAAGTGGCGAGGTTTATTGTAACAAGTAAATGTCGGAGTCTGCGACAAGAGCACATGAAATAGCACTTACCTCGGGAGTTAGAGTCTGAAGTCACGATTCCTCGTGTTCAGCTGTCAGCTGCCCGCGATACAGTTTCTTAACATAGTTTCTTGGTCAAGCTATGTACTTAAAAGTACTTTATGATGAAATTGTTTGAACATACTAAGGATACTGTTTACTGTTTTGGCGAAATAATAATGGTCTGATGTACGGCTGGATCTCTGTGTTGGTGCTCAACGCTGGGAGAAATTCAAGACACACGTTGTTTTTTAAACTTTCAGACTCATCACCGTTGTCTCATCGCCTATGTTTTCCGTACAGGGAATCCCGTACTTAAACAGCAAATAGTTCAACTGTGAGAAGAAACATTAGGATACGATTTTATCATCAGTATACTTGGAAACTAGTGGGCAGTCACTAAAGCTTCATTTTCGGATTTTCTAAAACCGTGGCCTGCGCTGTATTTAATCTGCCTTTGCCCGCTCTAACACTCCTGCTCTCTATATGTCATTTACAAGTCACTGTTAAGAAATTTGACGGTAATCATTTGCATTTTTTCAGATAGTCACATAGCTATGTAACGCATTAGTTATATAGTACGAGAAACTGCAGTGTTAAAAAACAGCTCTAAAACTGGATGATGTGATGAGCAAAAAGTTTAATTGCTCGTGTTATTTCATGAATGTATTTGTGGCTCCAAACTTCTTCTTGTCCAGGGGATGATATAAAAGTCCAGGTTTGCCGAACATTAATGAAGATATTCTTTTATTGCCATCCAGACATGGTAAAACAATGAAATTTATGCACCAGTTTTCTGCACATCATAAAAGAGAAGCTTCTTTCGAGCATACACAGATTTCATACTTAACACTGTCCTCACTCAACAAATGCGTAAAACATTTCGAATGCAGTTTCAGTACAAATTAGAGTTTCTAACATAAAAGGTCGTTCTTGGTCCGCATTCTGCCCTAAGACAAGAGCTAAGTTACAACTCGGCATCTAAACGAAGACGGTACCACACGAGCCAGGGACAAAGACTGACTTACCTTTTGCGTGTATGAAAAAAGAAATAGTACATGATGAAGTTCTAGATCGTTCCAAATCGGCAGTTAGTCAAATTAACATTCGTACTTAATTTTCTGCATACTTGAGTGAACAGTTACAAAGGTAACTCGCCTCTTGAGATAAGTAAAATTTACAAAAATAAAATTAATTATGTATTATTGCGCATAATTCTGAAATGGAGGTTTGTAAAAAAAATAATATTTTATATTTTGTCTCATATGACACCTTTTTCTGAAAAATGGAATTTGCTTTCGGAAAACTGTACAGTTTCTGATTTAATAGATAATAAAAAGTTATGAGAAACTTCTTAAATAAAATATTGAAAAGTGCGAACGAAATACATGCCATTTATAGACAAATAAAGCAAATAGAATTTATAGAATAATTGACTTTTTTAAAATCGAAAATAAAAATAATGTTACAAAGTATCATAGAAAAACTCGGAAGTGTGAAATTTAGATAACTATTTCCTTAAAATGCACTGATCTCATAGCTCCGCCTCTTGTACTTCATATCTGCAATTTCAGATGAAGCACAGCTGAAAAATGATGGAACCGCGAATTTCGTCAAACATGCTTAGCATAGTAATCTACTATTGATCAAAGATTCTCTGTAATTGTGGTTCGTTATACTCTGTTTGACCGGTTGATTTGATGCGCTCTGCGTCTCGTTCATAGCGAGCAGCGATCTTGGAATATACACTTTCCACTTTGCAGCCTTCAGAATTTGTCGTAGGCTTGATCGACCTATTCCGCTTTCAGATACACCCTGCTTCACAGATTTCTGAGGTGGCGTAGTAGAATGCTGCAACGCAGCAGCGCTGGAAGCTGGACTTGTTGACACTACGTGTTGGTGGCTGTGTTCCGTATACATTACGCCACTGCCGTTGCACCTCCATCATGTTTTCGTACTTCCAGTACCACTTCAATAAGGCCTTGCGTTGCTCAGACAACAACCTTAACTTCATTAGTTGTTGCAAAGTCATCAGCAGGGAAACGCGTGCTAAGATCTATTGAGAAAACAATGGACTACCTACCGCGTGAATTGCAACGATATGTCATTTTGTTCCAAAGATAC
The DNA here is from genome assembly GCF_023864345.2 of Schistocerca serialis cubense. NCBI lineage: Eukaryota > Metazoa > Arthropoda > Insecta > Orthoptera > Acrididae > Schistocerca > Schistocerca serialis. The sequence goes on from NC_064643.1 coordinate 605,358,178, forward strand.
TATCAAAGAGTGTCTACATTTTTGTGGACCTCTCTGTACTGAGGGAATGAACGTAAGGTAACAGGTGCAGATGCCGTCCTAGACAAGGTCCTATTGGAGGTGGTTTGCCGTTGCCTCCCTTTTACCTGATATGAAATGTCTAGTTTGTATCTGTATCGTATGAATGACTGTGACGAGTTGTCGTACAGTGCAGTGCTGAGGTTTGTTATGTTTTGGGTGAAAGGAAGGGAGAGGGTGAATCCTGGCGCCGGCACATTGCCTACACCCCCCCGCGGGCAGCTGAGCTTAACGTCCCCTTCCGACGAGCGGGTCACCATCCACAGTGTCACATGCCCTCATTTCATGAGACGCTGCGGAGGGGTTTGCAGGTCTGAAGGACATTGTATTGTGAAGATACAGACACTGTGTAAACATAGACATTGCAATTAGTTAGTTGGTTACGTGTTCCACTGATCAATCTCTCGGTAACCGTTATGACGTGGAACGTGTCAAGTACATAGGAAAAGCATACATTAATCAATATTTTTTAAAGCTTAAAATTGTTATTACCTACCCCATTCTCTTAGATGGCACAAAATGCATATATTATATGAGGCGTATTTTTAAGTAATCACCCTTTTGAAATTAAAAAAGACGTGCTAAGATATCTCAGTAATTTTATTTTTACATGAAAGCCTGTACCATAATCTACGCACTGACGCCATTAAAGTCTCATTCTTCCTTGTTTACGTTGTGTACTCAGTGTTTAAGATGCCTCCGATAATCTTGAGTCTCGCCCTGTTATAAGATTTCTTAGTGCCAAAGGCCTAAAATCGTGAGAAAACATTATGAGTGATAGAATGGTAAGAAAGTGAGTGAGAGCATTTAAAGATGGCCGCACAAATGTGCATGATGAACAACGGAGTGGGCGTCCTTCGGTAGTTAATGAAAGTTTGGCGCAGGAAGTGGACAATAAGGTGATAGAAAACAGACGCTTTACGATTTCGTCCTTGCGGGATGACTTTCGTAATGTTTCTCGTAGCGTTTTGTATGGCATTGTGACCGAGCGCTTGAATTTTCGAAAATTGTGCGCACGTTGGGTACCGAAAATGCTGATGGATGTGCACAAAACCAAACGTTTAGACAGTGCATTGACTTTCCTTCAGCGGTACCACAATGACGGTGATGATTTCTTAAGCCAAATTGTTACGGGCGATGAAACATGGGTGGCCTACGTCACACCAGAATCAAAGCAACAGCCCATCGAAGTTGAGCAAAGGCATCGTTTTGCTGCAAGACAATGCCCGTCCGCATATGGCGAATCAGACCAAAGATCTCATCACATCTTTTTGATGGGAAACTGTAAATCATCCTCCGTACAGCCCCGATCATGCGCCCAGTGACCACCATCTGTTCCTGCACTTGAAGAAACACCTGGGCGGTCAGCGTCTTCAACACGATGACAAAGTCAAAACGGTGGTGATGCAGTGGTTAACAAGTCAGGCGGCAGACTTCTATGAGGAGGGTATTCAAAAACTGCTACAACGTTATGACAAGTGCCTCAATATTGACGGAAATTATGTAGTAAAGTAGATTAAGGTACAGGCTTTCATGTAAAAATAAAATTATTAAGATATCTTAGAACGTCTTTTTTAAATTTCAAAACGGTACTTACTTAAAAAAACACTCCTCGTACCTGTAGATTTATTTATTCCTATTCAAGAATCCATTTATGGTGTAGAAGGAGTTGTTAAGGAGATATGATTTCAATTTATATTTGAAACTATTACTGGTGTTCAAGTGGTTCAAATGGCTCTGAGCACTATGGGACTTAACATCTCAGGTCATCAGTCCCCTAGAACGTAGAACAAACCTAACTAACCTAAGGACATCACATACATCCATGCCCATGGCAGGATTCGAACCTGCGACCGTAGCGGTCGCGCGGTTCCAGACTGAAGCGCCTAGAACCGCTCGGCCACCAGCGGCCGGCTATTACTGGTGTCTGTCAGACATTTTATTTCATCTGGTAATTTATCAAAAAGTTTTACAGTAGCATATTTTACCCCATTCTGTGCTAAAGACAGACTGAGTAGAGGATAGTGTAAGCCTTTCTTTCTTCTGGTGCTATAATCATGAATGTCACTGTCGTTTTTAAACTGGCCATGTTGTTGAGACGCATTTCATTACTGATTAAATGTGCTGTGAGGCTGTTATAAGAATTCCTAACCTTTTAAAGAGATGCCTACAAGATGTGCGACTATGAACCGCACACATGATTCTAACCACTTTCTTTTGAGCAGTGAATACATTTTGCCTAAGTGTTTAGTTACTCCAAAATATTATTCCATATGACATCAAACAGCGGAAGTTTGCAAAGTATGTTAGCTTCCTAATTTCTATATCCTCAAAATGAGCACTTATTCTGATTGCAAAAGATGCTGAACCTAGTCGCTTTAGGAGATCCAAAATATAAATTTTCCAATTAAGAGTTTCATCTATATGTATACCCAAACACTCAATATGCTCTACCCTGGCTATTGGGTTCTGTTGATGTGTTATATTTATTAAAGGAACTGTACTCCTTGCAGTAGAAAATAGGATGTACTGTGTTTTTTCAAAATTCAGAGCAAGCCCATTCGCAGAAAACCAATCAATAACTTTTCCAAAGACATTATTTGTATCATTTTCTATTGGAGTTCCTTTTACAGAGTCAGTTTAGCTTCTTGTTTCAGATAAGAAAGGAGGTCATACACATATATCAAGAACAGAAGGGAACCCATGATCGAACCCTGTAGAACACCTAACGTAATTTCACCCCAGTGGGATGAAGTGGGAAACTTCCTTCAATCACTTAAACCATATAAAGAAACTTGTTGGTTCCTGTTCTGTGGGTATGACTTAAACCATTTACATGCTATTCCATTTATACCATAGAATTGTAATTTCTGTGACATAATGTCATGGTTCACACAATCAGACGCTTTGGATAAGTCACAGAAAATTCCTGTTGGTGACGTTTTACTATTTAAAGGCTCTATTGTGTGGGCAGTGAAATTGTATATTTCTGTTTCAGTGGAACAGCATTTTTGAAATCCAAACTGTGATTTACTAAGCACCCCGTTACTTCTGAGATGGCTAACCACTCTTGAGTACATTAGTTTCTCAACAATTTTTGAAAATTCTATGAACCAGAATACTGGCCAGTAATTATTGACATTCGTGGTGTCCTCTTTTTTTGCAGAGAAGCCTGACAATGGCATATTTTTTCCCGTCTGGGAAAAACCTTGAGTTAGTGATGCATTACAGATGTGACTCAGAACATCAGCTGTAACCGCTCCACATTGTTTTAATATCTTGTTGGAGATGTCATCTACTGCAACAGAACATTTATTTTTCAAAGATTTAATGATTTTCCTTGTTTCACAATACGTTGTTAGATGAAAACTGATCTGCTAGAATTTCTCAAAACTGACTCTTCCATGTACTGCTTGGCTTTTTCTTTTGAACTATTCTCGCTAATTTTTTCACCGACACTCAAGAAATGGTTGTTAAATACATTAACTACTTGAAACTTCCTGGCAGATTGAAACTGTGTGCCCGACCGAGACTCGAACTCGGGACCTTTGCCTTTCGCGGGCAAGTGGTCTACCATCTGACCTACCGAAGCACGACTCACGCCCGGTACTCACAGCTTTACTTCTGCCAGTACCTCGTCTCCTACCTTCCACACTTTACAGAAGCTCTCCTGCGAACCTTGCAGAACTAGCACTCCTGAAAGAAAGGATATTGCGGAGACATGGCTTAGCCACAGCCTGGGGGGATGTTTCCAGAATGAGATTTTCACTCTGCAGCGGAGTGTGCGCTGATATGAAACTTCCTGGCAGATTGAAACTGTGTGCCCGACCGAGACTCGAACTCGGGACCTTTGCCTTTCGCGGGCAAGTGCTCTACCAACTGAGCTACCGAAGCACGACTCACGCCCGGTACTCACAGCTTTACTTCTGCCAGTACCTCGTCTCCTACCTTCCAAACTTCCAAAGTTTCATATCAGCGCACACTCCGCTGCAGAGTGAAAATCTCATTCTGGAAACATCCCCCAGGCTGTGGCTAAGCCATGTCTCCGCAATATCCTTTCTTTCAGGAGTGCTAGTTCTGCAAGGTTCGCAGGAGAGCTTCTGTAAAGTTTGGAAGGTAGGAGACGAGGTACTGGCAGAAGTAAAGCTGTGAGTACCGGGCGTGAGTCGTGCTTCGGTAGCTCAGTTGGTAGAGCACTTGCCCGCGAAAGGCAAAGGTCCCGAGTTCGAGTCTCGGTCGGGCACACAGTTTCAATCTGCCAGGAAGTTTCATATCAGCGCAAACTCCGCTGCAGAGTGAAAATCTCATTCTGGAAACATTAACTACTTGTGTACTGTTGATTAGGATGGTCTCAATCTCGTTAATAATAAAACTACCTACCCCAGTGCTTACTTTTCCTGTCTCCCTTCTAACAACATTCCATATTGATTTGATTTTATTGCTCGAGTGTTAATTTCAGCTCCAATGTACATTTTTTTTTTATTTTCTGACAATTTTTATAGTGTAAAATTACTTCTCGGCCTTTACTAATTCTTGCTGCCACCTACAATTTTCTTTTCCTTTCTGAAGACACTTTAATACCTGCAGTGATCCAATGTTTCTTTGAAAACTGTTTGGTGTTGCATTTACTACTTTTTTGGGGGGCAACAGTGTCCAAAAAGGGATATAAATTTCTCGAGAAATATGTTGCATTGATTATTGACATTTGGCTCATTATATACAGGGTGATTACAATTACAGTTAAACTTTCAAAACTCTGCAGGAATAACACCACTGGTCAGAATATCGTCAAATTTGCAACGGAATATTATCAGAGAATGGGGGAAATGTATGGCAGAAGAAAAAAATAGTATGAAAATTCATCAATAGATGGCGCTGTATGTGTCAAAATACGTAAATGAAAACACCTGTCATGCGCACGACCCACTGAAGTTGGTGTAAACACACCGGGTACACGGCTTTTCCTCCTTTCGCGTCTGCGGCGTTCAGTATGACTGTAGCAATGCAGGATCGCTCTCTGCTTGTAAAGCCGCATTATAAGAATGATGGCTGTGCACACATCGCTCTGCAGATGTTCCGGACACTGAAGGGTTTGAAAAAAGGCGTTGGTCCGATGACCGCCGTAGGTCTGGAAAAAATGATTCGGAAATTCGAAAAGACGGGTTCTTTTGGTGTGCAACCTGGTAGAGGGAGGAAACTAATTTATTAGATGTCAGTGGAAGCAGTGGCCACAGCAATGCAGGAGGAGTTGGTGGTGTGCAAACGTGTAGTGCACAGAGAATTGCCCGAACATTGCACATACCCGTGAGCACGGTCCGAAAAAACCTACGAAACATCCTTCTTTGCTATCCATTCAAAATTACCCATGTGCTCGAGTTGCTTACTGTTGACCTGCCAGCAAGAGAGGCCTTTGCTTTAGTATTTCTTGCCCGGATGGAAGTGGACAATGATTGGCCGTGGTAGATTTTGTGGACAGACGAAGCCCACTTCCATCTGACGGGATATGTCAATACACAGAATTGTCGAATATGGGCAACAGAAAATCCACACGCAAATCAACCAGTACCACTTCATCCTGAAAAGGTCACTGTGTGGTCTGGGTTTACGGCATCATTTATCATAGGGCCATATTTTTTCGAAGAGACATATGTTTCCGGTTCTGTTGCCTGTACCGTCATTGGTGAGCGCTAGGGAAGCTGGAAACCAAATGAAAGCAAAGATTTGAAAAAAATACAGCCCAATACACTTCACAGTCATAAGAGAAAATATTCGGGGTAGTTAGACAAATGGAGACCAGCTTAAAAAAAAGTAAAAGAACAACTATCGAGGAAGGTGGAAAAGAATAAATATTTGCCGGCCGAGGTGGCCGAGCGGTTCTAAGCGCTACAGTCTGGAACTGCGCGACAGCTCCGGTCGCAGGTTCGAATCCTGCCTCGGGCATGGATGTGTGTGATGTCCTTAGGTTAGTTAGGTTTAAGTAGTTCTAAGTTCTTGGGGACTGATGACCTCAGAAGTTAAGTCTCATAGTGCTCAGAGCCATTTGAACTAATAAATATTTGTCTGTTTTGGTTATTTTCATACAAAATTGCGGTGCAAGAAGTCTCTGTGCATTGTATACTGCGCAGATTACACTGCCCGTCGTAATTGCATCCATGTTTACGTGCGCTGTTTGTTGTTGTTGGTCAGATTTAATTTCCTGCGCCAGCTGTACCCAGCTAATTCCAAACAGCATTGATCTAACGGTGTTATCGGTTCGGCTCTCCGCAACCGGCGCGGACGGGTTAGTTTCAGTGCAGCGAGCGGTCGGCGAGTCCAAGGTCCCTCGTTGTCGCCAACACAACATTCCTGCCAGCGATAATTATGTTGTTCCCTGGAGTCCGTCCGTACGAAGCTGTTGACAATAACAAAGCTCCAGGTATATTTATGGACAGTCGCCGCAGGCGGCACTGCAGTCCATTACTGTTTCTGCCCAGCCGGCCGGAGTGGCCGTGCGGTTCTAGGCGCTACAGTCTGGAGCCGAGCGATCGCTACGGTCGCAGGTTCGAATCCTGCCTCGGGCATGGATGTATGTGATGTCCTTAGGTTAGTTAGGTTTAATTAGTTCTAAGTTCTAGGCGACTGATGACCTCGGATGTTAAGTCGCATAGTGCTCAGAGCCATTTGAACCATTTGTTTCTGCCCAACAGTAAGTGTTCGATCTAACATGAGACTATTCTGATGTGATTTTTGAGAAATTCTTCGCTTCGAAACAATTTCTAAACTGTCTGTGCAGTACTTTGTAGTTCGTGCGTGGTCATTGCTTTCTGACGCAACATTCATCCTCGCTCTCACAACACCAGTCTTGGGGTAAGACAACGAAACCAGGCAAACTGTCATACCAAAATTCTCTAATGTGCAAATGGTTTGCAACATCAGGGAGACTAGATGTGCAACACACGTTCTCCGACCATTCTTCCGGAATCTGAAATTGTGTACCCCATATCAAACCAACAAAAAAACATAGAACGTTCAGATATGTCTGCTGTATGATTCAAAATCTCCGTAATGGTATGCTTTAATTCGAGCTATTACTCAAATTGAAAATTACATATTCACAAATTGTATGAAAATTTTTTTAAAATTGGAATCTACATAAAGTGACTGAAAAGTTTTCCTCCTCTTAAGGGTATCAGGTCATGAATTGCCCAATGTTTCCACAGGTCACAGAATACAAAATTCGAAAATTATTCTTCTTTACCCTCCTCCTGCCAGTTGTGTTCTGCAGAACCTGAGGGAATTGTGTCACACCCAGTTAAGGCCCTACAGTTCCACAATACAAGGAACTTGTGATATGATCCTCATGAATCCACCGCTTTCTGTATTCAAATATCGGTACCAACACATGATTGATAATTGATCTGTACTTCAGAGTCAAAGCTCTTTGGATTTTAATCTAAATTTACACACATTAATAGTTGGTTCTAGTGTAACATAACACATACCTTTATTTTACTATAGCATATGATTACTTGTAATTCCTTGTTTCTTTGATTCCCAAACATTTTTCCATTTCTTTACATATGTTTACATATGACTCAAGCTTTCACTTTGTCTTTGCATTTTACTAATTGTGCCAGTAGCTGCTAACCTGTTTTCACAGAGCCACATTTAATTCACTGTAAATAGTTTTGTAGGGCTCAACTTCCATGCTTTAAATTCTCCAGCAATACGAAGCCACTGCAACATTTAGACATTTAAGAAGAAAACTTCAAAATCCGAAGGGAAACCAAGGAGCTTCACCTCTAAAAACAACAACGCTGTTAAATCGCCAAACATAAGGTGCTCGATCTACGAAAGTTGTGAATCTGTGGATCTACATATTTACTTTCACGGCTACTCCAAAACAGTTAAGATCTGATTGATGACAATTAATCTTAGGCAGATCGCAAACCCAAAGTTCAGTCTGCGTTGAATCTTCACAGATTATCTTCTCTGAAAGTTTACCAATTGTCATGATTATCTAAACTTAAAGAGTAAAGGGTTAATTCATCCGAACAAACTGCCACTAAACGCATGTTTAGCAATTACTAAGGCAGCTTCTACCAATAAACACAAGATGTTCGAAACAGATTCATCCAACTTCACAAGACTATGCCTTTTGCGTGACAGAAGGTACAGGGGATGGGCAAAAATACGGACACTCCTAAAACAAAATACATTACCATCCTAATATGGTGTAGCAAAACCGGCGATATTCAAAATAGCTTCGAGTTTTCTCGGAAAGGATATAAACAGACCTACATAGTTATCAAAGAAAAAATGAAATGATCGTATGCCATTGCTGGCCAGGAGGCTCTATCCGCGCCGAGTCCGAGTCTTATTTCAGTCGATGCCACATTGGACGACGTGCGTGCCACTTATGAGGATGAAATTTTGATCAGGACAACACAACAGCCAGTCCACTAGCAAAGAAAATCTCCAAACCGGCTGTAAATCGAACCCTGGCCTAGTGGAGGCAAGTACGTAACCGCTCTGCTAAGCAGGCAGACAGTTTTCAAACATATTTTATACTGTTCTTCCTGCAAAAAAAGTGGCAACTTCAAGTAACGATGATGAAGGTGGGAAGTGAACACGCACCCTTCTCTACAAAGTAGACCACAATGACTCCAAAATATTGAGATCTGGTGATTGAGGTGTCTAGAGGCGATGCGAAAATTCATTCTTGTGTTCACAAATCCAGTCCTGGGATACGACAATTATTTCTTGTGTTCATGAAACCAGTCCTGGCATACGACAATTACTTCTTGTGTTCAATAAACCAGTCCTGGGATACGACAATTACTTCTCGTGTTCAATAAACCAATCCTGGGATACGACAATTACTTCTCGTGTTCACAAAACAGTCCTGGGATAAGACAATTACTTCTCGTGTTCACAAAACCAGTCCTGGGGTAAGTCAATTACTTCTCGTGTTCAATAAACCAGTCCTGGGATACGTCAATTACTTCTCGTGTTCAATAAACCAGTCCTGGGATACGACAATTACTTCTCGACTTCAATAAACCAGTCTTGGCATCAACAATTACTTCTCATGCTCAGTAAACCAAATCTGCGATACAACAATTACTTTTCATGTTCACGAAACCAATCCTGCGATACAGCAATTATTTCTCATGTTCAATAAACCGGTCCTGGAATACGACAATTACTTCTCGTGTTCAGTAAAACAATCCTGCCACACGACAATTACATCTCGTGTTCATAAAACCAATCCTAGGATACAACAATTAATTCTCGTGTTCAATAAACCAGTCCTGGGTAACGAAAATTACTTCTCATGTTCAGTAAACCATTCCTGCCTTATGACAGTTACCTCTCGTGTTCAGTAAACCAATCCTGTGATTCGACAATTACTTCTCTTGTTTACGAAACCAATCCTGCGATACAACAATTAATTCTCGTGTTCAATAAACCGGTCCTGGGATACGACAATTACTTCTCTTGTTCAGTAAACCAATCCTGCAATACTACAATTACTTCTCGTGTTCTCGAAAGTAATCCTGCGAAACAACAATTACGTCCTGTGTTCAATAAAGCAGTCCTGGGATACGACAATTACTTCTCGTGTTCAATAAACCAGTCCTCGGATACAACAGATACTTCTCGTGTTCAGTAATCCAATCCTGCGGTACGACAATTACATCTCGTGTTCACGAAACCAATCCTAGGATACAACAATTACTTCTCATGTTCTCGTGTTCAATAAACCAGTCCTGGGATACGAAAATGTCTTCTCACGTTCAATAAACCATTCCTGTGATACGACAATAACTTCTCGTGTTCACGATACTAATCTTGTTATACAACAATTACTTCTCATGTTGAATAAACCAGTCCTGGGATAAAACAAGTATTTCTCATGTTGAATAAACCAGTCCTGGTATCGACAATTACTTCTTATGGTCATGAAACCAATCCTAGTGTACAACAATTACTTCTCGTATTGAATAAACAAGTCTTGGGATACGACAATTACTTCTCGTGATCACTAAACCAGCCCTGCGATACGACAATTCCTTCTCATGTTCAATAAACCAGTCCTGGGATACGACAATTACTCCTCGTCCTCAATAAACCACTCCTGGGATAGGACAATTACTTCTCGTGTTCAGTAAACCAGTCCTTGGATCAACAATTATTTCTTGTGTTCAGTAAACCAATCCTGCGATGCGACAATTACCTCTCGTGTTCACAAAACCAATCCTGTGATACAACAATTACTTCTTGTGTTCAATAAACCAGTTCTGGGATGCGACAATTACCTCTCGTATTCCATAAAGCCGGCCGCGGTGGCCTTGCGGTTCTAGGCGCTACAGTCTGGAACCGCGTGACCGCTACGGTCGCAGGTTCCAATCCTGCCTCGGGCATGGATTTTTGTGATGTCCTTACGTTAGTTAGGTTTAAGTAGTTCCAAGTTCTAGGGGACAAATGACCTCAGAAGTTACGTCCCATAGTGCTCAGAGCAATATGAACCTTTTTTTTTTTTGTTTTGTTTCATAAACCAGTTTGGGATGCGACTATTACTTCTTGTGATCAATAGACCAGTCCTGGAATACGGCAATTACTTCTCGTGTTCAGTAAACCAATCCTGCGATACGACAATTACTTATCCAGTTCACGAAACCAATCCTGCGCTACCGCAATAACTTCTCGTGTTCAATAATCCAGTCCTGAGATACGACAATTACTTTTCGTGTTCAGTAAACCAGTCCTGCTATATGACAATTACTTCTCGTATTTGCGAAACCAATCCTGCGATACAACAATTACTTCTCGTGTTCACGAAACTAGTCCTGAACGATGCGAGCCTTCGCCTTGGAACACAGCATGGCCATTGGGGAACAAATATTGCACTGTAGGATGGACCTCATCAGCCAAAATGGCCACATAATCCTTGGCAGCAATGCAGCGAAACCATGGTCTCCTTGGTACACCATGTAACACTGTAATCGATATTCCTTATAATGGTCTTTTCTAAGTTCCTTTTCTGTTTTTACTTAATGTGACTTCTGTGTAATAATGCTCTTTGATGTAACATCCATGTGAATGTTTTATTCATTGTTGTTGTTGTTTTGGTCTTCAGTCCTGAGACTGGTTTGATGCAGCTCTCCATGCTACTCTATCCTGTGCAAGCATTTTCATCTCCCAGTACCTACTGCAACCTACATCCTTCTGAATCTGCTTAGTGTATTCATCTCTTGGTCTCCCTCTACGATTTTTACCCTCCACGCTGCCCTCCAATACTAAATTTGTGATCCCTTGATGCCTCAGAACATGTCCTACCAACCGATCCCTTCTTCTGGTCTCGTTGTGCCACAAACTTCTCTTCTCCCCAATCCTATTCAATACTTCCTCATTAGTTATGTGATCTACCCATCTAATCTTCAGCATTCTTCTGTAGCACCACATTTCGAAAGCTTCTATTCTCTTCTTGTCCAAACTATTTATCGTCCATGTTTCACTTCCATACATGGCTACACTCCATACGAATACTTTCAGAAATGACTTCCTGACACTTAAATCAATACTGGATGTTAACAAATTTCTCTTCTTCAGAAACGCTTTCCTTGCCATTGCCAGCCTACATTTTATATCCTCTCTACTTCGACCATCATCAGTTATTTTGCTCCCCAAATAGCAAAACTCCTTTACTACTTTAAGTGCCTCATTTCCTAATCTAACTCCCTCAGCATCACCCGACTTAATTAGACTACATTCCATTATCCTTGTTTTGCTTTTGTTGATGTTCATTTTATATCCTCCTTTGAAGACACTGTCCATTCCATTCAACTGCTCTTCCAAGTCCTTTGCTGTCTCTGACAGAATTACAATGTCATCGGCGAACCTCAACGTTTTTATTTCTTCTCCATGAATTTTAATACCTACTCCGAGCCGGCCGCGGTGGTCTAGCGGTTCTGGCGCTGCAGTCCGGAACCGCGGGACTGCTACGGTCGCAGGTTCGAATCCTGCCTCGGGCATGGGTGTGTGTGATGACCTTAGGTTAGTTAGGCTTAAGTAGTTCTAAGTTCTAGGGGACTTATGACCTAAGAAGTTGAGTCCCATAGTGCTCAGAGCCATTTGAACCATTTTTGAACCTACTCCGAATTTTTCTTTTGTTTCCTTTACTGCTTGCTCAATATACAGATTGAACAACATCGGGGAGAGGCTACAACCCTATCTTACTCCATTCCCAACCACTGCTTCCCTTTCATGTCCCTCGACTCTTATAACTGCCATCTGGTTTCTGTACAAATTGTAAATAGCCTTTCGCTCCCTGTATTTTACCCCTGCCACCTTAAGAGTGAAAGAGAGTATTCCAGTCAACATTGTCAAAAGCTTTCTCTAAGTCTAAAAATGCTAGGAACGTAGGTTTGCCTTTCCTTAATCTTTCTTCTAAGATAAGTCGTAAGGTCAGTATTGCCTCACGTGTTCCAGTGTTTCGACGGAATCCAAACTGACCTTCCCCGAGGTTGGCTTCTACTAGTTTTTCCATTCGTCTGTAAAGAATTCGTGTTAGTATTTTGCAGCTGTGACTTATTAAACTGATAGTTCGGTAATTTTCACATCTGTCAACACCTGCTTTCTTTGGGATTGGAATTATTATATTCTTCTTGAAGTCTGAGGGTATTTCGCCTGTTTCATACATCTTGCTCACCAGATGGTAGAGTTTTGTCAGGACTGGCTCTCCCAAGGCCGTCAGTAGTTCCAATGGAATGTTGTCTACTCCGGGGGCCTTGTTTCGACTCAGGTCTTTCAGTGCTCTGTCAAACTCTTCACGCAGTATCTTATCTCCCATTTCATCTTCATCTACATCCTCTTCCATTTCCATAATATTGTCCTCAAGTACATCGCCCTTGTATAGACCCTCTATATACTCCTTCCACCTTTCTGCTTTCCCTTCTTTGCTTAGAACTGGGTTTCCATCTGAGCTCTTGATATTCATACAAGTCGTTCTCTTATCTCCAAAGGTCTCTTTAATTTTCCTGTAGGAAGTATCTATCTTACCCCTTATTTTTATTTTATTCATTATTTTTGATAATTTATTTAATTGTAATTAATCTATTGATGTAATTTCAAAAGTAATGTGCTATAATAGAATGTAAAAGTTAAAACTTTAATTGTAATCCTGGTTCATACATAGGGAATGTAGGTTTTTAACGATGTAAAACTTGGAAGGAAATATCTCCGCAACGGAACTGGATAGGCGGGGATAGTAAACGTGGATCTGGCGGTAGGACTGCAAAGCTCCTGCATGGCACGAGTCCGTCGGTGGATAGCAGGCAAAGGGTGCGCATCTTGTGAAGTGAAACAGGCCAGAAGAACTGCGGGAATGTACAATACAGCCTCGGATGCGGAAGTAATGCGGCTTACTTTTCATGACACACTTTGGTTAGCTCTGTAACAGGCTATGAAAATCTGACGCTAACAAGAGGATTTTCAGAGCTTATTACAGAGGAAGAGCCGTGGATACTTTTGCCGCCTTTTTCGTATAGCACAGGAGATTGACCTTAATCTCTAATTATCAGTAAAGAACTGCATAACTGCTTGATCCAGTTATGTGGTTTCTTTTTCATTAATAACTTTGTGTTCTGTAAACTTTGTGTTGAGCCACCGTATTTTGTTCTTAGTCATTTACCTAAACAGGGTCTTATCCCAAAATAGCTGATTGAGACACCAACCAGGGACACGAAAAAGGACGGAAAATGTAAGTACAGAAATGTACATAACCTCTAACCTCGAAACAGCTCCCCACAAATACGCAATAATTTTCTTCATGGCTAGTTTGCAGATGACATGCTGTCAAAAAAACGACGAAAATGAGCACTAAAATCGATGTTTAATAATACAGGTCAATTATCGATTTTTTTTAAGGTGAGTGTCCAAACGAAACGAAGCAAATTTCAAATATTGTATTTCTTAGGCCTACAGTAGTTAAATTATTACAAATGTGATATTGTACTTTACCGAAAATAAAAGTTAACCAACTGAAGATGACACATTGGTGTGGAAACATGTCTGAGGAAATATAAAAATAAACTAGTTGTATTTGCATAATGCTGATTTCCGGAATAACCCAGTTCTTATCCCAATTGCTACGATGAATCCGAGTATCCCATCTTACTGAACTGAAAAGCAGTTCTCTGTCTTAACGAAAGTTAATAAACCTTGTGGAGTCGTAAAGTACATAATTATTTAGTGCGCATGAGTTTTGGAATACTCCTCGCAGTTTTCATAAATGCACAGTTAAACTTCAGCAACGTACTGTTACTAAGAGAATATTTAAAGTATTCAGTTCAAAGAAGTTTCTTACTGAAATAGTAGTGATTACGATTTCATGTCTTATTTAGTTAACAGTGTTTTCTGTATTATGTTGTCATTAAAGTGTTCAGCCTCGGTGTGAGTCTACCGAAAGACTAGTTTAACCCCATGCTAATAGTTTAACCAGATATGACTTTCATACTACGATAACAGAATAAGCAACTGGATACAAACATTCAGTCTGTACTAGATCCAGGTATCACATGTTCCACTTCAGATAAATAATATAAGGAAGTGAATGTTCCTTGAGAATGCAAGTAATGATCAGTACAAAAGATACAATTACTTCTCAACTGTTTCAATAGTAGTAATTTCCTATAATTAAACTGATGAAAGAACCTATTTTCCAAATCAGTAGTGCTCCGCCATTACTTATCATTTACCTATAATTGTCATTATCTTCCTAGTGTAATGTAAAGGCCGCGTGGGATTAGACGAGCGGTCTAGGGCGTCCTTAGGATAATTTAGGTTAAGTAGTGTATACGCTTAGGGGCTGATGACTTTAGCAGTTAAGTCCCATAAGATTTTGTAATGTAAAGATACTAAGTGTTATTGAGAGCCATTTGTGGCCTAAACGTATTAATACTTCTCCTGTGTAGTTCATGTCAAATCACTGGTACATTACTTGCTAAATTGTGCTACTATCTTGTATCTTATCAACAAAACAGAAGTTCAGTATCAAGTGAAGGCAACCCCAATTGTTAACTTCCTTTATGAACCATGCTAGCACTGAGTACAACTTTGCCTAATAAGGCCGGCGACCGTTTCCTGTTACGTAATTACAGTTTACTTGATAGTAATAGCACCTTGGTTCGATTCCCGTTTATCTTGCCACTGCTTTCTTTCAATAGAAATCATTAGGTGAACAAAAGTAGTCCGACTCCTTACTATTACACACCGGCACGGTCACAAAATAAAAACCCTTTCACGGGAATAACGTTGTCGGCGTATCATTAATTTAATAGTAGCCGGTAGTGTCGTAATGGTTGCCCAAATCAGCACCGAATCCCCGCCATGTTTCACTCTTGGCAGCAGTCACTCTTCATCGTAGGCTTAACATGGCGGACGCCAGACGTACACTCGGCCAGAAGTTGGAACCGGTGTGAAACGAGACTCGTCCGACCGAATGAAATTCTTCCACTGCTTCAAAGTCCACCTTTTATGGCTTCGGCACCACGTTTTTCTGTTCCGGCCATTTGCGTCACGGATGTGTGGTTTTGGAATTCCAGCGCCCCCTACAGTTCCCAGCTTGTGGGGTTCACCTCGTGTTGTTTTGTTGCTGAGATGGATCGCGAGTGCGGCATTTAGTTCTGTAGTGACTTTTGCAGCTGTCGTCCTGTTATTTTTCGTCATGATCCTCTTCAATGACCGTGTGTGTGACGATGGCACAGCACACGCTTTCGTCTGCGTTGTGAATTAGTGATTGTTTTTTTTTCGTATTCCGTTTATGCGGTATACGGGGTGGTCCACTGATAGTGACCGGGCCAAATATCTCACGAAATAAGCATCAAACGAAAAAACGACAAAGAACAAAACTCGTCGAGTTGAAGGGGAAACCAGATGGCGCTATGGTTGGCCCGCCAGATGGCGCTGCCATAGGTCAAACGGATACCAATTGCGTTTTTTTAAAATAAGAACCCCCATTTTTATTACATAGTTGTAAACTCCGTAAAGAAATATGAATGTTTTAGTTGGATCACTTTTTTCGCTTTGTGATAGATGGCGCTGAAATAGTCACAAACGTATAAGTACGTGGTACCACGTAACATTCCACCAGTGCGGACGGTATTTGCTTCGTGATATATTACCCGTGTTAAAATGGACCGTTTTTCCAATTGCGGAAAAGGTCGATATCGTGTTGATGTATGGATATTGTGATCAAAATGTCCAACGGACGTGTGCTATGTATGCTGCTCGGTATCCTGGATGACATCATCCAAGTGTCCGGACCGTTCACAGGATAGTTACGTTATTTAAGGGAACAGGAAGTCTTCAGCCACATGTGAAACGCCAACCACGACCTGCAACAAATGATGATGCCCAAGTAGGTGTTTTAGCTGCTGTCGCGGCTGATCAGCACATCAGTAGCAGACAAATTGCGAAGAATCGGGACTCTCAAAAACGTCGGTGTTGAGAATGCTATATCAACATCGATTGCACCCGTACAATATTTGTATGCACCAGGAATTGCATGGCGACGACTTTGAACGTCGTGTACAGTTCTGCTACTGGGCACAAGAGAAATTACGGGACGATGACAAATTTTTTGCACGCGTTCTATTTAGCGACGAAGCGTCATTCACCAACAGCGGTAACGTAAACCGGCCTAATATGCACTATTGGGCATTGGAAAATTCACGATGGCTGCGACAAGTGGAACATCAGCGACCTTGGCGGGTTAATGTATGGTGCGGCATTATGGGAGGAAGGATAATTGGCCCCCATTTTATCGATGGTAATGTAAATGGTGCAATTTATGCTGATTTCCTACGTAATGTTCTACTGATGTTAGTACAAGATGTTTCACTGCATAAAAGAATGGCGATGTACTTCCAACATGATGGAATTCCGGCACATAGCTCGCGTGCGGTTGAAGCGGTTGTTGTTGTTGTTGTGGTCTTCAGTCCTGAGACTGGTTTGATGCAGCTCCCCATGCTACTCTATCCTGTGCAAGCTTCTTCATCTGCCAGTACCTACTGCAACCTACATCCTTCTGAATCTGCTTAGTGTATTGATCTCTTGGTCTCCCTCTACGATTTTTACCCTCCACGCTGCCCTCCAATGCTAAATTTGTGATCCCTTGATGCCTCAAAACATGTCCTACTAACCGATCCCTTCTTCTAGTCAACTTGTGCCACAAACTTCTCTTCTCCCCAATCCTATTCAATACCTCCTCATTAGTTACGTGATCTACCCACCTTATCTTCAGCATTCTTCTGTAGCACCACATTTCGAAAGCTTCTATTCTCTTCTTGTCCAAACTGGTTATCGTCCATGTTTCACTTCCATACATGGCTACACTCCATACAAATACTTTCAGAAACGACTTCCTGACCCTTAAATCTATACTCGATGTTAACAAATTTCTCTTCTTCAGAAACGATTTCCTTGCCATTGCCAGTCTACATTTTATATCCTCTCTACTTCGACCATCATCAGTTATTTTACTCCCTAAATAGCAAAACTCCTTTACTACTTTAAGTGTCTCATTTCCTAATCTAATCCTCTCAGCATCACCCGATTTAATTTGACTACATTCCATTATCCCCGTTTTGCTTTTGTTGATGTTCATCTTATATCCTCCTTTCAAGACACTGTCCATTCCGTTCAACTGCTCTTCCAAATCCTTTGCTGTCTCTGACAGAATTACAATGTCATCGGCGAACCTCAAAGTTTTTATTTCTTCTCCATGAATTTTAATACCTACTCCGAATTTTTCTTTTGTTTCCTTTACTGCTTGCTTAATATACAGATTGAATAACATCGGGGAGAGGCTACAACCCTGTCTCACTCCTTTCCCAACCACTGCTTCCCTTTCATGCCCCTCGACTCTTATAACTGCCATCTGGTTTCTGTACAAATTGTAAATAGCCTTTCGCTCCCTGTAGTTTACCCCTGCCACCTTCAGAATTTGAAAGAGAGTATTCCAGTTAACGTTGTCAAAACCTTTCTCTAAGTCTAAAAATGCTAGAAACGTAGGTTTGCCTTTTCTTAATCTTTCTTCTAAGATAAGTCGTAAGGTTAGTATTGCCTCACGTGTTCCAACATTTCTACGGAATCCAAACTGATCTTCCCCGAGGTCCGCTTCTACCAGTTTTTCCATTCGTCTGTAAAGAATTCGCGTTAGTATTTTGCAGTTGTGACTTATTAAACTGATAGTTCGGTAATTTTCACATCTGTCAACACCTACTTTCTTTGGGATTGGAATTATTATATTCTTCTTGAAGTCTGTGGGTATTTCGCCTGCCTCATACATCTTGCTCACCAGATGGTAGAGTTTTGTCATGACTGGCTCTCCCAAGGCCATCAGTAGTTCTAATGGAATGTTGTCTACACCCGGGGCCTTGTTTCGACTCAGGTCTTTCAGTGCTCTGTCAAACTCTTCACGCAGTATCTTATCTCCCATTTCATCTTCATATACATCCTCTTCCATTTCCATAATATTGTCCTCAAGTACATCGCCCTTGTATAAACCCTCTATATACTCCTTCCACCTTTCTGCCTTCCCTTCTTTGCTTAGAACTGGGTTGCCATCTGAGCTCTTGATATTCATACAAGTGGTTCTCTTCTCTCCAAAGGTCTCTTTAATTTTCCTGTAGGCAGTATCTATCTTACCCCTAGTGAGACAAGCCTCTACATCCTTACATTTATCCTCCAGCCATCCCTGCTTAGCCATTTTGCACTTCCTGTCGATCTCATTTTTGAGACGTTTGTATTCCTTTTTGCCTGCTTCATTTACTATATTTTTATATTTTCTCCTTTCATCAATTAAATTCAATATTTCTTCTGTTACCCAAGGATTTCTATTAGCCCTCGTCTTTTTACCTACTTGATCCTCTGCTGCCTTCACTACTTCATCCCTCAGAGCTACCCATTCTTCTTCTACTGTATTTCTTTCCCCCATTCCTGTCAATTGTTCCCTTATGCTCTCCCTGAAACTCTGTACCACCTCTGGTTCTTTCAGTTTATCCAGGTCCCATCTCCTTAAATTCCCGCCTTTTTGCAGTTTCTTCAGTTTCAATCTGCAGTTCATAACCAATAGATTGTGGTCAGAATCCACATCTGCCCCTGGAAATGTCTTACAGTTTAAAACCTGGTTCCTAAATCTCTGTCTTACCATTATGTAATCTATCTGATACCTTTTAGTATCTCCAGGATTCTTCCAGGTATGCAACCTTCTTTCATGATTCTTGAACCAAGTGTTAGCTATGATTAAGTTATGCTCTGTGCAAAATTCTACAAGGCGGCTTCCTCTTTCATTTCTTCCCCCCAATCCATATTCACCTACTATGATTCCTTCTCTCCCTTTTCCTACTGACGAATTCCAGTCACCCATGACTATTAAATTTTCGTCTCCCTTCACAATCTGAATAATTTCTTTTATTTCATCATACATTGCTTCAATTTCTTCTTCTACTGCAGAGCCAGTTGGCATATAAACTTGTACTACTGTAGTCGGTGTGGGCTTCGTATCTATCTTGGCCACAATAATGCGTTCACTATGCTGTTTGTAGTAGCTAACCCGCACTCGTATTTTTTTATTCATTATTAAACCTACTCCTGCATTACCCCTATTTGATTTTGTATTTATAACCCTGTAATCACCTGACCAAAAGTCTTGCTCCTCCTGCCACCGAACTTCACTAATTCCCACTATATCTAACTTTAACCTATCCACTTCCCTTTTTAAATTTTCTAACCTACCTGCCCGATTAAGGGATCTGACATTCCACGCTCCGATCCGTAGAATGCCAGTTTTCTTTCTCCTGATAACGACATCCTCTTGAGTAGTCCCCGCCCGGAGATCCGAATGGGGGACTATTTTACCTCCGGAATGTTTTACCCAAGAGGACGCCATCATCATTTAATCATACAGTAAAGCTGCATGTAAAGCTGCATGTCCTCGGGAAAAGCGGTATTGAATAGTATATTTTATGACAGGTGGATTGGTCGTCGAAGCACCATACCATGCCCCGCACGTTCACCGGATCTGACGTCCCCGGATTTCTTTCTGTGGGGAAAGTTGAAGGGTATTTGCTATCGTGATCCACCGACAACGCCTTACAACATGCGTCAGCGCATTGTCAATGGACGTGCGAACATTACGGAAGGCGAACTACTCACTGTTGAGAGGAATGTCGTTACACGTATTTCCAAATGCACTGAGGTTGACAGACATCATTTTGAGCATTTATTACATTAATGTGGTATTTACAGGTAATCACGCTTTAAAAGCATGCGTTCTCAGAAATGGTAAGTTCACAAAGGTACATGCATCACATTGGAACAACCGAAATAAAATGTTCAAACGTACCTACGTTCTGTATTTTAATTTAAAAAACCTACCTGTTACCAACTGCTCGTATAAAATTGTGAGCCATATGTTTGTGACTATTACAGCGCCATCTATCACAAAGCGAAGAAAGTGGTCCAACTAAAACATTCATATTTCTTTACGTACGACACGAATATCTAATAAAAATGGGGGTTCCTATTTTTTAAAAAAAAGCAGTTGATATCCGTTTGACCTATAGCAGCGCCATCTGGTTTCCCCCTTCAAGCTAGACAAGTTTCGTTCTTTGTAGTTTTTTCGTTTGACGCTTATTTCGTGAGATATTTGGCCCGGTCACGGTGAATGGACCACCCTGTATATCTGCGATATGGTATCTCTTGAAACCTCAAACACTTCGGCTCCCTTTGTTATGGAAGCAAAACACTCACCATACTGGTGGAATTTAGAAATAAGTTATTACTAAGAAAAATGACAAGTTTTCGCTTTTGGACAAAGCAAAACAAGCAATTCTTTAGTTCCTTGGATCATTATTATCAAACATGTAGTTGTGGAATGTCAAAATAGCATAAGATGCAAACCGCAAAATATGTGAACTACGTAATATTGCACATAAAAATACGTATGCAGTATAATAAGACTCTACTACACAAACACGAACTCACAACACAGATAGGAAGTGCCCTTCGGAGAGACGAGACGCGAGGTCACCATCCTTCCGAGGCTCCTCTCCCGCTTGTGGCGCGGACAGATGGAGGAAGTAATTGTAGTAACAAAGAGTCTCGTCATACTTCACACAAATCATGTATAGCTAATCTCACGACATACATATTTACAACAGCGACCGTAGTAGAAGAGAACCTGCTAATTCAGGTGAGACAGGCTCGAAAGCCTTACCGAACCTCTCCCACTTGAAATAGCGAGGTAAAGGGACCTCTTTTACCATCGAAGTGTTTCCTTTCGTCTAGTATTTTTTGTTAAGAATAGGATAAAAATTTGTCTTTCTTTTCCTAAGTGTATGTTGTGTATCACACGTTTTTAAATTAACACTCTAATTATGTAAAAGACGAGAAAAACAACAGCACTGAGAGAAGCTGTAGAAAAAGAGGAAGGGTGTGTGTCTGCAGCTTGTTACTAGTTTTCAATAGGAAACGATTCACCATGGTTACCAAGGAGGTGGGTCACTCTGTAATGTTAACAAATAAATTAATTAAGTTAGATGGTAGTAAAACACTGTTTGTTATGTTACCTCTTGATGTGTCTTTTAATGCAAATACTGTGAAAGTTATCAGTTAATTGGAGTGTTGTCACTTTAAATATCTTTGTACGCTGAACATATGAGCGACACAGTCCCCCGTTTCCAGAGGTTGCATTATTGGGTAGAGCACGGGCAACAGCCGAGTAGAACCGCAGTGTTGGGCAGCTGTTGAGTCGCGGAGAGAGGGTGTTGTATCACGGCAGAATGAGCAGCCGGTATAGTGGATGTGCCGCACAGAGATTTCTGTCGGAGCTGTTCCGTGATGGGTAACCTGAGGAAGAAGAATGATTTTTAAGATGTCTATATAAAGACAAGGTAATATATTCTGAGTGTGTTAGCTGCAAGCGCGAGTTCAGCAATTATTGCTGTGCAAAGCTTTCATTGTGTATGATAATATCTATATGTTTTTAATCAGAGAGAGCTACCAACTATGTGTTCAGTATTCTAATTATCCTCTCTCCATTTAAATTAATTAGCATTAGGAATCCAAGAAAACAAATTTTGTAACAGAAATATTTTGTAGAAGCAGAAATTATGGTGTTACGTTAATTTGGGGAAAGACAATGCTGATTGTCATTATTAATTTGAGTTTGCTTTTGTGTCACTGGAAGGATTAAATATAATCTCGAAGTACTTCGTTTTGTCGTTTTGAATATTTCACGAAGAATACCCGACTGTTGAAAGAAAAATGTATTCGGTAAAATTTGCACTGTCACACCTTGCACTTTTACTTGATCAAAAAGTAATAATTCTGAAAAGAGAACTAAAAATTAATTTACAAAAACAATAGTTTAAAAGAAATCAAAACAAGAAGGCGAATTAACCTGCATCATTTATTTCAGTCATCATTCTTGCAATGCAGCCAGAGTCGAGACAATTTATCCGTTGCGAGGTTAAGAATTTGTTGTAGAGAATAAATGAGCGTTTTGACAGAATATTAGGAACAGTTTTCAGTTAGTGTAATTTCGTGCAAATTCTACAGGAGCATTTTTTGTAAAAGGTCCACTTAAATTACGCAACAGTTAGCCATTCTGAGTATTCTTGTGAATCATTCTTTATATGCAGTCAAATTTACAGACAGTCAGATGAATTTCTGGTTAATTAGAATAACGTTCCTAAAACATAATTTGCTATCTAAATTCACGTTTAAAAGTAGGGTAACTAAGCCGATTCTGGAGCAGAACCTGTAATCGGTATTTAGAAGTCAGACAGTTTTCAGATTATTAGCGAAATATTCAGCTACATACAGTTTCAGCATACAACTTTCAACATATGCACGTATAACTTTCGCTTGTTCTAACCTCGATAGACTGGTAAATTTCCACGACACTTTTATTGCACCTTCAAGGTTGGTAAACTTGATTATTCCAAGGATCGTGTAAATAATTTCAACAATATACGTTGAACGGTTCACTGTTGACAGCCATCTGAACTGTATCGACTGCAAATCAAAATGGTAAAAACCAAGTTTTGTGCTGATATCAAATATTTTCATTTGAAGGATTGGATTGCTGCTCAAATCGAAACAGAACTGGATGAAGTTCACGCGGATCCTCCACCATCACCGAAGATTATTTACTTCTCGATTATTGTATTTAAACGTGGTTGGAGAAGATCCGAAGATGAAGCATGCGCCAGCCGTCCAGTTGAGGTCACCACAAAGAAAACCCATTGACAAAATCCGTGGTATGGTGATGCAAGACCAACGAATTAAAATTCGTGAGACTGTAGGCATCTCAACTGCGAGAGTGCATAATTCCCTGTATAGAGCACTGATACGAAGAAGCTATGTACGAGGTGGGTGCTGCTATTACTTACAGACGTCTCAACACAATGTATGGCGATGTTTAATCACAGTCCGCAAGACGTTTTGCACCAATCTGTGACTGTAGATGAAACCTGGATTAATGATTACACACCAGAACCAAAACGGCAATCAGAACAATGGACAAAGGCTGGTGAAAGAGCACCGAAGAAGGCAAAGAATTATTATCAGCTTGTAAGGTGATGGCCACTGTTTTTCGGGATTCACAACAAATAACCCTCTTAGATTACTTGGAAAAAGGCAGGACCATAACTGGACCCTGTTATTCTCCATTCTTGGACCGTGTGGAACCTGCGTTGGCTGCAAAAAGTAGCACGGCTGGCACGCAGAAAAGTGCTCTTATACCAGGATAATGCGCCATCACACTCATCGCCGATAACACTGGCGAAAGTGTATGAATTGGTCTTCGAATTGTGACTTCATTTTTAGCAGAGCTTGGTGTTGTGGCTAGATGGTAGTTTTTTTGCGTATACCTTGCACTCACGCCGCGCAAGTCAAATGTCATGTAATTGCTCGAACAAGCTCGATTCTGTATCGAACGCTGCACCTTATCGGGAAATCTCGATCCCGTTCGAACGCGAATATCGTTGGCCCAGCCCTACCGAAAAGTCTGAAAGGCAGATTTTGGTTCAAATGGCTCTGAGCACTATGGGACTTAACATCTATGGTCATCAGTCCCCTAGAACTTAGAACTACTTAAACCTAACTAACCTAAGGTCATTACACAACACCCAGTCATCACGAGGCAGAGAAAGACAGATTTTGTCCGTAGAACATGTCGCGATAATTCCCTATCAGGATATCTTTAGGAAATAAATTAAAACTAGTCAGAATTAGGCGAAAGACGGAATACATACGTCAATTTAAAGACGAAAGTCTCTATTAGTTTAGTATCCAAAAACCCAAAACTTAATTTCCCTCATTTTATGGGTTAGGGTTACCTTAAAAAGTAGTTACGACTAGTCCAGTCTGCGAAAGAAGTCACATTACAGTGCTTTTCGTTTCTGCAAAGTAAATGAGACCATCTACTCGCTAAATTTTGTGGGTCTATGTGCCTCAGTACAAAGTGCTAAAGAAACCACGTAATGTAAACTTGCGCCTTGCAGCTATGCAGCTGTCGCCTGCGGCGTGCGGACTACTTTGAGCTCTCCACGGCCCTGGTGCAACAGGCGTTCTGGGTCACGGGGCGTAGCTCTGTTCTCGGGAACCGCCCTGGTACTAACACTGCTTGATGGCTTCCCAGACACGGCCCCGGGCGTTTATAGCGTTTGAGGAATTTCCTCAGAGCTGTTCGATAACAATTTACGATTCGTGTTAGTGCTCATTTTCCGCTCCATGGACGGGAACCAAGAACGTAAATATTTTATTTTCCCCGTTACCTTGCAGCATTAAGTACAGAAATCATTTGAGTTATTACGGTATGTGCTGGTAATTCACTGACTGTACCACAAACAGAAATCAGGTCACGTCGTAGCTTTATATTTGTCCATTTTCCTTTCATCTTTGAAACTTGGTGTTCTAGCAATGTGCGTTTCGATTCCCATTTACCGGTAACCTTCTGTGCAACTAAAACGCAGATTACTAGAACACTTTCGTTTTAGAGAAAGAAATTATCTTCCCAATTAATAAAGAAGTCTTTTTCGACATCGAACGTGGAACCGTAATGTCCATAACTGCACGCAATACTCGTCGTAAGAATTTTCCATATCTACTTACCGTGGATCTTCTAAATCACACTAAGTGAATGCTGGAATCGTTCCTTACAGAAGGCTACGGTCGATGTACACCCTTTCCTTGACCAGGCCGAGTCTATGCTCTGTCGCTAATGACGGTCTTCCTCCTTCCTTACGTTTCTGCTTCCACATAAGATCAGCCCTATTTTGAAATAAAATTTTCATGAAGGACCACCTACTTGTGCGTTGTTATTTTTTCGTACCTAAACAGTATTCGATGAAGTTGTCTTCAGTCAACTGTTTCTTTCGTATTGAATGTGATAGGTAGACTGCCTTCAAGTGCATCTTACCTGTTTTGTATTGAATTGTATTGTATGTTAACCGGGGACCTAGAAACGACGGCCGGTTCTAGGCCCTCAGTCCGGAACGGCGCGACTGCTACGGTCGCAGGTTCGAATCCTGCCTCGGGCGTGGATGTGTGTGATGTCCTTAGGTTAGTTAAGTTTAAGTAGTTCTAAGTTCTAGGGGACTGACGACCACAGATGTTAAGTCCCATAGTGCTCAGAGCCATTTTAGAAACGACGGAGAGGCTCCGTCCCCGCCACAGCCGCACTGGTCCACAACCCCACGACGACTACCGCAGTCCACTTCACCCCTCCGCCGCACCACACCGAACCCAGGGTTATTGTGCGGTTCGGCCCCCGGTGGACACCACAGGGAACGTCTCACACCAGACGAGTGTAACCCCTATGTTTGCGTGGTAGAGTAATGCTGGTGTACGCGTACGTGGAGAACTTGTTTGCGCAGCAATCGCCGACAAAGTGTAACTGAGGCGGAATAAGGGGTACCAGTCCGCATTCGCCGAGGCAGATGGAAAACCACCTAAAAACCATCCACTGACTGGCCGGTTCACCGGACCACGACACAAATACGCCGGGTGGATTCGTGCCGGGGACCGGCACTCCTTCCCGCCCGGAAAGCCGTGCGTTTGACCGCACGGCCAACTGGGCGGGTTCAAAATGGTGCAAATGGCTCTGAGCGCTATGGGAAATAACATCTCAGGTCATCAGTCCCCTAGAACTTAGAACTACTTAAACCTAACTAACCTAAGGACATCACACACATCCATGCCCGAGGCAGGATTCGAACCTGCGACCGTAGCGGCCGCGCGGCTCCAGACTGACGCGCCTATAACCGCTCG
This sequence comes from Schistocerca serialis cubense, assembly GCF_023864345.2. Taxonomy (NCBI): domain Eukaryota; kingdom Metazoa; phylum Arthropoda; class Insecta; order Orthoptera; family Acrididae; genus Schistocerca; species Schistocerca serialis. Next base: position 605,384,560 of record NC_064643.1, read on the forward strand.
GCCACACCGGCCGGCCAACCGGGCGGGCATACCTGTTTTAGTCGCATGACGAAGGAGAGCTGTATGTTTAAAAATTAAGTAGCTATTTGTTACATGAACTACATTTTATACTTTGAAGAGATTAATCTTCGATTGTCTGTTACACAAATTAATGTCAGTACAATGCTGTTATACTCTAATCTAGCAAAATTTGTATACACGACAATCGGTGTGCGACGCCTAAAGTACGCGCAATAAACTGAAGATAAATAAATAGAATAAAAACGGACAGTAGCTTATGGAACATTTGTTAACAAAATAAATGTGCGAACTACGCTACTGGCCATTAAAATTGCTACACCAAGAAGAAATGCAGATGATAAACGGGCATTCATTGGACAAATTATTATAGTAAAACTGACATGTGATTGCATTTTCACGCAATTTGGGTGCATAGATCCTGAGAAATCGCTACCCAGAACAACCACCTCTGGCCGTAATAACGGCCTTGATATGCCTGAGCATTGAGTCAAACAGAGCTTGGATGGCGTGTGCAGGTACAGCTGCCCATGCAGCATCAACACGATACCACAGATCATCAAGAGTAGTGACTGGCGTATTGTGACGAGCCAGTTGCTCAGCCACCATTTACCAGACGTTTTCAATTGGTGAGAGATCTGGAGAATGGGCTGGCCAGGGTAGCAGTCGAGAATTTTCTGTATCCAGAAAGACCCGTACAGGACCTGCAACATGCGGTCGTGCATTATCCTTCTGAAATGTAGGGTTTCGCAGGGATCGAATGAAGGGTAGAGCCACGGGTCGTAACACATCTGAAATGTAACGTCCACTGTTCAAAGTGACGTCAATGCGAACAAGAGGTGACCGAGACGTGTAACCAATGGCGCCCCATACAATCACGCCGGGTGATCCGCCAGTATGGCGATGACGAATACACGCTTCCATTGTGCGTTCACCGCCATGTCGCAAACACGGATGCGACCACCATGATGCTGTAAACAGAACCTGGATTCATCCGAAAAAAATGACGTTTTGCCATTCGTGCACCCAGGTTCGACGTTGAGTACACCATCGCAGGCGCTCCTGTCTGTGATGCAGCGTCGAGGGTGACCGCAGCCATGGGCTCTGGGCTGATAGTCCATGCTGCTGCAAACGTCGTCGAATTGTTCGTGCAGATGGTTGTTTTCTTGCAAACGTCTGTTGACTCAAGGATCGGGACGTGGCTGCACGATCCGTTACAGCCATGCCGATAAGATGCCTGTCATCTCGACTGCTTGTGATACGAGGCCGTTGGGATCCAGCACGGCGTTCCGTATTACCCTCCTGAACCCACCGATTCCATATTCTGCTAACAGTCATTGGGCTGGCCGGGATGGCCAAGCGGTTCTAGGCGCTACGGTCTGGAACCGCGCGACCGCTACGGTCGCAGGTTCGAATCCTGCCTCGGGCATGGATGTGTGTGACGTCCTTAGGTTGGTTAGGTTTAAGTAGTTCTAAGTTCTAGGGGACTGATGACTTCAGAAGTTAAGTCCTATAGTGCTCAGAGCCATTTGAACAGTCATTGGATCTCGACCAACGCGAGCAGCAATGTCGCGATACGATAAACCGCAATCGCGATAGGCTACAATCCGACCTTTATCGAAGTCGGAAACGTGATGGTACGCGTTTCTCCGCCTTACACGAGGCATCACAACAACGTTTTACAAGTCAACGCCGGTCAACTGCTGTTTGTGTATGAGAAATCGGCAGCACGTTGTAGGTGTCGCCACCGGCGCCAACCTTGTGTGAATGCTCTGAAAAGCTAATCATTTGCATATCACAGCATCGCCTTCCTGTCGGTTAAATTTCGCGTCTATAGCACGTCATCTTCGTAGTGTAGCAATTTTAATGGCCAGTAGTGTATAAGACTATTGTGTGGAAATGGAATTTTTTTTATCGAGTAGATCCTCTTTCACAATTTAATTGTTGTTCTGTTTAATACGCCGCTCGTTATATTTTATTTTTTCTAACAAACTGCAGCCCCTGTGAAAACATGGGAAGTGTCATGCACAGCTGGTACACTTTTCCGTGTAACGGCTGCGGTTTTGGATACAGGGTCTCTGTAAATTTATTATACAGTAGTAACGTTTAACTGTGAGAAAGGTAACTAACATACAGAACTGTTTGATACAGCACTGACTGCAGTATATCTTCAAGTTTTATTTACAAATTATCAGTGTAGCTACCTTTTGTAACAGGACGAATGTCCCACATTTAATCAGTTTCCTGCCAAATCCTATGAAGCAAGTCTTGATGTACGGTGCCAACTGCTCGTGTTATTCGTTGTCGCAGCTCGTCGACGTTTCTCGCAAGCGGAGGAACAAACGCTCTGTCTTTAATGTAACCTCACACCAGAAGTCCATTGGGGTTAAATCGTGTGATCGTGGTGACTATGATATTGTACCACCATGTACAATTCAAGTCAGCACATTCCTACGGAGATATGCAACTACTTCACGATGATAATGTGGTGGCGCGTCATCTTTCCTGAAAATCAATTCTGTGCCCATACCCTGTTGTAATTGGGGCATTAGATAATATTCAAGCAAGTCCAATACGATATGCCAGTTACAGTTGACTCCAGTTCCAATTTCTAGGGTTTGAATGGCAGGAGTCTGCGTAATATCTTCCACACTGTAACATTAGGCATATTCAGTTCTAAGTTGCCACGTCTCGTTGATTTACATGGACTTTGGATGTAAGACTGGCGAACTTGTTCAATTGCTTGGCCAAACCTGACCCTGTGTCCTATTTGATTCATACTTAGTTTTGTTGTACATATTAATAACGGTTTGTCTTTAAGGTTGTGGCTTGCGATATTTAATACTGAATTGTTTCTGCACTGTAGTAGCGGATTTGGATTCATGAAACCATAAACGACGCTGCGCACACTCTACTGTTAAACGACTCCATGATGACTGTTGGAAAAATTCATTCGCGCACGCCACCTAACGGGAAAGCAGGGAACTATCAGTGTTAGGTGGGAATAAAAATTTGAAGATATACAGCATTCAGTGCTGTATCAAACATTTCTGTAGGTAAAATTAAAGCAATAACAGCCCTCGGTCGCAAAAATAAAGTCTTTTGGCCTGGTTTCGGCACTACTATGAGTGCCTTCATCAGAAGTGAAACATTCAAACTGCTCTATAACATAAGTACAAAAATTACGGGATTTTATATACACTGACTAACAGAACAAGAAATAAACAGTACTTACATGCCACGTATAAAATAAATATCAAGCGATAAAGCTTTAGTCACAAAATTTTAAAAAAGAATACATATAAGGGCAAGCCACTATAGGCTGCTCACACATGTCAAGCCCCAGGTAGCAACAGACTGACGTGCCCCCCTTAGTAATTGCGGGCAGGTGAACATTACACCAAGAGTACCATCTAGTAGCTGCAAATACGAACTGGCTACTTAACATTCAAAATATAGACAGACGATTATTATTATGGACATTATTTAGTACATGAAGTAACAGGTATATTTTATCTGACAGCAACAGGCATGGTAACATTTTGTCTACGTACGAGCTTAGAAGTACAGTTCAAAGGCTGAAAACGCCATTATAGAATTACAAAGGGGGTTGAATTTTGAATGTTAAGTAGCCAGTTTATATTTGCGGCTACTAGACGTCACTCTTGGTGTACTGTTCACCTGCCCGCAGTTGTTAACGCGGGCGCCTCGGTCTGTGGACATGTGTGAGCAGCCCACAGTGGCCTTCCATGTATTCTTTTTTTTTAATTTTGTGACTAAAGTTTTATGGCTGGATATTTATTTTGTACGTAATATGTAAGTACTGTTTCTTTCTTGTACTGTTAGTCCGTACTTACGCTTCCCATAATTTTTGTACTTACGTTATAGGGCACTTTGAATGTTTTACTTCTGATGAAGGCGATCATAGTAGTGCTGAAACCAACTCAAAAGACTTAATTTTTACGACCGAGGGTAGTTATTCCTCTAATTTTACGTTGGAAACGGTCGCTGACCACGCAGCCATGTTTAAAGTTTAAGATTTCTGTAAGTTATTTACTCCTTCCACAATGAAGGATTATTTTTGTATAACTATCTAAACACGCCGTATGTTACAGCTGACAGAGGAGTGTGAAACTGTTTGCTGGCACAAAACCTTCTTCTCTAGAATGGCATCTAGGGAGTCGTAGAGCTTAACGTTACATATCCTCGCTGACACGATTGGGCTTTAGGCCGTGATACTGACGTCTGGACTGGTCGTCCCTCTCTACTCCTCTGGCGATGAAAATGTCACACGAGATGTCGACCGCTGTGACAATAGCGATATGGACTTCGAAAGGAGGTCATGTAGGATGATGAAATTCCTCTAGAGCGAAACAGTTAGGGCAGTTCTCTATCAATTCGATTCATCCCTCCTAGTCTTATTTCTCTACTGAGCTGGCTTTATGTGGTACCTTTCAAAAATTTTCGTAATTTATATTGGGCTACCCCTCAGTTTGGTTCCATTCAACGTAAGAATGAGCTGTGTGAAATTTGAATACAGTATTATGACGCCGCTGTACCTTCAAAACCAGAAAACATACGATAAACGGAAAGCTTTCAACTTCACATAGTATTACTTCTTCATAGCAAACTGATTCATTACCTCATGTAGGCAGGTTGTTTACAACCAGGCGTTCCTTTTAGCGACAATTTGTAGAGTAAATTAACTGTACATCAATGTGTCATACTAGCTGTGCGGGAAGTGGCAATTTTTTGAAAAAAAGCACACACTCCGACAAAGGAGCTGAGAAACGGCGTATATAATTTATAAACTTTGTAAGAATGGGACGACTACAAAAATGTGTGGAATTACGTGATAAATGCGATCTTGCAGAGTAACTTCCCGTGCTACAGATGTCATTTAGAATGCAAGGTGATGACAAAAGTTATTTATTTCTTGAAAATGTTTATACTCCCTGCTGATTTTAAGTTAGCTCCACAAGAAGTGAATGCAATTTGCGATGTTTGCATTTCCCTTCAAGTATTGTTTTGTGGGAACGTCTTACTTTTCTTGCAACATTCAGTAGGAAATCTGTGCCTCGCGCGATGTGCGCCTTATGCTCTTTGAATAGGGTAAGTCCGGAGAATTGGATGGCTGCGTGTGACGGACCAGTGGCGTGTTTCACAACTGTTCTGTTAGAGATCAGCTGCCACTACTTGTAAGCAAGCTGTTTCGTGAACAGACGTGTTGCCAAAGTGTTGCCGTTATTTATGTGTCAGTTCTGCAGGAAAATCACATTCTCTGTTCTGGTACTCAGAAAAGTTTTATAGTTTAGTTACGTAACTTGAATATTGAAGTTTGGTTTTCACAATATTGATGCAGTTCTTTTTTATTGAGAGTTTGACAAATGCGTAAGCATCAAACTAACCTAAAATGACCGTCTAGTTCGCTAGCTCCAGATGGAAGTCGGGGTGCTCCATCTCCCGCAGTCAATCGGGAGAGATGTATCAGTGTTATCTGGGTGAGATGGACCAGGTGTTTTAATATGAGGGAGATGGAGCACGACTAAATTTAGCTTCAGCGCATTTGAAATAATACTGAATATGGATGCAGTCTCAGACATGCTTATTTGTCGGAAGATTCGTCTGTGCCAACAAATGGAAGAGTAGAATCTCACACAGAGGTCAACCAACCACCTCAAAGCTCATAAAAAGTCCTAGCGATCCCAAGCACATCAAAAGAGCAGAGTTATCTGCTTATGTTGAATTGCTTCACAGGTAAAACTTCGGACTCCACACCTACTACAGCTAAAACTTCCAAGGTTACCACTTCAAAACTGACTACTCCTTATCCTACATAGCCAAAAGTTTTGGAAGAAATTTCACCTTTTCTGTAGATAAAATCATAAATTTTAAGAGGAAAGCAGAAACTGAATCCAAACTGCTAAACTTTGCTGAAAACAATGAAACTATAAAGGAAAAGAGGGATACGAAAGGAGTGAGGAAAAATCGGAAAACATTTATCCTCAAAGGAAAATGCTAGTGAAAAGAAAAACAGACGGAAGACAGAAAAAAACCGCAAGTAGCTCAGTGTGTTTATCAGACGCGGAAAGCTACAACATCGAAGACGTTGTAGAATATGAATAGGATAAAGATGAATCTGTTGAGAGTGGTGAAATCTCATTACAAACTAATAAAAAAGGCGATTGAATTCATTTTGTTTCCTGTTCACGATGGTTACATGAATCCTCTACATTTAGTGGTAATTATCCCTGCTGTAGTGAGAGAAAGATAAGCTAGTGCTTGAACAAAACTAACAACACATTACAAAAACCGGTGCTGAATCAAGATTTCTAATAAATTGATCATTTTGTTGTGGACTAAAATATTTAAAAATATAATTCTGTATTCGTTACAACATATTCCAGATAAAAATATATAACTTTAATTGACTCTTTTCATTATCTATACCCATGTGTATATGTTCCGCCTCCCTCAGTACACTAGTCTACCTCATACGTAAACCTATGCGTGAGGTGGACCACTCATGTTAATTTTCATTTTAACCTATATCTTGTATTTTAAGTGGCAGTGTCTCAATAATATATTGTGCTTAAGTTTATATGACAGTCTAAACAAACATGCTGCCATAAGTCAAAGAAAACTGAAAAATACACAAATTTTATGTTAAAAAAAATTAACGAACTAATCCGGACCTACCCTACGTGAAAGTTTTTCGTAATGTGAAAGAAATCGCAAAGGAAAAGCAGCGATATAAAATCAGCCTGCTGCTGAAACAAAATACATTTCTAAAATTGTTTTTCGCTTGTCTTTTCGTAAGAGCGTATCTCTTTATATTTTTCATATACACTATGTGATCAAAATATCCGGACACCGTAAAAAACATACTTCTTTCATATTAGGTGCATTGTGCTGCCACCTACTGCCAGGTACTCCATATCAGCGACCTCAGTAGTCATTAGATATCGTGAGAGAGCAGAATGGGGCGCTCCACAGAACTCACGGACTTCGAACTTGGTCAGGTGATTGTGTGTCACTTGTGTCATACGTCTGTACGCGAGATTCCCACACTCCTGAATATCCCTAGGTCCACTGTTTCCGATGTGATAGTGAAGTGGAAAAGTGAAGGGACACGTACAGCACAAAGGCGTACAGGCCGACCTCGTCTGTTGACTGACAGAGGCGGCCGACAGTTGAAAAGGGTCGTAATGTGTAATAGGCAGACATCGATCCAGACCATCTCACAGGAATTTCAAATTGCACCAGGATCCACTGCAAGTACTATGACAGATAGGCGGGAGGTGTGAAAACTTGGATACATGACAATAACATCCCTGTAATGGACTGACCTGCACAGAGTCCTGACCTGAATCCTATAGAGCACCTTTGGGATGCCAGGCCTCACCGACCGACATCGATACCTCTCCTCAGTGCAACACTCCGTGACGAATGGACTGCCATTCCCCAAGAAACCTTCCAGCACCTGATTGAACGTAAGCGTGCGAGAGTGGAAGCTGTCATCAAGGCTAACTGAATTCCAGAATTACCGGTGGAGGGCGCACGAACTTGTAAGTCATTTTCAGCCAGGCGACCGGATACTTATGATCTCACAGTGTATCTACTTCCTCGGCCTGCCTTAGGAAGCAAACGCATATTGTAAGTTAATATGATGTTTGCTGGGTTCGACCTTATAATTGAATTTAATGGGAATGTAAAGAAACTCATTGTGATTATTCTTATCATAAGTTCTCTTAGTGTGGATATTTACATGTTTGTGTACTAATTAATACTGTTTCAGATCGTTTTGACGGAAACAGCGAAGTCGATAGGTGTAATGGAGGAAAACTCATTGCGTTCAGTCATTAATCTATTACTCCTCACAGAAAATTCCGGCCCTGAGATTAGATGCTGATAATTTTAAGGTCTCTTGCGCTTATTGCGTGCAGGGAATTATCACGAATGATTCGGTCATTCGTCTCTAAGCAATGATTCTGTCGGGCTTCGATTTTGTCAGGTAATGGCCCCATTAAATTTTAATGACGGGTGGTGATCGATAAAAACTAGCTCACATATGTGATGGTAACGTATCTATACCACACACAATAGCGGTGCGATGTTTATTCTAAATCGTCATCTAAATAATGTGTTGCCCTCGCTGGCAACAGCTGTACTATCCTTGAAGAATTTCATTTATGTCAGTTAGCACTAAATTGATCTCCCCATCTGACAACTTCACGCTCAACCAGTACCGTTATTAACTTTATGCAGAGAGCAATGCGTCACCCTTATCAGTACCACTGTGTTTAAATTTAAACATTACTTCAAAATTTCACAACTGTAACGCAATTTCATCACGATATATCAGATGGTTCAGATGGCTCTAAGCACTATGGGACTTTAACATCTGAGGTCATCAGTCCCCTAGACTTAGAACTACTTAAACCTAACTAACCTAAGGACAACACACACATCCATGGCCGAGGCGGGATTCGAACCTGCGACCGTAGCAGCCGCGTGGTTCCGGACTGAAGCGCTTAGAACCGCTCGGTCACAGCGGCCAGCTAACAATATTTCTCTTGTCACTTAACAAAAACTCAGAAATCCTTTATGATATTTGTCTCCTGAATCTGTCGACTTGGCGTTTCTTATCTTAATATTTTTGTGAGAAAGTAGTAAAAGTGAGACGGAACCATCAGACAATTATGTTAAGGACGTTTAGGTAGAAACCTATCAAACCTCATAGAACAACAAAAACTGGGTTGACTCTTCCTGAAATACAATGCTGTTTTTTTTTAGCAAAGTTGATCTAGAAACGAGTTCCTTACGAGAGATTCTACACAGTAGCATTAGAATGAAAATTTTATCAACGTTATACACTTAGATCTTACAGAGACGTCAAGCTCGTGAGAAACTAAAAGAAATCATTTACAAAAAACGAGTAATAGAAGCAGTAGTTGCTACGTATTGTATCTCAAGATCGCCATAAGTTTCAAGGACGTAAAAAAGATACATTGTAAAAAAAAATAATCGTTTTTTACATAAAATATGTTTTTCATGCTATTTATCCCACAAACATTGTACATAGGGTTGTTGCCGATGGTATTTTTAAGGTTAATACTAGCTGATTAGTAATTAAATCGAAAGTAATAAAGTTAGTGATAAATCAGCTACTCACGTAAAATATTTTATCATACTGTTACGCAGTTGCTAATAGTCTTACCAGATGTAGGGGCCGAGAGACCACCTTCCTCATTCCCCAATGAGACCAAATTTTCTGTGCAGTACAACCAAACTAAGAGACAGCACACACCACAAATCAAACTTCAACAGTAAGAGTCATTCTATTCCCTATACTACATATTTTTTGGTTTTATTTACCACATAAGTCGTGTGTCTTATGTACTCACGTATATTGCAAATCTCTTCTCATATGTATGACACATTCGATTTATTAACGTAGCTTCTGAGTTTAATGTGAGTCTTATCGAATCGAATTAAATTTGCAACTACAGAAATAACGTTTGCTTTTTTAAATTCTTGAAAGTAGCACACAGTTCTCAGGAAAACTTGAAGAAGGCTGAATTATTGTAACGAGTAACCTAACTGCTGATTAAATGGTTGTGTCTCATTTGCAGACATATCTCCTCTAGGTATTTCATTAATCTCAGTCACTTTACTTAATGTTCCTTGTCGTCGTCGGCTTGGAATTTTGTTTATGTGCTTCTATGCGTTACCCTGTAAAGGAAAGTTTTCTGTCGTTATGTGACGTTCTACCATTCCATAGATAAAAACATTTTTGCTAGCGATATTCAGTTTTTGTATTGTATGACCAATCCGCCGTAATCTAATACCGCGTATTTAAAATGAGATTCTCAGGAGATCATGTCGTGAGCTGTTAGACGCTCATTCTTGAGCATTCCGCTATAGGTCGTGCATAAATGGGTTTCTTGATAACACAGAAGTTTCCTTTTCTTCGTAGTGGGTTCCACAGCAATGAATTTATTTAAAAAAGGAGGAATTTTCCACTTTTACTGTATTAAGTCTGTTTGTTCGGAACTAGAAGGCTGAACTAGCTGTGAACAAAAAAAATATATGGCAAAAATGGAAAATGCCACATTCTATTAACATAAATTTTTGCTTGTCGGAAGTTTGTGCACACCATTAGGCGAGCGTTTGAAAATAGAGATACGGAGTCCCCTCCATTGAGTATTATCATTTTTGCACATTTCCTCTATTACCTTTGCGTGTCATCTACATGAATATAAAGAAACGATAGTAGTAAACGTGTATGGAATTCTTACACGCTTGTTATTTTAAGTAGATTATGAGGAAACATGAAGTCAATAATGTATAACGAGTTCATAATTTTCAGTCTTGGTCTTTTGCTTTAGGTACTTACAGTTTATATGGATGTCCAGCACATCAGCTGCTGCAGAGATTTCAAGCTACAGATGTAGTATAGCATACGTAAAGTGAAGAATCTCAATACTGCTGATTGAATCAAGTGTAAACGTGAAGTGGATATGGAGACGAAACAGATAACGCAAACTGCGTCCCTCTACAACGACTAGAAGCTTGTAAAAGAAGTTGTGAATCACCCTGTATTAGAAAATGCATTTTATTTTTTGACAGCCGACGTCTGAAGGAGGAGTTCACTGCACCAAGCACAGATCAGTATAGTCTTGGGACTCATAGTTGTTTGTAACTTATTATAAGTGGATCCTCATGACAGGAAGGTCTGAAATAAGTGAGCAGATAATGACATAAGTAATGGGACAGGGTGGGCATCAGCACAATTTGTTAATGGGGTTGCCTGTGTCGGGACAAGTATACACTCAGGGGCAAACCTATTGTCCTCTATCGATTGACGGGTTATGACCCCCTGGGGATAATCCTTCCTTTTGATTGACAGGTCCTTAACATATTGCTCACCCCACTCCTCCACCCCCCAGGCCCCTAAGCCCCTACAGCTGCTGGTCTGGATATGCTCTGTAGCCACAATGGTGGGAAAGCGACAGCATCCTTCCAGAGGTGGATGGTCTGATTGGACATATCTTTGAACACTCAAACAAAGAAGACATCATGTTATTCTCAGACGTCACAGAACTTTCTGTAGGTACCCTGCCCCTGTCTTGTCCAAGCCGGTCTGTAGAGGCTCCTATGCCCAGCACAAAGGATGTCTTGTGAATGGAGCATTCTGATTGGTTTACCGAATTTACCTGTCAGACTGCCTCACTGCCAGTGTGGGAGCACTGTCTCCCATTTTCTGCAGACGAGACTTTCAGTGGAAAAAAACTATTTTGCACAGATCGAAAGCAAAAAACATACGGCTGTCATAGTGCACTGACAATTAAACCATGCAAGAGCGCTCTACAGATCATAAAATACAGACACTTCAGCAATTACACTGCTCTGCAGTTGTCGAGGAATGCTTGTATTTTTCGGCGTGAAACCCGCCAAACTGCTGCTGCTACCACTGTGGAAGCACTGTCCACCGTATTTTTCTGCAGACGGAGCAATTATGAGACTTTCAGCGGTAAAACTATCTTGTACAGATCGAAAAAGAAGATACAGCGTTCATATTCCACTGATAGTTAAACCCTGCAAAACTGATCTACAGATCATGAAATATGGAGACTACCGCCAAAGACACTTCCTCAATTACAATGCTCTGCTAGTGTTGAGGACAGCTTGAACATTTCAGCATGAAACAGAACTGTTGTACAAAGGCTGGGTTGGTCCTCCTCGGCACAAAGGCGTTACTATTTCTGGTCATGACCTGCTTGCTTGCTTGCTTACTGCCTTGCTTTCCTCATCCATCACCATACTCTGGGATTACAACAAGACATGTATTTTCGCATGGTTTTTGGCAGAATGTCGTACCATTTACGTGATGGTTTTTGATATCAAGCACATAGGAATATCGCTTGCATAGCAGTATCTCTTACACAGTATAATTCCGAAGATAAAGAGTAGAAATTATTTCTCTAGAAACCCAAAATTTTAGCGAGGTAGGACGTGCTGTAAACCACTGAGTAACTAAAAACTTATCTCATCTGCAAAGATCTTTATGTGAAAACTCGAAAAAATAGAAGAAACTGGTAGTGCCACTCGTGAATACCGATATCAGTGATATGACTGATTAAAATCACCCTTCTAATTTACAAGGTCAACTAAGGGGTTTCTCATGTCTAGAGAACCAGCAAACGTCTCTTCCAGCTGTCTTTCACCATCTAGATGCACACAAGACACACCACAGTCGATGTTCTCTCAACCAAATAAAGGTGGGTAAAATGTAGAAGCCATCAACATGACAATTTACTTGGGAGGGAATAACTGTCCAGCCCAAACACACGCCCATATTGAATTTTCTCAAATTTCCACAGAGAATACATGCGATGGCTAAGGCTGCACAACACATACTGAGTATTAGTTCGCTATCCATCCGCCTAGAGGGCGACAGCGTTAGGTCAGCTACATTCCTGCGCTCCAGCCAGGCTCTTCAGTCTGGACGGCTGTCATCGTTAGCCAGAAACGTCAATCATTTTGTCAACAGGCCACTGCCGCCGCCTGCACCCCGCACCCCACATTGAATCGTCCTAAGAAACCAGCCACATATATTTTTATCACTGTACTTACAATTAAATATTACGCTTGCAGTCTCAATCTGACTAAATTCGACAATGAGCGAAGTATCGGAAATACCGCCCTCCTGACAGCTGTGGTTCTGGAAATATAAATATCTGTACATTCTGAAGACAGGATATAATTTTCCACATAAAAAAAACTTTCATTCCCCTTATGGCTACCGCAGTTACCATATCAAATCCATACCTTCCCTTATGAAAGGCCAAAGTCTTTTTCTTGCACATGTCGGAACACATACATACTTTATAAGCCCACTGATCACAGCTAATCTATCACGCATCCCTTACGTCTAAGTATAATACTTCACCACACCAAGCAATACTGAGCAAAAATCAGCGATGGGTGGATATGTCTCATAAGTTTTTCTTGCAAATGGTAGCACTGTATCTTAGAAAGATAGACTCAATCGTCTTACAAGCCACTAGAAGTTGAAAACACTATCGCAATGGCTATGTTACTGTCACAAGCGGTCTTGGTTCTATAGGCACACTAAAGTATTGTTAACGATATCCATGTTAAAAACTATACAAGCATTATAAATCGAGGTAAGGCATTACCTCCAAATGAAGTTATTTTCCAAACAAATAGATGGTGATCGCCAGCGACTTGTATCTGCTCTGTTTATGTTAATACACAGCCCGGCGACTTGTACCTGCTCTCTATGTATTAATGCACACCCCAGATCACCAGCAGTCTGGCAGGTAAATTCTGTAAGAACCAATCAGAATGCTCTACTCACAAGACATCCTTTATGCTGGGTATAGGAGCCTCTACAGACTGGTCTGAACAAGATGGGGGCAGGGTATCCATGGAAAGTTTTGTGAGATCTGAGAGTAACACAATTCTGCTTTCAGTGTTCAAAGGCATGTCCAGGCAGACCGTCCACCTCTTGCTGGATGCTGTCCCTCCCACCATTATGGCTTTACAGCAGACCAGCAGCTGTAGGGGGTTGGGGGTGGGATGGGGGGAGGAGAACAATAGGTTAAGAATCTGTCAATAAGAAGGAAGGATTATCCCCTGGGGGGTCATAACCTGTCAATCAAAAGAGTACAATAGATTTGTCCCTGGGTGCATACTTGCCCCTGATGTAGGCAACTCACGCTAACAAAACATGCTGATATCCCCTTGTCCCACTAATCACATAATATATGTGTAACGTCTTGGCCACGCTTTGGGCATGCAGTTTTATTTCTGCATTCAGACATAGAATCCCACACTTGTAGATCTGTTCTCCATACAGAAAAATATATTCTGCACTTGTAAAATATTTCCGTGACTTATATTTACATTATGATTAATTCAGATACATCTACATACTTACTGCCCCATATGGTGGTTGGTGGAGTGTATCTTGTACCACTGCTAGTAATTTCCTTCCCTGTTCCACTCGAAAATAGAGCAAGGGAAAAATGGGTATCGATATGCCTCTATACGAGCCCTAATTTCTCAAGCCTTATCTTTGTGGTCCTTATGCTAAATTTACATTGGTGGTAATACAGAACCATTCTGCTGTCAGCTTCAGACGTTGACTCTATAAGTTTTCTCAATAGTGTTTCCCGAAAAAAATGTCGTCTTCCTTCATGGTTTTCAATTTGAGTTCATGAAGCATTTCTGGAATACTCTTTTGTTGATGGAAACTACCGGTAACAATCTAGCAACTACAAATTACTTCGATGTTTTCCTTTAGTCTGACCTGGTGGGGATCCCAAACACTTGAGCAATACTCAAGAATGGGTGGCACTAGTGTTCCATATGCGATCTCCTTTGTACTGTAGTTCCCTTAAATTCTCCCAATAAGCTGAAATTTACCATTACCCGTTATTCCAGAGGTGAAGAGCATACGTAAAATGCAAAAAGTGTAACTTTGTGCGGTGTTTACCTCAATGCCACGATACGAAACTTTAAAATACGTTATTTTAACTACTGAAGTGAAAACATGCAGGGCTTACTTAAGCTCAAGTATGTGAGTTTTCACTTTAATAGTCACACTAACGTATTTTAAGGTGTCCTATGTTTGCACAGTGACAAAATCTGCTTTTATCATTTAACATTTTACTGAGATGTTCTCTTTCCGACTTTTCTTTCCCATAAATTGTCGCAGACAGCAACATATGGAAGCAGATCACAGGCTAATAGAATCGCCAGCATATTAAATCACTTAACTGCTTTGTTGGCCACAACAAACATAATTTCTGCCTTGGGAGCACAGAATTACTACAGCGTAGAGATTGTACAATATGTGAGTGATAGGTTTGAGTTTGAATTTGATTTTCAGTGACGCAACTGGCCAGTCAACATATTTGAACAAATTTAATTTAAGGACAAAAAATGGCAGTCAAATGTGTGGATGTTTCAGGCTTTTTTCCATAACAGACGAGTGGCCTTGCATTCAATATACATCAAATAGATACTTTTCTTGCAGATGACACAATCCCTATAGAAGTAAACTAATAGATGAAATGGTAAATAACATTTTACTGAAAAAAATGGCTCTGAGCTCTATGGGACTCAACTGCTGAGGTCATTAGTCCCCTAGAACTTAGAACTAGTTAAACCTAACTAACCTAAGGACATCACAAACATCCATGCCCGAGGCAGGATTCGAACCTGCGACCGTAGCGGTCTTGCGGTTCCAGACTGCAGCGCCTTTAACCGCACGGCCACTTCGGCCGGCTCATTTTACTGATTTTATCTTCAAATGATCTCTTATTGTTTTGAAGTAAGGCTATAAACCCAATTATTAAATTTCAGTCATGTACAAGAGTTAGTAAGAGACATTATACAAACATTTTTGGGCGTGCATTTCAGGAGAAATTTACTGGAAAAATCCGTTTTAGAGCTTCACAAACAACATAGTTCCGCTTATTTAATTATCCTACATTACACGAAGACCGGTATTAATTTCATGTTACTGGAGAAAGTTATATTGAAACCCAACGAAAAGTTCATTACATCTTTTTTAGGATAAAACTATTTGACAGATCAGTCTGATGGTTTCCCGCTTTTATCATAATATATAATCTGGAGACTCTTTTCAGTGTTGCTAACTGTTTTTTTATTACAATCCAGGTGACTGGCAAATTTAGATTTGCATGGATCGTTCTGTTGAAAAGCATCAGTGTTCTTTTTATACGCAGCCTTGAAACTTGCGCTGGATTCCCCAAACTAGTGTGATGGGCAGTTACTGCAAATTAGCCTGCACATTGTATGGGTTTATATTTATCCTTCCATTATTGATGAGATTCCTTTGAATCTAATTGTTTGTTGAGTTGCTTATTTTCATAGCAGTCTGGCAAAACTCGTCAGCAAGTTAGCATTTCTTAGCATCTTGTGTCAAAATGGCTCTGAGCACTATGGGACTTAATATCTGACGTCATCAGTCACATAGAAATTAGAACTACTTAAAACTAACCAACCTAAGGATGTCACACACATCTATGCCCGAGACAGGATTTTTTTTTAAATTGTTGGTGATCTCATTTTGTCCTATATTGTTCGTTGAATTCGTTCGGGGCGGGCGTCCGATGACACTCGCTCAGGTTCTTCGTTGATCCGTTCACTCATTTTTTTTATTATTATTACAGAGGGCAGCTAACCCTCTGACTGAACTCGCTGAGCTACCAAGCCGGCTTTTTCTTTTTAATTTATTGTGTGGTCGAGCGACATCCTCGTCTCGCTCTTCCTAGATGATCGTTGCTGCGCGGAATAATCCTAGGGCGCCGATGGCTTCAGAGTTCGTCTTCTGGAAGTTTTGATTTTGCAGTACATTCCGCAATATTTTCGTTATGAGTCGTGTGCTTCGGTTTCCCGACGTTCTTGTGTTTAATGCGTTCGGCATCCCTTAACCCTTAGTCACCTCTTGCCGAAAATTCCACACTGTCAGCTGTTGACCTGCAGAGCTCTATGAAGGTATTGCTGTCGTTCCTGAGCTCATGAAACGGCCGGATCTGTAGTTGTTTCCACATCTCTAACACACAACAGCCTCTCGGAACCTTGGATTACAGGAGTACGCCACTACTCCCAGCAGATTCGAACCTGCGACCGTAGCGGTCACGTGGTTCCAGACTGAAGCGCCTAGAACCGCTCGGTCACCTCGGACGGCCATCTTGTATCGGCAAAACAGAATGTCGAATATCTACATTCTGTTTAGAGGAGACTATTTTATGACCTGACGACGTGAAAAGTGTAGAAAAGTGCTTGGGGTCTGCAAGCACTGGATATTTTTTAATGTTCTGTCTGTTGTTACAGGTTAACATCCATTGTAAGGTGCATTGGTTTTTACAGTAGCGTGCGAAGTTGCATTGTTCGAATGATGAATCTCGAACAAATGTGAAGAGAGCAAGGGGTATAGACAAAATAATAGTGGGTGTATTCTTCACTGCAAATACACACATGGCCACACTCACACGTGAGGTAGGCAGAGCGATGACCGCATCCTACTCTGCTGTCGCATGCTATCTTGAGCATCTCGAAAATACCGAAGGGAATCGATAAAAGGCAGACCTGCATGAAACTTTTTTCTATCCCGACGGCGCTTGCTAAGGAAGTTAACAAAAAAAAATGGTTCAAATGGCTCTGAGCACTATGGGACTTAACATCTGAGGTCATCAGTCCCCTAGAACTTAGAACTACTTAAACCTAACAAACGTAAGGACATCACACACATCCATGCCCGAGGCAGGATTCGAACCTGCGACCGTATTAGTCACGAACTGAAGCGCCTAGAACCGCTCGGTCACAGGGTCGTCAGTTGACAAAACATCCAGACTAATCCACACCTGCTTTATTGCCCTGACCTAGCCTTCGATAGTATCTGGAATCTTCGAAGCGGCTGTGCTCGCAAAAGCGCGTTGTTGAACTGTCTAGTTGCAAACATGAGTTTGATTATCTCTTCGCTGAATGGTTGTAGAACATGCTCTGATGACTTAGTTTCAGAGAGTATGTTTGAATGTAGTTGGAAAAAAATATATTCAGGTAATGTGCATTATTTTCTGGAAGGATTCTGAATGGCCTCTATGTGTGGAAAAGAAGTAATATAAGTGTAAAAGATGATTAACTGAAAATTGATAATTGGGAGAAATTTTTGTGTGTTAATTTGTTACTGCATACATATGCCTAATTTTGTTTTACGAAGTGCAAAATTAGATGCTATTCTATCTCTTTAAAATCGATCCTTTCGTCCTCTTCCCTCTTACTGTACGTTTCACATCCTTTTTCTCCCATTGGTAAAAAATCTACGTACAGTTTACTTCAGCTGGTCATGTCTCTGTCTTAGCAAGTTCGTTTGGAGCCACTCTCGTTAAAGATACGGTCACCTCCAGGGTGATGTTGACAGAACAACGCATTCCGAAAATTGTCATTGTAAGATACGAAAACTTATTCTGCGGTCACTGGTTAGTCGCTAACTCCCTAGAAATAGTGTAGACAGACACAGACACACAAATGTGAGAGGGAGAATACAAAGACGGAGAACGGAGAGAGAGACAGACAGACAGACAGAGAGGGAGGGGGGGTAGGGAGAGGGGAGAGAGAGAGAGAGAGAAGCGAGACGAGTGTTGGAGGGGAGCTAGACTGAGAAGTGGAAGAGGTTTGGAGGAGGTAGGAAACTGCAAACTGCTTTGTCTTTTGTCTTTGCCACCAGCCGGGGTTAACGACGCGACATTATCTCCGGTGGCTGGAAAAGTCCGCCGCGCTCGCCTGGCACGGAAGAATCCATCAGCAGCCCCAGCGGAAACCTTCCGCCTCTTCTGTTGAGGGGCCAAATGGCTCGTCCAGTAGAGAGGAAGAAAAGCGAGTCCCGCGGCGCGGAAGAGGTAGAGGGCTGTCATTAGCGCTGCGTCTCACGGTTATTCCACTTCGTTAGCGTGTACTGAGGCGTAGTACCTCTGCGTCGTAGCGGCGTGAGAAGGTGACTCTTTAAATTGAATAATAATTGCGAGGCATGCGGGGTGTGTGTGTCTAACCTAGCCTGTAGCTGAAATAGCGATTGTTATCCGTGTATTGCGCCTACGAGTTGGCGCGGTCGCTACTAGCGCATCTGCGTCAACGTGTCTCCATTGCAGGTGGTACGACTAAATCTGTTGTCTCCCTTTATTGTTGTTTCATCGCGATTACCCCATCTAGACAAGGATCGGGACCTACATTTGTGTGGTAAGTTTTCTGGCTAGTTTGCTGCAGGCCGCACGAATTCTTCTCTGGTGCTGACCTCTTCATCTCATGGAAACAGTTTCATCCCCCGCCCGTCCACGCCCTCCGCCTCAAGACAGCTTATACTTGTCTCGTGAGCGTGACCCCATGCAAAAGTATATCCTTTCAGAGGTGATGGGGTAAGTAGTCCTTGCTACGCGTAAGCACTCGCCCAGCCCGAAGTGTGACGCAATCCGTGCTGTGGGGTGAGTGGCACGTTGGAAGATGTGTCGTGTCGTGTACAGAGCTCCAGGAACGCCAGGCTACCGCCCTGTTGTGTTGGCAGAAGAGCCAACACCGTGTTACTAGAGGAGGCCGAAATGCACGCGTTTTAGCTCACGCAGCCTGGCGTTAGGAGGGAAGAACTATACTGACGTGAGGTCTGGAACATGACAAGGAATTAGAATTCAGAAAGCGGACGTAATTAGTTTGATACTTAACTTTACTCCATTAATGATGAACGTCGCTCTTGACGGTACAAGATTCACAATATTATCTGTTCAGAATACATTGTTGAGATATGACTTCCAGTAACTGAATTTGGCGCCTTGCTAGGCCTAGCAAATGACGTAGCTGAAGACTATGCTAAACTGTTGTCTCGGCAAATGAGAGCGTATGTAGTCAATGAACCATCGCTAGCAAAGTCGGTTGTACAACTTGGGCGAGTGCTAGGGAGTCTCTCTAGACCTGCCGTGTGGCGGCGCTCGGTCTGCAATCACTGATAGTGGCGACACGCGGGTCCGACGTATACTAACGGACTGCGGCCGATTTAAAGGCTACCATCTAGCAAGTGTGGTGTCTGGCGGTGACACCACAAGCCCTACACTGGGTGGGATTCCGCTGGTGTCAGGCGGATATATCTCCAATTCTCGTGGGACCAAAATGCTGAACGCAGAACCTATCTAATTTACGAACTAAGGAACTTGATGGTACCTCAGGTACACAAACATCGGGTGTACATGCTCCTTTACAGTATATGTAATACTAAATACATGTATTTTGTGTGTGTGTGTGTGTGTGTGTGTGTGTGTAGTCTAATGTTTTCCTGGGTGATGACGATGGGAGGATTGCACCAAGGGGTTGCCAAGCTTATTTCTCCATGCAACGGACGGATCAGAATCAACACTATCACATGCAATTACTGCACCACATCGCAGAGAGGTTTGCTATTTAAGCCAGGACACTGGCGCACAGTCTGGTTCAAATGGCTCTGAGCACTATGGGACTTAACATCTGTGGTCATCAGTCCCCTAGACCTTAGAACTACTTAAACCTAACTAATCTAAGGAAGAATGCTGAAGATAAGGTGGGTAGATCACGTAACTAATGAGGAGGTATTGAATAGGATTGGGGAGAAGAGAAGTTTGTGGCACAACTTGACTAGAAGAAGGGATCGGTTGGTAGGTCATGTTTTGAGGCATCAAGGGATCGCAAATTTAGCATTGGAGGGCAGCGTGGAGGGTAAAAATCGTAGAGGGAGACCAAGAGATGAATACACTAAGCAGATTCAGAAGGATGTAGGTTGCAGTAGGTACTGGGAGATGAAGAAGCTTGCACAGGATAGAGTAGCATGGAGAGCTGCATCAAACCAGTCTCAGGACTGAAGACCACAACAACAACAACAACCTAAGGACATCACGCACATCCATGCCCGAAGCAGGATTCGAACCTGCGACCGTAGCGGTCACGCGGTTCCAGACTGAAGCGCCTAGAACCGCACGGCCACACCGGCCGGCCACAGTCTGGTGGTCAGAAACTTTGCACCACCACCTCACCACCTTTCCTCTCCTTGACGGCCAACTACTGGCTATGAAATTTTTTTCCACCAGGTGGATTCGAACCAGCTTAACCCCGAGGTCGAGTACCAGTGCACAAGCATGCATTAGCGACCTATGTCAAAGGGGCGGGTAACACCTGGTGTTGAAGCGATGGAAGCTGTTTCAGCACCTGGATCGGAGGAGAGACCAATACAAAAAGTGGAAAAAGTCACTAAGAAGTTGGACCAGATCAGGCTCAAACCCGTTTCTGAGTCGCTGAGGAGGAAAAAATTTTAGGGAACAAAGGAAAGGCCAACCAGTGTGGCGGAGCGGTTCTAGGCTCTTCAGTCTCGAACCTTGCTGCTGCTACGGTCGCAGGTTAGAATCCTGCCTCGGGCATGGATGTGTGTGATGTCCTTAGGTTAGTTAGGTTTAAGTAGTTAAAAGTCCAGGGGACTGATGACTAGAGACATTTGAACCTTTTTTTGAACAAATGAAAGTAAACAGAGGCTTCCAAACAAGACATCGATCGAATTAAAAGTTTTGAAGCTAAGGAAAAACTGCCTCAGAGTGAAGGGGGTAAACAGACCCCTCCCACTTCCAAGAAAGGGTATAAGAGAAAGAGGGAAGAGTGCTTTACTAACAGTTTTCAGGATAACTGGATCCAGAAAAAGCGGTGGCAGACAAACAGGGAAACAGACCTACAGCACTACAGTCTCGGATTCTAGGATAGCGGTAATCCAACAAGGATATACACTTGTTAGCATCACCTCACAGTAAAAAGACCTAGTTCAGATGCGTCCCTTTGAATAGGTCCTAAATATAGGAGGCTCTGTCTGGACAGATATGCTATAATCTTTGTCTGTGCAGGGTGGAGACAGCTGACTGGCTAAAGGAGACAGCCCACAGAATATCATCGTGGGAGAACGCGAAGCTGATGCTCATTGAGGCAGAGAAATTCTTCAAGACCGAAAAGGTATTAATCTGAATACTTAGACTACTTAAGGATGTTCCTTCAGAGACTCTGCAAAGATATTAATCTGGATACCTAGACTGGTTAAGAATGTTCCGTCAAAGACTCTGTTCAAGAAAGTATGTGTACAGAACCAGAAGTCTCGACAGATAACTAGAGGATGTTAAACGGAAGGCTACGTCTAACAGACAAACCCTTGTGGTCGACGTCGGTGAGAAACAGCTGAAGGCAATGCGAGAATGAGACCTAAAACTGTATTTAGACTCTCACTGGTTACTGTCAGGGAGATTAGGGATATCAAAATCAACAATGGCGGCTGGAAGTGTTCCAAATAAACTTTTAACACAGTAAGGGCACAGATGTCGCCTTGAGTCTCTTTCTGGAAAGACAGGAGGTGCCGCCGGCCGAGGTGGCCGCGCGGTTAAAGGCGCTGCAGTCTGGAACCGCAAGACCGCTACGGTCGCAGGTTCGAATCCTGCCTCGGGCATGGATGTTTGTGATGTCCTTAGGTTAGTTAGGTTTAACTAGTTCTAAGTTCTAGGGGACTAATGACCTCAGCAGTTGAGTCCCATAGTGCTCAGAGCCATTTTGAACCAGGAGGTGCCTGTGGCCCCGATCCAGGACTTGTTAATGTAAAGGATGCGTATGAGGCCTCGGAAGAACTGGAGGGACTTAGTGACTATCAGGATAAAATAGCGTGAAAAAGGGAGCACAATGGAATTTGTTCCGCCGTCTGGGTAACTTTCTTACGAGGACAGTTCTATTTCTTCCCAGGAAGCGACGAGCCTGGTAGACACGAAATTTCCTTCAAGAATGGAAGAAGAGAACAAGCAATTGACGTATCTTAAGAAACCCGGCAGGCTTAGGAGAAATGGCAGATGAAATGGTGTCTACCATTATAACATGTACTTAGAAAAATGGCTAAGCACCAAGAAGTGCGTAAACAGGAATGTACCGTGGTGGAACAATAATCTCGAATTGCAAAGGAAGCAGCTAAGAAGACTGTTTAATTTTGAAAGAAGGAAACGATAATAGGCAAAATATCGGTAGGTACTGGTCTACTGGTTTACAGGAACTATGAACCTGCCAGTGAATGGATTGACTTCACGAAAATTCAGTGGGCGTTGAGAACATTTCAACCGTTCAAGTAAGCATCCCGGATGCAATTCTTTCGGCTCAACTGAAGCAGGGAGGAGAGATATTAACGACTCCTCTTCAGTCAGTTTAGTGCCAGTCTAGCAGCAGGAGTTGTTCCTATTGCTTGGAGGACAGTGAACGTTGTATTCATTCCAAAGCCAACGCCAAGGATGTGAGATCAATCGGTCTGTCCTTTCAAAGCCATGAGAAAAACTTGTCAGTTTGCTCGTTCGGGAAACAATGATGCCGGAGGTTCCTCTACATGGAAACCAACACGCATATCAGCCAGGCAAATCATGCGAAACAGCACTTCACCAGCCTGCTGAGAAGACAGAAAAAGCTCACACTTTCAGGAAATTGTTCTTTGCATCTTCTCGAATACTGATTTTTTAAAATCAATACTACCTGCGAATCTATGGTAAGAACTGCAAAAGAGCACGGTACCGTTATGGGTAGCTTGATTAAGGCCACGATGAGTAGAGTGACCACAAGGTGGGGTGTTGTCCCCATTGCTGAGGAACCTAGTGGTGAAACAACTCATAGAAGACCTAAGTACTAGAGGCTACTTTTGCTAAGGATACACAGGCGACTGAGATATTGTAGTACTTATCAGATCTGCAAGTTCCGTTAGGACAACGGCACAATGACATCCGAACATTTTGTAAACTGGTGTAACTGGTCTAAGGGTCATTCCTCGGAAAACTGTCATAATATCCTTTCAAGAGACAGCATATGCATGACACATGCTGGAATCTGAAGCTCTTGGATTACATTGGAGGGCAGCGGCAGCGGCTTACAGGCTAAGAACAGGAAAAACGGAAACCTTTAGTGCATCCATAATCCCACATTAACATAACGAATATGGTAGATCTCGGAATTGTTGAAGAAACGCTGTCTGACTGTACAATAACTTCCAGTTGCTTCGACAAACCATTCGATGTGATAAAAGTCTGTCAATTGCCTGACTGAATTTTCGTGTCATGCAAATTTTCACCATCCATAAATCATAGAAACAATTGCACGAATCAATGAATAACACCTTACAACATCCCACCCTCCATATAGTTTGGATGAAATATATGTTTGAAGGTAACACATTTAAGTGATAAATACTGCAAGATCACTGCTTAAAGTAAGAGCGAGATAGGCCAATGAAAATGTGAAATGCTGATTCATTAATGATCGGTGTAACCGCCAGAATATTGAATGCAAGCTTGAAAACGTGTATGCATGGTGTTTTAAAGGTGCCGTGTGTCACTTTATGGACTGGAGCTCCATGACTATAGCACTTGATCGGTCAGTACAGGGACGCTTATTGCCTCTGGAGTTGTCGTCCGATGACGCCTCGTAGTGCTCAGCTGGGACAGACCTGGTGATCGAGCAGGCCAAGGCAACATGTCGACACCCTGTAGAGCATGCTGGGTCACAACAGCGGCATGAAGGTAAGCTTTATCCTGTTGGAAAACACCCCATGCAATGCGGTTCATCAATGGCAACATAACAGGTCGAGTCACCAGACTGATACACAGATTTACAGTCAGGGTTCGTGAGATGACCACGAGAATACTCCTGCTGTCATACGAAATCGCACCCAAGATCATAACTCCAGGTGTAGGTCCAGTGTGTCCAGCACACAGACAGGTTTGGTTGTAGGCCATCAGCTGACCACCTCTAACAAACACACGGCCATCATCGACACCGAAGCAGAACCAGCTTTCATCAGAACACACAACAGATATCCATCCTACCCTCCAATCACCTCTCGCTTGACATCACTGAAGTAAAAATGGCAGTCGTCTGAGGTCAGTGGAATGCACGCTACAGGTCGTCTGACTCGCTGCTGTCCTTGGAGTAACCGATTTGCAACAATTCGTTGTGCGCGGTGTTGCCAACTGCCACTCAAATTGCCGCTGCAGATGCAGTACGATGCGACTGAGCCATACGCCGAAAACGACGGTCTTCCCACTTGATAGTGCCACGTGGTGGTGTGGAGGCCGGTCTTCTTGCCACCGTACATTCTAGTGACCACCGCTGCCAGCAATCACGTACAGTGGCTACATTCCTGCCAAGTCTTTCTGCAGTATCGCAGAAGGAACGTCCAATTCCTCGTAGCCCTATTACACGAGGTCGTTCAAACGCAGTGAAGTGTTGATGTGGCGTCTTTGTCCCCTTAAAGGTATTCTTGGCTAACATCAACTCACCACGTCAAGTCTCAAAGGTAACTACCACTCACGAACTTTATAGCGTTTGATTAAGGCTAACCTGATTTGCATTCTCATAGTGGCGCTATTACCGCCACTCTTGTGCGACTGGCGCGAAATCTGATCAGACGTCATCTTTCAGATGTAGAAACAAGCCTACCAACTTTTGTTTATGTTGCACAACTCCTCCTTGGTGCTGTTATTTTTTTCCTTCAGTGCATTTATAGAGCTGTTCTGCCACAGTTGTCCTCGTGAAACGCACTGACAAAAAAATGGTTCAAATGGCTCTGAGCACTATGGGACTTAACATCTGGGGTCATCAGTCCTCTAGAACTTAGAACTACTTAAACCTAACCAACCTAAGGACATCACACACATCCATGCCCGACGCAGGATTCGAACCTGCGACCGTAGCAGTGGCGCGGCTCCAGACTGTAGCGCCTAGAACCGCTCGACCACCAGGGCCGGCCGCAACTGACACTTGGACCCGTCAGGAATCTTCTATTACACATGATCCGCGGTGTATTGTTGCTATCAACCATACCCACCAGATGAAAGAGAATTCCGATGCCGTTTTCCCACCACCCTTCAAAATTTTTCTCCAAGTACCTAACAAATGAATACCTGACGGTTATTGGAAGAATTCAGAATAAATCGGTTTCTGAGAATTTTTTCAATAATTTTTGCTTTCTTCCATTGTGTTCACGATACAGGTGTCCATGAAACACTATTACAAAATATGTTGCCCATCGCAGCCGTCGCAATTATTTATTTTGTCTGAATTATAAGCCTTTTCCCTTTCTTTCGCTCATCTTGCAGACTTTCAGAACTTGTGCTAATCTCATATCTTCTAAAAATCCACAATTATCTGGTTTACGCATTCTTCTTCTCATGGATACCTTAGCAGGTGTTCCTTAATTTCTCCGTTCATACGGTAAGAATCTTTCCATAGATTTCTTTTCAAGGCTGTTCGTTGTCATTGTCATCAATGATCTAACTGAAGCTGGAGGGTTGCAGTATGTGTGAATTTCTGTGAAATGAAGGAGGTAAAATAAGTTAATACCACAAAGAAGACGATTGCAGAGAAAGAGAGGCAGAACAGAACTTCTGTATGTAAACCCATGCGGCACTTGAAAGTGGGAATAAAAATTCCTGCAACGCACTGTCTACAGGTGGAAAAACGTAGCACGTATGGTGCTTTATTATTTAGAACAATAGAGACACAACTGCTGGCTTTGAAAGACAGCGTTTATGGTGGATAAAATTTTTAAAAAAGGCAAAAGTGAATTTAATTTGCTGTATGGTTAATTTAATGCGAACAAAATTTGTATTAGTAACCCACGACAAGAAGAAAATGAATAGAGAGGAAAAAAATTGCACTTACTGGTCCACGGCAAACGAAATCACGCAACATTTCGACTTCACGATTGCCGTCACCTGCTGGAATTATAACAGTCCTCAGTTTCTGGAAGTTTGCCGAATGTCAGACCAGTATTTGTGGAGCACAAGCTTCCGAGCAGCATGTTACTTGATTCCGGCATACAGCGTGTAAGTAGGCTGTTTGCTATGTAAGTAGGCTGTTTAGGTTTTTATGTAGGTAACGCCACGTAGTGCACTGTATGAAAATCACTGACTGTGCTGTGTGCAGTCTGTGGCTGGTTGGCATTGTTGGAATATTTGCTATTGTAGTGTTGGGCAGCTGGATGTGAACAGCGCGTGGCGTTGCGCAGTTGGAGGTGAGCCGCCAGCAGTGGTGGATGTGGGGGCAGAGTTGGCGGAATTTTGAGAGCGGACGATTTGGACGTGTGTCCATCAGAAAGAGTAAATTTGTAATACTGGATATCATGAACTGGTATATGATGACTTTTGAACATTATTAAGGTAAATACATTGTTTGTTGTCTATCAAAATCTTTCATTTGCTAACTATGCCGATCAGTAGGTAGTGCCTTCAGTAGTAGGAATCTTTTATTTAGCTGGCAGTATTGGCGCTTGTTGTATAGCAGTAGTTCGAGTAACGAAGATTTTTGTGAGGTAAGTGATTCATGAAAGGTATAGGTTATTGTTAGTCACGGCCATTCTTTTGTAGGGATTATTGAAGGCAGATTTCGTTGCGCTAAAAATATTGTGTGTTAGTTCAGTGGTGATCAGAATAAGTAAAGTGAGAAATATCTGAGTACGTTCAGTTCTGCTCAGCTGTTTGAAAATCGAGTAACGTAAGAGGTTTATCAGCACAGTAATTCATTAATTTTCCGAAGGGGACGTTTCAAGCGTAGTGCATCTTCAGTCCCGCGCGCCAGAAATTTTTTTGCAGTTTGCCGAACCGCATAATCAGGGAGCTCAAACGGTAATAAAAAAATTCAAGTATACCCTTTTGTGTAAACTAAAAAATTATTTTTCCTCGTTGTCTCTTTTGAAGTCAAAAAGTCTGTTAGCTAGATTTCATCTTCCTTTTACTCTCAGAATGAAACTTGTATAATTCCTTCACTGCACTGAAATCTTCTATTTTCAACAAAAATATATTCCCTCCAAGGTTTTCTTTTTAGATTAAGAAACAGAAAAAAAATCACTTGAAGCAGAATGCGTGAAATATGGTGGAGACGTTTGTGAAAATTGTGATATCAAGAAGGATAAATTTGTCTGAAGAACTTCATACCACAGATGAGGCACATTACACTACATAAAAAAGTCGGGATTACGAGATTGTACCTGTACTTAATTAAAGAATTCAGTGTTGAGTCAAGTTCCCATGTGCTGCAGTGAGTCTATATGTAGTGACATGGTGCAAAAGGGCCTACAACGCTCCTAGCGAATGTCCCCCTCGAAGTACGTGTGAGAACCCCACAAACATCACCAGTGGTTGTTGATGTCGAACAAATTGCTGATCAGTCACATCCCGCACAATTTCAGTGGATGACGTATCAAGGGAACAAACAACCCAAGGAAGAAGTGGTAGTTGTAATATTTCGAAGAAGGCAGGCACATCCCCCACGTTACGCGCCTGGGCATTGTCCTGTTGAAGTATGGCGTGTGGAGTTTCCTGAAGGAGCGGCAGCGTGTACAGAATGGCAAAACAAAACAGTTCCCGAAAACTGCCTGACGTAACATAAGTTACGTTAGTTAATAAACAGGAGAAAGATTCGCTACAGATGCTACTGGTGTAAGTACCCTGTTTATATGTTTGTATGTTGGCAGCGCTATAGACTGTATTAGTATCGCTGACAGCGCTCTGCGCCCTCAGTAAGGGACTTGCAGTTAGCAGTTAGCGAGCGGACAGCTTGGACTTGCGTCCTTCGTGGAGACTCAGTGCTGATAGGACATGGATTGTAAAATGAGGATGGATGTTTGGGTAGTGCAATTATTAATACAAATATATAATTTTTGGAACTGAATGTGACATGAATAGGCTGATCGGGCTGCCAAGGAGGCCTGCAGAGAGCAGGATGTGGTCCAGTGTCCTATCCCCTTGCAGTCGGTCATTGCTGCACTCCACAGGAAGTGCATGGAGTTGTGGGAGGACGAATGGCTGGCGGTGACGGCCAATAAACTACGGTCGGTCAAGTCAACCACTCGGCCGTGGCGTTCCTCCTGCCGGTTGCTCAGGCGGGAAGAGGTGGCCCTCACACGTCTTCGGATCGGGCACTGTCCTCTGACGCATAGCTATTTATTACGGCTGGAGGATCCACCGTTTTGTGATGCTTGTGGTGTGCACATCTCTGTCCGGCACATTCTAACGGACTGCATTTTATACCGTGATGCAAGGGCAGAAACACAAGTTGCTGGGGATCTGCCTTGTGTTTTAGCTAACGAAGAGACGTGTGTGTCTAGGGTTTTTAAGTTCTGTGATGTGTCTGGACTCTGGCCTAAACTTTTAGGCTGGAGGTTTTAGTGTATTGCAGAGTGGCTGACTCCTCCCTTTTTTCCTTGTGGTCAGCCAGCCATTTCCATCTGCTACATTGTTTTAGCTCCCTCTACCATTTTCTTCCTGTGTTGTCCATGTTTTACTGCTGACGCCCTGCTTCATCACACGCTTCGGTGTGGGTGAGCACTTATTTTTCAATGATTGTTCCCCGTGTTTTATGTTCCGTTTTATGTAAATGTTCTGCGTTTTTTTTCTTGACACCCGTCTCACTATGTTACTGAACGGGCGCTGAAGACCTTGCTGTCGTGCGCCCACAAAACCCCTCTACTACTACTACTACTCTGTGACATGAATAAGGTGAAACTTCTAAATACATTGTTTGCTCTTCAAAAAAATCTTTCTTTTGCTAACCATATGCCTCCTAGTAGTTAGAGTCTACAGTAGTTAGAATCCTTTTATTTAGCTGGCTGTAGTTGCTGCTTGCTATAACTGCTGTAGTTCGTGTTATGAAGATTTTCTATGAGATAATTGACTTATGAAAAGTATGAGTTATTGTTAGGATTTCTTCAAATTCAATGCCATTCTTTTGTGTTAATTATTTGAAGCCATATTGTGTAGGTCTGTTTTTGAAATGGTTAAAATAAGTAAACACGAAGAAGTTTCACTGAAAATGGCCATTATTGACATCGAAGGAGGAAAGGAAGGTTAGAGTTTAACATACGGTCACTCTGATTGGAGAGACATGGAGAAGAAAATAGGCCGTATCCTTCTCAAAGGAACCATTCCGGCAATTGTCATCGGCGGATTGAGAAACAGCAAAAACCTAAATCTGGATAGCCAGTCCTAAATTTGCGCCACCGTCTACACAAATGTGAGTCCAGTGTATTACATACGGCGCCGCAGCGCCTGGTCGTTAAGACATCGATGTAGCGCTGTCGACGATGTAGCGATCTACACTGTCCAATCAGAAGTATTCTGATACCCTGTGAACGTGGAACTGGCCACCAGATGTTACGAGAGGCGGACTCGTCCGTGTAAATTGTGAAAAATCTCATGGAATCACTCGTGAATTCCACAGTGCTGCCGACAGCACAGCTAGCACAGTAAATGTGCATAAGGAGTTAACACGACTGAGGGACAGTAGTCGAGCAGATATTCGTAAGTCGTATATTTCTGCAGTCATTGCTAAGCGATGCTTGAGGTGGTGTGAAGGGCGACGCCAATGGACACTGAAACGAGTGATCGCGCTATACTCTTTTTGCAGTGCGCTGGAGGGGATTCGGTTTGGCGAATGCATGGTGAACATTACCTGCCATTTTGTGTTGTGTCAACAGTGAAGAACGGAGTTGGTCGTGTTACGGTATGGGAGTGTTTTTCGTGGCTAGGGACTGGTCCTCTCATTGCACTTAATAAACAGCAAATGCATAAGGATATGAACACAATTTACAGCATTGTTTCTTCGTACAGTAGAGGAACAGTTCGGAGACAATAATTGTATCGGGATGACGATGAACCCTGTCATAAAGCAACATGCTTGTGGTAATGATTTCTATAAAATTTCTTAAATGAACTGGCGTACTCGGAATCCTAACCTGAACCCAATGTAACACCTTTGGGATGAGTTAGTACGTCGATTGTCTGCTCTGGTTTCTGCTCTCCTACGCAGAGATTCAGATACGTACGTCAATGAAAGTGACGCCAGCAGGGTTCAAGACGTCATAAACACAGAGGGTGGAAGTTCTCCATATTACTGTCAACTAATGCTTTTGATCAGATAACGTTGACCTACGCTTAGCAGCGAAGTCTGTGGGATGATAGTAACGATATTTCAATGGTCTGCCAGAAATCTACCTGCATGTAGCGATTGCGTACATTTGACCCTTTTACTTCCCCCACAGGTCAAAAAAATCACGAAGAGAGATATCAGTCGATTTGGTAGGCCAGCAAATTCTAATGCCTTTGTTGACAGTCGTCACCTCAACGATTACCTCATGAATCCGTGTCAAGCCTGATCCATATTGGTGATAACATTCATACAATCCTTCGTCTTCCGTAATTAATGCGCAAATGGAAGTGTCGGCGCGACCGCTTCGCTACGGTCGCAAGTTCGAATCCTGCCTCGGGCATGGATGTGTGGGATGTCCTTACCTTTTTTTTTTTTTTTTTTTAAATCGCTTTTCCGGCTTGTTTTCTTTTGGCCACCGTATACAGTGGCCAGAGAAATTGTGGCTAGCCTCACAGTATGCTGTTCACCCAGTAGCAGCTGCCTGATTGTAGCTCTCCAGGGGCCATCGCAAAAGAAAGTTCAAAAATTGGTTCAAATGGCTCTGAGCACTATGGGACTTAACTTCTGAGGTCATCAGTCCCCTAGAACTTATAACTACTTAAACCTAACTAACCTAAGGACATCACACACATCGATGCCCGAGGCGGGATTCGAACCTGCGATCGTAGCGGTCGCGCGGTTCCAGACTGTAGCGCCTAGAACCGCTTGGCCAGCAAAAGAAAGTAATTTCTTGTTATTCAATACAGATTCGCAATTTAACCGCACACTTCGCGATAAATACTCTGACAAACGAAAGACGTAATGCGTATGCATACATGTCCTCAGGTAAATAATGCATTGAAGGAAAACAAAATTGCAACACCAAGAATGAGTTGTGCGACAAAAACGGAAGTTGGTAGCCGTGGTTCTACAGCTAAGAGATAATGTCTGTTCAAATTTCGAGCCAGTCATGATGAGAATCAGGGTTGCTTTAAGTGCCCGCTGTAAAGGTCATGAACCTTAGTCACCTTTGAGGTTGGCCGTGGTAAGCTGATGTTGGTCAAGATTGCCTTTAAAGCAACAAACATGCCACTGTAAAAACCTCACTGCCTTTGAACTACGTCGTGTAGTAGGTCTACAAGAAGCTGGATGTTCCCTCTGCGATAGTGCAGAGAGAGTTGGCAGGAATGTAGCCATTGTACATAACCGCTGGCAGCGGTGCTCACCAGAATGTACGAGGTGCGACAATAAAGTGATGAGACTGATTTTCTTTGCAAGATGTGGCAACCCTGCAGGCTTGTGTAGGTACAATATCTTTGACCTTGGTCTACAAGCTGCTTCTAGTCCAAGTGGCACAGAAATGCAACTGCTCAGTCGTGATTTGTGCTGTAATAAGTTAACACGTGTTTGTGTCTCTCGTCACAGAAATGGAACCACATAACATTGCGCAGTGGTATGCCATTTCTTTTTGCTTTAAATTGGGTGAAAACGCGACGACAACTTACGGTAAGCTTCAGAAGGCGTTTGGAGAGGCGGTTATGTCAAGTGCTCAAGTTTTTCGTTGGCATAAAATGTTTAGTGAAGGCAGAACGAATGTTGAAGATGAAGACCGCAGTGGACGACCATCAACATCACGGACAGATGTCAACTTGACCAGGGAGCGTGAACTCATACGATCTGATCAAAGGTTATCCGTGAAAATGATTGCAGAAGAATTGAACATCAGTCGATAAATGGTTCGTCTAATAATAACTGAAGATCTTGATATGAGAAAGATTTGTGCAAAAACGGTCCCCAAAACTCTCACACCACAACGTCTAATAATAACTGAAGATCTTGGTATGAGAAAGATTTGTGCAAAAACGGTCCCCAAAACTATCACACCACAACAGCGAGAAACACGGAAAAATGTGGCAGCCGATCTGTTAGAGCAAACGGAAATCAATCCAGAATTGTTGAGCCATGTTATCACTAGTGATGAAAGTTGGTTTCTTCCAGTACGATCCAGAAACAAAGCGCCAAAGTTCGCAATGGTGCGCAAAGGTATCACCCAGACCAAAAAAAAAAAAAACTCGCATGTCAAAGTCAAAAGCAAAATGCATGCTTGTGTGCTTCTCTGATTCCAAAGGAATTGTTCATAACGAGTGGGTGCCTGCTGTACAAACAGTTAACCAATATTACTACAAAGAAATTTTAGAAAAACTTCGTAAAAGAGTTCTTCGTGTCTGTGCCAACATTGCTCATAATTGGATTATGCATCACGATAATGCGCGATCCCATACTGCTCTGTCAGTACAGCAATTTTTAACCTCAAAACAAATATCAGTACTACCACAGCCACCTTATTCACCAGATATGGCTCCCTGCGACTTTTTTCTATTTCCAAGAGTCAAAACGGTGGTCAAGGGACACCATTTTCAAACAACACAAGATGTCCAAAAAGCTGGGACGAGGGTCTTGGAGGACATTACAGAAGACGAGTTCCAGAAATGTTTCCATCAGTGGCAGAAGCGCTGGAAAAAATGTGTGCAATGAGAAGGAAACTACTGTGAAGAAGACAACACTAAACTTGACTAAAACGGTAAGCAAAATTTTTTTTCACGGCAGTCTCATTACGTTATTGTCGCACGTCGTACATTCGCAAGCAGACCAGACTCTGGACAGCCACGTGGCATCTCCGGGAGGGAAGAGCACCGTATGGTTCTGGTGCATGATACAGTATCTGCAGCAACAATTTAAGCAGCTGTTGGTACCACGGTGACACAACCAACTATTACAAATCGGTTACCTCAAGCACAGTCTAGAGCCAGACGATCTGTAGTGTGCATTCCACTGACTCCAAACCATCGCCATTAGCGACTTCAGCGACGTCAAGCGAGAACTGTTGTGTTTTCTGATGAAAATTGTATCTGCCTCAGTGCCAGCGATGGCCGTGTGTTGGTTAGACGGAGGCCAGTTGAGGGCCTGCGACCAGCCTGTCTGCACGCTGTATACACTGGGCCTACATATGGAGTTGTGATCTTGGGTGCGATATGGTATGACAGCAGGAACACTCTCGCGGCTAACCCAAGCACCCTGACTGAAAATTTGTACTTTAGTCTGGTGATTCGACCTGTCGTACTGCCATTCATGAACAGCATTGCAGGGGATGCTTTCCAACAGGATAACGCTCGGTCACATACCGCTGTTGTAACCCAATATGCAGAGTGTCGACAAGTTGCCTTGGCCTGCTCCATCACCATATCTGTCTCCAACCGAGCACATAAGGGACATCATAGGACGAAAACTCTAGCATCACCCGCAACCAACATTAACCGTCCCTATATTGACCGAACAAGTGCAATGGGTATGGAATTCCATACCGCAAACTGATATCCGGCACTTGCACAGCACAATACATGTAACTTTGCATTCTCATGTTCAATAGTCAGGGAATTACACCGGTTATTAATGTACCAGCATTTCACATTTGCAATGGCTTATCTCGCGCTTACATTAATGTGTGATTCTGCAGTTTAATCACTCAAATATGTTATGTAGACCGATGTATTCCCGAAATTTCTTTACTCTACATTAATTACTTCCTGATGTTGCATTTTTTCCGGTCAGTGTTTTAGATAAGTGGCGAGATAAAACGTAAAACGTGCAATAGAGACAATCCCGACTGATATGACGTTTTCATGATACGCAGAGCTGGTGAAGCTATGCCCAAATTCTGTCTGTTGAGTGATTGGGTCTATCTTCATTGAGGGTGCTGTGCGCAGATTCTTTTATTCCTAACAGAGGGAAATCTTATGATGCAAACGTAACTTTCGGCATACCTCAAGGGAGTATAAAGGATCTATTATTGCTCACAGTATATAAGACAGACATAATGCATAATGGTGGAAATGTGTGAGCCTGTTCGCGTATGATGCTGTTGTATGCAGTCGAAAAGCTGCAAAACTGTAGCGAAATGAAAGAGACCTCCAGAAGAGCGACGCTTGGTGCAGGAAATGGCAATTGACTCTCAACGGAAATGAATTTATCGTACTGCGCGAAAATAAGCGTCAAGACCCATTATTAAATGATTACACGATTGTCGGTCACTAACTGGAAGCTGTCACGTCCACTAAATGCATGGCAAAATGATTATGGACAGATCTGAACTACAATAACCACATAAATTTAATCATAGTAGCGTGAGTAAACGCCTAAAATTAAACATTATAAAAACAGGTGCTGAAATTTATTGGAAGAATCAGCAGGAAGCGCACCCCACTCAGGTAGATGACAAAACCCTCGTTTGAGCAGTACTTGAATATTGCTCGTCAGTCTGGGATCACTTACCAGACTGATTCACAGAGGACACGTAGAACATCCTAAGAAGAACAGCGAGTCTCTTTACAGGTTCATGTAGGAAGCGCGAAGTCATCAAAGAAATGCTTAGCAAAGGGGCAAATGGTACAAGAGAAGCGGTATTCTTCACGGAGAGGTTTACTGTTAACACTCCGAGAGCGTACGTTCTGTAACGGTCAACCAGTATATTGCTTCCTCCTAAGTATATCTCGCTCACACAGATACCAACAAGATTTCTTTCCGCGCACTATTCAGGAACATGAAAGGTGGTACTGGCTGTGGTAAACACAATACCTTCCACCACCGACCATAAGGTGGGTTGCAGGACAGATATGGTGACAATTATTGAACTATATGGAAAAAAACCGTAAATTAGTTACAAACTACGGCGTTCCCATAATTTATTCAACATTTAAACGTCACTAGAGATATTCGGATTTAGGTTACGACATGTTTGATATGCCTGCCATCATTGGCGATGGTGTGGTCCAGACGAATAGCGTAATTCTGTATCATCTGCTGAAGTATCGTAAAACTGATGCTGTCGATGACTTCTGAATGTCTGTTTTCAACCCAGCAGTGGTTTTGGAGTTATTTCTGTACACCTTGTCTTTCATATAGCACCAGAAAAGGAGTCACATTCTGCCTCTGGTGTACGCAGATGCCACTGGCGGCCAATCGAGGCCCATACCAGTGGCCTCTGGGCACCCCAGAGCCAAAATGCGGTCCCCAAAGCGCCCCTCCAGGATATCAGACACTCTTCGACTGGGTCGAGCTCCGTCTTGCGTGAACCACGTCTTGTCGAAATCAGGTTCAAATGGTTCAAATGGCTCTGAGCACTACGGTACTTAACATCTGACGTCATCAGTCCCCTAGAACTTACAACTACTTAAACCTAACTAACCGAAGGACATCACACATGTCCATGCCCGAGGCAGGATTGGAACCTGCGACCGTAGCGGTCACGCGGTTCCTTTCTGAAGCGCCTAGAACCGCTCGGCCACTGCGGCCGGCTCGATATCTGGGTCACATTGAATAATGGGGATGAAACCAACTTCTAAAACTTTCACGTACCGTTCGGTAGTCATCGTGCCATCAAGGAGTATTGCATTGATTAATCGGAGACTGGACATTGCATACCATAGTCACCCGTTGATGGCAAGAGACTTCTCGATCGCAAAATGAGGATTCTCAGTCACCCAAATACGCCAATTTTGCTTATTGACGAACCCATCCAAATGAAAGTGGGCTTTGTCGCTAAACCAAACCATACTGCACATACTAATTTCCATCATCCCCCGCCGGCAGCGTGCAGTTTGAACACCCTAAAGCAAACGGTTCAGAAGTTATGACGATTTTATTTCATATAGTTCAATAAATGTCACCCTGTAGATTGAGGGTGCCGTGGATGGCGACATTCGTCAAGACATGTTAGTTTAAACGGCAACGCAAACGAATGGTTTGACTTTCCTAAGCCCTGTAGTAGTAGAATACGCTCATGAAACGACCTATTTTTTTGCATAACTTAGCCCCAGGAGTCTTATGTTTTAAACAACCTGAGCGCGATTGGATACTAAGACAACGGCGTGGAAAAATATCCGCCACCAGTCACAATAAAAGGTTATTTATTGATGTCTGATATGACGGCATCGTTGTAGGTGGAAGTAAAATTAATTGTCTCAGGTTTTCAGAGGCCGCTGATAACTGAAACACACGAACATCAACTAGGAACCATCATTCCCTAGGTTGGCCGAACAAAGCAGAGAACATGGTCTTTACATCAACAATGCAAAGGCCAAAGTGATAATTATAGATCCCCGTAATAACAACAGATGTGACAACTAGAGTCCTGCATGACCGAGTAAGCGAGCACAAAATACGAGATGGGGCGAGCACACCCCAACTGGATAGGCTGCCCGCACTAGTTCTAGTGACCGGGCATAGAAACCGTCACCGAATACGTAGCACGTAACTTCAAACGCATTACACGTGTCATTATCCGTGTGAGACTGCAACCAGTACGGGCTTCTCAGTTGTGGTGTGTCTCTCTGTAATTATGCAGCGCGAGGAAACCAGTGCAGTAAGACGTAAGACTGAAACCAATGTTTACACACTGAAGAAATTGGGAGGTCTAAAAAGCCAAGTATGGAGAACATTTCTGTTGGTTGTAGACGAAAACAGTGCGTCTACTGGGTACGTATCGTGCATAAACTGCTCCACATTATTGTCCTTCCAGTCGGGAAGCACACGTTTAAAGAAACACTGTTGCAAGAAACCTCAATAAGATACACCTCCTTCAGTGACACCGGCAGTAATAAAAAATAGTATTACAGTAAAGTGTGTTGCAATGTGTGCTAAAGATATGGGACCTTTTAATGCTGTTTCCGGTGAAGGTTTTAGAGAACTAGGTCAAGAATTAATACAGCTAGGTGCGCATTATGGAGAAGTTAACGTGGCAGATGTCATGCTACATCCCTCTACTATAAGCAGACATGTCAAAGAACAAGCTGATGCAATACGGAACAGCATAATGCATTCTGTTATTGCGGAAGTTATTAATAAAACATGTGCTGCGACAGTTGATATGTGGACTGATTCGCATAATCAGGTGCACTATTTGACGCTTACAACACATTGTGAACAATGTTTTATTTACACCAAAATTCCCGGACATTAAGAAGACGGGAGTAAATATTATGAAAGAATTTGAAGAGAGGATGGCTGACTGGAACATTTCGCCGGACATGTTGCACAGTTTTTTGTCTCCGATCAGGGCGCCAATATAATAAAGGCTTTGGAAAATCACGAAAGGATTGCTTGTGTTGCTCATTGTATGAACACAGCACTTAGCCATACTTTCGATGAAGATAACTTTTTGTTAAATCATGCCTCGAACATCGCATCAACAATAAATAGTGCAAAATGTATTTTAAGGTACATTAAGAAAAGTGGCCTCTGCTCGTCTTTGACATCATCGTTAAAGCAAGAGGTCTGCACACTCTGTAACAGAAAAAGGGTTCAAATGGCTCTGAGCACTATGGGACTCAACTTCTGAGGTTATTAGTCCCCTAGAACTTAGAACTAGTTAAACCTAACTAACCTAATGACATCACACACATCCATGCCCGAGGCAGGATTCGAACCTGCGACCGTAGCGGTCTCGCGGTTCCAGACTGCAGCGCCTAGAACCGCACGGCCACTTCGGCCGGCCGCTGTAACAGCTTGTACACTATGCTGGAATCCTTACATACTCAGTATAACAGAGTTGCTGCTTTGTTGACCTAAAAGGACTCCGCTTACAGATTGCAAGGATATGATAATGAGCTTGCAGGGGCGAAAAATAACCGATACTCCAGTTCTTCTTTGGCTTCACAAACTGCAACAAATTTGCAGTGTCAATGACACTGACTGTCAGGTGAATAATTACTGCAGTTAAAAGCACTGTTTCATTATGATAAGCTATAGATGTATAATTAACGTAATTGATGTGCCTTAACAGATATGTATTTTTTAACGGGAGGTACAAAGGATTAAAAATCGAGCCTTGACTTTCGTTTGTGAGAAGATTGTGATCACTTCCAGACATAAAATTGCTATGTTTCTTTGGCCGTATTTCCGTGATCTTAAGATGCTTGAAATAAATGAAAAGCAGGAAATTCTTAGTAATGTGCGACAAATGTGTACTACTTACGCAGGTACAACATGCAATCATTAACATAATCGTTTTTGCATAGTTAGTGGATAATGTATTATAGAGAAACGGGAATGTAATAATTCGTATAATATTTCATTAACGTAAAACACCTCGTTTTAACGGGAACGTTTCGATGATTTCGACGTCAGTTCTGTATTACTTGTCTCTTTTGTTTATTATCATAGATCCTTCAAGTACTGTGTCATCACCACCCAGAAAGAGAGATCGTTTCAAGTAATGGAGTAACAACAGATGATCCGCAGCAGATGAAGTAGGTCTCTACATTTTAATGCACCCCGGAGATGATGATGACATCTTAAAGTGGTGGAGCAGACATGAAACAGATCTGCCAGGCCTGGCTGCAGTTGCAAGACGTATTTTATGTATCCCAGCAACAAGCGCACCTAGAGGAAGACCCTTTAGTTCAGCCGGCATGTTACTAACAAATCGCCGCAGCCAATTAAATCCGGAACGCGTTAGTGATTTACTGCTGATCAACAATAACTATAATTTTGTTTCTGTTGAAAACAAATGAAAAGTGTGACAAGTTACATCTTTAAATGTTTAATGTTCTTTGTATGCATTCTTTATGAAGATGGTTGTCTTCTAGATTACAGGGACAGCACTTATTTAATGTTTCCTATTAATGAAAGGAAAAATATATCTTCTGAATGGAAATGAGACTCGTCTTCTATCCGCGATTGTATTGAAATATCATTTTACTTTCCAAGTGCGTTATGAATTTAGCTATGTCACGTACCCGTTCTTGGAAACGTTACTTTTGTATTAAAAGAGAGAGAGACAGAGAAATACATTGTGTGCGTGTGTGTGTGAGAGAGAGAGAGAGAGGCGTTGGATTCGTACAGTGCAGTGCAGCGAGCCGAGGCGAGGCGAGGTAAGGCGTCAGCGGTGCCCGGTCATGCTCGGTTATCCGCGTGCCTGGAATCCGGACGACAGACATGGGGCGAGTACGTGACCGAGCCGAGTCGTGTGGGGCCGGACACGAGCGGCTCGGTCCCCCCGTCAACAGGCGAGGCGTGACCGGTCAAACATTGAGCGTTGCAGCACTCTAGTGACAACACAAATATTGCTGGCAACAAGGTGGTCAGTCGCTTCGAGTATTCAGGATCTGTTGGTAGTGACACTGGCTCAAAAATGGTTCAAATGGCTCTGAGCACTATGGGACTTAACATCTGTGGTCTTAGAACTACTTAAACCTAACTAACCTAAGGACATCACACACACCCATGCCCGAGGCAGGATTCGAACCTGCGACCGGAGCGGTCACGCGGTTCCAGACTGAAGCGCCTAGACCGCACGGCCACACCGGCCGGCAGTGACACTGGCATTGAAAGAAATTCTACAGCAAAAACTGCTCGCATCTGGAAGGACACCTCCATCACTGCCTAAACAAAACTCACCCTTCTCCGTGGTCTAATCTCCCCTATCGAAAACTACGCTGCAGAAACTTGGACGATGAAGACGGCGGTTTGTTGCAGGATTGAAATTCTGGAAATTCGGTGCTATAGAAAATTATATCAAATACCGTGGATGGCACATCAAACTAATGAATCGATCCTGATGCAGCTTGGAATCAGAACAAGACTGTCGACTCTTGCTGCCCAAAATCAGTTGAAATATTTTCGTCTCGTTGCCAGAAGGCGATAGTCAATGGCAAGTACAATCCTGGAGACTTTCTACTATTATTTTACGGCACAAAAGATGAACCTGATGATCTTCTTACATTATTCAATTCACTCCACAATTAAACAAAGTTCACAGCTGAACATGAATCAAATCATAAATGTCTTAAACCTCACAACTGTTAATGAACAGGAACAACATAATTTTTACATCTACAGGAAACCAACTTACACTGATATCACAATACGCGAATCATCACACCATCCAAACACTCACAAGTATGCTAAATTTATATCCATGGTGAATAGGCCACACATTTTATCTTTGAAACCCGCAGCACTAACACGAGAAATTGATAAGATCGAAGCAATAAAGAATGGATAATCCGATAAATCAATTGGCAAACTATCCAACAAAATACAAGCCAACATCACTAATAGAAGCACTACAGGAATAACAACTGACACAGCACACATCTTCACAAACATTGCCTATTCAGGCACAGCATCACAAAAAACTGCCAACTTGTTTAGAGACACAAACAACAAACTTGGGCAGGACTTACCTCACACAGTAAACGCAAGCACCCCAATGACAGAATACAGTGGAATATAAAAATTACAATGTAATAGTTGTTACAATGTAATAGTTGCCCTGCATTTTAAGTCGGCATACGTGCTACAAAGAACACACTGATGCTTTTATACCTAACCACTTCGAGAAACCCACAATAACTGACCACACGCACATTAGTAGACACCGAAGAAGCGATATCCACAAGAGGCTAACTGTATTGCACACAGAAAATCATGGTGAAAAAACTTGATCTACTAGAACAGTAAGAAATAGTGTTACGCAAGGAAAAATCTTCTGTAAACATTTTGAAAGAACAAAC
This sequence comes from Schistocerca serialis cubense, assembly GCF_023864345.2. Taxonomy (NCBI): domain Eukaryota; kingdom Metazoa; phylum Arthropoda; class Insecta; order Orthoptera; family Acrididae; genus Schistocerca; species Schistocerca serialis. Next base: position 605,425,677 of record NC_064643.1, read on the forward strand.
GGAGTTTAGCAACCGCATTTTTTTCAGTAGTCTTAAAAGTTCATTTTCTCCTAAAAAAAAGTATTTAATGCCGCAGGCATTTGATAACATACAACCACATCTGATATATTCACTAGTATTTGATTAATAAATGGTATCCTCTTTGAAATAATAACACCTATGCATTTGTACGTAGAACTGCATCATCTTCGCATTTTAAATTCTTTGATATGTTTCGACTTGTGTGCTGTATAATGGAAAGTGTATATATGTATAAAAACATCTTAACTTATACTGTGCTTCAAAACCAAGTATCCACTACCAACAGTAATTTCTTTTTCGATTTGTCATAGTTTTGAAAACTTTTATTCGGAATGTGTCACTTTTTAATGTAGCAATATAATATTATCAGGAACGGAATTAACATAAACCTGAAAAAAAGAAATATGTAGACTTTCAAAGCACCTGAAGATGAGCCCTAGGTTCGAAATGCATCGTTCATTGGAATAAAATCACGATTGTGTTTGAAGACGATTCTTCTTTAATTTGCGAAAGTAATACAGTCACGGGTGAAAAACTGACAGCAATGGGTAGTATTTAGATAGAGGAAAAAGTCGACGGCTGAAGATCTAGAGGATGGGCACCATGCGGTGGATAGACCAGATTAAGAGCCTGACCGGAATAGGCTTGCAGCAAGCATATCACCATGCCCAAGACAGGAGGTTCGCCAAGGGACTTATCACGTGGTACCTCTGCGCCCTTGCGTAGGGTTAGGCCAAAGAGAGAGAGAGTGACAGTAAACTCCACCCTGTTTCTGCAGCAGTTCGGTTTTTAATTCTAGAGTGGAAGAAATCAGGTTTTTTTTTCATAGTCTCCGGCCACCAGGCTTTAATCGTCTTGAGTGATTAATGATAAGTTGATATGTAACATCAGTATTTTCATTTGTGCTGTATCTACTCCAGTACTCTCTTATTCTCTCCGTCCACCTTGGAGTAAACCGCCTTCAGAAAACCTCCGAGCTGGAACCTGAAAAATTTCTCATAATTTCCCGACATTAATGACATTCTACTCATCGGAAGTTTGGAAGGCAGCCTATTTAACACTCTTTAGATTCAACCGTGATGTTCAGGGATGCTAGTTACTGCATGTATAGACCTACTTCGGCGATAGCTCGTTGTGAAGCGGTAGAGATGCTGTCCAGCGCTGACCTGTTGACAAAAATAGTGAAACTTGTTGGCCCGTCCGAGGTCGGGGAAGGCTTTAAGTTTCAAGCTCTAGGAGCTGTTTTTTAATCAGTGAACCCTTTAGTTATTCTGCGGAAGCTCGTTAGACTCGGCATTCGCCGGAAGATAGTCAGACACTCCCGTTAGTTCTCCGTACTCCACAGCTGGCAACAGCCTGGGAAGAGGGGGAGACAGAGACGGGAGGCAGGGTTTCCTCGTGTCGCCACGTGTGATGTAAGCAGATGTGTGGGCGCTGCCTGGTAGCGACACACACAAACTGGCGAAGCGCCCGGCTGCGCTGCCAAAGGAACTCCCTCAGTTCTGCTGCCTACACTCGTCACCTCGTCACTCGTCTCCTCCGCCAGTGAGTGCATTTCCTCGCATGGTCCGGCGGTTCCTGTCAACCCGGATTCGTAGACGTAGGTCTGTGACAGGGAAGGGAAGGGAGGCTGAATTCTTACAGGGGGAACTTCTGGCAGATAACGTGGAGGAGGAGCTTTTTTTAATTAAGTGACAAACGAGTATTCCGGTTCTTTTTTAAATATATTTGTAAAAACTGAATAGAATTGCTCTCAGTTCCGAAACTGCATCAGCCAGTAGAATTCAAGATTGAATACTCTGAGGGAGGATCCCATAAGGGCAGAAGTATCTAGAAGAGTAAGCAACATGCTGTACTGCTTCAATCGCCAAGGACAAGCCAGATGGGGCAGTGGGAGGGAGGACAGTGGTTCAGATCCCTTTCCGGCCATCCAGATTAAAATTTCCTTAAAACGCTTAAATAAATGCTGGGATGATTCCTTGATTCCTTTGAAATGGTACGAAAATGGTTCAAATGGCTCTGAGCATATGGGACTTAACATCTGAAGTCATCAGTACCCTAGACTTAGAACTACTTAAACCTAACTAACCTAAGGACATCACACACATCCATGCCCGAGGCAGGATTCGAACCTGCGACCGTAGCAGTAGCGCGGTTCCGGACTGAAGCTCCTAGAACCGCTCGGCTACAGCGGCCGGCCGAAAGTATACGACCGACGTCCTTGTAATGCGAGTTTGTGCTTCGTGGCTAAAGACCTCGTCCTAGGCGGAAAGTTAAAAACTTGATCATCGTTCCCTTTTGAATCGCCAAGAAGCCAGAGTACCAGTTTCCTGTTTGTAATGCAAGATACAGTAAGGATCTGTACGAAAGTTACGGGCAAAATTCCATAACCCGCCGCAATGCGTGCATCATAGTTGACGGTCGGCACTCCTTTACGTTTGCCTTGGGCGGAACAAAATGAAGCCGATACGAAGTTGTCGAAGAGTTCTTCGATGATAAGACAACCCTGTCGCTGGTTGCAGTATTTCCTGCAGTGGAATTTAAGTAAGGCAAATGCTTTTACCTTATCCCAGTTATATCCCTTTGCCCTTCCGTTTCTGACTCACGCCACATTCTTTCTCTGTCCCTCTCTTGACTGCTTCTTTCCTTCACGTTCCCCCCTCCTCTTCCTTGCCCATCCTTTCTACCAAGTCCACTGCTACCGGTGCCCTCATTTTAAATCTGGCTAAGTGTTATCTGTATTTGGTGTTCTACTTTTGATGATGTAATATAAACAGTGCTTTTTCCTACTATAGCTACTACAGTTTTCTACTATTTATGTTACAAACTGTTGTATCCCATATTAAATGAAGTCTTTTTACAAAATGTGTGTAGTTATGAACAAAATGTAAAATTAAACATAAATGAACAAAATGTGAATTTTTACATCGGTTTTCACTCGAAGATGTAGGTCTTAGTTCCATGAAGCCGGTATTGATCTAAAAAATAAAGGATTAATTACAACTGAAGCGGTTTTTAACGCCCGAGATGAAAATGTAAAATATCTAGAAAGCGTGCCTAGATGTAAGAGGTAGCCTGATGGCCCAAATCTTGCCAGGATATATAAATAAGCAGATGTAACATTATTCTTGAATTAGAAGCAAAAAAAATGGTAATTGATTTAGCTCGCTCACGTTTTATGGTATGTAGACGGAAAGTGTGCCTCATTTAGCACTTGTAGACTTGGTTTCTGTATTACCTCTTGTAGCTCCATTTCTACATCTACGTACTCTCCAATCCAAACTTACGTGTTCGGCACAAAGTTCATAAAACGAGTTTCAGACTGCTTCTCGGCCATTCCACTCTGGAAGAGCACATGGGAAAAATGAACATCTAAATCTCTCTGTGCGATTTCTGATTTCTCCTATTTTATTACCGTGGACATTTGTTCGTATGTAGCTGAGCGTCAACATAATACCCTTTTGTACATTCGGAGGAGAAAGCCGGTCATTGAAACTTCATGAAAACATCTCGCCTCCACGATTAGTGATTTAATCGTTGCCGCCCCCAACTCGCGTTATCACCTCCGTGACATCTTCTCCCTTATTTGACAATAGAACAAAACGTGCTGCCCTTTTTCAAAAGTTTTCGATGTCCTCTGTCAATCCTACACGCTAAGGGCGCCATTCAGTGGAGCAGTACTAGATAAAAGGAAGGACTTCTCTGTTGTGTGTCACACTACCGTCTAAGAGCACTGATTTAGCATTGTTACCTATGGTTGCTTTCATGTCCTGTTCTTTCCAGAACTGTGCAGTGGTTCTCAACTTGTTTACGTTTGGAGAAAGAGCATTGGAGTACATATTTTATTATCCAGCTGTACCCACCTCATTCATGAACATATTTTCATGACAAATATGTTATATCTTTGTCATTATACGGTACCTGTTCGTTGCGTTGATACTTACTAGCGCATTTAGTCCATATAACGCATAGTATCCGAGAGTAGGGTGGGCCTTTGTTTTATTTTTCGTAATAAGTTGTTGTTGTTGTTGTGGTCTTCAGTCCTGAGACTGGTTTGATGCAGCTCTCCATACTACTCTATCCTGTGCAAGCTTCTTCATCTCCCAGTACCTACTGCAACCTACATCCTTCTGAATCTGCTTAGTGTATTGATCTCTTGGTCTCCCTCTACGATTTTTACTCTCCACGCTGCCCTCCAATACTAAATTTGTGATCACTTGATGCCTCAAAACATGTCCTATCAACCGATCCCTTCTTCTAGTCAAGTTGTGCCACAAACTTCTCTTCTCCCCAATCCTATTCAATACCTCCTCATTAGTTACGTGATCTACCCACCTTATCTTCAGCATTCTTCTGTAGCACCACATTTCGAAAGCTTCTATTCTCTTCTTGTCCAAACTGGTTATCGTCCATGTTTCACTTCCATACATGGCTACACTCCATACAAATACTTTCAGAAACGACTTCCTGACACTTAAATCTATACTCGATGTTAACAAATTTCTCTTCTTCAGAAACGATTTCCTTGCCATTGCCAGTGTACCTTTTATATCCTCTCTACTTCGACCATCATCAGTTATTTTACTCCCTAAATAGCAAAACTCCTTTACTACTTTAAGTGTCTCATTTCCTAATCTAATCCCCTCAGCATCACCCGATTTAATTTGACTACATTCCATTATCCTCGTTTTGCTTTTGTTGATGTTCATCTTATATCCTCCTTTCAAGACACTGTCCATTCCGTTCAACTGCTCTTCCAAGTCCTTTGCTGTCTCTGAGAGAATTACAATGTCATCGGCGAACCTCAAAGTTTTTATTTCTTCTCCATGGATTTTAATACCTACTCCGAATTTTTCTTTTGTTTCCTTTACTGCTTGCTCAATATACAGATTGAATAACATCGGGGAGAGGCTACAACCCTGTCTCACTCATTTCCCAAGCACTGCTTCCCTTTCATGCCCCTCGACTCTTATAACTGCCATCTGGTTTCTGTACAAATTGTAAATAGCCTTTCGCTCCCTGTATTTTACCCCTGCCACCTTCAGAATTTGAAAGAGAGTATTCCAGTTAACGTTGTCAAAAGCTTTCTCTAAGTCTACAAATGCTAGAAACGTAGGTTTGCCTTTTCTTAATCTTTCTTCTAAGATAAGTCGTAAGGTTAGCATTGCCTCACGTGTTCCAACATTTCTACGGAATCTAAACTGATCTTCCCCGAGGTCCGCTTCTACCAGTTTTTCCATTCGTCTGTAAAGAATTCGTGTTAGTATTTTGCAGCTGTGACTTATTAAACTGATAGTTCGGTAATTTTCACATCTGTCAACACCTGCTTTCTTTGGGTTTGGAATTATTATATTCTTCTCGAAGTCTGAGGGTATTTCGCCTATCTCATACATCTTGCTCACCAGATGGTAGAGTTTTGTCATGACTGGCTCTCCCAAGGCCATCAGTAGTTCTAATGGAATGTTGTCTACTCCCGGGGCCTTGTTTCGACTCAGGTCTTTCAGTGCTCTGTCAAACTCTTCACGCAGTATCTTATCTCCCATTTCATCTTCATCTACATCCTCTTCCATTTCCATAATATTATCCTCAAGTACATCGCCCTTGTATAAACCCTCTATATACTCCTTCCACCTTTCTGCCTTCCCTTCTTTGCTTAGAACTGGGTTGCCATCTGAGCTCTTGATATTCATACAAGTGGTTCTCTTCTCTCCAAAGGTCTCTTTAATTTTCCTGTGGGCAGTATCTATCTTACCCCTAGTGAGACAAGCCTCTACATCCTTACATCGTAATAAGTAATAACACTATTATGTCTCGCTCTCGCTCTCTTTCTCTTTAATGTTCAACTCTGAGGTTGATTTGCAGCAGTACGCGATTCCCCTCTTGTGTCCCTCTTCCTCTTCATTTCCATCATACTTAAGATCCACGGATCAGCAGTAAGCCATGCCTGTATTTTCTGGTACATTTTTTGGTGATAAAATATTCCTCCAGTCGGATCTCCGGGTGGGGACTGCAAAAGATACAGACCAGGTGAAGAGAAACAATAACAGTGGTCCGTTTTACATTAGTAACAAAGCCACTGCCATATACTGCATTACAGAAAAGGCAAAGGTCCCGAGTTCGAGTCTCGGTCGGGCACACAGTTTAATCGTGGGCAAGTGCTCCACCGTCTGCCAGGAAGTTTCATATCAGCGCACACTCCGCTGCAGAGTGAAAATCTCATTCTGGAAACATCCCCCAGGCTGTGGCTAAGCCATGTCTCCGCAATATCCTTTCTTTGAGGAGTGCTAGTTCTGCAAGGTTCGCAGGAGAGCTTCTGTAAAGTTTGGAAGGTAGGAGACGAGATACTGGCAGAAGTAAAGCTGTGAGACCGGGCGTGAGTCGTGCTTCGGTAGCTCAGTTGGTAGAGCACTTGCCCGCGAAAGGCAAAGGTCCCGAGTGCGAGTCTCGGTCGGGCACACAGTTTTAATCTGCCAGGAAGTTTCAGATTACATCATGGTCAGACAGAGATTCCGAAATCAGATACTGGATTGTAAGGCGTACCCAGGAGCAGATATAGACTCAGATCACAATATAGTAGTGATGAAGAGTAGGGTGAAGTTCAAGAGATTAGTCAGGAAGAATCAATACGCAAAGAAGTGGGATACGGAAGTACTAAGGAATGACGAGATACGTTTGAAGTTCTCTAACGCTACAGATACAGCAATGAGGAATAGCGCAGTAGGCAGTACAGTTGAAGAGGAATGGACATCTCTAAAAAGGGCCACCACAGAAGCTGGGAAGGAAAACATAGGTACAAAGAAGGTAGCTGCGAAGAAACCATGGGTAACTGAAGAAATACTTCAGTTGATTGATGAAAGGAGGAAGTACAAACATGTTCCGGGAGAATCAGGAATACAGAAATACAAGTCGCTGAGGAATGAAATAAATTGGAAGTGCAGGGAAGCTAAGACGAAATGGCTGCAGGAAAAATGTGAAGACATCGAAAAAGATATGATTGTCGGAAGGACAGACTCAGCATACAGGAAAGTCAAAACAACCTTTGGTGACATTAAAAGCAACGGTGGTAACATTAAGAGTGCAACGGGAATTCCACTGTTAAATGCAGAGGAGAGAGCAGATAGGTGGAAAGAATACATTGAAAGCCTCTATGAGGGTGAAGATTTGTCTGATGTGATAGAAGAAGAAACAGGAGCCGATTTAGAAGAGATAGGGGATCCAGTATTAGAATCGGAATTTAAAAGAGCTTTGGAGGACTTACAGTCAAATAAGTCAGAAGGGATAGATAACATTCCATCAGAATTTCTAAAATCATTGGGGGAAGTGGCAAATAACGACTATTCACGTTGGTGTGTAGAATATATGAGTCTGGCGATGTACCATCTGTCTTTCGGAAAAGCATCATCCACACAATTCCGAAGACGGAAAGAGCTGACAAGTGCGAGAATTATCGCACAATCAGCTGAACAGTTCATGCATCGAAGCTGCTTACAAGAATAACATACGGAAGAATGGAAAAGAAAATTGAGAATGCGCTAGGTGACGATCAGTTTGGCTTTAGGAAAAATAAAGGGACGAGAGAGGCAATTCTGACGTTACGGCTAATAATGGAAGCAAGACTAAAGAAAAATCAAGACACTTTCATAGGATCTGTCGACAATATAAAATGGTGCAAACTGTTCGAGATTCTGAAAAAAGTAGGGGTAAGCTATAGGGACAGACGGGTCATATACAATATGTACAACAACCAAGAGGGAATAATAAGAGCCGGCCGAAGTGGCCGCGCGGTTCTGGCGCTGCAGTCTGGAACCGCGAGACCGCTACGGTCGCAGGTTCGAATCCTGCCTCGGGCATGGATGTGTGTGATGTCCTTAGGTGTTTAACTAGTTCTAAGTTCTAGGGGACTAATGACCTCAGCAGTTGAGTCCCATAGTGCTCAGAGCCATTTGAACCATTTTTTTGGAATAATAAGAGTGGACGATCAAGAACGAAGTGCTCGTATTAAGAAGGGTGTAAGACAAGGCTGTAGCCTTTCGCCCCTACTCTTCAATCAGTACATCGAGGAAGCAATGATGGAAATAAAAGAAAGGTTCAGGAGTGGAATTAAAATACAAGGTGAAAGGATATCAATGATACGATTCGCTGATGACATTGCTATCCTGAGTGAAAGTGAAGAAGAATTAAATGATCTGCTGAACGGAATGAACAGTCTAATGAGTACACAGTATGGTTTGAGAGTAAAGCGGAGAAAGACGAAGGTAATGAGAAGTAGTAGAAATGAGAACAGCGAGAAACTTAACATCAGGATTGATGGTCACGAAGTCAATGAAGTTAAGGAATTCTGCTACCTAGGCAGTAAAATAACCAATGACGGACGGAGCAAGGAGGACATCAAAAGCAGACTCGCTATAGCAAAAAAGGCATTTCTGGCCAAGAGAAGTCTACTAATATCGAATACCGGCCTTAATTTGAGGAAGAAATTTCTGAGGATGTACGTCTGGAGCACAGCATTGTATGGTAGTGAAACATGGACTGTGGGAAAACCGGAACAGAAGAGAATCGAAGCATTTGAGATGTGGTGCTATAGACGAATGTTGAAAATTAGGTGGACTGATAAGGTAAGGAATGAGGAGGTTCTACGCAGAATCGGAGAGGAAAGGAATATGTGGAAAACACTGATAAGGAGAAGGAACAGGATGATAGGACATCTGCTAAGACTTGAGGGAATGACTTCCATGGTACTAGAGGGAGCTGTAGAGGGCAAAGACTGTAGAGGAAGACAGAGATTGGAATACGTCAAGCAAATAATTGAGGACGTAGGTTGCAAGTGCTACTCTGAGATGAAGAGGTTAGCAGAGGAAAGGAATTCGTGGCGGGCCGCATCAAACCAGTCAGTAGACTGATGACCAAAAAAAAAAAAAGATCTGTTTTCCATCTTCCCGAGATTAATTAGTTTCTTATTCAGACTTTGCTGCTTTTGAGATTTATTGTCCAGCTTAAATTTCACTGGGTGCTCCTATAATCTTACTCTATATTAATTAAATTACTTGCTATTTTTTATAGACAAAAATGTACTGTCTTCAGTCTTATGTGTTTCTGTGTGTTAAGTGAATCTGTGTTTTTAAAAAAATGGTACTACCGCTGTTCATGTAACAGACGATGTTCAATCCCCACTCGCCCAGCGATTCCTCGTCCAAACTCAATCAGCGTGCAGTGCTACACAACTCGATACATTCAGGACTGAGGTCAGGCGACTGCGTAGACGTTACCAAATATTTTGCGGCTCGGTTCAAACAGAAAGTCTCCTATTAATATATAGCAACGCAAAAGAGAAATATAAACAGCCTGAGTCAGGACAACGGACAAGATATTTGCAAAATCAATTACAAGTAGATGTATGAAGTGTCTCCTGTTAGACAATTACTGTAAGAAATGAGGTCATCAGTGGGACTTTCAAGTTGCAAGAAAATTGGCAGTGAAATAAGAATAACCTGGACAGACACAGCACACTTTTCATTCTAAGCCCTGCACGACGATTCCGGTGGAGTGAATCATATGCCACAAACCTAATATATGTACATATTGTATTACGGGAAAAGAACCGTGATGCCACGTGTGTTTTAACTGCTGTTATGCAACTTACGAAAGGGACCGATAACATCCAAACAGAGGTACTGCTACAACGAAACACTCAGGCTGTGCATTATTTAACCGCACTGTTAAACGCTTGCTCGACGAAGTTCCCACTGTTTGGAATAATTGTGATCCCACAGTGGTCAAATTTTGCTAGCTGCATCTACATCTACATGTATACTCTGAAAGTCATCGAACCACCGTCAGAATAATTCCCTATTATACCAATCTCGAACAGCGAGAGGAAAATACGAACACCTGTATCTTTCCAAGCGAGCTCTGATATCCCTTACTTTATTATGATGATCGTTTCTCCCTACGTAGGTCGTCGTCAACAAACTATATTCGCATTCGGAGGAGTAAGTTGGTGGTTGAAATTTCGTGAGAAGGTCCTGCCACAACAAAAAACACCTTTATTTTAATTATGTCCACCCCAAATGCTAGATCATGTCAGTGACACTGTCTCCTCTATTTCGCGATAATACAAAACGTACTGTTCTTTTTTGAACTTTCCCGTTCTACTCCTTTAAGCTTATCTGGTAAGGATCCCACACCGTGCAGCAGTGCTCCAAAACGGGGCGCACAAGCGTAGTGTAGGCAGCCTCTTTAACAGATCTGTTGCATCTTCTAAGTGATCCGCCAGTAAAACGCAGTCTTTGGTTCGCCTACCATGTCAGTTTTAAAAGAGGCAGTACAGTAGCTGACAAACGGGTTTTAAGTATAAAACAAAGAGAGAAGAAATTTACTGATTGAGGCATTACAGTATTTTTATATAAATATTTTTTTAGTCTAGTATAAAACAGACAGAGAGAGAGGCGAAATTTCATGATGAGGCTGTACATGATTTGAAATAAACATTTTTAATGAAGTATAAGACAGAGAGAGTAGTGAAATTTACTGATGAGGCAACACAATATTTGACAAACATTTTTGAACATTGCACAATGTGTGTGTGTGGATGGGTGTGTGTGTGTGTGTGTGTTTGGATGTGTGTGTGTGTGTGTGTGTGTGTGTGTGTGTGTGTGTGTGTGTGTGTGTGTGTGTGTGTGTGTGCTGAGGTAATTTTTGGTAAGTAATACTAGCTGTTTGGATACTTTTGAACATGGCGCAAAATTCAGGTCGTTGAGATACTTTTGACCAGAAAGTCAATTTATGCAATTGAGACGAACCTTACATATTTTGATAATCAATACAGATCATTCAGAGACTTTTGAACATGGTTAAGGTGGCAGCTACACAGTGACTGGCTGTTTCGTTTTAATAGCTGATAAAACATTTGGCTGTGGTTGGGAGAGAGATGAATTTACTGACGGGGCGGAATTTTTGCTGATGACACAGTATCAAGTTACTGCTGATATTGGATCTCAGCCCTACTTCTAGACAAACCATATGTTTGTAGTCATGTGTGTAAGGTCAATGCCTGCACATGACGTCGCCAGGGTTCAAGTTCGGTCGAAGTGGCCAAAAGTCGCTGTACCCATTCTGCTTAGACCAAATCACAAGAACGCCTAACGTTATAGTGACGAAACAATGAACTGCAAAAGACAGTATCTTGAACGGCATGAAGGCGAACATCGACATGTACAATAGATAAGGTTCAGTCTGCACAACTTATCTGCAATGAGACGATCTGAAAGACTATTCCCAGCGTACACTTACTTAGCCTGTAGGTGAAGAGAGGCGAATTAGTGTTAATTATGGTGTAAGGCAGACTGTAAGTTTAGTGTCGCGCTAATTTAACTGTTATGTCTACGGAGCTTTCCATAGGTCTACGGTGCTGACAAATGTTCAAATGTTTGTGAAATCTTATGGGACTTAACTGCTAAGGTCGTCAGTCTCTAAGCTTACACACTACTTAACCTAAATTATCCTAAGGACAAACACACACACACATGCCCGAGGGAGGACTCGAACCTGCGCCGGGACCAGCCGCACAGTCCATGACTGCAGCGCCTGAGACCGCTCGGATAATCCCGAACGGCTATGGTGCTGACGTTCTAGCAGTAAATTATCGTAGATCGCTTGAGCGACGACAGGTACCTAACGACAGGAAGAAAGTGCAGGTCATTCCAGTTTTTAAGAAGGCCCGTAGGACAGATGCGCACAATTATAGACCTATATCGTTGGCGTCAATCTGTTGCAGAATTATGAGACATGTTTTATGCTCAAGAATTTTGACGTTCTCGGAGAAGGAAAATCTGCTCTACAAAAATAAAAATGGATTCCACAAACAGAGGTCCTGCGAAACTCAGCTCGCAGTGTTCCTCCATGACTTCCACAATTCCGTAGACAATAGCCTTTAGGTTGATACCGTGTTCCTTCCCTTCAGGAAGGTATTTGACACCGTCCCGCACTACCATATAGTGAAAAAAAAATGCAAGCTTATCGGTCACCGGACCAGATTTGCGACTGAATTCAAGACTTGCTTGCAGACAGAACTCAACACGTTGCTTTTAACGGAACAAAGGTAACTTCCGGTGTACCCCAAGGAAGTGTGATAGGACTGTTACTGTTTACATTATATATATAAATGATCTAGGAGAAATCGTCGGATACTCTCTAAGGCTGTTCGCAGATGATGGCGGTTGTCTGTAATAAAGTAGCAACAGCAGAGGATAGTAAGGATCTGCAGAATGACCTCCAGAGAATTGAGGAATGGTGCAGGCTCCAGCAATTGACCACTAACGTAAAGAAATGTACCATATTGCGCATACGTAGGAAAAGGACTGTATAACTACATTATTAGTGACGCACCGCTGGAAACAGTATCTGCCGTAAAATATCTAGGAGTAACTGTCCGGAGCGACCTTAAGTGGAATGACCATATAAAACAAAGCATATGCCAGATTCAGAGTCATGGGTATAATCTTGAGGAAATGTAACACGTCCACAAAGGAAGTGGCTTATAAGGCGCTTGCCCGCATCTCGTGGTCGTGCGGTAGCGTTCTCGCTTCCCACGCCCGGGTTCCCGGGTTCGATTCCCGGCGGGGTCAGGGATTTTCTCTGCCTCGTGATGGCTGGGTGTTGTGTGCTGTCCTTAGGTTAGTTAGGTTTAAGTAGTTCTAAGTTCTAGGGGACTTATGACCACAGCAGTTGAGTCCCATAGTGCTCAGAGCCATATAAGGCGCTTGTTCGACCCATTCTCGAGTACTTTTCATCTATCTGGGATCCCTACCAGATAGGATTGATCGAAAAGATTGAGAAGATCCAACGAAGAGAGGCACGTTTCGCCACGGGATCGTTTAGTCGGCACGAGAGAGTTTTACTATTGAAATTTCGTGAGAGCACTTTCCGGGAAGAGTCGGGCTGCATATTACTTCCCTCTACATAAGTCTCCCATAATGACCGTGAGGCAAAAATCTACATCTACACCTACATCCATACTCCGCAAGCCACCTGACGGTGTGTGGCGGAGGGTACCCTGAGTACCTCTATCGGTTCTCCCTTCTATTCCAGTCTCGTATTGTTCGTGAAAAGGATTGTCTGTATCCTTCTGTGTGGGCTCTATCCTCTCTGATTTTATCCTCATGGTCTCTTCGCGAGATATACGTAGGAGGGAGCAATATACTGCTGGACTCTTCGGTGAAGGTATGTTCTCGAAACTTTAACAAAAGCCCGTACCGAGCTACTGAGCGTCTCTCCTGCAGAGTCTTCCACTGGAGTTTATCTATCATCTCCGTAACGCTTTCGCGATTACTAAATGATCCTGTAACGAAGCGCGCTGCTCTCCGTTGGATCTTCTCTATCTCTTCTATCAACCCTATCTGGTACGGATCCCACACCGCTGAGCAGTATTCAAGCAGTGGGCGAACGAGTGTACTGTAACCTACTTCCTTTGTTTTCGGATTGCATTTCCTTAGGATTCTTCCAATGAATCTCAGTCTGGCATCTGCTTTACCGACGATCAACTTTATATGATCATTCCATTTTAAATCACTCCTAATGCGTACTCCCAGATAATTTATGGAATTAACTGCTTCCAGTTGCTGACCTGCTATTTTGTAGCTAAATGATAAGGAATCTATCTTTCTATGTATTCGCAGCACATTACACTTGTCTACATTGAGATTCAATTACCATTCCCTGCACCATGCGTCAATTCGCTGCAGATCCTCCTGCATTTCAGTACAACTTTCCATTATTACAACCTCTCGATACACCACAGCATCATCCGCAAAAAGCCTCAGTGAACTTCCGATGTCATCCACCAGGTCATTTATGTATATTGTGACACCCCCCTGTGGCACACCTGAAATCACACTTACTTCGGAAGACTTCTCTCCATTGAGAATGGCATGCTGCGCTCTGTTATCTAGGAACTCCTCAATCTAATCACACAATTGGTCTGATAGTCCATATGCTCTTACTTTGTTCATTAAACGACTGTGGGGAACTGTATCGAACGCCTTGCGGAAGTCAAGAAACACGACATCTACCTGGGAACCCGTGTCTATGGCCCTCTGAGTCTCGTGGACGAGTAGCGCGAGCTGGGTTTCACACGACCGTCTTTTTCGAAACCCATGCTTATTCCTACAGAGTATATTTCTAGTCTCCAGAAAAGTAATTATACTCGAACACAATACGTGTTCCAAAATTCTACAACTGATCGACGTTAGAGATATAGGTCTATAGTTCTGCACATCTGTTCGACGGCCCTTCTTGAAAACGGGGATGACCTGTGCCCTTTTCCAATCCTTTGGAACGCTACGCTCTTCTAGAGGCCTACGGTACACCGCTGCAAGAAGGGGGGCAAGTTCCTTCGCGTACTCTGTGTAAAATAGAACTGGTATCCCATCAAGTCCAGCGGCCTTCCCTCTTCTGAGCGATTTTAATTGTTTCTCTATCCCTCTGTCGTCTATTTCGATATCTACCATTTTGTCATCTGTACGACAATCTAGAGAAGGAACTACAGTGCAGTCTTCCTTCGTGAAACAGCTTTGGAAAAAGACATTTAGTATTTCGGCCTTTAGTCTGTCATCCTCTGTTTCTGTGCCATTTTGGTCACAGAGTGTCTGGAAGTTGGCGCCGATACGGAGGCTAACCGACAATCATTCTTCCTAAGCGCTATTCGCGAGTGGAACAGCGTTGGACGGCTCAGTTAGTGGTGCAAAAAGTACCCTCTGCCACACACTACTAGGTGGCTTGCGGAATATGTAATGTAGAGGAAGAACTTTCAGAAAATTGGAGAACAAGAATAAAGATCAAGGACAGTAGTCACCGCTTCTAAGATGTGCAGACGGTATTGTTCTTTCGGCCTGGAAGTAAATCACGTTGGGGGTGGACACCATACCTCGTTGAGAATGAGAGACAAATACAAGTAAAGCACAGAGAAAACTGATGAAGACTGGTAGAAAGGGAAGTAGCGATCTACCAAGCATAAAAATTGTGGTAGATACATTTTATGAACCATTGACCATGCCGAGGTGGTGCGATTTGCATGTCTCATCAATACAGATACCTTAGGTGCAATCACAACGGAGGGGTACCTGTGGAGAGCCCAGGCTAGCATACGGTTCCTGAAAAGGGGCAGTAGCCTTTCCAGGTGTTGCAGGAGGAAGTCTGGATGACTGACTGATCTAGCCGAGCGAAATTAGCCAACATAGCTTTGCTGTGCTGATGCTGCGAATGGCTGAGAACAAGGGGTAACTGCAGCTGTTATGTTTTCGAGGACTTGAAGCTCTATGGCGTTCTCTTGAGTAAGGTATTTCGAATCCCCCATTCGAATCTCCGGTCAAGGACTGGAAGAGGTTTTTGTCACCAGGAAAAGCAAGACTGACGTTCTAGGGATCGGACTGTTAGATCCCTTAATCGGATAAGCAGGTAGAAATTTAAAAAGTGAAATTGATTGGTAGAAGTTAGATAAAGTGGGAATTTGTAAAGTGACTTCTGGTCAGGTAAGTGCCGGGCTATAAATACAAAATGCAATAAGAGAGCAAGACGGATTGTGGTTTGGCTAAGTTATTATGAGCAGCATAATGAACATATACTCGCGGTCAACATGATGCAAAGCCAACGCCAACCACAGCAGTACATGTTTATGTGTCTACTAGTTCCGCAGATGATGCAGAGATTGAAAGAATAATAATGAGTTAAGAGATATTATTCAGATAGTTAAGGGTGATGAAAATGTAATTGTGATGGGGCTGTACTTCGATAATAGGAAAAGGAAGAGAAAGAAAAATGGGAAAATATGAACTGGAGGAAAGGAACCAAAGGAAATGCCGTCTGGCAGAAATCTGCACACAGCATAAGTTAATAACTAATAACAATTGTATAAGAATCATGAAAAAAGTTGCATAAGGCCTGGAGAAATGGGTGGTTTCAAATAGATTATTGGATAGTGAGTGAGAGAATTCCAAACCAACATTTAAACCGCAACGCATTGTCAGGGGCAGATGCAGACTCTGACAATAATTTAGTGGTTATGAACAACAGATTAAAACTGAAGATACTGCAGAAAGTTAATAAATTAAGGTGGTGCGACATGGATAAATTGAAGGAACGAGAAGGAGCGTTAGGCAACAATGCCGAAAATGGGGCGAAGAAATACAACAGATTGCGAGGAAAGCAGGGGATGATATGTGCGAAAATATAAAGTGCAGTCGAAAATGTTGGATTGCAAAGGAAATATTGAATTTGTCTGACGAAAGGAGAAACTACAAACATGCAACAAATGAAGCAGGTGGAAAGTAATACAGACATGTAAAAAATGGCAAAGCAAGACTAGCCAGAGGAGAAATTCAAGGCTGTAGAAGCATTCATGCCACTGGGATTTATAGTTGGAGTCTATAAGAAAATTAGACTTTCGGGGAAAAAAAGGTTTGTTAATATCAAGAGCTGAGATGGCTAGCTAGTACTAAGCAAAGAAGGGGAAGGTAGAAGATGGAAAGGTTAAAAGGAGAGCTGCAGAAGTAAAATGAATTTGAAGACAATATCATAGAAAGGGAAGAGGAAGTAGACGAAGATGAGATGGGAGATATGATACTGGGAGAATATTTTTGACAGAGCTCTGAAAGATTTAAGACGAAACAAGGCCCCTGGTGTAGATTATGCTCCCTCAGAAGTATTGAGTTCCTTGGGAGAACATATCGTGACAGAATACCGTCAGACGTTGAGGAGTCGTAATAATTCCAATTCCAAAGAAATTGGGTGTGTGCTGGACGGGTGCGAATACTACAGTTCCATCAGTTTGAAAAGTCATGACTCGAAAATACTGACACTAATTATTGACAGAAGAATGGAAAAAAAACTAGTAGAAATCTATCTCGGTTTGAAGAAAACTATAGGAATACGCAACGCAGTATTGATCCTACGACTTCTTAGAAGCTAGATTGAAGAGGGGAAAACCTACGTTTATAGCGCTGATCGATACAAAGAAATCTCTCGACAATGTTGACTTGAAGACATTCTTTGAAATTCTGAAGGTAGCAGGGATGAACTACAGGGATCGAGAGGTTTTACACAACTTTTACAGAACCAAACTGTAGCTAAACCAATCAAAAAACGTGAAAGAAATTAGTGATTGAGAAATAACTGAGACAAGGTTATAGGGTGTTTATAATTCTGTTAGTCGTGTGACTAGGGCCTCCCGTCGGGTAGACCGTTCACCGGGTGCAAGTCCTTCGATTTGACACCACTTCACGACTTGGGCGTCAATGGGGATGAAATGATGTTGATTAGGACAACACAACTCCCAGTCCCTGAGCAGAGAAAATCTCTGACCTAGCCGGGAATCGAACCCGGGCCCTCTGGATTGATATTCTGTCACGCTGACCACTCAGCTACCGGGGGCGGAGATTCTGTTAGTGACTGCAAAGGACTTGGGAAATCAATTGAATGGAATAGACGGTATTTTTAAAAATAGATTATAAGATACACATCACAAAAGTAAAGCAAATGTAGTGGAATGTAGTCGAATTAAATCAAGCGGTGATGACTGAATTCTATTACGAAATGAGAAACTAAGAGTGGTAGATGAGTTCTGTGATTTCGGCAGCGAAACAACTGATGATGACCAAAGTAGAGAGGATATAAAACGCAGACCGGTAATAGTAAGAAATGCAATTCTAAAAGAGAGGAAATTGTTAACATCTAACATTAATTTAAGTATGACGAAGTCTTTTCTGAAGGTTTTTGTCTGTAGTATAGCCTTGCATGAAAGTGAAACATGGGTAACACCACTTCAGGCAAGAATGGAATGGAACATTTCGAAATATCTTCTACAGTAGAATGTTGAAGACTACTAATGATGAGATTCTGAACGTAAATGAGTAAAAAACAAATTTGTGGCCCAACCTGAGTAGAAGAAGGGATCGGTTCATAGGCCACATCCTGAAGCATCAAGAGATCATCTGCGTCCTAATGGAGGGAAGCGCGGGGGGAGGGAGAAGGCTGTAAACTCTAGAGGGAGACAAAGACTGCAAAACAGTTATCAGATTCAAATGCATGTAGGTTGTGTTATTTACGTGGAGATGCTTGCACGGGATAGACTAGCGCGTAGAACTTCATCAAACACTTCTTCTTACTGAAGACCACGACAATGACGACAATAACAATAGTACCAAATTAAGTGAAGAATAGAGGAAGGAAAGAAATTCTTCTACCGGTCCAACAGGATCACACAAAATAGCCAAAGCAAGGAAGCTGAACAGGAAACTTTGTTCTACCATCTCTGCTGCTAATATTACCGAGATAGTTTCCAATAGGAAAGTTCTGAAAATGTACAGCTGGAGTACGGGGTTGTGAAGAATTGACGTTAACAATTAAGTGCACTTATAAAATAAGAAGGCTAGACACAGCATATTAGTATGGCATCTGGAAACATTCCCTTGGCACTGTAAGAAACAGTAGAGCAGAGAAAGGGTACACGCAGATGTTACGTATATTTTGTATGCGGGATTAGAAAGACGGCCACAAGAGAGACAGAGAGAGGGGACAGCATCAAATCATACGCAAAACTAATAATTAAGAAAAGTACGCTAGTGAAGCAGCATGAGCTTCCAGCACAACTCGTTCGCTGAACTCAGCATCGATAGAGGAGGTTTGGCAAAGTCTTCAAGGTATTTCCCAGATGCACCTGCCAGTCTGCGTGCGTCTTCACCTGTTCACCTGCGTCGTTGGCGACCACACAAATTGCAAAAGCCGGCCAGACGGTGCGGCACCGGGAACCCCTCGCCCTACGTATCGCCGCTCGATGGACGTCGGCTGGCAGAGCGCCATTGCCAGGTGGGTCTGTCTGTAGCCGAGGCTGCCAGCCGCCGCTACGGAATTACATCTGATACTTGCGATGTTACAGTAGTATAAGTTTATATGCCAACTAGCTCTGCAAATGATGAAGAAATTGATGAAATGTATGACGAGATAAAAGAAATTATTCAGGTAGTGAAGGGAGATGAAAATTTAATAGTCATGGATGACTGGAATTCGAGAGTAGGAAAAGGGAGAGAAGGAAACATAGTAGGTGAATATGGATTGGCGGTAAGAAATAAAAGAGGAAGCCGTCTGGTAGAATTTTGCACAGAGCATAACTTAATCATAGCTAACACTTGTTTCAAGAATCATGCTCTGTGACGATGTTGACGTCCCAGCGGGTCCCACACGTGTGCTATCCGGGACAGATCTCGGAACCTTGGCTGCCATGGGAGCACCTCAACATCGAGCAGACCGAGAAGACAAACGCCATGTGTGGACTGACCTGTTGACAAACAGCACCATGTTACTGTCGCATGAGAGGCAACAATATGGAGACGCTCGATATCCGTGACGTACCGTTGTTCCGTCAGAGTTCCCTCTGCGGCGCGGGGTAGCCGCGGTGTCTCAGGCGCCTTCCACGGTTCGCGTGGCTCCCCTCCCCCCCCCCCCCTCCCGCATGGGTGTGTGTGTTGTCCTTAGGGTAAGTTAGTTTAAGTCAGATTAAGTAGAGGGTAAGCCTAGGAACCGATGATCTCAGGAACTTACTACAAAGTTTAAATTTAGTTCCCACTGTCGCTAGCACCCGTGACCTGAAGTCATACCCGCTGGCTCACCACACCGTGATGCGAGGAGTGACACCTCCGTGCTTCTCGAAAACGTTGGAACAGTGGAACCTCTACCCAGGCCGCCGTCAAAATCGCCGATGACTGTCATCCAAGGTAGTACGGAACAACGACTGATCGCTGAAAACAATGTAACGCCATTCATCAACAACCCAAGCTTCCCGATCGTAGCACCACTAAAAACACAGCGGTCCACTTGTGTTGTGGTGTTAATGGCAGCCTCGGAGGGGACTATAATTCCCTAGTCCGGCTGTTGGTAGTCTCCTACCGATGGTGCGGGATGACACCGAGTGTGTTGGTGGTCCATGACTCTCTTCGGAGGGCAGGCTACGATGTGCTTGGTGCGCAATACGGCGATCGTCCCTTGTGGCCTACAGCTGTTATCGACTGGAAACCAGATGACGAGTATCCCTGCCCTCATATTTCCTTGCAGTCCAGCGTCAGGTCACTGGCACATCCAAATAACTTACAAATCTGGATATTGCTCGACTCGACCAGCCCAAAAAAAGGAGCCGCTTTCAGATTCCGTAGGTTGTGGAAAAGCTGTCACACGAGTACATGGCATCATAGTGATCACCCAACACCCGGTGCTGTTCACTGATGAGCCAGAAATCATGACTACCTGTGTCATAGCTTGTTTGTCCGTCTTTCGAACGAAATACATGGCTGGTTCTGCCTATCAGGATCCCACAGTTTTTTGATAGGATTGTGGAGGTATGTGGCATGAGATGTCTATGCAGAGGTCATGTAATTCGCGGCCTCTGATTTGCGTACGCGGTGATGGTGTCCGATAGCGACCCTGATGGGCTCCATAGGATATACATCAGGAGAATTTGGTCGTCGAGACCAACGTGAGTTCACTATAATGCTCCTCAAACCACTGTAGCACTGTTCTGACTCCGAGACAGGGACAATCGTCTGCTGAAAGATGACATCACCGCCGGCAAGACACCAAGCATGAAGGGATAAGGTGGTCCGCAGCTGGCAGCGTGTCGTCCATTACTACCAGAGGTCCCACGCAAGCGCAGGAAAATGTCTCCCACAGCATAATAGTGCTCCCATCAGCCTGCGTCCGTGGAGCACTTCGATGACAGCGTTTGAGAAGACGACCATCGACCTAGTGTAGCCAAAATGTGATTCACCCGAGGAGCCGACGCGTTTCCATTGATCGACGGTCGAATCCTGATGATTCCGTGCCCACTGCAATCGTAATAGGCGATGTCGTTGCGTCAACATGTGAACACGTAGGAGTGGTCTGCTGCGGAGCTCTATGATCAACAACAATGTACGTTGAGCGGGGTGCAGCGAAACACTTGTGCGTGCACCAGTTTTGTGCTCTTTCGGCGGTTATGCCACAGGTCACCATTTAACCTACTTTGTAGAACAGACAAGTCTCCGACCCCACTTTCAGTGAAGAATCGTGGAAATTTAGCGCCTATTGGTAGTTTCACTGTTCTTCTACCTCTTTTCGTACATGCCCAGTTTTCCATCCCCCCTGGAAGGCGGCGTGTGGGTCTGCTCCTGTAAACTGAAGGGTAGGCCGATTGTAGGAAGTGAGAAGCAGCAGGAAAAGGTAAAACAAGTCGGTACTGCGTTTCAACTTACAGATGTTTACTATAGGCAAAAAACAAGTTAATACATGGTTACATAACTTTGCAATGAGGTGCGAAGTCTTAGACCCGTCTTATGTAGAGCAAAGCTGAAGCGAAGTGTCCCGGCCGTCTACTCTTGATGAAATTGGTTGAATCTGAAGCGGAGCTCGTAGAGCTCCACAGCGCCGGCTAGAGGGCGCTGTCGTCGGTGTCTCGTAGTGCCAACTTATGAACTTGCACCTAAGCCGTGGCTTCGTTACTATCGATACCACACCCACGACCAGCTTCACCGTTTTCGAGATACTCGTTCACGGGCTCTGCGTAATAATGACGTGCCCTTTGGCAAAGTCGCTTATACCCATGTCTTACCCCATTTGCGGCCCATATATTTCCTACGGTGATTCCCCGTCTGTGTCTGTTCAGCGTATATCCACTACTGGCCATTAAAATTGCTACACCACGAAGATGACGTGCTACAGACGCCAAATTTAACCGACAGAAAGAAGATGCTGTGATATGCAAATGATTAGCTTTTCAGAGCATTCACACAAGGTTGGCGCCGGTGACGACACCTACAACGTGCA
This sequence comes from Schistocerca serialis cubense, assembly GCF_023864345.2. Taxonomy (NCBI): domain Eukaryota; kingdom Metazoa; phylum Arthropoda; class Insecta; order Orthoptera; family Acrididae; genus Schistocerca; species Schistocerca serialis. Next base: position 605,447,538 of record NC_064643.1, read on the forward strand.
AACATGAGCAAAGTTTCCAACCGATTTCTCATACACAAACAGCAGCTGACCGGCGTTGCCTGGTGAAACGTTGTTGTGATGCCTCGTGTAAGGAGGAGAAATGTGTACCATCACGTTTCCGACTTTGATAAAGGTCGGATTGTAGCCTATCGCGATTCCAGTTTATCGTATCGCGACATTGCTGCTCGCGTTGGTCGAGATCCAATGACTGTTAGCAGAATATTCGAATCGGTGGATTCAGGAGGGTAATACTGAACGCCGTGCTGGATCCCAACGGCCTCGTATCACTAGCAGTCGAGATGACAGGGATCTTATACGCATGGATCGTGCGCCCATTTGCTAGACAACAACCATCTGCACGAGCAGTTCGACGACGTTTGCAGCAGCATGGACTATCAGCTCGGAGACCATGGCTGCGGTTACCCTGGACGCTGCATCACAGACAGGAGCGCCTGCGATGGTGTACTCAACGACGAACCTGGGTGCACGAATGGCAAAACATTTTTTCGGATGAATCCAGGTTCTGTTTAAGCATCGTGATGGTCGCATCTGTGTTTGGCGACATGGAGGTGAACGCACATTGGAAGCGTGTACTCGTCATCGCCATACTGGCGTATCACCCGGCGTGACGGTATGGGGTGCCATTGGTTTCACGTCTCGGTCACCTCTTGTTCGCATTGACGAAACTTTGAACAGTGGACGTTACATTTCAGATCTGTTACGACCCGTGGCTCTACTCTTCATTCGATTCCTGCGAAAGCCTACATATCAGCAGGATAATGCACGACCGCATGTTGCATGTCCTGTACGGGCCTTTCTGGATACAGAAAATGTTCGACTGCTGGCCTGGCCAGCACTTTCTCCAGATCTCTCACCAATTGAAAACGTCTGGTCAATTGTGGCCGAGCAACTGGCTCGTCACAATACGCTAGTCACTACTCTTGATGAACTGTGGTATCGTGTTGAAGCTGCATGGGCAGTTGTACGTGTACACACCATCCAAGCTCTGTTTGACTCAATGCCCAGTCGTATCAAGGCTGTTATTATGGCCGGAGGTGGTTCTTCTCGGTACTGATTTCTCAGGATCTATGCACCAAAATTGCGGGATTGTAATCACGTGTCAGTTCTAGTGTAATATATTTGTCCAATGAATACCCGTTTATCATCTGCATTTCTTCTTGGTGTAGCATTTTTAATGGCCGGTAGTGTACTTCCGTTACCTCGCCATGTGCCCACAGCACCACCAGGCAGCATCCAACCTCGCGGTGAGAAGTGGTCATAGTGTTTTGGTTTCTCAGTGTACTGTATGTGCTACCATGCCTGGCTATAACATTAAATGCGAACGCTAATGCACTGTGGTAGTCAATCTACCTTTCAGAGAGGATTGTAACTCTAATCATTTAGACATCAACCCCTCCCTAGGTGCGTTCGTGTACGAAGTCACAGTCACATCCGACCGTGTCTCCTGCGTGTTTTTTTTTTTTTTGTCAGGGAGTATCAATTATTGGTTTAACAATACTGTCGATGGTTGGTTGGTTGTTTGGGGGAAGGAGACCAGACAGCGTGGTCATCGGTCTCATCGGATTAGGGAAGGATGGGGAAGGAAGTCGGCCGTGCCCTTTCAGAGGAACCATCCCGGCATTTGCCTGGAGTGATTTAGGGAAATCACGGAAAACCTAAATCAGGATGGCCGGACGCGGGATTGAACCGTCGTCTTCCCGAATACGGTCGAATCGTTATGCTTGGGTAATTTCTCAGTTTTATTTTCCCCGTAGTTAATACACTAAAATTATGTTTTCCCGAAGTTGTAGCCGTTCCCATTTCCGCCCCACGCCGCCTACGCGCTGAGCGAATCCGGCCGCCTGCGCGAACGAGTCCGCCTTCGCCGAGTGCGGCGCGGCTCGCCAGAAGCCGGCCGGCCGTGTCGGCGAACTCGCGAGAGTATTTATTGTCGCTGGCCGCAGCTCAAACCCTCGCGGAGGTCCGCAGCCGGCCCACGACTCCCAGAATCCCGGCCGCTCTTTTCGAGAACGGCTGGCTCTCAACGAACGCACTTACGCCATTCAAGAAAAGTCACTTAAGCAGAAACTGACACAGAGTTATATTTTTCGCCTGATAGATAATATTGCCGGTACCGTAACGTGCAAGCGTTATTCTAAGTAGCGGAAACTAAATAACACACAGTCACTCTTCTTTCGTCTTACTTTCGTACGTCGCGTCATTACGGCTTTCCGTAAGTACAGCAACTTGATGCTGTCAGCTGTAATTGTGACATTAATCCTGTCTCATCGTAATCTTCTTCACCCTTTCTATTTCTGCTTTTCGATAAAGATCTCTTCTAGAATATTCCACCCACTCAGCATCCTTTACACGTCCTCCTCGTTTTTCTTACCTCTTGGAATCCAGAAAATATCCTTCTTGGTCCAGCTACAATTTTGTTGGGCTAGGTGTGGTGCCTATTTCATTTCATTTTCATTACCGTCACAACGCGGTGTCTCACTGCAGTCTGTTCCAGGTTCATTTGTTAGTTTTACACCTGACCTAACAATTTCTCCCATGGCTAACTTCCAGATTTCGAGTATTTTTCGCACTGAAACTCCATTCCTCACTGCCTTTAATCGAGGATGGTAAATCACATTGATTGTACGATTTTCGTTTCAATCACGCAGGAAACTTAATACCCGAAACTAATTTAGCACAAGCTTTATAGGCCATCAGTGCTTTTTTGTTTAAATATTTTGCTGTTCGTCTAGTCTGTTTCTTCTGCTGCCATGAATTGAAAAACTTAGTTGCGAACTTCTACTGTTTTGTTTTCGATAGCTTCATTCTACATTGTTTTAATCTTACTGTATTATGTTATTTTCTAACCGACTTTCAGACTTGCTCTATTAACTTTTCCATTCTTTTTTAAGTTCATCCACACTAGATCCATACAGTACAGCTTCATCCGCTAAGTGAAGGTGGTTGACATATGTTCCATTTACACGTAATCCATCTTCGTTTCTCCAATTTAACAATCTGTAAACTTTCTCTGGGGTTGCTAAGAATAATTTTGGTGTGTCGTGAGCTCTTTCTGTGACTTTATATTCTTGACTTGTAATGGACGCTGAACCAATGACATACACTGACGGAAAGAAATCGCAACATGAAGAAAAAGAAAACTAGATTAAAGAAATTTAGGAAATCCATTTGTCTAGATAACATACGAGGGTAATCCCAAAAGTAAGGTCTCCTATTTATTTATAAGTACATAGATCTGTTTATTTCTACAATGGTTTGCATCAGTTTACAGTTTGAACATTGTAACCTACCCACCGTAATTTTTTTTTTAATGTGATATATTATTTAAGAATGCTACTGCACATTGAGCTAAGTGTAAGCTCCCCAGAGAAATTTTGAAACACAATAGTTGAATGTTAACAAGAATACAACCTAACGTAAGCTCCCAGCAAATAAATTTAATGACAATAAAATGTCTACTGCGGCCATATGTCTTAATTTAACAGGTACAGTGGGATATAATGGAGGAATATGTGAAGTGGTGTCTGACTTAGCTTTCTGGCAAATTTTACAAGACGCTAAAACTCGTCGTATACGTTTCTCCATGTTGGTAAAATAACAGTTCTGTCTCAGTATAAGAAAACATTTTCGTGCTCCGTAATGTGCGTAACTTAAATGAGTGTACCAGATTAATTTGTTAACCAGTTCGTCAGGAATGCATAATAACCAGCTGTTGCTGTCAGGATGAGAGCGGCGAAACAGAATGTCATTGCGTACAGTGTAATGATTTCTAATCGTAACATTATTCCTATCTTGCCAAAGGTGTTTAATTTCTTTCCACACGTTGTCTTTATTTTGTTCTTGTGCTATGTCCTGTAATGACGACGAAATAAAATTTTCAAATGCTACTTGTTGAATGCACATGACACTGAAATTTGCTTTGCAGAAGTTGGTTGCTACGTCTTGCTGATTGTTGCTCAGAGAACGCGATAGTGCGTCTGCTATAACATTTTGTGTGCCGGGAATGTGAACTATTGTAAAATTAAATTCCTGTAAATAAAGTTTCCATCTGCTTAATCTGTCGTGAGTGAATTTAGCCGAAAGTAAAAATTGTATCGCTCTGTGGTCTGTGTAGACGGTGGTGTGTCTGCCATAAAGAAAGTGCCGAAATCTCGTAAAAGCCCATACAACACATAATGTTTCCAGTTCTGTAACGGAATAATTTCGTTCAGCAGGTGACAAAATGCGACTTGCAAATGCAATGTTTTTAATTGCTATTGAACCATCTTCTTCAATTTCCTGGAAAATATGTACGCCTAAAGCGGTGTTGGAACTGTCAGTGGCAATGGAAAAATTTCTAGTAAGATCTGGGTGCGACAAAAGTGGAGCATTCAACAAAGCATGTTTCAGGTTCACAAATTCAGAATGTGCTTGCTTATCCCAAGACCAAATAGTTTTTTTACCTGTTAATTGGCATAATCTGGGTGTGTCTAAAGCAGAGTGATGAATAAATTTACGAAAAAAGTTAATTAAGCCCAAAAAACTGCGTAATTGTTTTTTTGTCGTAGGAATAGTAATGTCACGTAGAGCTTGAAGTTTTTCCAGATCAGACGCAATGCCTTCTGCTGAAATTACGTGTCCAAGAAATTTTATAGAAGTTTTGCCAAAGTGCGATTTACTAAGATTAGCTGTGAGTCCTTGTGCATGGAAAGTTTGCAACAGTTGTTCAAGAATCATATTGTGTTCAGACCAGTTAGCTTCTGCGATAAGAATGTCGTCTACGTACGTCGTAATTCTGTCCTTAAGTTCTGTCGGAAGTATTGTGTTCAAACCGCGAATAAAAGCTGCAGAAGAAATAGTTAAGCCGAACGGTAATTTGCAAAATTGATAACAGTCGCCAAAACAGAGAAAAGCTGTATATTTTCTGCAATTCGGATGAAGTTGAATTTGCCAAAATCCCGATTTCAAATCTAATGTGGAATAAATTGCTGTACCGTGAAATTTCTGTAGAAGTTCCTCTAATGTCTGTGGTCGATCAGTTTCATTAATAATAATATCATTAATGTGACGCGAATCAAGTACGAGATGAAGTGAGCCATCTTTTTTCTTAACAATATGTAGCGGGTTTATGTACGGACTAACTGCTGGTTCAATAATTCCTTGGTCAAGCATATCCTGCAACTCTTTTTTAACCTGTTCTCTGTGGATATATGGAATGGGATAATGCTTTGCTTTAAATGTGTCGTGCTGTTTCACCTGAAATTCATACATAAAGCCGGACATAGTACCAGGAATGTTGTCGAAAACTGGAGCTTGCTGTAAAAGAATTTTGTGTAATTGCGTTCGTTCGTCGTCTGTATTTGCACTGCTCTCTTTAACCTTATCAGAAATCATTTGCATTACGTCGTAATCAGCTTCGTCTGGAGTATTGTAGTTATGTACGTACGTATCCGTGAACAATGTGGGATTACAGTCTATGTTACGAGATACGGAAATGACCTCTGTGCGGTTAATTGTTTGCTCTTCCGCAGATAGTGAGTGCTGAAATTCTATAGCAAATTGCATATTTTCATTCTTCAACATTAAATAAGAATTCTGAAAATCAATAACTGCGTCGTGTTGTACCAAAAAATTCGTACCTAAAATAACGTCTGTTGTCAATAAAGGAACAATCCAAAAATTTGAGTGGAAAGTATGACCTCCAATACAAAATGATAAATGCGTCTGTAATTTAACGTCTACTCCTTTACTCGATACTGCTCCCTTCACTTTTGTTTTGCCTAAAGGTAATGTCGGATAGGTATTCTCTTTGTTACACTCGTTAAAAGTTTCTTCATTTATTACTGATATAGGTGATCCGGAATCGATTACTGCTGAAAATTTCGATGAACCAATTTTAATTTCGATAACAGGATGTGAAATAGTTTTCTGAACAAATGGTCTTTCCTGCAAGAGAGTGTCTCTGATATCGTCAAAAGTAATTACATTTTCGTGAACAACATTTTGCGTGTCTAAAGTAGTGCTTGTATTATTGGAAGATGCGACCTGTACAGTATCTAGTCAGATTCTATCTGATGTGTTACTATTTTCAGCTGGATGCTGTGGCATTTATACTATTTGAACTGTTCTATTACTTCTTCCAGACGTATTACGCTCTGGATGATACCTACTGTCGGGTTCATTCATGAGAATAGGTTCTTGTGTATAATTTTGCTGTTGGTATGTCCGACTGTTGTTAGATGTACGCTGAAAATTGTTCTCATTATTTTTACGTCTGTCGTAATAGTCATTCCTATACGGTGTATTGCGATAGGAATTGAAATACTGTCTTCTCTGTACGTAGTTGTTTCTTTGTTGCCGTGCGTTACTATTTGTTGGATCTGGGACTATACGTGCACGCAGCAGAACATTAAAGCCTGGTTGACCTTGTGCATTCCATTGTTGGTTAGGTATGCTAACCGGCTGGTTTTGATGTTGTTGTTGTCAAACACCTCTATTGTTACTAAAGTGTGGTTCCTGTTGCTGAAAATTTTGACGATATTGATAATTAGAATTTTGTCTGTTATTAAAGTTTTGGTAGTTATCGTTCCTAAAGCGTCTGTTACTCTTACTATTGAAATTACGTGGCTGATCGTAATTGCTGTACGTTTGTTGGCCTTGGTTGTTATATATGAAGTTTTTGTTTACGAAAGAATAGTCTGATTGCTGCACTTCTAAAAGCTGTAAAAGATCTCTGAATGCTGAAATGTTTTCTTTTTGCTGGCCCGTTAGAAGTGACACCCTTAATGACCGTGGTAATTTAGAGATGCATAATTGTATAAGTGCGGATTCACTGTACGGTTCACTTAGGTACTGGTTTTGTTGCACCATGTGCTCAAAAAATTGCGTCACACTGGGAAAATTTGAGTTCTCGTAATTTGGCAAACTAATTAACTGATCTTTAATTCCGCGCTGTGTCGTCTTCGACCAATACGCTGACAGAAAAGCATTCTGAAACTCTTCTACTGAATAGCATTGTCTCGCGATCGGTCTCATACGAGTTGCCGGTTCGCCTTCCAAAAAACTGCAAATAAATTCGAGTTTGTGCGTTACGGGCCAAGTCGGTGGAAAAGCAAAGCTAAACTGTTGTATCCAATCCAGTGGATGAATCTGTGTTTTGTCATTCCTAAACACTTTAAATTTCCTCACCGATAGAAAATGTTTGTAATCGAAATTATCGTCTCTGTGTGATGGAACAGGTTCAGGATTGTAAGAGAATCTATTGAACTGTGGTTGTTCGGAATCTAAGTCCCGTACTCTCTGTAGATTACCCAAATTACACGCGTTGCGCGAGTCTGACAGATGTTCATAAAGTGGCGTCTGTTGTGGTATGTTATTAACTGAAATGTTTTTCATCTCTGTTACTTCTTGTTGTAAACTTGACAATTTTCTACGCAAGGTGTTGTTAGATGAATCAATCTCATTAATTGTCTGCTGTAAATTTTGAAATTCAGGTGTTTGATTAAATGAAACCGGTGAAGTATCGTGTGATTTGTTGTCATTACTACTTTCTATAACATCAATACGACTGGCCAATTCATCATATTTTTCAGTCAGTATTTTTACCTGCTCATCAGACTTAGTGTCAGAGGCATTAATCTGTTTTTGCAATTTACGTGTTGTTTCGTTCAGTTTTTTAACGTCAGTTCTGACGACATCGGAATCCTGTGTTAGTTCTAATTGTTCGAGTCTGTCGGTCACTGTTTGAAAATCGGTTGTGTATGTGTCTGTTTTCGATTTAAGATCAGAAATTTCGTCACGTAATTCTGTGTTCGACTGTTTGATGGAATTAATTTCGTCGGACACTGTCGCAATATTATTATCTACATATGTCTTCGCTTTCGCGAACATTTTACGTTTGTCTTCTTGTCTCTGTGCTGTGATTGTTTCCATTACTTGTCGTTTTACTTTGTTTTGATCCTGAATAAATTTACGGAAACGCGTATCACTGTTTTGTATATGGTGATTAAAGCGTTCGTCAATCTGAGTGTTCTGTTGGTCGAATTTCGCGTCGATCTTTTCATCCATTGTGCGCGAAAGTTCTGCTGTCATTGCTTTAAACTCGTCCCGTAATTGTGTAGCTTTTTCAGAGCATTGTTTAGCGACTCCGTTAATTTCGTTTCTAAGTGTTTCTGTTGCGGCTGTTTGCATTTCCCTTAATTCCTGAGCAACAGACCTAATTTCGTCGCTACTTTTTTTTGAACAAGCCTCAATTTCCACGCGCAACTGTTCCTTAGTGTCATGGCACTGCGCGGCAACGGCTCTAATTTGCTCACTAAGCTGTCTGGAATTGTTGTCTAATTTTTCATTTAACTGTCTGGAATTGTCATCTAATTTTTCATTAAGTTGTTTGTTACCCTCACTAAGGTTGTCTTGTTTTTCAATAATTTGGTTAACTCGTTGCAGCAATAGTGCCATAATTTGATCCGAGCCAAAATTAGCATTTCTATTCTCAGTGCTGTTTAGTGGTGTACCTGCAATTGTCGCGCTTTGTGTGACCATTTGGTCATTCTGCAATTTACAAAAAGGATTATCAGTCGGATGTACACTGTCACACACTATTTCGGAATTAAATAAATCCGTCGTACTTTGTGTATCCTGTTCATTTTCATTAGACAAATTTGTGTGTTCATCACGTAAATTTAGTAAACCGGTTGTGTTAGGCTGGGCAGCGCTCATTACAATAGAGCGTCCCGCGTCATCGATTGTCATCAAATCAACACAAGACACAATCGAGTTCGTTTGTTCATCATTAAGGTCTACATCATTATTAATGGTTGGAACGCACTGATTGTTAGTGAACGCAGGATTGTCATCATTACACTGCGTGTCACAATTACTATCGGTCACGTTGTTTAAGTCGGTAATTTCGTTCATAATACCTCGCGATACACTATTCACAGTCTTTCGCGGCATTTTTACAATAGTGAAAATTATTCACAAAATAAATAAGCACAATGCAAAAGCAACACACAAATACAACAGAGCAACGAATTGCCGTTGACCTGTAGAAAGAAAGTCACAAGATTAGTAAAAGCGTTGCGCCAAATTCTAATTATATCTAAGCAAATAAGAGCAGATATCTGACTGTTTTTCAAAAGACTCTCAACGAAATACGATCCTGGACTGGGTGTCGAAAAGTGTAACCTCCCCACCGTAATTTTTTTTAATGTGATATATTATTTAAGAATGCTAGTGCACATTAAGCTAAGTGTAAGCTCCCCAGAGAAATTTTGAAACACAATAGTTGAATGTTAACAAGGATACAACCTAACGTAAGCTCCCAGCAAATAAATTTAATGACAATAAAAATGAGAATCGCAATCTGACTCAAGGTGTAAGCTGTCACGAAAATAATGAAAAACAATTCAATGCTAATGAGACTTCAGTGACAATGTAAATTCAAGTAAACCGAAATATCGGTCTTTGGCCCTGTGCAAAAAAAAAAAAAAAAATCATAATTAATTTCTTACCTCATTCGAAACTGCATGTCAAATTTCTGCTCTTATTGTTGGCCACGGCTTGGAAGAACTGCATCGCAAGTAATATTTTTTTTTTTTTTTGAAATTTAACTGAAACTTTTCTTTAAAGGAAATGGAAGGAAATCGTTCGTTCAATTAAATAGTTCTTTTGTTAAAAATATTGCTTTGAAATCAAAATTATTATTGGGGCGATTGTTGCACAAATTAGTTACAGTTAATTTACATTATTAGCTGAGCGCATTTAAAAATAATATACCTCATCCTGAATCTTGACCAGAGTGCCATGTCGACGCCCGCCGACTCCTCACACACAACTGCACTAGGCTGCTACTACCCACATACTGCTCTGCCCTACTGCTACTGACAGACTGTCCACTGACTACTGCTTGCAACTGTACTGCACGACTACTACTGACAGAGTACCGCTAGCCACGATAAATGGCTCTCTGGTCAGAGACTCTGCAATGCCTCGCCATCGCCGCCACACAACATACGTGTTTCAACATTTAGCTATTTTTCGACATAATCACCATTTCTGTCGCCGGCCGAAGTGGCCGTGTGGTTAAAGGCGCTGCAGTCTGGAACCGCAAGACCGCTACGGTCGCAGGTTCGAATCCTGCCTCGGGCATGGATGTTTGTGATGTCCTTAGGTTAGTTAGGTTTAACTAGTTCTAAGTTCTAGGGGAGTAATGACCTCAGCAGTTGAGTCCCATAGTGCTCAGAGCCATTTGAACCATGTTTGAACCACCATTTCTGTCGATGCATTTGTGTAGACGCTGTGGCAGTTTTTGTATGCCCATGTCATACCAGCTCGCCGCCATGCTATTCAGAAAGTTATGAACCTCTTCTTTCACCTCGTTGTCGGAGCTGAGTCGCTGGGACCACAATTAACGCTGACAGGTACCGTGAGACTTTGAAAAAACTCAAACGGGCAATTTAGAAGAAGAGGAGAAGAGGAATGTTGAACAAGGGTGTACACATTCTCCATGACAACGCTCGCTCACACATCACTCGGCATGCTCTCCTGCAACAGTTTCAGTGGAACATAATCACCCACGCACCCTATAGCCCTGACCTGGCGCCAGTGGCTATCACCTGTTCCCTAGGTTAAAAGAACATTTGGCCGGAAAGCGATTCAGCTCCGACGACGAGGTGAAAGAAGAGGTTCATAACTTTCTGAACAGCATGGCGGCGAGCTGGTGTGACATGGGCATACAAAAACTGCCACAGCGTCTACAAAAATGCATCGACAGAAATGATGATTATGTTGAAAAATAGCTAAATGTTCAAGCTGTAAACTGATGTAAACCACTGTAGAAATAAACAGGTCTATGTACTCATAAAAAATAGGAGACCTTACTTTCGGGATTACCCTCGTATTTAAGTTATTAACTTTGCGAGATCACAGGTTAATATAAGCATGACGCAAGCCTTCGTAAATGTGAAATGCTGGTACATTAATAACCGATGTAAAAGTCAGAATGTTGTATTAAAACGTCCCCTTTAAACAATTATACAAGACTGTCCTTAAACTGATACACAATATATTTTTTTTTTTTTTTAGCGCAAAGCAATCTGACTTTCAAAAATTCCTACAAAAGAATGGCCCAACTAACATTAAACTATACCTTTCACAAATCACTTACCTCACAAAAATCTTCGCTGCTCAAGCTACTGCAATACAGGTGCGCCACTACTGCCAGCTAAATGAAAGATTCAAACTACTGAAGGCACTAACTACTGATAGGGATAGTTAGCAAATGAAAGATATTAATAGAGAACAAACAATGTATTTACCTTGATATCATCATGTATAAATATAGCAGTTCATGACAAATTACAAATCTCCGCCATCTCTCTCCCCACATCCACCACTGCTGGCGGCTCACCTCCAACTGCGCAACGCTACGCGCTGTTCACACACTACAATGGCGAGTATTACAACAATGCAAAGCAGCCACAGACTGCACACAGCACAGCCAGTGATTTTCATACAGAGGTGGCGTTACCAATAGAAAAACCTAAACAGCCTACTTACAGTATGCAAGCATGCAGACGGGTATGCATTGTATTTGTCGGTTGGTGGGACAGAGATTCATACCTGTTACCGTAAGTCGGTCAACACAGGTGCGGTTAATGCTGTGTGTGGATGACGCTGCAGCTGTCGTCCGATGGTGTCGCACATGTGCTCGATTGAAGGCAGATCTGGTGATCGAGCAGGCCAAGGAGACACGTCGACACTCTGTAGAGCATGTTTTACGAGAGCAGTATGAGGGCGAGCGTTATCGTGTTTGAAAACATCCCCTGGAATGCTGTTCATGAATGGCAGCACAATAGGTCGACTCACCTGATTGACCTACAAATTTGCATTCAGGGTGGGTGGGATAACCACGAGGGTGCTCTGCTGTCATACGAAATCGCGCCTCAGTCTATAACTCCATATGTAGGTCCAGTGTGTCTAGCAAGCAGACAGGTTGTTTACAGGCCTTCAGCTGGTCTCCTAATCAACACAGGGCCGTCACTGGCACCGAGGCAGAACCAGCTTTCATCATAAAACACTGCAGACCTCCACCCTGCCCTCCAATGAGCTCTCGCTTGACATCGATGAAGTCGCAAATGGCGGTGGTTTGGGGTCAATAGAATGCGCGCTACATGGCGTCTGGCTCGAAGCAGTTCTCGAAGTAGCCAATTTGTAACAGTTTCTTCCTCATGCTGTGCTGTTTCATCCCGATGGTCACTACTTCCCTGGAACAAAAATCCGCATTCGACTTGAGTGAAATTCTATTTCTGACATAAATGCATGTTTTGCATGCATTAGCACAAATCAACTTACCTCCAGTTCCTCCGACGCCTGACACGCCCTCTTTATACCGGTTGGGTGGATCATGGCCACGTCCACTGTCTTCCCAGAAGACGACTCAAGGTAGCAGTGGCCTCTTTGCTGTATTGCAGGTTTATCTGCAACACTTGCAGTCTCCATGTGGCCGCCCTTGTCGCTTCCAGTATCTTTGACTAATCTGAAGGTAACTTGCAAGAAACGTAAGTACAGTATCAGATCTTGTTCCTGCACTGCGCTCAGGGACATTTCAATAACTCCCAGCACAAGGGTTTGATTATACGGTACAACCTTTCAGTTGATTACCCACCTCTCCTCCGTCGATGCCTCCGGTTCTGAGCCCTTATTTACTCGAACTGATTCTTTAGAGGAGTGTCCTTAGTTTCGGTACCCAAATTAATATCTTTGTGTCTTTGAAGGTCTCAGCCGCTGTCTTGACCAGCAGCTTCAACTCCTCCACAGAGATACCTTGGGCATGATCTCCTGAAGCCAATCCGTTGTTCCTATCCGGTCACACACAAAGATAAGAGTACCTTTGACCAGATATACCCTACTGAATTTGGGGCCTAGACTAGCTTCCTGCCCTGTCTTCACAAAGAGAGCCATCTGAACAAGCTCCACTTGCTGATAGGTCATGTTGAGAGTGGATATCCCTGTTGGATAACCACCATCCGGAAAATGGAGACTGCAGAACTATACATCTGTTGCCTTATCACTAGCCTTGGCTTTATCTGGATACGATTATCCTGAGAAGCGGAGGTATTAACTTCTCCGTTGTTCTGTTGTTTGTTGTCTTAGAGGTGAAATGAGACTGTTTACCCCTTCAATCTGAGATAGTATTTTTTTTAGAGGTCTGCAGTTCAAGATGTCTAGTTCCCTCCATTTTTGTTTAGGAAGTCATTCTTTACCTTCCTTTTGTTTTTCTTCTTTGAGACGTTTTCTCCGTTGAGCCCCAGACAAGGATTTAATCTTGTTCTGATCCAATTCGCCCACGACAATTTCCACTTCTTGGACTGGTCTATTGTCCACACCAGGGGTGAAAACAGCTTCCATCAGTTCCAGTGACGATGTTTGGATGTTTGCGGTTTCATCCCGTCCCTGAGTTTTTGTTTTTTCTTTTTTCCATGTTCTCCATTTTGGTCCCACGAGAGTGAGGGTAATTACTCATGGAGGTGAGGCTCCATTAATGACACATCTTCCCCTGTCCATTCAACCCTCGGCAGGCATTGCATCGCACCTTGGATTGGGTATCCGGGGAACTGAGGAAAGACTGTGTGATTGGATGTGGAAGAGATGGGGCCTTGTGGGACACTCTTCATCTGGTTTCTCCGCTGAGGCCTCTCCAGTATGGAGTATGGGTGACTGTTACTAGCTGTACTATCCCTGGCATAGCCCCCGGCTTCTTACAAATATGTAAGCCTCTCCACCCACACAGGACGGCATCTGTGGAGAGGGACCAGCAAGCAAATTGCGTTACCAGAGTGCATAGCATTTTCTTGGGTGAAATAGAAAATCTCAACAGAGTGTCTCATGGAATGGTGTTTCTTCACTCAACTGATGGAAATACGTTTCTTCCTCTCGTTTGCTTTACTTTCTGTTACAACACCTAGACTATAATGCACTTCATATGGATTCAGAGCAGCCATCCACACGTCCACACGCATGTACGAGGCACACTAGACAGGAAATCAGAGAGGACTAACATCAAGATTTCCATATGTCCCACGAGCTCTGAGAAAATGGCTTATAAAGTTCAAATTCGTCGTTAGCAAGTATACAATCCATTTCATTTGATTTTTTTTTTTTTTTTTTTTTTTTTTTGTTCTTTTCATTTCCCACTCCAAGGGGTCGAGTGGACTGCTTGAGATCTATTACAGAGCCTCGGTTCTTTCCAACTAATTTCTCAGCAAACTGGTAGGTGGTCGGAGAGTTCCCTGTTGGCAATGTATAAATGTGAGATGATTACTAGTTCCGTCATTTTTTCATTTGCTACACCACGAAGAAAAAACTCCTGATCGATGAGAAAGCTTGTGTGCAACTGGAGCTGCCATTCAGTAAAACTAGTACTGACAGTTGCATAGCGAATGCTCGGTGCAAGAAAACAGATTGGATGAAATAATAGTTAATTTTGTAATATTGGTAAAATTCATGGGAACCAAAATACATTTTAAACTAAAAAAATAAAAAAAAAAAAGACTCACCACGAAGGAGTTATCCAAGCAGGTCACAAACTGATATTCATACAGGTATCGATGGAAGACGCAAAATCGGGAACTTTGGCGGCCGATGGATCAATGTGTGACGATGCACTGCAATTTCTCCGTGCCGCTGGCAAGGATAGTAAACAGCGGACACGTCGATATCAGGGGATAAAGTTTTTGCGAAGTTCTTTCCCTGCACTCAGTGGGACAGTAACTAAACCGGCGCGTGAACAAGATGTCAGACGTCGGCGTTCGGGAGAGGACGAAAAACTGGGCTCAAAGAAAGCAATTGGATTATCTCTCTACATCCGAACAGGAGTGATGTTAGTATTCGATGATGTTGGGAGGGAGTGGGTGAACCATGACCGAATACAGCGCCGAGAAGAGTCTGAATCAGAGGCTGAGACGGTTCTGTGACCGTGTGGGCTGCAGATTCCTCGACTTGCGCCATAGGGTGGTGGGGTTTCGGGTTCCGCTGGATATGTCAGGAATCCACTACACACAGCAGGCAGCTACACGGGTAGCAGGGGTTGTGTGGCGTGGACTGGACGGTTTTTTAGGTTAGATGGCCTCGGGCAAGTACAGAAAGGGCAACAATCTCAAAGGGTGCGTGGCAAAGTCAGGACATGCGGGGACCAAGCAGCAATCGGTATTGTAATTGTAAACTGTCGAAGCTGCGTTGGTAAAGCACCGGAACTTCAAACGCTGATAGAAAGCACCGAAGCTGAAATCGTTATAGGTACGGAAAGCTGGCTGAAGCCAGAGATAAATTCTGCAAAATTTTTACAAAGGCACAGACGGAGTTTAGAAAGGACAGATTGCATGCAACCGGTGGTGGCGTGTTTGTCGTTGTTAGTAGTAGTTTATCCTGTAGTGAAATAGAAGTGGACAGTTCCTGTGAATTATTATGGGTGGAGGTTACACTCAACAACCGAGCTAGGTTAATAATTGGCTCCTTTTACCGACCTCCCGACTCAGCATCATTAGTGGCAGAACAACTGGGAGAAAATCTGGAATACATTTCACATAAATTTCCTCAGCATGTTATAGTCTTAGGTGGAGATTTCAATTTGCCAGCTATAGACTGGGACACTCAGATGTTTAAGACGGGTGGTAGGGACAGAGCATCGAGTGACATTATACTGAGTGCACTATCCGAAAATTACCTCGAGCAATTAAACAGAGAACCGACTCGTGGAGATAACATATTGGACCTACTGATAACAAACAGACCCGAACTTTTCGACTCTGTAAGTGCAGAACAGGGAATCAGTGATCATAAGACCGTTGCAGCATCCCTGAATATGGGAGTTAATAGGAGGAAGGTTTATCCGTTTAGCAAGAGTAATAGAAGGCAGATTTCAGACTACCTAACAGATCAAAACGAAAATTTCTGTTCCGACACTGACAATGTTGAGTGTTTATGGAAAAAGTTCAAGGCAATCGTAAAATGCGTTTTAGACAGGTACGTGCCGAGTAAAACTGTGAGGGACGGGAAAAACCCACCGTGGTTCAGCAACAAAGTTAGGAAACTACTGCGAAAGCAAAGAGAGCTTCACTGCAAATTTAAACGCAGCCAAAACCTCTCAGACAAACAGAAGTTAAACGATGTCAAAGTTAGCGTAAGGAGGGCTATGCGTGAAGCGTTCAGTGAATTCGAAAGTAAAATTCTATGTGCCGACTTGACAGAAAATCCTAGGTAGTTCTGGTCTTACGTTAAATCAGTAAGTGGATCGAAACAGCATATCCAGACACTCTGGGATGATGATGGCATTGAAACAGAGGATGACACGCGTAAAGCTGAAATACTGAACACCTCTTTCCAAAGCTGTTTCACAGAGGAAGACCGCACTGCAGTTCCTTCTCCAAATCCTCGGACAAACGAAAAAATAGCTGACATCGAAATAAGTGTCCATGGAATAGAGAAGCAACTGAAATCACTCAACAGAGGAAAGTCCACTGGACCTGACGGGATACCAATTCGATTCTACACAGAGTACGTGAAAGAACTTGCTCCCCTTCTAACAGCCGTGTACCGCAAGTTTCTAGAGGAACGGAAGGTTCCAAATGATTGGAAAAGAGCACAGGTAGTTCCAGGGTCGTCGAGCAAATGCTCAAAACTATAGGCCTATATCTCTGTCATCGATCTGTCGTAGAATTTTAGAACATGTTTTTTGCTCGCGTATCATGTCATTTCTGGAAACCCAGATTCTACTCTGTAGGAATCAACATGGATTCCGGAAACAGCGATCGTGTGAGACCCAACTCGCTTTATTTGTTCATGGGACCCAGAAAATATTAGATACAGGCTCCCAGGTAGATGCTATTTTCCTTGACTTCCGGAAGGTGTTCGATACCGTTCCGCACTGTCGCCTGATAAACAAAGTAAGAGCCTACGGAATATCATACCAGCTGTGTGGGTGGATTGAAGAGTTTTTAGCAAACAGAACACAGCATGTTGTTCTAAATGGAGAAACGTCTACAGACGTTAAAATAACCTCTGACGTGCCACAGGGGAGATTAGATTAGATTAGATTAATACTTGTTCCATAGATCATGAATACGACACTTCGTAATGATGTGGAACGTGTCAGGTTAATAAAAGATGTCTGTACAAGATATTACATTACACAAAATATTGCATGACACTAATGTTTAAGTTGGTTTGTTTTTTTTTCCCTCCCTTAATTTATATCTAAAAATTCAGCCAATGAGTAGAAGGAGTTGTCCTCTAGAAATTCTTTTAATTTATTTTTAAATGTTGGTTGGCTATCTGTCAGGCTTTTGATGCTGTTTCGTAGGTGACCAAAGATTTTTGTGGCAGCATAATTTACCCCTTTCTGTGCCAAAGTCAGATTTAACCCTGCGTAGTGAAACACGTATGTAACGTAGCAGCGATGGTGAGGCATGATAAAATCTTTGACCAGAGAGCCTTTTATCGTAGTTCGTCTGCGCTTGACCGCGCGAGTGTTGCGAGCAGTACGCTAGTCGTCATGCAGTACAGTCTGTCGATAGCAGTAGCTCAGTTCAGTTGCGTCCAGTATGTCGGTAGTAGCAGTCGAGTGCAGTTGTGTGTGTGAGGAGTCGGCGAGCGTCGACATGGCATTCTGGTCAAGAGGCTGAATGAGGTATATTGTTAATTAAGGTAATCATCAGATAATGTAAAGTTTATTTACTGTAATTAATTTTCAACAAGTGCCCCAATAATAATTTTGATTTCAAAGCAATATTTTTAACAAAAGTACTATTTAATTGAACCAACGATCTCCTTCCATTTCCCTTAAAGAAAAGTTTCAGTTCAATTAAAAAAAAAAAAAAATTATTTGCAATGCATTTCCTCCAAGCAGTCGCCAACAATAAGAGCAGAAATTTGACATGCAGTTATACTGAGGTAAGAATTTAATTCTGATTTTTTTGCACAGGGCCAAAGCCGATATTTCGGTTTAATTGAATTATCATTATCACTGAGATTTTCTTATCACTGAATGGACTTTCATTTTTTTGTGAGGAACTTATACTTGGGTCAGATTGCTAATTTTTGTTTAGTTGTCATTGTCAGTAGATTTCATTGCGGGAGGTTACACTTGGCTTCCATTTATTATTATATTTTTTTATTTAAATATTTCTGTGGGGACGATATTGCTTCTTGGGTCGATTTCTATTAAATATTGTCGTTTAAAATTTTTGTGGGGAGGTTACACTTGGCGGCACCCAGTCCAGGGTCGTATTTCGTTGAGAGTCTTTTGAAAAACAGTCAGAGATCTGCTCTTATTTGCTTAGATATAATTAGGATTTGGCGCAACGCTTTTACTAATTTTGTGACTCTCTTTCCACAGATCAACGGCAATTCTTTCCTCTGTTGTATTTGTGTGTTGCTTTTGCATTTGTGATTATTTGTTTTGTGAATAATTGACTGTTGTAAAAATGCCGCGAAAGACTATGAATAGTGTATCGCTAGGTATTGTGAATGAATTTACCGACTTAAACAACGTGACTGATAATAATTGTGACACGCAGAGTAATGATGACAATCCTGCGTTCACTGACAATCAATGCATTCCAACCACTAATGATGATTTTTGTCTTAATGATGAACAAACGAACTCAATTGTCTCTTCTGTTAATTTGACGACAATTGACGCGGGACGCTCTATTGTAATGAGCGCTACCCAGCATACCACACCCGATTTGGAAAATTCAAGTAACGTACAGGCAAATTTTTTGAATGAAAATGGTCAGTGTACTGAAAATGCGACGGATTCATTTAATTCCGAAATAGTGACTGACAATGTACGTTCGAGTGACAGATCTTTTTGTAAATTACAGAATGACCAAATGGTCACACAAAACGAGACAATTCTAGATCGACCATTGAATAGCACAGAGAATATAAACGCTAATTTTGACTTGGTACGAATTATGAGAAGTTTGCTACAACAGCAAAGTGAGAAAATAGACAACAATTTCAAACAACAGAGTGAAAAACAAGACAAACTTAGTGAACAGGTCAGACAACAAAGTGAAGATTTTAGACAACTTAGGGAAGATAACAAACACTTAAGTGAAAAACTTGACAATAATGACGAACATCTCAAACAACTTAGTGAACATGCCAGACACTTAAATAAAAAAATAGACGACAATTCCAGACAGCTTAGTGAACAAATTAGAGCCGTTGCCGCGCAGTGCCATGACACTAAGGAACAGTTGCGCGTGGAAATTGAGGCTTGTTCAAAAAAAAGTAGCGAAGAAATTAGGTCTGTTGCTCAGGAATTAAGGGAAATGCAAACAGCTGCAACAGAAACACTCAGAGACGAAATTAGCGGAGTCGCTAAACAATGCTCTGAAAAGGCTACACAATTATGTGACGAGTTTAAAACAATGACAGCAGCTTTCGCGCACAATGGATGAAAAGATAGACGCGAAATTCGAGCAGCAGAACACTCAAATTGACGAGCGATTTAGTCACCACATACAAAACAGTGATACGCGTTTACGCAAATTTATTCAGGAGCAAAACAAAGTCAAACGTCAAGTCATGGAAACAATCACTGCTCAAAGACAAGAAGAGAAACGTAAAATGTTTGCGAAGGCAAAGACGTATGTAGACAATAATATTACTACAGTGTCCGACAAAATTAATACCATAGAACAGTTGAACGCGGAATTACGTGATGAAATTTCTGATCTTAAATCAAAAACAGATACACACACAGTAAATATTCAAACAGTGACAGACAGATGCGAACAATTAGAACTAGCACATGATTCAGATGTCGTCAAAACTGACGTTAAAAAACAATGAAACTACGC
Source organism: Schistocerca serialis cubense (assembly GCF_023864345.2). Lineage (NCBI taxonomy): Eukaryota > Metazoa > Arthropoda > Insecta > Orthoptera > Acrididae > Schistocerca > Schistocerca serialis. Next base: position 605,467,409 of record NC_064643.1, read on the forward strand.
GTAAATTGCAAAAACAGATTAATGCCACTGACACTAAAACCGATCATCAGGCAAAATTACTAACTGAAAAATATGATGAATTGGCCAGTCGTATTGATGCTATCGAAAGTGCTAATGACAATAAATCAGACCATACTTCACCGGTTTCATTTAATCAAACACCTGAATTTCAAAATTTACAGCAGACAATTAATGAGATCGATTCGTCTAATAACACGTTGCGTAGGAAGTTGTCAAGTTTACAACAAGAAGTAACAGAGATGAAAAGTATTTCAGTTAATAACACATCACAGCAGACGCCACTTTGCGAACATTTGTCAGACTCGCGCAACGCGTATAATTTGGGTAATCTACACAGAGTACGGGACTTAGATTCCGAACAACCACAGTTCAACAGATTTTCTTACAATCCTAAACCTGTTCCATCACACAGAGACGATAATTTCGATTACAAACATTTTCTGTCAGTGAGAAAGTTTAAAGTGTTTAAAAACGACAGAACACAGATTCACCCACTGGATTGGATACAACAGTTTAGCTTTGCTTTTCCGCCGACTTGGCCCGTTACGCATAAACTTGAATTTATTTGCAGTTTTTTGGAAGGAGAACCGGCAACTCGTATGAGACCGATCGCGAGACAATGCTATTCGGTAGAAGAGTTTCAGAATGCTTTTCTACCAGCGTATTGGTCGAAGACGACACAGCGCGGAATTAAAGACCAGTTAATTAGCTTACCAAATTATGAGAACACAAATTTTCCCAGTGTCACGCAATTTTTTGAGCATATGGTGCAACAAAACCAATACCTGAGTGAACCGTACAGTGAATCTGCACTTATACAATTATGCATTTCCAAATTACCACGGTCATTACGAGTGTCACTTCTAACGGGCCAGCAAAAAGAAAACATTTCAGCATTCAGGGATCTGTTGCAGCTTTTAGAAGTACAGCAATCTGATTATTCATTTGTAAACAAAAATTTTTCTTATAATAACCAAGGTCAACAAAAGTACAGCAATTATGATCAGACACGTAATTTCAATAGAAAAAGTAACAGACGATTTAGGAACGACAACTACCAAATCTTTAATAACAGCCAAAATTCTAATTATCAATATCGTCAAAATTTTCAGCAACAGGAACCACACTTTAGTAACAATAGAGGTGTTTCACAACAACAACATCAAAGCCAGCCGGTTAGCATACCTAACCAACAATGGAATGCACAAGGTCAACCAGGCTTTAATGTTCCGCCGCGTGCACGTATAGTCCCTGGTCCAACAAATAGTAACGCACGGCAGCAAGGAAATAACTACGTACAAAGAAGACAGTATTTCAATTCCTATCGTAATGCACCGTATAGGAATGTCACGACAGACGTAAAAACGATGAGCACAATTATCAGCGTACATCTAACAACAGTCAGTCATACCAACAGCAGAATTATCCGCAAGAACCTATTCTCATGAATGAACCCGACAGTAGATATCATCCAGAGCGTAATACGTCTGGAAGAAGTAATAGAACTGTTCAAATAGTAGAAATGCCACAGCATCCTCCTAATAATAATAACACGTCAGATAGAATCTGACTAGATACTGTACAGATCGAATCTTCCAATAATACAAGCACTACTTCAGACACGCAAAATGTTGTTCACGAAAATGTAATTACTTTTGACGACATCAGAGACACTCTTTTGCAGGAAAGACCATTTATTCAGAAAACCATTTCACATCCTGTCATCGAAATTAAAATTGGTTCATCAAAATTTTCAGCAGTAATTGATTCCGGATCACCTATATCAGTAATAAATGAGGAGACTTTCAACGAGTGCAACAAAGAGAATACCTATCCGACATTACCTTTAGGCAAAACAAAAGTGAAGGGAGCAGTGTCGAGTAAAGGAGTAGACGTCAAATTACAGAGGCATTTATCATTTTGTATCGCAGGTCACACATTTCACTCAAATTTTTGGATTGTTCCTTTATTGACAACAGACGTAATTTTAGGTACGAATTTTCTGGTACAACACGACGCAGTTATTGATTTTCAGAATTCTTATTTAATGCTAAAGGATGAAAATGTACAACTTGCCTTAGAATTTCAGCACTCACTATCTGCGGAAGAACAAACAATTAATCGCACAGAGGTCATTTCCGTGTCACGTAGCATAGACTGTAATCCCACATTGTTCACAGATACGTACGTACACAACTATAATACTCCAGACGAAGCTGACTACGACGTAATGCAAATGATTTCCGATAAAGTTAGACAAAGCAGTGCAACTACAAACGACGAACGAACGCAATTACACAAAATTCTTTTACAGCAAGCTCCAGTTTTCGACAACATTCCTGGTACTATGTCCGGATTTATGTATGAATTTCAAGTTAAACAGCACGACACATTTAAAGCAAAGCATTATCCCATTCCATATATCCACAGAGAACAGGTTAAAAAAAGAGTTGCAGGATATGCTTGATCAAGGAATTATAGAACCGGCAGTTAGTCCGTACATAAACCCGCTACATATTGTTAAGAAAAAAGATGGCTCACTTCGCCTCGTACTTTATTCACGTCACATTAATGACATTATTATTAATGAAACAGATCGACCACAGACTTAGAGGAACTTTTACAGAAATTTCATGGTACTGCTATTTATTCTACATTAGATTTGAAATCGGGATTTTGGCAAATTCAGCTTCATCCGAACTGTAGAAAATATACAGCTTTTCTCTGTTTTGTCGACTGTTATCAATTTTGCAAATTACCGCTCGGCTTAACTATTTCTTCTGCAGCTTTTATTCGCGGTTTGAACACAATGCTTCCGACAGAACTTAAGGACAGAATTACGACGTATGTAGACGACATTCTTATCGCAGAAGCTAACTGGTCTGAACACAATCTGATTCTTGAACAACTGTTACAAACTTTTCATGCACAAGGACTCACAGTTAACCTCAGTAAATCGCATTTTGGCAAAACTTCTATAAAATTTCTTGGACACGTAATTTCAGCAGAAGGCATTGCACCTGATCCGGAAAAACTTCAAGCTCTACGTGACATTACTATTCCTACGACGAAGAAGCAATTACGCAGTTTTTTGGGCTTAATTAATTTTTTTCGTAAATTTATTCATCACTCTGCTTTAGACACACCCAGATTATGCCAATTAACAGGTAAAAACAGTATTTGGTCATGGGATAAGCAAGCACATTCTGAATTCATGAACCTGAAACATGCTTTGTTGAATGCACCACTTTTATCGCACCCAGATCTTACCAGAAATTTCTCCATTGCCACCGACAGTTCCAACACCGCTTTAGGCGTACACGTTTTCCAGGAAATTGAAGAAGATGACTCAATAGCAATTAAAAACATCGCATTTGCAAGTCGCATTCTGTCACCTGCTGAACGAAATTATTCTGTTACAGAACTTGAAACATTATGTGTTGTATGGGCTTTTACGAGATTTCGGCACTTTCTTTATGGCAGACATACCACCGTTTACACAGACCACAGAGCGATACAATTTTTACTTTCGGCCAAATTCACTCACGACAGATTAAGCAGATGGAAACTTTATTTACAGTAATTTAATTTTACAATAGTTCACATTCCCGGCACACAAAATGTTATAGCAGACGCACTATCGCGTTCTCTCGGCAACAATCAGCAAGACGTAGCAACCAACTTCTGCAAAACAAATTTCAGTGTCATGTACATTCAGCAAGTTGCATTTGAAAACTTTATTTCATCGTCATTACAGGACATAGCACAAGAGCAAAATAAAGACAATGTGTGGAAAGAAATTAAACACCTTTGGCTAGATAAGAATAATGTTACGATTAGAAACCATTACACTGTACGCAATGACATTCTGTTTCGCCGTTCTCATCCTGACAGCAATAATTGGTTATTATGCATTCCTGACGAACTGGTTAACAAATTAATCTGGTACACTCATTTAAGTTACGCACATTACGGAGCACGAAAATGTTTTCTTATACTGAGACAGAACTGTTATTTTACCAACATGGAGAAACGTATACGACGAGTTATAGCGTCTTGTAAAATTTGCCAGAAAGCTAAATCAGACACCACTTCACATATTCCTCCTTTATATCCTATTGTACCTGTTAAATTAAAACATATGGCCGCAGTAGACATTTTTGGTCCAATTCCGAGAACTAACAGAGGTTTTTGCTACATCTTTGTCGCTGTTGAGCTCACTTCAAAATTTGTTACTTTCACTCCGTTACGCAAAGCTACTGCTAAAACTGTTTCGAAAGCATTTGTAAAACATTTTCTATTTCATGTAGGGCATGTGTTGAAAGTAAATTCTGACAATGGATCACAATTTCGTTCTAGCATATGGACACGTATGTTACGAGCTAGAACATTTCTCCGATCTATATATCCAAGTACCATGCTTCTTCGAACCCTTGTGAACGGTTAATGAAAGAAATTGGTAAGCTGTGCCGAATATACTGCCACAAAAGACATATCGATTGGGATACACTCATACTCTCATTCCAAGATGTAATTAATTCCATTCCAAATGAATCCACTATGCTATCTCCGTCTGTTATATTGAAAATCGTTGAACCACCAAACAAAATTAAAGAGTTAGTAAACTTCCCTAAATGTCGTCGCCTACGACACCATGAAATAATTGACATTGCGCTGAACAACATCAAACGTGCCGCAGAGCGCCGGAGAAGACACCAAAAACAGGTTTGTACACGCCGCGACTTTCACGTTGGACAGAAGATATTAGTACGTACACACTATTTATCCAGCAGAATAAAAGGTAAGTGCAGTAAATTTGAACTTCTATACGCAGGTCCATATCGGATTCGCAGCATCCCTCACCCCAATGTTGTACACGTCGAAACTTTGAGAACCAGAAAATCGAAAGGCAATCACCATATCTCAAACATTAAACCGTTTATTGAATGAAGACACTTTATGATTCAACACACTATGATGCCATTTACTAATTTTTTTATGACCATTTATGCAATTATATTCACATGACTAATTACTGATGATCATCGTATTTTTTCTTGGCAAGTGCCCGGCAAGGTAAGGTTAGCAGGTCGCTTTTCTTGTCGTTACACATCAGACCGTGCATATTTTTCAGAGACACTTACGTATTTTATGACTAATTATGCAATGTTATCTAATGACATGTTAATTTCGTTACATTTTTCTCCATTAAAGTCTTTAATTCTCGCCTCTATACAAGCTGAACACAACGAACGTCACATTTTGTCTTTTTATGTATGATTGTTTTCAAGTTTTGTTTATATGCACTGTGAAATAGTTAAGGTATAACAGACCAGTTGGCTTTGACATTTTTTTTGCCCTGTGACATCTCAAGATCGTGACTGTTTTACGTTTTTTGCTGCTGCATTGTATTATTCTGTGTACATTTTTGCATCTGAACACTGTCAATGTCTTTGACATATTACGTTTTCTGTCATGTTATGCTGTATGGTTAATTATGTCACCATAAACCAGTCATTATTTAGTGGGTATATGATTTAAATGCAAGACATTAATCTTTGTTCATCAATTTCAGAAAGAAATGATGCGTGTAAGAAATAAATTCAACAAAAATGGGAATTTCACCTACGGAATAAACGAAAGAAGATGCAATAACTTTATGAGGAAGAGTAAATGGATCAGGATTAACAAGCATTAACAAGAATATACTATACTCATCGTAGAATAGCAGTCTTAACTAATTTTCTTTCAGAATACAAGGCGATTGATGCAGGCTGTCAGACAGAACTACACATCTTAGTTTTAGTGATGAAATATGCTAGAGATAAGGAATAGTTGTATAATGAGTAATGAAGTGATTTTTTTGCAGATGATAATGAATGCTGATGAATAATGATGAAGAATATGCTATTATGAATAATGAAGTTTTTTCTTTACAGGTGATGATAATAATGAAGAAGTTATGTATTTATGCTATGTAGTTATTTAAGTATTTGTTGCAGTTTGCTTTGACAGCAGGTGTTATATTGCATAGTAGGATGATGGAAAGTTTTGGAAAGGACAGCTATGAACACATTTTTATACACATTTCGCTACCTGTTAATTCGAAGTTCACTACTTTTCAGCATAGTATGCGTTTCTTCTTTCAGCTCAATAATCCATTTTGTATTTTTTTCCAGGAGAAGCTTTTCATGATACTTACTAAACCTGTTACTTATTATACCTGTTCTAGTACTTGCATTTTTATTTTTTTACCCATTTGTGTCTATCATTTATAAATGTGATCACATATACTACCTTGTTACATAACCTTGCTACAGCTGACTCATGACGAATGACGTTACCTATCCTCATTTGCAGCAACAGGTCAAAAGCAAATAGTGTTATGCCTCAGCAATTAATTATCGATCCCAACGCAATGCATTGCTAACAAAAAAAAAAAAAAGTATTACCAGTCCCACATAATGTCACTAGTTCATGATAATTCTGAATAATACTGATTAGCTCTGAATAGTATGTCACTTCAGTAATGACTTCTTAATGATACAAAAAAAAATATAAAATAATGCTTTGTAACTGGCTAATAACTGCCACTGTTTATTGTAATGAGACTACTTATAATGGCCATGATTATTAATGCTATGACTGTAATTAACTGATTTTTAATAATGACTTCGTAATGATCTGAATAATACTGAATGATGAACAATGTTTTATTCTATTCAATACTTGCTGGCCACTGAGTGCCAATAATTAATGTCACTCAATGAATTATGTTATTAGTTATGCCATTAATTAGCTCTTGTTTTCAATGTTGACTTTTCATATTTTGGTAAATGGCCAATGAGTGCCAATAATTTGTATCACTCAATGTATTATGTTAATGCTAGGCCAATAATTGACTCTCCTTTTCAATTAAGACGTCTGATGTACATTATTCTGTCATACTAAATATGCTTTGTAACTGGCCAAGGACTGCAACTGTTTATTGTAATACGATTACCCATGATGCCAATAATTTAATTTTATGAACATTATTCTGTAATACTACATACTTGGTACAGAAATGTTCAGTAACTGGGTTATGAATGCCGCAAACTACTACTGTAATTCTCAATATTATGTGACTTAATGTCCTTCATCTTATGAGATAACTACCCTGAATTACTGCAATATCCATTTGTCCCGTCCATCCTCCTGATCATGGAGCACTATATTTGGTTTTTGCACCAATTCTACGTTGGTGTGCCTTGTAAGAGCGTGGTGTTGACACGACATTTTATCGTAGTTAGTCTGCGCTTGACCGCGCGAGTGTTGCGAGCAGTACGCTAGTCGTCATGCAGTACAGTCTGTCGATAGCAGTAGCTCAGTTCAGTTGCGTCCAGTATGTCGGTAGTAGCAGTCGAGTGCAGTTGTGTGTGTGAGGAGTCGGCGAGCGTCGACATGGCATTCTGGTCAAGAGGCTGAATGAGGTATATTGTTAATTAAGGTAATCATCAGATAATGTAAAGTTTATTTACTGTAATTAATTTTCAACAAGTGCCCCAATAATAATTTTGATTTCAAAGCAATATTTTTAACAAAAGTACTATTTAATTGAACCAACGATCTCCTTCCATTTCCCTTAAAGAAAAGTTTCAGTTCAATTAAAAAAAAAAAAATATTATTTGCAATGCATTTCCTCCAAGCAGTCGCCAACAATAAGAGCAGAAATTTGACATGCAGTTATACTGAGGTAAGAATTTAATTCTGATTTTTTGCACAGGGCCAAAGCCGATATTTCGGTTTAATTGAATTATCATTATCACTGAGATTTTCTTATCACTGAATGGACTTTCATTTTTTTGTGAGGAACTTATACTTGGGTCAGATTGCTAATTTTTGTTTAATTGTCATTGTCAGTAGATTTCATTGCGGGAGGTTACACTTGGCTTCCATTTATTATTATATTTTTTTATTTAAATATTTCTGTGGGGACGATATTGCTTCTTGGGTCGATTTCTATTAAATATTGTCGTTTAAAATTTTTGTGGGGAGGTTACAGTAGTGAAGATTATCCTTTCTCCTGGTGTTGTAGCTATGCACACTGCTATTACTTTAGAACTGGGTTGGATTATTAACAACAAATTTCAAAAGTGAATATATATACTGTGAGGTTAGTTTGAGGATCCCTAGATACTTAAATAGATGTCTGCAGGATGACCGTGGGTGGGCTCCAGCTATTATTCTGATTACATGCTTTTGAGCAATGAATTCTTTTCTACTCAACGATGAATTACCCCAGAATATGATGCCATACGAAAGCAGTGAATAAAAGTAGGCATAGTAAGCTAATTTACTGAGATTCTTATCACCAAAATTTGCAATAACCCTAATAGCATACGTAGCTGAACTCAGACGCTTCAGCAGACCATCAATGTGTTGCTTCCAGTTTAACCTCTCATCAATGGACACACCTAAAAATTTTGAAAATTCTACCTTAGCTACAGACTTCTGTTCAAACTCTATATTTATTACTGGAGTTGTGCCATTTACTGTATGGAACTGTATATACTGTGTTTTATCAAAATTTAAAGAGAGTCCGTTTGCTGAGAACCACTTAATAATTTTGTGAAAAACATCATTTACAATTACATCACTTAGTTCTTGGGTTTTTGGGTGTTATTACTATACTTGTATCATCAGCAAAAAGAACTAGCTTTGCATCTTCATCAATGTGGAATGGTAAGTCATTAATGTATATCAAGAACAGTAAAGGACCTAAGACCGAACCCTGTGGGACCCCGTACTTGGTAGCCCCCCAGTTTGAGGAATCAGCTGTTGTTTTAACATTACATGAACCACTTATTTCAACTTTCTGCATTCTTCCAGTTAAGTATGAATTAAATCATTTGTGCACTGTCCCCCTCAAACCATAATGATTTAGCTTATCTAAAAGAATTCTATGATTTACACACTCAAAGGATTGTTATGGGACCATTCCTTTTCACAATATATATAAATGACCTAGTAGATAGTGTCGGATGTTCCATGCGGCTTTTTGCGGATGATGCTGTAGTATACAGAGAAGTTGCAGCATTGAAAATTGCAGCGAAATGCAGGAAGATGTGCAGCGGATAGGCTCTTGGTACAGGGAGTGGCAACTGACCCTTAACATAGACAAATGTAATGTATTGCGAATACGTAGAGAGAAGGATCCTTTATTGTATGATTATATGATAGCGGAACAAACACTGGTAGCAGTTACTTCTGTAAAATATCTGGGAGTATGCATACGGAACTATTTGAAGTGGATTGACCATATAAAATTAATTGTTGGTAAGGCGGGTGCCAGGCTGAGATTCATTGGGAGAGTCCTTAGGAAATGTAGTCCATCAACAAAGGAGGTGGCTTACAAAACACTCGTTCGACCTATACTTGAGTATTGCTCATCAGTGTGGGATCTGTACCAGGTCGGGTTGACGGAGGAGATAGAGAAGAGCGGCGCGTTTCGTCAAAGGGTTGTTTGGTAAGCGTGATAGCCTTGCGGAGATGTTTAGCGAACTCAAGTGCCAGACTTTACAAGAGAGGCGCTCTGCATCGCGGTGTAGCTTGCTGTCCAGGTTTCGAGAGGGTGCGTTTCTGGATGAGGTATCGAATATATTGCTTCCCCCTACTTATGCCTCCCGAGGAGATCACGAATGTAAAATTAGAGAGATTCGAGCGCGCACGGAGGCTTTCCGGCAGTCGTTCTTCCCGCGAACCATACGCGACTGGAAGAGGAAAGGGAGGTAATGACAGTGGCACGTAAAGTGCCCTCCGCCACACATCGTTGGGTGGCTTGCGGAGTATAAATGTAGATGCAGATGTAGAAGGAAGCAGTAGACCCAGAGAGAAGGCAGCATGTGAGGACCCAGTAATCGTAGAGAGGCACTGTGAGCCTCGGTTTCACCGTTATCATCGATCCGACGTGCAGATGGTACTTCGGTGACCACAAGGGTCATTAAGAGGCGGCTCACAGAAAAGGGGCTGAGCTCAAGGCGCTCCTTTACACCGACTATTATTGACTTCTCTACGTTAACAAACCTGTTTGCAATAGTGTCGTGCACATGCGGCGTGACTGGAGTGGAACTGTCTTCAGTGATGAGTCCCGCTTCGAGCTGAGCCCCGATGACCAGCGGAGGCGTGTCTGGAGGTGCCTCAGACAGCACTGGGATACCAACCTGAGTGTCGCCGCCATACGGCCTGACAGCCAGCAGTGGTGGTCTGCGGCGACCTTTCTTTTCATAGCAGGACCCGTTTGGTTGTCATCCACGGAACCTTTACAGAACAGCGCTACGTCGACCATATTGTATGCCTTGTTTTGTTGCCCTTCATGGCAAGCCATCCTAGGCTTACATCACGGCAAAATAATTCTCGTCCTCACACGGTGAGAGTTTCGAATGCCCGTCTTGCCAAACCCACGGCCAGCAAGATTGCCCTTTCTCTACATCTACATATACACAGATACTCCGCAAGCCACCGTAAGGCGCGTGGCGGAGGGCACCCTATACCACTACTTGTCATTTCCCCTCCTGTTCCACTCGCAAATAGAGCGAACGAAAAACGACTGTCTGTGCGTACCCATATGAGTCCTAATTTCTCGTGTCTTATCTCCGTGGTCCTAATCATCTTGATGTTGAAGCTCGTTTGTCAGTCTTTGCTTTAACAATAACATATGTTTTTGAGTGGGGTCCGCCTTTAGCATAGCACTATTTTGTTTTTGTTCCAGACATGTTTCACTGCAGTTGCAGCATCATCAGTGGTTTTTTTATTGTTATGGCTATTAAACATAAGGAATGTTCTTTACTGCTTAAATACATACAAATATTAGTTTCTAAATCGTAATGACAGGTTTCTGAGGAGCTCATAAAATTGTGTATTCATACCTTCTTACGACGTGGTGTGTTTTTCCTGCTGTATTACGTTTTTATAGTGTCTGTTTTACGTTTTTATAGTGTCTGTTTTTCTTTACAGTTTGTCACCTGCAACTATATACAACTTAATGCAGGCAAAACATTTATGCACATTACGATTTCTAAAATGAGATTAATAATTTATGTAAAAGGTTGCTTGTGTGTGTGTGTGTGTGTGTGTGTGTGTGTGAATCTATTTACATTATGTTTCACTTACTGTTTCTTTTTTCGTCATCTTCTTCATTGCCAAGTTCAGTGTTTTGAGATGTCACTGTCACTGTCACTGTCTATCAGCTGTGATAACAAGATGGCGGACAGTGGAACAGCAGAAGGTGTGAAAACAAGATGGCAGACAGTGGAACAGTTGAAGATGTCATTGGCGGTTGTTTTGAATTTCTCAGAGAGAAAGAGAGAGAGAGAGAGAGAGAGAGGGAGGGAGGGAGGGAGTGTGTGTGTGTGTGTGTGTGTGTGTGTGTGTGTGCGTGTGTGTGTGTGTGTGTGTGTGTGTGTGTGTGTGTGTGTGTGTGTGAATCTATTTACATTATGTTTCACTTACTGTTTCTTTTTTCGTCATCTTCTTCATTGCCAAGTTCAGTGTTTTGAGATGTCACTGTCACTGTCACTGTCTATCAGCTGTGATAACAAGATGGCGGACAGTGGAACAGCAGAAGGTGTGAAAACAAGATGGCAGACAGTGGAACAGTTGAAGATGTCATTGGCGGTTGTTTTGAATTTCTCAGAGAGAAAGAGAGAGAGAGAGAGAGAGAGAGGGAGGGAGGGAGGGAGTGTGTGTGTGTGTGTGTGTGTGTGTGTGTGCGTGTGTGTGTGTGTGTGTGTGTGTGTGTGTGTGTGTGTGTGTGTGTGTGTAAAGAAAGAGGGAGAGAGAGAGAGAGAGAGAGAGAGAGAGAGAGAGAGAGAGAGGGAGAGAGTACGTTTGAGGATTTATCATTATTATTATAATTACGTGTATATACATATTTATTTACTTTTAGTTTTATGTGTGTGTATGTATGTATGTGTGTGCATGTGTGTGTGTGTTTTAGGGTGGAGGGGGAAGTTCTATAGGTTGGTATTATCTACTAACTCTTTGACGGCAGAGAACAGAGTTCCATTGCAGAGAGCTGTGTATTCATTTATTACTTTGTGGTCCTTACGCGCGATGTATATTGCCGGGTGGAATCTGTCAGCAGTCAACTTCAAATGCATGTTCTCTAAATTTTCTTAATAATGTTTCTGAAAAGAATGCCACCTTCCCTCCAGAGATTCCTATTTAAGTTCGGGAAACATCTCCGTAACACTTACGGTTTGTTCCAACCTACCGGTAACAAATGCAGCAGCCCTTCTCTGAATTGCTTCGAAGTCTTCCTTCAATCCGACCTGGTGCGGATCCCAAACACTCGAGCAGTACTCAAGAATAAGTCGCACCAGCGTCCTGTATGCGGTCTCCTTTACAGGTGAACCAATCCTTCCTAAAATTCTCCCATTAAATCGAAGTCGACCATCTGCCTTCTCTTCCACAGTTTTCACGTGTTCGTTCCACCTCGTATCGCCTTGCAACGTTACGCCAAGATATTTAAACGACTTGACTGTGTCAAGGTGGACGCTGCTAATACTGTAACCGAACATTACAGGTTTGTGCTCCCTATTCATTCACATTAACTTACGTTTTTCTACATTTAGGGCAAGCTGTCTTTCATCACACCAACTGGAAATTTTGTCCAAGTCGACTTGTATCCTTCTACAGCCTCTCAAGTCCGACACCTTACCGTACACCACGACATCATTAGCAAACAACCGCAGATAGCTGCCCAACCTGTCTGGCAAATCATTTAAGCACGGTATGTAGACAACAACAGCGGTCCTGTCAGATTTCCCTGGGGCTCTCCTAACATTACCCTTGTCTCAGATGAACACTCGCTGTGGAGGACAGCACACTGGGTTCTATTATTTGAGAAGTCTTCGAGCCACATCACATATCTGTGAACTTATTCTGTATGCTCGTATCTTCGTTAACAGCCTGCAACGGGGTGCAGTGTCGAATGCTTTCCGAAAATCTAGAAATATGGACTCTGTGTCCTTCATCCATGATTCGCAGGGTATTATGTACTGTGCCTTCAAGAAAGGCTGTGATTTTGTTTCGAAATATACTCTTTACATCAGTATATCACGTGAGAAAAGGGCAAGATGAGTTCGAACTTGAGATGCTTTCTAAAACCATGTTGATTCGTGGACATAAGCTGCTTAGCCTCCAGAAATTTTATTATATTCGAACTGAGAATGTGTTTAAGGATTCTGCAGCAAACAGAAGTTAGGTCCATTCTTTTACCTTTCTTAAGTAGTTGAGTCACATGCGCCTTTTTCCAGTCGCTTGGGACTGTGTTGGGCAAGAGATCACGATAAATGAAAGCTAGGTTTCCATCCGGATCTGATGATTTATTTGTTTTCAAATCTTTAAGTTGTTTCTCTACGCCAGGTATTGTTATTTCTATATCGTCCATTCGGGACTCTGTCCGATGGTCAAATGAAGATACGATTGTACGATTCTCCTGCGTGAACGAATTCTTGAAAGTGAAATTTAAAAATTTGACTTTCGTTTTGCTATCTTTAACTGACATCCCAGTTGAGAACGTTTGCTGCATTATGGGCAGAGCCCTCTAGCCATATCGGGTTTCTGACGACCTGTTTGAGTTCAGCTACTTATGCTATTAGGGTCATTGCAAATTTTGGAGATCCACATCTGAGTAAATTAGCTTACCACGCTCATTTTCATTCTCTGCTTTCGTATGGCATCATATTCTGGGGTAACTCATCATTGAGTAAAAGAGTATTCATTGCACAAAAGCGTGTAATCAGAATAATTGCTGGAGCTCATCCAAGATCATCCTTATTTAAAGAGCTAGAGATCTTCACTGTAGCCTCACAATATATATATATTCACTTATGAAATTTGTTATTAACAATCCGAACGAATTCAAAAGTAATAGCAGTGTACATGGCTACAACACTAGGAGAAAGGATGATCTTCATTACTCAAGGTTAAATCTAACTTTGGCTCAGAAGGGGCTAAATTATGCTGCCACAAAAGTCTTTGGTCACTTACCTAATAGCATCAAAAATCTGACAGATAGCCATATAGCATTTAAAGGGAAATTAAAAGAATTTCTGAATGGCAACTCCTTCTACTCATTAGATGAATTTTTGGATGTAGTAAGTGGGTAATTTCCCCAACCCCCACAAACAAACTGAGTGTCATGTAATATTTTGTGTAATGTAATATCTTGTATAGACACCTTTTATTAACCTGACACGTTCCACATCATTACGAAGTGTCGTATTCATGATCTATGGGAACAAGTACTAATCTAGTCTAATCCCGACAATTGGACACAGTTTTGCACGCTATCCCTCAGGAAGACATCCAACAACTCTATCAATTAATGTCAAGCAGAATAACCCTTGAATAAGGGCGAGAGATAGACAAAAGCCTTATTCAGTTGCTCAGTTTCTAAAGCTCTTCTTCTTGAAAAATAATCCATTTTTTCTGAAATTGTAATCATTTCTTTGCGTGTAAAAAAGTGCATCACATCTACCAAATTCCTTCGCGGTTAGAGTGTACATCACAATAAGAGCACCGCCTTAATTAAACGATGCATAACCACAGGGGGCCGCCACTTTCAAGAGTGCGAACTCTTAACACTGGCCAGCTGAGTGTGTCAGGTCAGGCGGTCCTCTCACCAGCCAATCGGTTAGTGGATTGTAAGAGAAGCAAAATATAGTGGAGCAGTCCGTCGTGAGTACGAAGATGCGTGACTCTACTGAATTATTTTTGTTTATTCAGTAATTTACCAGATCCGTCCTGGAAGATACCTACTAAATTATTTTGCGTAAGTATATTCAGAGTATAAGAAAGCAGTGTAGCACAAATCACACTTAATTAAACGAACAGAACTGTTCAGCATTTTTGTTATCACAGGGGCAGATGAAGCAATTCCGAGAAATTCCAGCTTCTGGTGGCGAGTAACCCGCCCCTCCAGCGCTGGGCGGTGAGTCAACCCTTTTCCAGGAATCTGTGCCCGCAGCATCCCTCCGCTGAGTCACCCCGGCGAGCCCCCGGGCGCGCTCGATACACCCCCGCTGGGTCACGGCCCGCCAGCCGAGGTGAGTCACCCGCGGCCGCCACTCCACGGCGTCACTCACCCAAGGGTCAGGCAGCGCTGATAGCCCCGGCACCTGTTGCCGGGCCGGGATTGCCCCTGACGCCTGCAAGCTCACACTCTGAACGGAAAATAAGTTTTATTACACGCCATGCCACGACATATTCGCTGACGTCATCCAATCCATCCTTAAAGGCGTGGACTCAGAAAATCCCTTAATTGTCAAGATCGCACCTATACCTTTATTTGACTGCTAATTTCTGCTTATCTGCAAGCCATTTCACATCACAACAGAAGACACTGATTTGCATAGAACTCACAAACGGGACGACACATCGTCATAATTTGTCTGGACAAGATCGTTTGTTGCACAGACCAATGGAACAGTGATGTACATTATCCCAGAATAATGGGTCTTCATGTAATGCGCCCTGACAGAACTGACGGTTAACATATGTGGACGATGCGGTCATACATTGAAGCACAAGGAAACTGGTATAGGCATGGGTATTCAAATACAGAGACACGTAAACAGGCAGAATAAAGCGCTGCGGTCGGCTGCGCCTATATAAGGCAGCAAGTACCTGGCGCAGTTGGTCGATCGGTTACTGCTGCTACAATGGCAGGTTAACAAGATTTAAGTGAGTTTGAACGTGGTGTTATACACTACTGGCCATTAAAATTGCTACACCAAGAAGAAATGTAGATGATATCAGGGTATTCATTGGACAAATATATCATACTAGAACTGACATGCGATTACATTTTCACGCAATTTGGATGCACAGATCCTGAGAAATCAGTACCCAAAACAACCACCTCTGGCCGTAATAACGGCCTTGATACGCCTGGGCATTGAGTCAAACAGAGCTTGGATGGCGTGTACAGGTAGAGCTGCCCACGCAGCTTCAACACGATACCACAGTTCATCAAGAGTAGTGACTGGCGTATTGTGATAAGCCAGTTGCTCGGCCACCATTGACCAGACGTTTTCAATTGGTGAGAGATCTGGAGAATGTGCTGGCCAGGGCAGCAGTCAAACTTTTTCTGTAACCAGAGAGGCCTGTACAGGACCTGCAACATGCGGTCGTGCATTATCCTGCTGAAATGTAGGGTTTCGTTTGGATCAAATGTAGGGAAGAGCCACGGGTCGTTACACATCTGAAATGTAACGTCCACTGTTCTAAGTGTCGTCAATGCGAACACGAGGTGACCGAGACGTGTAACCAATGGCACCCCATACCATCACGCCAGGTGATGCGCCAGTATGGCGATGACGAATACACGCTTCCAATGTGCGTTCACCGCGGTGTCACCAAATACGGATGCGACCATCATGATGCTGTAAACAGAACCTGCATTCATACGAAAAAATGACGTTTTGCCATTCGTGCACCCAGGTTCGCCGTTGAGTACACCATCGCAGGAACTCCTGCCTGTGATGCAGCGTCGAGAGTAACCGCAGCCACGGTCTCCCAGCTGATAGTCCATGCTGCTGCAAGCGTTCTCGAACTGTTCGTGCAGATGGTTGTTGTCTTGCAAACGTCCCCATCAGTTGAGCCATTGATCGGGACGTGGCTGCACGATCCATTACAGCCATGCGGATAAGGTGGCTGTCATCTCGACTGCTAGTGATACGGGGCCGTTGGCATCCAGCACGGCGTTCCGTATTACCCTCCTGAACCCACCGATTCCATTTTCTGCTAACAGTCATTGGATATCGACCAACGCGAGCAGCAATGTCGCTGTACGATAAACCGCAATCGCGATAGGCTACAATCTGACCTTTATCAAAGTCGGAAACGTGATGGTACGCATTTCTCCTCCTTACACGAGGCATCACAACAACGTTTCACCAGGCAACGCCGGTCAACTGCTGTTTGTGTATGAGAAATCGGTTGGAAACCTTCTACATGTCAGCACGATGTATGAGTCGCCACCGGTGCCAGCCATGTGTGAATGCTCTGAAAAGCTAATCATTTGCATATCACAGCATCTTCTCCCTGTCGGTTAAATTTCACGTCTGTAGCACGTCATCTGCGTGGTGTAGCAATTTTAATGTCCAGTAGAGTAGTCGGCGCACAAGCGATGGGACACAGCATCTCAGAGGTAGCGATGAAGTGGGGATATTCCCGTAATTTCAGGAGTGTACCGTGAATATCAGGAATCCGGAAGAACGTCATATCTCCGACATCGCTGCGCCCGGAAAAAGATACTGCAAGATCGGGAGCAATGACGACTGAAGAGACTCGTTCAAGGTTGTGGTGTTCTGCCCATTCACCTCTTATAGGCTGTCTAAAGGATGCTGCTTTCTCGGGTAGCTATACAACAATCCAAGCAAATCACATTAACGGTTTTTATTACAGTTAAGTAAATTGACAATATTTAACTTGGGGTCGCAAGCAGTCGGCGACATGCAAATAATAAATGTCCTTCACTATATGCAATGTCCATACAAGTAATTCACACAAGTTCCTATGGATCCCTCTATAACGGCTCCTCTAATGCTTCTCTTCTAGTGCTTGGTCTATAGTCCGTGTCTGCTAGCGCCTCTGCTAGTCCGAGTCTTCTACTGTCCGGCCGGGGCTGGCAGGAGCGGAGCTAATATTCTCTTCGGCTAGAGGCCGCTCCTGTCGTGGTGCGCTCCTAGTCAGCGTATTATTCGCTGACGTCGTCTCACTGCCTTCTCTGCTCTTGCGTTCTTCATCTTTGTGCCGGCGCTTGTCGTTACGCCCGAACAAAGGTAATAGAACGGCAACCCTTCCGCAAATTGCTGCTGACTTCAGTGCTGCGCCTTCAACAAGTGTCGTCAGCGTGCGAACCTTTCAACGAAACAACACCAGTATGTGCTTTCGGAGCCAAAGGCCCATTCTTGTACCCTTGATGACTGTGCGATACGAAGCTTTACGCCTCGCCTGAGCCCGTCAAAACTGACATTGGACTGTTGATGACTGGAAATATGTTGCCTGGGGGCCAGCCGCTGTGGCCGAGCGGTTGTAGGCGCTTCAGTCCGGAACCGCACTGCTGCTACGGTCGCAGGTTCGAATCCTGCCTCGGGCATGGATGTGTGTGATGTTCTTAGGGGAGTTCTAAGTCTAGGGGACTGGTGACCTCAGATGTTAACTCCCATAGTGCTTACAAGGGAACATCCCCATCGCACCCCCCTCAGATTTAGTTATAAGTTGGTACAGTGGATAGGCCTTGAAAAACTGAACACAGATCAATTGAGAAAACAGGAAGAAGTTATGTGGAACTGAGAAAAAAAAAGCAAAATATACAAACTGAGTAGTTCATGGGAAGATATGCAACGTCAAGGACACTGTGAATGCAGGAGCGCCGTGATCTCGTGGTAACGTGAGCAACTGCGGAACGAAAGGTCCTTGGTTCAAATCTTCCGTCGAGTGAAAAGTTTAATTTTTTATTTTCAGTTTATGTGACAAACTCTTATGTTTTCATTACTTTTTTGGGAGTGATTATCACATCTACAAGAAAACCTAAATCGGGCAAGGTAGAAGAATCTTTTCACCCATTCGCCAAGTGTACAAGTTAGGTGGGTCGACAACATATTCCTGTCATGTGACGCACATGCCGTCACCAGTGTCGTATAGAATATATCAGATGTGTTTTCCTGTGGAGGAATCGGTTGACCTATGACCTTGCGATCAAATGTTTTCGGTTTCCATTGGAGAGGCACGTCCTTTCGTCTACTGATCGCACGGTTTTGCGATGCGGTCGCAAAACACAGACACTAAACTTATTACAATGAACAAAGACGTCAATGAACGAACGGACAGATAATAACTATGCAGAAATAAAGAAAATAAAATCTTCGCTCGAGGGAAGACTTGAACCAAGGACCTTTCGCTCAGCAGCTGCTCACGCTACCACGCGACCACGACGCTCCTGAGCTAATTTTTTCCATGATGTTGCATATCCGTCCCGTGGACTACTCAGTTTGTATATTTTGCTTATTTTTTCACAGTTCCACATAACTTCTTCCTGTTTACTCAATTGATCTGTGTTCAGTTTATCAAGGCCTATCCACTGTGCCAACTTATAACTAAATCTGAGGGGGGTGCGATGGGGAGGTTCCCTTGTTTGAGCCATTTGAACCATTTTTGTTGCCTCGTCGGACGAGTCCCGTTTCAAATTGGATAAAGCGGATGGACGTGTACTGGTATTGAGACACCCTCATGAGTCCATGGACCGTGCATGTCAGCAGGTGACTGTTCAAGCTGGCGGAGGCCCTGGAATGGTGTGCAGCGTGTGCAGTTTGAGTGATAAGGGACCCTGATCCCCTAGATACGACTCTGACAGGTGACACGTACCTAAGCATCCTGTCTGATCACCTGCATCCACTCATGTCCATAGTGCATTCCGACGGACTTGGGCAATTCCAGCAGGACAGTGCGACACCTCACGCGTCCAAAATTGCTACAGAGTGGCTCCAGGAACACTCTTCTGAGTTTAAACAATTCCGCTGGCCGCCATAGTGCGTTAAGACTTTGATTTGGTTGATCTTGATACAACTCTCTTGGTACCTCTAATTTTCAGGGTTCCTTTCATGGTTGATTGATCGGAGTTGAAAACAATTTCCTTACTGAATGATGGGATAAGTTTGTTTATCTCATCTACAAATTTTCGGGCCGATTTCGCAGTTTTCTGTGCATCGTCAAGTTGACTCTTTGTTTGAAATTTCGTTATCTTGCTTCTTCCAGTTCTGTAGCACTGTTTGAAGTTATGCAGCCGTCCATTGCTTCCCTTGAAATGACTGTGATCTATGTCGCGTGCAATTTAATGTGCTTAACGTAGTAGGTCAGTATCATGCACATCCTGTAAATTGTGTAGAGCATCCTTGAAACGCACAAATACGAGTACCACCAGTTTTTGTAACAAAGTTCGCGTTGTCCTCCATTAAATATTCGTAGTTTTTCTTATACACTGCACGGTCATGTTGCTGCGGAAGTATTCGGAGTCTGTTCTTTTTTTTTTCATGCTGCATACTCGATTGTCCTTTACTACGTTTCACTGGGTACTGGATTTGTGAATCGATGTCCGACAAGAATGATGGACTGCATGCCTCGACACCTGTTTCAGTATCACTTTCACTTGTCCTCCTCTTGCAGAAACGCTAATATTTCATCTCCCACTACTTTCTAAAATTCTTTGTGTTCCTTTCTGACGAAATGTCAAGTGCGGCAATTGTTGTAGATATAATGCAATGTTTGCTTTGTATGCGTTGCCGTTGCTCTCCTTTGTATCAACACCATTAGCCCTGTAGCAATGCTGTGAGTTACTCGATAATTAGGCAGTTCAACTATGCTCTATAGCCTCATTCTGTGCTCACCTCTAGTCTCGCCTCCTGTTGCCATTAGCAGTCAATATTGAGGTTGCATGGTAGACAACACGTGGGGCATCGAGTGCTGTGAACATTGTTGGCTTTTTGCAACCACCACTCAAGGAGTTCCTTGGGAGTGAAGTGGCGCTCAGCCCTGTCATCTGTATCGTCTCTCTACCGAGCCAGCAGTGCGATAATTGTGTGAGGCAGAACTTAGGCCGCTCCATTCGCACCGTCAACAGAACTGGCTCTGCTGGCGGTATACTACGCCTTCCACATCGCTGGCAACGGGTTCTACACAACGCTGGTGACTACTTTGAAGGACAGTAACAGGTGTAGACCTGTAACTCTTTTGTATCGGTTGTGAATAAATAGTTGCCACTACTTAAGTTCCAACTCTCGTATATAAAATTCCTTGTAGTTGTGGTCTGGTTTATATTGGTACCACGAAAAGAAGTGTTAACACACGTCTGATTGACAGAAGAGGAGCTGCTGCCTGGGACATACGGATAAATCGGCCATAGAGGAATATGTTTACCAAGAGTGTAAAATTCAGTGAGCCGAACTCCACATCGAAAACAACGCATATCATGTGCGCGTGTATATGTAGATCATTGAGATTTATAAACACCGTAATAATTCTGACAGAAAACAGAAAGGTGTTAATTAGATAAAATTTGGATCTCAGCGTTGCACCACAGGAATGGCGACCCATTACTTTCAATAGAGAATGTTGGTATTACCAGAGATAATCTCGTAGTCGACGCCATGTGATGGGCTGTGGTGCCCTCTGTAATGCTTATATATTCGGCGCTCCCTTGAGTTCTGGTTGCAGTTCGCCGCTTTACCTCTGAAGATGTCTCCTGCAGTCGGAGATGAAACGTTAGGAGAAAGTTTTATACATCGAGTACGGCCTCTCAACCCCGAACTTTCGACTACAGTGATTACAGAGTTTTGCATCTCATCAGCGACTTACAACACGCCGGAAGATTAGCAATATGAAAGACTTTTTCTAACAGATGGCTGTTAGGGTGTGCTAAATTTCTCACCCTGTGTTCCTGTAAATCACCTACAAATTAAATCATGTATCCTTCCTGCTGTATATACATAATAAGTAAAATTCCTTAATCTCCTTCTCTTCCTGGTTTGGAGTTTTAATGGCGACAGTGAATTTATGCGCCAGAAGACGAAATCGTGCCGTCGCAGATGATATATAGCATATGGAAACATTAAATCTCAACTGTTAAAACAAAGTCAGTCTCTGCTGAATGCAGGCTCATTACGGCAACGACGGAAACGAAATGGTAGGTGGCGTATAAAATGGTGAGAAGAAAACCACAGCACGAAGGGTTTGAGCTTAAATCAGGGAAACGTGAAGCAAAGAACGGCATGAGTCCTGTAGAAATACCGACAGATCTTACACACAAAATACTAATTGCTACCGGTGTGTTACTGCTGTGAAAACTGCCGCTGTTTAAGAATTTTTGGAACCGCCATCGTGTACTTGACCTTCAGTCACAGTTGCTTCGAGAAACGTTTAAGTGTGGTCCCTGTTGTGAGGATACTTTTCTACTATGAATGCCTTGGGGTGAGAATTTAGTTTATTTTTGTTTAGTCTATTTATTTGCATGTACCGAGGATCAAAATTCCGCCCACTCGCTGAGATATGGGCCGATTCAGTTTTCACAATTGTTGATCACATTCTCAATAAAAAACGTGGCAACTTGCTGACGATTTACATGATTACCTTAAGCTTTGTTTTTTTTTTTTTTTAAATACATCCAGTGGTTTGTACTTAACAATATTCAATCACCCTGCCTCCCTCTCTCTAACGCACATATGATTTTTGACGCTTTCAGAAATTCTTCTATGGAGTATGAGGCGTTGTCAAACAGATATGATTTCAGTTGGTATTTGAAGTTAATTCTTTACCTACTATTCTCTTTACATCGATGGGTAGGTGGTCGCTATGTCCGAGTACCTCGCTCCTTTCTGTGCCACGCGAAGGCTGAGTGATGGATAGGATAAGTCTTTCATATTTACGAATATTTTTGTTTTATTCAAACTGTGACTATTGATTACAAACAGTATAAAGAAGTAAACCCACTGTGAGACACACTCCTTACGTTAAGTCTCCACATAGTTCCGACGTAACAGTAACCGTTTGCTCCCGCGCGACAAATGGGGCTTGAGGATTGTTTCTTAATTAATGCTGCGACCACTTTGTTAATACCCCCTTAATGACTAAAGACATTTCTTGTCAGGGGCCTGCAGGAAGCGAAGGAAGAACTCTCTAGAGGCCAGCCGACAAAGCAGTAATCAGAAGCACGTCATTTTCCGTAGGAACTGGCCAGCATTAGTTAACGAATGCCGGGGAAGAATACACAGCAAAAAGCACCGAATACTGATGAGGATCGCAGTGCGCTTTCCAGAATACTGAGTCATATACCCGTTTTCAGATTTCAAACTGACCGAAATTGCAGCAGTCATTAGGAGGAAGGTTCTTCATTTACTTTGCATCTCCACCTGTACTCTGCAGGCCACTGTGAAGAGTATTATGCTCAATAACCTCTGCCAGAACTGTTCGGTATGGATCCCGCACATCAGAACGATATTCTAGAATGGATCGCACGATTGTTTTGTAAGCAATGTTTGTGGATTGACTGAATTTTCGCAGTAGCCTCAGAATGAATCGAAGTCTGCCAACTGCTTCATCTACGACTGTGCCTTCGTGATAATTCCATTTCATTTCCCTATAAACTGTTACGTCTACGTGTTTTGCACGAACATCTCAGTTGAGTTGCCAATCTTTGCACGATATTGAAATCTTATCAAGATTTCACCGAATTTGTCCAACTATTTTCAAACACTACTTCATGTACTTCATTACAGATAACTGCATACATTTGAAAAGTCCGAGGTTTCTATTAATATTGCATGCCTTTTCATCAATATGCAACGGGATCAGCAGAGGCTCCAACATATTTCCCTGCGGAACACCTGTAGTTACTTCTAAAACTGCGATAACCTTCCATCCAAGATAACAAGATGCGTCCCCGCTTCCAAGAAACCCTTAGTCCCGTCACATATTTCGTCTGGTCCCGTATGATCGTACTTTCATTTGTATGCTTTTCAGAAGTCAAGAAAGCTAGCATCTACCTAACTGCCCTCATCCATGACTTTTAATGTCACGTGAGAAATACTCGAGTTGGGTTTCGTACAATCGATATTTTCGGAATATATGCTAAATGACATGGAAGAGGTCGTACTGTTCGAGATACGTCATAACGTTTGAACCCAGAATATGTTCGAAGATTCTACAACAGATGGACGCCAATGAGATTGGATGTGGATCATTTCTGTTATACTTCTCGCAGTTGCGTGTGCTCTGTGCTTTTTCCAATCACTGGGCAAAGGTTTTTGTTCAAAGGGTATACAGTATAACATGGATAAAACGGAGGTTAACACAGCTACAAATTCTATATAGAGTCTAAGCTTTTTTTTTTAAATTTTAGTGTTTTTAGTCTGCATTGATATTAATATCTGTATCACAGATCTTCACAGTGGTGCGGAAAGTAAACGGAGACAGTACAGCCGTATATTCCTTAGCAAAGGAAGATTCGAGAACGGAGTTCAGTATTTCTGTTTCATTTCCTGCATCATCCATGAGTGTTTGGACACTAACTTGCGTACTACTGATAGCCCATACATACGAAAAGAATTTTTTTTGGGTCTTATGAGAGGTCTTTCGATGAGATTTTTCTACGCTAGTCACGCAGTGTCCTCTCGACTGCCAAACTAGTTTCATTCTGTACCTCACTATCTATGACCTTATGCTTATTTTACATTGTAATGCAGTAGTCGCTAATTCTTTAGAAGCTTCTTAATAGGAAGTGTATACGGACTGTTCTACGAGGTACATATCTGCCCAGTAAACTTGAGCTATTCTCTTAAACCTGAACCACAGTTCTTTTGCTTGGTTCTGCTCAGAGTAAATGTTTTGAGTTCCTCTGTACGATGTGACACTACCGCTCTTTATCTAACTAAACACGTAAGTCTCCCTAGCCATTTCAGCTGCTCTTTGTACTTTAGACGCCATTGTTGCTACAACTGCCTCATGGTCACTGATACCAGTTTCAATAAGTACATCCTGAAGAGTGTCAGGTCTATTTTTAATCGTTAGGTCTAATATATTTCCACCAGGAATGGGCTGCCGAAGTATCTGTTCTAGGTAGTTTTTGAGAGAAGGCATTTAGTACTGTGAAACATAAGTTTCTCCCCGCGTACAAAATATTCCAATATCTTAAGGCAATGCAGCCGGATGGCGTCTATGATAACCGCCGATATTTCGATAAGTGCACACCCTGTCGTCTTTGAAGCACAATTGCAAGTTACCGCTGTTCTTGGAGATTTAAAACCTCAGTAGGCAGGGGTTCGCCTACCAAGTACCGAAATGCGGCATATGCAGAAAGATAACACATACACACACACACACACACACACACACACACACAACTAGCGCCACTATACTGCCGAAGATGACGAACGTCAGAAGTTATCGATAGCGAATATCAGTTACCAACAGAAGAGCAAGTTGTCTGACCAGGGAGAGGTCAACATTCCAGTTACAATTTAAGCTAAAATATCCGTCTCTAGTTACAATGTCAGATGCGAAATTTAATCCCGACTGCTTCCTTAATAACTCCACCCCATTAGGTAGAAGGGCACGCCGAAGTTTCTGTGTTGTTATATTTGGTAGGATGATCAACACAAAGAGAATGTTCTGCAGTAGGAGATTTGCTCGACTGGTGTAAGTGTGTGTGAGCCTTAATCTTAATACTTCAGTCCTCTACTCTCCCGCTGGCCTACCCAATGTATGGTATCCCACAACTGCAAGGGATAAAGTAAACAGACGATGATCAACCTTAAAAGACCTTAGAAAAGGTCCTAATCTCAGATGGTGGTCGAAAAACTCAGCAGGTGAGATTAAATTAGCAGTTAATCCTATAAACAGAGATGGAGATTTTTGCTTATATTTTGCTTGGAATGCTACTCTCTCCCTGGTCAATTAACACTACTTGCTCAACCATTGGTAAATGCTATTCAGTATCGATACTTCTGAGGTTGGTCGTCTTCGATTGTGTGGTGGTGCTAGTTTGTGTGTGTGTGTGTGTGTGTGTGTGTGTGTGTGTGTGTGTGTGTGTATTGTCTTAATGCGTGTGGTGCATTACTGTTCTAGGTCGGCCTACCGCCTACCGAGGGTCCATATTTCCTTGTTCAACGCTTTCTCGTTGCATTTGTCCCTTGTTCACCAGTCTAAATATCATCAGTTGTCGAAGAAGTCAACCGGCTGCATTTCTGTAAGTTGGTTGAACGTTTAGTATTATTTCACAGGATGTCTTGTCATGCCCATCACGAACAAAACTGCAATAGTCCTTATTCACTCTTGGATGATTAGAGTGTCCTCCTATGTTGACAGTATGGTTGGAGAACATTCGTACTAGTGAACTGAGATGTTCTGTAAAGGTGTAGGTTACATCTAGAGATGAGTCTGGTGGTCAGTAGAAAGACTGTTCCATTTTTGTCAGAGAGCTACGTGTAGCATCAGTTTCGATTTCGGTGGATGGGAGTTTGTCTGCTGTCACAAATACACTACCTGGATTTCACATTATTCTATCATTTCGATGTACACTTAGATTTTCCTCAAAGCCTTACTGCTGACAATTTCTGGTTTTACCAAACTTTCTGTGCCTAGTTTTAATTGAGCGCCATTGCGTCTTAAGACTGCTTCAAAATCTGGGGCTTCGTTGCGAATGCTTAGGAAGTTGGTCACTAGGCAGTTGATCTCATAGTTAATTACTAGAAGACGCAGCAAAACGAAAACGAACATTTGAATCAGTGGACAGACTGGACTTAAAGACGTAATTTTGTTTGTAAGGAAAATTAAATAGAGGTGAGCGGAATATGTGGCTATGCGACCGGGTGATTGGTGGACAGGCTGGAGTTCATAGACGGATCTAAAAACATAAGGAAAGAGAGAGGCGACTGTGCCAATGGAAAATAAACAGCCGACATTAAAAAGCTTGCAAGAGCAACATGTACTGCTGCAGATTTAAATGCGTGCTTATCAAACGGCTGATGAACATATTACTATTGTTATTTTTGATAATGATGACGATGATACGGTAAACAATGTAAGTAGGCTGTTTAGGTTTTTATATTGGTAACGCCACGTAGCGCTCTGTATGAAAATCACAGGCTGTGCTGTGTGCAGTCTGTGTCTGGTTTGCATTGTTGAAAAATTCTCTATTGTAGTGGGCAGTTAGATGTTAACAGCGCGTAGCGTTGCGCAGTTGGAGGTGAGCCGCCAGCAGTGGTGGATGTGGGGAGAGAAATGGCGGAGTTTTGAGAGCGGATGATCTGGACGTGTGTCCATCAAGAGACAGTAAATTTGTGAGACTGGATGCCATGAACTGCTATATATATTATGACTTTTGAACACTATTAAGGTAAATACATTGTTTGTTCTTTATCAAAATCCTTCATTTGCTAACTATGCCTATCAGTAGTTCGTGACTTAAGTAGTTAGAATCTTTTATTTAGCTGGCAGTATTGGCAGTCGCTGTATTGCAGTAGTTCTAATAACGAAGATTTTTGTGAGGTAAGTGATTTCTGAAAGGTATAGGTTAATGTTAGTCAGGGCCAGTCTTTTGTAGGGATTGTTGAAAGTCAGATTGCGTTGCGCTAAAAATATTGTGTGTCAGTTTAAGCACAATCATTCATAAATTTTTCTAAGGCGACGTTTCAACAATAATGGATTGGCACTCATGCATTTCATTGTTCTCTCAATGGCTATTCGGATTTTCCGTTTCCCCTGTTTCCCTAATCACTAGAATGAAAGTTATGATGCTCCATCAAATAATATCACGTCCTAATGCTTCTTCAGTAACCATGCAAATGAATTAATGCCCCGGGCTCTAAAGATGTTGCCATCGACGCGATCCTGATTTGAAAGCAAAAGTCACGTTGATTTCTGTCGAATGTAAACATAGCACTCGCTTACTGAGGGAAAATGGAATAACATCCCGTGGACAACAGAAGACAAGTTTTGAGCTGGTTACTGTACATTTCTCAAGTTGTTATCGCTGCACAAAGAATTGTCCCATCTGTTCGTCTCGTGGGACAAGCAGTTCATGCCTCGGCTCCCATTAGTTTCCAGTACATTACTGGGAACAGGGAAACATTTATGCGGCTGGTTTCTTTCCGAAATCCCTCGGCAAAGTGTTATGTTGCTTTCCAGCTGCATGCCTAATCTTCATTAGCATTGTGGCATCCAGCACACGCTATCGGCCACCTTGTTTTTGTGGAAACTAAATGGTGCGACCAGTGTTCGGCTTAATATGTTTACAGCGGAAAGGGAGAAGCTGGGAGACCTTATATCTGACTTTCCTAACCTCTGGTCTCAAAATTCTCTCAAGGTCACTATAGGTATTTGGAAGCACTTGAGTATTACGCAGCAAAGTGGAGCAACTGATAACGCCCAAGTCTGGTATTTCCGGGGGTTCTAGGCCAAAGGCAATATCCTTAGTTAATTATTTCACGTTTCTCTGAATCGTTACATCTCATTGTCCGATCAATTTGCGTTTCCGATAAAGGAGAACTTAATTTCCAAAGGCACTACTCTGAATTTCCAATAGTAGCATTCCATGAAAGCTAAAAAAAAACTAAAATAGAGTAATACAGTACTTATATCGTATCTCTCTATAAGCTGCTTAACATGAACATTTTCCTCAACGCGACTGGATGTTCCCTCCGCATTGTCTCGTTAATAAGGAAAAATAAATGGCTTCAATCTTCCTAATGATAGGTGTTATAATTAATGTCTGGACAATATGATTAATTCTATTTCTGGTAAATGTAATATCCAAATTAAAAGTACTTAAAGTGGGGAACGTGTTTGCTTTGTACTTTACTATATTGCTGAACGAATGTCAGGGGGAATAAAAGTATAGGATTATGGGACGAAGATTTCGTGGAGAATTAGAGTGCTTTTGTCTGTCGCCTCATATGGCGACTATGTAAATTCGTTCCAGCATTTCGATTTGTGGCCATTCCTGCTTGAAAAGCACCTTTATTCTACAAAAACTTCCTGACAAAGCAGTCTTTAATCAAAGTTGAGGCTATCGAATCAACCAAAAATACTTTCATTCTCACGAAAATGTTACCAAACAGTACACAAATAGAAAACGAAACTGACCTAACGCACAATGCCTCAAACACATGGTGAATTTTTTTTTTCACTTTTACTACCTCAAATATAGATACTCGCAAACGACACAAGTAGAAAAATCCCTTTAGATGACTACACAACTCATACCAGAGGGCATTACTGTCACCCGCTGATAGAACTGGCCGAATATGTGGTGGGTGGAGTTGCGCTAACATGTAATATGTTTCTGTCCATTTCTCTCTTTGGCATCACTCGAACATATACTATATAAAGAAACTTCATACATAAGAAAATCTGAAGTGTGGGCTACTCATCTATATTCCAAACAAATGTCTCTGTTATGGCTTGATCCAGATGAAAGGAACACTATTATTGCTGAACTGAGCATCTCAGTTTTGTCATTGTTATACTTACGTCTGCATTTATTTGATTAACCTGCAGGTCACACTTAGGTGTTTTGCAGAGCATTGATAGAGACACATTCCGACTATTTCTCTATCGTTCCGCTCTTGAATAGCACGCTGGGAAATGAAAACCTAAGACTTCCGTGGGAGCTCCGTAAATACGAGTCAACAAAATGTTAGGACATTCAAAGCGGAAAGCTGGAGGTCATAATTTCGTGAAAAGAGCTCACTGAAACGAAAAAACGCCGTTGTTTTAATGATTGCCACCGACACTCACGTATTAGGTCCGAGACAACACTCTCTCCCGTATTTCACGATCATAATAAACGAGCTGCCCTTCTTTGTACTCCTCGGTGTCCTCCGTCAATCGTATCTGGTGAGGATCCCATATCGCGCAACAATACTTTATAAGAGGGCGGACAAGAGTACTGTTGACAGTCTCTTTAGTAAATTTTTTGCATCTTCAGAGTGTTCCGCCAGTAAAGTGAAGTCTTTTGTTCACCTTCCATACAACATTTTCCAAGCGAACGTTCCAATTTAAATTGTTCGTAATTGTACCTCTACATATTTAGTTGGATTTACAGCCTTTAAATTTATGAAATTTATCATATAACCAAAATTAACGGAATTTTTTTTAGTATTCACGTGAAGGACGTCATACGTTTACTGTTCAGGGTCAGTTGCCACTTTTCGCACGATTCATATACCTTGTCTATATCATTTAATAATTCGATTTGATCTGCTCACTTTACTAGACGGTAAACAAAAGTATCATCTGCAAATATCTGGGTGCTGCTGATATTGTCTCCTAAATCCTTTATAGACACAGAGAGGACCTATAACATTTTCTTGGACAACCCCTAGGTTCAGTTTCGGGTTTTCTAGACGATTTCCTGTCAGTTGCTAAGAACTGTAACATTTCTGACAAGAAATGACGAATTCAGCTGCACAGCTGATACGATACTCCATAAGCATGCAATTTACAAAAGTCTTCTAGAAATCTAAAAATATGGAATCAACTTGAGATACCCTGTCGGTAGCATTCATTATATGGTGTGAATAAAAAGACAGTTGTATTTCCATAGTACATACATAATACAAGCATTGCCAGAATTAATTACTCAAAGCGTCTAATCTTTATTACGTATTATTAATATGCTGATTGTAGGAATGCTAATCATAAGAGGGACACAATGGAATGATCCATTGAAGTTCATCCTTAGACTCCGAACCTGACAAGGATAATTTTGTCGCCTTGCAGTTCCTTTCAGTAATAAGTCTTGCAATATCTTAAATAATAATCTGAGAAGGTATTATCTAGGAAGTAAACAACAATAGTTTGACTGTTAACATTTGAAATGAGTAGAAAGTAGCAGCCCTCTTCAAAAATAGTGCGTTTTATTTTTACGTAGGGGAAGGTCGAGTAAGATGACGAATTTTGAATTTCTCCGCTAACTCCAAAGATGCTGCTACGCGCACTATGGTGTTGCTCCCTTAGCGCGCTCTGCAGGCATGTCTATTGATCTATACTCGCTTCGTCATTTTGTTTTGTAGAATTGAGAGTTGGAAGTGGACGCTGTTTTTAAGGATTTTTCCTACGGTTTAAATAAGTTTCACGCAAGTAATACCTTTATATTAATGAGCATTACTTGATTCCTCTTAAGCCTTGTGGATTTACTGATGCTTTTTTTTTTTGGTCATCATCAGTCTTCTGACTGTTTTTGATGCGGCCCGCCACGAATTCCTCTCCTGTGCTAACCTCTTCATCTCAGAGTAGTACTTGCAATCTACGTCCTCAATTATTTGCTGAGCGTATTCCTATCTCTGTCTTCCTCCACAGTTTTTGCCCTCTACAGCTCCGTCTAGTACCGTGGAAGCCATTCCCTCGTGTCTTAAGAAATGGCCTATCATCCTGTCCCTTCTCCTTCTCTGGGGCTTTAATAAAGGTTTAATGAAATCATTCTCGAAGACCTTGGGCATGTTTAAGTCTGCATCCAAAATGTCGACTGCGGTTAAGTTGGCGAATTATACAGAGGCTAAGATGGCGAATTCGTTATCTTACCCGCCTCTCTCTGTTGCCATACTTCTAATTCCTTTGTTATTGTATAGTCGTGTCATTTTGATGACAAGCTACGTAATAAACACGAGGAAAGTGTATATAAGGAAGACAGATCGACAGAAATTGAGCAAGGAATCAATAGAAGAGGCAATGCAGCATTTAAAAAATGGAAATTCCGTTAATGCCGGCACTAGGAAATTCAACCTCCCTGAACCTACTTTACGTCGCTCTAAAACATAATGAGGTAGTAAGTTCTGTTTTTATTCACATTTAAATATATTTGAAAATCTCGTTTTGGATTAATATTTTATCTATTTATTTTTATTAAAGTGAAATTGAAGTAAAATCTTTGTCATTTAATTTTACGAAAATTTGATTGTGGACCCAAGAGTTCACACTGCTGATTTTATTAGTTTACCACAAAATGCGGCCAGGTTTGAAAATATATTTAATGATGACCATTTCAATAATTGGATCAATGTGCCATCGATTTTGGACAGAAAAGAGCTTTTGGACTGACAGAGTCTGACTTCGCTCGAATTACCTACGATTATGCTGAATTTAAGAATTTAGAACACAGATACAGCACAGCTAAAACGATGTCAGAGAAATATTTTATTCAAAATTTAATAACACATTTCAAGTTTTCTTTTCGTAAACCAGAACGTAACCTGGCAGCTAGACTGGCTGCACTTAATAAAGTGAATGTAGAGGAATTCTTTATTGTATACAGAGAAAGAAGAACTTCCCGGCGGGGTCAGGGATTTTCTCTGCCTCGTGATGACTGGGTGTTGTGTGATGTCCTTAGGTTAGTTAGGTTTAAGTAGTTCTAAGTTCTAGGGGACTGATGACCATAGATTTTAAGTCCCATAGTGCTCAGAGCCATTTTGCTGCAGGCCAGTTCATACAGTTAGAATGTAGCCAGTATATCTCGATTTTCGTCATCTGGATCTGTTGGAATTGGCCATGAATTTTGCTGTATGAATGCTGAGAGCTTTGTCACATGGCTGGAGCATTTCATTAAACAAGTAAGACTATCAGAAAGAAATCCATTCCTTTTGTTTATTGATGATCGTACTTGATATCTCACTTTGGAATCCGTTACCCTCATAACTCTCCTGCATTCCCACCTCACAGAAGACATAGACTGCAAGCGTTGGATGTGTCACTTTAAGGATATCTGAAGACTGCCTGTGGCAAAGCGTTTACTATCTCCCTAATCCAGGCCAAGTGATAACAAGCTATTGCTATGTTGTTCAACATTGCCTTTAGCAAACCTGTATCTTTAAATAACGCGGTCAAGAGCGTTATAGGCGCAGGAATTGAATTCACAGATATTTAGTGATGATTTCGCGCAATCACTGACAACCGACAATGCCACCAATAAAGTTCCGTCCGAAGCAGGTGATCTGCCTGGGATATCTGCAAACCCAACTGCAGAATTTGATACAGTACCAGCGCCGCCTTTATCTAACTCTGCAACTACCCCTATTTTACCTTCGTACCTCAAGCATAACTACCAGGGCCTTTATCTAATGCTGTACATACTTCTATTTCATCTCTGTTGTCACATGCAGAACATGGAGCATTATCAGTGCCCTCATCTACCTCTAACTCCACATCTAGCTCTCCTTTAGTTCCGTTACCTCAAGCTGCACTTAAAGGAGTTGCGATCTCTAACACTAGCAGCACACCCATGGAAGTGAGGACGCTGAGAAAAAGAAACAAGAAAGAAGAATGAAGAGAGAGAAAAAATTAAAAGAGAATGAGAATGCAAAGGCAACAAGGAAAAAAAATGAAGAAAGGCCCTAATCGTAAACTTGCATTCGGCGGAGTTTTTGGAAATAAACAAAGAAAGGACTCTAGATTCCGCGACTCATCTTCAAACTCTTCCATCGGAATGCCGACAGTATACTTATTATGTCGATGAAAGAGACTGCATCCTCTATGGCGAGTTTGGAAAGAAAGCAGTGTGGTGTCAATGTTCTCGATGCCAAGAATGGTCTCATACTCAGTGTACGAGCTTAAATTACGGGGAAGCCAATGAGAAATGTTGTATTTGTAACTATTGTGGCAAATAGATATCGATGAATAAAATGTCTTTGTTTTCTAAATAAAATGTTCGTTCGTCATCTTGCCAGCTTGTAGGGTAAGTTGGCAAATGGAACCATCACTAACAAAAACAGATCTATCTGAAAAGTCTAAAGTTTTAGGAAATGTTTAAGAGCTTGAATCTAAAGGGACGCAACCGAACTAATAATTTGTCCACAAACAAACTATTTGACTTCAAAGAAAAGGCCGAAAAAATCGCAATATACCCTAATTTCATTAACTTAACCGACTTTCTCCTATTCCCGACATATTATCGGTGGAACAACGACCAATGCAATACCGAAAAGTCTATGTTTTAGTCTATAGTCGCAATTTCTTTATTTTGCCGATTGGCTACTGGGATCGGTACACAGTACCATCTTCTGGCCATCCCCTGGCAGGCAGTCGTCACATTTGCGGCGATAGACTAAATCAAACACTTTTTATTTTTGTCTGTTGCCCAGAGACGTTTCTATGTAATTATCATTTTCAGTAGAGTTCTATTAATTGTTAATTACCACGGAGTAAATATTTCAAGGTCGACTTACACGAAATATGCTATGAGTGATGATAATAATACACGGTCTCAGATTTTATTCTATTGAAAAGAAGCAATAAAAACAAGGTGGTGCACCTCTCGTGAAACCTCTGTGGTCAATAGATAAAAAGAAGATATTAACTCAAACCGATTACATCATGTTTACCACTACCACCCGCAGCGAGAGCAAGCACCATTTGGCATCCACTGCTGGATAAATCACTCCGCTAGACTTTTCCATGCATTAGCGGTACCTATCCACGTCACTACTGTTTGTTTTCTAACGTTATCTACCAACCTTTCATTAGGTCGTCGTTTTGATCTTTACAGCTCTAATGGAAAATATGAACGAGTTTCCTTGGTAGAACTACCATTAATTTTGCTAACTGCAAACCCCACCGAACTCTTATTTCGTTTGCTTTGCAACCGTAATTGCATAATCCACTCTAATCTGCTCTGATATTTATTTCTCTTTGTTTCCTGCCTGTCCTACTAGTTTCCAACATGCATGTCTTCCATGCCCATTGGGCAAACTCAGTTATTGACTGGTTTTTGCATTAAAAGTCCATCTTTCACTCCTATGAATTAAAATTAGCGGCACACACCGACGGTAATATTTTAAAATTAGAACAGATCGTGAAGACCCAACAGAACCGACCGACCGCCGTCTTATCCTTAGCCCACAAGCATCACTGGATGCGGATATGGAAGGCCGTGTGATCAGCACACCTTCCTCAGTTTTCGTGACCAGAACCGCTACTTCCCTATCAAGCAGCTTCTCAATTGGCCTGAGTGCAGCCTGCATACCAACAGCGCAAGGCTGACCAGTCGTCACCCATCCAAATGCTAGTCAAGCCCGACAGCGCTTAACTTCGGCGATCTGACGGGAACAGCATAGGTGGGGGTGGTGGGATCACTCTTGGGAAAATTCCGGTAGTTGTGGGTGTTAGAGCTGTACCTTTTTTAGATTGAAGTCAGCTGACAGGTATTCCTGCTTAAGGGAAGTCTCTCTAACAAAGAAACCACTTTCGACAAAGGTTAGGTATCCGATTAATGAGGGAATTAGTATATTCCATCAAAACATACAAGGCATTAGAGATAAAGCTAGTGAACTGCTTATAGATGTTGACTCTGAAGTTATCGGTATATCTGAACACTTCTTAAATAAGAAGATAATTCAGAGGCTTCCTTTACCAGGATACAGGTTGGCTGGCAGCTTTTCTAGGAGCTCTTTGCGGTGTGAGGGAATAGCCATGTATGTGAAAAACGGTATCCCATTTGAGTCAATTGATGTTTCAAAGTACTGCACTGAAAAGGTGTTTGAATGTTGTGCAGGTGTGGTTAAATTTAGTGGAGCTAAACTTCTTACTGTTGTTATTTATAGATCCTCAGACTCCGATTTCACAACATTTTTGCTAAAGCTAGAGGAGGTTCTTGGTTCACTTTATAGGAAATACAAAAAGTTAGTTATATGTGGTGACTTCAATATAAATTGTATAAGTGATTGTGCATGGAAAAGGATGCTGGTAGACCTCCTTAATTCATATAATCTTATGCAAACCATATTCTTTCCAACGAGAGTGCAAGGGAACAGTAGAACAACCATAGACAATATTTTTGTTCATTCGTCATTACTAGAAGGGCATTCTGTTAGCAAAATGGTGAATGGCCTTTCAGATCATGATGCACAAATTTTAAGTCTAAAAGATTTTTGTGCTGCAGCACATGTTAAATATAGTTACCAACTTTTTAGGAAAGCTGATCCAGTTGCTGTAGAGACTTTTGTAAACCTTATCAAGGAACAAGAGTGGCAAGATGTTTATAGTGCTGATACAGTAGACGATAAATATAATGCTTTCCTCAAGACTTTTCTCGTGCTCTTTGAAAGTTGCTTTCCGTTAGAACGTTCAAAACAGGGTACTAGCACAAACAGGCAGCCTGGGTGGCTGACTAAAGGTATAAGAATATCTTGTAGAACAAAGTGGCAATTATATCAAAACGTTAGAAACAGTCACAATCTAAATGCAGTAGCCCATTACAAACAGTATTGTAAGGTGCTTAAAAAAGTTATTAGGAAGGCAAAAAGTATGTGGTATGCAGATAGAATAGCTAAGTCTCAGGATAAAATTAAAACCATATGGTCAGTCGTAAAGGAAGTGGCTGGTCTGCAGAGACAGGTCGAGGGTATAGAATCAGTGCATAGTGGGAATGTCCGTGTTACTGATAAGTCGCATATATGTACAGTATTTAATAATCACTTTCTGAATACAGCAGGTGAACTAAATAGAAACCTAGTCCCAACAGGGAATCATATAGCGCTCGTAGAAAAAAGTGTTCCGAGACTGTTACCTGAAATGCTCCTCCATGATACTGACAAGAGGGAGACTGAGTTAATAATTAAATCACTAAAGAACAAGAACTCCCATGGATATGACGGGGTATCTAGCAGAATACTGAAGTATTGTTCCATGTATGTTAGCCCAGTACTTAGCCATATCTGTAACTTTTCCTTTAGGAGTGGTCGGTTTCCTGACCGATTAAAGTACTCGGTAGTGAAGCCACTTAATAAAAAGGGAGACAGGGATAATGTTGATAATTATAGACCTATTTCTATGCCATCGGTGTTTGCTAAAGTTATCGAGAGGGTTGTATAAACAAGGTTACTGCAGCATTTAAATTCACATAATTTGCTGTCAAATGTACAGTTTGGTTTTAGAAATGGCTTAACAACTGAAAATGCTATAGTCTCTTTTTCTCTGTGAGGTTTTGGACGGATTAAATAAAGGGTTGCGAACGTTAGGTGTTTTCTTTGATTTAACGAAGACTTTGGACTGTGTTGACCACAAAATACACTCCTGGAAATGGAAAAAAGAACACATTGACACCGGTGTGTCAGACCCACCATACTTGCTCCGGACACTGCGAGAGGGATGTACAAGCAATGATCACACGCACGGCACAGCGGACACACCAGGAACCGCGGTGTTGGCCGTCGAATGGCGCTAGCTGCGCAGCATTTGTGCACCGCCGCCGTCAGTGTCAGCCAGTTTGCCGTGGCATACGGAGCTCCATCGCAGTCTTTAACACTGGTAGCATGCCGCGACAGCGTGGACGTGAACCGTATGTGCAGTTGACGGACTTTGAGCGAGGGCGTATAGTGGGCATGCGGGAGGCCGGGTGGACGTACCGCCGAATTGATCAACACGTGGGGCGTGAGGTCTCCACAGTACATCGATGTTGTCGCCAGAGGTCGGCGGAAGGTGCACGTGCCCGTCGACCTGGGACCGGACCGCAGCGACACACGGATGCACGCCAAGACCGTAGGATCCTACGCAGTGCCGTAGGGGACCGCACCGCCACTTCGCAGCAAATTAGGGACACTGTTGCTCCTGGGGTATCGGCGAGGACCATTCGCAACCGTCTCCATGAAGCTGGGCTACGGTCCCGCACACCGTTAGGCCGTCTTCCGCTCACGCCCCAACATCGTGCAGCCCGTCTCCAGTGGTGTCGCGACAGGCGTGAATGGAGGGACGAATGGAGACGTGTCGTCTTCAGCGATGAGAGTCGCTTCTGCCTTGGTGCCAATGATGGTCGTATGAGTGTTTGGCGCCGTGCAGGTGAGCGCCACAATCAGGACTGCATACGACCGAGGCACACAGGGCCAACACCCGGCATCATGGTGTGGGGAGCGATCTCCTACACTGGCCGTACACCACTGGTGATCGTCGAGGGGACACTGAATAGTGCACGGTACATCCAAACCGTCATCGAATCCATCGTTCTACCATTCCTAGACCGGCAAGGGAACTTGCTGTTCCAACAGGACAATGCACGTCCGCATGTATCCCGTGCCACCCAACGTGCTCTAGAAGGTGTAAGTCAACTACCCTGGCCAGCAAGATCTCCGGATCTGTCCCCCATTGAGCATGTTTGGGACTGGATGAAGCGTCGTCTCACGCGGTCTGCACGTCCAGCACGAACGCTGGTCCAACTGAGGCGCCTGGTGGAAATGGCATGGCAAGCCGTTCCACAGGACTACA
This sequence comes from Schistocerca serialis cubense, assembly GCF_023864345.2. Lineage (NCBI taxonomy): Eukaryota > Metazoa > Arthropoda > Insecta > Orthoptera > Acrididae > Schistocerca > Schistocerca serialis. The sequence continues at coordinate 605,505,218 of NC_064643.1, forward strand.
TCCAGCATCTCTACGATCGTCTCCATGGGAGAATAGCAGCCTGCATTGCTGCGAAAGGTGGATACACACTGTACTAGTGCCGACATTGTGCATGCTCTGTTGCCTGTGTCTATGTGCCTGTGGTTCTGTCAGTGTGATCATGTGATGTATCTGACCCCAGGAATGTGTCAATAAAGTTTCCCCTTCCTGGGACAATGAATTCACGGTGTTCTTATTTCAATTTCCAGGAGTGTATTACTGCAGAAGTTGGAACATTATGGAGTAAGGGGAGTAGCTTACAATTGGTTCGCCTCTTACTTTAAGAACAGAAAGCAGAAGGTAATTCTTTGCAATAATGAGAGTGGTAATGATGTTCAGTCCCAATGGGGCACTGTTAAATGGGGCGTTCCACAAGGATCGGTGCTGGGGCCACTGCTGTTTCTTATTTATATAAATGATGTGCCTTCTAGTATTACAGGTGATTCAAAACTATTTCTGTTTGCTGATGACACCAGCTTGGCAGTGAAGGATCTTGTGTGTAATATTGAAACATTATCAAATAATGTAGTTCATGAAATAAGTTCGTGGCTTGTTGAAAATAATTTGATGCTAAATCACAGTAAGACTCAGTTTTTACGGTTTCTAACTCGCAATTCAACAAGAACTGATATTTTAATCAGACAGAATGGGCATGTTATAAGCGAGACGGAACAGTTCAAGTTCCTAGGCGTACAGATAGATAGTAAGCTGTTGTGGAAAGCCCATGTTTAGGATCTTGTTCAGAAACTAAATGCCGCTTTATTTACCATTAGAACAGTATCTGAAATAAGTGACATTTCAACACGAAAAGTAGTCTACTTCGCATATTTTCATACGCTTATGTCATATGGTATTATTTTCTGGGGTAATTCTTCTGATTCAAAAAGGGTATTTTTGGCTCAAAAACGGGCTGTTCGAGCTATGCGTGGTGTAAGTTCGAAAACCTCTTGTCGACCCCTATTCAATAGTCTGGGAATTTTGACATTGCCTTCACAGTATATATTTTCTTTAATGTCGTTTGTTGTTAGCAATATTAGCTTATTCCCAAGAGTTAGCAGCTTTCACTCAGTTAATACTAGGCAGAAATCAAATCTGCATGTGGAATGCACTTCCTTGACTCTTGTGCAGAAAGGAGTGCAGTATTCTGCTGCATCCATTTTCAATAAGCTACCACAAGTTTCAATAAGCTACCACTAGAACTCAAAAACCTTAGCAGTAGCCCAAACGCTTTTAAGTCTAAACTGAAGATTTTCCTCATGGCTCACTCCTTCTATTCTGTCGAGGAGCTCCTGGAAGAGCTAAAAAATTAAGCAAATTCCAGTGTTACATTCTTGATTCTCTTTATTTAAACTAACGACGTGTCGCCTGAATATGTTTCTTATATTTCATTTTATCTGTTTCTACAATCGTGTTAGAATATCATGTATTGAATCGTTCCATGACCATGGAGACTTCTCCTTAATGTGGTCCCACGGAACAATAAATAAATAAATAAACAGGTGTTACCACTGCGGCAAGGCCGTAGGCTTCTTGTCTGGTACAGTGGAAACTTAATTTTTAAAATCTTATTTAGTTTACCAGGTTATTTCTATTCTTCCGTTTATTTCTTTGGTTATTTATCAATTCGTTACTTCCAGCCGCCCTAAAAACAAAATTCAACAGTTCTGCGTCTTCATTGTTGATATACAGGGTGATTCAAAAAGAATCCCACAACTTTAAAAATGTGTATTTAATGAAAGAAACATAATATAACCTTCTGTTATACATCATTACAAAGAGTATTTAAAAAGTTTTTTTTCACTCAAAAACAAGTTCAGAGATGTTCAATATGGCCCCCTCCAGACACACGACCAATATCAACCCGATACTCCAACTCGTTCCACACTCTCTGTAGCATATCAGGCATAACAGTTTGGATAGCTGCTGTTATTTCTCGTTTCAAATCATCAATGGTGGCTGGGAGAGGTGGCCGAAACACCATATCCTTAACATACCCCCATAAGAAAAAATCGCAGTGGGTAAGATCAGGGCTTCTTGGAGGCCAGTGATGAAGTGCTCTGTCACGGGCTGCCTGGCGGCCGATCCATCGCCTCGGGTAGTTGACGTTCAGGTTTCATAACTAACCTTTTTCGTAGGACTCTCCATACAGTTGATTGTGGAATTTTCAGCTCTCTGCTAGCTCTGCGAGTCGATTTTCCTGGGCTGCGAACGAATGCTTGCTGGATGCGTGCTACATTTTCATCACTCGTTCTCGGCCGTCCAGAACTTTTCCCTTTGCACAAACACCCATTCTGTGTAAACTGTTTATACCAACGTTTAATACACCACCTATCAGGAGGTTTAACACCATACTTCGTTCGAAATGCACGCTGAACAACTGTCGTCGATTCAGTTCTGCCGTACTCAATAACACAAAAAGCTTTCTGTTGAGCGGTCGCCATCTTAACATCAACTGACGCTGACGCCTAGTCAGCAGCGCCTCAAGCAAACAAATGTACAACTAAATGAAACTTTATAGCTCCCTTAATTCGCCGACAGATAGTGCTTAGCTCTGCCTTTTGTCGTTGCAGAGTTTTAAATTCGTAAAGTAGTGGTGTTCTTTTTGAATCACCCTGTATATTATCTACTTTTCGGTGTGTTACATACACATTATGCTGTTTTTATGGTGTTACGTTCAATGATTAGTGTGCTGCACGTCTCCACGGTAATTTTGTGCAAGCCTACATACATACCTTTGCACGACTACTGCAATCTTCATCTACTTTAACCTGCTTACTGTCTCCCTCTACAATTTTTAAACACCTTACATCCCTCCAAATCCAAAGCAACCCATTGTTGATTCAGAATGTGTCCTCTCCCCAGAACTCTTCTTTTAGTCAAGCTAAGCTAGGTCATAAAGGTTTTTTCTACTTATTAGTTCCTCTAGATATCCAGCTAACCTTTAGCTTCTTCTATACCACCACATTACAAAAGTTTCTATTCTCTTCTTGTTTTATGATTTTATCGTTCACGTTTCAGTGCTGTGCGAGGATGCACTCACGTCAAATACGTTCAGAAGATATTTCCTAGCCTCTTTACTTCAAAATGGTTCAAATGGCTCTGAGTACTATGGGACTTAACATCTGAGGTCATCAGTCCCCTAGAACTTAGAACTACTTAAATCTAACTAACCTAAGGACATCACACACATCCATGCCCGAGGCAGGATTCGAACCTGCGACCGCAATGGTCGCACGGTTCCAGACTGTAGCGCCTAGAACCGCTCGGCCACCCCGGCCGGCCCTCTTTACTTCGATCAGCATGCTATTTAACTTGCGAAACAGCAAAATTCGTCTAACTTTTTTCCGTTAGCATCGCTTCATGTAATTAGACTACACTCCATTACCCTATACATTATTTAAGTCTCAACATAACGTATTTTTAGTTCTAGTTTTATTCTTGGTACATGGCGTTAATGCAATGATTGTTTAACTAAACTGCACCGGAGCCATACAGCCCGTCTGTCAATGAATTTTATAGAATTCTGACGAGTCTAATGGAAGCTGTAACACTGACTCGTACAGCCGTCAGCAGACCGGATGTCTCAGTGCCTTGTTATATATTAAATAATGTTCATACCCTGATGTAAACAACACATATCTGGGGCTTGTTTCCTGTCTTATTTGTGGCGCAAAAACGTATAGAAAGCATCGTTCCTGTGAAACACAACTAGCTAGCTCTTTATTCACATAAAGTGTTGAGTGCTATTGACAAGGGATTTCAGATCGATTCCGTATTTATGGATTTCCGGAAGGCTTTTGACACTGTACCACACAAGCGGCTCGTAATGAAATTGCGTGTTTATGTAATATCGTCTCAGTTATGTGACTGGATTTGTGATTTCCTGTCAGACAGGTCACAGTTCGTAGTAACTGACGGAAAGTCATCGAGTAAAACAGAAGTGATTTCTGGCGTTCCCCAAGGTAGTGTTATAGGCCCTTTGCTGTTCCTTATCTATATAAACGATTTGGGAGACAATCTGAGCAGCCGTCTTCGGTTGTTTGCACATGACGCTGTCGTTTATCGACTAATAAAGTCGTCAGAAGATAAAAACAAACTGCAAAAGATTTTAAAAAAATATCTGAATGGTGCGAAAATTGGCTGTTGACCCTAAATAACGAAAAGTGTGAGGTCGTCCACATGAGTGCTAAAAGGAACTCTTTAAACTTCGGTTACACGATAAATCAGTCTAATCTAAAAGCCGTAAATTCAACTAAATACCTAGGTATTACAATTACGAACAACTTAAATTGAAAGGAACACATAGAAAATGCTGTGGGGAAGGCTAACCAAAGACTGCGTTTTATTGGCAGGACACTTAGAAAATGTAACAGACCTACTAAGGAGACTGCCTACACTGCGCTTGTCCGTCCTCTTTTAGAATACTGCTGCGGGGTGTGGGATCCTTACGAGATAGGACTGACAGCGTACATCGAAAAAGTTCAAAGAAAGGCAGCTCGTTTTGTATTATCGAGAAATATCGCGAAATATTTGTTGGATGTCCTTCTGATGGATAACATGCCAAATTCGATCTAATTGGTTCGTTAGATCGTCGACGATATTTTATACGCCGTTTCGTTGCCCTTCATGGCAAGCCATCCTGGCCTGACATTTCAACAAGAAAAGCCCGTCCGCACTCGGCGAGATGTTCCACTGCATGTCTTCGTGCTTGCCAAACCCTGCCTTGGCCAATAAGGCAGCCAGATCTCACCCCAACTGAGGATGTTTGGAGCATTATGGGCAGGGCCCTCCAAGCAGCTCGGGATTGTGACGTGCTGCTTGTTCGGGTTATCAATTTTTGCCTCACACTCCATATTCTCCCGACGTAGCCTCCAGTCTCTTCTTCCTCTTACCCCGCATGAAGAAACCATTGCATGCCTGGTATTTCTACGCTACTGGTCTTTAAAATTGCTACACCAAGAAGAAATGCAGATGATAAATGGGTATTCATTGGACAAATATATTATATTAGAACTGATATGTGAATACATTTTCACGCAGTTTGGGTGCATAGATCCTGAGAAATCAGTACCGAGAAGAACCACCTCTTGCCGTAATAACAGCCTTGATACGACTAGGCATTGAGTCAAACAGAGCTTGGATGGTGTGTACAGGTACAACTGCCCATGCAGCTTCAACGCGGTACCACAGTTCATCAAGAGTAGTGATTGGCGTATTGCGACGAGCCAGTTGTTCGGCCACCATTGACCAAACGTTTTCAGTTGGTGAGAGATCTGGAGAATGTGCTGGCCAGGGCAGCAGTCGAAAATTTTCTGTATCCAGAAAGGCCCGTACAGGACCTGTAACATGCGGTCGTGCCTTATCCTTTTTCAATTGGTGAGAAATCTCGGGAATGTGGTGCCCATCTACATCTACATCTACATCCATACTCCGCAAGCCACCATACTCCGCAAGAGATAGTTTATACACTCCTGGAAATGGAAAAAAGAACACATTGACACCGGTGTGTCAGACCCACCATACTTGCTCCGGACACTGCGAGAGGGCTGTACAAGCAATGATCACACGCACGGCACAGCGGACACACCAGGAACCGCGGTGTTGGCCGTCGAATGGCGCTAGCTGCGCAGCCATTTGTGCACCGCTGCCGTCAGTGTCAGCCAGTTTGCCGTGGCATACGGAGCTCCATCGCAGTCTTTAACACTGGTAGCATGCCGCGACAGCGTGGACGTGAACCGTATGTGCAGTTGACGGACTTTGAGCGAGGGCGTATAGTGGGCATGCGGGAGGCCGGGTGGACGTACCGCCGAATTGCTCAACACGTGGGGCGTGAGGTCTCCACAGTACATCGATGTTGTCGCCAGTGGTCGGCGGAAGGTGCACGTGCCCGTCGACCTGGGACCGGACCGCAGCGACGCACGGATGCACGCCAAGACCGTAGGATCCTACGCAGTGCCGTAGGGGACCGCACCGCCACTTCCCAGCAAATTAGGGACACTGTTGCTCCTGGGGTATCGGCGAGGACCATTCGCAACCGTCTCCATGAAGCTGGGCTACGGTCCCGCACACCGTTAGGCCGTCTTCCGCTCACGCCCCAACATCGTGCAGCCCGCCTCCAGTGGTGTCGCGACAGGCATGAATGGAGGGACGAATGGAGACGTGTCGTCTTCAGCGATGAGAGTCGCTTCTGCCTTGGTGCCAATGATGGTCGTATGCGTGTTTGGCGCCGTGCAGGTGAGCGCCACAATCAGGACTGCATACGACCGAGGCACACAGGGCCAACACCCGGCATCATGGTGTGGGGAGCGATCTCCTACACTGGCCGTACACCACTGGTGATCGTCGAGGGGACACTGAATAGTGCACGGTACATCCAAACCGTCATCGAACCCATCGTTCTACCATTCCTAGACCGGCAAGGGAACTTGCTGTTCCAACAGGACAATGCACGTCCGCATGTATCCCGTGCCACCCAACGTGCTCTAGAAGGTGTAAGTCAACTACCCTGGCCAGCAAGATCTCCGGATCTGTCCCCCATTGAGCATGTTTGGGACTGGATGAAGCGTCTGCACGTCCAGCACGAACGCTGGTCCAACTGAGGCGCCAGGTGGAAATGGCATGGCAAGCCGTTCCACAGGACTACATCCAGCATCTCTACGATCGTCTCCATGGGAGAATAGCAGCCTGCATTGCTGCGAAAGGTGGATATACACTGTACTAGTGCCGACATTGTGCATGCTCTGTTGCCTGTGTCTATGTGCCTGTGGTTCTGTCAGTGTGATCATGTGATGTATCTGACCCCAGGAATGTGTCAATAAAGTTTCCCCTTCCTGGGACAATGAATTCACGGTGTTCTTATTTCAATTTCCAGGAGTGTAACTGGTTTGCAGAATTTCGTCGTGTTTACTTCAGCAATGAATTTCGTTAATATCTACTAAACAAGGTCGTTGGGACATTCATACAGATATCGAAGATTCCAGTACATTCGATTCTGCATGAACATTTCGCTGTTTGGAAAAAAATACCGTTTCAGGAGAGAAAACTTGCATATATTCTTACAAGCAGGAAACTAAACAGCAATCAACTGTTTTGGTGTTTGGAAAGGACCGCTTATTTCTTTGGTTGCGCTAGACGTGTCGCGACCATTGTATTATAATGTAGAACAGTTAGTGCTCAATGGTGTACAATATGTTTTTCCCCATTCATCTACGAAATTAGAAACAGCATCGGAAAACTTCTACATCTACATCCATACTCCGCAAGCCACCTGAATGTGTGTGGCGGAGGGTACCCTGAGTACCTCTATCGGTTCTCCCTTCTATTCCAGTCTCGTATTGTTCGTGGAAAGAAGGATTGTCGGTATGCTTCTGTGTGGGCTCTAATCTCTCTGATTTTATCCTCATGGTCTCTTCGCGAGATATACGTAGGAGGGAGCAATATACTGCTTGACTCTTCGGTGAAGGTATGTTCTCGAAACTTTAACAAAAGCCCGTACCGAGCTACTGAGCGTCTCTCCTGCAGAGTCTTCCACTGGAGTTTATCTATCATCTCCGTAACGCTTTCGCGATTACTAAATGATCCTGCAACGAAGCGCGCTGCTCTCCGTTGGATCTTCTCTATCTCTTCTATCAACCCTGTCTGGTACGGATCCCACACTACTGAGCAGTATTCAAGCAGTGGGCGAACATGCGTACTGCAACCTACTTCCTTTGTTTTCAGATTGCTTTTCCTTAGGATTCTTCCAATTAATCTCAGTCTGGCATCTGCTTTACCAACGATCAACTTTATATGATCATTCCATTTTAAATCACTCCTAATGCGTACTCCCAGATAATTTATGGAATTAACTGCTTCCAGTTGCTGACCTGCTATTTTGTAGCTAAATGATAAGGGATCTATCTTTCTATGTATTCGCAGCACATTACACTTGTCTACATTAAGATTCAATTGCCATTCCCTGCACCATGCGTCAATTCGCTGCAGATCCTCCTGCATTGCAGTACAATTTTCCATTGTTACAACCTCTCGATACACCACAGCGTCATCTGCAAAAAGCCTCAGTGAACTTCCGATGCCATCCATCAGGTCATTTATGTATATTGTGAATAGCAACGGTCCTATGACACTCCCCTGTGGCACACCTCAAATCACTCTTACTTCGGAAGACTTCTCTCCATTGAGAATGACATGCTGCGTTCTGTTATCTAGGAACTCCTCAATCCAATCACACAATTGGTCTGATAGTTCATATGCTCTTACTTTGTTCATTAAACGACTGTGGGGAACTGTATCGAACGCCTTGCGGAAGTCAAGAAACACGGCATCTACCTGTGAACCCGTGTCTATGGCCCTCTGAGTCTCGTGGACGAATAGCGCGAGCTGGGTTTCACACGACCGTCTATTTCGAAACCCATGCTGATTCCTACAGAGTAGATTTCTAGTCTCCAGAAAAGTCATTATACTCGAACATAATACGTGTTCCAAAATTCTACAACTGATCGACGTTAGAGATATTGGTATATAGTTCTGCACATCTGTTCGACATCCCTTCTTGAAAACGGGGATGACCTGTGCCCTTTTCCAATCCTTTGGGACGCTACGCTCTTCTAGAGACCTACGGTACACCGCTGCAAGGAGGGTGGTAAGTTCCTTCACGTACTCTGTGTAAAATCGAACTGGTATCCCAACAGGTCCAGCGGCCTTTCCTCTTTTGAGCGATTTTAATTGTTTCTCTATCCCTCTGTCGTCTATTTCGATATCTACCATTTTGTCATCTGTGCGACAATCTAGAGAAGGAACTACAGTGAAACAGCTTTGGAAAAAGACATTTAGTATTTCGGCCTTTAGTCTGTCATCCTCTGTTTAAGTACCATTTTGGTCACAGAGTGTCTGGACGTTTTGTTTTGATCCACCTACCGCTTTGACGTAAGACCAAAATTTCTTAGGATTTTCTGCCAAGTCAGTACATAGAACTTTACTTTCGAATTCATTGAACGCCTCTCGCATAGCCCTCCTCACACTACATTTCGCTTCGCGTAATTTTTGTTTGTCTGCAAGGCTTTGGCTATGTTTATGTTTGCTGTGAAGTTCCCTTTGCATCCGCAGCAGTTTCCTAACTCGGTTGTTGTACCACGGTGGCTCTTTTCCATCTCTTACGACCTTGCTTGGCACATACCCATCTAACGCATATTGTACGATGGTTTTGAACTTTGTCCACTGATCCTCAACACTATCTGTACTTGAGACAAAACTTTTGCGTTGAGCCGTCAGGTATTCTGTAACCTGCTTTTTGTCACTTTTACTAAACAGAAAAATCTTCCTACCTTTCTTAATATTTCTATTTACGGCTGAAATCATCGATGCAGTAACCGCTTTATGATCGCTGATTCCCTGTAATGCATTAACTGTTTCAAATAGTTCGGGTCTGTTTGTCACCAGAAGGTCTAATATGTTATCGCCACGAGTCGGTTCTCTGTTTAACTGCTCAAGGTAGTTTTCAGATAAAGCACTTAAAAAAATTTCACTGGATTCTTTGTCCCTGCCACCCGTTATGAACGTTTGAGTCTGCCAGTCTATATCCGGGAAATTAAAATCTCCACCCAGAACTATAACATGGTGGGGAAATCTACTCGAAATATTTTCCAAATTATCCTTCAGGTGCTCGGCCACAACAGCTGCTGAGCCCGGGGGCCTATAGAGACATCCAATTACCATGTCTGAGCCTGCTTTAACCGTGACCTTCACCCAAATCATTTCACATTTCGGATCTCCGTCGATTTCCTTCGATACTATTGCACTTCTTATCGCTATAAACACGCCTCCCCCTTCACTGTCCAGCCTGTCTCTGCGGTATACGTTCCAATCTGAGTTCAGGATTTCATTACTGTTTACGTCTGGTTTCAGCCAACTTTCTGTCCCTAGTAATATATGGGCGTTGTGACCGGTTATTAATGAGAGCAGTTCTGGGACCTTTCTATAGACGCTCCTGCCGTTTACTATTAGCACATTAATATTGTTATTCCCTGTTGCATTTTGCCTACTCCTACGTTGCCCCGTCTCAGGAGGCGTCTTGTCGGGCCTAGGGAGGGAATTCTCTAACCTAAAAAACCCCCATGTACACTCCACACGTACTCCGCTACCCTTGTAGCCGCTTCCGGCATGTAGTGCACGCCTGACCTATTCAGGGGGACCCTACATTTCTCCACCCGATAGCGGAGGTCGAGAAATTTGCACCCCAGATCTCCGCAGAATCGTCTGAGCGTCTGGTTTAAGCCTTCCACTCAGCTCCAAACCAGAGGACCGCGATCGGTTCTGGGAACGATACTACAAATAGTTAGCTCTGATTCCACCCCGCGAGCGAGGCTTTCCGCCTTCACCAATTCCGCCAACCGCCTGTACGAACTGAGGATGACCTCTGAACCCAGACGGCAGGAGTCATTGGTACCGACATGAGCAACAATTTGCAGTCGGGTGTACCCAGTGCTCTCTATCGCCGTCGGCAGGGCGTCCTCCACATCTCGGATGAGACCCCCCGGCAAGCAGACAGAGTGAACACTGGCCTTCTTCCCCGACCTTTCCGCTATTTCCATAAGGGGCTCCATCACCCGCCTAACGTTGGGGCTCCCAATAACTAATAAACCCCTCCCCCCGTGTGCCTGCTCGGACCTTGCTGAAGGAGCAGCCACATGTCCACTCACAGGCAGAGCGGGCGATGCCACACGGACAGCCTTCACAGTTACCCTCCGCCTCGTGCGCCGCGAACGCCGCTGAACCCGCCACTCCCCTTGGGGAGGGGGTGGCCCAACCGCCCGCGGTACCCGCGAAGATGTCTCGACAGCAGGGACAGTGGGTGAAGCATGTAACACCTGGGGTGTACCTTGCGACGCACCAGACTCCCCACTGCCGCTACACTGCGAGGCAGCAGCCCGAAGACGGCTGACCGCGGTCATGGAAATGGAAATGGAAATGAGCGTTTGGCGTCATTGGCCGGGAGGCCCCTCGCGGGGCAGGTCCGGCCGCCATATCGCAGGTCTTATTACATTCGGCGCCACATTGGGCGACCTGCACGCCGGATGGGGATGAAATGATGATGAACTCAACACAACACCCAGTCCCTGAGCGGAGAAAATCTCCGACCCAGCCGGGAATCGAACCCGGGCCCAGAGGACGGCAATCCGTCACGCTGACCACTCAGCTACTGGGGCGGACCCCGCGGTCATCAACACGCTCAGCTGTTCGCGAAGAGTGGCCAGCTCCTCCTGCGTCCGTACACAGCAGTCACACATCCCATGGCAGCAGTGGAACATATTCCGTATCCAGAAAGGCCCATACAGGACCTGCAACATGCGGTCGTGCATTATCCTGCTGAAATGTAGGGTTTCGCAGGGATCGAATGAAGGGTGGAGCCACGGGTCGTAACACATCTCAAATGTAACGTCCACTGTTCAAAGTGACGTCAATGCGAGCAAGAAGTGACCGAGACGTGTAACCGATGGCACCCCATAGCATCACGCCGGATGATACGCCAGTATGGCGATGACAAATACACGCTTCCAATGTGCGTTCACCGCGATGTCGCCAAACACGGATGCGACCATCATGATCATCCAAAAAAATGACGTTTTGCCATTGGTGCACCCAAGTTCGTCGTTGAGTGCACCATCGCAGGCCCATCCTAGAACCCGTAGACCAGTATTCAGAATTAATGAGCAATAATCAAAAGGTTCAAATGGCTCCAAGCACTATGGGACTTAACATCTAGGTCATCAGTCGCCTAGAACTAACTAACCTAAGGACATCACACACATCCATGCCCGGGGCAGGGTTCGAACCTGCGACCGCAGCGGTCGCGCGGTTCCGGACTGAAGCGCCTAGAACCGCTCGGCGACAGTGGCCGGCGCAATAATCCTCAAGTCGATTCAACTCGTTTTGGTAGCACTGTTGCCTTACATTTTGTGCCACTTTCCCTAACCTCCACACTTTAACTAGTAGTAGAGCAGCTGCAGGGAACGCGGAAGCTGTGAGACAGGTGGTGCGGCTCGGCGGGCGCGCTAGCCTGCACGTGTAGCGCGTGGGCGCGGTCGCGGTCGCGCGCCAAGGCCGGCCGCTGACCCGATGCCAGGCAGCCGCCGCGCGGCTATCGAGCGGCGCCGGGCCGCAGCCGCTGAGTCACCGCCTCACACACAAACACAGCCCGCTCCACTTGCTGTCCTTAGGCCCGGGCCGTGACTCAGCGCGGGCATCCCTCACAGTCGAGGCGGAACTCGGCGAGCTGCCGGCGCGCGGGGACTTCCTCCGCGCTGACTCATCCGCCTCCTGTTCTTCGCACCTAAATGAAATCTTTTTAAATATGTAAGAAAATGAAACGCCTTCAGCCGTCCTTAAGATCTTATTTATTGCGTAGCTACCAGTTCCGGCGCCAACTCGAGTTGTCAGCTGATGACTGGAGTGTTTACATCACAACTATACTTCTGTAGACAGTCAATGTAAACCAGTTATGTGGGCCACTGAAGCAGCTTATATATGGATCGTGATAAGCTCTTCAGCGTCAACTTAGGCCAGAAGATGGCGCACTGAAGCGCCGAAACTGGTAGCTACGCAATAAATAAGATCACAAAGACTAGGTGTTTCATTTTCTCACAATAGTGAACGGCCGTAGTCCCCAAGACCTCCGGTCAAAAGGGTGGACATACAAAAACATTTTATTTACGTAGTGTTAGGAGCGGGCAGGAAATGACAAGATGCTGGTGCCTAATCATGTTACACATTTTACCAGAAAAGAATTTGTTACATGAAGACTCAGTTTCAATATTAAAGCTCAAAACCTAATTTTCCGCCACAATTAAACGTCATATACCCCTCCTTCATATTACAGTCTCTAATGACATCATGCTACAAGAATAACAGATTAACAGTTTAATGGCTACGCAAATCAAATCGGGCTCAGATTAGAAGTTTTACACACCGACTGAAATTCAGGAAAACTTGGTCTGAAAACTGACATCAGTTTCATAGAGCTTAGTTAACAACTATACACGTTAAAGACTGATTTAGAAAGTTTAGCTGCGGTTTCGCAAATTTAGACGCAGTTCAATTCCAGGAGAACGAACTTGCAGTTACGATATAAATTATTAAACCTTGTAAAAGGAATTATAGCAAAGTTCACTGTAGTGAACAGGTTTTAAAAATTGCAAGAACAATTACATAATCTCAGCTACTGAACACTTTTTAATTTAAAGGTTAAATACACATATACAAATAGCGCAAATCTGAGGCCTACAGCCTTTTCAAATAGTATCTACCTATGGAAGCTGATGCATCTCATTAGGAATAGCGGTAGTTCCTAGAAAACAGTAGTAACAGCTTAGAATTAAATAGCGATTACATTTGTTTTGTAAATAAAACTGCCTTTTCCTAGATGCACTGTAATTAATTTCTTCCAGCCAAGTTTCGCCCCCCCCCCCCTTTTTTTTTTTACTCTAATGCATACTCATTGGGATCTAGAACAATATAGTTTTGTTTTGACATCTGCTATGTGTAGATTATCAAACAAATATCTATAACTTGTGGCAAAGGAGTAATAGCGCACCACTAAAATAAAGGTAAACATGGTGAACAGTGAGAGGAAAAAGTTCGAAATATAAAAATGTGCTTGTGGTTCGGAAATGAAATGTTTATGTGACCTTCACACCAGATGAGAGGCAAAGCAAATGCCAACGGACTGTTACTAATTACTTACGTAAAGCCGGCCGCTGTGGCCGAGTGGTGCTGGGCGCTTCATGCTGGAACCGCGTGACCGATACGATCGCAGGTTCGAATCCTGCTTCGGGCATGGATGTGTGTGATGTCCTTAGGTTAGTTAGATTTAAGTAGTTCTAAGTTCTAGGGGACTGATGACCTCAGATGTTAAGTCCTATAGTGCTCAGAACCATTTGAACCATTTTGAACTTATGTAAAAAACAAAAACCAAAAGCGTGACGTGAACTGTTTTATAATCTAAAAATAACACATATCAAAACAAAACTGTATTGTTCTAGTACTCGCTGAAGATGCCTTGCAGTAGAAAAAGGCGAAACGGGTCTGGGAGAAATAAATTACAGTGCAGCAAGAAAAGGCAGTTTTATTTACACAAGTAAACTTCTTAAAAATAGTGATTTCCTGTAACTAACACCAAGAAATAATTACCGTTGGCTAGCCTAAAGCATGACAAATTAAAACACAGACTAGCTTACAAAACGACAAAGTAAAACACAGATTAGTTAATTTAGGAGCCTCGCTCCAAGTAAATAACAGAAAGTAGAAACGCCACTGTCAAATGGCTGCTTTCTGAGTTTTTCACAAAACGTCAGTAATCAAAGTGGCCTTCACTGTGCGTTAACAAAGAACAACATCTGGTTGAAATACTTCAAACGTAGGTTTGTTTCCACAAGCAACCAACATAACAAAAGGGATGGCTCTTGTTACTTGCGACAGCTACTAATCTGAATGTTAACAAAACACGACCATCTTGAAGCACAGTACTGTTCAAACGTTGACATCATAAATAACATAACTCGGCTTTCGGGTGTGACCGGTGCGCGGGAACAGTATATGTAGTACAAAAATCCTCACCGCTTTTTGGAGGACTCGATAGAAGGAAACCATCCGCACATAGCTTGGCTCTCTAGACTAGCTACAATTAACACGGTGGCGACAGGATACCCACATAGCTTGGCTCTCTAGACTAGCTACAATTAACACGGTGGCGACAGGATACCAGAAAAAGAATAACGGAAAAGACTTAACATAGATATCACCACAAATACACATACTTTCAAAATTTACAGAAAACCCACAACAACAGATACAGTAATACCCTCATGTTCACAATACCCAATAACACACAAACATGCAGCCTTCCATTCCATGGTACATCGCCTCACGTCCATACTAGTGCCAAAACAGAATTTCCAAACAGAAGTAGACACCATTAAATATATTGCATATAACAATGGCTATAACCCTGAATTAGTTGACAAAATCTTGCACAAGAAACAAAGAAGGAAAATCTTGCCCTACAGTTATGCCCCCTCTGCAATAACAACCACGCCCAAAATCACCTGGTTTAGTATTCCATATCTGGGTAATCTATCAGACAAACTAGCCAAAACACTGAAATCTCAAAACTATAAAACATCATTTTATGTAAGACGCACTACAGCTAATCTCCTATTCAACAGCAAGGACAAAACAGATAAAGTAAGCAACAGTGGGGTCTACAAAACAACCTACACTGACTACAATAAACTGTACATTGGTGAAGGCCGGCCGGTGTGGTCGTGCGGTTAAAGGCGCTTCAGTCTGGAACCGCGTGACCGCGACGGTCGCAGGTTCGAATCCTGCCTCGGGCATGGATGTGTGTGATGTCCTTAGGTTAGTTAGGTTTAAGTAGTTCTAAGTTCTAGGCGACTGATGACCTCAGAAGTTAAGTCGCATAGTGCTCAGAGCCACATTGGTGAAACAGGTCGGGCCATATCAACAAGGCTGACTGAACATGAACGCAGCTGGAGATTAAATAAATCAGACTCCACCTTTGCTGAACACGTGCTCAAAGAAAGACACAAATATCTAACGGACACAGAAGTGCTACATACAGCCAACGAAGGCAGAAAACTCAGCCTACTAGGAGAACTTGAAATTAACAAACACATAGGCCTAAACACTCAGCTGGTTCTTAATTACCATTCGCAACTGAGCACATCACCACTCTTAAACTTTGCGCAATACAGTAAACCTGCTACTAACCGCAAAGTGTCCCAATAGTAAACAAATTCACACTCCAATATAATGTAATATCCCGTATGTGTTTACATTCCTAACTGTAACTCAACTGTAACAATGTAATATTTGGTATATATTAATGCACAGTTTTTCTAATAACAAGACGTAGCCCCCAAAGAAAACGTAGCTGTTGTATGACCAGCAACTGTTCACAACAAATACCAAAAAATTGTAATTTTGTAATAATCTGTATTCTAAATAATTCTAGTTATTGTGATTACGTAGGCTTTCCTGGCGTAATAAGTCTTGAGAGTCTCTTTGGGTTTGCTGCCGGATCCTAAAATCAACTTGACTCGATATTTCGGCGATTCAGCTGGTCGCCATCTTCAGAAAAATGCTGCTTCTGCTGATGAGTCCCGCATATGCCATTTCCGACGCGGATAGCTTAACCTAAGAACTTGAGCATTTGATGACTGTTTTTAAGGAAAATGGATACTCCGAGAAGCAGATTCGTCGGGCTATGGAGTTTGGACCGTCTCCGGAGGTGCATGAAGAGGAACATAGATCGGTGGCCTTTCTTCCTTATGCTGGAGGTGTGGTGTCACCGCCAGACACCACACTTGCTAGGTGGTAGCTTTAAATCGGCCGCGGTCCATTAGTACATGTCGGACCCGCGTGTCGCCACTGTGTGATCGCAGACCGAGCGCCACCACAAGGCAGGTCTCGAGATACGGACTAGTACTCGCCCCAGTTGTACGGACGACGTAGCTAGCGACTACACTGACGAAGCCTCGCTCCTTTGCCGAGCAGATAGTTAGAATAGCCTTCAGCTAAGTCAATGGCTACGACCTAGCAAGGCGCCATTAGTAACATTGCATGTATCTAAAGAGTCTCACTTGTATCGCCACAATCTCCAGGTGTACCAAAAGGATGGATTAAAGTTAAGTATTCCAGAAGCTACGTACTTTTCTTTATAGCATTCATAACGTATCCTATTTCAGACCTCACGCACCCTGCTTTGGCTTAGCGCGTGCCTTTCGGCTTCCTCTCATTGTGTCTAGGCTGTCTTGTCTAGACACAGCAGGAGGCATATCGTTTAAGATTGGACGAATTTTAAGGAATTTCCGTCCACCTTCTAAGATTAGGGCACTACTCGGCTCTGTGAAAGATGATTTGGGGCTTAGGAAACCCGGTGTGTACAAAATTCCGTGTCAGTGTGGTAAAGCTTACGCTGGCCGTTCGATTCGCATAGTGCATGACAGGTGTGTGGAACATCGACGTCATACGAGGCTACAACAGCCGGAAAAATCGGCAGTAGCAGAACGCTGCTTAAATGAGGGACACAGTATGAAATTTGATGAAACTGTGGTAGTTGCCAACATTTCTGGTTTTTGGAACAGTGTCTACAAAGAGGCGATTGAGATTAGGTTGGCGGATAATTTAATCAACAGGGACAATGCGTTTCCTCTTAGCAAGACGTGGAATCCCGTATTGTCTCGCATCAAAATTGAACGTTCTTCGGTGCGGCCCTGAGTGCGATATATCGTTGCCAGCAGTGTTCCACTAAGGGCGGCGCCACCTCCCTGTCTTGGAGGGCAGCATCCGTGACGGGCGGCGCATGCGCCGTGTACTGAACCGTGGCCGATATAGGACGTCGATTTGCAGCCTGACGTCAGTTCTCAGCGGGACTCATCAGCAGAAGCAGCATTTTCCTGAAGATGGCGAGCAGCTGGATCGCCGAAATATCGAGTTAAGTTGATTTTAGGATCCGGAAGCAAACCCGAAGAGACTTTAAATTCTAATTGTTGTCATACATGCTACTGACAAACCATAAAATGTGATTTATTATGTTAAAGAACAATTTTACAGAACAAAAAGTCAAAAGACGCGTTTAACAATTTCAAAGACAACTAAAGATCGTATGTAAGTGCGTTGTATCTTAGTGCAGAATGTTCGGTTCGTAAGATCACAAGCTCCTTGTAAACAATAGCAAGTAGTTATCTGAAGATGGCCTAATAAGCCGAAAACTAGTTCATACAAATAAAAATCAGTAGAACAAAAAACCGCCGAAGTGTTATTCAACTCTCACAAACGTTTGCCACAACGTCACCACTTCACTGCAGGCTCCACAAGAGTCCACTTCACAGAATTCCAAAACAGCACACAGTCTCCGGATCTCCTGTTCAGGATGCTAACAGAGCTCTTCGAGACACACACGCCTCTAGCAATGGCTAGCCGGACCACAATGTTACAGCAGTAAAAGCGACGTTAGACACATTGGTGCCAACTGCCTCTGCGCCTGTGGTCACAGTCCGCGTTACTCGCGGCACCACACACAAAGTGCAATATTCCCGCCTCAGCCGCTACAGTTTCATGAAATTCCGACGGGTGATGGCGCTATACGTAAGCTTCAAAATGGAGCCTGTAACGAAAATGCGTTCCGTCCTTGGGGCTGAATATCACAGCATCTCAGATATTCACATGCCAGCGGAGACCAGGCAGTGAACAAAAGCACGGTGAGTCGTTGGGCTCGACGTCTGTCATCATCGCAACGAGGTTGCGCAGACCTGTCCAGTCTCCTGAGTAACCGGCCGGCTGCGCACAGCTGTGACTCCTGCAATGATGGAAGGTGCGATCACTCTCATTAAGGTGACCGACCGATCACCGTCAAACACGTCGCTGCACAACTAAACGTCTCTATTGGCAGTGATGACACACTCGTCAGGAGCTCACAGAGTTTCAAAGGGCCGTTATTCCTCACCCGCCCTACAGCCCTTCTCTCGCACTTTCCATCTGTTCGGCCCAATCAAGGATGCACTCCACGGAAAGCAGTACGTGGACGATGGGGAGGTTTTATTGATGCAGTAAGCCGCTGGTAGCGTCATCGACCATACGGGCATATAAGTCCTCTCAGGTAGGTGGCGTAAAAGGTCGTCGTACTGAATGGATATCAGGCTGAAAAATAGGGTACTGTATTCGAAGGGTGAGGAATAATATGGTTTATTTGAGTCATGAATAAAATCAACCTGCTTGTAGGAAAAAAAGTGCTGCGTTAGTTGTTAAACGCCCCTCATAATTGTGTACATTTCACTCACTGATACTTCAGTGTGGAAATTATTGCAGTACACTTGCTTCTTATGTAGCATGTTTATTAATGGACCCAAGACGTGATGCCTTCCAAGGAGACAGCAAGCGTCTTGTATCGATGCACCACGCTCCTCTCCTCTGCGAATCACGAGCGTACAAAGCAAGTGTTTTGGATCCCAGGTCGAGTCAAGTAAGTGCTACTTGGCTCCCAAACAACTATGGAGTATCGAACATCATGTTAAAATGCGCGTACGGTGGGTAATTATGTTTGTTTTGTATCAAGGGATACGATAACGCACGGATCAGAGTGTCATTTTCTCTTGCGAATACGCGATGCCACGAAACGAATGTGTAACGGGTGAAATTTAATGCAGTTCCCAACGACCCATAACAATGCACCGCAGAGTCACTGTCGACTGAAGAACGACGGAAGGAAGATTAGGCTCTAACGCTCCGTCTATATCGACATCATTAGAGACGGAGCACTAACTCGGAATGTTTCGAGGTTGAGGAACGAAATCGACCGTGCCCTTTCAAAGGAACCATCCCTGCATTTGCCTAGAGCGATTTAGAAACTCAGGGAAATCCTAAATCTGGATATCCAGACACGGATTGAAACGGTCGTCCTCCAGAAAGCGAGTCGAGTGTGGAAGCCATTGCGCCACCTCGCTCGGTGTGGACCGAAGAACGATTTACATCGGGAAGAGGATACACAGTCGTGCCACAATCAGAATTCCGAGACTCTTTAACAAGGGTCTGCATGAAGCTGCGCTAAAATGTTGTACCGTGGTAGAAAACAGACAGAAAATAAGCAAAGGAAAAGTGCTTTTTTGTGATCTGTGTCTCACTACAAACATATAAAGAAAATGGTTCAAAAGGCTCTTAGCACTATGGGACTTAACTACTAAGGTCAAAAGTCCCCTAGAACTTAGAGCTACTTAAACTTAACTAACCTAAGGACATGACACACATCCATGCCCGAGGCAGGATTCGAACCTGCGACCGTAGCGGTCGCGCTGTTCCAGACTGTAGCGCCTTTAACCGCTTGGAACATGTAAAGACCAGACTATTAACCTTCCGTCACGATCTAGGTGCCCTGTCAACCACGAATAATTGCTTCGATGTTTTCGGACTGCTGGTTACAATAATGTTCCTTCTACGTAGGAATAACCTCGACCTGGAATGAAATTTTCACTCTGCAGCGGAGTGTGCGCTGATATGAAACTTCCTGATAGATTAAAACTGTGTGCCGGACCGAGACTCGAACTCGGGACCTTTGCCTTTCACGGGCAAGTGCTCTTCAAAGGTTCAAAGAAGAGCCTCTGTGAAGTTTGGAAGGTAGGAGACGAGGTACTGGCAGAATTCAAGCTGTGAGGACGGGTCATGAGTCGTGCTTGGGTAGGTCAGTTGGGAGAGCACTTGCCCGCGAAAGGCAAAGGTCCCGAGTTCGAGTCTCGGTTCGGCTCACAGTTTTAATCTGTCAGGAAGTTTCGTAACCCCGACCTATTTACTAGTCTGCGAAGGTGATAGGAGTTCGACTGTATGTGGCGATTTCCTGCCACCGTATCATAGCTTCAGGGTATCTAGCAAACCAGTGAGATCGCTCTTAGTTCCTGTAATTTTACTCAACGAAATAGCCCGTATTTCTCTCACAATCCTCTGGTGCCCAAAGCGATATTCTCTAAAAATGCATTTGCTTGCAAGTTGCCGAAATTAGATAAAAATCTGCATCAGAAGGCTATTCGGTCTCACATCATTTTCGCTCGCCGCTGTAATCATACATAAGTGACTATAGATTTATATAGAAAATACAAAAACGTACATGGCTCGTCGTGTCAACAGCTGACATCAGTCGCATAGGCTACGATCGACAGTAGCATAGGTACATTACAGTTGTCGAGCAACTCATGACTTACATAAGCACAAATAAACTCACCCACTCATACACTAAGATGTCATATTTTTATCTGGGATGCAGTGTTCGAGAATTAAATACAAAGTATCACCCATCCACCTCATTCTGACCAAAGTTTTCGGGAGGGTTCCCTTGGTTGTAAGGCACACTTGCAAACAAGAAAACTCCTTCCAGATTTTCTCTGCACCCCGACCAACACGCCTCGTATTTAGCTGGAAAGACCTTGATTTTACAACGGGTCAAAACTCAAACAGTCCGATCTACGTTCCTGGATGCAAACGAAAACTACAGGGATGGATCTGCCAGATGGGCAACACATAAACATATTTTTATACAATGCAGCAAAAGCTATAGTTCCACTGATTCAATGTAAGTTTTCCAAAAGTGAGATGTTTTTGTATTAAAACAAGAACCACGATTTTATATCAATAACAAGTTTTTATTTGGCAATCAAGGACTACGAACTTCTTTTATATATTGCAAGTTGCAGGTTTCCAAACAATACATCGTAAGACCTCATTTAGTGACAAGGTCAGATATGAAAGTGAATTGTTTTGTAAATCAGAAAATAGTAATATTTGAAGGAGAAAAGACTTTGTGATCCCAAACTGCGAAATAAACTATCCATCTGCAGTTACTGACATGACGAAGTATTGCAACATGCCGCGCAGTCGAAGCACCGCAAGAGCAGGGCTATATCTGCTGGTTACGTCGTCATCCTCAGTGGGCGGAAGCAGTTTTTGTTGCTCCTGCTCGACGGCCGGCCGCTAATGCTGCTGGCTGCGCGAGCCTTTAGGAAACTGTTTGCATTTGATGCCGGACGAAGGTTTATTTCTTTCACAACCGACCCATGTTGAAGTGCAGGTTTGTGTCATTACTTTGGTCTTTTGCATCGGCTCCTTGCCAGCAGCAAAAATTTGATCCCTGTTTTCGGAATTGTCTATAAAAGCTTTTGGCTCTGAGCACAATGGTATAAAAGCTATTTACATTGCTTCACCACGACCTGAACCCCGTCATTTTTATACCCAACCTGAAGGACTCTTAATCTTTCTGAAGTGGCTACCGGTACGTGACTTTTGAAGCTTTCAGCAGATACTGTTCCCGGTTATGTGGGATCGTGCGGATTTAGGCGATTCCATACGAAATGAAATACACTGAAGTGTCAAAGAAACTGGAGTAGACATGCGTATTTAAATACAGAGACATGTAAACACGCAGAATACGGCGCTGCGGTTGGTAACGCTTATAAAACACAAGTGTCTGGCGCATTTGTTAGGTCGGTTACTGCTGCTACAATGCCAGGTTATGAAGATTTATCTGAGTTTGAACGTGGTATTATAGTCGGCGCACGAGCGATGCGACACAGTATCTCAGAGGTAGCGATGAAGAGGGCTCTTTTCCCGTACGACTATCTCACGAGTATACCGTGAATATCAGGAATCCGACATCGCTGCGGCTGGAAAAAGATCCTGCAAGAACGGGGCCAACGACGGCAGAAGAGAACCTTCTACGTGACAGAAGTGCAACCCTTGCGCAAATTGGTGCAGATTTCAGTGCTGGGCCATCAACAAGTGTCAGTGTGGGAACCATTGAACGAAACATAGTCTATATGGGCTTTCAGAGCCGAAGGCCCACTCGTGTATCCTTGATGACTGCACGACACAAAGCTTCACGCCTCGCCTGGGCCCGTCAATACTGACATTGGACTCTTGATGACTGGAAACATGTTGCCTGGTCAGACGAGTCTCGTTTCAAATTGTATCGAGCGGATGGACGTGTACGGCTATGGAGACAACCTCATGAATCCATGGATACTGCATGTCAGCAAGAGACTGTTCAAGCTGGTGGAGTCTCTGTAATGGTGTGGGGCGTGTGCAGTTGGAGTGATGTGGGACCCTATACGACTCTGACAGGTGACGTTGACGTACGTAAGCATTCTTATAAGTAGCGTGAGTGAAAGGTCGCTATATGTAAGAAGCGTGAAGCGCACTTTGAATGTATCCTGATGGCTAAAAGAGCCACGCGCAGTTTGAATAAGAAAATGCTCTCTGACACTGAAACCAACGAAAAAGATTGAGTCGCCACCAACTCTAGCAACACGACAAGTAAGATGTTGGGCTGAGTCGGAAAATTACTTAATTTATTCATAAGAAAAACTCACAAAAGAACATTCATTGTAAAGTCACTGATAAAGAATGGGATGTAATTATTAATATGATCCAAGCATCATTGTTCATGTGAATCAAATATTGAGTAAAGTAAAGAGTGCGTGAACACTGTGCATACGTGCAGCTTGCAGCAACATTCTTAAAAATAAGATCTATTCCAAAGCATTTGTTTTAAGTAAAAAGGGAAACTAATTATTGGACCTGTGCGCATGGAAACGCTATGATGGGCTAACAAGGAAAACTACAAGGTAAATGGCGTAGGTAACGGACACGTAACATCGGTGCACTGGATAAGATTAGAGGCAAAATTATTTATTCCTTAAAACATTGATGTAATGCATCTATAGAACTGCTGTTGCCTGGTAACTAAGTACAATTGCTTTTGAAACGCTATACGTTTCACAACAGTCTCATGTGCCCGCGTGGTTCGAGGAGACACAATTTCTACACACCGTGTCCAAATTTTAGCAACATCAAACCACGCTGTCGCGAACAATTAAAATTTTACGGAGGACACATTTGAATAGACAAATGACAATGGCAGAGGACCAACAAGCTCTAATATTAACCCATGTGGATGGTTTCCACCAGACATAAAGTAATGAGACAAAGAAAATTCACAAAGAAGCAAAAATTACCAAGATTCGGAAAAAATTAGAATGCACACATACGCAGTTGAAGGCACACAAACATTCACACTGAACCGAGGGCTCTTCAACATATGCAATACCTTTCTGCTACGTTCTTCTTACGGATCAAAGTCAGGTCTGCATTAGGAATCAAACTGAAAGTCTGCAGGAGCCTAGCATTCCTTGCTGCGACAGCAAATCAATCTTTATAAGATGAAACGCGAGACCAAAAGCTAAAAGCTCCCCTCTCGCTATCAGACAACGCGCCACGTGGTTAAGTAAACCCACCCTTCTTCGAAGAGACTTCGGCTGCAAACCCTCGGCGAGCTGGAAGCAGACTGAGCGTCTCACACACTCCAACATCTCCCACGCGACCCCGTGGCCAGGAAAAGCCAGAGATGAGGCTTGCGTCACCAACCTAACACCGTTAACTTTCACACAAGGGGAGCAAACCCCTTTGCCTACCTGAAAACTACAAGGGTTGGCCATTCTGTACGAGTGCCGCTGATTCTCTGCAGCAGACTAAACCGCTGTATAGCATCATCTGCATCCATTCATGTCCCTTGTGCATTCCGGTGGACTCGGGCAATTCCAACAGAATAATGCGACACCCCTTACGTCCAGAATTGCTACAGAGTGACTCCAGGAACACTCTTCTGAGTTTAAACACTTCCGCTGGCCACCAAACTCCCCAGAGATGAACATATCTGCGATGCTTGTAACGTGCTGTTCAGAAGAGATCTCCACCCCTTCGTACTCTTACGTATTTATGGACAGCCGGCCGCGGTGGTCTAGCGGTTCTAGGCGCGCAGTCCGGAACCGCGCGACTGCTACGGTCGCGGGTTCGAATCCTGCCTCGGGCATGGATGTGTGTGATGTCCTTAGGTTAGTTAGGTTTAACTAGTTCCAAGTTCTAGGGGACTAATGACCTCAGCAGTTGAGTCCCATAGTGCTCAGAGCCATTTGAACCATTTTGTATTATCATCAACGAGCAAGTACTTGTGCAGTTCCCCATTTATAACTATTTGACAACAACGCGCTTCTTTACTTCCTTCGGGCAATACAGTACAGTTACTCTCTTAAGTTGTTCCAGGTGTTATTTAGCTCGGGACGTGTCAGTCTTTATTGGTCATCCTCAAGCAGTTTCGAACAACGTATAAATCTAAGTAACTTCCGTTCCAGAGCATAACTTCTGTAACGACATTAACCATTAATAATAAACTTTGTTGTTAGCCTTCAAGTCCGTAAGGCTTCTTGTATTTAAACTAACTGGAATGAGAAATCCTTTGTTGGGATTAGGTATTTTTTTGAAACTTCCTGGCAGATTAAAACTGTGTGCCGGACCGAGACTCGAACTCGGGACCTTTGCCTTTCGCGGGCAAGTGGAGAAGTAAAGCTGTGAGTACCGTGCGTGAGTCGTGCTTCGGTAGCTCAGATGGTAGAGCACTTGCCCGCGAAAGGCAAAGGTCCCGAGTTCGAGTCTCGGTCGGGCACACAGTTTTAATCTGTCAGGAAGTTTCATATCAGCGCACACTCCGCTGCAGAGTGAAAATTTCATTCCTATAGCTGAGGTGTTTGTGTCTTATATTTGCTGCCGTTTATCATCTTCATTCGACGACTAATCTCTCGTCTTCTGCACTGGTAAAAAAAAAAGGCTATTTTAACATGTTAAATCAGTTGAAAACTAAACATAAATCAAGAAGTTTTTCATTGGCGCCGAATACAAGCATTTTTTGCTCAGGTGATAAGCTGCATCAGATGTAGCGCCCGCAAACGTCAAGTTAGTCCTTGAAAGTGGAGCTATAGTTTCTAAAAAGAGTTGGACTTAAGAAAAAGAATGTCCTTTGGGACCGAAGACAGCATGTTCCTTGTAAAAATGTCCCTACACTAGAAGTTACTGTCAGGGAGATGGCTGTTAAAAACTTTACTAGGGATGATAAGTTGATAAACAATGTACAGTTATTTACAGAACGCTTAAAACATACAATAGCACCCAGCCACAATTTTTGTCTGTTTTACATTATTGAAAAAGCACCGTTACGGATTTCGAAGTTTCACATTCGTCAGACGTTGGATTAGAGGCGAGTTGCCTGAAATGACCACTTGGAACATCTGTTTTCAACGTCTTTCTCCAACGAATAACATTCACGCTATTCTTGGTGTTTTCAACTATACTCACAGTGGTCTTCACTGTTAGTCACTTTCGTTGGGCGACAACACACTTTAGAGTGAAGTAAGTGAAAACAAACGTTTCAGGCGGTCATTTCAGGGCAACTCGTCCTGAAAAAGAAATTCAATTTCGTAAAGACGTGCAAGCCCTCTAATGATGAATTACTAAATTCATCTACATCTACATTTATACTCCGCAAGCCACCCAACGGTGTGTGGCGGAGGGCACTTTACGTGCCACTGTCATTACCTCCCTTTCCTGTTCCACTCGCGTATGGTTCGCGGGAAGAACGACTGCCGGAAAGCCTCCGAGCGCGCTCGAATCTCTCTAATTTTACATTCGTGATCTCCTCGGGAGGTATACGTAGGGGGAAGCAATATATTCGATACCTCATCCAGAAACTCACCCTCTCGAAACCTGGGCAGCAAGCTACACCGCGATGCAGAGCGCCTCTCTTGCAGAGTCTGCCACTTGAGTTTGATAAACATCTCCGTAACGCTGTCACGCTTACCAAATAACCCTGTGATGAAACGCTCCGCTCTTCTTTGGGTCTTCTCTATCTCCTCCGTCAACCCGATCTGGTATGGATTCCACACTGATGAGCAATACTCAAGTACAGGTCGAACGAGTGTTTTGTAAGCCACCTCCTTTGTTGATGGACTACATTTTCTAAGGACTCTCCCAATGAATCTCAACCTGGTACCCGCCTTATCAACAATTAATTTTATATGATCATTCCACTTCAAATCGTTCCGCACGCATACTCCCAGATATTCGAAACCGGTAACTGCGCTTTTTCAATGAACTAAACCAAAACCAGTTGGTGACTGACTGCTGCTGTACGCTGTAAAAATTATGTATCACGTAAGAGACGCGATTCTCCAGTAATGCCATTATTGGACAAAACAGCATAAAATTATTTATTATTCATGAAGGCTGATAAAATTGAAAGGTGGCGACACTGAGCCACAGCGCCAGAGATTGCGCCAAAGAGTATTATTCAGCCGCCTCCACTGGCAGTTCTTGTCGAGAAGTCGTAGTAAGCAGTTCTTATCGAGAAGTCGCAGTAGGCAGTGCTTGTTGAGATGTAGCAGTGGTGAGTCGTTGTTGAGAGGTTCCCATGGAGAGTGCTTGTTCAGAACTTGTAGTATTGTTTTGATGGGCTAGACACCAGATGTTGTTGGATTGGGGATGCTGTAATGATCAGTGTGCTTTTCGTCAATATATATGAAGGTAAAAAATGCCTTTTTTTAAATTTTATTATTTCAATGTCTTAAACAATAATGCCTATTGGTTACAGGTTCAGTCAACAAAGCATCTGGCTCGTGTTCTTGTATTAGACTGTATTTCTGGTTTCTATGTAGAATTATAGTATTTCTGTTTTTTTTTTTTTTTAAATTACTTCAGTATAAATGGTGTTTAAAATATCTGGTCTTATTGAGGAAGAACCGTGCCAGATGTGTACGTTGAATCACACTTCCACACACAGAACAGCTACACTTGTGTTTTGTTGTTTCCTAGGTTTTATAGTTGCTGGGGACTTAATTAATTAATTGTGTTAACGGAAATTTCGTTTCATTCTTTGTTGTTATTCTATGCAGTCAGATTGCGTACAAATACCAGTCAGGGCCAACCGTTTACGAGACAGCGTAACCGAACAGACAGCTACTAAAAATATTTGCATTTTATTTAATTAAGCCCCCATGCACGTGGCGACCGCTGCTTCGGATCGTCCCTTGGAATTCTTCTGATTGTATAAATAGCAGACAGTAGTATTGTTGTAGTAATTCGTAGTTTTTAGTAATTGTAGTCTATATTGCATGTGTAGATTTGGTAATTGTCATTCTTCTAATGGTATTTTTTGCGAACTCGCCAACACAGGAGAACAGTATGATGAATAATGAAGTTGAAAACAATTTAATAAGTCGGGAAAATAGGCCGGAGCCAATTCAAAATTTTTCACAATCAAAAAATTTTCAGAATACGAGATTAATGACAGAAGACTCTGGAATAGTATCGAACACAGATAGCTATGCCGAAGAAAGTTAGTTTTGCGGGAAATGTTAGGGGCGAAAAGAATTTCGAACCAGTTAATATGGAGCAGTTGATGGGTGCTATATTAAATTTGGGATCACGAATGGAAACACGGTTAGACTCACAAATAGGAACAATTAAAACTGAGATGGGAACAATGGAAACACGGTTAGACTCACTGGGATCACAGTTACGATCTGAAATTAAAACAGAGATGGGAACAATTAAAACAGAGATGGAAACAATGGAAGCACGGTTAGATTCACGAATAGGGACATGTTTCAAAAACATGAAAGATGAATTAAAGGAAGAAATTAGAGAAGAAGTACAACCGATTTTGAATGCTCACAATAATAGATTAATTTCAATAGAAATCAGACAAAGGGAACAGGATAGAGAACAGGAAGAAAGAGATCGCGTGATAGTACAAAAATTTTCAGAGTTAAATTTACAACGTGCACACGATAAGGAAGAAATATTTGAGAAAATCGAGGAATCCGTACCAAATGACAGAATAAATAACCTAACACAACAATATGAACAGTTAACTACTAAATGTGTCAATACTGAAACCCGAGTCGCGACACTTACAGAAGACGTAAATAAACAGAAAGAACAAATAGGTGATTTATTGGAAAGAGTTGAGGAGATTTCAGAAAAATTGACAAGTCTTAGTTTAAATGGGGACAGAGATTCAGATGATACAGCTCCATTGCCATTTTCAGAAACCGAAGGGTACCAGAACATGAATAAGCATGTTGAAAATCAGGGAAAATTTAATGAACGCGTTAAAAGGGCATTTGAGGCATTACAAAAGCAAGTCAAACAAATTGAAGGCGAAATCGTAGGAAAAGACAGCAGAAGAAATTTAGAATCACAGATAGCAGAGGGGTTTGAAGAAAGTAATTTGTTTCATTTACGGGATGCAACAAGAGAGAACCAGGCGCGCGAACTTGACAATAATCGACACTCGGACTGGGACAGACGCGGTAAGTCTTTGTCGCCACGAGGAGAAAACTTTGACTATAAACACTTCTTAACTGTTCGGAAATTTAAGATCTTTCGCAATTCTAAGAATGACATACATCCATGTTCATGGTTAGATCAATTTACGTGCGCACTTCCACCAAATTGGCCGCTAAGTCACAAACTGGAAATTATGTGCGGCTATTAATGTCCTCAGGGGATTCACTACATTAGGTGAATATGTGCCGTAGCATGCACAGGGCCCCGAGCTGTAGTGGTGGTATTTCCCTTTTAGTTTTCTGCACCGCTGCCTACTCTTCTACTATTCTTTGTATCTATCAAAACAACTCTTCAACTATCAATCTATCTAACAGTCGGTAAAGAATAACCGGATATGACTATTTTACCCAAAAGTGATTTCGGAAATTACCGTTTGGACTTACTTTATCTTCTGCAGCATTCATTCGTAGTTTAAACGAAATTTCCGTTAACACAATTAATTAATTAAGTTCCCGGCAACTATAAAACCTAGGAAACAACAAAACACAAGTGTAGCTGTTCTGTGTGTGGAAGTGTGATTCAACATACACATCTGGCACGGTTCTTCCTCAATAAGACCAGATATTTTAAACACCATTTATACTTAAGTAATTAAAAAAAACAGAAATACTATAATTGCACATAGAAACCAGAAATACAGTCTAATACAAGAACACAAGCCAGATGCTTTGTTGACTGAACCTGTAACCAACAGGCATTATTGTTTAAGACATTGAAATAATAAAAATTAAAAAAAAGGAATTTTTTTACCTTCATATATATTGACGAAAAGCACACTCTGATCATTACAGCATCCCCAATCCAACAACATCTGGTGTCTAGCCCATCAAAACAATACTACAAGTTCTGAACAAGCACTCTCCACGGGAACCTCTCAACAACGACTCACCACTGCTACATCTCAACAAGCACTGCCTACTGCGACTTCTCGATAAGAACTGCTTACTACGACTTCTCGACAAGAACTGCCAGTGGAGGCGGCTGAATAATACTCTTTGGCGCAATCTCTGGCGCTGTGGCTCAGTGTAGCCGCCTTTCAAAATTTTGCAGCCATCCTGAACACGGCGGTGGGCAATGGTAGACACTAACAACAACGTCGCTGTTGATATTTCTGTACGGGCTCTGGTGATATTATCATGCAGATCTATTAAAGTTCTTGGTGTGTTGGTGTACGCTGTATACTTAAGACGCTCCCAAAGAAAAAGATTATAGTGGCGTAAGATCTGAAGTCCTAGGTGGCCATTCCATTGGGCCCTGTCTACCAATCCAACGCCCAGAAAGTGTACAGGTGCACTGTCATGCTAGAAGAAAAATCTGTGTCTCCGTTCGAGAGGCAGCTAATCCAAATAGGATAGTAATACGAGGGTTGTTTTTTAAGTAAGGGCCGTTCGCGCGTATAGTCCCGTAGTTCGCGCGGACGCCGCAACAAGCCACCGCGCCACTTGCCCGCATCCTTCCCGTTCACACTGATGCAAGTTGCAGCTCTGTAGCTGACGTGTACACATCGCTGTGCTACTTTATAATGTTTACTGTTATTGAATCGCCCGCCGCGTGTGAGATACGGTCAGTGATACGTTTTTTGACCGCGAGAAGCCTATCAGCTGCAGAAATTCATCGTCAGTTAACAGAAGTTTATGGCTTGAATGCAATGAGTGAAGGTAAAGTGCGTCATAGGGCTAGAGAGTTTAAAAATGATCGCCAAAACGCCCATGACGAAGAACGCTCACGCTGGTCCTCTGTGATCACTGATGATTTGGTGGCTGCCGTCGAAACAAAGATTCGTGAGGACAGAAGATTCACAATTTCCACTCTTTCTTTGGAATTTCCACAAGTTTCAAGATCGGTTTTGTACAAAATTGTGTCTGAAAACTTAAACTTGAAGAAACTGTGTTCTCGGTGGGTACCCAGACTCCTCACAGAGGACCACAAAGGGAAGAGATTTGCCACTTCATTGGACTTTTTGATTCGTTACGAGGAAGAAGGGGATGACATGTTGAGCCAAATTGTCACTGGAGATGAAACATGGGTATCCCATATCACTCCCGAAAGCAAGCGACAATCGATGAAATGACGACACACAACCTCACCCGTCAAGGTCAAAGCCAAACAGACGCTGTCAAAGCGCAAGATTATGGCAACTGTGTTCTGGGACCGGCGCGGTGTTTTGCTAGTGGACTTTATGCCACGAGGAACGACAATCAACTCAGATGCCTACCGTGCAACTCTAAAGAAGCTCCGCAAAGCAATTCAAAACAAAAGGTGCGGCATGCTGACAAAAGGAGTTTTGCTCCTGCACGATAACGCTAGACTTCACACCTCTCAAAAGACTCGGGATTTGATTGATTCTTTTGGCTGGGAAGTTTTGGACCATGCACCATACAGCCCCGACCTTGCTCCTAGCGCTTTTCACCTTTTCCCGTACCTGAAACACCAACTTGGCGGGCAGCGCTTCAATGACGACAATGAAGTGAAAGCGGCCGTGAACTCTTGGCTGTCGGAGCAGGCGGCCGAATTCTTTGAAGAGGGAATTAAAAACTTAGTTGTAAGGTATGACAAGTGCTTAAATAAACAAGGCAACTATGTAGAAAAATAGGTAAAAGTGTGTAGAATCAGAAAATAAAAGTTTTTTACAAAAGTATTTGTATATTTTTAAAAAAATGAAAACGGCCCTTACTTAAAAAGCAACCCTCGTATTTCCTCAAGATGATGTCTGCAGCGTGCAGCACTGAGCGTGTCGCTAAAAAATATGAGACCATTGATGACATCCCTATATTATGGCGCACCACACACTTAACCTAGGGTTGAGTGGTGATCGGCCTTTCGTTATAGTTTCCGCTATCTCCACGAAAACTAAATGGGACATGACTTTCGAATCACCCTGTATACATGAATTTCTTCGAAGGAATTTGGTGCCTTTCTCTCCGTCCATCTGTTGGTCAGGCATGTTCTCCCGTCGTTTATCCAGCATGGAGAACCAGCCTCTGGCGATTGCTGGGTTACTTTCGGAGCTACCTAACGGGAGCATTCATTAAGTGAGGCACGAACTCCCGCACATCTAGAAATAAAAGTGCACTGCACAGGAAATGAGAATGGGCTTCCTCCAAGATGTGCCTTTTCCAGCATGTCTCTTTAAAATCAAATTCAGAGTGTGCTCTTGCACTAATGAAATGGGCTGCCATGCTGATTTTGTTTTCTGGACAGGTTTTATCTATAACTCAAGCACAGTCGTGCTCCTCCGAAGCTATGCGGTCTTTTTTTTAAGATAGCATATGGAATGAATGCTCTCCCGTGAGAAGCGCAAGATACGCGTTGTTTACACGTGTGATAAGTGCGGTGATAAGAAAGCTCCCTGCACAGTGACTTTTGATAGATGCACTTCGGTAGATGCAGACGAGCCTAGTAACCTGTTAGTAAGTGTAGAGGAAACAGTCACTTGCATCGTTAATGTTACACGCCGTACTCCAGGTCACGCATTTTTAATCTGTATGACACAGAACACAGCCCCAAATTTTTCACTGTATGAGATGTTCAGTTTTATTATCTACATCATTCCCACTCCATAGTGAGAAGCGGCTTTCATACCGATGAAAAAAAAAGATAAATTTAACACAGCCTGCTTTGTGGTTCTGGTGTACATTAAGTAACATCCCTCTTTGTTTTCTCTTGCGACTGCACAGTTCGCACAGACCATAACCTTCGACCAGGTGACGGTATGATCAAGAACATTAATTACTCAGGCGTCAAGGTCATTTTTATTGTAGCGGAAAACAATAAAGCTTTTATCCACCGCTTCGCAATATCGCATACATTTATCGTTAGATTTTCACTATGATATCTGTAGCTAAATCTGGTAAACATTGTTCTTCAGAAAAGACAGCACTTTATTAGGTAAACCTACAAGAGTGCTTAGTGAACAGAACGAATTACTATCGAGATCTTTTATCTGATCTCTGATAACGTTAGGGCACACGAATCATAATCAGTTTCTTCTGACCAAAAGTATCCAGACACCTATTAGTGTCGACCCGTCACTTTTGTGACGGTCTGAAGACTGCTGGGGACTTTTCAGTGAGGTTCCTGAACGTTTGTGGAGGAATGGCTGTCCAGTCTTATTCAAGATCCGAAACCAGAAGAAGAGCTTTTATCTTTAAAGTCGTGTTTGCATGTGTCTGGTTGGTTCCTGAAAAATGTATGAAGATTATTCTGGTACTGAAATGCATAAATCTCAGTGCACGGCAACAGAACTGTCTTAAATTCTGAACTCTAGGCGCTTAGTCCGGAACCGCGCGACTGCTACGGTCGCAGGTTCGAATCCTGCCTCGGGCATGGATGTGTGTGATGTCCTTAGGTTAGTTAGGTTTAAGTAGTTCTAAGTTCTAGGGGACTGATGACCACAGGTGTTAAGTCCCATAGTGCTCAGAGCCATTTTTAAATTCTGAACGAAAGTATGTGAAGCACTCGTCACACGATGCAAAATCCTGGCTTGCTATTACATCAAACAATTCGCCTGCGAGAAAACAATCCGTTTTGAATAAAATTCACGTGTGCTATCTGACTGCAAAATAAAATGATACCGATTAAAATATTGGCCTTGAATATTGTTAATCTTTGTATTTAGTCTTGCAAACAATGTCTGTTCTAGATCTGTAATTCTAATTACAGAGCAAATGAAGATGAAAATTAACGCAATTGACTGTGTGACAAAACTGCTTGAAAGTTCATAAGATAACGAACACCTTTCTGAAATCTTTTACAGATCTGAAACCTCTGAAACCATATCATATTTTCACAAACACATTCCAACAACCACTTTACCTTACAGTGGACAAACCGAGCGAGGAGGTGCACACTGGACTCGCATTCGTGAGGACGAAAGTTAAAACCCGCCGTCCGGCCATCCTGATTTAGATTTCTCGTGATTTCCCTAAATCGCTTCGGGCAAATGCCGGGATGGTTCCTTTGAAAGGGCACAGCCGACTTCCTCACCCATCCTTCCCTAATCCGATGGGGCCGATGACCCCGCCGTTTGGTCCCCTCCCCCGAATCAACCAACCAGCCAACCTACGTGGACATGAATACTGATAAGAAATAATTTGTTGGCCTACGTGCGCGCACGGAACGCTCGTCTGTCCTGCTACCTGCTACTATTAAGGCAACGATGGCCCGCCAGGTTAGCCGATCGGTCTAACGCACTGCTTTCCGGGCGGGAAGGCGTGCCGGTCCCCGGCACCAATCCGCCCGGCGGATTAGTGTCGAGGTCCGGTGTGCCGGCCAGTCGGTGGATGGTTTTTAAGGTGGTTTTCCATCTACCTTGGCGAATGCGGGCTGGTTCCCCTTTTCCGCCTCAGTTACACTATGTCGGCGATTGCTGCGCAAACACTTTCTCCACGTACGCGTACACCACAATTACCCTACCACGCAAACATTGGGGCTACACTTGTCTGGTGTGAGACGTTCCCGGGGGGGGGGGGGGGGGGGGCGGTGTGGAATCCACCGGGGGGCCGAACCGCACAATAACCCTGTGTTCGGTGTGGAGCGGCGGTGGGGTGAGTGGACTGTTGTAGCTTGTTGTGGGGTTGTGAACCACTGAGGGCTACGGCGGGGACGAAGCCTCTCCGTCGTTTCTACATCCCCAGCTCAATAAAAAACAAGATAATGATGAAATTGTCAACTATCAAATTTCTTTTGCCGTACTTGCGATGTGCAAGCAAGACAGTATCTTATCACTGTTCATAAAAAAATCTTCTTCAGCACACACCTCGCGACGTGCAGTGCTCGTAAACAAAACACATTCATGAAGGTAAAGACCGAAAAACGAGGAACTGAAGTCGACGTCTGGTAAATGAGAACAAATACTCCAAGTATAACTATGCTGCATTAGCAGCAATACACCCTTACATAAATTTCTCACAACTAGACAAGTTAGCAAAAAATCCTCCTCGATAATTTTCCTATGTACCATGACTTTCCTTGACACTTATTTCAATCACAATACAAATCCATGTGCTTCACTGTAAAACTTCTTACAGTGAACTTTAACCATACACAATGTGCTAACAATAAAAATCCACAAAATTACGAATATATATAAAAGAACTAAATTACCTTAGAAAACTCCCCTTCTGACCTTCTTGCATTCATATCATCTCAGTTCCACAAAATTTTTCCTCAGAATAAATTAATACAAAATGAAAGTAGTGCTGCCTTCACTACACAGCAGACCAGCTTCCACTCTTCTCAAAGCACGTACATAGCCAGACTGTCTAACACATAGTGACCGCTACTCTAACAAGGTAAAACTAACCTCTCTGACGAACATCTCAGGAAGGGACTTACAAAGAATGTGGCTATATCGATGCTACAGCGGTTGAGTACATTTATCAAATTTGCAACTTCATTAACATTTATAGCCAAGTCTTCCTGAGCATCGACATGGCAGATAGAACAGTCCCCTTTCAGAGGCACTTAACGTTGGACGCTGGAAGTCTGGAGCGGAGTCTACCTTCTAACTCATGGCTCATGTGTTACATTTGGTTTCAGGTCATGGCTGATGTGTTACATTTGGTTTCAGGTTTGGACTATGGATAGGTCAGTCTATTTCAGGAATGTTGTTATCCACCACACACGATTACATGTATGCTGTTTACTTTGAAATGCTAGAAATTGTACTTTCAAATGTGTTTATATTTCAGGTCACTGATGAGTTCTTTCAAAAAATAATTAAAACTAAAACCCATATGGCCTAAGTGCCCTTATTCAACTGCACAAAGATGGATAAAGGAGTGTGTTAAATTTTAGTGTGTCTACCATTGCGATACAAAAAAATGGCTCTGAGCACTATAGGACATAACATCTGAGGTCATCAGTCCCCTAGAACTTAGAACTACTGAAACCTAACATCACACACAGCCATGCCGGAGGCAGGATTCGAACCTGCGACCGTAGCAGTAGCGCGGTTCCGGACTGAGGCCCCTAGAACCGCTCGGCCACCGCGGCCGGCCATTGCGATGCAACGCACTACGTTTTTGGTGCTACAGAACACTGATTAAACGATCAGTGGGGTCAAAGAAACTTCTGTTATGGACCACATCCATTCAGACGACTTCGAATGGTTTTCTGAGGAACTGATGTTCCTAATACTGACGTCCCACACCACAGTACTCCCTCCAATATTAATATGTTACGCTATTTAACACTCATTTCAAAAACTTGCTGGAGGTCTAAAACACAATTGTTGAACGCGTAAAAGTTTGCAGAACTTGAACATTTTCGGCGATCCAGCGTCTTCTGCCTTCACCAGATGGACAAAATACCTACATAATCTGAGCCGCGTTAATTAGCGCTCTCTGTGGATTTAGACAACACTTCCATGTTATGATGTGTGATACAAAGTAGCTCCATGAGCCTATCTTCAAGGGTCAATCCTCCATGCAGAGCTCCTTGGATTTGCAACAGGCATTCATACAGACAAAGATGCCCCCCTACAGAGAAGAGCCAAAGAAACTGGTGCACCTACCTAATATCGTGTAGGGCCCCCGCGAGCACGAGGAATTGCCGCAACACGACGTGGTTTGGACTCGACTAATGTCTCACGTAGTGCTGGAGGGAACTGACACCGCTAATCCTGCAGGGGTGTCCATAATTCGTAAAAGTACGAGGGCGTGAAGGTCTCATATGAACAGCACATTGGAAGGCTCATTAACGTTCATGTCTAGGAAGTTTGGTGGCCAGCGGAAGTGTTTATACTCAGAACAGTGTTCCTGGAGTCACTCTGTAGCAATTATGGACGTGTGAGGTGTCGCATTGTCCTGCTGGAATTGCGCAAGTCCGCCGGAATGCACAATGGACTTGAATGACTGCAGGTGATCAGACAGGATGCTTACGTACTTGTCACCTGTCAGAGTCATATCTCGATGTATCAGGGATCCCAAATCATTCCAAATGCACACGCCACACGCCATTACAGAGGTTCCACCAGTTTCAACAGTCGTCTGCTGACATACAGAGTCCATGGATTCATGAGGTTGTCTCCATAACCGTACACGTCCATCCGCTCGGTACAATTTGAATCGAGGCTCGTACGACCAGGCAACACGCTTCCAGTCATCAACAGTCAGAGCTGACGGGCCTAGGCGAGGCGTAAAGCTCTGTGTGGTGCAATCATCAACGGTACACCAAAGGGCCTTCGGCTCCGAAAGATCATATCGATGATGTTTCGTTGAATGGCTCTCACGCTGACTCTCGTTGATGGACCAGCATTTAAATCTGCAGCACTTTGCGAAAGGGTTGCACTTCTTCACGCCGGACGATTCTCTTCAGTCGTCGTTGGTCCCGTTCTTGCAGGATTTTTTCCGACCTCAGAGAAGTCGGAGATTTGATGTTTTACCGGATTCCTGATATTGACGGTACACTCGTGCAATGGTTGTACGGTAAAATCCAAACTTCGTAACTACCTCGGTGATGCTATGTCCCACTTCTCTTGAGCCGACTATAACTCCACGTTCAAACTCACTTAAATCTTGATAATAAGCTGTCATTGTAGCAGCAGTAACCAGTCTAACAACTGCGCCAGACACTTGTTCTCTTATATAGGCGTTGCCAACCGCAGCTTTGCATTCTGCTTGTTTGCATATTTCTGGATTTGAACACGCATGCCTGCACCAGTTTCTTTGGAATTATCCATTGCACCACCGAACTTCGCGGCACATTATTACGTTTTAATGAAATCTTTTAGGTGTGCGGCAGCAGTTGACGATGAGAAACACTAGTAGCCAGCGTATTGATGTTATCTGAAGCGGTTTCTCTAATGTGTGGGGTATAAGAACTGCAGTGCCAAAGATGGTGTACGTTTACTTTGTACACTCTTAGAGAAAAAAAAGACGGAAATCGGTAGAGGTGATGTACACGTACAGACCAAATCAGAAATATGGATGATCTATTTAAGAAAAAGTGTTTCACAAACTGAGCGAGTGAATAACGAGATGGTCCAACTTTGGCCCTTATGCGAGCCGCTATTCGGCCTGGTAGTGATTGACTGAGTTCTTGGATGTCCACCTGAGGCATATGGTGCCACATTTTGTACAACTGGCGCATTATATCGTCTAAATCCCGAACGGGTTGGAGGGCTCTGCCCATAACGCAGCAAACTTTTTCGGACGGGGGAGAGATCCAGCAACTCTGCTGACAAAGGCTGGTTTTCACAAGCACAGAAGCAACAAGTAGAAGTCTCGCCCTGTGCGGTCGGGCCGTAACTTGCTGAAATGTAAATCCATGATGGCTTGCGTCAAGGGCAACAAAACGGGACGTAGAATGTCGTTGACATATTGCTGTGCTGTAAGGGTATCACGGACGACGACAACCAAAGGGTCCTGCTACGGTATGGCGCTGGTTGTCGGGCCATATAGCGGATGACAGTCAAGTTGGTATCCCACCGCTGTCTGGGGCGTCTCTAGACACGTCTTCACTGGTCTTCTGGGCTCAGTTCGAAGCGGGACTCATCACTGAAGACGAATTATATTTCAGCCAAAGTCATTGCATGAGCTCAACCTCGTTTCTGTGAGCCGCCTGTTAATTGTCCTTATGGTCACTGAAGCATCAGTTGCACATCGGGTCGATAATAATGATGAATCTGAGGCTGTGAGTACTTCCTTGACGACGGCTCGCTGGCCGCTGTGGCCGAGCGGTTCTAGGTGCTTCAGTCCGGAACCACACTGCTGCTACGCCCGCAGGGTCGAATCCTGCCTCGGGCATGGATGTGTGCGATGTCCTCAGGTTAGTTAGGTTTAGGTAGTTCTAAGCCTAGGGGACTGATGACCTCAGATGTTAAGTCCCATAGTGCTCAGAGCCATTTGAACCATTTGACGACTGCTCGGTCCTCACGTTCTAGGTCGGCCGTTTCCTTCTCGACGCTGTGGTCGGCCACGGTTTACCCATTCCCGCCCACGTCGTCAAATATGGTCCAATTCAAATGTCGAGCAGTTCGCCGATTACTCCAAACGGCTTATATGAGCCCAACTACATACCCTCTTTCAAATGCTGACATCTGCGTATATTATTAAAGAGTCTGTCTGTGTGGCTTAGTTACTGTCCAACTGAGCACATGGAATGAAATTCGAGACGGCTTTATGGCCTGAAACTTCCTGCCAGATTAAAACTGTGTGCCGGACCGAGACTCGAACTCGAGACCTTTGCTTTTCGCGGACAAGTGCAAAGGAAATTTCATAACAGCGCCCATTCCGCTGCAGAGTGAAAATTTCATTCTGGAGACTTCAGACCCTGCTATCGACATATCTCCTGTTTACCATCCTTGATAGCTGCGCCATGAAACTGTGCTACAGTGTCATACATTCATCCATCGGCCGCCAAAGTCTACAATTTTGCGTCTTCCGTCGAAACCTGCATGAATCTCAATTTGTGGCCAATTTTGATAACTTCTTCGTGGTGGGTCTTTTTTTTGAGTTTATACAAAATTACGGAATTGTGGCCTAATTGTTTAATATCAGTACACCCTGAAATAGCCTACTGACTTTGACAAGATAAAGTACGTATTAGATTGGTGCAAAAATTCGAAGTGCTTTTGTTTGTTGGTATTCCCGTTACTATAGTTTTATTTATAGACTGTCATTTTTTGTTTGTAGTTCGCCGTTGCTACTTGAGTGTACATATTGTCATTTTATCATTTGGGGGTACTGCGTGGAGCTGTGGACGTTAAAAATTGGAGTGCTAAGTGGAGAAATCGGAACATTTCCGAGATATTCTTCTGCTTGAGTTCAACTGAGGGGCGACAGCAGCGGAGGAAGCCATTGGACTGAGCGCAGCAAGAAAATGGCTTTCTCGGTTTAAGAATGTGCGTTTTGTCATGAGTGACTCGACGTTCAGAAAGCCCTCGTGAGTTTGATGGAGATCGTTTAAAACGTACTGATTCACAATAATCCACGTTAGCGTACTGGAAAACTGGCAAATGTGGTGAACCGTGATCATTCGACCATCGTGCGACATCTGCATGCAATGTACAAGGTTCAAAAATTGAATGTTGTGTCTCACATGCTCCAAGCCAAAATTACAAAAATCAGCCGGTGGTCGTATGTTCGAATTTTTAGCATTGTAGTGGATAATGGCACAAAAGCCGAAATCTCTAAAGTACAGAAGATAAATACAGTAATATACAAATGACGGCTTATTCTTTAAAAAAATACTGCATAACTGTGGGTCAGCACCATCGAAAATTATCCTGTATCGTTATTAGCGACGAGAAGTGTTGCCTTTATGCTGACATAAGAAAATGAAAGGAATGGTTGAAGCCAAACAAAGCAGCAACTGCCTGTGCAAAGACCTGCGCACATCCACAAAAGATAATGCTATGCAGCTGTTGGAATGCGACGGTGTGGTGTAAATTGCTTTACCGAGGCGTAAGCATCACTGCTGACATTTATTGTCAACAACTGAGACGTCTTGCAGACACAGTCCAAGAAGAACAACCGGGAAGACTGGTTGGATCGTTGGTACTCCACAACCCCAGCCGACATTGTGGTAGAGTGATAAAAAACATTGTGCAGCAATTGGGTTCGGAAGCCATTACGTTTCCGCCTTTTTCATCCTGATCTTGCGCTCTCACATTTTCACCTTTTACACTCTGTATCGAACAACCTTGAAGCAGCTTCCTTTCCGGATGAAAACGCTCTCCGAACATGGCTCGACGAGTTCTTCGCCCCAAAACTACGTGATTTCTAAGGTCGCGGAATCGAAAGTTATCCCAGCATGATTGACTGTTATATTAGTGGAGGAGAATATATTATTCATAATTGAAGTCTGTCTTATATGCATCGTTTGTGTTCTAAACATTCTGCTTGGTGTCTCTTTGTTCTAAGTCCTGTCTCCCTACCCCTTTCGCACAACGACGCTCTGATCGTGTTTTTTTAGGGAATTGACTAGTTTGAACCTGGGACCTGTTGCTGGTAAGGAGACGCCAGACCGCACATGACATGTAGAATTCAGAAGAGTTCAGTGAGACTAGCGATGATATAACCAAATACATAATGATTTCAGTGTCAGCTCCACTGCACTCCCTGCAAAGGAATCTTAATACTAACTAAATTTAGTGGAAGGGGTTCAAGGCTTTCCTATTTTTAGTTAGCTGGTAAAATAACGTCGAAAAAGCAGTTAAGTTTACCATTGGAAATTTTGTTCTACTCTCAAAACATCGTTTATAAATTGCACTATTGATAAAAGGAAATGTTTTAATACAGGATGGTAAAAACCAACTGCGTTCAACAAAAAATGTAAATGAATATTCCCTGAATGCCATATCACATCTATAATCTAGGTTTAAATTAAGTTTCACAAAAGAGAAAACTATCAAAATGGTCTACAGTGACCCTCAATTATCTTTAATTACTTATCTAACTTGCTGATGTGGCTTCTCAATAACTATATAACAGAAAAATCATCAGCTTTCACACTTTTACTTCAAGTGGCAAATGTGAACACCATGAGCTTTAATTGACGATCGACACTAGTATTACGCAAAAATGGGATGTAACAGATGAGACTTCTGCAGCTCTGAGTGAAGCTTTATGCGCTGTTATGCGGCATCGCGTGCATTCATTATCTTGTCGGTGTTCATTGGGGGGCGGCGGGCAGCACAGCTCTGCTCACCTCTCCGTCTCGGAAGCAACTCTGTTCTAACTTCTCCTTACTACAATTTACCGAAGTTGGTTTAAAAAAAAACTATCTGGCTGTGTTTTCATCTGACCAATCAGGGTCTCAATGTTAACCTTAAGCTCCGCCTACAAAAAAACAGATGAGACTTCTGCAGCTCTGAGTGAAGCTTTATGCGCCGTTATGCGGCATCGCGTGCATTCATTACCTTGTCGGTGTTCGTCAGGGGGCGGCGGACAGCACAGCTCCGCTCACCTCTCCGTCTCGGAAGCATATCTTTTCTAACTTCTCCTTACTACAATTTATCGAAGTTGGTTAAAAAAAAACTATCTGGCTGTGTTTTCATCTGACCAATCAGGGTCTCAATGTTAACCTTAAGCTCCGCCTACAAAAATTCTGTCTATCCAATGAGAAACGTTATACTTTTCGTGGTGGGACAATGTTTTTTAAAGTTTGCAACATAACAGAGATGCAAAAAAGTCTCATGCTAAAACTTGCAGCTGGTGTGGTCCTTTTAGCGTTATCGTAAGATCTATACTGTTCTTCTGGAGGGCTCTATCATTTAACATGGTCTGGGGGGTGGTCCTATCGTAACAGAGACGCGAAAAAGTCTCACGCTAAAACTTGCGGGTGGTGTAGCCCTTTCTGTGTCATCGTAAGATCTATACTGTTCTTCTGGAGGGCTCTAGCTTTTAACATGGGCTGGGGGGTGGTCCTAACGTGACAGAGATGCGAAAAAGTCTCACGCTAAAAACTTGCGGGTGGTGTCGTCCTAGCGGTTAGTTGGCGACGTGGGTGTCCGTCCGTCCCTTATCGCAGGGCCTTCCAGCTTAACACGGTTCTGCTCTCGGCTTCTGTTCTCGCTTCTCCCCTCGGAACTGCGTCTGTCTCACGGTGGGAAGGTGTGACATGCATTTAGGCATTCTTGTGTTAGTCTGTGGTATTCCATTTGCTCACTCGTTGCTCGTATTACTTTGGTTAATTTAATGTCACGATTTATTCGGAGCTATGTGACATACTACTGCATTTGCTTATCATGTCAGGATTTTCATGGAAGGTATTGGATTTGCCTGACACCTTACGGTGTTTCTTAAGCTTATGGAAAAAGCTCTGCGAACTTACGCACCAACCCAATAAAATAGATTATAAGAAACTCAAAATCGTGCTTGCAGTGGGACTCTTGCAAACATCATTGAGAGTACGGATAACCAGGCGGAAGCTAATACCTTAGATACGTGTAGCGCTTTAGAAATTTCCGAGAGACGTTATTTTGGAACTGTCATTCCTTGAGAGTGTCTCGCTCCTTTTCAGCAAGGTATATTGCGCGGCTGACTGGGCAGGTACGTGAGCTGCAGATACTCGATTCGCGTGAACCGATCGGCACGAGGATGTGGTCTGGTGTGCAAATGCGACTGGCTGCTGCGACCTTTGCTTTCTGGGAGCTCACTGCCCGCTCTCCCGAAGGTCGGCCGGACTTTCTGACAGCTCAGCTGGCAGATCGTGGACTTTTGCGACACTTGCTTCCCACGCTAACGGCTGTGCTCCAGGATGCTTGCCGGAACATGGAGGTCGACTGCTGGCTAGAGGAAGTGTTAAATAATTATTCTAGGGATTTTCTGGTCGCACACGTTTATCATCTCTCGTGATTTTCAGTTCATACCCTTTTATCACTTGCATTACTTTATCTGAACGTTCCCTGGAAGTACCTGAACTAGTCAGTGCAGTTTGTGATATACCGCTCAACTTTCTCTTTTTTGGATTTTCGGAAGATCATTAGTGTTGATAACACATTTTATTGACGTAGCTTTAGAGCTATCACTTTCAGTTTTTAGGTCCTTTTAGTTGCATAAATTTTACAAGGATTAGCAACTCAAAATACCTAATAGTCTGCACTTAATCAACCTACAGGGTGTTTCAAAAATGACCGGTATATTTGGTACGGCAATAAAAACTAAACGAGCAGCGATAGAAATACACCGTTTGTTGCAATATGCTTGGGACAACAGTACATTTTCAGGCAGACAAACTTTCGAAATTACAGTAGTTACAATTTTCAACAACAGATGGCGCTGCGGTCTGGGAAACTCTATAGTACGATATTTTCCACATATCCACCATGCGTAGCAATAATATGGCGTAGTCTCTGAATGAAATTACCCGAAACCTTTGACAACGTGTCTGGCGGAATGGCTTCACATGCAGATGAGATGTACTGCTTCAGCTGTTCAATTGTTTCTGGATTCTGGCGGTACACCCGGTCTTTCAAGTGACCCCACAGAAAGAAGTCACAGGGGTTCATGTCTGGCGAATAGGGAGGCCAATCCACGCCGCCTCCTGTATGTTTCGGATAGCCCAAAGCAATCACACGATCATCGAAATATTCATTCAGGAAATTAAAGACGTCGGCCGTGCGATGTGGCCGGGCACCATCTTGCATAAACCACGAGGTGTTCACAGTGTCGTCTAACGCAGTTTGCACCGCCACAAATTCACGAAGAATGTCCAGATAGCGTGATGCAGTAATCGTTTCGGATCTGAAAAATGGGCCAATGATTC
The DNA here is from genome assembly GCF_023864345.2 of Schistocerca serialis cubense. Lineage (NCBI taxonomy): Eukaryota > Metazoa > Arthropoda > Insecta > Orthoptera > Acrididae > Schistocerca > Schistocerca serialis. The sequence goes on from NC_064643.1 coordinate 605,549,237, forward strand.
CTTTGGAAGAAATGGCGGCCCAGACCAGTACTTTTAGAGGATGCAGGGACGATGGGACTGCAACATGGGGCTTTTCGGTTCCCCATATGCGCCAGTTCTGTTTATTGACGAAGCTGTCCAGGTAAAAATAAGCTTCGTCAGTAAACCAAATGCTGCCCACATGCATATCGCCGTCATCAATCCTGTGCACTATATCGTTAGCGAATGTCTCTCGTGCAGCAATGGTAGCGGCGCTGAGGGGTTGCCGCATTTGAATTTTGTATGGATAGAGGTGTAAACTCTGGCGCATGAGACGATACGTGGACGTTGGCGTCATTTGGACCGCAGCTGCAATACGGCGAACGGAAACCCGAGGCCGCTGTTGGATCACCTGCTGCACTAGCTGTGCGTTGCCCTCTGTGGTTGCCGTACGCGGTCGCCCTACCTTTCCAGCACGTTCATCCGTCACGTTCCCAGTCCGTTGAAATTTTTCAAACAGATCCTTTATTGTATCACTTTTCGGTCCTTTGGTTACATTAAACCTCCGTTGAAAACTTCGTCTTGTTGCAACAACACTGTGTTCTAGGCGGTGGAATTCCAACACCAGAAAAATCCTCTGTTCTAAGGAATAAACCATGTTGTCTACAGCACACTTGCACGTTGTGAACAGCACACGCTTACAGCAGAATGACAACATACAGAATGGCGCACCCACAGACTGTGTTGTCTTCTATATCTTTCACATCACTTGCAGCGCCATCTGTTGTTGAAAATTGTAACTACTGTAATTTCGAAAGTTTGTCTGCCTGAAAATGTACTGTTGTCCGAAGCATATTGCAACAAACGGTGTATTTCTATCGCTGCTCGTTTAGTTTTTATTGCCGTTTCAAATATACCGGTCATTTTTGAAACACCCTGTAGGAGAATTTCAACTGGATCACGTAGCCATATCCAAAAGGTATATCACGGAAATTATGAATGTTAAAATAGAAATGGGGAATTCGACTCAGATCATTATCTCTCTAAGATTAAAATAAAATTTCTCCCATCTAAAACAAAAAAGGCGTATCAATTGAAGACATTAAGTCTGAAAATGAGTCCATTATCATATTTTTGGTGATAAAACTGTTCCTTAAAACAAAGATGGACCTATAAAATAAAGCGACAAAACACCACTGCAGCTAATCTTGTTGTTGTTGTTGTGGTCTTCAGTCATTAGACTGGTTTGATGCAGCTCTCCATGCTACTCTATCCTGTGCAAGCTTCTTCATCTCCCAGTACTTACTGCAACCTACATCCTTCTGAATCTGCTTAGTGTATTCATCTCTTGGTCTCCCTCTACGATTTTTACCCTCCACGCTGCCCTCCAATGCTAAATTTGTGATTCTTTGATGCCTCAAAACATGTCCTACCAACCGATCCCTTCTTCAAGTCAAGTTGTGGCACAAACTTCTCTTCTCCCCAATCCTAATCAATACCTCCTCATTAGTTACGTGATGGACAGACTAGAGGTACTGGAAAGAAGGATTATTAGAAAAATAATGGGTGCAATAAAAACTGCAGATGATTGGAAAATAAGAAGTGACGGGGAGATCTACAAAAATAAAGAGAAAATATAGAGTAACAAAACAAATACTCCCATATTTCTGGAAGAAGAAATCGACAGTAGCATGGACTACAGAAGTGGGGAAAGATCTACAAAGAAACAACATCAAAGAATCAGAAATAGCGGAAAGAAACCGTTTTAAAAATAAAATACTAAATTTGGAAATCTTTCAAAGCAGAAGAAATAAAAATTCGGGAACAACATGGACAGAAGAAAGGAAGAGAATTCATGGGGAGAAAATGAGGGAATACTGGAAAAATAGGAAACAACAACAAAGGAAGAAGAGGAACTGAAGTTGTTAAGGTGATCCTAGTTGGTCAATACGATTGTAAAAAGTAAAAAGAAAATTAAGAAGTCGTGGTTTCTCAGGTAACTACGAAGTTGAATGTTGTGGCAGCCCATACACAGAGGATGTTCTCCACTGAATCGGTGAGGAAAGGAATATATGGAAAAGACTGACAAGAAAAAGAGGATGGTAGGATATCTTTTAAGACATAAAGGAATAACGTCCATGGTACTAGAGGGAGCTGCAGAGGGTAAAAACTGTAGAGGAAGACAGAGATTGGCATACATCCAGTAAATAACTGAGGACATGGTTGCAAGTGCTACTCTGAGGTGAAAACGTTGGCACAGAGCGCTGTTAGTCCTGGAGTCGTGGTGTGGTATGCCATGGGGTAATACTTTATTATTTCAGGTCCCAGCTGGTAGTGACTGACGAAACTCTGACGGCACAGCAGTATGTCACGAACATCCTGCGTCGTCACGTGTTGCGTCTCACGCGACAGCATCGAGCTGCCATTTTCCAGCATGACAATGCTCGTCCACATATGGCAAGTGCCAATGTCAACTTGTAAGGTGTCAGGCAAATCCAACACCTTCCATGAAAACACTGACATGATAAGCAAATCCGGCAGTATGTCACATAGCTCCGAATAAATCGTGACATTAAATTAACCAAAGTAATACGATCAACGAGTGAGCAAATGGAATACCACAGACTAACACAAGAACGCCTAAATGCATGTCATACCTTCCCACCGTGAAACAGACGCAGTTCCGATGGAAGAAACGAGAGCAGAAGCCGAGAGCAGAACCATGTTAAGCTAGAAGGCCCTACGATAAGGGATGGACATCCACGTCGCCAGCCAACCACCAGGACCACCCCACAGCCCATGTTAAAAGATAGAGCCCTCCAGAAGAACAGTATAGATCTTACGATAACACTTAAAGGGCCACACCAGCTGCAAGTTTTGTCGTGAGACTTTTTCGCGTCTCTGTTACGTTGCAAACGTTAAAAACATTGCCCCACCATGAAAAGTAACCGTCAGGACCATCCCCCCAGCCCATGTTAAAAGATAGAGCCCTCCAGAAGAACAGTATAGATCTTACGATAACACTAAAAGGGGCACACCAGCTGCAAGTTTTAGCGTGAGACTTTTTCACGTCTCTGTTACGTTGCAAACATTAAAAACATTGCCCCACCACGAAAAGTATAACGTTTCTCATTGGATAGACAGAATTTTTGTAGGCAGAGCTTAAGGTTGACATTGAGACCCTGATTGGTCAGTTGAAAACACAGCCAGATATTTTTTTTTTTTTAAACCAACTTCGGTAAATGGTAGTAAGGAGAAGTTAGGAGAGAGTTGCTTCCGAGACGGTGAGGTGCGTGGAGCTGTGCCGTCCGCCGCCCCCTGACGAACACCGACAAGGTAATGAACGCACGCGATGCTGAATAACAGCGCATAAAGCTTCACTCAGAACTGCAGAAGTCTCATCTGTTACAACCCCTTTTTACGTGATACTAGTGTCGATCGTCAATTGAAGCTCATGGTATTCACATTTGCTACGTAAGTTAAAATCTGAAACGCGATGATTTTTCTGTTATATAATTATTGAGAAGCCACATCAGCCACTGTAATTTACGACAAGTTAGATAAGTAATTAGAGATAATTGAGGGTCACTGTAGACCATTTTGATAGTTTTCTCTGTTGAGAAACTTAATTTAAACCTAGATTATAGATATGATATGGCATAGGTCATCCTTCGATCCATTGTAGAGCTTGGAAACCCACTCAGTGAATGTTCGTTCACATTTTTGTTGAACGCAGTAGGTTTTTATCATCCTGTATTAAAATATTCCCTTTTATCAATAGTGCAATTTATAAACAATGTTTTGTGAGTAAAATAAAATTTCCAATGGTAAAATTAACTGCTTTTTCGACGTTATTTTACCAGCTAACTAAATTTAGTTAGTATTAAGATTCCTTTACAGGGAGTGCAGTGGAACTGACGCTGAAATCATTAAGTATTTGGTTATATCATCGCTAGTCTCACTGAACTCTTTTGAACTCTACATGTCATGTGTGGTCTGGCGTCTCTTTACCAGCAACAGGTCTCAGGTTCAAACTAGTCAATTCCCTAAAAAACACGATCAGAGCGTCATTGTGCGAAAGTGGTAGGGAGACAGGACTTAGAACAAACAGACACTAAGCAGAATGTTAGAAACTGTCTGCTTGATGATGAGATACGCCCGTGGCCAGTAGTATCTCCAGATTTCTTGCCATAGAGCAAGGGTGGAACTAGCTTGAACGTCAGTTCTGTCTCGTTGCCAGTTTATTGAAAACTATTTACAACAGTTGTGCACCACCTAGGATTTGGAGAGGCTATAATGGCGTTATGGTGCGAAAATTGGCAATTCACCCTTAATAATGGAGCGTATGAGCTCATCCACACGAGTGCTAAAAGTAAACCGTTAAACTTCGGTTACACGGTTAATCAATCAAATGTAAACGCCATAATTTCAACTAGATACCTGGGAATTACATTCACGAACGACATATTGGAAAGAACACAGAAAACGTTGTGGGGAAGGCGATCCGGAAACTGTGTTTTATTGGTAGAACAGGTCTACAAAAGGGACTGCCTACACTACGTTTGTCCGTCCTCTTTTTGGAGTACTGCTGCGCTGTGTGGGATTCTAACGAGGTAGGATTGACGGTGTACATCGAGAAAATTAGAAGGAGGTCAACACGTTTTGTATTATTGAGATAGAGGGAAAGAGTGTCACGGACGTGGTACAGGATTTGGATTTGATATCATTAAAAAAAGGCGTACCTCATTGCAGTGGGATCTTCTCAGGAAACTTCAATCACCAGCTTTCTCCTCTGAGTACGGAAATACTTTTTTGGCGGCTACCTACATAGGGCTAAACAATCATCATAATAAAATAAGGAAGATCAGAGTTCGCACGGAAAGATTTTTGTTTTTTCCGAGCACTGTCCGAGACTGGAATAACATAGAATTATTGTGAAGGTTGTTCGATCAGCCTTCTGCCAGGCACATAAGTGTGATTTTCACAGTAGCCATTGTAGTGTTACCTTTTATTATCTTCTCTTCATTAGCTATTGAAACAACATTGCTTTGTAATGTAATTTTAATTTTCACCAAAAGCACATTCAACACATCGCGGAAAAATACACGTCTTTCGTATCAAGACAAGAGAGAGAGTCCTCCATTAGTTCTTAAAAACAAAAAACTACGCAAAAGTAAAAAAAAAAGAACAAAATTATTTATAAAATCGGTCGCTGGCGCAGCGCTCTTCTGCGTGCGCGATAGTAAATTATAACTTTGCGGAAGTCAAAGTATCATTACACCATGTAGATGTAGACATAGATGAAACCCCAACAGATTTAGCGGTAGCGACCAGTCTAGATGGTATCCGGTGTCGAACTGATAAAGGGACTCATCATACTGCCACGTTCTTTGTAAGTTTGACACGACTTGTCATCACTGAAATAACATCACATACACCCCCAAACAGTGAAGTTTCATTTCCTCCTACCCTACTAGGTGCTTCACTTTTTTTTTTGTAAGGCGGTGTATTTAAAATAATTTTCATGTGTTCGTGCAAATATTATTCCGAATTAAATTACGGTAAGTGCAACAAACGGGAAAATGATCTGCCAACTACGAGGGGCGTTTGAAAAGTCCGTGCAAAGTCCGAGAGATGGCACCACCGGCGCGTATCGAGGTAATGTTTAGTTAGTATAATATTTAGAAATAACGCACACCAAGTTTCAGCCATATTGGTGTATTTCTTTGTGTTTGGCATTCGTGCGAACCAAGGAACTCGAGTGATTATCGAAAAATGGACGAAAGAGAATTTCGTGTGGTGATTAAACGTTGCTTTATGAAAGGCAAAACGCGTCAGGAGACTAAAGAGAAGCTTGACGAACATTACGGTGACTCTGCACCTTCGATTAAAACAGTTTATAAGTGGTTTCAAAATTTTCGGAGTGGCCGTATGGGCACAAGTGATACTGAACTTTCTGGACGCCCTGTGGAGGTTACGACTTCAGAAATGATTGATATAGTGATGGATGACGGAAGAGTTAAGGTGCGTGAGATTGCTAGTGCTCTGCGCATCTCGAATGAACGGGTACGCAATATTTTGCATAAACATTTGGACATGAGAAAGCTATCCGCAAGATGGGTTCTGCCATTGCTCACGCTTGACCAAAAACGGATTCGTGTGAAGTGATGCAAGTATTGTTTGCAGCTGTTCAGGAAGAATCCGCAGGATGTGAAGCATCGTTTTGTCACTGTGGATGAAACATGGATACATTACTATACTCTTGAGACCAACCAACTATCTAAACAATGGGTTACCAAGGAAAATCTGCACCAAAAAAGACCATTCCTTCAGACGGAAAGGTTATGGCGACTGTCTTTTGGGATCTGGAAGGAATAATCCTCATCGACTATCTGAAAAAGGGTAAAACTATTACGGGTGCATATTATTCATCGTTACTGGACTAATCTAATTCCCTCAGCATCACCCGACTTAATTTAAACTAGATTCCGTTATCTTCGTTTTGCTTTTGTTGATGTTCATCTTATATCCTCCTTTCAAGACACTGTCCATTCCATTCAGCTGTTCATCCAGGTCCTTTGCTGTCTCTGACAGAATTACAATATCATCGGCGAACCTCAAAGTTTTTATTTCTTCTCCATGGATTTTAATACCTACTCTGAATTATTCTTTTGTTTCCTTTACTGCTTGCTCAATATACAGATTGAATAACATCGGGGAGAGGCCACAACCCTGTCTCACTCCCTTCCCAACCACTGCTTCCCTTTCATGCCCCTCGACTCTTATAACTGCCATCTGGTTTCTGTAAAAATTGTAAATAGCCTTTCGCTCCCTGTATTTTACCCATGCCACCTTCATAATTTGAATGACTACCGGAGTGAATCTTTTAATACTGAAGACTGGGAAACACATCCTGCCACAGACAACATGACTGTACATCTCGACTGCCTAATCCAGAGTGACGAACAGAAACTTAAATAAAAATTCGAAACACATACTACGACAGAGAACATATCTGTTCTTCTCGACTGCCTAATCCAGAGTGACGAACAGCCCGAAACACTTCGCGCGCCATACCAGAAAAGGCGTGATCCGAACACTTCCGAAGTGCTTCGTGTGCAATTTCGTCAGTCTTTTGTTTTTGATTTAAATTGTTTTAAATAATTCTAAAATGACTGATTGATAGTCAGCTGTTCAGAGATATTTATATTAAGAAGTGAAGCCATTCCAATGAGTAGTTTACCTAATAATAATAACTATAACGTTTTGGCGCCCTTGCTCCGAGCACAGCAGCCAATCACGGAGCAGTAGCATTATGCAGGCGGTCTTTCTCACAGGAATGGTAGCGAATCTAACATCTGTCACGGGTACCTCACACCACATTTCGTTATCTATATACTTCTTGCATCTCCACTGCTCTGGGAACAGCTTCTTGGAGCCTAATATGATGGCTGACTAAGCCAGAAATATTACACTAACGGGAAAATGATCACCCAACTGTATGGGCCACGTTTGATGTGGTGTTACAGTCTCACAAGGGAACCTCCCCATCGCACCCCCCTCAGATTTAGTTATAAGTTGGCACAGTGGATAGGCCTTGAAAAACTGAACACGGATCAATTGAGAAAACAGGAAGAAGTTGTGTGGAACTGTGAAAAAATAAGCGACATATACAAACTGAGTAGTTCATGGGAAGATAGGCATCAAGGACACTCGGAGCGCAGGAGCGCCGTGGTCCCGTGGTAACGTGAGCAACTGCGGAACGAAAGGTCCTAGGTTCAAATCTTCCATCGAGTGAAAAGTTTAATTTTTTTATTTTCAGTTTATGTGACAAACTCTTATGTTTTCATCACTTTTTTGGGAGTGATTATCACATCCACAAGAAAACCTAAATCGGGCAAGGTAGAAGAATCTTTTTACCCATTCGCCAAGTGTACAAGTTAGGTGGATCGACAACATATTACAGTCATGTGACGCACATGCCGTCACCAGTGTCGTATAGAATATATCAGATGTGTTTTCCTGTGGAAGAATCGGTTGACCTTTGACCTTGCGATCAAATGTTTTCGGTTCCCATTGGAGAGGCACGTCCTTTCTTCTACTAATCGCACGGTTTTGCGATGCGATCGCAAAACACAGATACTAAACTTATTACAGTGAACAGAGACGTCAATGAACGAACGGACAGATAATAATTATGCAGAAATAAAGAAAGTAAAATTTTCACTCGAGGGAAGACTTGAACCAAGGACCTCTCGTTCTCCAGCTGCTCACGCTACCAAGGAACCACGTCGCCCCTGAACTAAAACTTTCCATGATGTTGCTTATGTGGCCCATGGACTACTCAGTTTGTATATTTTGCTTATTTTTCCACAGTTCCACACAGCTTCTTCCTGTTTTCTCAATTGTTCTGTGTTCAGTTTATCAAGGCCTATCCACTGTGCCAACTTATAACTAAATCTGAGGAGGGTGCGATGGGGAGGTTCCCTTGTGAGTGAGATCATGAGGATGTCTCGTATAGGCAAGTGCCTGCTTCTGGAAGACACGACACACAGCGTACTGCACGCTACTGAGAACGCACTGACAGCTGCTCAGTACCCTCCTGGGCGCCCATAACGCTGACAGGTGTGACTAGCGGCCGCCCGAATGCCGGTATTCCCGGTGCTGGTCGGCCTTGCGGAGCAGCGACCTCAGCTGGGCCAGGCGAGGCGTGGTGTGGTGTGCCTGCGCCTTGTCACGCCGCCGCCGCCTCTGCACCTCCGGACGTCGTGCCCCGCAGGCGCGGTAAGGTGAGGCCGACCCTGGTGGCCGCCGATTGCTCACATTCCTCACGGAACGTAGCGGCTCCCAGCACGCCGCGCAGCATTACCGCTGCAGCGATCGCTATCGCCAGAAAATCCACACATCCGCGTGGCCAAACCCCACATTACCGTTCTGTCACTCTACTACGGCTACTCCCTCCTTGCCCGTGAGGAACTTAATTTGTACGAGGGTCGTTGAGTAACTAATGCAACGCTTTCTTTCTGAAGCAGGTTGGTTTCATTCAGGATTTCAATACATTCGCGCTCTTTTGGCTACAATACTCTGTTTCTCAAGGTAATCTCTGTTCAGTGCGACGCCAGCTTAATGAGAGGGCCCGTATATCCTCACGGTACCACTCTGCTAGTCACGGTTGGCGCCAACCTCTTGCTGGATCAGTAACCTCCCCACCATCCACGTATTGCTTCCCGCTGACTGGGCCAAACGGACGGAAGCGGCAAGGTGCGAGATCCGGACTGTATGATGCTTGTGGAAGAACAGTCCAATGAAGATTTGTGAGCATCTCTTGGGTGCGCAGACTTGTGTGTGGTTCAAATGGCTCTGAGCACTATGGGACTTAACATCTGTGGTCATCAGTCCCCTAGAACTTAGAACTACTTAAACCTAACTAACCTAAGGACGCCACACACAGCCATGCCCGAGGCAGGATTCGAACCTGCGACCGTAGCGGTCACGCGGTTCCAGACTGTAGCGCCTAGAACCGCACGGCCACATCGGCCGGCTGACTTGTGTGCGAGGCCTTGCGTTGTCATGGAGAAGCATGCGTTCCTTTGAATTACTTTGGTGACGAACACGCTGGAGTCGTTTCTTCAGTTCCCTGAGAACAGCACATTGCACTTTTCAGTTGATCGTTGCACCATGAGGGAAGTCATCAAATAGAATAAGCACTTCAGAGTCCCTTAACTTCTACATCTACATCTACATTTATACTCCGCAAGCCAACCAACGGTGTGTGGCGGAGAGCACTTTACGTGCCACGGTCATTACCTCTCTTTCCTGTTCCAGTCGCGTATGCTTCGCGGGAAGAACGACTGCCGGAAAGCCTCCGTGCGCGCTCGAATCTCTCTGATTTTACGTTCGTGATCTCCTCGGAAGGTATAAGTAAGGGGAAGCAATATATTCGATACCTCATCCAGAAACGCACCCTCTCGAAACCTGTACAGCAAGCTACACCGCGATGCAGAGCGCCTCTCTTGCAGAGTCTGCCACTTGAGTTTGATAAACATCTCCGTAACGCTATCACGCTTACCAAATAACCCTGTGACAAAGCCCGCCGCTCTTCTTTGGATCTTCTCTATCTCCTTTGTCAACCCGACCTGGTACGGTTCCCACACTTATGAGCAATACTCAAGTATAGGTCGAACGAGTGTTTTGTAAGCCACCTCCTTTGTTGATGGACTACATTTTCTAAGGACTCTCCCAATGAATCTCAACCTGGCACCCGCCTTACCAACAATTAATTTTATATGATCGTTCCACTTCAAATCGTTCCGCACGCATACTCCCAGATATTTTACAGAAGTAACTGCTACCAGTGTTTCTTCAGCTATCAAAGGATCCTTCTTCCTATGTATTCGCAATACATTACATTTGTCTATGTTAAGGGTCAGTTGCCACTCCCTGCACCAAGTGCCTATCCGCTGCAGATCTTCCTGCATTTCGCTGCAATTTTCTAATGCTGCAACTTATCTGTGTACTACAGCATCATCCGCGAAAAGCCGCATGGAACTTCCGACACTATCTACTAGGTCATTTATATATATTGTGAAAAGCAATGGTCCCATAACACTCCCCTGTGGCACGCCAGAGGTTACTTTAAATCTGTAGACGTCTCTCCATGGAGAACAACATGCTGTGTTCTGTTTGCTAAAAACTCTTCAATCCAGCCACACAGCTGGTATGATATTCCGTAACCTCTTACTTTGTTTATCAGGCGACAGTGCGAAACTGTATCGAACGTCTCCCGGAAGTCAAGGAAAATGGCATCTACGTGGGAGCCTGTATCTAATATTTTCTGGGTCTCATGAACAAATAAAGCGAGTTGGGTCTCACACGATGGCTGTTTCCGGAATCCATGTTGATCCCTACAGAGTAGATTCTGGGTTTCCAGAAATGACATGATACGCGAGCAAAAAACGTGTTCTAAAATTCTACAACAGATCGATGTCAGAGATGTAGGCCTATAGTTTTGTGCATCTGCTCGACGGCCCTTCTTGAAAACTGGAACTACCTGTGCTCTTTTCAAATCATTTGGAACCTTTCGTTCCTCTAGAGACTTGCGGTACACGGCTGTTAGGTGGGCAAATTCTTTCACGTACTCTGTATAGAATCGAATTGGTATTCCGTGCCGGCGTGTCTGGCCGTGCGGTTCTAAGCGCGTCAGTTTGGATCCGCGTGACCGCTACGGTCGCAGGTTCGAATCCTGCCTCGGGCATGGATGTGTGTGATGTCCTTAGGTTGGTTAGGTTTAAGTAGTTCTAAGTTCTAGGGGACTGATGAGCTCAGTACTTAAGTCCCATAGTGCTCAGAGCCATTTGAACCATTTTTTTGGTATTCCGTCAGGTCCAGTGGACTTTGTTGAGTGATTTCAGTTGATTTTCTATTCCTTGGACACTTATTTCGATGTCAGCCATTTTTCCGTTCGTGCGAGGATTTAGAGAAGGAACTGCAGTGCGGTCTTCCTCTGTGAAACAGCTTTGGAAAAAGGTCTTTACGCGTGTCATCCTCTGTTTCAATGCCATTATCATCCCAGAGCGTTTGGATATGCTGTTTCGACCCACTTACTGATTTAACGTAAGACCAGAACTTCCTAGGATTTTCTGTCAAGTCGGTAGATAGAATTTTACCTTCGAATTCACCGAACGCTTCACGCACAGCCCTCCTTACGCAAACTTTGACATCGTTTACCTTCTGTCTGTCTGAGAGGTTTTGGCTGCGTTTAAATTTGCAGTGAAGCTCTCTTCGCTTTCGCAGTAGTTTCCTAACTATGTTGTTGAACCACTGTGGGTTTTCCCGTCCCTCACAGTTTTTCTCGGCACGTACCTGCACATACCGGCTGTGGGTGCGGCTTCGAACGTTTTTTTTTCGCAGGAGAGGTGGTATGCTGCTACTCCGTGGATTGGCGTTTTGTTTCCGGTTCGAAGTGACGAATGCTTGTTTCATCACTCCTGACGATGTTCGACAAAAAATTCTCACGATCAGCCTCGTAAGGCGCAAACTTCTTCGTTGCTCAATATGGTCTTCTGTCAGCCGGCGAGGAAATCAGCGTGCACACATTATTGAGAATTCCAACTCATGACGAGTGTGTCAACACTACCACCAGAGACGACGAGTTGTGCATCCAGGTGTTTGACTGTGATCCTTCGAACACCTCGAATGAGAGTGTCCGCACGTTCCAACATTGCAGGAGTCACAGCTTTGTGCGACTGGCCGGCAAGCGGGAGATGGGACAGGTTTGTGAGCCTTGTTGCGATGACGAGAGACGCCTCGCCCAACGAGTCACCGAGCTTTTGTTCACAACTGGGTCTCCGTAGACATTCTGCAAGCACCTATGACTATCTCCGACGCTCTGGCTTTCCGCCAAGAAAATCTCAGTGATAGCTCTGCTCCTGGAACGCACCACCGTTACGGATGCAGCCTTAAGGTTCACTTACAACGCCACCATCTATTGCAACTTCAAGGAACTACAGCGGCTGAAGCGGGAATATTCCACGATGTTCCAAAACAAATTAAACATTTTTTTCGACCGAAATTGCCCGGAAAAAAAATGTGTTGCATTTACTGAAAGCTCCTCGTGAAATACCAAGGAGTAACTGTCTGGAGCGGCCGTAGGCGAATGACCACACAAAACAGATTGTAGGAAAAGCAGATACCGGACTGAGGTTCATTGGAAGAATATTTTGTAAATGTAATGCTTTCACGAAATATCTAGCTTCTGATACACTATTTCGACCGATTCTTGAGTGCTGCTCATCGCTCTGACACTCTTACCAAATAGGATTAATAAAAGAAATCGAGGAGATCCAACGAAGAGCTGCGAGTTTTCTCGCACTATCGAGTAGTTTCTAAACTTTCTGCGTGGTGTCTGTTCGTTCTATATTGTGTCTCCCTACCACTTTCGCGCAACGACGCTCTGAGCGTATTTTTTAGGGAATTGACTAGTTTGAACCTGGCACCTGTTGCTGGTAAGGACACGCCAGACCACACATAACATGTAGAATTCAGAAGAGTTCAGTGAGACTAGCGATGATATAACCAAATACATAATGATTTCAGCGTCAGCTCCACTGCACTCCCTGTTAAAGAATCTTAATACCAACTAAATTTAGTGGAAGGGGTTCAAGGCTTTCCTATTTTTAGTTAGCTGGTAAAATAACGTCGAAAAAGCAGTTATGTTTACCATTGGAAATTTTATTTTACTCACAAAACATTGTTTATAAATTGCACTATTGATAAAAGGGAATATTTTAATACAGGATGGTAAAAACCAACTGCGTTCAACAAAAATGTGAACGAATATTCCCTGAATGGGTTCCAAGTTCTACAATGGATCGAAGGATGACCTATGCCATATCACATCTATAATGTAGGTTTAAATTAAGTTTCACAAAAGAGAAAACTATCAAAATGGTCTACAGTGACCCTCAATTATCTTTAATTACTTATCTAATTTGTCGTAAATTACAGTGGCTGATGTGGCTTCTCAATAGCTATATAACAGAAAAATCATGGCGTTTCAGATTTTTGCTTCAAGTGGCAACTGTGAACACCATGAGCTTTAATTGACGATCGACACTAGTATTACGCAAAAAGGGGTTGTAACAGATGAGACTTCTGCAGTTATGAGTGAAGCTTTATGCGCTGTTATGCGGCATCGCGTGCGTTCATTACCTTGTCGGTGTTCGTCAGGGGGCGGCGGCCGGCACAGCTCCACGCACCTCTCTGTCTCGGAAGCAACTCTCTCCTAACTTCTCCTTACTACAATTTACCGAAGTTGGTTTTAAAAAAAAACGATCTGGCTGTGTTTTCATTTGACCAATCAGGGTCTCAATGTTAACCTTAAGCTCCGCCTACAAAAATTCTGTCTATCCAATGAGAAACGTTATACTTTTCGTGGTGGGGCAATGTTTTTAAAGTTTGCAACGTAACAGAGAAGCGAAAAAGTCTCACGCTAAAACTTACAGCTGGTGTGGTCCTTTTAGCGTTATCGTAAGATCTATACTGTTCTTTTGGAGGGCTCTATCTTTTAACATGGGCTGGGGGATGGTCCTAACGTAACAGAGACGCAGAAAAGTCTCACGCTAAAACTTGCGGGTGGTGTGGCCCTTTTTGTGTTATCGCAAGATCTATACTGTTCTTCTGGAGGGCTCTAGCTTTTAACACGGGCTGGGGGGTGGTCCTAACGTGACAGAGACGCGAAAAAGTCTCACGCTAAAAACTTGTGGGTGGTGTCGTCCTAGCGGTTAGCTGGCGACGTGGGTGTCCATCCGTTCCTTATCGTAGGGCCTTCTCGCTTAACACGGTTCTGCTCTCGGCTTCTGTTCTCGTTTCTCCCCTCGGAACTGTGTCTGTCTCACGGTGGGAAGGTATGACATGCACTTAGGCATTCTTGTGTTAGTCTGCGGTATTCCATTTGCTCACTCGTTACTCGTATTACTTTGGTTAATTTAATGTCACGATTTATTCGGAGCTATGTGATATACTACTGGATTTGCTTATCATGTCAGGGTTTTCATGGAAGGTGTTGGATTTGCCTGACATCTTACAAGTTACAGCGCGAGAGCGTTACGAAGACACAAATTTTAGTGGCAGACATTACGAAGGAGGACTTGCGCATCACTGACACCATTACTATTGAAATTCCGAAGGCATACTGGCTGACACAAAACCACTTTGCTGCGTCGATTAACACGTTCCACGACTGTAATGTAATAAAATAATCAGTCTTTTTTTTAAAAAAATTACATTTTAACTACCGCTTTCACGAGATGACGGTATATTGGACGTGAATGGTGGGGAGTGGTTACAGTGGAATGTTCAACGTTACCACGTTATAAATAGCGTATATTGCCTGAGGATGCAGCGATAAGTGGTGCGAAACCGGTCGCAGATTTAATAAAAATCATTGATACAGCCAGTGCGGAATTTACTTTGGAAAAATGTCGAAGTTTGGCTGTGGTTGCCCGCCCTACAAAACTACATACATAATAATACATAGTATTATTATTATTATAATATATATTATTATTATTATTGGTATTAGTGGGCGTGGGCAGACACAAACCATTAACAGCCTGAAAGTCTTCCAATTTCTACCAGTTCAGAAGTAGGCAGCACAGCAATCAAGCTATTTACGAACGGTAAGTATAGTGCAAACATTTTAACTTGGTTGATTTTAAATGGGGTTGCAGTGTGCAGGTCAAGGGAGTGCCGCAATGGAGGGGAGTAGTGCAGGGGAAACATGTATTGTAACAAGTATCGACCCTCACTGTGGATAGTTAGCTTCCCTATCTGAGGAGGAGTTGTGGGTAGCACGTGTGATGCACCTAGAATTCCTTCGTCATTCATTCTAACACACACACACACACACACACACACACACACACACACACAAAATCTCATTCATCTTTCGTCATTTAAAAAATGTGTTCCAAGAAAAGTCATTCATTCTACTTTTAGGTGCTGAAATTGGTAGTAATGTAGGCGAAGAGGGGGCAACAGACAGCAGGACGAGGGGGGGGGGGGGGGGGAGGGGATTGGCAGGGGTACTAGCTAATGTCTAATTGGTCTAAGAAAGGTTGGGAAACACCACCCTAGTGGGTCTACCTAGTGACCGCACATAACGCCGACGAGCAAAGTACTGGATAAGGTCAACGGGCAACATTTTTCTCCGCATGTTCACGAGTCAGTTAATACTCATGAAAATGATATCTACGCCCACTACAGTCTGAATGTTTCAATCTGGAACTAATGTACTGGAGCTGTATTAGTCAAAAACCTTACTAATTTATTTTTACGACAATGTTAATGACTTGTGAGATAACTGCTACGTTTACTTCTGAGTTTATTGTGGCGTAGCAGACTATTTTAAGCACGATTGAACGTAGCGATGGCAGGGTGTGGGGGCCGGCATCCTGCAGCGGCGCACGCCAGCTGCGGCCGAATTCATTCAGGCGGAATTTGAGGGAGAGGGGGGAGGGATGACTCTTTATGAATGCCCCTCGGGTTTTCCTGCCAGCCCGGGTTCCCCCACGCAGGCGATGGCACCGCCCGGCCCTGTGTTGGTTTGCAGCCGCTTCCGGAACGCCAGCGCATCCGTTTCGGTGTCCTCAGACTGGCCTCCTAAGTTCACTCACCTCCACGGCCGAAGTCGCAATATTACGCACCGCCTCGACACGTCTTACGAAAAACTCCTAACTACTGTCGTCTGTAAAATTCTAAATACTGTGCTCCAGTTTTATAAACGTCTGTGAGACATTCTGTAATACCAAGGAGTTACGAAAAGATTCATCCCATTTTAAAAGGCTATACCTTCTACATAATGAAGACAAAAATTTGGGGTCGATTTTAAATTGAGTATAGGACGTGGGGGAAACTTTTACATGCATGAACACATAACCTTTTGGTACTTTTTATAATTCTCGTTTGGGTTCAAACTGTTTATTTACCTTTCACAAACGCTGAGTTGCCCACTACTAGATGCACGACAGACGTTCACACGGTAGTCAAACTCGTTTCATATTTTTTCGACCATGTGTGAAGTTACTGAACTCACCGCTGTTGCTATTCGGCGTAATGGGAGGCATAAAGACATATTTCCCATGCCCCCCCCCCCTCCCCGAGAAAAAATAACGTATCACATGCTATGGGATAAAAAAAATGTTCAAATGTGTGTGAAATCTTATGGGACTTAACTGCTAAAGTCACCAGTCGCTAAGCTTACACACTACTTAACCTAAATTACCCTAAGAACAAACACACTCACCCATCCCCGATGGAGGACTCGAACCTCCGCCGGGAGCAGCTGCCCAGTCCATGACTGCAGCGCCGCGGACCGCTCGGCTAATCCCGCGCGGCTGCTATGGGATCAGGGGGCATTGGAGACCAACACTACAGTGCGAGAGCCGTACAGTCCTTTCCTTAGGTAATGCGGAGCCGTACTCTTCATGCAAATCACGCCGCACGTCTGTAACAGAGCCACTTGTAGAAACGGAGAACGCAAAAACACCTTCTGTTGTTGTGATGTCGCTGACTTGACTCGACGCACTAAACGTGAGGAACGAGCGGGAGAGCTTGCTGTAAAGTTACGTCAGGGGACCTGAGCAGGCAACCGCGTGACTCGACTGAAATGGAGCCAAGCCAGCCAGCCTTATAGTTTCGACGCCTAAGTTAACATACACCCCAGTTTCTGTGGTGTCACCGCAAGGCACCACACTTGCTACGTTGTAGGCTTCAAATCGGCCGCGGTCCGTCAGTACAGATCGGACCCGCGAGTCGCCACTGTCGACGCTAGCAGACCGAGCGCCGCCACTCGGCTGGGCTGACGAGACAAGCTAGCGCACTGGCCAGTTCTACAGCCGACTTTAATAGGAATGGTTCACTCGTTATAGCTTCAGAGACCTCATTTACAGGGACGCTAGTTAGCATAGCCTTCAGCTAAGTCAGTAGCTACGACCTAGCCAGGCTCCCTATACAGTTTATGCATTGACAATTGATCTATATGTGTAAAGCAATCAGAATTGTAAAGCAGTATTCGCAGTTCAGTCTATAATTGCACTTGTAAATATTATTGTACGAAGTCAAGATCGACTTTCACCGCTGATGCTGAATTACAGCTAGGTATTTAATGGCATTCCTGTCTACTAATTTCTAATCAGCTAAGATGTTCCAGATACATCTTGTCAAGTATAGTTCATTGATCCTCGCGTCAGTCTACGTGATCAACGCATGCAATTAATGGCCACGCCTCGTGATGAGACTAATAGTCAAATTCAGTGACTCAGCCGGGTCACCCCTTTTTCCATGAGGCCCATAGTTCCGCCTCATACACAACGGTTTCTATCTCCATTCACGTAGACGACGAAGCCCTAAGAAACGGGATGAATCGTTTTGGAACACCTTATTGCTTCCTCTTTCTTCTGCCGCCAGGGGCATATTTGTCTCGTCTGCATGGTCGATGCTTGTTATCTTTGTTTCGTCGTAGACGATAGTGGAATGTTGTTAGGGAATACCACGACATACCCTACCTCTGTCGAATTGCACCACAGGAACTAGGCGATCGGAACATACCCCCCCCCCCCCCTCCCACCCCTGCCGTCAACAATCTCACGTGCAAGAATGAAATTTTCAGTCTGTAGCGTAGTGTGCGCTGATATAAAACTTGCTGGCAGTTAAAACCTGTGTGCTGGACCGAGACTCGAACTCGGGACCTTTGTCTTCGTGGGCAAGTGCTCTACCATTTTATTTTTGTTTGCTGTTGGTCGTTGTATTTGATCGTAGCGGACGTCACATGACATCCGTTGACGTTCGTTGTTGATCCTTTCATTCAGGCTTTTTTTTTTAAGATGAGCTACAGTCCCAGCGCCAACTGGGATACCCGAGCACAACTCACGACCCCTCCTCGCAGCTTCACTTGCGCCAATACCTTGTCTCCTAGGTCCCGAGTTCGAGTCTCGGTCCGGCACGCAGCTTTAATCTGCCAGGAAATTTCAACCTCATGTGCTCTCATTTTGTGAGATTCGGCGCTAAAAATTTGAGATATCGCACACGATATACTGCACACGTAATCCACAGGTTGGCAGACGGTCTGTGGCAAATGATACGGAGTGTCTGGCGGAAGAGCCGCTGAGTTCAAAACTAAGATCGATAGACGAGTGCAACAACAGAAATGTTTAATGTGAAATCCGCAAGAATTCTTATACTGAAGTTTCGAAATAGCTCAGTAAGCTGCTAACAGATGGCGCTGCACACTGTGCAGCTCGGTCAATATCAGCGTGCATAATGAAACTCGTCCTCTACCAGCAGTGAACGCAACCCTATCGAAATGTTCATCACTCGTAGTACAGCGGTGGCGAAAATGAACGATGAAATTTGTCATCAGGCCCTTTACTGATGTATGTATAGCGACTGGAGCGATGAATGGAAGTTTGTACGAAGGCGAGGTCTCGAACCTCCTCATTAGGCAGATGCGCTAACCACTACACTACCCTGGCAAAGCGGCTTTGCACAGCTACACGGTCAGCCCTAGCATACCTCGCTTCTCAGTGCAAATTCCCAATCACCCTCCAGCACACTTGATATTCGGGACATAATTATTGCAAATTTTCTAACACAGGGAGGGATCGACCTCCACATTCGCCCGATCTGACTCCTTGTGCAATTTCAGGCAGAATCATCCATTTCGTTTGATGCTGAAGTTCTATTCCAACAGAGCTGGAGAGACTGTGCAATGCTGTTCGAGTTTAGGGGGAATAGCAAGTGGACTGAAGCGTGAACGGGAATTTGGACTGAGAATGGAGGCGTTCTCGAGTAGCCCGTCGAGTTATGCAAAGCCACTGCGCCAGGGTGGCGTAGTGGTTTGCGCATCTGCCTACTGAGCAGAAGACCCACGTTCGAATCCTGGCTTTAGATAAAAAAAATTTCATTCGTTGCTTCAGACTGTGTATACAGGATGGTCCATTGATCGTGACCGGACCAAATATCTCACGAAATAAGCATCAAACGAAAAAACTACAAAGAACAAAACTCGTCTAGCTTGAAGGGGGAAACCAGATGGCGCTATGGTTGTCCCGCTAGATGGCGCTGGCATAGGTCAAACGGATATCAACTCCGTTTTTTAAATAGGAACCCCCCATATTTTATTACATATTCGTGTAGTAAATAAAGAAATATGAATGTTTTAGTTGGCCCACTTTTTTCGCTTTGTGATAGATGGCGCTGTAATAGTCACAAACATATGGCTCACAGTTTTATACAAACAGTTGGTAACAGGTAGGTTTTTTTAAAATTAAAATACAGAACGTAGGTACGTTTGAACATTTTATTTCGGTTGTTTCAATGTGATACATGTAACTTCGTGAACCTATCATTTCTGAGAACGCATGCCGTTACAGCGTGATTACCTGAAATACCACATTAATGCAATAAATGCTCAAAATGATGTCCGTCAACCTCAATGCATTTGGCAATACGTGTAACGACATTCCTCTCAACAGCGAGTAGTTCGCCTTCCGTAATGTTCGCACAATCGTTGACAATGCGCTGACGTATGTTGTCAGGCATTGTCGGTCGATCACGATAGCAAATATCCTTCAACTTTCCTCACAGAAAGAAATCCGGGGACGTCAGGTCCGGTGAACGTGCGAGTCATGATATGGTGCTTCGACGACTAATCCACCTGTCATGAAATATGCTATTCAATACCACTTCAACCGCACGCGAGCTATGCGCCGGACATCCATCATGTTGGAGGTACATCGCCATTCTGTCATGCAGTGAAACATCTTGTAGCAACATCGGTAGAGCATTACGTAGAAAATCAGCATACATTGCACCATTTAGATTGCCGTCGATAAAATGGGGGCCAATTATCCTTCCTCCCATAATGCCGCAGCCATCGTGGATTTTCCGTTGCCCAATAGTGCATATTATGCCGGTTTACGTTACCGCTGTTGGTGAATGACGCTTCGTCGCTAAATAGAACGCGTGCAAAAAATCTGTCATCGCCCCGTAATTGCTCTTGTGCCCAGTGGCAGAACTGTACACGACATTCAAAGTCATCGCCATGCAATTCCTGGTGCATAGAAATATGGTACGGGTGCAATCGATGTTGATGTAGCATTCTCAACACCGACGTTTTTGAGATTCCCGATTCTCGCGCAATTTGTCTGCTACTGATGTGTGGATCAGCCGCGACAGCACCTAAAACACCTACTTGGGCATCATCATTTGTTGCAGGTCGTGGCTGACGTTTCACATGTAGCTGAACACTTCCTGATTTCTTAAATAACGTAACTATCCGGCGAACGGTCCGGACACTTGGATGATGTCGTCCAGGATACCGAGCAGCATACATAGCACACGCCCGTTGGGCATTTTGATCACAATAGCCGTACATCAACACGATATCGACCTTTTCCGCAATTGGTAAACGGTCCATTTTAACACGGGTAATGTATCACGAAGCAAATACCGTCCGCGCTGGCGGAATGTTACGTGATACCACGTACTTATACGTTTGTGACTATTACAGCACCATCTATCACAAAGCGAAAAAAGTGGTCCAACTAAAACATTCGTATTTCTTTACGTACTACACCAATATGTAATAAAATATGGGGGTGGCAGCGCCATCTAACCGGCCAACCATAACGCCATCCGGTTTCCCCCTTCAAGCTAGACGAGTTTCGTTCTTTGTAGTTTTTTCGTTTGACGCTTATTTCGTGAGACATTTGGCCCGGTCACTATCAATGGACCACCCTGTATACATTATACATGTTTGAGACTTGAGAAGGTCTATGGAACCAGGGAGTTTCATTTGATATCCATTAGTGTCTCAACGGAAAAGGACTTACACACCACGCATATCGCTGTTTCAGGCTCATCCAGTGAGGTGGGATAATTTCGGTAGTCACTGTCAAGTGCCCCACAAAAAGTAGTCGCAAAGAGTGAGATCGCGTGAATGTGGAGGCCAATTCATTCCTGCACCACAAAATTTGCAATATTGAATCGCAGTGACTCTGTTCCCTAAACACTCACGAGAAAGCGTAACACCTGTTCGGTGCGATGCTGTGTGGCACCATCTCGCACGAACCACTCGGTGCATGGTCGATCCTCCAGCGCTAGCTGTGTGGCAACAGATTGTTCCAAAATTACAAAAAATGGTTCAAATGGCTCTGAGCACTATGGGACTTAACATCTATGGTCATCAGTCCCCTAGAACTTAGAACTACTTAAACCTAACTAACCTAAGGACATCACACAACACCCAGCCATCACGAGGCAGAGAAAATCCCTGACCCCGCCGGGAATCGAACCCGGGAACCCGGGCGTGGGAAGCGAGAACGCTACCGCACGACCACGAGATGCGGGCTCCAAAATTGCAATGTGACATTCACTAGTGATCGTTTCTCGCATGAAAAAAGGGCCAATAATGCCTCTGTTGCATACCGCAGACAAAACAGTAACTCTTGGAGAATGCAGTCATTTCGCTTCACACAAATGGAGATTTTCGAAACCCCAAAATCGGCAGTTAAGCTTATTCACTACTTCATTCAGGTGCAAGTGTACTTCATCTGCGAACAAGGTTCAGCCAGCATCAAATCCTTCATTATTAATAATTGCGAGAATCTGGTTCGCAAAGTCAGCCCTCTGTCGCACAGCTCGTACAGGTATGACTTTGTGGCTTTGAATGGAAACATGTGTAGGCTCTGTCTCAAAATTTTCTGCATGCTGGATCGATTCAAACTAGTCTCTGTTGCAGTACTTCGGACGGATTTCCTTGCATTTTGCTGAATAATTCCAGAAACCGTGGCGACATTTTCGGAATAACTACACTTTGCCTGCGCCCAACATTCCCCGTTCGATTATCACCCACACTGCCTGTCCGTTAGAATTTGGTGAAGAACTTGGGAATGGTTTTCACGTTGGGTCCTTTTGGAACACTAAATCGTGTTTGAAAATTGCGCGTCGTTACCACTGGGCTGAGTTCTAACCTGTGGTATTCCAGTACCAGAAAAACACGTTGTTCAGTGGAATACATGATTTCAACCTCCTCCTTGGTACGCTAACCTCCTTTCCCGTTTCAGCGGTGGAACTGATTGCTCTTAGCTGCGGCGCAGTATTTATGGGCGCTACATACTGCGATTACAGCGCCATCTGTTTGGAGCATTCCCAACTGTTTCGAAACTTCTACATAAAATTCGTACAGCTGTCACAATAAACATATCGTTGGCTGCACTCATCGGTCTTAGCTTTCGACACATTTAATTTTGAAATCAGGAACTCCTTAGCTGGTACCCTGTACGTAGCCTAATCATACTTACTCCATTTGGAGACAGCACAGGAAGAGCAACTGATCATCTGCATCCTCATAGGTTTCAATTTATTCAGTTTTATTGTCTCTCTCTCTCTCTCTCTAACCACCCCTTCCTTCCGCCTCCTTGATTTCTATCTCACCGTCTATGGCCGTCCCATCGCCCTCACTCCCACCCTTAAGTACCTTGGCGTCACCCTCGACCGTCGCCTCTCCTGGACTCCCCATCTCCAGACAATCCAAGCCAAGGCACATTCCCGACTCCGTCTCCTCAAGCTCCTTTCCGGCCGTACGTGGGGTCTGGACCCCTCCACCATCCTCCACACCTATAAATCCCTCATCCGCCCTATCCTTTGTTACGCCCATCCAGCATGGATCTCCGCTCCCCCTACCTTTTATAAATCCCTCCAAATCCTTGAACGCCATGCTCTCCGCCTCGCCTATCGCATCCGTCTCCCCCCCCCACGCGGATCCTGTATGATCTCATCCCCTTCCCCCACCTCCTCCTTTTCCTTGAAAGGATACGGATCCTGTACACCTCCCGTAAACTTGATCCTCCTCACCCGCTCGTATCCCCGATCCTCTCCCATCCCCGCCCGCTGCCGCGCCTGTATTCCCATGTCCCGCCCGGTCTCCATCTCTCCACTCTCCTTACCCTCTCCCAAGGTGGCTTCCGCCAGCTCCCTCTCCCTGATGATGTCCTCGTCCCCTCCATCTACCCCTCCTATCAACTTTGACCCTGCCCCGCCCCCCACTTCCGGTGTCCTTTCCTTTCGGCACCCTCCCTCCCTTCTCTTCTCTTCCCTTCTTTTTCCTTTTCCCCGTCCCCTCCCTCCCCCCTCTTCCCCCGGGCTTCCTCTCCCCCTTCCTCCCTCCCCCCTCTCTCCCCTGCCCGTGGCATCTCTGCTCTCCCCTCTCGCTCTCCCACTCCCCTTCCTCCTCCTCCTCTCTTGGCAGGTCCCTGGACTTGCACACGCATAGTGAACATTCGCGCACCAGAGATCATCGCCTTCTGTGTCTCGTGTGTGTGACATCGTTTAGTGTTTTTTGGTGTCCGCCGTCCCACTACTACGTTCACTTGTGCCGTCGGATTCATCAGTGTTCTGTGCGCCGTGCCAACGTGTTTTCAGTGTTGTTCTCGTCACGTGTGAACGACTCCGTGTTTTTTGTGTCTCTGTGACCTCTCTCTTTTGTCCGTCACTTTGTTCACTATCATTCTCCGTTCTTATACTATTGTAAACGCTATGGCTGAAGAGCGGTGTAGTGTGCCGCTGCCAGCCTACCTCTATTGTTAAAATAACAATAAAGTAAAAAAAAAAAAATCTCTCTCTCTCTAACTGTGTAAGCCTGCCAGACCGACAACGAGCAGAATAGATCAGGAATCAACCTGGCACATGTATGCGCGCATAAGTACTGAAAGGGTACAGTACCGCCCGACATTGAAAATAGGTACAACATTTTTCGTTATTCTTGTCAGAACAACATATTTTTTGTAATAATAACTCAATTTCACTTAATACACCAAAGCCAGATACCAGTATAGGAAAGAATGACAATTTATTTATTTAATTGATCACATGTACACTCCCGTAAAATAAATCCCTACATCCAGTTTGGTGAGATCTGAGAAATGAATGAATGTATGGTCGTCTGCTAGCCGCAGATAGTGAATGTGCAATATATGATCATCTTTGAAAAGGTCCTTTGGTCACCTTTGGTGGAACCAAAGAGATGAAATTTACCTGAGCTTTCAGCGCCTGAAATGTGGCTGACCAATACGGCAGCATGATCTTCCCCTACCTTGAGAGAGGTGTGAGATGACCTGAAGAACGGTCATGTTTCAGCATTCTGGCGCTGGAACTTGTGTTGGTAAGACCTGTCTTAGGTGTGCTCCGTAAAGACAAAAGAGTGGAGAGAATGGTATGCATGTGGAATACTTAAGAGACGTTTGGAATAATTATTTCTCTATTTCAGGAACTTTTGGGGGGAGAATTAAACGACAGGCAGGTAATATTAAGGGGATCGTAGTAATCTTCGGAAGTGACCAACGGTCACAATGAAACCACGTGTAGCAATAAGTTGAAATACTTCCGAGTGCTTAAGTTAAGCTGAATTACTGGCGTGTGTACTATAAGTTGGAAATATTTAAGAAATGGCGTGTGCAGGACTTGAAATTAGAGACGAGCACTTCGACGTGGTGAGTACTGTGTGAGTCTCAATCTGTGTATGAGACAAAGGATAAAGAGAAGTACTCGTCCATGGTATCAGTTGAGGACTCGCGTGTGTGACGAATATGTTCTTAATACTACTTTGCGTGTTATGTTTCCGTGTGACGCTTGATTCAAACTATAATACTCTGAGAGTGAAGCAAGGAGAGTCAGCCGTCTATCCAGCAACGCCACTTGGCTTGCATTGGACAGGAAGACGTGCATATATCCTCGAGAGTTCATAGTAGCAAAGAAAAGTTATGAAGTGGGGCAGTGTCGTGTGAAACTGGGATGAATACTAATTGAAGTGGGAAAGCTGAAAGTGATGTGATTATAACGTTGTGACTATTCCTTGTGTTGTATTCCATGTTGCCAGTGTGGTGTATTTCATGTAGTTTAAGTATGTGTGGTTTGCATGGGAGAGTAGCAAGACAGGCTCAGAGGCAGTGTGTTATGCATGTTCCTTTTTGTACCGCTCGGTCTGGAGGAAATTTTCGTGATGATGGGTGTGAGAGTCGAAGTGTGAGATATAGCAAAGATCAACCATCCTACCCAGAAAGTGCACTGTAGTGTTAGATAATCACGAGACCATAAGATAGAGAATCACCAATGTAAAGCCATGCCCACTGGGCGGAGTTTCTCATGTGGAATTGTTGTAGAAAATGTAATGGTGTGTTTAGGTTATAGAATTTATCGGAATAAAAAAAAATAGTGAAAAGGAAAAGATTGGTGGTCTTTTCCTTCGAATAGTATGTTGTCATGATATCCAGAATTTATAATGTGTGCGCCATTTATATTCAGTGCGATGGCCATGTGTTGATCAAAGCCGTTGGGTAAAAAAGAAAATGTGGTACTGCCTGTGCTAGTGAACAGTCAGAGTTGTGTAAATTACTAATAGTCAGAGTGCGTTATCCGTTTCCGTTGCGTAATATTCAAACAAGAGAATAATTTGTAACTTATTTGTGAGTACTAAAGCTCATGTTACTCGATGAATAAGAATGAATCCACTCGCTTGGCAGACCACTCATCTTGCAGGCCTGACTGCTTGATGCCACAGTATGAGCAAGGCATGTGGGTGCCTCTCAGTACGTTCTGCCTTTTTTTGGATCAGTCTTAGATCGAGACAGAAAGTAGAAACGATGAGCGATTCACGGGTGAAGAAAGTCCTGTTTACGGCCTGCGTAACCAGAGTTCTGCATGAGAAGATCGTTTTTATACAGTAACGTGTGAACGATGCAATCGGGCTTTGTAGCGTACAGATTTCTGGTATGTCTTTTCTTTCTCCTGGAGATAACCGCGCGATTTTCATCGGCGATATCGTAAACTTACAACCTCGAAGATTGAGGTTGCTATTGTGCATTGGCGTGTTGGATTCGTCCCAGAGACATCGGAATCGAATCCTGGTAGGATAAGAAATTTTTATTTCCTGTTTTCGACCAGGAATGGGAGGAGTCAGTGGCGAACAGTGGACATTTTATGAACACTGGAGTCCTGCACAATGTCCTGGAATAATTTCAAAACCCCTCTGTAATGGGTCGTGGAGTGAGGGTTGTTGGTGCCATTGACGGCCTGTCGGCTAGCGACGGAAAGTTCAGTGGTCCTTTAGTGCTATTCACGAGGAGCAGGCCGTGTCCTTACACTGGTTTTAACCCTCTCTCCTTATATTCATTCAAAGCTTCATCCTATTAACACAAATACTCGACTGCCAGAGCACTCATCTTTCATTCGTTCGATACAGTCACACGTTACGCCGAAAAAAGGAGAGGGAACCCAATATTTTTCGTATCACGAATATGTATGAAAATGAGTGATGACATTCGATTAACAACAGCTGGTGACTGGTGGTCGACAATGTGTTGTTTCTTAATGCATAAGACAGCCAGAGTTGCGAGCCACGACTGAAAATAATTTCCCAGTCCGATGAAACTGCTTGTGGCGCGGTGAAATAGCAGCGAGTAAGTCATTAATATCGCTGACATTTAAGTTAGCAGGATGCGATGTCAGCCCCCAGTTTATCTCGAGACGTCTGTCCGAGAGACGCCAAGGCGCGAGGCGAAGCGATGGCGAACAATGCTCCGATGTTGGGTTTTCCCATTCTCTTCCAGGTAACTGGCCTCCCGTTGATATCCCATTTGTCTTGAAGGAAGGAAATACCCATCTGAAGTCACTTTGTCTGGATAAGAAGCGGCAGACAAGACAGAAAAAGGAGGGGAGAGGAACACTCCGTGCTCTTACCGGTAACCACTTTTCAAATAATTTTGAGGAAATTAAAGCGGCACCAACAGAGGGAGATTTGAGCGTCACTCTTCAGAATGCGAGTATAATGATTTAACAGTTGCACAATCTCGTTTGGTGATTATTCATTTTGTGGAGGTGCAAACAGGATTTTCACTCCTATCGGTTCTTTACATAAGAAAACTGTGTAAAAATTACATGAGGTAAAGTTATTAGTTAATATTAGCCCCTGCGAGCACGCAGAATTGCCGCAACACGACGTGGCATGGACTCAACTAATGTCTGAAGCACTGCTGGAGGGAACTGTCACCAGGTATCCTGCAGGACTACCCATAAATCCACAGGAGTACGAGGGGGTGGATCCCAGATATGCTCATTAATGTTCATGTCTCGGGAGTCTGGTGACCAGTGGAAGTGTTAAAACTCAAAGGAGAGTTCCTGGAGCCACTCTGTAGCACTTCTGGACGTGTGGGGTGTCTCAGTGTCCTGCTGGAATTGCCCAAGTCCGTCAAAAAGCACAATGGACATGAATGGATGCAGGTGATCAGACAGGATGGTTATGTTAGTGTCACCTGTCAGAGTCGTATCTAGACGGATCTGGGGTTCCATACCACTCCAACTGCACACGCCCCACGCCATTACGGAGCCTCCATCAGCTTGAACAGTCCCCTGTAACATGCAGAGTCCATGGATTCATGATATTTGTCTCCATACCCGTACATGTCCATCTGCTCGATGCAATTTCAAACGAGACTCGTTGGACCAGGCAACATGTTTGCAGCCATCAACAGTCCAATGTCGGTGTTGACGGGCCCAGGCGAGGCGAGGCGTACAGCTTTGTGTCATGCAGTCATCAAGGCTACACGAGTGGGGCCTTCGGCTCCGAAAGCACTTCCCGATAGTGTTTCGTTGAATGGTTCGCACGCTGACACTTGTTGATGGCCCAGTACTGAGATCTGCACCAATTTGCGGAAGGTTTGCACTTCTACCACGTTAAACGATTCTCTTCAGTGCTCGTTGGTCCCGTTACTGCAGGATCTTTTTCCGGCCGCAGCGATTTCGGAGATTTGATGCTTCACCAGATTCCTGATATTCATGGTACACCCGTGAAATGGTCGCACGGGAAAATCCCCACTTCATTGCTACCTCGGAGATGCTGTGTTCCATTGCTCGTGCGCCGACTGTAACACCATTTTCAAACTCACTTAAATCTTGATAACCTGTCAGTGTAGCAGCAGTAACCGATGTAACAACTGCGCCGGACACTTGCTGTCTTACATAGGCGTTGCCGGCTGCATCGCCATATTCTGCCTGTTTACATATCTTTGTATTTGAATACGCATGCCTATACCAGTTTCTTTGGCACTTCAGTGTATAACCAGCGTTAGTGTTGCGACCAGGCAAAACTACTTTTGTCTGGCCCTAACTGTGGGTTCTTTGACTGCTCTGGGAGAATATTCATCAAACTAGAAAAGATTTACTTAACTTGGGCGCAGCTCTTTTCCACAGGATTACTGGATAATTTACAGCTGTCGCTGACTACGATAGCATCACTTGATGCACTGAGCAGCAGACTGTTCTCTTGAGGTGGAATGTTCGACATTTACATCAGTACAAGCTCATCTGAAACTTTCAGAGCTCGACGGCCCTGCACTATGACGTTGACTGCATCCGCTTAGGCTACAAACTGGGGCAAAGCACTTCCACGCTATTCTGTTGCTGAATCTTGACATGCAAAAAAGTCGACATTACCGTGAAAGAGCCGGCCGGAGTGGCCGTGCGGTTCTAGGCGCTACAGTCTGGAGCCGAGCGTCCGCTACGGTCGCAGGTTCGAATCCTGCCTCGGGCATGGATGTGTGTGATGTCCTTAGGTTAGTTAGGTTTAATTAGTTCTAAGTTCTAGGCGACTGATGACCTCAGAAGTTAAGTCGCGTAGTGCTCAGAGCCATTTGAACCCTGAAAGAAAACTTCAGGCTAATCACACGCAGTTTGATACCAACATGCACACAGAAGTTGGATTCACTTCCAGACACTGACCCCTCCCCCTCCCCCCTTACATCAGAACTGAAATGGCTTCTGACATTCAGGCGAAAAAGGTTTGTAACGTTTTAGCCCATCCCTTTCATGAATATCAGCCAACATCAGCTCGTCTGGAACCCAAGAAGATTTTCTTATTGTCTACTGCTCCATTTCACTCAGACCCAAGATAAGCCATGTGGGACAGGGGATAGGGGTATCCTGATCGTCTGGAACGTGCTAGAACGGAAGAAGAATTGCCGCCTTGCCACCCTGTCATGATGCGGGTAGTTTACGTGGATGTCCTTAAGCAGATTGTGCACAGTTATTGAAAAATGGAGACACGCTGTGGGAACGTGGGTAGAAACAAAATTGTAATCATCGCATGAAATGCCGGCTTGTCCGGATTCGTCCACAGTGTTGGAATTGGCAGTGGCTAAACACAATGCAGTCAGATACTGGTCGTAACTTGTATTAATGTTGTATACATTGTAAACATTTGATTGTGTCCATTTGCGTCGTGTATAATACTTTATATCCTACTATTTTATACATGTAAATAATCAGCAACCAGTTGCATAAAAGAAATTTTATGTCTGTAACCGATTTCAGTCTCTTAGTGCCCTTCTTCCGAAGGCTTTACAGGAAAATAGGCCACAAATAAGTAGAAGTTAGATAAGAATATTAAAATAAAGGACGAAAAGCTTAAAAATTGAATAAAAATGTTTAAAGATAAAAAAATAGTACATACTTAACAACCGTCACATTATTTGCTAGTGTCAGCAATAAGATGCACGCAGGGTATTGCTGTGTTCCTGAAAATAAACACACGAACAATGAGTAAGACAATAATGAATCCATTAATATAAAACTCTTGCATGTGGTTCGTAGTGCTTGTACCAAAATGTTATAAAGAAACCAAACAAGAAGTGCAAACACCATACAAGAACTGGATCTAATCAGTTAATGAGATACATATCTTGACGTTCGTCAGGGTGGGGGATAAAAGTACGATAAAGGAAGAAAACAAAACCTTACACAACTATAATTGTCATAAGGCATAAACGAAAATTGTAAGTACGCATAAGCGATGTCATGAGTAATACATAAAAACGTAGTGATAAATAAAAATAAATTAATGCCAACGACAATGGGCGCTATGGATAGGAAATTTGGGGCCTAATCTCCAAGCAGCTGTAGTGTGGTCGGCAGCGTACTAGCAGAGAACCTGTGAGCAAACAAAATGCGAAGCGCATTGTGGGGCTGGAAACTATAACCAGAGTAAACAATTCTCATTCATTGGTTGATATTTAGTGTTGAAAAATGACTATAGAGGAAAAGAAGTGTGGACACAATTATGTTATAGTGAAGCAACTAGTTCTAGGTCGCAAATACGTTTCGTCACAGAATTCTAACTAGCGGGATTTATACCAAATGGGTGTACCGTAAGTTTTAGAACACATCGCTGACTGGTGTAGGGATGTCAATAGTGTGGTAGCAGGAAATACTGACGTGCAAACAGCGCGCGAGAAGGGGGGAGGAGCACTAACTGAAGTAAGTAGAGAAACAATTCCCAGTGAGTAGCTAAAATGAAGAGTCAAAAACACGTATATGAGAAAGGAAACGTAGTCATCGTTGTATACTTTCGTTACAGTGGAAATGTATCTGCTTCGTGAAGCAAATATTTCTAGCGATATTCACAAAAATTGTATGAAATAAGTACAGTAGGTTGGACTACCTGACCTTGAATGACAAAAAGTGTTTTTTAACTGAAATAATACGTGAAACTATAAAGTAGGACATCTGCAATATTAAGAACAGAATGTCTCAGGTCATTGTCAATGTATAGCTATAGCTAGAGTCAAGAGAGTGGCGGTCGAGCTTAGGATTGCTTGCGCACCTACGTCACGTGTTCTACGACAGCCAAAGAGTGTTGTGAGCGCTCCGCTGTGATGCCGTAGATAATGCGAGCATTAAGCGTGATCGTACCGAGTTGTTTAGCGAGTTTCGACTCGATCTGGTGCGAGTTGTCATCGCTGATTGTGATGGTAAGTGATTAATTCTGCATAAGCAAGCGAGAGACATAATTTGCCGGATATACGCTTTCTTCAAGCGGAAAGCATTTGCATGCGCATACCGTAACTGTCGCTTGGAATGGTCAACAATGTAGTAACCGTCCGTGCCTTGATTTGCGCGAACCGCCATCGTTCGAGGGTAGATCTGTAACCACCTGTGGAACAAATAAATCACCGTCTTTAGGTTGTAGATGGTTTAATATCTGCTATGGTAAATGGAAAAAGTTGTTGTTGTTGTGGTCTTCAGTCCTGAGACTGGTTTGATGCAGCCGGCCGAAGTGGCCGTGCAGTTAAAGGCGCTGCAGTCTGGAACCGCAGGACCGCTACGGTCGCAGGTTCGAATCCTGCCTCGGGCATGGATGTTTGTGATGTCCTTAGGTTAGTTAGGTTTAACTAGTTCTAAGTTCTAGGGGACTAATGACCTCAGCAGTTGAGTCCCATAGTGCTCAGAGCCATTTGAACCATTTTTTTGGTTTGATGCAGCTCTCTATGCTATCCTATCCTGTGCAAGCTTCTTCATCTCCCAGTACCTACTGCAACCTACATCCTTCTGAATCTGCTTCGTGTATACATCTCCCTCTACGATTTTTACCCTCCACGCTGTCCTCCAATACTAAATTTGTGATCCCTTGATGCCTCAGAACATGTCCTACCAACTGGTCCCTTCTTCTTCTCAAGTTGTGCCACAAACTCCTCTTCTCCCCAATTCTGTTCAGTACCTGCTCATAACTTATGTGATCTACCCATCTAATCTTCAGCATTCTTCTGTAGCACCACATTTCGAAAGCCTCTATTCTCCTCTTGTCCAAACTATTTGTCGTCCATGTTTCACTATTCTCCACAGAAATATTTTCAGAAACGACTTCCTGACACTTAAATCTATACTCGATGTTAACAAATTACTCTTCTTCAGAAACGCTTTCCTTGCCATTGCGAGTCTACATTTTATATCCTCTCTACTTCGACCATCATCAGTTATTTTGCTCCCCAAATAGCAAAACTCCTTTACTACTTTAAGTGTCTCATTTCCTAATCTAATTCCCTCAGCATCACCCGACTTAATTCGACTACATTCCATTATCCTCGTTTTGCTTTTGTTGATGTTCATCTTATATTCTGCTTTCAAGACACTGTCCATTCCGTTCAACTGCTCTTCCAAGTCCTTTGCTGTCTCTGACAGAATTATAATGTCATCGGCGAACGTCAAAGTTTTTATTTCTTCTCCATGGATTTTAATAGCTACACCGAATTTTTCTTTTGTTTCCTTTACTGCTTGCTCAATATCTAGATTGAATAACATCGGGAAGAGGCTACAACCATGTCTCACTCCCTTCCCAACCACAGCTTCCCTTTCGTGCCCCTCGACTCTTATAACTGCCATCTGGTTTTTGTGCAAATTGTAAATAGGCTTTCGCTCCCTGTACTTTATCCGTGCCACCTTTAGAATTTCAAAGAGAGTATTCCAGTCAACATTGTCAAAAGTTTTCTCTAAGTCTACAAATGCTAGAAACGTAGGTTTGCCTTTCCTTAATCTAGCTTCTAAGATAAGTCGTAAGATCAGTAGTGCCTCACGTGTTCCAACATTTTTGCGGAATCCAAACTGATCTTCCCCGAGGTCGGCTTCTACCAGTTTTTCCATTCGTCTGTAAAGAATTCGCGTTAGTATTTTGCATCCATGACTTATTAAACTGACTGTTCGGTAATTTTCACATCTGTCAGCACCTGCTTTCTTTGCGATTGGAATTATTATATTCTTCTTGAAGTCTGAGGGTATTTCGCCTGTCTCATACATCTTGCTCAGCAGATGGTAGAGTTTTGTCAGGACTGGCTCTCCCAAGGCCGTCAGTAGTTCTTATGGAATGTTGTCTACTCCCGGGTCGTAGTTTCGACCCAGGTCTTTCAGTGCTCTGTCAAACTCTTCACGCAGTATCGTATCTCCCATTTCATCTTCATCTACATTCTCTTCCATTTCCATAATATTGTCCTCAAGTACATCGCCCTTGTATAGACCATCTATATACTCCTTCCACCTTTCTGCTCTCCCTTCTTTGCTTAGAACTGGGTTTCCATCTGTGCTCTTGATATTCATACAAGTGGTTCTCTTTTCTCCAAATGTGTCTTTAATTTTCCTATAGGCAGTACCTATCTTAACCCTAGTGAGATAAGCCTCTACATCCTTACATTTGTCCTCTAGCCATCCCTGCTTAGCCATTTTGCACTTGGTAAATACCTCGCAATATAAGTGGCTAACCACATAGAACTGTCTTCTGTTTTAATTTCTTTGTTTACAAATTATCGATTGATTAATTGCTGCAAGCATATGAAATATCTGTTTTGTTTGATACATATGTCACGAATAAAGGAAGAAGTAAATGCGTATGCCGTCTCTGCTGCCTAGTGAGATAACGAAAACGCCGAAGTTAAGCTGTTGCTTAAGATGTTGAATGAATCGTTGGGATCTTGCGCCCCTTTCGCTTCCGGCAGAGCAGCCGCCTCGGTGTTTGTGCTTCCTGCGCGTCGTCCTATTCTCCGGCCAGACGCCGCTGCACGGAGAGCCGTTGCGCATGGCTTGGCTACCGCCTCCACCACCACCCCTTCCCCCCGCGCGGACGCATCACGCCTGATGACAGGGCCCAGCTGTGGGCGTGGCGTGGCTCAACAGGGAACAGCTGGCGGGTCAAGGCCGGCGGCTGGGGGAGCTGCGCGCCTTCCCCCACACAGCGGCTGCTGCCGGGGGCTTTAACGCGGCGGTTAGCTATTTAAATCCTGTCCAGACGAGGACGTTCAAAGCCCAAGTAAACAGTAACACACAGCGAAACTTCTGGCACGAGGAGGAGGAAAAGGAAGAATGTTTCTGCTCCCGTAAATAATTACAGTTCACTTAGAGTGATTTCGTTGTATCCCATAACATTAACAAGTATTGCATAATTACAGAATGTACGTATAGCCACCCCGGCTGCATAAAATTGTTGTCAAATTGACCATGGTTTCGACAGCTCTAAGGCGGTCTTAATCAGAATAAAAATTACATAGGATTACCTACAAAATATAATGACATGGCTCAATAACACAATATATTTAATAGGATTACTTCCATATACTGTACAAGCAGTGTACTTACATGTAATCGCACCATAGGTGAAAAACATCTGAGCATAAAAGCTCGGGCATGGGTGTGTATGTGTTTGTCCTTAGGATAATTTAGGTTAAGCAGTGTGTAAGCTTAAGGACTGATGACTTTAGCAGTTAAGTCGCGTAAGATTTCACACACATTTCAACATTTTTGCAAAAAACCTCTGGTCAAATTGAAATAATCGCAAGAATAAAACTTAAACTGTAAAAATGTAACATGTTTGTCAACTGGAATAAAATGTTCCATCGAAAGACATGGCAGTCACGAGGTCGCTTAGAGCCTAACAACTGCATCAAACGGCCGCTACCGTCAGACTAGACGGCTAACAGGCCAAGGCAGCCAGGAGTTGGACACGAAAATAGATTCGCGACATCTAGAAAGAAGTGATCGAATTACTGACAAGAGCAACTGAGGCACTGTAAAGACAATTTAACATTACAGGCAATAACAGGAACCAGTGCATTAAAATTACAACATACCGTAACGGTCTTATTTTATAAACGAAATGTAGTTCAAATGTACATAAAAAATGCGAAACTGTAAAAGGAAAACGATGTTTAAGAGTCTACATTGAGGAGAGTATCGCCATTCAGAC
The DNA here is from genome assembly GCF_023864345.2 of Schistocerca serialis cubense. Classification (NCBI taxonomy): domain Eukaryota; kingdom Metazoa; phylum Arthropoda; class Insecta; order Orthoptera; family Acrididae; genus Schistocerca; species Schistocerca serialis. The sequence continues at coordinate 605,584,308 of NC_064643.1, forward strand.
CATTTTTAATTAGCGGCTCTATACCTTGAAAAAGTTTTTATTGCGTAATTGCAACTGTTTGTTCATAATGAGACCGTTCTTCGGAGATAAGTGTTTAAAAATCTCTAGCTCTTTTGAGATGTTAAGCCTAAAGCCTTTTTTCTCCGAGTGCAATATCTGGACGTCTTTTACATCTTTAGGATTATGCCCTGTGATTAACAAATGGCCAGCGAAAGTTGAATTGTGAACATTGGTGCATTTTTTGCCGGGAAGGTTTTGCTTGAATCTTGTCGCAATAGCTCCGCCAGTTTGGCCTGTGTAATAGGCAGGACAGTTGCCGCAAATAATTTTATGTACACCAGAATTATTATAATTAACGACCATTGTTCATTCCGAAGGACTTGGGCAATTCCAGCAGAACAATGCTACACCCCATAAGTCCAGAATTGCTATAGAGTGGCTTCAAGAGCACTGTTCTGAGTTTAAACACTTCCGCTGGCCACCAGACTTCCTAGACATGAACATAATGAACCTTGCAATGTGCTGTTCATAAGAGATCTTCACGTCCTCGTACTTTTACGGATTTATGAACACCCCTGCAGGATTCGCGGTGTCAGTTCCCTCCAGCACTACTTCAGACATTAGTCGAGTCCAAACAACGTCGTTTTGGTGCGTTTAACCTGTAGATGGTTGTTTTCGCTACTGGATCCGCCCTTATACTACCCCAGGCAGCAGCCATTGTCTACTGGATTCCTTAGGCGTTGGGCAGAACGTCAATAGCGTTTCCACCGTAGCAAGCAATTCCACCAATCACTGCTGCGTCTTGAAGTCCACACTTCCATGATCACTTGCACTAACGCTATTTAGATTCCTGAGAAACTATTTCATTCGGTGGTCACCGGCCTCGGTTGTCTTGTCTCCATCTGCAGAGTCTGTCGTCTAGCCGGGATGGCAGCATGCTGACGTGTAGTTGAATGCGTTGTGAAGTTTTCCTTGGCCTTTCTGTATAATGCGGCTGCAGTATCGTCCAAAATGCGCCAGATCGACTCGCTGCTTGTTGCTGCTTTGGGATCCCATATCCTCAATGCCTGACGGCCATTACCCGCCGCATCTTCGTACAAAGCACAGTCCCTCAGCTATCATTCATCTGTCTTTTGGTTTTGTACAGATACGTAGAATACGAGATAAGGCCACTCAAAATGGTTCAAATGGCTCTGAGCACTATGGGACTCAACTGCTGTGGTCATCAGTCCCCTAGAACTTAGAACTACTTAAACCTAACTAACCTAAGGACGCCACACACAGCCATGCCCGAGGCAGGATTCGAACCTGCGATCGTAGCGGTCGCGCGGTTCCAGACTGTAGCGCCTAGAACCGCTCGGCCACTCCGGCTGGCCTAAGGCCACTCAGATAATGTATCATCTCTCTCGACGGGTTAATAAATATTTTTAGTCTCTTTCCATGTTAGGGAGAGATATGGAATATCTGGACTGCACGCGCAAATAAATGAACGTGAATACGGTTTTTCTATGTGGATTTGGTCTTCACAAAACGCTGTAAGTAAATTGTGCATCACACTCTCGAAGAAAAGCTGTTTTTCATCAAGAAATGTCAAAATGTAGAAAAGCATTATGTATACTACAGAGTGATCACAGATTATGCTTTTTAAATAAAAGCGAAACGCGTCTGGTGTATCACATACTGTAGTACGCTTAAGACAAAAAAAATTATGTTTATATTAAGTAACTGAAGCTGGGGCGTCAGAAAGGCAAAGTATCTCTTGTAATGTGTAACACATAACTTCGACCACAGGAAATGTGACTGTATCTGACCAATTTTACTTTTATCTGACCTATTTTAATTTCTCTGCAGTGAGCTTCTGTGTTTGTCACAGTAGTGGTTATAATGACACGCAGTTATGACATCAGTCGAACGTCGCAACTTGACGAGATATTTACGACCCTATTAAGAACATGATAAGAAAAATCGCATAACATAAATGGAAGGTTCCAGATTTTGGATCACCTGGATACACTGTGTCATCTCTGATATGCGTGGTTATTAAAAATGTGTCAGTCATTTTTTCGTTTCGTCTGACATAGGTTATCAATGCCAGTGGTTACTGAAATCGATTAACATCAGCCTATACACTCTACAGGCAACTGTAGGATGCACGGGAACGATACTTTTCATTTTCATGGCTTCATGTATTAAAGGTCTTTCCATTCTTTAAGCAGCGGCACTATCCGGCTATTGAGGCAAACTCTCAAAATTGCCGAACATTTCATTGTGGCTTATACAAAAGTTTCATACGAATTAGACTAAAGTCAGTAAGCTCTCAGCTGAATGACGTTATTCATTTAGGTACCTAAGTAATCATTTCATTTCGACTCCCCACGTTTTGCTACAACGAAATTTACTTCTGATGAAATGTACAATTGTTTTTTTGGAGTCACCTATTAATTTTTGGATCAGGTTGAAATTCTGTTAGCACCTTCTCGAAAGCTCTTGCAACGACCTTCGAATGGCACTACTACGGTAGACAATCTCGTGAACTGAGAAAACTTTTTGGTGGTAGCAGATACTGTCATTTATCAAGACAATAACACGTATGGGCCCAGATACTGTTACGTAATAACAGAAAATAAGTACTGAAACTAGTTTTGAGGAGTACTCCTTGCAAGAACAACGCCTCAGTAGGGTAAACAGTGTTGGAGTTTACATCCTGCGAAAAACGTTGAAAACATAATCACATCAATATTTTTAATTTTGTACGGCGAAAGTTAGTATGTGTGACGTTCTGAAGCATTCTGCGTCGGCAACAACAGAAATGAAAAGCTCTTCTAAATCTGCTCCATGTGTCGTATTACACTTACAAACTGGGTTCGATTATTTCAACAAAAACGTTTCTCACTCATCCGATAAGTGGCTGCTGTAACAGCTAATCGTAAGTATGGTTAATTATGGATAATTATACTGACATATTTTGCACCTCAGGAGACAGCCACTAAGAGATAGCCGCACGTCGTCCATGTTGGTAATAGACTTCCACACAATACAAAAACCAGTAAAGATGAGTTCTCCGGCTCAAGTGTAAACAAGATAAAATGCAATCATTGCCTCGCACAATGTGTCGGTCAGAACTACATTCGCCTTGCAGAGTGGCCGCACGGTTTGAGGCGCCATGTCACGGACTGCGCGGCCGCTCTCGCCCGCATGGGTGTATGTATTGTTATTAGCATAAGTTAGTTTAAGTAGTATGTAAGTCTAGGAACCGATGACCACAGCAGTTTGGTCCCTTAGGAATTCACACACATTTGAACTAGATGCAAAGAACACATTAATGCATTTAGATACGACACACCCAAAAATCTGCCATAGCTATGCACATTCAGGACACAGGACAGTCTTTTGATAACATACAGGGTAATCGAATAGTAATTCACAGAATAAGTAAAGGACACAAAATCAATCTTTATGACATACTGGAAATGCACAATAGAAAACATGGACAGACCACACTAAATGAGATTCTATAAGAACCTCGCAGATATACTAGATGATACGCTATAACTCTTTCCACTTTCTACTTCCTGAGTGACCTTAATAAAAGATGAGTCCCAAAGCACTGTACAGACACAGTAAGAATTAGACAATGCTGATACTAAGTCTGCAAGTTTTATATTTTTATTTGTGTCTTTAGTGTCATGTATTTATAATAGTAATACTTTTAACAAGTGTAGAGAATGAAACAATTTTATATTTGTTATGTGTATCCCTGGTCCACAATGTAAGATAGTTACGAATGATCTCTGAAGTAAGGCAGTATGACCTTAGACCATTATAATCTTTGGTTTGTTTACGTTATTGGTTTGTGTTCTGTGGGACAAATTAAGTTATAAATGTATATTTATGATGATCCGTCAGGTTCTGTGCACCAGAACAGATTGTAAGTGACTGTTCATAACCTTATAGTAATATCACCCTAAAATGAAATCACAACAAACACCTGGCTGTATCCAGCTAGCGAAAATGTTATATGGTATCATTACTTCACCTGAAAATGAGAGAGTAAACTCTCGAAACACGTCTCGGGATGAAACAAAAATACTAACGCACGTAATTGTTTTAATAAATGAAAATCACTAGTTTGATTTTGTTCTGCAGTGTTACTTTTACTGTATTAACAGGTTTTCGGCTTACAAGGGCATCATCAGACATTTACTGAGTATTATCACCAAAGACGTCATAATAATGTTGTTCTACCAAGAACTGACGGAAGATTCAGTAAACATAATTGTTTTATTTGAACTTTTATTGTCAAAAAATGGTTCAAATGGCTCTGAGCACTATGGGACTCAACTGCTGAGGTCATTAGTCCCCTAGAACTTAGAACTAGTTAAACCTAACTAACCTAAGGACATCACAAACATCCATGCCCGAGGCAGGATTCGAACCTGCGACCGTAGCGGTCTTGCGGTTCCAGACTGCAGCGCCTTTAACCGCACGGCCACTTCGGCCGGCTTTTTATTGTCACTAAGAGTTATGTGAAGCCGACACAGACTAATAAAGTTAATCCTTACTTTATGCACACATTTAATCCTTAATGCTTAATCCAGAAAATGATGGAGTAACATTCATTATTTATAAATATTTACGAATGAAATTCTATATCTCAGCGTTTGTGACAAACATGAAAATCATATTTATGACAAACATTTGGTTCGGACTGATTTACAACCGAATCAAAGAACAATTTAATTAAGTTATTCGTCGTAGCAAATTCATTATAATTGGATTATACTGGCACGTGGCGTTTCGTACCATAAACCTTTTAATCTTCCCCTTAACAGTGTTAGGCGTTGATGGTAAAAATGAACAAGCAAAGAAGGGTAAGATATGCAGAATGGGTTATTAAGACATTGTGACAAGTAGACATGCGCAGAAATGGGAAGATTAAAACAGGGTGACTAGACGTGAGGAACATGGTAGAACCAACTGCCGCGTGACACTTCAGGAATCACAAAGATAGCAAAAAATGCTGCATTACCAATTAGACTGTGAGCAGCAGACATACTACCCACACAGAGGTTCAACTATAGTGTATACAGAGTGGGCAGCAACACCAGGACTGTTTGCAGCGTTTCCTTGTTTTTGATGGAGATTTGTAGTCACGTTGTATCGACATTTACGATGCAATTAATTAAAAATTAAAGTAATACAGTTGTAGGCTATTCGTTTTTTAGCCTTTCCTTGTTGACATCCAGTGCAAGTTTAGTGGTTAAAGTGAGTAGATAAAAAAGATACGGTCTCCAACGAAAGACCGGCCGGTGTGGCCTAGCGGTTCTAGGTGCTTCAGTCTGAAACCGCCGACCACTACGTTCGCAGGTTTGAATCCTGCCTCGGGCATGGATGTGTGTGATGTCCTTAGGTTAGTTAGGTTTAAGTAGTTCTAAGTTCTAGGGGACTGATGACCTCAGATGTTGAGTCCCATGGTGCTCAGAGCCATTTGAACCATCCAACGTAAGGCTGGATGGTCTGAGACGTACATCCATACGAAAATACGTAATTTGAACAGAACCTGAGCCATATGCGATAACAGGGAATATCACAGAGGTGATATTCGTTCGAGATGATTTCACTGTAAATATTATATTCGAAAAAATTCGGCGTCAGTTGGCTCTTCAAATATCAATTTCCTGCTAGATTTATGGCCTTTTCTGGTGGAAGAAGACCATGTGAACTTATATATATATATATATATATATATATATATATATATATATATATATATATATATATATATATATATATATATATATATATAGGGTGTTACAAAAAAGGTACGGCCAAATTGTCAGGAAACATTCCTCACACACAAATAAAGGGAAGATGTTATGTGGACATGTGTCCGGAAACGCTTAATTTCCATGTTAGAGCTCATTTTAGTTTCGTCCACCTACGCTCAATGAAGCACGTTATCATGATTTCATTCGGGTTACTCTACCTATGCTGCTAGAACATGTGCCTTTACAAGTACGACACAACATGTGGTTCATGCACGATGGAGCTCCTGCACATTTCAGTCGAAGTGTTCGTACGCTTCTCAACAACAGATTCGGTGACCGATGGATTGGTAGAGGCGGATCAATTCCATGGCCTCCACGCTCTCCTGACCTCAACCCTCTTGACTTTCATTTATGGGGGCATTTGAAAGCTCTTGTCTACGCAACCCCGGTACCAAATGTAGAGACTCTTCGTGCTCGTATTGTGGACGACTGTGATACAATACGCCATTCTCCAGGGCTGCATCAGCGCATCAGGGATTCCATGCGACGGAGGGTGGATGCATGTATCCTCGCTAACGGAGGAAATTTTGTACATTTCCTGTAACAAAGTGTTTGAAGTCATGCTGGTACATTCTGTTGCTGTGTGTTTCCATTCCATGATTAATGTGATTTGAAGAGAAGTAATAAAATGAGCTCTAACATGGAAAGTATTCGTTTCCGGACACATGTCCACATAATATATTTTCTTTCTTTGTGTGTGAGGAATGTTTCCTGAAAGTTTGGCCGTACCTTTTTGTAACACCCTGTATATACGAGGGTTATTCCAAAAGTAAGGTCCGATCGGTCACGAAATGGAAACGACTATGAAAATCCGATAAAGCTTTGCACAGATGTGTTGGGTAGTGTCTCTAGTATAACCCCAGTTAGCATCACGTCGCTCTTCTCATTTCTGAGCTCGCAGTGAGTGCGTAAAGATGTCTAGAAAATAGTGTCTGCCGCCAAGTACGACATTCTGCAGGGGCAATGAAGATGCTCCTGCATCGTTTTCAAATGGAAATGTTAGATTACCCACAATACAGTCCGCAATTGTCTCCCCCTGAGTTTCATCTCTGGTCACATGAACCGCTGTCTTTGACGATAACATTTTGACACAGACAACGAGGTGTAGGCCAGCGTGGAGAATTGGCGGAAAGCACTGGCGGCTGCCTTCTATGATGAGGCTATTGAAAAGTTGGTACAACGCTATGACAAAAGTCTAAGTCAGAACGGCGACTACGTAGAGAAGTAGCTGAAAGGTGTAGCTAATTGTTACAAGTAAAACATTTCTGATGTTCACTGTGGTTTCAATTTGGCAATCAATCGGACCTTACTTTTGGAATAACCCTCGTATATACGACCCGTCTAGAACCCCTGGTGTCCTCCTGTAAACTAGTAAATTTCACGTGAAGATCGTATTAACGACATTAATTTTTTTGTGAGGCTATGTACCGTCTTACCGTATTACATTCCCATATATTAGCAGAAATATACTATACACCGCACTAAGCTATTGAATAGCTCTGTTACTGTTGCTACGGTAGTTCTCACGTATCGAGGACGCAACCTTGAAACCTGGCACACGTACTAACAGTAATGAATCATTTTCAGCACCTCCACGATAAAATTCCGCGCAGTAAGATATCCGAGCGCGTCACTCCTTTGCTAATCATAGCACATCTTAAGGAGCAGCAACTGGGACAATCAACGGGCTGACGCAACCGTGCGAAGCCGCGCGCTTTCGCGCCGAACAGTTAGTACGCATACTGTGCAAACTGCAGCTGCCTCTTAGCGGTATACGGCGACCAGGTTACTGCGCGATGCGGTATAACGGGCGGATAAGTGTTTGCTTCGCCGCGTGGCTCTGGGCAGAGGAGTTCTTGTTATTGGGGTTTCACGGATTCTAAGAACGTGCTGAGAAAGCGGGTTGGCACTGTCCCTTAGTTAGTGGTCACTCGGAAGGCGCAGGATTCAAATCTCAATGACTGGGCAGGGATTTATGTTCTCTGTGGCTAACTTTTGCGTCTTCAGGCAATTGCCTGGTTGGTTCCTTCGAAAAGGACGCAGCCGGTTTCCTTTACCATTCTCTTTCAATTCGAGCTTGTGGTCTAATTTAGATAATTACGCGATGTGTACAGAATCCGATCTGTACGTTTAGATATCAGAGGATATGTAATGTTCTTACGTGGTGCTGTCACTGCAATAACTTGGCTGGAAATTTTCTGACGGATTTTTAACCTTTCGTGATCGAAGAAGCTCTTGAGTAATTTTCTCTGTTCCCCTCGCCCTTTTCCTGACTTTAAAAGAACATTCACTGAGACATCAATGGGATGATTATTTGTTTGTAGGTCATCTCGAATCTCATTGAAAAATGTACAAAAATTGTGTTTATAGGTAACTCTTTAACAGTGAATGCTACTACTCCCTTGCAAGAAATTTTCCGTAATTATTATTCATTTTAGTCAATGACAACATCTAATAGTTAGACGGGGCAAGTGGGTACATGATGTGTCATTACATGAAAGCAAGTCCACGATGATCGTAATATTGATACGTTGAATAAGAGCATAAACAAATAAAACTTTAGAACTGTAAAACATTGTACAGTACAGGATCGGGTTTTGGGGGAGAGGAGCCAAAATTTCTTATTGTCTCTATTATCTCTTCCCTCCCCCAGCATATTTCGGTGTGACTCAAGCTTTTAACGTACCATAGGTTTCCAGGATTTTAATAATAATAACAACAATAAAATATTAAAATATTTTAATATAATAATAATAACAATAATTTATTTACGTCTGTATTCACTACATCGCTTTAGCATAAATTCCAATTAAGAAAAACACGTCATTTTAAAAACATTCGTACCAAAATTTGAGAAACATGTATGCCATCCATCTGACATACGAACTGTAATAGTGGTTACAAACTCTTAAAAATTTATCAGCGTTATAATTCACACGATATAAAATCGTAAAATCAAATGTGCATTGACCATTAGGACTCTGTTCGGCAGATCAGTCTCTCTGATATACTTCTTGTATTCTTTTGTTTCAGGGGTGCATTTTTCCCTTTCTGTCTTCATTTATGCAACATCCTGTCTTTCTGTCGGTTCTACTTGTGGACTTACGAACGGTGTTCTCTGCAGCCGATCAGGACACAAAATCATCCTCAAGTGAGCAAGATTATCCAGCTTTAAACACAGTTTGTTATTTTCTAGAAATCTTTGCCATTTGTGAGTCTCTGAATTTTCACACTAAACTTTGAAAGTTATCTGAGGAGCTTGGAAGTTGGAATATGTAAAAACATGCTTTCAGTAAATTCTTCTTTTTAGCTAAAGGGTGTCCAAGTACTCATAGATACGAGAGGAACGATAATTTGAAGCTTTTCAAGTAAACATGAGCACTAAAATGAATGCCCTAAGAGCTATGAGCACTTTTTTTATTTTTGACGCTGTGAAACAAATCCCTTCTGCTACAATCTCTTTGTTTTCCATATTTTGGGAGAAGGTAGTAGAGACCAGAACAAGAAAAAAATTATCTAATAAACACAGACTCTAAAATGCATACCTTAAGAGGTGTGAGCTCTTGTTTACTAGAAGAGATGTGTTTCTCAGTAGCGAAGATCAACAACTGCTAGTACTGCATAATGCAGGCTCCACAGGCTTCTTACTTTCTAATCGGTTAAATGGCGTAAAGAAAGGCGCTTTCTACGTCCCAGTCGTCCAGTTAAAGGTGCAAACATTTCTTTGTGTCTTCCCAGACAGCCCTTATTACATCTTCCCGATCTGATGACCTGATTTAACAGCGTCCCCACGCATTCGAACAGCACGAAAGATTATTCTGAATTCTTTCTGGTGCCCGTCGAATAGTGTGCTTAGAGTGTTTGCTCAGATGTCACCCCTATCGGATGCCCAGTAGGGATGGTGGTTATCGCTGAAATACTGTAGCTTGTTTTCGGTTATATCGTTTTTTTTCACGTTGGTTTAACCCGAGTGTTAAAAACGCACAAAATAACCAGTTTCTGAAACAACCAATTATCAGTTTTTTATCCTATTATTTCCTGAATAAACGTAGCAGTGGAACAAATAATGAAATACACTCCTGGAAATTGAAACAAGAACACCGTGAATTCATTGTCCCAGGAAGGGGAAACTTTATTGACACATTCCTGGGGTCAGATACATCACATGATCACACTGACAGAACCACAGGCACATAGACGCAGGCAACAGAGCATGCACAATGTCGGCACTAGTACAGTGTATATCTACCTTTCGCAGCAATGCAGGCTGCTATTCTCCCATGGAGACGATCGTAGAGATGCTGGATGTAGTCCTGTGGAACGGCTTGCCATGCCATTTCCACCTGGCGCCTCAGTTGGACCAGCGTTCGTGCTGGACGTGCAGACCGCGTGAGACGACGCTTCATCCAGTCCCAAACATGCTCAATGGGGGACAGATCCGGAGATCTTGCTGGCCAGGGTAGTTGACTTACACCTTCTAGAGCACGTTGGGTGGCACGGGATACATGCGGACGTGCATTGTCCTGTTGGAACAGCAAGTTCCCTTGCCGGTCTAGGAATGGTAGAACGATGGGTTCGATGACGGTTTGGATGTACCGTGCACTATTCAGTGTCCCCTCGACGATCACCAGTGGTGTACGGCCAGTGTAGGAGATCGCTCCCCACACCATGATGCCGGGTGTTGGCCCTGTGTGCCTCGGTCGTATGCAGTCCTGATTGTGGCGCTCACCTGCACGGCGCCAAACACGCATACGACCATCATTGGCACCAAGGCAGAAGCGACTCTCATCGCTGAAGACGACACGTCTCCATTCGTCCCTCCATTCACGCCTGTCGCGACACCACTGGAGGCGGGCTGCACGATGTTGGGGCGTGAGCGGAAGACGGCCTAACGGTGTGCGGGACCGTAGCCCAGCTTCATGGAGACGGTTGCGAATGGTCCTCGCCGATACCCCAGGAGCAACAGTGTCCCTAATTTGCTGGGAAGTGGCGGTGCGGTCCCCTACGGCACTGCGTAGGATCCTACGGTCTTGGCGTGCATCCGTGCGTCGCTGCGGTCCGGTCCCAGGTCGACGGGCACGTGCACCTTCCGCCGACCACTGGCGACAACATCGATGTACTGTGGAGACCTCACGCCCCACGTGTTGAGCAATTCGGCGGTATGTCCACCCGGCCTCCCGCATGCCCATTATACGCCCTCGCTCAAAGTCCGTCAATTGCACATACGGTTCACGTCCGCGCTGTCGCGGCATGCTACCAGTGTTAAAGACTGCGATGGAGCTCCGTATGCCACGGCAAACTGGCTGACACTGACGGCGGCGGTGCACAAATGCTGCGCAGCTAGCGCCATTCGACGGCCAACACCGCGGTTCCTGGTGTGTCCGCTGTGCCGTGCGTGTGATCATTGCTTGTACAGACCTCTCGCAGTGTCCGGAGCAAGTATGGTGGGTCTGACACACCGGTGTCAATGTGTTCTTTTTTCCATTTCCAGGAGTGTATTTTGACTCAGTTTCAAGATACATAGGATCCAAATATTAAATTCAGTAGGCAAATAAAAGAAAACTTAGTCGTCCACTGTTTGCTACTTTTCTCGAAAATTGATGACTGAATACTACAAAAAATCATTACTCTCTTATTGATTCTAATGTTTTGAAACTCTGCTCAAAAATCATGTTGCAATCCGGGATCTTACCATTATTTGGGAATTGCAAATAGTCAGTGCTAAAGGGTTAAAATTGAGGTTGAAGAATTCTATGTTTCGTATTAATTTGTCCGTTTTCCGGGGCTATAAGCAGGTAAGGCATAAACTGCCCAGCCAGAAAATTATGACCACCGATCTGCTATCGATATAAATCCGTCCAGCCAATAGCAGAGTCACCTGGCGAGGAATTACTGTTAGACACACTTAGATTAGTGAGCTTGCTGCCCGTGTGTAGAATGGGGAAGGTGCGCTATCTGTCTGAGTTTGACCGAAAGCATATTGTGATCGTCGGAAACTGCACGACTTTTAGGGTGTTCGAGGAGTGCTGTGGTGAGTCTCTTTAACACGTGGTGAAACCAAGGTGAAATCACATCCAGACGTTGTGGGGTTGATCGGCCATCCCTCATTACAGATGTCGGACGTCGTAGGTTAGGTATACTGGTAAAGCAGAACAGGCAGCGAAGTGTGGCAGAACTAACATCAGACATTAATGCTGGCAGTGTACAGGTCTGTCTGAACACACAGTGCTCCGCATTGTCGTAAACGACCCTCCGCGGCCGACTACCTATGCATGTGCCGATATTAACACCATGACCTCTACAACTACTACTGTAATGGGTACTGGACGTTGTCACAGTGGCGTGGCAGAGCATTGCACTGTATGATGAATCCCGATACCTTCTTCACCACGCCGCGGACAGGGCGAGATTCCCTCGTCTTCCAGGGGAACAGGTCCTTCATACCTGTACTGCGAGACGGAGACAAGCTGACGGCGACTCCATTATGTTACATCCTTGGGTCTAGAGGAGATGATACAAGGCACCATGACGGCCAAGGAGTATCATACACTGTTTACAGACCACGTGTACCCCTTTATGACACTCATCTATCCCGACGGCAGTGGCGTTTTTCAACACGATAATACGGGATGTCACCAGGCAGCAATGTGATGCAGTGGTTCGAGGAACACAGTTGCGAGTTCCACTTGATGTGCCGGCCCCACAGCTCGCCAAATCTGAACCCGGTCGAACACATCTGGGATGTGATTGGACGTGGTGTCAGAGCTCATTGCTCTGGAATTTACAGGAATAAGGTGACTTGTGTGTGTGTGTGTGTGTGTGTGTGTGTGTGTGTGTGTGTGCGCGTGTGTGCAGAAGTGGCACCAACTCCCTCCAGAGGCCTACCAAGTCTTCATTGCTTCCATGCCGCGACGCGTCGCCATTGTTATCCGTGCCAAAGCTGGACATACCGGCTATTAGGTAGGTGGTCTTAATGTTCTGGCTGATCGGTGTATTTAAGGTGCGTTTACGCCCTGTACACCTTGCAGCTAGTCTCCGTGCTGCTGTAGTTTGCCACTCACAGAAATAAAGGCGCCCAGTGTGAACAAAGGTGTGAATGGATTCCACATGTCCGCAGCTCGTGGTCGTGCGGTAGCGTTCTCGCTTCCCGCGCCCGGGTTCGATTCCCGGCGGGGTCAAGGATTTTCTCTGCCTCGTGACGACTGGGTGTTGTGTGATGTGCTTAGGTTAGTTAGGTTTTAGTAGTTCTAAGTTCTAGGGGACTGATGACCATAGATGTTAAGTCCCATAGTGCTCAGAGCCATTTGAATGGATTCCACATACACATGTTGAAAAAGATGCATGCACCTACACGCGTGACGCTACTTGCGTGCAGATTACGTAGACACTTTACATAGACACAGGCAGCAAATCAGCCTTAACAAGGTATCCGCCGACCGTGCTTATAAAAGATAATCGTGTTATTCCCAAACAGGACGGGGAGAGGGAAGAATTTAACGTCATCTGGAGATCACGTGAACACAGAAAGGAATGGAACTCATCAAATTAATAGAACTTGAATTTGATTAAATTAACGGACGTGAGATGTTGAAACGAGAGCCCATTTGCTTGAACTCACAACCAGTGAAAATGACCCGAGGACGAGACGTGAAGTTGCTAGTGTCTAGCCGGCCGCGGTGGTGCACGGTTCTAGGCGCTTCAGTCCGGAACCGCGTGACTGCTACGGTCGCAGGTTCGAATCCTGCCTCGGGCATGGATATGTGTGATGTCTTTAGGTTAGTTAGTTCTAAGTTCTAGAGGACTGATGACTTCAGATGTTGAGTCCCATAGTGCTCAGAGCCATTTGAACCATTTGACTAGGATTGATGTCATTCTGCAATACAGCGGATGTTCCGGCAACGAAAGCGAGAAACTGCCGTACAGACCAGATGCCTGCACAAATACGCATTCCTTAAGCCACAACACACGGCTAAGGGACATTATTGTCTCAGCGCTGCTGTACGAATTCCTACGCCAAGTGTTTGTTGCCCGTTTCTATCAGCATTGTTATTAAAACAGCACTGATCGCCTTTTCTGTTTTCTATAATAACGGAATATTTCAAACCAACGCAATTTTTCCAAATAAAAATTACTCCCTTTTTTAAAAAAATGTTTATCTAAAAACGAAAAATTTTAGCACTGCTGTTACGGCTAATTGATATTTCGGATTTTCTTACTTGGTTATTAGAATAAAGAACCAAAAAAACTTGCTTTAACCGAGACCAAATAAATATCGAAAAATACCGATTACTCAGAACTAGAATACCATTATGTATTTTAACCGGTCGCTCTTTCCCATCTTTATAGCCCAGTCATGCCACGCACCTGTCTATGAGGCTTTTGGTCTCTTGTTTTTCAGGGAAGAATCGCTTCCTGATGAAAGGACAAACTACCTGGCATACGAACCGTTGTAACCGCCTCCACGTCGTCATATTGCATCAGCCGCCGTTCCACGTTGCTTTTGCTGTGTCAGAACTTGCTGCGGAGACCGCGTCGCTGTCGAATGCTTGCGCGCTGGAACTTTAAACAGCCGGGGAAGTTTAAAATCCAGCGAGGCCACGTGGAGGCCACGTGGCCGGCAGGTGAACGTAGCAACGGCTGCGCGGGAGGCGGTGTGTAACGGTCGCCCGGCAGCAAGCTGCGACCCGACACCCCTCTGGGTGTTTTGGTCCCGTGGGGCGAGGGGTGAGGGGTGAGGGTGGGGATGCAGCGCCGGGCGCTGCAGCCTGGGACAAACTGCCCTGACAGCCTCTCGTTCCTGCCGTAAATCCTCGCCTGCGCGACGCCAAAACAAACTTACAGCATCTAACCATTACGTAACTAATAAGTGCCTTTGAATCGACGTAAGCAATGAGTGAAATCTTCAGTGACTACCGTAGTACAATATTGTCAAAAGATCTTCTACAAACCCCATAAGAAATTTTACGATATTCCAGGGCCTGTGTTGTTCAGAAGTACGTCGCAATGTTGCTTCGGATATGCAAACGTGTCCGAAGGTTCAAATGGCTCTGAGCACTATTGGGACTTGACTTCTTAGGTCATCAGTCCCCTAGAACTTAGAACTACTTAAACCTAACTAACCTAAGGACGTCACAGACATCCATGCCCGAGGCAGGATTCGAACCTGCGATCGTAGCGGTCGCGCGGTTCCAGACTGTAACGCCTAGAACCGCTCGGCCACACCGGCCGGCCGTGTCCGAAGGAACAGGCTCTGTGGTGACTACATCCGTTATAAAATACATGTAATGTATACGCCATAGCGAATAAGAACAACCATCAGCTGTATAATGGAATGATGGACAATGAAAATTTGTGCCATGTCCAAAGGAACATTGCTTCGTGCTTCTAAACAAAACAGTCACTTATCTGCCGACAGTGGGCGACTTTCAAATAAAATATCTCCCCTGTACGGGAATATGCATAAGGAACGTACGAGTTCAGGTTGTAGACGCATCGCTGACGACATGTGGAAGTTTGGGTCTGGCCATGGTTCCTACTGGGGCAGCCTAAGGGTAAGGCGACCGCTTGCGATAAGCAGAAAATACGGGTTCGAGTCCCGCTCCGACACAAATTTTTATTGTTTAACAAAGAAATTCGCAAATTGAAATGTTATTTTATTTTATTTTCGCTACCAGTTTCGGCAATTCAATGTGCAATCTTCAGGCCCCATATACACCTCTCAAAAATTATCGATATTTGCATACTGCGGTTTCTGATTGCCGTGAATTCTCACGTGCTTCCTTCGAAAACTTGACTGCATCTCAAGACCTCGACGGCAAGTGATCGTCACAGAGAGACAAGGATATTGTCAGGAGCGCACCAGGGAAAGGACCGCTCTTGTTTGCTATATACATAAATGATCTCACGAGTAGGGGAGCAGCAACCTGCGACTGTTTGTCGATGACGTGTGGTATACGAGAAAGTAACATCGTTGAGTGACTATAGAAGGATACGAGGTGACTTAGAATTTATATTTGATGTGATGAAAGGCAACAGGTTCTAAATGTACAAAACTGTAAGGTGATGTGAATGAGTAGGGAAAAACAAACGAGTAATGTTCGCAGGCAGTATTAGTGATGTGCTTCTGGCACAGTCACGTCGATTAAAGATAGCACGTAATGACGGTAATAGAGAAGGCGAATGGTCCTTTTCGGAATACTGCCAGTTTTAGGAAAGTGTAGCTCATCTACAGAGAAGACCCACTTTGGAGTACTGCTCGAATCTTTCGGATCCCCACCAGATAGGCTTATACGAATACATCGAAGCGGTTCAAGACAGGCGCCACGTGATTTATTACTGTTTGGTTCGACCAACACACGAGTGTCACGGAAATGCTTCGTAAATCGAATCCAGTAATGTATTTTTATATTTATTTCAGTTACGGACAGAATACAAGGTTATTCTAAAGTCACTATACATTTCAGTGATATAGTAGGTCACTATACATTTCAGTGATATAGTAACGGAATATTTGTTTCTTGCAGGTACTACGACAGAATGCTAACCAAAGAAGACCGAATCGCTGTTGTTCCTGCTCCTCTTCATGGAATGACGTATGAACAGTGCGGACAGACTTTGCTCGTCGATTCCGGAAAACAGTTCCCACCAGGCTGCTATCAAGACCCTCATCAATAAATTACAGCGTACTGGGAGTGTTGCAGATGAAGAACGTCCAAGGAGGGCGGCCATAGCGCCAAACACCATGCGATCACACGTAGCCCTTCCGCGTCTACCAGGATACTTAGTAGGGAGCTTGGTATTCCTCAAACCATTGTATGGAGAGTTCTTCGTTACAAGCTGCACAAACGTTGCGTACCATATCCAGGTCGTACATAAACTTGAAGCGAAGGACTACGCAGCCAGACAAGCTATGTGTCATGACGTGCTACAAGCTGTGGAAAATGATAATTAGATGCAAAATGTCTTGTTCAGTGATGAAGTTACATTTCATCCCTGTGGACGTGTGAAAAGACACAACTGCTGGATCTGGGCAGACGAACAACCAACTGTGCACAGCAAAAGTGAACGTGTGGTTAGGGATAACGAGGTCAACAGTGTACGGGCCCTTCTTCTTCGCGGAACAAACCGTTGCTGGAACCACATGCCTAGAGATGTTGGAACAGTTTTTGGAGCCCCAGTTGATATCTGATGGGATTAGGGATACTGTTGCTTTTCAACAGGATGGTGCACCACCCCATTTTGCCCTCGTTGTTCGGTATTATCTGAATCAAGCAATCAGATGGATTGGTCGTGCCTCTCCACGGATGTGGGCACCCCACTCT
Organism: Schistocerca serialis cubense; assembly: GCF_023864345.2. Taxonomy (NCBI): domain Eukaryota; kingdom Metazoa; phylum Arthropoda; class Insecta; order Orthoptera; family Acrididae; genus Schistocerca; species Schistocerca serialis. The sequence goes on from NC_064643.1 coordinate 605,601,457, forward strand.
CCTGATTTGACACCCTCATACTTTTTTGCATGGGAGTCTATCAAGTCTAAGGTATACCAGGTGAAGATCTGCAGTACTGAACACTTAACACAGCGGATTGGAGCCGCAGCTGCTGAGATTACACCAGATATGCTTGGGCAGGTTTTTCGGTCTACAGTGGAGCGTTGGGGTGGGGGGGGGGGGGGGGGGGGGGGCTAGACACACAAGGTGGTCACATTGAAATGTATTGAAATTATGTCCTATTGTAACATAAGTTGCAGTGCCATTACATATTGCTTAGTAAAATTTGTTTAAGTACAAAATGTATAGTGACTTTAAAATCACCCTGTATTTTAGTCACGTTATTAATTTCCATCTATGATGACAATCATCAGACCTGAGCGCAAAAAAAAAAAAAAAAAAAAATTAAGTCACGTTGAGCTAACGTTTATAAATATGGTAAAGTCAAAACAATAAGCCAAACTGGTTTCTTAGCTTTTATATAGAAATGTAAGTACAACGTACCCTGTTCTAACAGACATGTTGACTCTACGCAACGTCTTTGTAGACAAAATGTTTGTACTCAAGGATGAAGACGGTCTTCATAAATGAAATTAATACCCTGGTACAAGATATTGCGATGCATAACTGGAATAAATATAAAACTATAAATTATGTTTCTCAAACTGGTTTGTGCGCCAGAACTATCATCTGGTGATAAGTCGTTAGAGGACTTGAAAACGATGATGGAAAAATACGTATTCTGACACAACAAAAGGCAGTTGGTTGGAGTCATTACTGTAAACCGTTAACCCTAATGTTGTTTTCCCAATAAAAAGTTTCTTTTTAAAAACATTACCTCTACTTTTTGACATAACGTGTACAAGTGAAATATTACACCGAAAGATGGTTTTCGACAAGAGATGGCACATCCAGACAATAAGCAACACATTTTTTTCCCGTAATCTGGAAGCTGTGGCTACATGAATCTAGTTCTGGTGTAGGAAGACTGCAGACACAGATCCATCGGAAGAAATCTAAGGATGTGCGCCGGCGAGTGAAGTCGCTTACGAAAACTTCGTTACATGAACTCTTCAGCATTTTTCGCCAGTTTGGGACCCTTACTGGGTTATATTGAAGAGAGAGTTGGAAATACGAAGTTAGTTCAAAAATTCCGTAACATTTGTACTTTCGCGCCAGTGGTGTATTGGAGAGAAATGCAGTTGGCATTCCTGCACATGCCTGTGTTTAATGTGTAACTGCCGGAAGTTTCATTGCTGTGTGTCTGTTAGTTACTGTTCAGTGCTGTATTGTGCAGAACGTTGTATAGCACAGTTCTGCATTAAATTTTGCCTGAAACTCCAGAAGATCTTTACAGAGACACCCAAAATGTTGCAGGAAGACTACGGTGATGAGTGCTTAGGCCGTACTCGGTGTTACGAATGGTTCACACACTTTAAAAAATGGCCGGACGGAAGCTAAAGATGATTCTCGTTCAGGCCGCCCTTCGACTTCTACTGACAATGAGACACTCAAGTCAGGGACGTTAACGAAATTGTGCGTGCCAATCGAAAACTGACTGTCCGTGAGATAGCAGATGAAGGTAACATTTCATGAATGTAAAATTTCATCTGGATCATTTCATTAAATCCTGACACAGAATCTTAGAATGCATCGTGTTGCTGCCAGGTGCGTCCCACGGCTCACCGGTCGAGACCAGAAAGACCGCCTCGCAATCTGTGAAGAACTTTTGGGTCGCGCAAATGAAAACGAGATGTTTCTTAACAGAATCATAACTGCTGATGAGACGTGGGTTTTCGGTTATGATGTTGAGACCAAGGTTCAGTTTTCTCCAAGACCAAAAAGAGCTCGTCAGGTGAGGTCAACTGTCAAAGCCATGCTGATAGTTTTCTTTGACTCTGAAGGATTAGTTCATCATGACTTCATGCCACAGGGACCCAACTGTTAATCGATGGTACTATCGGAACGTGTTGTGACGCCTGCTAGAAAATGTGAGAAGGAAACGGCATGAAATGGGGCGGGACAATTCTCGGCTATTGCGTCACGTAACGCACATGCACATTCATCCCTGTTGGTGCGTTACTTGCACAAAAAACGAAATCAGTGTGCTTCACGTTGGTGGTGCGTTACTTGCAAAAAAAATGGTTCAAATAGCTCTGATCACTATTGGACTTAACATCTGAGGTCATCAGTCCCCTAGAACTTAAAACTACTTAAACCTTAAACCTAACTAACCTAAGGACATCACACACATCCATGCCCGAGGCAGTATTCGAACCTGCAACCGTAGCGGTCGCGCGGTTCCGCACTGAAGCGCCTAGAACCGCTCGGCCAACCCGGTCGGCGTTATTTGCACAAAAAACGAAATCATTGTACTGCCTCATCCTCCTTGCTCTCCATATCTGGCCCCTGAGGACTTTTTTTTTATTTCCAAAGTTGAAAATGCCGTTGAAAGGGCGAAGATTTGCAACGATAGACAAGATAAAGGAAAATTCGCAGACGGCGCTACGCGAGACCCAGCAAGAAGCGCACCGAGACTGTTGCCTGGAGTGCAAACGTTGTTTGGAGCGGTGTATCAATTGTGGAGGAGAGTATTTCGAAGGAGACCATTAACGATAAGTAAAAGGTAAGCGTAGAAAAATTTTGTGGGCAAAGTACCGGAATTTTTTGAACAGACCTCGTATCGAAAGAAGAGCTGCAGGTTATGTCAGTCAGTTATGTTCAGTCAGCGTGAGGAAGACGTTGCAAGAAAGACGATGTATATCGCTGAGAGCCGTACTCACAAAATTTCCCACTTTCTGCAGTGATTCAAAAAACATACAACTGCTGCTTCCAACATACGTCCTGCATAATGTCTACAACTCAGAAATTAGATAAATTCGTACGCAAAAAGACGTGTCGTTCTGCCTGTGGGCGGCATGGAAAAGGAAGGAGGAGAAGTAAGTGGTACACTGTCTCTGTCCCGCCATTTTTTTTCAGCCATCAGTCTTTTGACTAGTTTTATGTGGCCCGCCACAAATTCCTCTCCTGTGCCAACCTTTTCATCTCAGAGTAGCACTTGCAACCTACGTCCTCAATTATCTTGGGGATGAATCCCAATGTCTGTCTTCTTCTTCTGTTTTTACCCTCTACAGCCCCCTCTAGTACCATGGAAGTCATTCCCTGATGTCATAACAGATGTCCTATCTCCCTGTCCCTTCTTATTGACAGTGTCTTACATACATTCGTTTCTTCGCCGATTCTACAGAGAACCTTCTCATTCCTTACTTTATCACTCCACCTAATTTTCAACATTCTTCTGTAGCACCACATCTCATAATCTTCGATTCTCTTCTTTACCGGTTTTCCCACAGTCCATGTTTCACAGCCGTACAATGCTGTGCTCCAGGCATATATTCTCACAAATTATTTCCTCACGTTAAGACTATGGCTGACACTAGTAGATTTCTCTTGGCCGGGAATACCCTTTTTGCCAATGCTAGTCTGCTTTTGATGTTGTCCTTGCTCCGTCCGTCATGGGTTATTTTTCTGTCTAGTTAGCTGAATTCCGTAACTTCATCTACGTCGTGGTCACCAATTGTGATGTTAAGATTCCCGCTATTCTCATTTTTGCTTCATCTGACTAGTTTCATCTTTCTTCGATTTACTGAGTCCATATTCTGTACTCGTTAGACTGTTCATCCTATTCAAAAGATCCTGTAATTCTTCTTCACTTTCACTCAGAGTACCAACGTCATCAGCGACCTTAACGTTGATATCCTTTCCCCTTGAATTTTAATCCCACTCTTGAACCTTTCTTTTATTTCCGTGCCTCGAGGGGCAGCCGCTAGGTCTTGGGCGCCTTGTCACGGATCGAGTGGCTGCCCCCGTCGGAGGTTCGAGTCCTCCCTCGGGCACGGGTGTGTGTGTTGTTCTTAGTGTAAGTTGGTTTAAGTTAGTTTAAGTAGTGTGTAAGCTTAGGAACCGATGACCTCAGCAGTTTGATCCCATAGGACTTACCACAAATTTCCAATTTTTTTTATTTCTGTCATTGCTTGTTCGACGTGTACATTGAACAGCAGTGACGGAAGTCTACATCCCTGTCTTACACCCTTTATAACACGTGCACTTAGTTTCGTCTTAGTTCTTGTGCGTATTGTATATTACCTGTCTCCCACTATAGTTTACACTATTTTTCTCAGTATTTCGAACATCTTGCATCATTTTACACTGTCGAACGCATTTTCCAGGCAGACAAATCGAATGAACGTGGCTTGATTTTTCTCCGTCTTACTTCCTCTATCAACCGCAACGTCGGAACTGCCTCCCTGATGCCGCTACTGTTCCTAAAGCCAAACTAATCGTCAACTACTACTGAACTTTCTTTTCCATTCTTCTTTATATTATTCTTGTCAACAGATAGGATGCATGAGCTGTTAAGCTGATTGTGCGATAATTCTCGCACCTGTCGGCTCTTGCAACCCTGCAATAGTGTTGATGATGTTTTTCTGAAAGCCTGATGGTATATCGCCAGTCTCGTACAGTCTACACGCCACGTGAACAATCCTTTCGTTGCCACTTCCCCCAATGACTTTAGAAACACCGATGGGGTATTATCTATTCTTTCAGTCTTCTTTAGTTTTCAGTCTTCCAAAGCTCCTTTAAATTCTGATTGTTACACTGGATTCCCTTTGTCTTCCCTATCGACTCCCGTTTCTTCTGTTATCACGTCATCAGGTAAGTCCTCCCCCTCATAGAGGCCCTCAGTGTACTCCTTCCATCTATCCGCTTTAACCTCTGCGTTTCAATTGGAATTCTCATCGCACTCTTAATGTTAACGTCTTTGCTTTTAATTTCACCGAAGGTTATTTTGACTTTTCCATATGTCTAGTCAGTCCTTCCGACAATCATTTCTTTTCCGATTTCTTCACATTTTTCTAGTAGCTATTTCGTCTTAGCTTTCTTGTACTTCCTATTTATTTCATTCCTAAGTGACTTGTGCTTCTGTGTTCCTACTTTCGTCGATCAGCTGAAGTATTTCTTCAGTTACCCATGGTTTCATATTAACTTCCTTGTACTTTCGTTTTTCTGTTCAACTTCTGTGATTGCCTTTCTAACCGCGCCTTGCCACGGTACGCGCGGCGCCCCTCATAGGAGGTTCGAGTGCTCCCTCGGGCCTGGGTGTGTGTGTTGCCCTTAGTGTAAGTTAGGTTAAGTAGTGTGTAAGCCTAGGGACCGATGACCTCGGCAATTTGGTCCCATAGGCACTTACCACAAAAATTGCCCTTTTTAGAGATGTCCATTCCTCCTTGACTGAGCTGGCTACTGTGCTATTCACAAGCGTAGTATCCATAGCCTCAGAAAATTTCAAGCGTATCTCTTCATTCTCCTGCCATAAACCGTACGATGTCTTAGAGAGTACAGGAGTAGACATATGTGTCGATACACGTGAGGTATCTCGAGAAACAGCGCATGTCTTTCAGAATCGCTTAGTCAGACGGACGCTTGTACCTTTGTTGCCGGCCGCGGTGGTCTAGCGGTTCTAGGCGCGCAGTCCGGAACCGCACGACTGCTACGGTCCCAGGTTCGAATCCTGCCTCGGGCATGGATGTGTGTGATGTCCTTAGGTTAGTTAGGTTTAAGTAGTTCTAAGTTCTAGGTGACTGATGACCACAGATGTTAAGTCCCATAGTGCTCAGAGCCATTTGAACCATTTGAACCTTTTTTTCCGTTCAGTTATTTTACTTTGTTAGCGAACAACGAACCGGCAGCATCGTGAGTCTAGTATACACACAGGAATTTCCTGAACTGTTTGTCGAAAGTTGGACGGAAAATGGGACGATTCGAAACTCGCAGAATGACTTGCGTGGCCGAGAGCCTGTTGACAGACAGCAGGCTATCACGCTGACCTCCAGCGATGGAGGAAAACTTGGACTTCACACACCGATCTGTGAACGCGATCGATTCTGAAAAACCGCCTCATGCTTTCCTTTTGTACAGAACTTCCTTCGGACTTTGTAATGTAAGTCTGTGAATCTATTTTTCACACTTCGGAAGAGAAAGGAAATTCTTGTTCACTGCTAGATTTCATGCACTGCTGTCGTGCCGGCCGGTGTGGCCGAGCGGTTCTAGGTGCTTCAGTCTGGAACCGGGCGACCACTACTGTCGCAGGTTCGAATCCTGCCTCGGGCATGGAGGTGTGTGATGTCCTCAGGTTAGTAAGGTTTAGGTAGTTCTAAGCCTAGGGGACTGATGACCTGAGATGTTAAGTCCGATAGTGCTCAGAGACATTTGAAGCATTTGAAAGGATTCAGAATTATCTTCGTGCTGTTGGAATGCGTGGGGGCGCTGTTAGATCAGGTGACCAGATCGGGAAGATGCAATATGGGCTGTCTGGGAAGACACAAAGAAATGTTTGCACCTTAACTGGACGACTGGGACGTAGAAAACGCTTTTGCCCATTAGAATGTAAGAAGCTTGTGGAGCCTGCAATACGCAGTACAAGCAGTTGTCGATCTTCGCTACTGAGAAACACATCTCTTCTACTGAACAAGATCTCACCCCTCTTAAGATATGCATTTTAGAGTCTGTGTTTGTTAGAGAAAGTTGGAAGTGACCACCACTCACCTTTTGGCACTTTTCGGCCCTGATCAGTAAGTTACTGAAGGCGGATCGAAGCTGGACTGTTGGAATTGCTGCAGTCTCGTCAGAAATGTTCTGCTGCAGTTCTTGAAGACAGTGAGGGTTGTTGCGATGCACCTTTGTCTTGAGGGATCCCCACACAAAGTAATCGCACACTGGCAGATCAGGTGGCCTGGGTGGCCAGCTAGGGCCGCGACCAGCCTGACCTCTGCTAACAACTGTGTCAGGCGTGAAGACTGTGTAAATGGCCTCCAAGCTTTGGCTGGTTGTATGCAGTTGCTCCATCCTGTTGGAAGTAAATGATGGTCATGGGTTATGGTTATGAGCATACATTCACGTCCGATCGTATGGAAAAAGGAAGAAGGAGAAGTAAATGGTACATTTTTCTGAGCTATCAGTTTTTTGACTAGTTTGATGTTGCCCGCCACAAATTCCTCTCCTGTGCCAACCTTTTCATCTCAGAGTAGCACTTGCAACCTACGTCCTCAACTATCTGGTGGATGTATTCCAATCTCTGTCTTCTTCTTCTGTTTTTACCCTCTACAGCTCCCTCTAGTACCATGGAAGTCATTCCCCGATGTCTTAAGAGATGTCCTATCTCCCTGTCCTTCTTATTGTCGGTGTCTTCCATACATTCGTTTCTTCGCCGATTCTACAGAGAACCGTCTCATTACTTACCTTATCAGTCCACTTAATTTTCAACATTCTTGTGGCACCACTTCTCAAAAGCTTCGATTCTCTTCTTTACTGGTTTCCCCACAGCCCATGTTTCACAGCCGTACAATGCTGTGCTCCAGACATATACAAAGTACTTCCCCACGTTAAGACTATGGTTGATACTAGTAGACTTCTCTTGGCCTGGGATACCCAATGCTAGTCTGCTTTTGAGGTCCTCCTTGCTCTGTCCGTAATGGATTATTTTGCTGTCTACTTAGCTGCATTCTGTAACTTCATCTACGTCGTGATCACCAATTGTGATGTTAAGTTTCTCGCTGTACTCATTTCTGCTTCTTCTGAGTAGTTTCATCTTTCTTCGATTTACTCTCAGTCCATATTCTGTACTCGTTAGACTGTTCATCCTATTCAAAAGATCCTGTAATTCTTCTTCACTTTCACTCAGGATACCAATGTCATCAGAGATCTTAACATTTACATCCTTTACCCTTGAATTTTAATCCCCTCTTGAACCTTTCTTTTATTTCCGTGCCTCGCGGGGTAGCCGCGCGGTCTAGGGCGCCTTCGCAGTTTGGTCCCATAGGACGTACCACAAATTTCCAAATTTTTTTATTTCTGTCATTGCTTGTTCGACGTGTACATTGAACAGCAGTGACGAAAGTCTATATCCCTGTCTTACACCCTTTTTAACACATGCATTTAGTTTCGTCTTAGTTCTTGTGCGTATTGTATATTATCTGTCTCTCCCTATAGCTTACACGATTTTTCTCAGTATTTCGAACATCTTGCACCATTTTACACTGTCGAACGCTTTTTCCAGGCAGACAAATCGAATGAACGTGGCTTGATTTTTCTCCATCTTACTTCTTCTATAAACCGCAACGTCGGAACTGCCTCTCAGATGCCTTTACCGTTCCTAAAACCAAACTAATCGTCAACTAACACATCCTCAACCTTCTTTTCCATTCTTCTTTACGTTATTCTTGTCCACAAATAGGATGTATGAGCTGTTAAGCTGATTGTGCGATAATTCTCGCACCTGTCAGCTCTTGCAACCCCGCAATAGTGTGGATGATGTTTTTCCGAAAGCCTCATGGTATCTCGCCAGTCTCACACAGTCTACACGCCAACGTGAATAATCGTTTCGTTGCCACTTCCACCAATGATTTTTGAAACACGGATGGGATATTGTCTATCCTTTCAGCCTTCTTTAGTTTTCAGTCTTCCAAAGCTCCTTTAAATTCTGATTGTTACACTGGATTCCCTTTGTCTTCCCTATCGACTCCCGTTTCTTCTGTTATCACGTCATCAGGTAAGTCCTCCCCCTCATAGAGGCCCTCAGGGTACTCCTTCCATCTATCCGCTTTAACCTCTGCGTTTCAAATGGAATTCTCATCGCACTCTTAATGTTAACGTCCTTGCTTTTAATTTCACCGAAGGTTATTTTGACTTTTCCATATGTCTAGTCAGTCCTTCCGACAATCATTTCTTTTCCGATTTCTTCACATTTTTCTAGTAGCTACGAGGGTCGGTCAAAAAGTAATGCCTCCCATTTTTTTCTACTTAAAGAAATTAAGTTAAGTGAAAAATTTGAATTTGGCGCCATTCCTCAAACCTTCTTCTGCAATCCACTGCAGTAGTAACTTTCTGTGTCAACAGGTGGCAGCACAGCAGAAGTTTGTAAGATGGCCGACATCGATGTTCGTTTGAGACAGCGTTGTGTGATTGAATTCTTGAATGCAGAAGGTGAAACGCCCATACGCATTCATGAAAGACTGAAGAAGGTGTATGGTGTTGTGACAGTGGATGTCAGCACTGTTAGACGATGGGTTCGTCGTTGTAAGGAAGCTGAAGGGCAAACACCGTTGACTGACGAAAAGCGGAGCGGCAGGCCGGTGAGTGCAGTGACTCCACACAACATTCAGCAACTTGATGACATCATTCGTGGTGACCGTCGGGTGACTGCAGATGAAGTGTGTCGCATTATTTCTCTTAGTAAAGGCAGTGTGATCACGATTATTAAACAATTGGGGTACTCAAAAGTTTGTGCACGGTGGGTTCCAAGAATGTTAACCGATCAGAATAAAGAAGCAAGGAAAACAATAGCCTCCCAACACTTGCAGCGCTTCCGTTTGGAGGGAGATGAGTTTCTGAAAAAAATTGTGACCGGGGACGAAACATGGGTGCATTTTTTTGAACCCGAATCAAAGTGGCAGTCAATGGAGTGGCGTCACACAAGCTCGCCGAGGAAGAAAAAATTCAAAACTGTGCGATCGGCAGGGAAAGTTATGGCAACAGTTTTCTGGGATACAGAGGGTGTGATTCTGGTTGATTTTTTGGTGCAGGGATGCACAATAAATTCTGTTCAATACGTCACAACCCTCAACAAACTTAAAGCACGTCTTCAGCGAGTTCGCCCAACAAAATCAATGGCAGATGTTCTTCTTTTGCATGACAATGCAAGACCACACACCAGTCGTCACACCTCTGACGAGATTGTCAAAATTGGATGGGAAGTTTTGCCTCATCCCCCATACAGCCCTGACCTGGCACCATCAGACTTCCATCTGTTCGGGCCACTAAAAGAAGCTCATCGTGGGATTCATTTTGAAGATGAGGAGGCCGTCAAAACATCCGTGCGTCAATGGCTTAGGAAGCAGAGCTGTGATTTTTACCGTGCTGGGATACATGCCCTTGTTCAAAGATGGACCAAAACTGTAGAGATGGGCGGAGATTACATTGAAAAATCACAAAATGATCCTCAATGTTGTGGTTTTCAACCTATGTAATTGCATTTAAATTTCCTGACAATTAAACGTAGAAAAAAAAATAGGAGGCATTACTTTTTGACTGACCCTCGTATTTCGTCTTAGCTTTCTTGTACTTCCTATTTATTTCATTCCTAAGTGACTTGTGCTTCTGTGTTCCTACTTTCGTCGATCAGCTGAAGTATTTCTTCAGTTACCCATGGTTTCATGTTAACTTCCTTGTACTTTCGTTTTTCTGTTCAACTTCTGTGATTGCCTTTCTAACCGCGCCTTGCCACGGTTCGCGCGGCGGCCCTCACCCCCCCCCCCCCCCCCCCCCCGCCGCATCGGAGGTTCGAGTGCTCCCTCGGGCCTGGGTGTGTGTGTTGTCCTTAGTGTAAGTTAGATTAAGCAGTATGTAACCCTAGGGACCGATGACCTCGGCAATTTGGTCCCACCATAGGAACTTATCACAAAAATTGTCCTTTTTAGAGATGCCCATTCCTCTTTGACTGAGCTGGCTACTGTGCTATTCACTATCGTAGCATCCATAGCCCCAGAAAATTTCAAGAATATCTCTTCATTCTCCTGCAATAAACCGTACGATGTCTTAGAGAGTACAGGAGTAGACATACGTGTCGATACACGTGAGGTATCTCGAGAAATAGCGCATGTCTTTCAGAATCGCTTAGGCAGGCGGACGCCTGTACCTTTGTTTCCGTTAAGTTATTTTACTTTGTTAGCGAACAATGAACGGGCAGCGTCGTAAGACTAGTATAAACAAGCGAATTTCCTGAACTGTTTGTCGAAAGATGGACGGAAAATGGGACGACTCTCGAGCTCGCAGACGACTTACGTGGCGAAGGGCGTCTTGACAGACAGCAGGCTATCACGCTGACCTCCAGCGATGGAGGAAAACTTGGACTTCACACACCGATCTGTGAACGCGATCGATTCTGAAAAACCGCCTCATGCTTTCCTTTTGTACAGAACTTCCTTCGGACTTTGTAATGTAAGTCTGTGAATTTATTGTTCACACTTCGAAAGAGAAAGAAAATTTTTGTTCACTGCTAGATTTCATGCACTGCTGTCGTGCCGGCCGGTGTGGCCGAGCGGTTCTAGGCGCTTCAGTCGGGAATCGCGCGACCGCTACGATCGCGGGTTCGAATCCTGTCTTGGGTATGGATGTGTGCGATGTTCTTAGCTTAGTTAGGTTTAAGTAGTTCTAAGTTCTAGCAATAAAAAGGGCGGAAATGGTGTTCATGTTGATCTCTATTCCGATTTTCTGTATGGTTCCCGGAACTCTCGGTAATGAGGTGATGAAAAACTTTTTTTGGCGTGTGTATTTAACAAATTTCACACGTATTTGTAAACATATTTCACCTGTATCTCTAGCGAATTTCTCCCCCAGTTTCATTTTCACGCAGCTCAGTATTTATGACGTCATTCCTTCTGAACTCTGTACTGTAAAATGATATAATTTTGCAGGTAGATCCAGTAGTAAATGTGCCTACTGTCTGCGAAATACAGGGTGTTAAAAAACGGCACGGCCAAACTTTCAGGAAACATTCCTCACACACAAAGAAAGAAAATATGTTATGTGGATATGTGTCCGGAAACGCTTAATTTCCATGTTAGAGCTCATTTTAGTTTCGTCAGTATATACTGTACTTCCTCGATTTACCGCCCGCTGGCCCAGTTGAAGGAAGGTAATACTGGATATCATGAACTGATATATGGCCAAACTTTCAGGAAACATTTCTCACACACAACGAAAGAAAATATGTTATGTGGACATGTGTCCGGAAACGCTTACTTTCCATGTTAGAGCTCATTTTATTACTTCTCTTCAAATCACATTAATCATGGAATGGAAACAAACAGCAACAGAACGTACCAGCGTGACTTCAAACACCTTGTTACAGGAAATGTTCAAAATGTCCTCCGTTAGCGATGATACATGCATCCACCCTCCGCCGCATGGAATCCCTGATGCGCTGATGCACCCCTGGAGAATGGCGTATTGTATCACAGCCGTCCACAATACGACCACGAAGAGTCTCTACATTTGGTACCGGGGTTGCGTAGACAAGAGCTTTCAAATGCCCCCATAAATGAAAGTCAAGAGGGTTGAGGTCAGGGGAGCGTGGAGGCCATGGAATCGGTCCGCCTGTACTAATCCATCGGTCACCGAATCTGTTGTTGAGAAGCGTACGAACACTTCGACTGAAATGTGCAGGAGCTCCATCGTGCATGAACCACATGTTGTGTCGTACTTGTAAAGGCACATGTTCTAGCAGCACAGGTAGAGTATCCCGTATGAAATCATGATAACGTGCTCCACTGAGCGTAGGTGGAAGAACATGGGGCCCAATCAAGACATCACCAACAATGCCTGCCCAAACGTTCACAGAAAATCTGTGTTGATGACGTGATTGCACAACTGCGTGCGGATTCTTGTCAGCCCACATATGTAGATTGTGAAAATTTACAATCTGATCACGTTGGAATGAAGCCTCATCCATAAAGAGAACATTTGCACTGAAAATGAGGATTGACACATTGCTGGATGAACCATTCGCAGAAGTGTACCCGTGGAGGCCAATCAGCTGCCTGCACACGCTGTACATGGTACGGAAACAACTGGCTCTCCCGTAGCACTCTCCATACAGTGACGTGGTCAACGTTACCTTGTACAGCAGCAACTTCTCTGACGCTGACATTAGGGTTATCGTCAACTGCACGAAGAATTGCCTCGTCCATTGCAGGTATCCTCGTCGTTCTAGGTCTTCCCCAGTCGCGAGTCATAGGCTGGAATATTCCGTGTTCCCTAAGACGCCGATCAATTGCTTCGAACGTCTTCCTGTCGGGACACCTTCGTTCTGGAAATCTGTCTCGATACAAACGTACCGCGCCACGGCTATTGTCCCGTCCTAATCCATACATCAAATGGGCATTTGCCGACACCGCATTTGTAAACATGGCACTGACTGCAAAACCACGTTCGTGATGAACACTAAGCTGTTGATGCTACGTACTGCTGTGCTTGATGCTAGTACTGCAGAGCAATGAGTCGCATGTCAACACAAGCACGGAAGTCAACATTACCTTCCTTCAATTGGGCCAACTGGCGGTGAATCGAGGAAGTACGGTACACACTGACGAAACTAAAATGAGCTCTAACATGGAAATTAAGCGTTTCCGGACACATGTCCACATAACATCTTTTCTTTATTTGTGTGTGAGGAATGTTTCCTGAAAGTTTGGCCGTACCTTTTTGTAACATGCTGTATATTGTGAACGGAGTTAGTAGTAAAGAAGTAATAAATTAAAATGTGAAACTTGATGCGACAATTTTTCACTCATCTCCGTGTTCGTGATTCCTGAAGTATGACATAACTTTGATGGTACGTACAGTGGTGTATGCGAATATTGTGTGCTAAATGTGTCGCGAATACAGTTAACAGTAAAGAAGTAATGAATTAAAACGTCATGCTTCATACGGCAATTTTACTGTATAAACAGTGTAAATTCAGTTAAGCGATAAGCTTTTTTCCTTTCATCATTTTTTGGGAATCGCCAGCGGGAAAAAGTTTTGTAAAAGTATGAAATTACGTACAAAGTTGATTACAAGTCTGTAAGACTCAAATACTGGATAACTAAAGTGTGGGTATTCTCTCACCATGGGCTACACTGCTTTTTCATGCCCACCCTCCACCCCTCTGATGGGTAGATGCTCCTTAACCGCAAAGCGACGATTTCCAGACATTAAATGGTATGTGTCTCAAGTTTGGTTAAAATCAGTCCACTGGTTTAGGAGATGTGGAACGTACATACGAATACATCCATTTTATAGTATGTATGGATGTCTTTAAGAAAACCTTTTCTTGTTGTTGCCAGTCTGCACTTTATATCTTCCCTTCTTCTCCCGCCGTGAGATATTTTGTCTTCCAAAAAGCAAGAGTCATTTCCTACTTTTAGTGCCTGATTTCCTTATTTAATTCCCTGAGTATCACCTCAAGCCTACTAGCAGATATTCACGTGTACGACTACACAACACTTTGCCCGAACGCAGAGGGGTTCCCAAAAATATTACTAAATCAGCTGAGGACTAGAATAACAATAACAATAGCAATTCGACGACAATAGAGAACAAAGGATGTAGAAACGAAGACCTCGTATCTGTGTAACAGTTGTTGTGGTCGTCACAAGAGCGCAGTGGCCCATGACGTGCATCTGAGTGCAGAACGTTTTCCCTTCCGGCAACAGCTCTGAGCATTGAACGAGTCAACAACGACGTGCTTGTCAGCCAGGAACGCTTCTCACAGACAGTGTGCTGGTTCTGCGCGCAGCAACACGAAAGTTGTGTGTGTGTGTGTGTGTGTGTGTGTGTGTGTGTGTGTTTGTGTGGCCTAGTGGGAGCAATGGATCGATGTCTGGCCGGCTGGACGAGACACAAGAGACCTGCCGTCTGTCCCAGGCCGGCCCGGCAGCGTACAAACTTTTCCGCTGCAGGCCTGCGCATTTTTCCCTGTGCCTCTCCCAGCGGACCCAGCGGACAGGGCTTCCACAGCTCTCCCTTCCCTTCTCGTCCCTTCCGCCACAGGCCCATCCAGTCGCGTCCATTTACGTCTCGCGCATTTGTAGTCCCGAAGGGAAGTTTCCGTCTATTCTTCCAGCAATGAGTATGGATATGCGCATTTGACTTCACAGTTAATGACAGGGAAAAAGTGCCTACCCAACTCTCTGGACTCTAGAAAGTAGGCAGTTCATCAGTTAGAAATCGTGTGGAGTTACTTCCATATGGTGTTGTAAGTAGGTTGTTTAGGTTTTTATGTTAGTAACGTCACGTAGAGCTCTGTATGAAAATCACTGGCTGTGCTGTGTGCAGTCTGTGGCTGGTTGGCATTGTTGGAACATTCGCTGTTGTAGTGTTGGGTAGTTGGATGTGAACGGCGCGTAGCGTTGCGCAGTTGGAGGTGAGCCGCCAGCAGTGGTGGATGTGGGGAGAGAGATGGCAGAATTTTGAGTGTGGACGTTCTGGACGTGTGTCCATCAGAAAGAGTAAATTTGTAATATTGGATATCATGAAGTGATATATATATGATGACTTTGGTAAATACATTGTTGTTCTCTATCAAAATCTTTCATTTGCTAACTATGCCTATCAGTAGTTAGTGCCTTCAGTAGTTAGACTCTTTTATTTAGATGGCAGTATTGGCGCACGCTGTATTGCAGTAGTTTGAGTAACGAAGATTTTTGTGAGGTAAGTGATTCATGAAAGGTATAGGTTATTGTTAGTCAGGGCCATTCTTTTATAAGGATTATTGAAAGTCAGATTGTGTTGCGCTAAAAATATTGTGTGTCAGTTTAGTGTTGATCAGAATAAGTAAAGACAGAAATGTCTGAGTACGTTCAGTTCTGCTCAGCTGTTTGTAAATCAAATAACGTAAGAGGTTTAACAGCACAACCATTCATAAATTTTTCTAGGGGGACGTTACAATGTGAAAGCAAAGCTGATTAGAAGAAGGGATCGGCTGGTAGGACACATTCTGAGATATCAGTTCAGTATTGGAGGAAAGTGTGGTGGGTAAAAGTCCTAGATGGGAAGACCAGTAGATGAATATGGTAAGCAGATTCAGAAGGACGTACGTTGTAGCAGTTTTTCGGAGAGGAAGAGGTTTACACAGGATAGAATAGTGTGGAGAGCTGCATCAAACCAGGCTTCTGACTGATGACCATGACAACAACAAACAATTTTTTAAGTTTACTGTGCTCGGAGGAACGTCGTATAGATCAAATCATGTGCCACAAAGGGTAGGGCTGTTGACCCCAGTATGAACCGGCTTTTCGTGGTTCTCCTAAATAACGTCAGGTGGATGAATACCAGATCAATTCCTTCAGCACAAGGCCATCGCATGTACCTCCAAAACCCTTGTTTCTCCCAAACTTTTTCAGATGTGCTAATGTTCCGGTGATATCGAACCAGGTGGCGCAGTACTCAGCACAGTGGACTCATATTGGGAGGGTGTTGTTTCAAAACACTGTCCGGCCGTGCGGAGTTACGTTTCCCTATATCACTTAAGGCAAATGGTGACGTGGTTTCTTTAAAAGGGCGAGGACCAATTCCTTCCGGAATACTCTTTCGCAGAGTTTCTGAATCTGTGATACAGCCACAGTAATTTCTTTGCTACATCAGGTAATCTTAAAGAACACCACAGAGGCTAAAGATTGAAAAAGCCTGATTCAGCCTTTGCAAAAAAAATTGTTCAAATTGCTCTGAGCACTATGGAACTTAACTTCTGAGGTTATCAGTCCCCTCGAACTGAGAACTACTGAAACCTAACTAACCTAAGGACATCACACACATCCATGCCCGAGGCAGGATTCGACCCTGCGACCGTAGCGGTCGCGCGGTTCCAGACTGTAGCACCTAGAACTGCTCGGCCACACCGGCCTCAGCCTTTGAAGAACATTGCCTGAACAATAACCACGAGTACACAATAGATGTACAAGTCCTGCACACACAAGAAAAGGGGGCCAAACTCAACCAATTAGAAATTTTACAAATTAAAAGGCAGATGTGTAGATGCCTACACCTACTATTAAACGAGCAAGCCCAATTCAATTATTCACCTCTTTTAGATGAAATCACAACCCCAGGATAGAAGCAAAACTTTGGGCCCCAGTCCCTCGTAGTTAAAAAGCTCTTGGCTGGGGCATAACTTTAGCCTGGTCATTCAAATGGTTCAAATGGCTCTGAGCACTATGCGACTTAACTTCTGAGGTCATCAGTCGCCTAGAACTTAGAACTAATTAAACCTAACTAACCTGAGGACATCACACACAGCCATGCCCGAGGCAGGATTCGAACCTGCGACCGCAGCGGTCGCTCGGCTCCAGACTGTAGCGCCTAGAACCGCACGGCCACTCCGGCCGGCAGTCTGGTCATTGTAGTGTAATTGCTGAATGTGTAATAATGTATGTAATTTGTTAAAAAATGATCATTGACGTATTGTACAATAAAGTATGGATTGATAACTTAAGAAGTTGAGATGATATCTTTGCCTTGTCATCATGATTATCTGTGAGTCATCATCTTTGGGAATCAGTAATATGCTTGAAAATTGGCTTATAACCCGAAAACTAGCTTGTGCAACAATATTAATAATAACATTGTGAAACAAGGCCAAAAACAGTGTTCGTTTATTTAATTTACAATGTTTCTCCAAGAACCCACGGTTCATTCAATTAAAATGCGAGAACAGTTTTGCTACGGTATAATTACAGCTGAAGACTAATAACGTATTGTGTGAAAGAGATGAGAGCAGAATGGAGTTTTGACAAGCAAGTGCTACTAACTGTCAGCACGAGAGAGATGCTAGTGAGCCACACACTAACGCCGCATTACTGACAGTCGGTCTGACGCGCAAGGCTAGGTTTCGGGTTATAAGCCAATTTTCAAGTATATTACTGATTCTCAAAGATGATAATTCACAGATAATCATGATGACAAGGCAAAGATATCATCTCAACTTCTTATGGTATCGATCCATACTTTAACGAACAATTACGTCAATGACCATTTTTAACAAATTACATACATTATTACACATGCAGCAATTACACTACAATGACCAGACTGAAGTGACACACACACACACACACACACACCTCAGGGAAAGTGTGTGATTCATTTCCCATCACCTCTTACAACACAGTACCTAATGTGACAAGAGCACAGCAGAACAAATTTATTTTCGTACTTCACACAGAGATTTGCACACACTACCATTTTTCCCTACGCTAGCTAGTGCTTCGTCTGTAATACCCACGTCCTCGACAGGACATTTTGTACTCTTCCTCCTTCCTTGTTTTGATGTCGGCGGGAGGTTACACTGTAGCACTGAGCCATAACAAACAAGGGTACGCAAAATAGTCCTCTCTGGCCTCCGTGAGGGAACCACTATAGCATTCCGTTAAAGAAATCCAAAGCAAATATGGAAAACGTGAATAACAAGGCTCGTCTTTCCCCTGTCACTCGAAACTGAATCGAGTATTGTAACGGTGAACTAAATGACTCCGTGTCATGATTTGTACATACACGTTGCTGTAATTTCCGCTAGCAGTAGCCGAGGAAAACACATCATCGAATAGGCTGTGACCCTTCAGTGCTGTCTGTTATTGTGGCATGAAGAGCTACGTTACTGCCATATGAAGAGCTGATGACCGTCCTTCAGAATTATTTTGTAAGAAATTATGCCTTACAAGTAACCACGTGTTTACATGGAATTTTTCAACTACCATGCCCAGACGTACCTTTAAGTCGCAACTCATGGATTAATAATGGTGAGATGAGATAATGTGAACACAGTGAGGAGCTATCTATAAGTCCTTAAAAACCAATTACGTGTGCGACTTTGTGAATGTGTTCAGTGCTGAACAACATGTGAAACGAACGAACCCGTCATGTCGTCATGCATGATCTATCTCACAGCAAACAAACAAGATGACAACATCTCAGATCACTTAACGTGGAAGTTATCCAGTACAACGTATCAAAACTTAATTGCAAACTATACAGATCAAAACTGAATTAAGTATTTACTAGTAAAATCAGGGAACTATCTTTTCGAGTGGACGACGGGGTATAGGAGGTTATGATAATTTGTACTGTATCAAGGAACTGAGGAAGGTATCACAGTTACCGTGGAAGTCTAAGATAGGAAGTCTAAGATAGGACTGCTCCCGAAATGTTTCCTGATTACCACTACAAGTAAAATTTCTTGCTGATGTGGATTAATTGTTCATCATTCGGATTGAAGGTGATCTCTGACCAGGTCAGTAAGTACTAGTGCAGTAGAAGAAATGAAAGCATAATCATTGTGTTGTGTGCTGTCCTTAGGTTAGTTAGGTTTAAGTAGTTCTAAGTTCTAGGGGACTGATGACCATAGATGTTAAGTCCCATAGTGCTCAGAGCCATTTTAGAACCATAATCATTGTATATGATTTTGGACTTACGGTACGTGCAGTGAAATGTTAGCTACTCCCCTACTGCATCAGCTGTGGAGATCTACCACTACCGAATTGTGGAAAACAAGGAACTGAAGCCAGTTTCAAAACTGAAATAGTCTACGCAACCTCCCTCTCTTTCGTTTTTGATCTCAGCTATAAATAAGGCGTTCATTTGCTATGAGACTGGCGACTTTGTAACTTGCTACAAAATTAAATGTTTTTGAGATAAACTGCGAATTACGATTAAGAAAAACTATTCTCTAGTCAGTAACGAAAAATGGTGGCGTGCTGTACATGTTACTGTGGTGAATATTTGTTGAACTCGTTGAATGAAAGAAACTGAAGAAAATCCTTGAAGGCATATTTTGGTAAATTTCTTAATATTCTATAAATGAGGTAGCATAAGAAAAGAACAAGGAAATTCCGAAGGAAAATGTTGTTTGGAGACTTAAAAAAAAAAGACGCTAAAACAGTGAGCAGCTCTTCAGGAAATGAATTAATGAAAGTCTTCTGAACTTATTTCGGCTAACAGCATGATTTTTCGTTGTTCATGCTAAGAGTCACACGATAATCACTGGCAATGAAAGTTCTTCTTAATGAGTACTACGTGTAGTTCACTGTCATTTGAAATCTCGAGGCTCATTCCGTAAATATTTTATTGTTTAATTCACTTGACCTAGTCGTATCAAGTTGAAATTTATGTCACATACTAATGACTGTGGCCCCTTGCAATAATAATGAATGTTAGCTTCTAAGTCGATGCAATCAAAGGTTCGGCCGTTTATATAACGTATTTTTACACTCGCAAACTCGCTCATCGAAAGCTATATCCTGTTGATCTACACTAGTGAAATTTGTCAGGAAGCAAGGTCTCACAGCAACGAAAAAATCTGGAAATTGTTGATTTGTAATGATATCACATTAAAAATGTCTTTTTTAGTTTGCTATCCGATGTCAAAGTCGAAATTAAAACAGTCAGTAGTTCCGCATTCGCCGGCCGCGGTGGTCTAGCGGTTCTAGGCGCTCAGTCCGGAACCGCACGACTGCTACGGTCGCAGGTTCGAATCCTGCCTCGGGCATGGATGTGTGTGATGTCCTTAGGTTAGTTAGGTTTAAGTAGTTCTAAGTTCTAGGGGACTGATGACCACAGATGTTAAGTCCCATAGTGTTCAGAGCCATTTGAACCAGTTCCGCATTCGGGCTGACTGGGCTGCGATGGTAAAAGTCGAACATCTGGCAAGAAATCACTTTATTGCTAATAAGAAGCGTTTTGGAATATCCATGATCGATTACTGTTCGTAGAGGTGGCGTTTCAAGTTGCATGTGAAACAAACATTCGCATGCTACAAGGATTGTCAACACTAGAGTGTTTCCCACAATGTGCTGACGCAGAAAATAGCGTATAAACAAACTACTAATTATGTGAGATATTCTAGGTAGCATCGGGTACATAATACTTTCCTGGTTATTTTTTGGAACCGAATAGGCGAGGAAGGCGAGAAAAGTTATTTCCTCGTTTACTGGCCGCCTATCCCGTGCAGACGCTATCGCGGTCGGTCAGAGGCTTCGCTAATTTCCCGCAGCGGCTGGGAACCTATCAGGACAGCTGGTTATCCACCATGCACAGCAGCCGGTACGATCTGGTCTGGCTGTCGTCCGATTGTGCCGGTTGGCACACGCCGGCGACCGGCAGTATTACGCAGAAGTTGCGCGTTTCCAAGCGACGGTTATCCTCCTCGGAATGGTCCCCCCCCTCCCCGTCCCTATTACCCCGCCGGCCAACGCGGCGTCCACGCGACCCCTCCTTCCCCTCTCTCCCTTCACCAACTCTTCCCGCTACCCGGCAAAGCCGAGTCACGGGATTCTCTGCAGGCAGCTTTTCCTGGAAGCCTGCGCGCCCCTCCGGCACACCGCGCATGCCGTCTGCGCAGCCGGCGTCCAGCTTATAAATGCTACCCGCCGGCCGGCGTGTACGTCACTTAGCGACTGAGAGCCGCTGAGACAACTAGTGCTTGCTTGCCAGTGGAAGAAGAGTGTGTCGCCTACACTTTCTCTTTGCACTGTCGGTTCGGTCGCCAGTGTTTTCCGAGCTTTCTTCGAGTGTTGTTGCCGCCGTTTAGTGTGGAAATAGCGAGTGCCGCCGACGTCCGTGGAACCGGCCGTCGCTGAGAAGTTTGTGCCAGTGAGAAAAGTGTTTCGTCTTCAGTCTTACAGCGCCATCGCCGGAGACAAGATGACCCTCGAGGACGTCGCCAACAAGGATTCGCCAATGGCTAACAGGTAAGCTGAAAAAGCTGCGTCTGCATTCGATTTAAAAGTTTTCTGGCGGTTGCCAGTAGGGAAGAGCTAGAGAACGCGTGTACTTGAAGTCGGGACTGCGGAGTAGTTACTAATGCGAAACATTGCGCAATACTGTGCAGTGGAACGCTGAAGGGACTTCGGTACTGTTGCTTGTACGGTTTTCTGGTGTAGTTTTCAAAGTGAGTTTGGGGACGACTTAAATTTGACCAGCAGTTCTTTTCTCGTGCGGTGATCAAAATTTGTAGTGGCATCTGGAGATAGTAAATGAAAGGGCTCCAGAATCAGTTTACTGCTGTGTACAATCGATATTGTATCATAAACGTAAGGTAGTGTTTTACTACGGTGGGTGAAATTTGTGGAGATGCTGGTCATTTACAGTGGTGCATGGTTTTAAGCTGACTGTGTGAAAATAGTTTTGATGTTGCTGTGTAACAGATCTTCCTATTGTCAGTGATTCTGCTGTTACTTGCCGAAGCTAGTTACTCTTTTGTTTTGTAACACGGGATGTACTTGTAATCGCCGTTAGTTGACGGGATCGTTTGCGAGCAGCTAGTGTCCTGAGCAGTGTAGTTTGTGTGCGAGCGATGGAGACGTGCAGCGGCTCACCGGCGTGCGTTCTGTGTTGCCCTTGCAGAAAGAAGCTGTGCCAGACGGTTCGCTGCATGCTGCGGCGCGCGCAGGCCGAGAAGCGGCTCGCGTGCGGCCTGCTGCCCGCCATCAAGCTGCTGGAGTCCGACCCGGGCAGCGTGCTGTTCTGCGTGCTGCCGCAGACGGCGCAGGGCGACTCGGCCATGCACCACATCCACACGGTGCTGCTGCAGGCCTTCTGCTACGAGAACGACATCAACATCATCGAGGTGGACAGCGCCGAGCGCGTCAGCTCCATGGTGGCGCCGGCGGGTAAGAAGCCGCGACCCAACCTGGACACGCGGTGCGTGCTCGTGTTGCAGCCGCAGGAGTCGCCGCCACAGCAACGCCTGAGCGACGCCGAGGAGGAGCTGGTTCGCTGGTGCGACGCGCAGCCGCAGCCCGCGGTCATCAAGCTGCCCGCGCTGTGAGGGGCCGGCCGCAGTCTTCTCTAGCAATCAGAGGTGAGTCTCCGCTCCTTCTAGCAGGGCATACCAGAGCCACAGAGAAAGGGCCCTAATTCTGTTAATATTTCGTGCGCGTACCTTTCCTAGAAGACTCACTCGAAAAATTTTTCCTCCTATCGAAGCACAGTGTCTCGGGAGGAATGGCCAATATTCAGGGGTATGAAAAGAACGATCTTTCGAAAAAAAAAAAAAAAAAAAAAAAAAAAAAAAAAAAAGCTGGTAAACAAGGGCTCTAAGATACACATCTTAAAGAGGTATGAGCACTTTCTATCACTGCTCCTGTAAAACACATCTCTTCTACTGAACAAGTGCTCGTAGCACTTAAGGTATTTACTAGACTTTTTTGCTTCGAATGGTCATTCCTGCCATATACCTGAATACAGACAACCAGTATCCTAGCGAAAGACCGCCAAGGTAAAGTTACAGTTTTCGTCTCCGAGTGGAACAGGAAACTGGGGGAAGGCTGTCGTACACAAAGTACCCTCCGCCACATACCATGAGGTCGTGAACGGAGTACAAATCTAGCTCGTGGTAATGTGTAAATTCCATGTAGCCTGTCTTACAGAGTGTTTGTATTCTTAAAATTAACCCTCGGAATAGATTTCGAAACACAGCTGCATTGCCAAGGCTTCAGCTAACTACTGACATAATTTTCATTGCGATGTTTACGCGAGACAGCTCAGTGGGAGGAATGCGTAAAATTGTCGTTGTCACCTGTAGTGCGTAAATTCACCGTTTATCAGTACAAGAAATGTATGGTCTGACGCCACAAGCGAAAAAAGTGTACATCATTGATAAGTTAAACATGAAACTAGATATTTCGTTTGTGTTGTAACGCCATTTCCAGTTCTTCCTTTGAAGTGCCGTTTAAGAGCAATAAACTTACCACATTAGTGTGTTTGAAAACTCACATAAAACTGTGCCAAATAAACGAAAAAACACACGCTGCTTTGACAACAGAATAACGCAAATTATCATTCTGTTATCTCACTAATCCATGTTACTAAGAAAGTCGTCACTGCTACGATAAAAGAATGTTCATATAAGCTCATATCAGATCATAAGTATCTGAGTTTGACAGCTTGATAGTCGAAAGAAAAGATTACAAAATAATCTTGCACAGTGAAGACATAAGATGCCTTTAGCTCAGAATAAGTAACGGGGCCCTTTCTTTGTGGCTTATATCGCTCTGGTGTGCCAGCATGGTCCACACTTCTCATAAACATTTTGCAAACACACATTCCACACTTTGCACTTCTAATAGGAAGACCTGTGATTTTTAATAATTTTTTTGGCAGAATAAACATTGTAAATACTTCTCAGTATTGTGCAATCGTGGTAGAGGATGTCAAGCAGAAACATGTGTAGATTCACGCAGTTATATAAGTTATCACTCTTTAGTCCTCTGGCAGTCAGCTGTGTGCTCGGCACCGGCTGTTGTGTAAGCTTCTCTTGCGCGTGTCCCGCGCCGTTGCAACACGCTCAGCACATGATCTGATTTTCTTTTATGGCAGTCGCGAGTCCTTGGCGTGACAGCACACATTCAGAGAGAAGCAAGCGCGCAAACACACACACACACACACACACTTTTTACTGTTTCAGATGGTTCGTTTAAGGCATGTAACTTATGTGTCCTTTTTTCTTTTGTTGCAGAAAAACTTGAAAGCCCTGGAAGGCAAAAAAATTATCTCTCTCTCTGCGGGAGCCTTTGGGCATCGTCGCACTGGTGTCCAATCCCTGGGGTCTCATCGGACGGGGACATGGTCACTCTCCCGTGTCATCCTTGGGGCATCCTTTCCTCGCACGCCCACGTGATCCGGATTGGCGGGTACGCAGTAATGCCGCAAGCATCCAACCTGCATCGAGAAACACAGTCTCCATCTACGCCGCATTCATCTTTCGCCGTGAGTTCCGTGAGCAACATCATTGCCTGGTCCAGCACCTGCAACGTCATCAAAATCATCACCAAAGAACACTGTAATGTGATTGTACCATGCTGTCTGGAAGCCGCTGGACAAGTTACATAAATTCTGGAACTGCTGAAAGCCGAGGTTCCAGCTGAGAAGTCAACCGTGTCCATATTCCAACTTCACAACGCTTGGAGAAACTACCACTGCTGTCCAAAGTTTGTGGAATGTGATGTTCCAGACAGCCTGAACGCAACCGCATTGCCATGTCTGGATTCGTGACAGGCACATGGAGGAGACTGCTGTTCCGAAATTCACACGCTGGATCTGCCACCGCTGACGATTTCTGCGCTACCCGCCAGTGATCACACGTGATCTGGCTTGGCGGCTGCTGCGTTTGAAACGAGAGGGCCAAGCTTCATCAGGTGGAAGGATCACAGACGATCCTCTGCTAGAATCCCATCCTTAAGTGGTCCACGCATGTAGGACATTTTGGCTGCGGTCATCCTGGGTCACCGGATCTCAACCGCAACAATCGCATTGAGTGGTTGTTGGCCGAGGTGCCGCAGGCGCTTGTGAATCCCTCACTCGCTGCAAAAGTGTTTTTTTTATTCTGTGACATTGAACTCGTCACCAGCCGAGCACATGGGGACAGAAGGCTTTGTAAACGATGAACTGAAAAAGGGTGATATACGTTTTTCTATGAGATCATTGTTGAGTACTTAGAGATGTGATATTGTTTTGGTTTATTGTTGTTGATCGTATAAAAGGAATGCATGAAGTATGTAAAAGGAAAGAAAAAAAATGTTGTGGTTGAAAATAAGCATTTGTTGTATTCTGCTTTGCAGAATAAATAAATAAGATTTTTTGAAACAAAGATATTCACTTCAACCTCTATTCCTTGCCATTCTCCTGCAACTCCAAAAGATTCATATTATGCAGAAAAGCTATAAATTGAGTGATTCTGATTCTGTGCAAAAGTCTTTATACAATATAAAGATGGTCAGAAATACACAAAGAGGATCCTTTGCTGTCTTTACTTGCCTCACAGATAGTAAATGAGTCAACTATTTGCTTTCATTGAAACTACTTAAATTCTCACTTGAAAGATAGTTTTTGAGTACAGTAATGGAACCTTAATATCAAAGCATGCAAAACGAGAAAATACAAAAAATAAGAGAGTAATGCTATGAATGTTTCATTATGTGTGATTATCTTTCTAATGACTATGCGATTCCTTAGTAAGTTTTTTCAAAATATAAGGTGCTTGAAAGGCCACACTCTGCAGTACCTTTATAAATTGTGCCTTTAAAGTTGAAAAACTGCGTCTTTTTGCGAGATTCTATATAATAAATGTTTAAACCCCGACGTGTTTCCTTTTGTTTACATATTTTGTCAGCTTGTGTGCTGAATTATAAAACTTCATTGATTTCGTACGAAAAAATAATTTACTATTGCTCGTAGGAAGTGCAGTTTACTAACCGTAAAGGCACATGCTAGCTTCTCTTTTTCGTAATAGAATTGTTGCCTCTCTCCCTGAGCTATTCTCGTATATAAGCATCTAGATCATTGTTTGAGAGTTTCTAAATCTGTCATACAGCTATAGTAATTTCTTTGCTACAACAGGGAATTTGTTTATGGTTAGGAATACTCATACTTACAACAAGTTAATTACTAAGCGAGGCTTCCTTTAGGCTAATAGTAAGGACACATTTTCCGACTTTTAACCTTAAATATATCACATCTTTCTTCGATTTGAAGAGTATTAGGTATTATCACATAGAACAGCTATGTTACGGTATAATTACAGGTAAAGTCTCACAATGTACTGTGTGAAAGAGTTGAAATCAGATCAGAATGAAGTTTGACAAACAAGTGGTGCAAACTTTTGGCCTGGGAGAGAGAGAGATAGCCTGGTGGACCACACACTGATGCCACACTACTGAAAGCTGGTTTGGGACACAGGGCAGAGTGGGAAAGTATGTGAGTGATTCCGCATCACCACTTACTACGAAGTACCTAATGTAACTAGAGAACAGTAGAACAAAATTATCATTTTTTTGTTGTTGTCTCTTATCCCCCGCCCCACAAGGATAGAAGGTGATGACAGTCATTTAACCAAATGGGTTTGAAATACTAAAATAGAACCGATATAATCAAACTGGTGAGACATTTAACATGTTTTTTTAAAATAATTAAAAATTAATTTCCTGGATGGTATGAAAAATTAATTGATCATTTTTTAAAAACACGCGCTAGAGGTGTGGTGTTGTGAAAAGAACAACCAGCCACACAAAACAATGGTTGTTAACTCCGGGATGCATTATTGGAAGGGAAAAAACGCCTGGGATATGAGAGAGAGAGAGAGAGCACGTGCTGTGCTATCCAGTTGCAGCCAGACGTGGCCGCCACATCAGCGGTGCTTGCTGGCTCACGCAACAAGTAATGGTGGTGCAAATACTGCGCACGCTGGAAGCGAAGCAGTGGAACTGCACGGTTCCAAACGACAGCAACACATTACATCAAAGGTCGACGGCCGTTAATACAGTCAGATTAGTACGGAAAGGCATGTGGCTTGGCTGCGTGGAATACAGGGTTTTCAAAATGACGTTCGACTTCGGAAGACCATAATTAGTTAGTTAATACTCCATGGTCCATTTGCACGATAGTTCGTAATGACGTGGAACGAGTCATTTTACAAACGCATCACAACTTAATTTTTAAATATTGCCACGTGAAGAACTTTTAAACTTTTTTAATATCAACAGATGTGCGTATTTGCTACCCACTGCCTTTTACACACTATAGTAATACAGATTCTTCTAAAGAATCGAAGGAATTGTCAGGGCCAAACTTTTTTAGTTCTTTTTTTATGTTACCTGTCATACATTTCATATCCCCAGACAAGTTTTCAAAAATTTTTGTTACAGTGTTGTGCACCCTCTTTTGTGCTAAAGGCATCATTAATGTGGAGTAATGAATGTCATTTTTTCTTCTGGTATCGTAATCACGTGCATCATTGTTCCTTTTGAACTACAGTGGATTATTTACAATAAACTTCATGAGGGAATAAATATACTGTGAAGCAGTAGCTAGAATGCCAAACTGTTTAAAGAGATGTCTACAAGATTATCGTGGATCTGCCCACATATTAATCTTACAGCATGTTCTTGAACAATGAACACTTTCTTTCTTAATGATGAGTTACTCCAGAAAATTATTCCATACGACATTATTGAAGTAAAATATGCAAAATATGGCAACGTACTTATTTGTCACTCCTCAAGATTTGCAATGATTCTAAGTGCAAATTTGGCTGAGCTAAGTTGCTTTAGGAGCTACAAAATTTGCTTTTTCCTGTTTAAATTCTCGTCAATATGAATACCAAAGAATTTTGAGGTTTCTGCCCTGTTTATTGTTTCCTCGCCGTGTGTTGGACCGTCATTGGCGTAGCACTCTTAGATGGGAAGAACTAGGTATGTTAAAACTTTCTGGCAGATTAAAACTGTGTGCCCGACCGAGACTCGAACTCGGGACCTTTGCCTTTCGCGGGCGAGTCTCGGTCGGGCACACAGTTTTAATCTGCCAGGAAGTTTCATATCAGCGCACAGTCCGCTGCAGAGTGAAAATCTCATTCTAACTAGGTATGTTGTGTCTTTTTAAAATTGAGGGTGACACCATTCGCAAAAATACCATTCAATGATGCTTTTAAGAATATTGCTTACCATTTCTTCTGTTTCCGTACGTACGCTCGGACTGAATACAATGCTAGTGTCATAACACCTCTTCTTCTTGATGATTTGGTTTGATTTGTACTTGGCCTCGGCTAAGTAGAGTGTTGAGATCGTTATCAAGTTACGAAGACGACGTTACACAAAATAACAGTGCTGAACCGAAATGTCGACGTGCGTGAGATATTTACTTCACCAAGAATCGTAATTAATCGTTCGTAATCGATGTTTAACTGATTAATGATGATATTTTAATGATAAAACCAATACAGTCACATCCACAACAAATTTCCTACATGCTCGTCGTAATTTCAAGTATCTAAGAAATCGTAACAGTGGGCTTGTTATTTGAGTTAAAGATTCTACCCAAGCGCCGAGCGCTACAGTCAAATACTATCGCTGCGCGTAATTATTACTCGGGAGTTTCATGTCAATAATTTGAGCGAATTTTAAATCAGAAATGCACGACTTGGCACGAGAGGGTGTTTTATTGCACAATATCAGTCACTTCCTAACCGAGCCTTGAGAAGAAAACTTTCCCAGGTGTTGGGGGGATTTAAATTACATGCTTCGGACCTATCACTGAAGCTCCATAAACCACTGGCTATTATGAATGAAAATTGTCTATCAGTATTCGTTGCCAAAATGACTGTCTAAGTAATGTTTAGTTCAATTATCTAGTTAAAGTTCACTTTATTCTAGTAGGTAAAAGTCCTCCGTTCGAATTCTAATGCCGTGATATTTGAAGTCAGAAGGTCGTATTATTGCGTCATAATAGATCGCAATTATTCAATCTCAAAAACAATCTAAGCGCGCCTACATGTACGAGCAGTCAAATATATGACCTGCTTCGGCTAATTCTCGTAACGTAGGACAATGCATTGAATTACACTTAGTCATTTCTCACGATTCCCAAAGAGTACTCACACGGAGTATTCTTTGGGGTCGTTGGTTCTACTTTGCGAATGTTAATTTATGCTAATTTTGGGATTTATTATGATTTTGATTTTAATTTTACTGAAATTTAATCTTTCTTTCGTAGATTGCTAAATTGTCAAGTCTTAGATTCCTCATTTAATTACATGTTATTGTCCTAATAATAGCGATAAAAGGAACTTCGTTCGCTTATTCACTTTTCTGGGATTTTGGGACTTGGGGGGAAATCTTTGGGGTATTGAGAGCTAATTTTGGTTTTTATTTCTCGTCCGAGGAAGTGGCATTACAGTGTCATCTGCAAAAACAACTTATTCTGAGTGTTGTATAACATGGAAGATGGTTTGTACATATAATGAACAATAGTGGACCAAAGATTGAGCCTTGGGGAGCCCCATTGGTGATTTCTCCCCAGTCAGATTATTGTCCCCGGACTTGCATACGAATGAAGATAGGAACTTGGAGTGAACTTTGACTTACACTTAGGACTACAGAGTCTATTTGGTTTTACAAGCGAACACATTTACATGCTTGCACACATAACCGCGAGATACTTATTACAGTTACAACAAAGCATGCCAGACACAAGGAACACGACGTGCAGATTTCTGTGGAGTTGGTGCAAAACTCAGTTGAATGTGCGCTATGCCTTGAATGAGTATACGGTGGAGACCAATGGACTGTCCCTTACCTAAATAGGCAGTGTCTTCAGATTGCTTGCGCTGTCGAGGAAGGCTTTGAGCTGTGTGTGTGTGTGGGGGGGGGGGGGGGGTGGAAGATGTACCCTCAATGAAAATCACGCATCAGTGGGCTACACTTGCTGTAAGAGAGAGAAAGCGGAAAAGCGGAGCACTTTCAGCAGCTGTGTTCCCGCCGTCTCGAACAGACGCTCGCTGGATAATGAACGAGCTAGCTGCATTAAGGAGATTCCTTCCGGCAACATCATGAACCGGTGTCTTACAAGTGATGTCCCCCCCCCCTCCCCCCCAGTTTCTATCTTCATTCATGTCGAAGTGGCAGTGTTACGTGATGCATCCTGTACTAGTACCCTCGACATGTAGCCCTGCCTGCACCCTCTCACACCCCACAGGACGGGCCGGGTCCCAAATGTGGGGATCGCCTGACAGGTGCTCACGAACATGGGCTGGACAAAACTATGAAAAACATCGGGAATGCAGATGATAGCCAAGCCAAGTCTGCAGGTTGCGGTGTTGTATTCGACCGCGAACGCTTCCTGTGCGCTGTCCTCAATACATTGCAAATGTCAGGCGTGTGGCCAGAACTATGCTCTGTGTAGTTGTGAGTCTGCCATGTCAGACCTAAGCGAATTCGAGCGTGGGCTAATTGTTGGTACTCGCACTGTGGATGCTTCCGTAACGGAGGGAGCAGAAGTGTTTGGCCTTCCATGGGGCGCCAAATGTAAAATTTATACAACTTACAGGGGAAAGTGGGAAAACATCATCTGCTAAGGGACAATGCGGACGAAAGTGTATGTTGAGTGATCATGAAGGAAGGTCATTGAAGAGGATTGTTACGAACAATAAGAGGACGACAGCTGAAAATGTGAATATTGCATTCGCGAACACTGTCAGTAGCGGAATAACACGAAGGCAGCTTAATAAGTATGGAACTACAGGGAGGGATGGAATTCCACAACCACTCACCAGTGATGCAAACGCCTGTAACAGGAAAACGTGCCGCAAAGCCATAAAACCTAGCCAATGGCGCAATCGAAGAAAGTCATTTGGTTAGAGGTGACTTGTTTCACTGTGTCCCCAACTTCTGACAGAGTGAAACATGGTGGAGGTTCAGTGATGATTTGGCCAGCCATATCGTGATACTGTGTGTGCTCCATGGTTACTCAGCATTACTACCAAGGGTTTATGACCATTTTAGGTGACCAAGTCCATCTCCAGATACAATATTTGTTCTCCGATGGTGAGGCTGTGTTCGAAGACAACAGGGCCCCTATCCGCACAGCTCTCATCGTCCATGAATGGTTTTGTGAGCACCAGCATCAACTGTCTCATCTCCCCTGACAACCAAATCTCCAGATCCCTGTATTATTGAGCCTCTGTGGTCTGTTTTCGATATAAAGGTGGATGATCACTATCCACCTCCATCGTTGTCACATGAGGCTGCCCCTATTTTGCAAGAATGACGGTATGATATGCCCTTGATTCCATACAGGACCTGTATTTATCCATTCAGGGGCGACTGGAAGCTGTTTTGAATGCCAAAGGGTTTCCTACACTCTTTGTACATGTGTTGTGTTTTTGGTCCAACCCCTGTAACAGTCACACACATTCTACTCTGCTTACCACAGTCACAAGTTTTTTACTCTGTGCTACAGTGTTCTCCATAACTTAAGCAGAGGAGACAGGTATTTCTAAAGATATTCAAAGTCTTCTTAAAGTAAAGTTCTTTTAGGCCGCACATGGCGACCCTTGTCTGGGAAAATCTTCCAAGTTTGAAATGTTTAACTGATATGAGACCTGTCGTTACTATCGAGAACTGTAAACAGTAAAAATAGTGGAAAAGTACAGGACGTTAAAAAGTGACCATAGAACTGTCTGAGAATTGTTATAAATAGGATTTGAGCTGCGTTTAAACTAGCAGAGGTTGAAAATACCGCTTCAGTTGTAAGGTTCTTATTATTTAAAACACGACCGCTTTCGGGTTGCTAGATGCCCATCGTTCCTGTCTTGTTTGTTTTCAGTATGTCGGCTGATGATGGACATGTAAGGGCGCGAAACCGGTCGTGTTTTGAAAGGTCTCTGTTGGATTCCTTTCATGTTTAATTTCTTAAATCTGTTGTCATTTATGGAGTAAATTCCTCTTCTAAATTTACTGTGGCGTTTCTGACTATCTGGGAGGAGACTGAGTAGTGGAACGTGTTACGTTTACACGTAAACAAGAACGATCTGTCACACTACTACACTTTAAAGCACAGTTTATATGTAATTCTTATATGTAATTCATGTCACACAGTTTCATACGGAACCTACATCCGCTTTCTTTTATATACTGTATGTGATAAGATACTGTCATCCCCCTTCCCTTCTGTGTGAGAGGATGAATGATCAAATGTGTTTGTAGTTGCATGCTTGAGGGTAGCAGACAAGGCTGTGTGCTAGAGAACAGTAGGACCAACGTCGGAACAGGTAGCTACGCTTTCTTAAAGCAGAGAGGTTTCTATCCTTAGTATGGTTCTGTCCGTCCGTTGTCATGTTGGTATAGGAAGCTGCCCCTCTGGCCCCTTCCGTTTGTCTTTGTGAGCCACCCTCAGGAAACACGCTCGGCAGTAGGGAGTTGCAGTCTGGCGGTGGCGAGCGTCTGAAGTGGTAAGATCTCCGGCTAAGCGCGTGTCTGCTAAGTCCATAGGACAATGGATTTGTTAAGTTCAGCCTAACTG
Organism: Schistocerca serialis cubense; assembly: GCF_023864345.2. Lineage (NCBI taxonomy): Eukaryota > Metazoa > Arthropoda > Insecta > Orthoptera > Acrididae > Schistocerca > Schistocerca serialis. The sequence goes on from NC_064643.1 coordinate 605,633,896, forward strand.
AAAATTTAATCATCTTTATTTCGGTTTTAACTCTAAAATATCTAAGGTTATCTTAAATTGCAGCGTAGTGTAATTCTCGTGTGAAGTTCATATTATTTTCCGGTTGTTGCTTTGTTACTACTTTGTGAGTAAAGTGGAACCACGTGTTGATCAGTAACTCTAACTAAGTTCATCAATCTTAAATGCGAATGCTTGTGTGATTATAACGTCTCGTCTTGACTATATTTTCAATATAGCAACTTTTCTTTATGTTCAGCCCACGTGGGGTGTACTTTGCGAGACCACTACCACGTGCTTATATAACTGTTTGACCCATCAGGTTAATAGTAAGACGTTAGTAACCAGTTCAAGGTTTTGCTTTTGTCAATTGCTTTTCGATCTAATGTATTTTAATTATCAAAATTATTGTGGAGTTGTACGCTTTGTGTAAAACAAGTTGACCACGTGGAGCATGTGGTGTAATCATCAAAGTAGCCCTCAGCTATTCTTTTTGCGAAGACTTCACAAAGAGTTAATATGAATTTAGTATACCAGTGTGTGGTAATTACATGACGGACAGGATTGTGGTATGAACGTAATTTCTTTGGGTAAAAACTGAATCTGTTGGTTGTGGTTAATTTCTTCTTGCTTATGTTTCAATGTTCTTCGTGAGTTATTTTATGAATGCAGTGTCGTATGCAGTCTCCCAATCTTGGGTCCATATTTTATGTGTTCCGTAAGATTACAATCTCACATTTTTCAATCGTAAATAAGGCACCAGCTGAGTTATAACTCACGTATAATATGCTGAGATTTCAATGAACAATCTTAAAATAAATTTCCAAATATAAACTGATTTCTTTCTTTTTATTTAAATTCTCTTTTTATATATATATATTACCGGTTTTGTATGACTATTAAAAGATTATCATTAATGTTAGTCTGCTTGGTAAACCTAGACTAAATATCTGATGAAACAGTTGCCCAGTAATCCACGGTTAACGTCCCCAGACAGATCACGGCTTTTAACCCACTTTCATTGTCAATTAGCACCGATATCAGCATACCAAAATAAAGTTACAACATTACACAGCAGCTAGCAAAATTAAAGTTACAACATTACACATGGCGACCCTGTTCTGTGATTCCGCTAGACTCTGGAATCTCTGAAACGTTAGATTGCGAGCGTGTTATAATCTTAATTTTTTTCCTACAGCGCTCAAACAACTTCTGTGTTGTTTCCGAGCAGACTTTCAAAAGATTCACGGCGTTGTTGATCGGCGTTGCGTTGTTTGTCTTGTTTTGTTTTTTATATTTGTGTGTTTTATATGTCTGTGTGTTTTTTATTCTCGCTTGTATATTCCACTGTTTCGATCAAAGATAAAAATTTGTTTTGCGTGTGAAAAAGTGTGTACTAGGTTGGGTATCTTTCGTGTGACTGTCGTAATTTTTGGGGGACACATTTATTGTGATTAGTGTGTTGCGTACTGAGTATAAATTGCACTAATGCAAACACGTAACCAAGCTAAAAGTAAGCGGTCCACCAACATAAGCAACATGGACCAAGGGGATAATTTGATTTCCAATATTAACGCGTCGGGCGGTTCCGAAAATGCAATGGGGAATACTTCAGACGAAATGCAAAACAGCACGAACGGGCTCACAGCAGAGCCAGAAATTAATTTGCCTCCAACTAACCAAATTGATTTAGCAGAACTCATGAAAGCCTTATTGCAACAAAATAAAGAAAACACAGAGAAATCGATCCGCGAGCTAGGGGAACAAATGACGCAGAAATCAGAAAAATCGTTCCGAGAACAAAAAGAATCATCCGAAAAATCGATCCGAGAGCTAGCCGAACAAATAGACGAAAAACTAATCCAGCAGACAAATAAAGTCGACAAGTCGATGCAGAGAGTGTCCGATGATATCTCACAAAGAATAAACAATCTGGCAAGTGAGATAAAAAGTGATATTATGAAAGAATTAGGCCGTACATTTGAACAAATCGATGATCGTCTGCAAGCCTTAGAACAGAGCAAGCGGAGGGGCGATGCCGAATCTAAAGAAAGCGAAGAACGGCTACTTAGGAATTTCCAAGAGCTGAGGGAAGAATGCCAAAGGGAGCACCAGCAGGTACTCTCGAGGGTCCAAGAGGCAGAAACGCATTGTCCCACGTCCGTTAGCAACACAATAGCGGACAACAGTTTAGCGATCCACGCGTTGGAACAGCAAGTAGAACAATTGAAGCATACTGGGGCGGAGGACAAGAGACAAATTGATGATAAGATTGCGGCATTAGCGGACATTGTAGGCACGATGAAGCTGACGGAAAGCGAGAACAATACTACACCGGCAGCGGCCGCAGAGACCGAAGAAGTGCGTTCGCTTCTGAGATTTCAGAAGGGACAATTCGAAGTGAACAGGCAACACAAGGCTGTAACAGGCGAATTACAAGAACGCGTGGCGCATCTGGAAAACCGCATGGCGTGTGATTCCGAACTCGTCAATAGCATTAAAAATAGCCGTACGAACAGTGCAGTGAGGGACTCCGGCCACGAGGGAGATTTTGACGACAGGGAAGAATGTAATTTGAGGGGCAGACATGAGAATAATAGAAACATTCAAGGGCCTCGCCAGGAGGAAATGCGGGGATTTGATTTCAAACATTTCCTTACGGTGAGAAAGTTTGAGATATTCCGAAATTCGCAAAAAGGAATACATCCACGAGCATGGCTCGAGCAATTTGAGTTCTGTCTTCCTCCCGACTGGTTAAGTTCACATAAGGTAGAATATATGTGTGGCTATTTGGAAGGCGAACCGGCGAGTCGCATGAGGTCGGCAGCGCGTCACTGCAACTCCACTCGGGAGTTTCGACAAGCCTTTCTCTCCGCCTATTGGTCGGAAGCGGCACAAGACAGGGTCAAACATGGCATAATTATGCTGCCAAATTTGAACCAGTCTGGTTTCGGCAGCCCTGCACGCCTATTCGACCACATGCTGCAGGCAAATCAATTTTTATACGACCCATACGGGCCTGCGGAACTAATTAGGATATGCATCACCAAATTGCCGATGCACTTGCGGCACGTCATTCTTGCGGGACGATGCAAAGAGGACGTCGAAACGTTTAAAACACTTCTCCAAGAGTTGGAATATAATACAGCAGAATGCCCGCCTAATCAGGCACAAAGTTATTACGGGGCACAGCAGCGCGATCGCAGTCGTGGCCGTCGTACTAATCAACGGCGTGACTGGTCGTCGCGACGCGAACGGAACAATAATCGGGACCGGCCGTATAGAAACTGGGGTAACAGTCGCGAACACAGGTGGAACAACGGAAATGATCGAGGACGTGGACAAGATCGTGAACGCTACAGGTACGGCAACCAGAATCGATATCACGGTGAACACGGTGGGAATAGGACTGTAGGCGGAGCACCTCATGATGTGGAAATTCGGCCGGCCAACCCTAGACATAATCCAGCAAATGGAAATGAACAAAACCGGCAATGACAAATGATCAGCGCAGAAGGCGCCCAATCGGAACAAATGAGCGACATGGCAAATGAGTAGAAAGGACAGTGGGGAGTAGAGAGGACGGTGAAGAGAATGAATTGATTAGTTTAAATTTGTGACATGCATTTTGAATAATATGTTGGTAAAAATGATAAAAATGTTTTTATGTAATTGATTGAAGTGATGTTGTTAATTTGTTTTCTTTCCTTGTGCAATTAGGATTTAGTTTGATTCAAACGTAAAGATAAAATGTTTCCTTGTGAACGAGTGAAATGCTGTTTATGTTTTTTTGTGTGTAAATTGAAAAGAGTCGCTCCTGAGGAAAGCAAGATCGTTGCTGAATTAGTGCATAAACTCAGGGGAATATCCGATCTGTGGGTATTATGGGTCTGGCAAACCCAGGTCCCCAGCTGTTAGTAGCCTTGTTTCCGATTTTCTGCTTTCAGTGCTACTATCTATCTATTACTATTCTATATCTGTCAGTATAAATGAGGATCTCTTACTATAGTATGCGTGCTGTATGAATATTTTAAGATAGGAGAACTCTGAGAAAGGAATGAGTAAGTTTGGAATCTTGAAAACAGGATGCGATAATACGATTGTTTAACCATTGGCTTCCCAATATGCGATGATATGTTAATATTGATGATATATGTCTTTTTTGTTCTTTATAGCTGAGTACGGAAAGTGCTGTCTGTGGATTTCGTAAGTAGATTGATTCCCTTCAAGGTGAAAGAAGAATTGTGGTTTGTGTAATTTACGTCGCCCTGAAATATTATTGTGGCAGTCAAATACGAGCAGTTTTCCAGCAAATGGAGAATGGAACGGAAATATGGATCCTTTCGGTAGTCTTGATTGATGTTGAGCCAGAGCCTGAAAACTTATTCTGCGTTAATACTTGTCCCAGAAAAGCGACGTTTATGTGTTTTGCTGATGCTGTGAGCATTACAGCTTACTGTTTTCGCTGGTGCGGGATGCACTGCAGCGTATATCATTTGTACTGAGGAAATTTCCCTCTTGAAGGTAGAGGATTATTAAATAATTTTGATTATGGAAACGAAGGAAAGCTTGGTTTAAGGTAATAAGGATAAAGCAAAACATTTGTCATTTAAACTACAGGAGGATTCGGATCTTTTGTGTCTGTTGTAAGTTCAATATGTTAAGATGATACTGTTTTACAGAATAGAGGTGACCACAATTTTGCCATTCATGAGAAATGAATCCAGAATAACCACCACAGGCGAAATGACTGATTTGGAAGCGAGAGGTAACTTAAAGAAGGAACGTAATCGCAGCAAAATGGGTAAGAAAATGTAGTATAACCGGTATAGTGCAGACATTTTTACCGTTCTCAGAGCCATCTGTGTGATTAATTCTTGTGATAACGTAATTTTAGATGAAATTTTCTTACTGTTTTATGTGTGAATATATGAGTATGATAAATGTATAATTGCGAGTCTCTTTTCAGGTGTGCGAACTGGTATAAATGTTTTGGTGTGTAAATAACCATTGTTCTTTTTACTGTGTATGTTTAAGGAAAGTTTCTCCATATTTATCATGTGACAAGACGTATGCCGCGAGCGTCAAGAAGAAGACGAATTAGAACAATGTTGTAGTGGTATATACACGGTGTTGAAATAGCATTGAAGTAGCTTATTGGCTTAACTAGTAGTGGATAGAAGTAGAATATTGAGTAATGCATGTTTATGGGTAGTTAGTTTGTAGAATAGACAACAGGTGTGCATGTATGTGTGTGTAAATAACATGTGAACCCTATGCTCTCCTGACCTATACTTGCACAAGGCATAATCCTATTCATTTTAGTGAATTAATAAGTAGCATTGGATTTATTAAAACGTAAGTGAACCACATTAGTGATGTGGATTTAAATATTATATTGTCAGTTCATTTAGTTCTTTTTTTTTTTTTACATTGTAAAGTCATTTCACTTTTATTTTTTTTACATTGTCAAGTCATTTAAATTTTATTTTATATTGTCGATTCATCTAATTATTTTTATAAAAAAAAAAAATTAAGTCTCACGTTTGTTCTTAAAAATAGTGAAAGACAATACTAAGTGGTATTATGTATGACATTGTGTAATCACATAACTACGATAAAAAAATTTCTGTGAATGCAGTTGAGAACGTGAAAGCGAACCGGCTAAACTCTTAGGAGACAGCGGGAGCAGCCGGACTAGTTGTAAACTGGCGGGTTTCCCAGCAGGACACACTGTCAACCGGGCCACTTCGGGAGCGCGGCCGACAACAAAAGAAGGGTACGCGGCAAACACTTTCCCTTCCACCTGGAGCTAATGGGCGGCCGCCCCGGGCGACCCTTCCTCGAGGCGATGACCTGAGATGGGCGAGCGGTCCACCGCGCGGAAATCCATCTGCTGGCAACGCACCACACGCACGCGACCGTGACGAGAAGGCCGCGGAGAAACAACAAAAAAGGGCGTAGAGCCTTTTGACACATACTGTCCAGAGAAACTGGCAGACTTCAACGACGCCTATCAACATCTCCTGACGGATGCCCACTGTCAAGCGACAGTAAATCATGGTTCGATGTTCTCTGGTCGCTAAGGGTGGCACACAAGAAGAGCCATTAAGTGTCATCCTTGCCCAGGAATATCAACCTGGCGTGTCAATCGAGGATACCGCACGAATTTGACAACACAAACATGGAACCAAATCGAGATGTACGTGACACAGACCACCAAGAGAAACTTCATGAGAGGGCAGAGACGGCGGGATTGCACGCAACAGATGGACAAAAATCCCTAGTGACAGCTGCGGCGACGAACCCCCTCCCCCACCCCTTATACTGTGCCTCGGAACAGTGGAACTAGTGAGTGTATCAGTGAACAGTGATTATACGGTTCTTAGTTCAATGCATATACGTGTGTTTCTGTCATAGAAACTTTGACTCGTGTGTTTTGCAGGGATTCGATTTATTGGTGTTTACTAGACTGACTCTTGTATTTTGCAGGTGTTCTATTTATTAATTTTTTTTAGACTTTGACTCTTGTATTTTGCAGGTGTTCTATTTATTAATTTTTTTTTAGACTTTGACTCTCGTATTTTGCAGGTGTTCTATTTATTGTTTATTTTAGACTTTGACTCTTGTATTTTGCAGGTGTTTTATTTATTGGTGTTTTTTATTAGATATTGACTATTGTACTGTTTTATTGATCAATGTTTGCTCTTGTGTGATGTATTAGATTTGTGTTATTTTGTTTGGTAAATTCATTCATGTGGCATTGCTTCGTTTATCAGTCAGATTGCTATTCATTCTCATTGGACTGTGATCGATTAGCCTTTGCATGGGGCATATTTTTAGTGAGGAACCCCTTAAGGGTAACAATCACATAATTATTGAAGTTTCAGCATAATGACACAGTGCTCATTGTTTGCTAACTAACTGAAATATAGTAGAGTGATTAAATTAATGCCACATAGTTATGTTAATTCTACAAATTATTAGTTTTATAAGATATAGAATTTTTTTTGCGATAACCACTTTGTAAAACATGTTTTTTTTCTTATCAATTTTTGCTTTTGCGGATTGTGCATTGTAATGTTCTGCTTTATAATACTGATGTTATTTCATGTTCTTTTTTAATTGCTGTGGCACCTTTGCTATTTTCATAAATTTTGCTTGTTAATAAACAGTCATAAATTTGCCTGTGATCAGTTGGCTCTTGCAATGAGCAAATACTGGTGAACTCCATAAGGGTAACAACCAGAAATTGTTTTCCTATTAATGACACAGGAACCATAGTTTTTACTTGCTGACCGAATTAGGTCTACACTATCTTTTAAATAGGTGTCACAGATTGTGTTCTTTTTTTTCTGTTTGAAATTAGTAGATTTTAAAGATTTGTTGAAATTATTGTGTTTTAGCAAGTAGCTGGTGACCTTTTGCTTTTTCTTTACACTTTTGGTTTAAGTAGGGTGTGAGAAGCCTGCTTGGGAATGTCCTAGCATGGCCAGAAAATTCCCTGCACAGTCTTTTCCCGGAGCGTTGGGGTTATGAAAGGTCTCTGTTGGATTCCTTTCATGTTTAATTTCTTAAATCTGTTGTCATTTATGGAGTAAATTCCTCTTCTAAATTTACTGTGGCGTTTCTGACTATCTGGGAGGAGACTGAGTAGTGGAACGTGTTACGTTTACACGTAAACAAGAACGATCTGTCACACTACTACACTTTAAAGCACAGTTTATATGTAATTCTTATATGTAATTCATGTCACACAGTTTCATACGGAACCTACATCCGCTTTCTTTTATATACTGTATATGATAAGATGCTGTCATCCCCCTTCCCTTCTGTGTGAGAGGATGAATGATCAAATGTGTTTGTAGTTGCATGCTTGAGGGTAGCAGACAAGGCTGTCTGCTAGAGAACAGTAGGACCAACGTCGGAACAGGTAGCTACGCTTTCTTAAAGCAGAGAGGTTTCTATCCTTAGTATGGTTCTGTCCGTCCGTTGTCATGTTGGTATAGGAAGCTGCCCCTCTGGCCCCTTCCGTTTGTCTTTGTGAGCCACCCTCAGGAAACACGCTCGGCAGTAGGGAGTTGCAGTCTGGCGGTGGCGAGCGTCTGAAGTGGTAAGATCTCCGGCTAAGCGCGTGTCTGCTAAGTCCATAGGACAATGGATTTGTTAAGTTCAGCCTAACTGAAAATTTAATCATCTTTATTTCGGTTTTAACTCTAAAATATCTAAGGTTATCTTAAATTGCAGCGTAGTGTAATTCTCGTGTGAAGTTCATATTATTTTCCGGTTGTTGCTTTGTTACTACTTTGTGAGTAAAGTGGAACCACGTGTTGATCAGTAACTCTAACTAAGTTCATCAATCTTAAATGCGAATGCTTGTGTGATTATAACGTCTCGTCTTGACTATATTTTCAATATAGCAACTTTTCTTTATGTTCAGCCCACGTGGGGTGTACTTTGCGAGACCACTACCACGTGCTTATATAACTGTTTGACCCATCAGGTTAATAGTAAGACGTTAGTAACCAGTTCAAGGTTTTGCTTTTGTCAATTGCTTTTCGATCTAATGTATTTTAATTATCAAAATTATTGTGGAGTTGTACGCTTTGTGTAAACCAAGTTGACCACGTGGAGCATGTGGTGTAATCATCAAAGTAGCCCTCAGCTATTCTTTTTGCGAAGACTTCACAAAGAGTTAATATGAATTTAGTATACCAGTGTGTGGTAATTACATGACGGACAGGATTGTGGTATGAACGTAATTTCTTTGGGTAAAAACTGAATCTGTTGGTTGTGGTTAATTTCTTCTTGCTTATGTTTCAATGTTCTTCGTGAGTTATTTTATGAATGCAGTGTCGTATGCAGTCTCCCAATCTTGGGTCCATATTTTATGTGTTCCGTAAGATTACAATCTCACATTTTTCAATCGTAAATAAGGCACCAGCTGAGTTATAACTCACGTATAATATGCTGAGATTTCAATGAACAATCTTAAAATAAATTTCCAAATATAAACTGATTTCTTTCTTTTTATTTAAATTCTCTTTTTATATATATATATTACCGGTTTTGTATGACTATTAAAAGATTATCATTAATGTTAGTCTGCTTGGTAAACCTAGACTAAATATCTGATGAAACAGTTGCCCAGTAATCCACGGTTAACGTCCCCAGACAGATCACGGCTTTTAACCCACTTTCATTGTCAATTAGCACCGATATCAGCATACCAAAATAAAGTTACAACATTACACAGCAGCTAGCAAAATTAAAGTTACAACATTACAGTTTTAAATAAAAAGAGCCTTACAACTAAAGCGGTATTTTCAACCTCTGCTATAATGCTCAATTGCGGATGTTGCTCCGGCAGAATTTTTGTATTTAAACTGTAATTAAACTTTCGTTGAACTGTGATAACTGATGCCGTGAAAAGGCAGAGTTAGGAAGTGCTAATGCCTAACAAAGTATGGTAAAATATAAATCGTTTGCGTGGTCCTTGGGATTACGTAACTGTATAGCTTCAAGGATCTTCTTATTACAAGACAGTGCGACATGGGGAGCAGCACAGAGCGACAAACGAGGCCCGGTGCCTCGGCAGCAAGCGACATTTGCAGAACGGGACGAGACTGGAGTCTCGACTTCCGCACAGCCTTTTAGCTGAGTTGCAGCCAGCGGTGCAGCCTACAGTTGGCGATAGTCAGCGGCAGCACGCCGAGGAAGGAAAATTAGCGTGAGTGTTACGCTTGCGTATCGCAGACCAAGGCCTGTAGTTGTTACTGTGAAGGCACTGCGTAAACTGAGAGCAATTAAACTGTTTGCTGCAGGAGTTAATATACTAAGAAAATTGTGTAATAAATGCTAATTGTATTCATGTGTGTAAACTGTTTGGGGAAAGGGAAATGAGATATGCCCTTAGAAATAGAGAGGGCGTGTAATGTAATGTGTGTGAAATCTTATGGGACTTAACTGCTAAGGTCATCACTCCCTAAGCTTACACACTACTTAACCTAAATTATCCTAAGGACAAACACACACACCCGTGCCCGAGGGAGGACTCGAACCTCCGCCGGGACCAGCCGCACAGTCCATGGCTGTAGCGCCAAAGACCGCTCGGCTAATCCCGCGCGGCAGAGGGCGTGTAGTCTCACAGTAATAGTGATGGTGCTGTTGATCAAATATAACTAACTGAAAGTGAAATCAGATACGACATAATAAAGGAGTAAATTTAGTCATTAGTAACTCCAGTGGAAAAGTACATTCAAACCTTAAGAATGGATCTGAAAAAGGAAATTCAATCGTAAATGGCATCTCTGGGAACTCAGAACTACTTACACCTAACTTCACTGAGAATGTGACGAGTACGAAAATGTAGGCTGAATGGCAAATGATGGTAATGAAAATGTAGAGTATGTCGTGCCTGATCGCAATGAAGTGGTCGGTTGGAATCATGACGCCAGAGACAATTGTTCAAATGGCTCTGAGCACTATGGGACTTAACTTCTGAGGTTATCAAAAAAATGCTTCAAATGGCTCTGAGAACTATGGGACTCAACTTCTGAGGTCATTAGTCCCCTAGAACTTAGAACTAGTTAAACCTAACTAACCTAAAGACATCACACACATCCATGCCCGAGGCAGGATTCGAACCTGCGACCGTAGCCGTCGCGCGGTTCCAGACTGAAGCGCCTAGAACCTCCTGGCCACCCCGGCCGGCGGGATGAGGTAAAAAGTTAGATGACTGTAAGCTTGAAATGAAACAAAATGTCGAAAAATTAACTGGTCGCATGAAAGCCCAGCATACTGTTACACAACTAATAAATACTGACATTAGTTAAATGAGAAATAAGCAAATTAAGCTAGTAAAACATGTTACGATATACATAAAGGAGCAGCTGAGTGATTTAGAAAAAAATAAGTGTAATCATGTTGTACCTAGCAGTAAGGTTTCTAATGTAGAATCCTCTTGTAAAGACAACACAAATGCGATTCAGGGTAAATTGAGAGAAACTGAGCGAAAGGTAGAAAAGATTCCTGAAATTGACAAAGTTATTAACGAGAAAAGTAAAATAGAAGGTGAAATTTAAAAAAAATTAGAAACATGGTGTGAACAAGAAAGAAAAAAAGGTTGTGTTTATGGTAGTGATTCGACACTTAGTGTATGTAAATTCCATTTCTCTATTAAGGTAACCTACGTCCGTTGCTTTCATTCGACAGTTTGAGGGCATTGTCCCTGAATGCTGGCCAGAGGAACATAAAATAAAGTGGGTGCGTAGTAGATTTGAAGAAGACGTACTATCATGGAGAACAGAAGTCGTAAACACATATAAAACACACAATGAGTTTGTACAAGCTTTCTCGAATCAATGCTGGTCTAATAGTACATGAAACAGCGTAACAAACGAAATATTTGATGGTGCAGGCTTTGGTAGTAGTGGCTGTGGTAGCGATAACGAATTTCTCTAACGCTACTGGAAAAAGAAACTGTACTTAACGGACGTATTAAGATTTAGACTTTATTCTGGTAACTATACTCGTACTTAAATTTCTTGAGTCAGTACAGGAGAAGCTTCTCACTGTAAACAAAGATGACATCAATAATCTAATACACGTCCTTGAGCAGTTGGAGTCAGTGTGTGGCGGACAGACCGCCGTAATGACAACGAACCAAGCCGAAGCAGTGGTGTTGTGGCCAACAACGACGCGCCTCGTGGTTGAGAGGAAAACAGACCAAAACCACACAGCCGCAACCCGTTCCGACGAAGGCGAGGCGCATTTCAGGGGCCTATAAATAGAGGTGGTTATTATGTAGAAAACAGAGAATGTCACAAAAATCGGAATAGTGAACATGCTACTGAAAGAGACAGGAATCATGAATGAAATTATAAGCTCAGGTGGCCATGGTGTTCTTTGCACTGCCAAGTAACTGACGATTACCAAGTGCAGAGTTAAGTAACGGCAGGACTTCAGTTCCCTTTCATGCTGTTAGTTCTTCCCCTTCGATCATTCTGGACTAGACCTGTCATCTTTAATATTCTTCGCTATCGGAACTAGGACGAGTGCATTACACTAGACGTGACAATAGTCACACAAATGACGGTCAGTAATCACGAGTAAACGAGCAGGACAAACATCAGCAAAGCACGGGTGAAAACAGACATTTGACAATGTACATAGGTAGGTCATAGTACACGGAAAACATGAAATCATTTATACAAACGTAAAAGAACACACTATAACGTTGTATTAAGAAGCAATCATATACAGGGTGTTACAAAAAGGTACGGCCAAACTTTCAGGAAACATTCCTCAGACACAAATAAAGAAAAGATGTTATGTGGACATGTGACCGGAAACGCTTAATTTCCATGTTAGAGCTCATTTTCGATTCGTCATTCCTACGTGATCAAATTGTGCTGCTAGAGCATCTGCCTTTACAAGTACGACACATGTGATTCATGCACGATGGAGCTCCTGCACATTTCAGTCGAAGTGTTCGTACGCTTCTCAACAACAGATTCGGTGACCGATGGAATGGTAGAGGCGGACCAATTCCATGGCCTCCACGCTCCCCTGACCTCAACCCTCTTGACTTTCATTTATGGGGGCATTTGAAAGCTCTTGTCTATGCAACCCTGGTACCAAATGTAGAGATTCTTCGTGCTCGTGTTGTGGACGGCTGTGATACAATACGCCATTCTCCAGGGCTGCATCAGCGCATCAGGGATTCCATGCGACGGAGGGTGGATGCATGTATCCTCGCTAACGGAGGACATTTTGGACATTTCTTGTAACAAAATGTTTGAAGTCACGCTGGTACGTTCTGTTGCTGTGTGTTCCATGATTAATGCGATTTGAGGAGAAGTAATAAAATGAGCTCTAACATGGAAAGTAAGCGTTTCCGGACACGTGTCCACATAACATCTTTTCTTTATTTGTGTGTGAGGAATGTTTCCTGAAAGTTTGGCCGTACCTTTTTGTAACATCCTGCAGTATTTAAGTGAAATACCAAGCACTTACCACAAATTGTACAGTGGTATATTTTTTAATATTGATACTAGTACGGACTATGATCGTTTTTTTACACGTTTTAAGCGACAAAAATAGCAGAGATAGGAAATAAAATGAGGGTTTTGTAATGAAATACAGGAAATAAAATAAGTTGTGTAATAATATAAACAAGCAGCAGCAGCAGAAGAAGATGACTGCACTTAACCAGGTAAGTGCACACGACGAATTACGACAGGATGAAAGCTTAGGTGGCGAAACAAAGTAACAGCTTGTATGTCTTCTCAAGGAAAGAAATGTGACTGTTGCGTCAAACTTGATAGACATATACTATGTTTTCATGAAATCAGTTGACAAGGTTAAGTGGTGTACGCCGAAATAAATTATTGTGTGTTGATAGGCAACGGATGATCCTGCTAATGAAGTTTATAGAGAATAAAGCGTAATTATTAGGCAACAGGCAAGTCGGCCACTATGAAGGAGATGAAAGAGATTCGCGGCCGGATCGGGGATTTTCTCCTACCGGGGACTGGATGTTTGTGTTGTCCTCATTGTTTCCTCATAATTCGGGAAAGTGGCGAGACTGGACAAGATTGTAGATTTGAACGAGCGCTGATAACTACGTAGTTGAGCGCCCTAGAAACCAAATATCAGCATCATCGTCGGAGATGAATATAGCGATGTGTAAGTCGGCCAATAATTTATGATAAATGAAAAATTGTTTTTATAGCCGAGGTGGTTCGGCCTATTCTTTATAAAATTCGATAAAGTAGATACATTGTTGACATGTGCGAGGCACAAGCCTATAATACGCTTATCTCACAAGGGACATAAACATAGTACATATAAAATTTATGTACGAGGCCACATTAAGGGAAGTACACAAGGCAGCCCGCCATTTTGACCGAGCGGTACTAGGTGCTTCAGTCCGGAACCGCGCTGCTGCCTACAGTCGCAGGTTCGAATCCTGCCTCGTGCATGGATGAGTGTGATGTCCTTAGGTTAGTTAGGTTTAAGTAGTTATAAGTCTAGGGGACTGATGACCTCCGATGTTGAGTCCCATACTGCTCAGTCATAGCAAGGCAACTTGGCTGAAATATCAGGAATGCAAAATAAAGGTCTGACTATGAGAAATACAATCATCCCCAGAATGTTACAGTGTTTACGTGATACTAATACATGACAACTGAGGTTACAACGTTCTAAAAAAAATGTACACAGCATACACATCAATATAGTTACACTGGCAATGTTTGTAACAACAAAAATTAAGCTCGAGTATAAAAGGGACGAAAACTCATACTATCGAGTGAAGCAATGTATTTATAACTGAGTATTAGGTTATATTTAACGGACGAAATGCGAATTACAATTTTATCCACCGTCTGTTTAACAATTCACACGCCATTAATAATTTCATAAGTTTCTCTGTAAACACTGGATACTGATTTGACTGTTCTAGCGCATCAGACAACGCATCTGTGCCTCATGACTGTTCATTCCCAAGTGATCAGGCAGCGCAAACTTCCTAACTTTGGCATGCGGTTTAGGTGGGACCCCGAAGGTAACCGAAGTGCTCCGTCTGCCTTTGAGTATAACTTCTGTTCTGAGATTTGCTTATTGTTATGACTTTTGAAGCGAGTGGGCGGTAACCTGCTATTTAGAGATGCCTATATTTGAATGTCAAGGAAATTTAATGCATAGTTTTTATAACATTAATGATGGGCTTTTCGCAAGCTGGCTCCGAAGACAGCAGTCAATCACAGTGATGGACTACAGGCTGTCTTTCCCACGAAAGGGATACCAGTCATACGATCTGCTAGTGGTACTACGCCCTACCTGTTACATCATCTGCTTCATGCTGTGATCTCAACTGCTCTGAGGAAAGAATCTTGGAGCTGTGTATGATGGCTGCTAAAGCCAGAAATACTACAGTACGTATGAACCACTTGCGCGAAGCGCATTACTTCAAAAATCGTCATTTATGTGCTATCAACGCGTTGGCTTGCCACAACTGGGAATGATACACCTACGCCGGGAATTACTGCTCAAGACGTCAAAGATAGCGAAAGATGAAATGTGCAAATAAGGGTACCCTGTTCTGAAGTGGAACAAACGCTGAGAAAAACAGAGATTACACACAATGCGTTTTGCAGGCATTTCTCATACCTTTGATCACGAAACAGTCAATACCACATTGAGAAACTTTTTGTTGTTTACATTTGTGGTTGTGGTTGTAGTCTTGCGACATCCTTCACTTGGATAATCTTTGACAAAAGAATGACACTTCCTTTAAAACTCACTAAGAGACCACAGTGATCATACAAAAATATTCCCTAACAACAACTATCATTTTACCTCCGAAGATGTCTCCTACAGTCGGCGACGAAACGTTAGGAAGTAGTTTTATGCATCGACCACGATCTCGCGAACCGGAAGTTAGGCAAAGACCGCCCATAAAAACTAATTTGTATGTAAAGAATGAAATGTTGCAGTTCAGCCGCCCGCTTCTTAACTGTTGAAAATTGATTAAACATCAGTAACTTTGGATGAGTATCCATTGACAGTTAATAATTCAGTGCAAGTAATATTATGACCTCACGGTATTGTGGTCCATCAGTTTGAAATAAATACACTCATGACACACGAGAAACACCTCTATTTTAAATGTCATTCAACAAAACCGTTCCGCGTATCGCGTCGGTAGTTACAGTCGTTTCCACAATAAAGTGTACGCCATAATTTTAAATGTTACGCCCGCAGCGAAATCTCTGGTAGTGGAATCGAATCTGTAATCAGTGCACTTTTGCACAGTGTATAGATAAACTGTGTGAGAGTTGAATGTTGTGTTTTAAAGACATTCATTGCGAAGTGGGTCAAACGATATATAAGGGTTGGAAACGTGGATGATTTTCCGGAGAGACGGCTAAGGTGCGAAGCTATAATAAATAATGGTGGCGACTGGATTAACTATTAGGTAATTGTGCAATTAGTAATAACATGTATTTTCACGTAAACATTTATTTATGACAATGTCTTTTATTTCGTATAGATAACGGCGTATACTTTCTTGTGGAACTGACTGTAACGCATCGTGTACCAACGTGGTATAAAAAAATAAATAGAATCACTTATATCAAATCCATCTTTGCTCCAAGTGGAGAACCTTCACTTTTCCTGCGTGTGTATCTGTTTTTATGAAAGACCCCCACTTCTGTCATGGTTTTTGATTTATATATCACAATTTTCTACAATTTCAGATGCAGGGATGTTACACGAAGAATTTTTTTCGAGACGTATATTACAAAAACTTCCGACAGTCATTGCAACAAAAGTCTCGCAGTCCCGACTACAAGGCCACTTATAGTAATAGAAGAAAAATTCTATTTTGCACCATAACATGTTCATACACTGAGTAGAATTTAAGTGACATCTACTAAAACTTCATTCATATATGCCACACAGCTGGTTGTCATGGCGGATTTTTCTCTGTTTCTCTTTTTTATTTGCATTTTCGACTCTCCTTAATGAGAAACTGAATCATCACTCTAATTTATTTTGCAAGGTATTTAGGATCCATCATTTATTTCTAGGCGTAGCATTTATTACGAGAACGTTTACACGCGGTACGAGGTTAAAATAAAATATCGGAGCACTTCCTGTTCCATTTCCTCTACGGACAATCAGTAATGTCTAAAATGATTGAATGTGAGGCAGGCGTCAACGCGTTTTATAATGTGAGGTGTCTCATCTGGGAAAAACCATTTGCAATACGTCAGCGTATTAAGTAAAAGATATCTGAATCAGCTCGTCTGTGACAAGCCTCGCACATATCGATTACTACCGATATCGATTAATTTACACGCCAGCTGAAAGTCGTGTTGGTCGATGATGGATTTCCAGACGGCGGCGGACTTCTGGAATGCGGCACTGGACGCCTGATGTTCGCCTTTATTATTAGCACAGCGCGGTCAATTCCAGGCAAGGACGAGCCCACGTCGGACAGGAATAGCGCTGTTATGCAAGGTGCTCTCGATTCCAAGGTCGACTGTGAGACAATCGAAGGTCGCGAGCTAGCGCTTGCGAGCTGCCGAATTCAAGAGGGGCATCGCGAGCTAGCGCTTGCGAGCTGCCGAATTCAAGAGGGGCATGAATTGCGTTTTTATTCGGTGCGTCCTTTCCTCGACACTGCCAAAATTCAAGGCGAGTTCATCGCAGGCTCCTAGCGAGACCTTTTATTATTTTTTTTCCTCCTGAAAAAAATCATTGAGTAACTGGAGATCGATTGCAGTTACGGTCTACCCAATGGCGCTGAGCAGTCAGGCTTACAATGACAATAGAATTCAGTGTCTTCGTATCAGTCTCTGATCAGTATCAACAGCATACTGGCCCCACTTGAGTGTCACTTGTCGCTTCTAAAACGGATCATTGGTGGCCCGAATTTACGCTACAATTGTAATTATCTGTAGGTATTCCAGGATATGTTTGAGAGAAAAATTCCACTGCGAGATACAGGTGGCTGAGGAAGAAGGAAAAAGCAACAATTTAATGAAATATGCGGCACTGGGCAAAATAAGTGGTTCGTAGAGCTACAGATGTGATGCTGGAAGTCCCGAGGGAATACGTTCACTTATAAGATTCCGGAAACGATGGATGCAGTGACAAATGACGTGAGACAGCCAGAACTGTAGATGGCTAAATTGAGAAAGATCATGAACGGAGTCATCTGAGGCACATTATCGGACCAGCACATGCTCTTCGAGTTCGAAAAACGTTCAGAGGAGAAAATTCGTATCTACTGCACAAATTGGTTTGATTTCCCTGCGCCGGCCGGGGCGGCCGAGAGGTTCTAGGCGCTACAGTCTGGAACCGCGCGACCGCTACGGTCGCAGGTTCGAATCCTACCTTGGGCATGGATGTGTGTGATGTCCTTAGGTTAGTTAGGTTTAAGTAGTTCAAAGTTATAGGGGACTGATGACCTCAGAAGTTAAGTCCCATAGTGCTCAGAGTCATTTGAACCATTTTTTGCCTGCTTAAAACTGCTCATTTGGTTTGTTAAGTGAAAGTTCTGTTGATGCTTGCGACTCTCTGCAAACGCATACTAGTATTACATGGCTATCAATTAATCACCTCTTCTATCACAAAAATCGATCATCATATTTTCGTTGTGTGCAGCACTAGTATACTGATTCTCGGGGAGTGAGTGTATTTAGTGTAACACGAAGAAACTTCTCTTTTACACTGCACACAACTCCACCTGCGTATAGTTGCACTGGTATTATGGTTCGAGAGTATACGATGAGCGCTGTTTGTGTAAGAAGATGCTGACCATTTGGCAATACTGAAAATGTAAGTGTTCACAGAAAACTTTAAGCACCGACTGAAAGGGTACAGTACTGCCCGACATTGAAAATAGGTACAACATACTTCATTATTCTTGTCTGAACAACATATTTTTTCTAATAATAACTCAGTTTCAATTAATACAGCAAAGCCGGATACCAGTGTGGGAAAGAATGAGAATTTATTTATTTAATTGATCACATGTGCACTCCCACAAAATAAATCCCTACATCCAGTTTGGTGAGATCTGTGAAATGAATGAATGTATGGTCGTCTGCTAACCGCAGATAGTGAATGTGAATATATGATCATCTTTGAGACGATCCTTTGGCCACCTTTGGTGGAACCAAAGAGATGAAACTTACCGGAGCTTTGAGTGCCTGAAATGTGGCTGACCAACACGGTAGCATGGTCTTCCCCCACCTCGACAGAGGTGCGAGATGACCTGGAGAATGGCCATGTTTCAGCACTCTGCCGCTGGATCTTGTGCTGTTAAGACCTGTCTTAGTTGTGCTCCGTAAAGACAAAAGAGTGGAGACATGGTAAGCATGTGGAATATTTAAGAGTAGTTTGAAATAATAATTTCTCTATTTCAGGAACTTTTGTGGGGAGAATTAAATGTCAGGCAGGTAATAGTAATGGGATTGTAGTAATCTTCGGAAGTGACCAACGGTCACAATGAAACCACGTGTAGCAATAAGTTGAAATACTTCCGTGTGCTTAAGTTAAGCTGAATTACTAGCGTGTGTACAATAAGTTGAAATATTTAAGAAATAGCGTGTATACCATAAGTTGAACTATTTAAGAAATGGCGTGTGCAGGACTTGAAATTAGAGACGAGTACTTCCACGTGGTGAGTACTGTGTGAGTCTCAAACTGTGTATGAGACAAAGGATAAAGAGAAGTACTCGTCCATGGTATCAGTTGAGGACTCGCGTGTGTGATGAATACGTTCTTAATATTACTTTGCGTGATATGATTCCGTGTGACGCTAGATTCAAACTCTGAGAGAGAAGCAAGGTGAGTCGGCCGTCTATCCAGCAACGCCACTTGGCTTGCATTGCACAGGAAGACGTGCATATATCTTCAGAGTACACAGTAGGAAAGTAGAATTGCGAAGTGGGGCAGTGTCGTGTGAAACTGGGATAAATATTAATTGAAGTGGGAAAGCTGAAAGTGATAATGTTGTGACTATTCCCTGTGTAGTATTTCATATTTTAGTGTGGTGTATGTCATGTAATTTGGGTATGTGTGGTTTGCATGGGAGACTAGCGAGGTAGTTTCAAAAGATTAGTGGGTTATGCGTGTTCCTTTTGTACTGCTCGGTCTGGAGGAAAGTTTCGTGATGATGATTGTGAGAGTCGAAGTGTGAGAAATAATAAAAGATCCACCATCCTGTCCAGAAAGTGCACTGTAGCGTTAAATAATTACGAGACCATAAGGTAGAGAATCACCAATGTTAAGCCATGCCCACTGGGCGGAATTTCTCATGTGTTATTGTTGTAGGTTATGGAATTTGTGTGTTTCCGTTGCGTATTACTCATACAGGAGGATAATTTGTAACTTAATTGAGAGTACGAGAGTTCATATTACTCGATAAATAATAATGAATCCACTCGCTTGGCAGACCACTCATCTTGGAGGCCTGACTGCTTGATGCCACAGTATGAGCAAGGCATGTGGGTGCCTCTCACGACTAAACTTTTTACATAATCACTAATCTAATGAATTATTTTAAATCTTCATCTTACTGAGACTGGAATTTCCTGTTACCGTTTATTTTACGTATACGGTCTAAATGTACTATTTAGAGAAACTTTGCCCCCTTCAAAACACGTTGTTTTCCTTTTATCTTCTTTTACCCAAACACTTTTCGACGATGATCTTTTAAATCTGAGAAAGGTCTTAATTGTTTACCGTACAGAATAATCACAGAAGTCATTTACAGTTACAGTGTACCTTCACCCACTCGACGTACTTGTTGTTTCTAAATAATAATTAATACAAAAAACTGTAAATTCAGTTACGTTAAGCCAAAAAAGTATTAATCTCTCCAGAGAAGGTTTCAATGTGGAGATTTCAACCCTCTTTAAAGAGAAAAATAGTTTTAGATGTGGATGAGAAACAATAGTGCTGGAATGAGATTTCGCAGATATGTAGCAAGGTACCCAAGACAAAATCGAAAGCGAAATAAAGCAATAAGAACAGGGTTGAGATTAATATCTCCAAATGAATAAAATAGAAGGATACAGGGGTCAGGGATTTTCTCTGCCTCGTGATGGCTGGGTGTTGTGTGCTGTCCTTAGGTTAGTTAGGTTTAAGTAGTTCTAAGTTCTAGGGGACTGATGACCATAGATGTTAAGTCCCATAGTTCTCAGAGCCATTTGAACCATTAGAAGGATACAGAAGCTTATAGAAGAGGTGCACGTCTATTAAAAATACTATACCAATAGAAATAAATAGGACGAAGACATATAGGGAGACCCAAAGGAGATGGAAGGACATGGAAAAATCTCTGTAGGAACACGTAACAGGTAAAGCCTAATATCTGTAGAAGATGACAACTGTGGGAAAGAAAACAAGACATGGAGGATAAAGTAGAAAGGTAGTACACAGTGCCTTCTAAATATTGTTTGTTATGTTTGTATATTTTATCTCGAGCAAACTAATATGCTGAAATGATTCAACACCGCAGTTCCCATTCTTTAAGTTCTCAGTAGTGCGGAGAATTTACCATGCGACCTGTGCTAAGAATATACATTACGAATATTGCCTTGGCCATTAATAAAGTCTGCTACAACTGCTTGTTCCTTACCGCTGTTACTATATTCAGACCTTTTGTAACCTTGCATTCATCGATCTGTGGGCTGAGCGACATGGTATTACGAGTGGCGTTCAATAAGTAGTGCAACCTTTTTTTTCTCGGTCAATTTCGGTTGAAAAAATGCGGAATTAATTGTGGGACAACGTGGAATGTTCCCACGTCAGCCCCTGTAGTTTCGCGAAGTTCCGAAACGAGGCGGCGATATACGTCGTCTTCAGAATGGCGTCTGTAACATAAGTGCGTTGAAAGCAGAGAGCTGTCATTGGCTTTCTTTCGGAGGATAACCATAGCATCTCAGGTAATATGCGGAGACCTGGCAGTGAATAAAAGCACGGTGATCCGTTGGGCGAGTCGTCTGTCATCATCGCAACAACATCACGCAGACCTGTCCGATCTCTCGCGTGCCACCCGGCCGTCCTCAAGAAAACGAAGAAACGACTTCAGCGTGTTCGTCGCCACAAAAATTCAAACGAACTTCTCCTTCTCCCTTACAGGGTAACGTCTCACAGAAGTCTACGCACCCTAGAGGAGCTGTTCTTCCTCATCCACCCTACAGCCCAGATCAAGCACCTTCCGGATTCCATCTGTTAGACCCAATGAAGGATGCGCTACTCGGGGAGCGGTATGTGGATGACGGGGAGGTTGTTGATGTAGCGAGACGCTGACTGCGACATCGACTACTAGAGTGGTATCATGCAGGCATACAGGCCCTCTGAGTAAGGTGGTGTGAGACCGTCGTACTGAACGGCGATTATGTCGAAAAGTAGGATTTTGTAGCGGAAATAGTGGGGAATAATGTGATATATTGGATTCACAAACTTGATTTATTTGTTTATTTTTTTAAATGTGTTGCATTACTTATTAAACGACCCACGTATGTTGATGTTTCGTTCAGTGTGAACACACCACCATTGGCGGTGACGTCCTGTTCCGCTTTGTAACATTCCATTCACGTCCAAAGTAATTGATCGCAACTCTAATAACACAGTCAAAGATACACAGGGACAGCACTCCCAATTTTGGTGCCGGCGTGCAGACACACGGAACCACCTGTGAGAAAGCAGTTTGAGTACAGATTTTGGTTGCAGGGGCGGTGCAGTAGACTCTCTTGCCACGAGTAGTCGACCGCGACAGAAAGTAGTTCGTGTTAAAAGGGCGGTACCCATTGTGAAGCCCGCACGGAACGACTCAGGGCTCTCGCGCAGCAGCTGTGGCGGTCTCGCCAGGCTGCCGGCTCGTGCCACGCCACGCCACGTAATAGCGACGCACAGCTCGCAGCTGGCTGCGACTGCTGACTGGGGAGAGGGCGACGCAGCACGACCTTGGTCAACACGCAGAGGGGAGCCCCTCGCCGCGCGTAATGTCCCAACTGAAGCGCTAGGTCACGCCTGGTACTGCTGCGGTGCGGCGGCTAGACCACGCGCTGTCCATTCGTCACACTACACACCAACCGTAACGCCATTCGACAAGAGAAGAACGCTATGGCAGGTCTTTTCAGCTTCGGACTACGTACGAACGTGCTTTCCAGCAATGGTAACATCGGTTCCCGTTAGTTAAGCGCTGTCGGGCTTGGCTAGCACTTGGTTGGGTGACCGTATGGTCTGGCGAGTGTTGTTGGCAAGCGGGGTGCACTCAGCCCTTCTGAGTCCAATTGAGGAATTACTTGATTGAGGAGTTGCGACTCCTGTCTCGTATACTAACAAAGGGCGGCAGTGCTGTGTGCTGACTACATGCCCTCCATATTCGCATCCAGTGACTTCTACAGGCAAAGGATGACACGGCGGTCGATCGGTCCCGTTAGGCCTTCCTTCACCTGTACGGGCCAAGTTCAGTTTATTCTACATCCAATTACGAAGTGTGATCGAAAAGTAATGGGAATTTTTGTTTTTCTCAAAAAATCTTTATTTATTCATCAACATGAAGTTTGAAACTTCCTGGAAGATTAAGACTGTGTGCGAGGCCGAGACTCGAACTCGAGACCTTTGCCTTTCGCGGGCAAGTGCTCTACCAACTGAGCTACCCAAGCACGACTCACGCCCCGTCCTCACAGCTTTACTTCTGCCAGTACCTCGTCCCCTACCTTTCAAACTTTACAGAAACTCTCCTGCGAACCTTGCAGAACTAGCACACCTGAAAGAAAGGATATTGCGTAGACATGGCTTAGCAACAGCCTGGGGGATGTTTCCAGAATGAGATTTTCACTCTGCAGCGGAGTGTGTGCTGATGTGAAACTTCCTGGCAGATTAAAACTGTGTACGAGGCCGAGACTCGAACTCGGGACCTTGCCTTTCGCGGACAAGTGCTCTACCAACTGCTGAGGGTACTTACATGCTCGCCTGTGTGTATGAAAATCATTCCATTCCACCATCAATGCGACTGACAACTGATGGTGCATACCATCTGTTCTCTGTGGGTTTACATCTTGCTGAGTACCCCCTGTGAGGACGGGACTTGAGTCGTGCTTGGGTAGCTCAGTTGGTAGAGCACTTGCCCGCGAAAGGCAGTGGTCCCGAGTTCGAGTCTCGGCCTCGCACACAGTTTTAATCTGCCAGGAAGTTTCACATCAGCGCACACTCCGCTGCAGAGTGAAAATCCCATTCTGGGAACATGAAGTTTGTCCCCTTCAAGGTAATCCCCCGTAGGTATAATACACTTGTGACGGCGCTTTTTCCAATCTTCTGGAAGTCACTTTTCGTTATGGTGCTCTGCTCCTTCAGCGATTCTGTTTTTATCTCATGAATGGTGGCAACGTTCTTTCATGGTTCTTTGAACCTCGGGAATAGAAATAAGTTACAGGAACCCTGTCCGGCGAACACAGAAGCTTAGGAAACATAACGGTTTTGCTTTTTGCCAAAAAATCACAAACAAACATAGAGATGTGACCGGGAGCGTTATCGTGATCCAATTTCCACCAGTGGTTTTGCCACAATTCTGGTCGTTTTCTTCGGACTGCTTCATGCAAACGGCGCATAACTTATAGGCAGTACTCCTTATTGACTGTACGGCCATAAGACAGGAACCTATGACGCCCTGTTCCACTGTAATCGAAGAAAACAGCGAGAAGAACCTTCACATGTGTTCGAAATTGTCGAAACATTTTCGGTCTTAGTTCTTCAGGCAGTTAGCATTGGGATAATTGGTATACCCTATACCCATATTTTGTCACCTGTTACAGTCTTCTTCATAAGTTCTGGATCGTTGTCGACTTCATTCAGCAATTCCTGAGCGATGTCAAGGCAACTCGGTTTTCTGTAGAAATTCAGCAATTTCGGAACAAATTTTGCTGCTACACGTTTCATGCCCAAAACATCCACAACAGGTCTTGGCATGAGCCAAAGAGTATGCCGACGTCATCAGCAAACTCTCTGATGGTGATTCCGTGATTTTCGAGAACCATTTTCCTTACTGTTTGCGTATTGCTGTCAATAACTGATGTGCTGTGGCCTTCCAGGGCGGTCGTCGTCTTCCACGCCAAGGCCCTCTTTCAAATGTCTATACCACTCGTAAGCTCTTGTGATATTCAAAATAGATTCGCAAAAAGGCTCAGTCAATATTTCGAATTCGGTGCTCCACTTTATTCCATTTTTCAAGCCAAATTTAATGCAAATTCTTTAATACAGCTTATTCGAAAGTAAAAATTCGCCCAACACTTGAAAAAACGCATAATTTTTTCGGCTATCAACAGTAAACTAACAATTCAAAATAGCTAAAAACGCAAACGTACATCAAGAACGTGTATACCAAAAACATAAAAACAAAATTGAAAATCGAATGTGTAAAGCCCGCGACATTAAAATAATTCACGTTACTTTTTGGACACATTCATATGTATCCTTAAACATGACTGAATAATGATTTGAAGCTATGTTGATTATTAACCGACCGCGACTGTTTCAAAAATATGAAAAGGCTTTCAAATATCGCTATCAGTCACCAAATTTGTTGACTGCTAAATTATTTATTTAGCGACACGTTTCGAAGTGATGCCTCATCATCAGGCTATAGTAACATTACGAACATATTTAACACATGCGTATGCACACATTAAAGTTTCTTTACGTGACTGCTGTGATCATAATGTGGAGAGAAAAGGATAACCTAGTAAGAGGCGATGTCACTTTGTATATTTCTCTGCTGTTCGTATGAAAATTTTTATAAAACGCTTTGTTCTTGTGGGTGGCAGTCTTCTTGTGATGTGCTGAGGTATCGATGATTTCTATGGCTCTGTTGGACTTCTTCACAATTGTAACTTTAAACCACGGTAACACAAACAAATCAGCAGTGAGGAAAACAAGATGGCGGTGAAATAAGGTAGGTTTAGATTTGATTGTCGGTTTGTCGCTCCTGGTGTTGTCAGTAGCAATGTCTTCTACATATCTTTCTGCCGTATCGCTACTGGTAGTTGGCCTGATATATTACAAAATGAGCGACTGTGGCAATTTTGTGATACAAAGAAGAGTATAAAAACTTTTTATTTTCAAAATTACAAAGATATTTTTGGGATCCATACTAACATGTAACCTGAATATCATGTAATTACTATTTTAACAGTACTGAATGGAAATTAGTTAAGAAGCGTGAATCTTTTATTTAGGATCTCGTTTTTCGACTTATGGGCATGCGTAAATATTTCCATTTCTTCCATGATGTCCATTATCCAGCTATTTTCTAAAGTATGCAGTACTTTGAGGTCATTGTCTACTGCAACACTGTGTCCTTTTCCATTTACATACATGTGAACATATCGTGAATGCTGTTACACTGCTTACATCACATAGCACAGATACTGTTTCTTAGTGTAGGAAATAACTATCAGCAGAGAGGAGTTGCAAAAACTACATTCCATAGCCGAAACACTTTATATATATATGGCACTCGCAAAGTAATGGAGGGTGTGTGTGGTTTAGCGATGTTATAGAAACTGAGAACCATGCTGGAATGTCATTGGCTGATAGCATCAGGAAATCGACTTGATGAGACTTTCTGTTGAGGTGAGAGGTCATGGAGAGTGACGATTTGGTACTCTAGTAATTGGGCAAAATGGATTTAAATTACAAAAAACCAGGTAATATTACGAAAATAGATGGAAAATATGTAAATCTTAGGTAAACACAACTAAAATGTTGATGAATGAGGGTACTTACATGCTCGCCTGAGTGTATGAAAATCATTCCATTCCTCCACCAATGTGTCTGACAACTGATGGTGCATACCATCTGCTCTCTATGGGTTTACGTGCTGCTAAGTACCCCCTTGTTCCGCCTGTGGCTATGAACTATAAGCTATAAAAGTGAAAGATGCAGTGTCCGTAGATTTGTGGGTCATGGTGCCAGTGATCATACATCTGGGCGCAGTATACTTCACCAATATGAGGAATCAAAACTCTTGGTCTCATCAAAAATGGGACACCAAGACATCTGCTACTCTGTCACTATGGAACATGAGTTTAAATATTGACGTCATCACTTTTGAACAGTTGTCTGGAGATGCTCCACAGTGCTGCAAACTCTTCCAGTTTCCATATGTTGGCGATGCCTTCCATTTTTGACAATAAGAAAGACCGCCTCTGCATTTTATTTCAACCATCCTGTGTGTTGTGTGGAGCAGCATAGTTTCCACCATACGATGTCCAGCTTTCTGTGAAAGCCAATGGATGGAAACGTGTTAATATCGGTTTAGCATATGACATAGACCTCAAATTCACGACAGGAAAACAAATTGTATGGTGGTGTACAAAGATATAGTCATACACTGCGTGGATGTGTTATAGAAAAAAAAGACATTGTATCAAACTGCTTATGAAAGAACACAGGAAACCTCTCAATGTTTTGACAGTCTGTTGTGTATGGTCTTCGTACAGTACAAGCGAGAAAACTTTACACAGGCCTGTGGAAGCAACTTCGGTCACTGGCCATCTGCTCCAATGGACCAAGATGTGTATATTCAAGGGGATCACCAAATATGCTCAATGCCAACACGCATACAGTATTTGTTTCAGAAGAGTGAGACATGGTAAAAGCTTATCGTGTTCTTTGACATTAGCAAAATTTTTATAGTTTGTAACTTTATACCTTCGGATGTTATGAAAATAACGATGGGAGAGAGAGAGAGACAGAGACTATGCTGTCAACAAAGGCTCTGACGCCATTACACTGTCGTATTTCTAGTGTATTAATGATAAGAATATGATAAAGCAGATGAGGTCATATAGAGGGGGATACTTATAGTCACACAATATCGATGAATTGTGAGTGTTATGTTTCTGACTTTTTTCGTGCATTCTGCATGTATTCCGCACGGTTGTGAATTTCCTCCTGTACATCCATGTGCTATTCTTCTCGTTGTGGTAGCTCTCTACCTAGCCAGTGACAGGTGGATGACTAGAGAGTCTTCTAGTTACTGGAAGAGTGCTGTCTGAACGTGATGGGATTTTGAGAGAATTAACAGGGGTCTGTGACTTTGTGGGAGACATTTCTTGCTCATCGAAATCTGGTGGATTCAAATGCTATATATCGAAAGCTGAAAGATTCGTGAGAACATGGCAGGTAAGCGATTCTCCAACGAGAGGGGAGTTGAGAGGTGAACTTTATACGACTTCTTCTAAGTACAATCTTTTGTTTTCTCGATAAATAAGAGACAAAATTCTTTAGCGAGTTTGGTGTGCCTATAAATGGATGGAATGACGTCTTAATAGGTAGACTGGATTTACATCTATATGCTTACTTTGCAAGCCATCGCAAGGTATATGGCGGAAATCCGACTGCAGGAAAAATTACAGACCATAGAAAGTGACTGTCATGATCAATTTAATTAATTAGTCAATAAATTTGACATCAGGTACGTGTCACCAGGCGGGTGGAAACAGGGGCGAGAGTAGCACAGATATTCGCGAGTTGGAGCAGTAGTCAGGCATTTTTTCGTTGCGGAGAGATCTTTTAACGAAATTTCAACCTCTCACCTACACATGGAGAGATTATCTTCGTAGTAAAATGAGTGATATTACCGAATTTATAAAGTGATACATAGTATAAATCTGATATTTACAGCTCCTGTGTGTTGCTAAGGAGACGCTGTAGGTGGCGAAGCATGTGGTTAAAAGAGTTCAAAAGTGAGGAGGCATCTTGACACAAAGGTAGAGCATGCTCCTAGCACTCTGTCAAGACCCAAAATTGAGTTTAATATTCTAGTCCTGTGATGCTGGGTATAGCAGATATTAAGCTGGTAAGATATTACTTTACCTGATGAGAGAATACTTAGAAAAAACATAGCCTATGCCATAGTGTTGTACAGGATTTTCACAAGTAACAATACTTCAGCGATGTGGAAATGCGTGTATGTTCAGATCTCTTCTGTCTTTGAAAATAACTCATACAAACGACAATAATCTACATTTCTGGTGAGACATTCGACATGTATGGGCAACAATTTCCTTGACCCGGATTGGGTAAAGTAGATTTTTTAAACCGGGGGAGTCTATGTTGCGGGTGGAATTGAAGTTACAACTATACGTCCCAGCCACACCTGCTTGTCTCGCAGTGTCTGCAGTCAGTGGCCAACAGTAAGCCGCAGCTTAGTAGCCACTTGAGAGAGTGCTGAGGTGGTTTCCCAGGTATCAAATATCAAAGAACGCTGACTTCTGCTTTGCGGTCCTTGGACTGTCCAGATGTTGAATCTCGAGGCACCCTCTGGGCCAATGAACAGCGAACTACTGCTCATTACGCATCTGGCTGACTTTGTGATCGCGTGGGTTACGGGCAATGCGTGGAGGAGGGTGCTTCTGTTCTCAAACATCCCTGCATACAAGGCCCCTGACATATGGACACTGTTTTTGAAATGTAATTAGACTACTTGATTTGATTTTGTGTCTATACCGGTGGGAATGGCCCATGTGACTCTTTGTGATGTATCACCGGTCAGTAGTTCCCACTGATGTCGCTTGGAGTGCTCGGATCATTCACTAGCTGTCTGCAAGTGTGGGCGCAGGTATCTCGGATATCATAGGAAGCAGACATGCTGTCACAACGACCCCAGTGAAGAGCAGTAAGAAAGGTATTTTTCCAGTGCCAAGCAACTGCTTGGAAATGTTAGCAGCTGCATGTTTTATAGTGTTTTTTGCGGTGTACATGTTAGGTGTTTTTTTTGCGATCCTACTGGAATGTTTAGGTGTTTATTACCAATGTTTTTTTGTGTTATATTATTCCCACCACCAATCTGTACCACAGTAATCAGAGCAGGACGTAATGTCTGATTTTTCTTGGCAGCAGGAAACTAGTGCTTCATACCAACTCTGTCAGCACAACGTGCAAATGGTTGCCATCATCTGATGTTTTGTTTGGTAATTATCGCGACTTCCAGTCTGCACACCACATGAACCAGCCCCGTGTGTGGGCCTCGTTCCCGACCTGTGTGCGCGGGAATATGCGATGTGGCCAGTGCAGCTGCAGCTCCTGTCACATCTGCCCTGTGGTTGATGTGGAGACATGATAGGAAGCTTTTCTTCGGTGGATATGGGTTGTGGTGATGGAGGAGGAGGGTGCTTGTGTAATCACGTGTCAGTCCATACAGGACCTCAGGTATATGACAAGTGTTTGTCCTGAAAATTGCAATATTTCACAGAATCAAGCAAATGTGAAGAGATGCAAGCAATCAATCAAAAGTGCCTCAGTATTTCTGGGGAAGCCATGTATTGTGGTATGAGTGCAGTAAGGATTTTGACTTAACTGCACCAGTATTCACCAACAGAAAATGAGGTGACATCATAAGAGTGGAGGTATCTGGATCATTTCCCACCAGGGAAGAGCCTTGTCTCCCACAAACTGATTAAATAAAGAATATGCATCACAATATTATTGACACTGATTTGAATTTTGTCTTGTGACATCCTTCCCCTCCAGCACAGGCTGAGTCTTCTTGCTATAAATTTCCTGGTGGCGGAGGGGAGGGGTGAAGTTGGGGAGAGGAGGGGAGGGGGGCTGGGGGATTTCCCAGGAAGGCAAAATTGGCTCAGAACTGAACAGGTGTCCCCCTTCCCAGAGGGGTAGGGAAGGAAGAGGAGGAGGTGGAGGAGGATAGGGAGAGCGGTTTTTGAGAAGGATTGATTATCCCCAGAGGGCCATAAATCAACCCTCAGGGGGTCATAAAACATTTAGCAGAACAGTAGGCTGAGGGGGAGGGATGGTTTAATTGATCAACTTAATTACTTAGCATATCAATTTGAAATCAAAAGTGTTGGAACCTCCCCTTAGAAAAATTTATGAATGATTGTGCTGATACACCCCTTACGTTATTTGATTTTCAAACAGCTGAGCAAAACTGATCGTAATGGTTCTAATGGCTCTACGCACTATGGGACTTAACATCTGAGGTCATCAGTCCCCAAGAACTTAGAACTACTTAAACCTAACTAACCTAAGGACACCACACACATCCATGCCCGAGGCAGGATTCGAACCTGCGACCGTAGCAGTCGCGCGGTTCCAGACTGAAGTGCCTAGAACCGCTCGGCCACTGAAAAGGCCGGCAACTGAACGTACTCAGGCATTTGTCTCTTTGCTTATTCTGATCATCACTAAACCGACAGACAATATTTTTAGCGCAACGCAATCTGACTTTCAAGAATCCCAGCAAAAGAATGGCCCTGAGTAACATTAACCTATACTTACACACAGCTTTAATTCCGCCATTACCTCGTCTCCTACCTTCCAAACTTCACAGAAGTGAACCGCGCGACTGCTATGGTCGCAGGTTCGAATCCTGCCTCGGGCATGGATGTGTGTGATGTCTTTAGGTTAGTTAGGTTTAAGTAGTTCTAAGTTCTAGGGGACTGATGACCTTAGATGTTAAGTCCCATAGTGCTCAGAGCCATTTGAACCATTTTTTTTCACAGAAGGACGGGGTGTGAGTCGTGCTTGGGTAGCTCAGTCGGTAGAGCACTTACCCGCGAAAGGCAAAGGTTCCGAGTTCGAGTCTCGGTCCGGCACACAGTTTTAATCTGCCAGGAAGTTTCATATCAGCGCACACTCCGCTGTAGAGTAAAAATTTCATTCTAGAAACATCCCTCAGGCTGTGGCTAAGCCATGTCTCCGCAATATCCTTTCTTACAGGACTGCTAGTTCTGCAAGTTTCGCAGGAGAGCTTCAGTGAAGTTTGGAAGGTACGAGACGAGATACTGGCGGAATTAAAGCTGTGAGGACGAGGCGTGAGTCGTGCTTGGGTAGCTCAGTCGGTGGATCACTTGCCCGCAGGCTTACAAATTTACTGTCTCTGATGGACACACGTCCAGATCATCCGCTCTCAAAACTCTGCCATCTCTCTCTCCACATCTGCCACTGGGCTCACCTCCAACTGCCCAACGCTATGCGCTGTTCACATCCAACTGCCCAACACTACAATAGCAAATATTACAATAATGCCAACCAGCCACAGACTGCACACAGCACAGCCAGTGATTTTCATACAGAGCGCTACGTGGCGTTACCAATATAAAAACCTAAACAGGCTACTTACAGTGTCCCAGGACGTGTTTTGCCCTACTGTTTATGAGCAATACTGGTGCTCCAGTATTTCCATTCCTGAGAGCTATCTTAATTAAAATTTCATATTCATGCGGGCATTTTCGTAATATTTTGAGTGACTGCGTGTTACGTTGAACAAACTTTTCAGGTGGACATCGCTATACAGCATGCCTGGAGGAGGTGCACGAGCTGTTTATAGCCATCTTTCGGACTATTAGAAAGGTCGAATCATTGAGATGACGGATTGGCACAACTGTACCGACTGCTCGGTTAGACGGTTGGCTGGCGTGAATACGACTGCAGTACAGGTGGCAACGAGATAGATGAGCACAAGAGTGGGATTTTTGTCTCAGGTCGAGAAGTACAGACATTCCAGCTACAGGTTTCCAGACGGCTCGTTCCCAGTGGCGTGACGCACTCGGCAGGTCGCCGTGCCTGCCGCAGCTTGCCTCCGCTCGCCGGAAAGCCGGTCTTCGGTCTTCCCCGAACAGCCGGCGACCTCCTGCAGGAAAGAAACCACTCCCCTCGCAGCAGCCGGCGCGCGACCCCGACCTCGCCTGCAGACGCAGCCGGGGGACTGCCCGACACCTCGCTTTCCTCCTCGCCGTTCCATTCACCGCCAGCCTCGGGCTTCAGCCGAAGCGGTTCGCAGCTTCCCGGTACAAGCTGCGGGCCCTCCCCCTACCACCGGCGGCTGCCTGTCTGTCGGTTGCTATGCGCCTCTCAGTGACCTCGCGAGGACTTCGTTTACGTAAGCGTCTCACGTTTCCCTATTCATCGAGCTCCAGTGAAATAACAGCGTCGCACTCGACCTTCGCTAGGCGTGCGTTAACATGCTTGCATCAATTAGCGTCGCGGAAAAATTCATCTGGAGCAGTACTTCCCTTGTCCCGTTACTTTTTTTTCTCCGTTTTCTTGGCTTTCAGAATCCTGTCGGCTGTGAAATTATTTTATTAGGTCTGATCTAGTTTTTACTAGCGGAGTTATTCACCAATGTACAAGTCAAAACGGGCTAGCACAGAGAAGTCTACCGCCTAACGTACGATGTTTGCAGTCTTTAGTGCAAAAAATGCCTGATACGTTAGAACTGAACATCTCGTCGGCGAAACACTAAACTCATCTGGACAAAGATCGGGGGAGGATGTCGTCTTGGGCACCTTGAAGGAAGCATTTAAGATCCATGGACATTACAGAAAACCTGAATCTTTATCTCTGGACAAGGTGTAAGTAGGCTGTTTAGTTTTTTTATGTTGGTAACGTCACGTAGCGCTCTGTATGAAAATCACTGGCTGTGCTGTGTGCACTCGGTGGCTGGTTGGCATTGTTGTAATATTCGCTATTGTAGTGTTGGGCAGTAACATTCGCTATTGTGGTGTTGGGCAGTTGGATGTGAACAGCGCGTAGCGTTGCGCAGTTGGAGGTGAGTCGCCAGCGGTGGTGGATGTGGGGAATGACATGGCGGAGTTTTGAGAGCGGATGATCTGGACGTGTGTCCACCAGAGAGAGTAAATTTGTAAGACTCCCGGCCGCGGTGGCCTTGCGGTTCTAGGCGCTTCAGTCCGGAACCGTGTGACTGCTACGGTCGCAGGTTCGAATCCTGCCTCGGGCATGGATGTGTGTGATGTGCTTAGGTTAGTTAGGTTTAAGTAGTTCTAAGCCCTAGGGGCTGATGACCTCAGATGTTAAGTCCCATAGTGCTCAGGGCCATTTGAACCATTCTTTTGTAAGACTGGATGTCATGAACTGATATATATGTATTATGACTTTTGAAGACTATTAAGGTAAATACATTGTTTGTTCTCTATCCAAATCATTCATTTGCTAACTATGACTCTCAGTAGTTAGTACCTTCAGTAGTTAGAATCTTTTATTCAGCTGGCAGTAGTGGTGCTCGATGTGTTGCAGTAGTTCGAGTAACGAACATTTTTGTGAGGTAAGTAACTCATGAAAGGATAGGTTATTGTTAGTCAAGGCCATGCTTGTGTAGGGATTATTGAAAGTCAGACTGCGTTGTGCTAAAAAAATGGCTCTGAGCACTATGGTACTTAACTGCTGTGGTCATCAGTCCCCTAGAACTTAGAACTACTTAAACCTAACTAACCTAAGGACATCACACACATCCATGCCCGAGGCAGGATTCGAACCTGCGACCGTAGCGGTCACGCGGTTCCAGACTGCAGCGCCTAGAACCGCACGGCCACACCGGCCGGCGTTGTGCTAAAAATATTGTGTGTCAGTTTAGTGATGATCAGAATAAGTAAAGAGAGAAATGTCTGAGTACGTTCAGTTTTGCTCAGCTGTTTGAAAGCCAAATAACGTAAGGGGTTTACCAGCACAGTAATTCATTAATTTTTCTAAGGGGACTTTTAGAGGGATTTCAATATCACTTCTCTCGAGTAAGGGTCTAATGAAGTGCA
The DNA here is from genome assembly GCF_023864345.2 of Schistocerca serialis cubense. Classification (NCBI taxonomy): domain Eukaryota; kingdom Metazoa; phylum Arthropoda; class Insecta; order Orthoptera; family Acrididae; genus Schistocerca; species Schistocerca serialis. The sequence goes on from NC_064643.1 coordinate 605,667,996, forward strand.
TCACGTCGGTTTTAGAGGAGTACTTGAAAAAAAGAAAATAGAAAGGTTACCGAGCACAGAAGTTCTAAAATGCAGAAATTTGTGAATAACTTTAAAAAAAGAAACACTTTCCTGATGTTCTTCAAACGTTACTATTTGGAACAAGACGCAACACACTTCACCTGACGGTCGTCTAAGAAGCAGAAAGCTGGTTTGTCATCTGACGGTGACCTAAGGAACCGTAAGCCAGTTAGTGATCTAATAAACGGTACGGGGTATCCCAACCAGATTCATTCGATTTCACAAGACTGTGCCTTACATACAGGATGTTCGTAAATTTCCGCTACAAACTTCCAGGACTTGTAGAGGGGAGTTAGTACGTAATATTTTCAATACTCAAACTGTTTCATCCAGTATTTTGTAATAGAGAACGCTTAGCAACTTCCAACAGATTTTAAGCACAATTTCACATCTTTTCTAAGCCTTCTCTCGCTTACATGCTTACCGACAGCGTCAAATATTTAACACATTAACTTATTCGTAAAAGGATCTTGGGTTTACTGGTATTCACATAATAGATTAGCGAGCTAAAAGCGCCAGGTAGAGCCGTGGTGGCAACCAAACGAACGGGGAACCTAAAACTGACGACGAGATAAGCTGAAATTTACAGCTGGTTCCCCTCTTCATTCTTTTAGGGTGTTCTCAAATTCTCGTCACACTTATAGAGGAGAGTGAGTACATAACATTCTGAAGAGGAACCCATGTCCGAAAATGTAATGTTTCCGTTCTATGACGGTTTTAATTCAGGTGTGTAATGCGTCCATGTCTGCTGACGGAAAGAGAAAAATCTCAGAGTTGCTTGTCCTGGTATGCAAGAGGTAGGCAGGATGACGTGTACTACGTCAGACGGTCACCTGACGTCACTTCTGTCTTGCTACAAGACGGACATTTAGTGGCACAGCTTCCAAGAACGGGTCCAGTACGTTTTGTAAGATCAAGTATGCAGGGCCAGTTAGTGTGTTGATACAAACGAATGTGCTTGTGTGGTAAATGGATGTTTGGTTATATTTCCTTTCGAAATGTTATCTAGTAAGTGTACTGCGTCACTCCTAATTCATTTCCTCAAGCATAAGTGGATGAGTTAAACATCTGAACTGAAACCATCGTAGAACAGAAACCGTACGTTTCCGGGCATGGGTTCCCATTGAAAATATTATGTACTAACTCCCCTCTACAGGTCCTAGAAGTGCGTCACCAAATATCCGGAAAGAATGAAGACAGGGGCCAGTTGTAAATTTTAGCTTACACAATCGAACTAAAAGTTTATCTCGGCGTCAGTTGTTAAGTTCCCGGTGCTGTTGGCTCGCTAGTCTATTATCTGAATACCAGTAAACCCCGGAGTCTTTCAAGAATCGAACTCCCACGTATAAAACACCTTCAAACGACATTACTTCACAAATAAGTTATTTGACGCTATCGGTAAGGATGTAAGCGGCAGAAAGTTTAGAAAAGATTTGAAATTATGCTTAAAATCTGTTGGAAGTCGCTAAGCGTTCTCTATTATAAAATACTGGATGAAAGAGTTTGAATAATTTGCCCTCCATTTTAAGCAAAAGGAAGTTTTTGAATCATCTCAACGTTTCTGGCTTCTGTGTTATACACTGATATAATTTTTCTGGTGCGTTCAGTCATATATTTAGATACAGTCTGCAAAGTGTGTTGCGGATGGAGATAGTAGTAAAGAAGTACCAAATTAAAAACGTCATGCGTGATGCTGAGTTTTTACTGCATGTTCAGCAAAAATGAAGTAACATCGGAGAGTATCGGCTTCATCAGTAGGTCGCAAACGATGTACAAGCAAGTCTGTCAGTGACGTGACACTGATGTAGAATATTCGGTTCTCTTTAAATTCGGGGCCAACTGCCACGGCCCATGTGACTTATGCTCACTCAGGAATTAGTCTAAACAATGGACACTTTTGTCCCATCGAGACATTATTGGACAGAGCGAATTTGAAACATACGTCTTAAACGGTACTCTTAATTTATTCACGTTTAGCGCACACTTAACGTGCTATAGACCGTATCATTTGTACCTGACCTTTAACGGCATTGTGTACCTCCCGAATTGACACATGAAGTACTGTAGTTCCATCGACGACGATTTCATTACAGGCTCCTCACATGAGCAACATGTCTATGTCATATGTAAAGGTTTTTTTTTTTTTAAATTACCGCTACCAGTCACACACTTCATCAGCTATTGCATTACTTATTTATTTAGCCACACGTTTCGAGGTAAACCTCATCTTCAGCCTAAATGGCATTACAAAAACAACTTTAAAGTAATGCCGTAGAGATGTTACATAGTCATTACGTGAATGCTGTGGTCATCTTTTTTCTTCTGGTGTGTTGGTCTCGTAGTGATGCGCTGGGGTGCCTCCATTTCCGTGCCTCTTCTGGTCGCTGTTCACAAATTGTCACTAACATAGCAGTAAATTGGAAACACGATTACAAACAGTTCAGTAGTGCAGTGTACACTCTGAATGATTTACAAGACAAATTTCGATTATTTTAATACAAGGAAAGACTTCACCTGACTCGCCGCGTTTTATTTTTTTCAGTTTTTCTTTCCATTACAATAATTCCTTTTCTTTTTGGCATCATTAATACCTTCTTATCTTGGGGGCTCTTGAGACAATACTTCAGTCACACAGCCAAGTTACGCCCACTGTCTGATATTACCATCGTTTCAGTTGAATATTCGGCGTGCTGTGTGACTTACTGAGTTTTATTAGTGACACCTTTCTCGAATGAGACACGTAGCTGTGAAGATAGACTCTGATATGCACATGTACGTCGTGTGATGCAGAATTTTTTTATCGAGTCGGTAACTTGGCACAGAGAAAGACAGTGAAATGGATACTGTATATTTTAGAATAAAAGTTAGATGGCTGTCTGAATTTAAGTTTTTATTTCCTATTCGTTTTCCGGTGCGACATTCCCATCATTAGGGATTCGAAGTTTAACTCGAGGCTCTTCATCATGGTCTGGTGAAGCAGTGGAATCTGAAGAAGGTTATGTTGATGCATAAAGGGAACGGAAATATGAGCCATGGTGGAAAAGCGAAATTAAGTGGAATATCACATCTAAAAATTGAGAGAATGTGCGTTAGTGGCAATCCATGGGGACGTCTCGAAAAGGTGTCTGGTATTCAATAAGCAAACATTGTCAAAAAACTGATGTATGGGTACTACAACTTTCGGTTAAAGTGGATATAGTCTATAGAGGTATAAACTGGAGAAACAAGATTGCCATCAAAGAACATAATATTTTTAAAGCTACACGTAATTGTTAAAATAACAACTAAACGATGTGTTGGGTGGTTCTCATGTAAGTACTTCAATCATAGAAAATGTGATGATTCGATTTTAGAAGAAAAAGCAGAAGACGAATTGAAGTACGACCTTACAGCGCGTTGTATTCTTTGACTCAAATTAAGAATTCCAATGTATTCAGCCTCTGTCTTTTAATTAAGCATCTGTTGCGGTTATGCGAATTTTTTGTCTGAAAATTTCTAGACATTTTAGACAGAACACTTTATCGCTTCTGTATTGTACCCACTGGTGTAGGATCTTTACGTCGTTTTGAAAATTGCCAAAAGTGCCTCCAGTTTGAAGCGAATGGACGGTATCTGAGGATCCATTTGTTTGTTGAAGGCGAAAAGCCGCAACATGTTCATTAAAGCTCACTCTAAAGCTGCGGCCACTTCGACCCATACAGAAATTGTTGCAGTTATGACAGTCCATTTTGTTCACTCTGCTGAAATTAGTTTGACTGCCCTAATTTATGTATTTAGTATCTGGGCTGAAAATTTATCTTTCTACAAAATAATTTATATAGAAACGGTTGATAATGTTAGCTACTTTCTATGAATGGTTACCAATAAATTCCAGACTATGGTATATATTCTTGTTATTGCCAGAGGTTTGTGAGGCTGTATGAATTGCGTCATTCTTTTTTACTATTTTTCTTAAGCGCAATCTAATGTATGTGAAGCGTATTCATTATTTTGGGCAATTTGTCTGATAACGTTTATTCCTTTTTCTAAATCTGCTGGAGGTGACTGTAATTTGACCGGTCTGTTCACCATGCTGCTTTCACAAGCAGCAAGTTTGTGTGACGGAGCGGTGGCATACTTTAAGCGAATTTCTTTGTTGCCACAACATGTCAGTTTCCTACGTTTTCATAGTCACGTTTGTTCACGATATATGTGGAATGAAGATCGAACAGTGTAGAGGAATTTCGCTATGGACCACCTGTGGAGGAGGTTCTCGCAGTGTACATGTATTTTGTAGCGTTGCAGTTTGTCTTTGCTATCGTTAATATGTTTTTACGGTTGTATAACAAAGTAGTAACCATCAGGTGCGACTGCTTCACCACCCACCGAGCGAGGTGGCGTAGTTGTTGGACACTGGGCTCGCATTCGGGAGGGTGATGGTTGGAATCAGCGACCGGCCATCCAGATTCAGGTTTTCCGTGATTTCGCTAAATCGATTCAGGTACATGCCAAGATGATTAAAGGGCACGGCCGACTTCCTTCTCCATTCTTGCAACAATCCGAGCTTGTGCTTCGTCTTTAATGACCTCGATGTCGGCGGGATGTTAAACACTAATATTTCTTTACTGCTTCACAAGATCGTGACAAATACAAAATTTTGAAAAACACAGCCCTCAGTCGCGAACACAATTAATTTGTAACCTAGGTTTCGGTGTCACAAGGGACACCTTCTTCGGACAAAATTAAAAATAAATGTTACAGCATAACGTACCAAAGAATACGACAGCTGCGGTCATACCTGACAGCGTCAGATAGTCAGAATTAAAATAAAATGGAACAGAGGCGCAAGTCACTAGGGGCTGCCATGTGTCCTCTGCTACAGTCAACACAAATGGCATCTTGCGCATATTGAGAACTTTTGCGAAGCAGTTTTCGTTCCGAAATACGCATTGGAAATACGAGCGGTGTCCAATATGTATTGCAAAATATTTTTGTTTTGGTAGAAGATTGGTTTTGCCAACGGCCTTGCCGCAGTGGTACCACCGGTTCCCGTCAGATCACCGAAGTTAAGCGCTGTCGGACTGGGCTAGCACTTGGATGGGTGACCATCCGGTCTGTCCAGCGCTGTTGGCAAGCGGGGTGCACTCAGCCCTTGAGGCAAACTGAGGAGCTACTTGACTGAGAAGTAGCGGCTCCGGTGTCGGAAACTGACATACGGGCGGCAGTGCGGTATGCTGATCAAATATCGCTCCGTATCGGCATCCAGTGACGCTTATGGCCTGAGGATGACACGGCGGCCGGTTAGTACCGTTGGGCCTTCATGACATGTTCGGGAGTAGTTTAGTTTAGTTTTTAGCAGATTGGTTTTATTCAGGATTCCAGTGCACCATACTGTTTCCCATTCTTTAGGCTACAAAACCCTATTTTCCTACATAATCTCCATTCAATGGACAGCTTTACGCCACCTTACTGGGTGGGCCTATACGCTGCATGGTACCACTCTACTGGTGGACGTCGGAGCCAACGTCTTGCTGCATCAGTAACCTCCGCACCATCCACGTACTGTTTTCCATTGGGCCACAGGTGGAAGTCGGAAAGTGCGAGATTCAGACTCTTGGATCGCGAAGTTCTGTGAGCTCCTCTCGGATATGCAGACTTGTGAGAGATCTTGCGCTGTATGGAGAAGATCTTTTGCATTTTTTGTGGCGACCAAGACTCTGAAGTTGTTTTTCCAACTTCCTGAGGGTAACAATACACTTAGGAGTTGATCGCTGCACCATGAGGAAGGACAACAGACAGAGTAACCCCTTCATTGTCCCAGAAGACCGTCGCCACGACTTTGCCGGCTGAGAGTGCGGCTTCGAACCTTTTCTTCAGAGGAGAGATGGCGTCACATTCCATTGATTGCTGTTTTGTTTGCGGTTAGAAGTGATGAAACCATGTTTCATTGCCTGTGACGATGTGCGACAAAGAACTGTGACGACCAACCTCGTAACACGCAAGCAATTTCGCTCAGATGGTCCTTCGTTGCTCTTTATAGTCTTCTGTTAAGCGGCGAGGAATCCAGCGGCCACACACCTTTGAGTATCCCCAACTGGGTGGAAGGATATGTCAGCACTACCAACAGAGACGCCCATTTGAGCGACGAGGTGTTTTATTGTGATCCGTCGATCACCTGGGATGAGAGTGCCCGCACGTTCTAAACAACACTGCACGAGTCGCAGTTGTGTGCAGCCAGCCAGCACGCAGAACATCGGACAGGTTTGCGGGACCTTGTAGCGATGATGCACACACCTCTCCCGACGACTCACAATGCATTTTTTTTTTTTTACTGTAGGTCTCCGTAGACTTTCAGCTAACGCCTATCAATATCTGCGATCCTCTGGTTTTCCGACGAAAGAAATTGAATGGAAGCTCTCTGCTTGGAACACAGCTCCATTACAGATGGCGTTCTCGTTGTCACCTTTCGGAACTTCATGAAACTACAGGGGCTGAAGCACGATATTCACAACAAATTCCGCATTTTTTCAACGAAACTGGACTAGAAAAAATGTGTTGCATTTCTTACTGAACCATCCGCTACACGCCAAGAGGTGGCTTGCGGAATATGATGTAGGTGTAGATGTACTCGTAAAAACTGAAATACAGAGTTGGTGGATCCAGGGTGCTGTTCTCTTCTTTTGTGTGTGTGTGTGTGTGTTGGGGGGGGGGGGGGCAGGAGACACAATCACAATTTCCCTCTGTCTCTCTCCCTCCAGCAACGGCCTTGCCACAGTGGATACACTGGTTCCCATCAGATCACCAAAGTTCAGCGCTGTCGGGCATGGCCGGTACTTGGATGGGTGACCATCCGGGCCGCCATGCGCTGTTGCCATTTTTCGGGGTGCACTCAGCCTCGTGATGCCAATTGAGGAGCTACTCGACCGAATAGTAGCGGCTCCGGTCACGGAAAACCATCATAACGGAAGAGCGGTGTGCTGACCCCACGCCCCTCCTATCCGCATCCTCAGCTGAGAATGACGCGGCGGTCGGATGGTCCCGATGGGCCGTTTGTGGCCTGAAGACTGAATGGTTTGATTCTCTCCGTCCCTCCCCTCCCTCCCATCCCTTCCCCTCATTTGCAGTATAACCTGTTGTCGCTCCCACTTTTAACGTGTCACGATGAGTACATTTTTCGTAATAATAACACTAAAACACAGAAAACGTTTTCATGGTTCTTCTTTCCTTCCATAGCGTTTATCGCGTCTATTAAGGGATCCACTCTTTCAGGATTTGGCAGATTTTATTTTATTATTTAGCTTCCTGTCCGTATGCCCTTCCTGCCCCCACGGTCGTCAAGTTAACCTGAGGGAGAGAAATCGTGTGCATTATCTGTGTGTGAATCCTGTAGATCCGTGTTTTCCTAGGAGCAGGAATTCTGCGCCGCGTAGTACGTAATGCGCCCGGCGTACTGCGTCGTCCCCCCTACAGTGACAGAACAGTGAAAGTGTTCCCCGACTGAGCTCAGTGCGTAGTGCGCCGGCGATTTACGTCAGGCGGGACAAGCCAACTGGTTCTGGTCGAGTCCAAGGCCTCGTACGCTGCGTTCCAGTGAGGCAATTGCTGCAAGGCAAGTGAAATTCGCGCGCAAAATGGCGACAAAGTATGCTATAAAACTACAAGTGCGTTTCAATACAGAGAAAGGTATACTGTTAATTGACCCCGGCCGGTGTGGCCGAGCGGTTCTAGGCGCTTCAGTCCGGAACCGCGCGGCTGCTACGGTCACAGGTTCGAATCCTGCCTCGGCCATGGATGTGTGTTATGTCCTTAGGTTAGTTAGGTTTAGGGGTCTAGGGGACTGATGACCTCAGATGTTAAGTCCCATAGTGCTCAGAGCCATTTGAACCATTTGTTAATTGACTCGGCGTCAAAAACATGCTGCTGGCAGTTTTTCTACGCCGCACATAATTCTGAGGCAAATAATCCTCTTCTTTATCATACGTTATAAGTTCAGTTATCGACAAACGCAGGAGTTTCCTTTCCTTTCCTCACACAATCCATCAATATTGTACAGAATATTTGCTCTTTGGCTAAAATAAGGACACTCTTACCGCACAAAGCGTGTGGACTGAGTAGTTGATCCACTTGAGGTTTCATTTTCTGGAAAAACACAGATACGCAAGGTATGTTAAGTTTTGCGTACATATCAGCGTAAAGCATCGTGTTCCGTGCGCGCGGTTCAAAATTCCTGCTCCTACCAAAATCACCTTTTACTTTGTTCTGTGTTTTATCGTATTTTCACCGTTTGTGTATCATATTCTCTGTGGCAGAATTTAAGTCATAATTTACACAATACGAATTCTAAGTGTTCACTTAGAATTGCTAGTAATTGACTAATCAATAGAATTCTGAACACTGGTCCGCAAACTTCGTTTGCTGTTTCTACCTGAGGGCTCCTGTTTGAAACTTATTTCCCATACTACCTTAACTTCTGGAAGTTAAATGTGACACATGGAAATGGATATACAAAGTGTGTTCAAAAAGTAAAACCAGAGTTTTACTTTTGTATGTCATATTAATTTTGTGGTGTCACCGCCAGACACCACACTTGCTAGGTGGTGGCTTAAATCGGCCGCGGCCCATTTAGTACATGTCGGACCCGCGTGTCGCCACTGTGTGATCGCAGACCTAGCGCCACCACAAGGCAGGTCTCGAGATACGATAGAGCACTCGCCCCAGTTGTACGGACGACATTGCTAGCGACAATACGGACGAAGCCTTCCTCTCATTTGCCGAGAGACAGTTAGAATAGCCTTCTGCTAAGTCCATGGCTACGACCTAGCAAGGCGCCATTAGCCTTACCTAGCTTGAGAGTTATCGTATAACTGTCTCAAGAAGAACGCTGTATTCATCAAAGAATAAAAGTTAAGTATAAAGCAGCTACGTACTTTTCTTGCTACCATTCAATAGTTATCCTGTTCCAGACTTGACGCCAGTCGGCGTGTGTGTACGCGTGCCTTTCTTTCGGCTCCCTTCCCAGTGTGGCGTAGCAACCTTGTTACGCCACAACAAATTTGATCCTTGCGATTTTTGCTGTTGTCCTGGTAAACATGTCTGCAAAGTATCTGTACAATGTTACCGTATGTATGTATGTATTAAACTGGGGACCTAGAAACGACGGTGAGGATTCGTCCCACTATAGTCCTCAGTGGCTCACAACCCCACAACAGGCTACAGTAGTCCACCCACCCCACCGCCGCCTCATACCGAACCCAGGGATATAGTGCGGTTCGGCCGCCAGTGGAACGTCTCATACCAGACGAGTGTAACCCCAAATGTTTGCGTGGTAGAATAATTGTGGTACACGCGGTGTTTGTGCAGCAATCGCCGACACAGTGTAACTGAGGTGGAATAAGGGGAACAAGCCCGCATTCGCAGAGGCAGGGACCGGCACGCCTTCCCGCTCGGGAAGCAGCGCGTTTAGACCGCGCGGCTAGTCGGGCGGGCATGTCACTGTATTAGACATTTATTGTGTTATCAGCTGCCACATACAGTAGTTGGACGAGAAGTGAGGACGCCGCGAGAAATGTATGCTTGAACGTGGATGCGTGTACTAGGTGAGAAGGCAGTCTGCACATTGAGTTGTGTTTGACCACGAAAGGCACCTGCGCAATATCCTCGCAGTCCGAACAGCGTTCTGCGTAGTTGTGAGTGCGTTATGTCGCAACTAAGTACATTCTAAATTGTCGGTGCTCGTACGGTGTGTGCTTCCGTAACAAAGGTAGCTGAACTGGTTGATGTTTCGAGAGGCTCCACATCGAAGATTTATACCGCATACAGGGAAAGCGGAGAAACGTCATCCGCCAAGTCGCAACTCGGACGAAAGTGAGTGCTGAGTGATCGTGATGAAAAGTAAGAGATTGACAGCAACAAAAGTCACTGCAGAACTGAAAGTGATATTCGCGAACACTGCCAGCACTAAAAACACCCTAAGGAAGCTCCATAAGCAGGGAATTACAGGTCAAGCCGGAATTCCAAAACCACTCGTCAATAAGGCAAACCCCTTAACAGAGAAACGTTGTACCGATGCTATAAAACCTGGATGGAGCAATGGAGGAAAGTAATTTCGTCGTATGAGTCGCCGGCCGGAGTGGCCTTGCGGTTCTAGGCGCTTCAGTCTGGAACCGCGTGACCGTTACGGTCGCAGGTTAGAATACTGCCTCGGGCATGGATGTGTGTGATGTCCTTAGGTTAGTTAGGTTTAAGTAGTTCTAAGTTCTAGGGGACTGATGACCACAGATGTTAAGTCCCATGGTGCTCAGAGCCATTTTTTCGGATGAGTCTTGTTTCACTCTTTTTACAACTTGTGGCCCACTTAACGTCAAGTGTACACCGGCTCAAGCCTTACGATGCAGACTTCTCGCAGCCAAGAATAAAACATGGCGGGCATTCGGTGATATCTTGGGCGGCCGTATCGTGGTATACCATGAGCCCCATTGTTACTCTGCAAGGTCGCATTACTGACAAGGTTCAAAATGACTCTGAGAACTATGGGACTTAACATCTGAGGTCATCAGTCCCCTAGAACTTAGAACTACTTAAACCTAACTAACTTTAAGGACATCACACACATCCATGCCCGAGGCAGGATTCGAACCTGCGACCGTCGCGGTCCCGCGGTTCCAGACTGAAGCGCCTAAAGCCGCTCGGCCACGCCGGCCGGCTACTGACAAGGGTTATATGACCATTTTGGCTGACCAAGTCCATCCCATGGTACAACCTTTGTTCCACAATGATGAGGCTGTGTTCCAAGACGACTGAGCTCACGTTCACATCGTCGAGGACCGGTTTTGAGAGCACCAGGATCAACTGTCGCACCTCTCCTGGTCACCACAGGCATCAGAAAACAATAATACACTACTGGCCATTAAAACTGCTACGCCAAGAAGAAATGCAGATGATAAACGGGTATTCATTGGACAAATATATTATACTAGAACTGACATGTGATTACATTTTCACGCAATTTGGGTGCATAGATCCTGAGAAATCAGTACCCAGAACAATCATCTCTGGAACTAACAACGGCCGTGATACGCCTGGGCATTGAGTCAAACAGAGCTTGGATGGCGTGTGCGGGTACAGCTGCCCATGCAGCTTCAACACGATACCACAGTTCATCAAGAGTAGTGACTGGCGTATTGTGACGAGCCAGTTGCTCGGCCACCATTCATCAGACGTTTTCAATTGGTGAGATATCTGGAGAATGTGCTGGCCAGGGCAACAATCGAACATTTTCTGTATCCAGAAAGGCCCGTACAGGACCTGCAACATGCGCTCGTGCATTAGCCTGCTGAAACGTAGGGTTTCGCAGGGATCGAATGAAGGGTAGGGCACGGGTCGTAACACATCTGAAATGTAACTTCCACTGTTCAAAGTGCCGTCAATGCGAACAAGAGGTGACCGAGACGTGTAACCAATGGCACCCCAAACCATCACGCCGGGTGATACCCCAGTATGGCGATGACGAATACACGCTTCCAATGTGCGTTCACCGCGATGTCGCCAAACACGGATGCGCCCATCATGATGCCGTAAACAGAACATGGGTTCATCCGAAAAAAATGACGTTTTGCCATTCGTACAGCCAGGTTCGTCGTTGAGTACACCATCGCAGGCGCTCCTGTCTGTGATTCAGCGTAAAGGGTAACCGCAGCCGTGGTCTCCGAGCTGATAGTCCATGCTGCTGCAAACGTCCTCGAACTTTTCGTGCAGATGGCTGTTGTCTTGCAAACGTCCCCATCTGTTGACTCAGGGATCGAGACGTGGCTGCACGATCCGTTACAGCCATGCGTATAAGATGCCTGTCATCTCGACTGCTAGTGATACAAGGCCATTGGGATCCAGCACGGCGTTCCGTATTACCCTCATGAACCCACCGATTCCATATTCTGCTAACAGTCATTGGATCTCGACCAACACGAGCAACAATGTCGCGATACGATAAACCACAATCGCGATAGGCTACAATCCGACCTTTATCAAAGTCGGAAACGTGGTGGTACGCATTTCTCCTCCTTACATGAGGCATCACAACAACGTTTCACCGGGCAACGCCGGTCAACTGCAGTTTGTGTATAAAAATCGGTTGGAAACTTTCCTCATGTCAGCACGTTGTAGGTGTCGCCACCGGCGCCAACCTTGTGTGAATGCTCTGAAAAGCTAATCATTTGCGTATCACAGTATCTTCTTCCTGTCGGTAAAATTTTGCGTCTGTAACACGTCATCTTCGGGGTGTAGCAATTTTAATGGCCAGTAGCGTATTATGCTATATATATGAAATTAGTAATTGTTTTCGAAAGAACAGATACCCATGATGACCGTGCAGCTTCTCTAGAATAAACGATAATTAACTGAAACCCTCAGCTGCCGACGGGTGTTGTTAATATACCTCGATGGGGAGAGCTGAAAATGTGTGCCGCGACTGGGACTCGAACCCGGGATCTCCTGCTTAAATGGCAGACGCTCTATCCATCTGAGCCACCGAGGACACAGATGAATAGTGCGACTGCAGGGACTTACCCCATTACATACGTAATAGCGTGCAAGGCATAAGTACCTGCAGTCGCACAATTCATCTGTGTCCTCGGTGGCTCAGATGGGTAGAGTGTCTACCATTTAAGCAGGAGATCCCGGGTTCGAGTCCCGGTCGGAGTACACATTTTCAGCTGTCCCCATCGAGGTATATCAACAACACCCGTCGGCAGCTGAGGGTTTCGATTAATTATAATATTGTTATGCCTTCGTTATCCATTTCCATCATCGTTTCATGAACTGCACCCATGTTCACTGCACCTTGAACGACTAGAGATAGGACGTTCATATTCACAGGACATGTAGATTAGCATATTCTGCAGAAACGAGTAGCATTTCTGTCACCTCGGTTCAGCATGTGTCCTGTTGCCCAGTAGGCACAGGGTCCGCCATGGGCCCTGATAACTTGCTCCATGCGTGATGACATTGATGGGCATAAAGCGGGAATGGCGTTCTGTAGTATAACCATCCACGCTCCATTCAGATGGTTCCAAGGTTCATCTGTGGTGGTTGGCACTGGGTCACAGCGGTGCATCCGTCGTTTCACAACATCCCGCACATTTTCGATTGGCGACAAGTCTGGTGATGTGGCGGGCCAGGACAAAATGCTGACATCCTGTGACACCAAGAAGGTATGTGTTCTTGCAGCAACATGTGGTCGTGCGTTGCCGTGCTGAAAACTGGCGTCTGGCGTGTTGTGCAGATAGTATCACAGGATGTCATTCACATAGTCACACCGGTCACAGGGCCCTGGACACGCACCACTGTGATTTGTGGTTGTACCCAACAGTACCCCACAACATAAGGCCTTCAGTTGGCGCTGCATGTCTTGTGTGAATGCAGTCAATATTATGCTGCTCCCTCTGTCTGCGGCGAACCAAAATGCGGCCATCATTTTCAAACAATCAGAACCTGGATTCATCCAAAAACAGTATTCGATGCCATTCTTGTTCCCAGTGACGTCGTTCCACACACCATTCCCGTCTAGCATGTTTCTGCACATTCGTCAAAGGTAGGCGCAGAAGTGGACGACTCTCACGTAAGCCATGCCGTAATAAACGGCGACGGACTGTCGCCCCTGATAGTGTACGATGTGTTACACTGTTCCACTGTTGCGCCAGAGCAGAGGAGTACGCAGATCTGTCCTGCAATGCCATTCGGATGAGGGGTGGTCTGGGTGTTGCGACTTGAGCCATCTCGTCGTCTTCTACGGCATTCCGTGATCCATTCCGCACATACCAGTTCTACTGCCGAAACACTTCGTTCCACACGAGCAGCAGTTTCCCGGATGGATGCATCACTCTCTCTCATGTCAATAACGCGCCGTCTTTCAAACTGATTTGACGATACGCTTCGTGCACAAGTCTGCGAGGCATCCTTCTCAAGTCACACCGATCCATTACCTTCGGTTTACAGCGACAACGAGAGCGGCAGGCACATATTGCCGACAGGTGGTTTTGCGCCGCGATATCGATGTGACCTTGAACCTGCCGGTCTACATGGTTAAACGCTAGTCATTTCTGCAGTACATACTAATGTACATGCCCTGTGAGTATGAACGCTCTGCCTCTTGTCTATCATGATGTTCTGTTTTTTTATTTTATTTATTTTTTTTTTTTTATGAACAACAGGAGTACTCTGCGAAGAACTGTGTAAGATATCCTTGAAAACCATATAGTGCATGTATGTATCCGTTCCGAGACTACTGGAAGCTGTTTCGAATGCCAACGGTTTTCCTACATCGTATTAACCATGGTAATGTGATGCCACTTTGATGTTTCCATATTTTTGTCCATCACCTGTAGGTTACATGTGTTACATGTGTTTTGGTAGTAGCGGCGATTATAATTTTTTGTATAAAATAGGTCAGAAAATTTATAGGAAATTTCTTGTAAGTACGGAGTAAACTGCAACAAATTCTTAGAAACTCTGAATATTGCAGTCGGCGAGTCTGCGGTTATTAAAATAAGAGGTTACGAGTGATATAAGTGTTTCGTACAAGGCCGTGAAGACGTTGGCGATAACGAACGCCCAAGACGCCCCGCCACATCTCCAACTGACGAAACCATGGGAAAAGTGAAATAAATGATTGTGACCGATCGTCGAATCACAATCAGAGATGTCGCTAATTATATTAGCATATCAGTTCGCTCATGCCACGACATTTGTTTCATATTTTGGGTACGAAATGTATGACACAAAAACTATTGAATTTCGAACGTAAACAGCGCTAACGCAAATTGCTCAGGAGTCGATAGATGAAGTCAACAACGATGTAGAGCTACTGAAACGTGTCGTAACAAGAATGTGTTTACAAAAATGACATCGAAACTAAGAGACAATCGCTCCAGTTAGAGCATTCTGGGACGTCAAGACTGAAAAAAATGTTTTTTTATTCCAGTCTTTGATCACAATATAAATTACTTTGACGATGACCGGTTTCAGTCAGTAATGACCATCTTCAGATCTGTTCTATGCCATGTCCTAATGTGATAGAGCCATAATGGCATCGTCAAAACATATAAATACACTCAGCATAGCATCGTCACATAGATCTAAAATATAGGCCACAACGTCCACACAGTCATTTTGCAACTCTAGCATCAGATATTCTTTTACATCTGCTTCACAGTTTTCAATGTACTTTTATCAACAGGTTGTAGCAAAACGAAAATGAACTCTAGAGGCATGAAACGCGGCTGCGAACCGGATGTGTCTGTGGCGCCTCCAGTGAAAGTGGGGAGGCCCGGCGCTGTGTGTTCCAGTTGGCTCACAGGCCGGTCCCGCCTTCCGTTCATTCACTGGAGGAAAGGCCGCTGCCACCGCAACCGGTTTGTTTATCGACTGAGGCGGGTCAGGCCGTTGCGTAATAATACGGTGGAGCCGCCTTACCCACTCGCTCGGAGGCTGCTGTTCATTCACGCAGTCCGCTTCCGCTATTGCCAGGGGTGGGGTGATGGTCCAGCGGAACTTGATTCCAGCGGACTCCCAAGTTTTAAGCATAACCATTTCAGGCGTCTGTAAGTGACGTAGAAGAAGGTGTTGCAGATGTCTGTGGGGGGGGGGGGGGGGGGGGGAGGGGGGGGAGGGGGGAACTAGTGTTCAGAGAGTGCATCCATTGTGTTTTGTACTGCGTACTGTGTAGTGTAATGTCCAAAGCCGATGTGTCAGAGTTCCAAGTGGGTACAACTATCTTCGGACGTACTAGGTGCGAAGGTGCGAGTATACGGGGAGACACAGGGGAGGGGTGTGCGGTCGGAAGCTCAGGGGGTTTATGACCTCCTCCCACCAAAAATATTTTAAGTAAATTGTTTATACTTTTACACACATAAAATTCCAAATTTCTCCTCATACTCTCGCAGGATAAAGAAGCATGAAAAGTTAAATGGTCTCGAAAATGGCAAGGAGTTCTAGAAATTAGAATCCTTGTTAAACGCAGGATATTTTCCAGCTTGTTGCCTGAGGGCCTGCCCTCGAAGCTAGACTTGTGGCCAGACAACTTGTTGAGAACGTTCCAGGCGGCAAATGGAGAATATTTACAGGCTAACCGTACCTGTTGTCAAGAGCCGGCCGCTGTGGCCGAGCGGTTCTAGGCGCTTCAGTCCGGAACCGCGCTGTTGCTACGGTCGCAGGTTCGAATCCTGCCTCGGGCATGGATGTTTGTGATGTCCTAAGATTAGTTAGATTTAAGTAGTTCTAAGTCTAGGGAACTGATGACCTCAGATGTTAAGTTCCATAGTGCTCAGAGCCATTTGAACCATTTTTCTGTTGTCAAGAACAAATCTGTGGTTCAGCAACTTCTGTTAATCAGTACAATGAAAAACCAGTCAAAAGTTGCAAATTTAACTTTTTTTATTCACTCGATGTCTGGTTTCGGGCCGAGACGCATTTTAAAATCGTCGTAACATGGTAAAAAGTGGTGGCTCTCTGTCCGAAACTAGTCATCGAGTAAATGAAAAAAGTAAAATTTGCTAATTTGGACTGGTTTACATTGTACGAAGCTTACATGGTTCTTTGGAGCACAGGTGTTTGTTTTGTTGTTGTGGTCTTCAGTCCTGAGACTGGTTTGATGCAGCTCTCCATGCTACTCTATCCTGTGCAAGCTTTTTCATCTCCCAGTACCTACTGCAACCTACATCCTTCTGAATCTGCTTAGTGTATTCATCTCTTGGTCTCCCTCTACGAGCACAGGTAGGAACGCAAAACACAGGTAGTTCAGAAAGGTAAGACAGGAAGGGGAAGATCCTCCACTAATGAAAAAAGATATAAATCAGGAAGACTGGTAGCCCTGAAGTAGACGTAGATGACTGAAACAAAAATTTCCATGCTTGCATAGCCAGACTCTACAGTTACGTATTCACAATCGTGGTTCTACGTAAAATACAACGGTGAGAACAAAGAATGGCTTCCTATTTTGTAATTTACGACGTCAAAGTTGACCCAGATCGTTGCTGTTACTGTTTGTGACAGTACTTTTACAGGGACAGCATATTTCCCCATTTTTCGTTGTTGGTGTTGGAAGAGAAACTCTGCATCCTGCTGGATCCTATTCTAGCGACAGAGAAACCCATCGGTAAATCTCACTGTGCCAACTACGCCTCTCTCTCCACCCCCACCCCCTCCCCTTCCTTTGTAGGTGACCTAGATTTGACGTCAGTCCGAACACCGAATCGATATCTACATACATACGCCTCAGGCCACCATATGATGATGATGTTTGGCGGAGGATACCTTGTACCGCTACTAGTCATTTCCTTTTCTGTTCCACTTACGAATAGGGAGAGGGAAACGACTGTCTATATGCTGCCGTACGTACCCTAATTTCTCTTATCTTCGTGGTATTTGGGCGAAATGTACTTTGGTGGCAGTCGAATCATTCTGCAGTCAGCCTCAATTGCTAGTTCTCTAAATTTTCTCAATACTGGTCCTCGAAAAGAACGCGTGGCCTTCCCTCCACTGATTCCCATTTGATGTTCAAATGTTTGAGAATTCCTAAGGGACCAAACTGCTGAGGTCACCGGTCCCTAGACTTATACACTGCTTAAACTAACTTACACTAAGAACAACACACACGCCCATGCCTGAGGGAGGACTCGAACCTCCGTCGGGTGGGACCGCGCAATTCGCGACGTGGCGCCTCAAACCGCACGGCCACTCCGCGCGGCAATTCCCATTTGCGCTCCCGAAATATCTCCGTAATACCTGCGTGTTGTCCGAACCTACCAGTAAAAAATCTAGCATCCCACTTCTGAATTGCTGCGATGTCTTTTTTTAATCCGATCTGCTTCGTATCCCAAACATTCGAACAGTACTCAACAATGGGTCGAAATAGTGTCCTATATGCAGTCTCCTTCACAGGTGACCACGCCTTCCCAAAATTCTCCAAATATACCAAAATTGACTATTCGCCTTCCCCATTACAGTTGTTATATGCGCATTCCACTTCATATTGTTTTGAAACGTTACTCCTAGGTATTTAATAGACGTGACTGAGTCAGGCAGCACACTAATAATTCTTTATTCCAACATTATGGATTTGTGTTTCCCACTTATCCACAATAACTTCAATTTTTCTACATTTAGAGCTAGTTGCCAATCATCACACCACCTACAAATTTGATCTAAGTCATCTTGTATCCTCCTACAGTCACTCAACGACTACACCTTCCCAAGCACCACGGCATCATCAGCAGAAACAGCCGTAGGCAGCTGTTGACCCTGTCTGCCAGATCATTCATGTATACAGAAAATAACAGCTGTCCTACCACACTTCCTCGAGGCAATGCTGACGATACCCTCGTCTCTGGTGAACACTCGCCCTCAAGGGATACGTACTAGGTTCTATTACTTAAGAAGTCTTTTAGCCGCCCACATACCTAGGAACCTATTCCGTACGCTTCTCCCAATACTACCACCTTTTATGTGTTTCTGAGCGGCACCATGGGGGCAGCGGTTGGCATCTATCCTGCCACCGAGTCTGGTAAATCAGACTT
This sequence comes from Schistocerca serialis cubense, assembly GCF_023864345.2. Taxonomy (NCBI): domain Eukaryota; kingdom Metazoa; phylum Arthropoda; class Insecta; order Orthoptera; family Acrididae; genus Schistocerca; species Schistocerca serialis. Next base: position 605,686,601 of record NC_064643.1, read on the forward strand.
AATGTGGCTGGGTGTTGAGGACCACTCCACTGCCGCTACAGGGAGCGTTGGCTAAGGCCTCTGTTTCTCGCTCCAAAACTCTGATTCACCCAATGAGTTTCTCTCGGTTTGCCTAGCACAGGGCGCAACTGAACCCACCAATCGTAGATAGCATGGTTCAGAACCAACTTCGTGAAGATTAAAGTAGCTTCGTGTACGCCGAGAGGGGGAAGGTTGCTGCCTTCTCCCCGCATTCTTGAAAATTTTTGACATTTCTCTCCCATCATGTTGGCAACCGCATACAGTTAGTCCCTCCAACTGCTGTTTTTGCGAAGTTGGAAGATGGACAGTGTGGCGGAACCGGTTTATAGTATTTTGTGACTTTAATTACATACACTCCTGGAAATTGAAATAAGAACACCGTGAATTCATTGTCCCAGGAAGGGTAAACTTTATTGACACATTCCTGGGGTCAGATACATCACATGATCACACTGACAGAACCACAGGCACATAGACACAGGCAACAGAGCATGCACAATGTCGGCACTAGTACAGTGTATATCCACCTTTCGCAGCAATGCAGGCTACTATTCTCCCATGGGGACGATCGTAGAGATGCTGGATGTAGTCCTGTGGAACGGCTTGCCATGCCATTTCCACCTGGCGCCTCAGTTGGACCAGCGTTCGTGCTGGACGTGCAGACCGCGTGAGACGACGCTTCATCCAGTCCCAAACATGCTCAATGGGGGACAGATCCGGAGATCTTGCTGGCCAGGGTAGTTGACTTACACCTTCTAGAGCACGTTGGGTGGCACGGGATACATGCGGACGTGCATTGTCCTGTTGGAACAGCAAGTTCCCTTGCCGGTCTAGGAATGGTAGAACGATGGGTTCGATGACGGTTTGGATGTACCGTGCACTATTCAGTGTCCCCTCGACGATCACCAGTGGTGTACGGCCAGTGTAGGAGATCGCTCCCCACACCATTATGCCGGGTGTTGGCCCTGTGTGCCTCGGTCGTATGCAGTCCTGATTGTGGCGCTCACCTGCACGGCGCCAAACACGCATACGACCATCATTGGCACCAAGGCAGAAGCGACTCTCATCGCTGAAGACGACACGTCTCCATTCGTCCCTCCATTCACACCTTTCGCGACACCACTGGAGGCGGGCTGCACGATGTTGGGGCGTGAGCGGAAGACGGCCTAACGGTGTGCGGGACCGTAGCCCAGCTTCATGGAGACGGTTGAGAATGGTCCTCGCCGATACCCCAGGAGCAACAGTGTCACTAATTTGCTGGGAAGTGGCGGTGCCGTCCCCTACGGCACTGCGTAGGATCCTACGGTCTTGGCGTGCATCCGTGCGTCGCTGCGGTCCGGTCCCAGGTCGACGGGCACGTCCACCTTCCGCCGACCACTGGCGACAACATCGATGTACTGTGGAGACCTCACGCACCACGTGTTGAGCAATTCGGCGGTACGTCCACCCGGCCTCCCGCATGCCCACTATACGCCCTCGCTCAAAGTCCGTCAACTGCACATACGGTTCACGTCCACGCTGTCGCGGCATGCTACCAGTGTTAAAGACTGCGATGGAGCTCCGTATGCCACGGCAAACTGGCTGACACTGACGGCGGCGGTGCACAAATGCTGCGCAGCTAGCGCCATTCGACGGCCAACACCGCGGTTCCTGGTGTGTCCGCTGTGCCGTGCGCGTGATCATTGCTTGTACAGCCCTCTTGCAGTGTCCGGAGCAAGTATGGTGGGTCTGACACACCAGTGTCAATGTGTTCTTTTTTCCATTTCCAAGAGTGTATAAATGATATTTCAGGTAGATCAAAAAAATATAAAACCAGTTACCTGTTGTCAGCGTAACAATTCGTTTGATCTCAAAAATGATTATCCCGGCTAATATTTGTCACTCTGCTAAAGAAGTTTCCACTTGGCGTTGCGTAGAAATGAATGTTGTCTGTAAAGTCGTGTGAGTGGCACTAAATTGCATATCATTTATCAGATTTTACACAACTGTTGCTTAACATGGAAGCACTTTTCTCTAGCAAAAGGAACATTTAGTCACAAAATACTACCCGCGCACAACACTGACATATGCCTCCTATTAAAATTTTTCATGTAAATCGTCAGAAATAATTAGGCTTCATAGATCAGCAAATAAGAAATTGATACTACGTAACGTGCTGTGAACACTATTTTTAAAGATTCAATACAACTTGAATTCTGTCTTTTAAAGTAGATTCGAGACCACCAGTGCACATTTATTTCCATTCATTTATTTCTAACAACATTTATGTTTGTTAAAATTCTCGATTCAAAACTGCCGCGGAGATATTGTTGCTAAGTGGCGGTAGACAGGCGATAGTCAATTTGTCTATTGTTATTCTCGATTTATGTTAACAAGGTAATATATTTAGATAAAACTCTTTAAGCTTTTATCTCTATTCTTTAGCATTTAAAATCATTTTCAATGATAAACACCGACATATTTTTTATACCAGCTACTAGTAAACTCCGCTGTAAGTTACTAGCGCTAATGGCTGAGCTCCTAATTGAGGAGCTGAAAATTAACACTTAAAAACATTAATTAGATTGGATTACAATTGAAATAAATAGAAATTCACGTCTAGACAATAGCGACACTATTTATCAAATAATCATTAACAATATATAGTTACAGGTTTTCTCTTTACAGACCTCACACGTCTCACGTCTGAACAGTTCATCCGTTAGCACAGGAAGAACAACTGAACCACTATTATCACAGATAACAAAAAAATTGCAATTGTCGTTGTCTATGAATGTAATTCTCTGATAATAGTTTTAATTCACACAGAAATTAAATTATTACAGAAATAATGAAATAATTATCGTCATTTTTACACGATACAGTCTTTTTATACGTAGTTTCGATAATACTTGTTGAGGTTTGTGCACTTAGTTCATTTTAACATCTCGTGGCTAGAACATAGCGTCGTTGATATTACAACAGGAAGATGGAAATTTCGGTAGAGTTTGGAGAGCCGGCCGCACACAGCTGTGACATGTGCAATGTCGGAACGTGCGGACTCTATTATTCGAGTTGATCGACGGATCACGAGCAAACACCTCGCTGCTCATCTGGACGTCTCTGTTGACAGTGTAATGCTCTCGTCCACCAGTTTGGGTACTCAAAGGTGTGTGCCTGATGGGTTCCTCGCCGCTCAACGAAAGACCACAAAGTGCACCGAAGGACCGTCTGTGCGGAATTACTTGTACTTTACGAGGCTGATCGTAACAGTTCTTTGTCGAGCATCGTCACAGGCGATGAAACACGGGTTCATCATTTCGAACCGGAAACAAAACAGCGATCCACTGAGTGGCGCACACCACCTCTCATCCGAAGAAAAAGTTCAGAGTCGAATCCTGAGCCGTGGCGACGGTCACCTGGGGCTCTGAAAGGGTTATTTCGTTTTATGTCCTTTCTTGTTGTGTAACGATCAAACCCGAATTGCATAGTTCTCGAAGTAGCCGAACATAACCATTTACAATCAATGATCGGTTCAGCTGAAGCAGAGGACCCAGCAAAGCTCACACCCTCAGGAAACTGAAGAAACGGCTTGAATGTGTTCATCGTTACAACAATGCAAACGAACCTCTCCTTCTCCATGGCATCGCAAGGCCAACGTCTTGCTGCATCAGTAATCTTCCAATCATCTACGTGGAGTGCTTCCTTCATTGGAGCAAACAGATGGAAGTCAGAAAGTGGATGATCTGGGCTCTAGGATGTACGAGGAAGAATAGTCCAATGAAGCTTTCTGACCTACTCTTTGGTGAACAGAAATTATTTACAAGAAAGAAGTGATGAAAATTGCACATATATCTCAGTAATTAAAACTTCCGGGCTAAGAGGCCGTGGTCCAATAATAGAAATACTTCTCCCTGACGTTTCGTTGCCAGCTGCGGGCAACATCATCTGAGGTAAGTCTACGACTCCTCTTAGCCCAGAAGTTTTAATTACTGAAGACGCCGGCCGTGAAAGCCTACACGCTATGAATGCACATATATCTCTTTTTAAACCTCCTACGGTTTCATCGATAGTGGCTGATATTGGTGTCAGAAAAGAATTCACGGGCAGCTGATGGCCATCTTGCTTAACGGGGAACATCGTCGTGTCTCCGCTCCTATTTAAAACACGTCGGGCTATGCGGTATGTCTTTCTGCAAGACGTCAAGTCTGGTACCCAGACGGGTGCTCCAGAGTCAGTAGCATTACATGAACATTCAAAACAGATTTGCATGCGGTAGCTTCTTGCTTGAATTTGTCCGCAAAGTCGCCCAATGCCAATATATGAATGATGCCTGGGTTCGTCGGAGAGTTCATAATACCCTTGATATCTCAAGTTTCCTCGGCACAACTGATTAATAGTGATCCTCAAGCCGTTCTGCTGACGTATTTTTTCCATATTGGGCGCAATACCCTATTGTTGTTGTTGTTGTTGTGGTCTTCAGTCCTGAGACTGGTTTGATGCAGCTCTCCATGCAGCTCTATCCTGTGCAAGCTTCTTCATCTCCCAGTACCTACTGCAGCCTACATCCTTCTGACTCTGCTTAGTGTATTCATCTCTTGGTCTCCCTCTACGATTTTTACCCTCTACCCTGCCCTCCAGTACTAAATTGGTGATCCCTTGATGCCTCAGAACATGTCCTACCAACCGATCCCTTCTTCTAGTCAAGTTGTGCCACAAACTCCTCTTCTCCCCAATTCTATTCAATACCTCCTTTACCGAGCGAGGTGGCGCAGTGGTTAGCACACTGGACTCGCATTCGGGAGGACGACGGTTCAATCCCGTCTCCGGTCATCCTGATTTAGGTTTTCCGTGATTTCCCTAAATCGTTTCAGGCGAATGCCGAGATGGTTCCTTTGAAAGGGCACCGCCGATTTCCTTCCCAATCCTTCCCTAACCCGAGCTTGCGCTCCGTCTCTAATGACCTCGTTGTCGACGGGACGTTAAACACTGACTACCACCACCACCTCCTTATTAGTTATGTGACCTACCCATCTAATCTTCAGCATTCTTCTGTAGCTCCACCTTTCGAAAGCTTCTATTCTCTTCTTGTCTAAACTATTTAACGTCCATGTTTCACTTCCATACATGGCTACATTTCATACGAATACTGAAACTTCCTGGCAGATTAAAACTGTGTGCTGGACCGAGACTTGAACTCGGGACCTTGCCTTTCGCGGGCAAGTGCTCTACCAACTGAGCTATCCAAGCAGGGTAGCTCAGCTGGTAGAGCACTTGCCCGCGAAAGGCAAGGTCCCGAGTTCGAGTCTCGGTCCGGCACACAGTTTTAATCTGCCAGGAAGTTTCATATCAGCGCACACTCCGCTGAAAAGTGAAAATCTCATTCTGCATACAAATACTTTCAGAAACGACTTCCTGACACTTTAGTCAATACTCGATGTTAACAGATTTCTCTTCTTCAGAAACGCTTTCCTTGCCGTTGCCAGTCTACATTTTATGTCCTCTCTACTTCGACCATCATCAGTTATTTTGCTCCCCAAATAGCAAAACTCCTTAACTACTTTAAGTGTCTCATTTCCTAATCTAATTCCGTCTGCATCACCCGATTTTATTCGACTACATTCCATTATCCTCGTTTTGCTTTTGCTGATGTTCATCTTATACCCTCCTTTCAAGACACTGTCCATTCCGTTCAACAGCTCTTCCAAGTCCTTTGCTGTCTGTGACAGAATTACAATGTCATCGGCGAACCTCAAACTTTTTATTTCTTCTCGCTGGATTTTAATACCGACTCCGAACTTTTCTTTTTTGTTTCCTTTACTGCTTGCTCAATATTCAGATTGAATAGCATCGGGGAGAGGCTACAACCCTGTCTCACTCCCTTCCCAACCACTGCTTCCCTTTCGTGCCCCTCGACCCTTATAACTTGCATCTGGTTTGTGTACAAATTGTAAATAGCCTTTCGCTCCCTGTATTTTACCCTTGCCACCTTCAAAATTTGAGAGTATTCCAGTTAACATTGTCAAAAGCTTTCTCTAAGTCTACAAATGCTAGAAATGTAGGTTTGCCTTTCCTTAATCTTTCTTTTAAGATAAGTTGAATTCTATTATGATTATCCAAATGGAATGTCCCATGCGGCCGACCGCGGTGGTCTCGCGGTTCTAGGCGCGCAGTCCGGAACCGCGCAACTGCTACGGTCGCAGGTTCGAATCCTGCCTCGGGCATGGATGTGTGTGATGTCCTTAGGTTAGTTAGGTTTAACTAGTTCTAAGTTCTAGGGGACTGATGACCTAAGATGTTAAGTCCCATAGTGCTCAGAGCCATTTGAACCATTTTGTCCCATGCGTCTAGCTCCAACTACCATTCCGCTTCCAAAGTCTATTAATTCTTGTTGCGAAGCCATAATAACCTCTGAAACCTTTTCACATGAATCTCCTGAGTACAAATAACAGCTCCACCAATGCACTGCTCTTTTATACCTTGTGTAGGCGATACTACCGCCATCTGGACATGCGCATATCGCTATCCCATCACTTTTGTCGCCTCAGTGTGTTTCAACTACCGACCCAGCCGTCATCTCCAGGTGCTTGTTCGTATGGTTGGAGTCCAGGCAGTGAGTACCCGTAACAGCAAAATTCGCAGCACGTGAAGAAGATGCCTGGGTTGGTCGTCGAAATATTGTGCATGAAATGGAAGTAACAACTCCGCAGGGCACCCGAAAGCACACCAGCACTTTATGACACCGTTTGGGAGAACTTTAGACGAAGGATGGTGCAAGCTCGGAACTGCCTGTTATGTTCCCTGGATGCTTTAATTATGCTGAACTGAGTTTTCTGTGTGAGGCTCTTAAATAAAACAGATTAAAGTGATACGGCATTGTTCGCTGGGAAACCATGGAGGGTAGGGTCATCCACATAAAACTATATGTTTTCTTCCTTGGCTCACAGTGGGACATTCTCCTCGCTAAGAGTAACAGTGCACCTCTCAAGTATGGATGAGTTAGTATCGTGGTAACTAGAATCAGAACGGCAGCAAGAAATTGATCTTCAGGTAGAAGGTCGTTTCTCGTGCTCGACCACAGGATTAAGGAATTTGGAGACCCCTATTCGGCTATTTTGCTTGCTTCTTTGTCTACTGCAACAGTAGATCATTTTCATAGTGGGGAAGGATTCTTGTATAATCCCTATTACGCATTTCTTTTACTGGATTTCAGGTCCACTTGTAGTGCAAAAAACTGTTTGTTATATAAACCCAAAGAGCCTCATCCTGCTGGGATTCAGTAGTCAAGGAAGCTGTGAAAATACAATTAGCAGACAAACTGCTCATCCGAGTCAAAGGTTTTCCACTCAACAAATCTCGGAAACCCATCATTTGATGTTTGCGCTCACAAAGAAAGTAGTGCTCCGAGTCTTCACAGCCTGGGATTCCAACATATGCTTTCACTAATGATAAACCACATACTTTGTAACCAGTGTGGATTTGCTGATTGTGCGCTTGCTTTATTTACTCTTAGACGCATACTGTTTAATCCGTGATTGACGCTCTTGTTACCAACAGTGTTATGTCCACCAGGTTTCTTCACCGCATGCGCGGTTACTGCACAATATTTATCGTGTTAAGTGAGTTAAAAATCGTGCAGGTGACACATCTTTTGTGGCAGTAAGACTGACAGCCGAAACATCAGAACAGGAATTAATATTACACCGAATGCACGCACAAAGATGGTATATTCGATCCGACGGGTAAACTTCAAGAAAACACGATTCAAAACCTCTGCGCCGTCGTCAGCGGGTACTCTTTATTCATTTCTGTATGACGTAAACTTGTTTTAAGTAATAATTATTCTAACGAAATTAGACGTAAAAACTGTTTTTGTCTGTTGTTATCGTTGCCTTAATTTTGCTACATTGTTGGATTATGCTCATTACATTACTCAACAATGTACAAAAATAAAGGCAATTTCGTTAGAATAATTATCACTTAAAACATGTTTACTTTGTACAGGGCTAAATAAATAGTACACACTGACGATGACGCAAAGGTGTTGAACATGTTTATTTAAAAAAATAGTTGTATACATTACATGTGCATCTGATAGCCAGTAACTTTGTATGCAAACACGGCTACGTCAAGAGCTACAAAATCAAAATGACGAACAATTCGTGCTGTATCTCTCATGCACCATGTACGTCACACAGCAAGGGGAAACTTAGACGGGCTTTCGCCTAAACAAGCTTGGAAAGTCTTCCAGGAACCACACCCTGACTGGCCGCAACGTATCGACGACGTTGTTCAACTAGCATTATCCTTGTGTTTGCATCTGTTTTCTGTCTAGCATAAGAATATTAAAACTGGAAAGAAATTTTCACTCTGCAGCGGAGTGTGCGCTGATATGAAACATCCTGGCAGATTAAAAGAGTGTCCCGGACCGAGACTCGAACATGCGAGGAAGTTTCAATATTAAAACTAGCAGATTAATTTACCACGGCACGAGAAAACTGAAAAGAATTGGTAATTTTCAGTTAGTAAAATCAGACACTGTTCATCCTAATATCAGTCTCATCCTTTCACCACAGTCAGCCTTGGAATAAAACAACACTGTATTGTGACGCTGGCAAGCATCCACACAGCTGCGGTGAAGCGTCTGTCTCACAGAAGTAGGCTGCAACACAGCACTAGCGTCTGCGCCGAATCTCCGATCTCTTTTGGAGGATCTAGTAATAGATCACATGGAGGATGTGAAAATGTTTTATAATTCAAGCTACTGGTTACTCTGGTGGTGCTATAGTGGGCTAAAACGGATATAATAACTGCTGTAGTTCGCGTCTTCCGATTGCGTGGATCGATGACGTGCTTCCCTGCTGTGCCGTTCCAGATCGAGCAGACCGGTCGCTGTTAGAGCTGTAATTAGCGTCACTTCCCGCCCATTAAGAGTGCCGCCTGAATGACTGATGAGTGTCCACAGGATGGGCGTAATACCATCTGCTTAATGCGGACAGGATTTGTGTGTCGTACTTTGAACGCTGGTGTTGACTGAGTCAGGTGCTTCCGTTTCAGCTCCAAGAGACACGTAGCCATTTCCGCCCTTTCCGAGAACACTGTCACTGTCACGTCAGAAATCGAGTATATTTTCGAAGTGTCACACCTCAAAGATATGAACATTGGTAGGAAAAACAAAATCGAAATAATATTTTTAATTTACATTAGTGTAGCCTGCTTTCTGGAACGTGGCCCTATATTTATTTCTCTGTGCATTGTAATTAAAAACAAGCAAACTATTGTCGTTTACAAAAAAATGGTTCAAATGGCTGTGAGCGCTATGGGACTTAACATCTGAGGTCATCAGTCCCATAGAACTTAGAACTACTTAAACCTAACTAACCTAAGGACGTCACACACATCCATGCCCGAGGCACGATTCGAACCTGCGACCGTAGCAGTCGCGCGGTTCCGGATTGAGGCGCCTAGAAGCGCTCGGCCACCGCGGCCGGCTGTCGTTTACAGTAAAAAAGAAAACAGTTTTCATCACATCAAGCACTTCGTAATTTATTGGGCTTAAGAAAAATAGGCTGAAAATGACGCACGAAAGTGAAAAATTTCGTACAAAGAGTAAATTTAGATGGAACAGCATTTACTTGGACTGAAAACAGAAACGATTTACCGTAACATCCATCAGGTATTTCTAATTTACTGAAAAGCTGATTCACATCATCCATCCTTCCAAAGTCCATATGTTAACTGCCAAAGATAGCTCAACGTATTTGTTATTACCCCCACAGCTTGAAGACACAAAGCATTTCACCGAAAGTTTTCACTACTAATCATCGCGTGTCTTTTATATTTTTCTGCCCCGCCACAAACCATTGAGGTCATAAGCGCCCCAATCATAAAAAGGCCTCTCTTCTAGGGGTAGTAGCCGGCCGCTGTGGCAGAGCGGTTCTAGGCGTTTCAGTCCGGGACCGCGCTGCTGCTACGGTCGCAGGTTCGAATCCTGCCTCGGGTATGGATGTGTGTGATGTCCTTAGGTTAGTTAGGTTTAAGTAGTTCTAAGTCTAGGGGACTGATGACTTCAGATGTAAAGTCTCATAGTGTTTAGAGCCTTTTGAACCATTTCTAGGGGCAGTACTCTGTCGCTCTTGAATTTAGTTGACGCAGAGAAACCTGAACGACACTGGAGGGTGGGTAAAATTATAATGAAAAGTCATATGGACCCTGGAGCGCTGGTCAAAAAGCAACACTCATACAAGAAAAGTAAAATAAATAATTATAAAAAACCTCCTGTTTTTAGGGGCCGTTCGTAATGGTTTCCAGAACAAACGTTGTCCATAGTCGAAAGTTAAATCGCCTTCACCACTGATAATGAAACTGTTAATGTTCACAATTAGGTTGTTGATCGTAAAGCAGTCCATGAAAGCGTTGCTGATCTTCTCCCAGCAATTTCCCTGTTTGGCAACGCGTCCGTAGTGTTCACTAACCAGTGCTCGCTGACTACCGTCACCACCAGTATCCACAATTTACATCTCTTCCATTCTGACGGATTAAGTGGCCTCTTTCTAGTATGTCTGCTTGATGTGTCTTGTATTTCTTCTTCAAACGTGACCATATTACCCGCAATCAAAAAACCGCACAAAACTAAACGTCAAACCGGCTAGAAGTCTAACCAATTCCTACGTAGTGACAATGAAGTGTCAGAACTCTACACTAGACAGAGCACGTGGCACAGAGCAGTGATTTTGTTGGCTGCAGAGAAATGGGACAGTTTGGAAATAAACAAAAAAAATAACACTGACCATGCTACACCTTTCTGAACATGATAAACGCCACTTCGAAGAGGGGGGAAAAATAGCAGGATAAAAAAAGTCTTTCCAACGTTTCGGCACTGGGGCCTACAACCTGAATATTGGTTTGGGATGGAGCGACATTAGTTTAGAAAAAAATCTCTTGATGTAGAAAATGTAATAATATAACTGTTCAAAATCATTTGTACCATAATGGCAAATATTTTCCGAACTGCATTGTAAACTGTGTAAAACAAAGTTTTTACTTCAGGGCCCGCATCTCGTGGTCGTGCGGTAGCGTTCTCGCTTCCCACGCCCGGGTTCCCGGGTTCGATTCCCGGCGGGGTCAGGGATTTTTTCTGCCTCGTGATGGCTGGGTGTTGTGTGCTGTCCTTAGGTTAGTTAGGTTTAAGTAGTTCTAAGTTCTAGGGGACTGATGACCATAGATGTTAAGTCCCATAGTGCTCAGAGCCATTTTTACTTCAGGACAAGGTATGTCAATATTGGAACACGTATTCTACAAATGGCGCCGTGAAATTAGATTACGTGAGTACTTCGATGAGTATTTCTTTTGATTTATTTAAATTTTTTGCGTATTTTATTGAGGCAGAATTTAGTGAACAACTGTTCCTTCTGCGATGGGTAAGTGACGATACGCTACTTTCTTGCAACGCGCACAACTTCTGGGGTCCTTTAATCAGGTCGGTACCAGGTACTCCTGCTAATTCTGTATATTTTTCAGGAAACGTAGAAGTAAAAAAAGACTGTACGTGACATGCAGCACATTGAATTCATTAAGAAAGAGAGTTGACGTACAGTAGTATTTCACTGGAACGACTATTGAAGATTGTTTATCAGCTTATGATGTATTTGTTTCTGAGCTCTTCCTGTCGTTTTCCCTGCCGCATGACGTCATTTGGTGATTAAGTAGCTAAGCAATTGGAGCTCAGTGTTGGAACAGAGGTTTAGCACTGATAACACGGTGTAAGTGCTTATGTATACGCCTGCTGCGACCAGAACATTACTCTGAATGAAGGGAGAGTGGAGTTTAACTTGTTCCCGACAGTGGGGTCATTAGATGCGAAAGACAAGCTCAGTTTGGGATCAGGTAGGGAAGGAATTCGGATCAGATCTTTTTTGCAAGAACTTATGGCACTTCCCTCAAGCTGTTTAGGGAAGAGACGAAAAACTTGTATCTCGATGACTGGCGGAACATTTTATGGAGACGTCAACTACATGAGACGAATCTAGTGTCCTAGACTAGTCAGTCATTATTACTTGTCTCACAGGACCACAAAAGCTCAACATCTGCTACAAAGTTAGTTTCATTCTATAATCACTAACAGCTCGTTGAGCGGGGTCTCGGCACTGTGCATCCTGCAGGGGCAAATGTATGCGGGAATAAGTGTGAGGACCTGCTGAAAAGTAATGCCTCCGAATTTTTTATGTGGAAAATCTTAAAAATTCTTAAATAAGACGAACTTTACTAACATTCTACTCCTTTATTCTTTATGTCCGCATACTTATTTCTCAATATAGTCGCCCTGGCAACGAACCCGTTTCTCTCAAAGAGAGCCACAACCTCACCTCCTCCTGCACTGCTTCATCAGTATCAAAGAGCAGTCTTCCAAGGCGTTATTTACTTGTTCGTTTATCTATTTATTACTTGTTTAGCCTGATCAGATTAAGATCTTGAGACCCCCTCTCACATCTGACCAGAGATAGCACATAGAAAAAATACTACATAACACTCGCAATAATATTAATAATTTGCAAGTTATAATAAAATTAGTAATTTGCAACAATAATAACAATAATACTAACACCATTAATGATAATAAAATAATGGAGGAATTAAAAATGGTATTAATTAGTTATTTTGTAAAAAACTCGATAATAATAATTTGTATTATTAACAAAAGTAAAATTTTTCAATAATAATAATAATAATAATAATAATAATAATAATAATAACAATAAATTAAGGACATTAAGAATCATATTGATTGGTTTAGCACTTTTGAATCCTTGTTTACCATTAGAGAAGTGGAACGCATAATGAAAGAGGAGAGGATTGAAACGAAAGTGACAGCAGTTTCTAGGAAAGAAGAGAATTTCAATAGAAAACTTTGTAGACAAGGGGAGGCAAAGTGGTGGGGGAGGGAGCGTTGACGAGAGTGAGCTGCAAGAAATGATAGCCACTGTGATAGAAGGTGAGCCATTAGCTGTCTTTGAAGCCTGAAAGATTTCAGATTCTTTAATATTTTGAAGAAGACTGTTCCAAAGTCCGTTTCTAGATACAGAAAATGATTCAGAGAGCATTGTAGTATTGTGTAGTGGTACGGACAGGATTTTACTTTGTTGAGAATGAGTATTTCTGCCGTATTGTTCAGAGAGTAGTGTAATGGGTTCAAGAAAAATAGAAAGAAGTGCAATAATTGAGAAGACGACACAGAAAACACAGGGTATGGTACTCTCTATGATTATCGGCACGTAGCCATGACAATTGTTCGTAGGCAGGAGTGATATGGTCCAAATAGCGTACATAACAAATGTATCGGACGCAAGCATTCATCGCCATTTCTAGCCGATGTGAGCTCTTATACGACAGTCTTTGGAGACTAGGATCACCATAATCAAGGACTGAGAGTATTAATGATTTAAAATTTTTTTTTTAAAAAGAAAAAACTCGAGAGGACTCTTTTTCTGTAATGAATGAAGTCATGCTGACACCTTCTTACAGACTGCAGTTATGTACCGCGTCCAGTCTAGGTGATGGTCCAGACTTATACCCGTATTCTTTGCAGAAAAGAAAAGGTAATTTCCTTGCTGTTTAAGATTAAGGATGGAAGAATTTCTCTGAACTGACGAGTAATACGTCTTTTGTGAGCGACTATGATTGCTTCGTTTTAGATGGATTAAGTTTAAAACCTGTGTTCTGCGCCCATTCTGATAAAGTAAGTAAGTCTGGATAGCTGTGCGGCTATCTGTTGCGCTAGGGCTTAGGTGTAACTGAAGTCATCAGCGTATAAATGATATCTGCAATGGGAGGTAACAGTCGACACATCATTAACAAATAATTAGAAAAGTAATGGACCCAATACTGATTTTTGTGCCAGCCCTTGTTCAAACCATTACTATGGGTGTTCAAAGTATGATCAGTCATAATCCCCTAACAGAGCCTTTGTATGTCTTTTCACTGTCTCAAACTTCGCCTATTTTTGGTCGTTTTAATGAGAATCTGGCCTTAAGTATACACAAAGTTCGTTTAAATCCATATTATAAAAAGTGTATATCCTATGAAAGATACCAACAATATGAATTTCAAATCAAAACCTTCTAAACGCTCAGAGACATGCGATTCTCGTTTGCTAAAACAATGAAATGTAATTGCACTGCAATCTTGTGTTCCGTCATTTGCACTGCAGAGTTGAGTTATTCCGTACGTGTCTGTCTGTGTACGTATATTTTTCTTCTTGCTTTAATTAATATTATAATTTGTGTGTGTGTGTGTGTGTGTGTGTGTGTGTGTGTGAGAGAGAGAGAGAGAGAGAGAGAGAGAGAGAAGAGAGAGAGAGAGAGAGAGAGAGAGAGAGAGAGCAAGTCTACTGTGACAATTTATAGAATACTTTGCTTACCATGAATTTTGACAAGCATATGTTTCATTAACTATTTTTCAGAATGTTCAGCGGCTGAAACAGCGAAGTCGGCAACGAACTATTGGGAGACGTAATGACTGAAAACACACCGTGTTCGGTCATGTTCAAATGTGTGTGAAATCTTATGGGGCTTAACTGCTAAGGTCATCAGTCCCTAAGCTTACACACTACTTAACCTAAATTATCCTAAGGACAAACACACACACACCCATGCCCCAGGGAGGACTCGAACCTTCGCCGGGACCAGCCATGCTCGGTCATTAATTTGCCTTTGATAAAAAAATCCAAAGCGGTCCTGAGATACATTACCGGTCATTTAAGGTATCTTGCAGTAATATTTGCACAAACTACGCTAGAATGATTCGGTCACTGGTCTCCTAAGAAATATCGTCAACCTTTGCTACCAAATAGACACAGGTCCCGCAGTACTATTTTTAATCGATGGTGAGAAAAGTTCTAGCATTCTCAAATAGCACTCTGCACTGAACATATGTGCTTTCTTTTCGAAGCACGAATCCCGTGCTATAACAGGATCACTTATCACATCAAATGAAGTGTTGCTCTGTCGTGGCGGTTGTTGTTTGCCATTTAATTTAATTCACTTCAGTTGTACGGTCTCTCTGAAAACATTCACTATTTCGGAGACAGCAGAGGAAGGTAACACTTCAGTACACTGGAAGTAAATGTGACTGATGATTTCAGGTGACATTGTTCATTCTGTGGCACAGTGTACCACAATGATGTTTCCCTGACCCATTTTGCTGGAAATGGCCAATACTGGTGTAATGGACGTAAGGATGAAATAACATCTTCCTTTTTCTCCACAGCATCCGAAATTGTATATTCCCAAGCCACTGCGCCCTGGATTGGAGGATAAAAATTTGATTGGGAGCAATCGTAGATAATGTTCCTGAAAGTTGTTCTGGATTTGTAAGCTTCGATACATTTGAGGATTTTGGAAATACTGGAGATCTAATGTGGCCACGTTTATTAGGTGTTTATATTATTTGTCAGAACTGTGTACTGCACATCCTGCGCACATGATTCACGGACTGCTTCCAGGAAGCTGCGGACGCAGATAAAAGGCCTTCTCGCCTGTGGACATGGCGAGTTTGCTCGGGCGGTGGAGCCGGAAATGTCGATAACCGGTGATAAGCTGTGACGGAGACAAGCTATTTCTGGTCGCATTCCTGCCAAAGAGTCTCTGCTCGCGCGTCAATGCGTTTCTCCACGCCGCAGCTAGGAATTCGCTTCGGCACGTCCTAGGGTGGGGTGACCTTTTCAGAGCACGCCTGGTTATCTCTCAGTAGGCATGTGTTACGATCAGAAGAAAGTGATTATAATCTCTTTCGGAGAAACACGTCAGTGATGGCAGTTGGTGATATGTTGCAAGCAACCGTTGTTTTTCAGATGTTTATCTTAGCGCGAGGTACCACTTCAAGGCATCCGTAGATTTCTTAGGCATCTTGTCAGCTGTTTATTTCTTTGTTAAGAAGTGGTTACAATCACTGAAAAAAGACCTATTTTTTTCATATAGCTCTTCTTCGCTGTGAATTTTCTCACAGTCTAGTGTACGTAGCTTGCGCCGAGGCGATATTCCACGGTACATGGGATTACCCAAATTCACTCATCTGAGGATGGGACTGTGACTATCAGAAAATGCATTTTTATGTTTCATGAGAGAGAGATAAGATTCGGTCGTGGGCTGTTGCCAACAACGGTTGTTCGTTACTTCTTGAGATAACAGCACTGCTCTAAATATCTCAAGGAATTGCCCAGTTGCTTGAGAAATACCCACGTCTATTGGCATTTCCTGGCAACCGTTGTTTGTCGCTTACTGAGATAATAATCCTGAGCTGTGGGATTACCAAATGTATACAGTCTTCGAGGAATTAAATTTTTTTTAATAACTCTGAAGGACCCTTTGTAAGTCAAGAAATGATACGGGTCTTAGTCGTTCTCTCGGAAAATTTCCCCAGATTGGCTGTAGTTCAATTACTTGGAACTTACACGTCATCTCACATTCTATTTGCCGGCCGGAGTGGCCCAGCGGTTCTAAGCGCTACAGTTTGGAACCGCGCGACCGCTACGGTCGCAGGTTCGAATCCTGCCTCGGGCATGGGTGTTTGCGATGTCCTTAGGTTAGTTAGGTTTAAGTAGTTCTAAGTTCTAGGGGACTGATGACCTCAGAAGTTAAGTCCCATAGTGTTCAGAGCCATTTTTTTAACATTCAATTTTTATTGTTTCTAATACTGAAGTTCGGGGAAAATTATCTCCTGTGATTTTCAGATAGGTTCACATACCGCAAAGTGCTACTAATAAGTAGTTTCACAAATCGAAGCAAATAATTTGTATCAAGGTTCAGTAATGTACTCTAAGTAGGAACATATAAGTACAGTTACTGTTCCTAGAAAAGGGAAACCGGGTACTCTGAAGAAAGAAATTCATGGTCCTCCATTTGCTTTGGATGTAGAGATGTATGTCTGGGTACAATCATGGTTCTGCAAGGAATCGCAAACAATTGTCCATGAAGGCACTGACCATCTTGTCTCACAGTCGGACAAATGTGTTCGCAGTTATGGCGATTATTTTTAAAATAATTACTCACTTTTTTCCAATGTACATTTTCATTTGTACGTAAACAAACGTATACACAAACACGAACACAAAATTTTAAATTTTGTCTGGAACTATGGACAACACTGCCCCGGAAATAAAGTATTTCCAATATTTAGAATCCCCTAGCTTTCAGGAGGTTTCCTTTGGTCATCAGGAGAATGCTGGAACTGGAAATCCCCTCTTATACATTACCAATTGGTATTTCCTCTGCTCCGCTTCCAATCTGCTGGGATTTTTGGCTGAAAAGAACGAATATCTACAACAGCGCGCGAGTTGGGAATGATTCTTCATATATTCTTCCCACAAACATGTCACAAACTTTACTACATGATCTTTTCTGCACGGTAGTAGTTGCACCACTAAGTGAACTAAATATGTCAATGTAGACTACCCGTTTTACGTCCACGTGTCCACTCTTCAGCACTTCAACTGCTGCTCTGGGAAAAATAAGCGTTAATGGCTAGCTCTTGCCACATGTACTTGGAGGTAATAGCCAACCTAAAAACGGACTACTCCTAATAGCTATAATTATTAATCTGCAAATGAAGTAAATGCTAATGGAATGTTGTTCAGTACATCGTTCTCAGTCACCAATAGAAATATCTGCTCTTGCATCCGTTACAACCTGTCTGGTGGTTCCAATATTTACAGAGGTTGTAGTATGCATCAAGGAAAGGCAGAAGTTCCTATCAACATTGGTCGTAAACCTCGTATCTTGGGAGTTATTGTTGAAAAATCCCCTTAGAAAAATTAATGAATTACTGTACTGGTAAACCTCTATGTTATTTGATTTTCAAACAGCTGAGCAGAACTGAACGTACTAAGACATTTCCCTCTCTACTTATTCTGATCAACACTAAACTGAAACTCAACATTTTTAGCGCAACACAATCTGACTTTCAATAATCACTATGTAAAAGAATGACCCTGACTAACAATAACCTATACCTTTCATGAATCACTTACCTCACAAAAATCTTCGTTACTCGAAATACTGCAATACAGCGAGCGCCAATACTGCCATCTAAATAAAAGATTCTAGCTACTGAAGGCACTAACTACTGATAGGCATAGTTAGCAAATGAAAGATTTTGATAGAGAAAAAACAATGTATTTACCTTAATAATGCTGAAAAGTCATTATATATATCAGTTAATGATATCCAGTATTACAAATTTACTCTTTCTGATGGACACACATCCAGATCGTCCGCTTTCAAAATTCTGCCATCTCTCTCCCCACATCCACCACTGCTGGCGGCTCACCTCCAGCCGCGCAACGCTACGCGCTGTTCACATCCAACTGCCCATCACTACAATAGCAAATATTCCAACAATGCAAAACAGCCACAGACTGCACACAGTACAGTCAGTGATTTTCATACAGAGCGCTACGTGGCATTACCAACATGAAAATCTAAACAGCCTACTTACATTGTCTACAGGCATACGAGGAGCATATCTTGCAAATCAAGCAGTTTGGCACTAAACAAACGAAGAAACAGGCTACCTACTAGACGTTTATGCTGCACAGTGTGTCTGCATTGGTATGAAGCAATCACCAGCACAAGAACACTGCGTACTACAGTGTGTAGTGTATTGGTCAAGCATGTTATTTTCATCCGGTGTATCCGTAGCGTTCTTATGGTAGAACATTGCTGTAATTTGTACTGGTTGGAGGCCTAGTATTCAATACAGCAGGTGACAGATATGATATCCTGCTGCGCACAAGCAGCTGGAAGCAGCCTACAGGCATGCAACCTTTAGATTGCCACATATCCACGACGCTGTACACCACCTGCAAAGACGTTTAGTACCCTGTTCACATGGACCACATGTTGTGAAGACTAGTTCACAGACATTGTGATCATTGGCAGTAGTGGTGGTAGACCGTAACTCCAAAGATATGAGTTACGACCAATGTTTATAGCAAGTTTTTTCTTCCCTTGTTGCATGCACCATCCTCCGTAAATATTGGAACCTTTTTTCTAGACGCTCTGTGCATCCACTTTACAGTGTGTGGGATAGACTACTTAGTATTAACGGTTTTCAGTCCTATTCTATCTGGTACGGAGCTGGGGAAAAATGACAACCCGCATGCCTCATTACGCTCCCTAATCTCGCTTGGTTGGGAAGGGTGTGAGACAGGGTAGTAGCTTCTCCCTGATGTTATTCAATCTGTATATTGAGCAAGCAGTAAAGGAAACAAAAGAAAAGTTCGGAGTAGGTATTAAAATCCATGGAGAAGAAATAAAAACTTTGAGGTTCGCCAATGACATTGTAATTCTGTCAGAAACAGCAAAGGACTTGGAAGAGCAGTTGAACGGAATGGACAGTGTCTTGAAAGGAGGGTATAAGATGAACATCAACAAAAGCAAAACAAGGATAATGGAATGCAGTCGAATTAAGTCGGTTGATGCTGAGGGAATTAGATTAGGAAATGAGACGCTTAAAGTAGTAAAGGAGTTTTGCTATTTGGGGAGCAAAATAACTGATGATGGTCGAAGTAGAGAGAATATAAAATGTAGACTGGCAATGGCAAGGAAAGCGTTTCTGAAGAAAAGAAATTTGTTAACATCGAGTATTGGTTTAAGTGTTAGGAAGTCGATTCTGAAAGCATTTGTATGCAGTGTAGCCATGTATAGAAGTGAAACGTGGACGATATATAGTTTAGACAAGAAGAGAATAGAAGCTTTCGAAATGTGGTGCTACAGAAGAATGCTGAAGATTAGATGGGTAGATCACAAACTAATGAGGAGGTATTGAATAGAATTGGGGAGAAGAGGAGTTTGTGGCACAACCTGACTAGAAGAAGGGATCGGTTGGTAGGACATGTTCTGAGGCATCAAAGGATCACCAATTTAGTACTGGAGGGCAGCGTGGAGGGTAAAAATCGTAGAGGGAGACCAAGAGATGAATACACTAAGCAGATTCAGAAGGTTGTAGGCTGCAGTAGGTACTGGGAGATGAAGAAGCTTGCACAGGATAGAGTAGCATGGAGAGCTGCATGAAACCAGTCTCATGTCTGAAGACCACAACAACAATAACAACAACAACAACATTCTCGCTTATCTTATTTTGATCAACCCTACGCGAGATGTATAATGCAGTGAGCAGTACTATTGGTCACTCTTCCTAGAATACCGGCTGTCTAAATGTCTCCGATCCGATTAATGGTGTGCTACCTAGTGTTCAGCCGAGATGTTGAATCGGGAGTATATCCGAGAACACACCATAATCATTCACGCTGATCAAACCTGAGAGAGCATATCCAACAGGATCTCGTACAAATGTAGTTTTTATTCTGAAATACCGTTAGCATATATGTTACGCTTTCGAATAGGTTATACAGAGCTGTTACGATCGTAGCAACGCTTCTGTGAATACATTTGATGTCTGATGCCGTGGTTGTTTGGTGAGTAGTTCAAATGTCGGAGTCTAGAATTCATCGCACCAGCGTGTGGAACACAGATTTCTTTCCGCACACTCCTATTTCCTGGAACCTCGAAAGAAATTATGCCTTCCATTCGCCTTCCCTATTACTGATTTCTTCTATACTTAAAGTGTAAGTTTTACCGAAACAAACGAGATTTTTTAATGACGGGAAAGAAATGCATCTTGATCAAAGCACAATTCCAGCATGCACTTGCAAGTCATTGACGACATCACGAAGAACCAAAAGCAGGGTCACAACACTAAGATTTGAATTCCCGAATAGGAGTGCAGTCCCTACACGATCTCGCTTGGTTGTAAAAGAAAGAGCAATTTTCCGTTGAGGGTAGTTCGCAGCCCATCAAGATTCATTGCCGCCCTTGGCATCCGTTCTGTCATATTGTTAAGTTAAAAACAAGGTAAGTGTATTTCGTTGCGGCTATGTAAAAGATTTGCTGTTACTCTGCCGTCTATTGGCTCTGTAAAGATACTCTTTAGCCACTGCTCTCACCTTTCGACACCTCGGTTAGTCACGATGGTGGCGATTTCCGGTACCGTACACAGCCGAAGGCGTCGCTTCTGTCAGGGGTTTTCCTCGTGTACCGCTACACAGAGTACTGACGTGCTCGCGTTATCAATACTGGTGATCCGGCTGCTGCTGAAAAAGAGCCACGTCAAACCACCCACAAGCAGAGAGCGGAAGATCGCGTGGAAATGGTTCCGAGTACCTTGGTCGCGCAGAAATGTGTCAGGGAAAAAAAGGTTTGCTGCCCTATGTACCTACCTAATCACCTCCACTAAAATTATTCCGTAAGACCAAGCGTGCCGAGACATGAAATCGTCCTACATTTCGATTGAAAAGTTGGATTATTTTACATCAACACACGCCATAAATGTACAAATATACTGGATGGTCAGAAACAGCCTGAAAAGCTTGTAAGGGCGTTGTAGGGTAGGTTGTACTGAGAAATAATTGTTAAGAAGACGATACGTTGCGCCATGTCCGAGTTAATTATGACTAAATTAACCAATCAGGCCGTTGAGCGCGCAGATTTATGTGGCCCGCGAGATAAGTTATGGAGCGTCGGCAGTTCTCGTCGCGTAGATGATAGCGCACTAGATTGCTCAGTCTTTGGCTCTGGTTCGATCCCTTCTACCGTCCCACGTCAAATTTTTGCATCGCTCTCTTGTTCCGTGTTAGGAAACTAAAGGAAGAGCGCGTTCGGTGACACCGGGTCTGGCGGACCGTTTGAATTTTCGCGCAGTTGCCTCATTGGCTAACTTCAGTGCTAATTATAAACGGCACAACGTATAGAATCTTTTTCTTGACAGTTAAGTGTCCAAGGAATAGAAAAGCAACTGGAATTACTCAACAGAGGAAAGTCCACAGGACCTGACGGGATACCCATTCGATTCTACACAGAGTACGCGAAAGAGCTTGCCCCCCTTCTCACAGCCATGTACCGCAAGTCTCTAGAGGAACGGAAGGTTCCAAATGATTGGAAAAGAGCACAGGTAGTCCCAGTCTTCAAGAAGGGTCGTCGAGCAGAAGCGCAAAACTATAGACCTATATCTCTGACGTCGATGTGTTGTAGAATTTTAGAACATGTTTTTTGCTCGCATATCATGTCGTTTCTGGAAACCCAGAATCTACTCTGTAGGAATCAACATGGATTCCGGAAACAGCGATCGTGTGAGACCCAACTCGCTTTATTTGTTCATGAGACCCAGAAAATATTAGATACAGGCTCCCAGGTAGATGCAATTTTCCTTGACTTCCGGAAGGCGTTCGATACAGTTCCGCACTGTCGCCTGATAAACAAAGTATCAGACCAGCTGTGTGGCTGGATTGAAGAGTTTTTAGCAAACAGAACACAGCATGTTGTTTTCAATGGAGAGACGTCTACAGACGTTAAGGTAACCTCTGGCGTGCCACAGGGGAGTGTTATGGGACCATTGCTTTTCACAATATATATAAATGACCTAGTAGATAGTGTCGGAAGTTCCATGTGGCTTTTCGCGGATGATGCTGTAGTACGCAGAGAAGTTGCAGCATTAGAAAATTGCAGCGAAATGCAGGAAGATCTCAGCGGATAGGCACTTGGTGCAGGGAGTGGCAACTGACCCTTAACATAGACAAATGTAATGTATTGCGAATACATAGAAAGAAGGATCCTTCATTGTATGATTATATGAGAGAGGAACAAACACTGGTAGCAGTTACTTCTGTAAAATATCTGGGAGTATGCGTGCGGAACGATTTGAAGTGGAATGATCATATAAAATTAACTGTTGGTAAGGCGGGTACCAGGTTGAGATTCATTGGGAGAGTCCTTAGAAAATGTAGTCCATCAACAAAGGAGGTGGCTTACAAAACACTCGTTCGACCTATACTTGAGTATTGCTCATCAGTGGGGATCCGTACCAGGTCTGGTTGACGGAGGAGATAGAGAAGGTCCAAAGAAGAGTGGCGCGTTTCGTCACAGGGGTATTTGGTAAGCGTGATAGCGTTACGGAGATGTTTAGCAAACTCAAGTGGCAGACTCTGCAAGAGAGGCGCTCTGCATCGCGGTGTAGCTTGCTGTCCAGGTATCGAGAGGGTGCGCTTACGGATGGGGTATCGAATATATTGCTTCCCCCTATTTATACCTCCCGAGGAGATCACGAATGTAAAATTAGAGAGATTCGAGGACGCACGGAGGCTTTCCGGCAGTCGTTCTTCCCGCGAACCATACGCGACTGGAACAGAAAAGGGAGGTAATGACAGTGGCACGTAAAGTGCCCTCCGCCACACACCGTTGGGTGCCTTGCGGAGTATAAATGTAGATGTAGATGTAGATGTAGAGTCTACCCTGGCTAACCACCTGAAGTCAGTAAGGGGTGGACCAGCTTCTTGTAAGGTATCTTTTTACTGGTCGTGGAACAGAATATCTATAGTCCAACCAATCAAAATCACGTAAATATCGAAGATGTGGAAACCTAAGTCTTACTTTTCAGAAGCAGACGGAACAAAATCACTCTCCCTTTGGGGACACTTCCCCGTGCCTCACCAGCCAAGCAGCCGGGTGCCTCTTCGAACAGATGAACAGAGGGGATTGGAAATATTTTAGGCTGAGTTACACAGACACAAGTTGTTGGTGCAAAAGCCGTGACTGATTTTGTACCACTTCAACCTTCACATTTAGATTAATGTGGTGTTATATAGCTGTTACAGCGAGACGAATCGTAGTTATTTTCAAGCTTCATTCTGAAGACTTGCCTGCAGATTTTTATGACAGATATGCTTTCAATTCCAACCGCAAATGAAAATACGTACCCTTTTACAGCGCTATCTACCTATTAATTAGCACAATGGACTCACAATCTGGAGGACGACGGTTCGAACCCGCGCCCAGCCTTCCAGATTCAAGTTCTCCGAGATTTCGCTAAACCGCTCCAGGCGAATGTCAGTACGCATCCTTTGAAAGGGCGCGGCCGATTTCCTATCCTTGGCACCATCTGAGCTTGTGCTCCGTCTTTAATGATCTCGATGTTGACGGGACGTAAAACCCTATTTTCCTTCCTTTCTTCCAACCTTTCAATATTAACATTTTAGCAGTCACAGTACAACTTCGCGAATATTATTGTTTTATATTTGGGTATACTTATTAGAATCAGACCCTCAAGCCTTTATCTAGATGGGCAAAGGTAATTGTTTGATACGGTAAATGTTTGTCAGAAGTTTTAGTGTGCGCCTTATGGTAATAAACTGAATGAATTCTACTTCTTGTTTAATTTTGAAGTTAATGAATTCCGTATTCATGATTTTGGAGGGGCTAAAATTTGTTTATTTCCGAATACAGGGTCAGCCCACATAATAATACATTAGTGCAATTGTTAAGTAGGCTGTTCAGGTTTTTATGTTGGTAACGCCACGCAGTGTTCTGCATGGAAATCACTGATGGTGCTGTGTGCAGTCTGTGGCTGGTTGGACTCATTGTTGGAATATTCGTGTGTGTGGTGTTGGGCAGCTGGATGTCAACAGCGCATAGCGTTGGGCAGTTGGAGGTGAGCCGCCAGCACTGGTGGATGTGGTGAGAGAAATGCCAGAATAAGCGGACAATCTGGACGTGTGACCGCCAGAAAAAGGAAATTTGTAAAGATGGATGACACGAATTATATATATATATATATATATATATATATATATATATGAGGACTTTTGAACATTAATAAGGTAAATACGTTGTTTGTTCTCCGTCAAAATCTTTCATTTGCTAACTATGCCTATCAGTAGTTAGTGCCTTCAGTAGTTAGAATTTTTAATTTAGCTGGCAGTATTGGCGCTCGCTGTATTTCAGTAGTTCCAGCAACGAAGATTTTTGTGAGGTAAATGGTTCATGAAAGGTATGGGTTATTGTTAGTCAGGGCCATTCTTTTGTGGGGATTATTGAGAGTCAGATTGCGTTGCGCTAAAAATATTGTGTGTCAGTTTAGTGATGATCAGAATAAGTAAAGAGAAAACTGTTTGAGTACGTTGAGTTTTGTCCAGCAGTTTTTAAATCAAATAACGTAAGAGGTTTACCAGCACAGTAATTCATAACCCAGGGGGACGTTTCACAGAGTCTATTTGACAGTGTCTGTAAAGTTCGATGCAGTATTCATTCGAACTTGAGTGCAGACATTGCTGACGATTTTTCTATGTCTTCATAAATTGCGTGTACGATACTACCAAAGCTCTATTTTTTACTGGAAACTAATGAAAATTTGTATTGGACCGGAACACAGACCCGGATTTTCCGCTTTACCTCAGCTGTTATCTTAACATCTTTGACTATATGAATACGCTTTTCAGACAGACCCAAACTTCCCTACGTCCCAATGTCTGCTACACATAGTGCCCACACAGTTATGTGATTTCCGCACAGGGAGAAACTTAATTAGTCAAGGCAGTCTGGCGAGGAAAATAAATAAGTCTCTCTTTGTGTGGGTATCACATAGTTTGTACGAGCACTAAGAGTAGCAGACAATGGAACGCATGGAAGTTCGGGTCTGCCTCTGAACCGTGTTCAGATAGCCGAAGAGGTTGAGGTGAAACTCACTTAAAGCAGGAAACCCTGGTTCGAGTCCCGGTGTGGCACAAATTTTCATCTGTTGCCCGTACATTGCATTGCTGTGGTGTTACCGTATTCGCTGTTTGTGAATACATTTCTAGATATATCACAATACACACGTACTGTAGTGTAACATAGGTTAAGTCAGTGCATTGTTTCTCAAGACTGTTAGATTCTATTGAAACTGAGCCAAAATCTGTTTCAGAACCTGTGAATTCCTGGCACAGTGGTAACTTGTAATCATTGTTCTGTCCCATTCTATAGTTTCGTTAAAGAGTTACAGATGGTCCAGTCACGCGTCCCTAGCTAGGGACGACACGACTGCAAAAGAAGGATATTTTTCTGCAGAAATGGGGGATACTACCTAGAAAGTGACCAAGAGAACTTTCAGAAATAGTTAAGACCAAGTAGAACAAGGAGAAGAAGAAAACGAGAACGAAGATGAAAGTAAGGACGGAGGAGGAAGAAACTGGAATAGAACGGAGAAAAATTTTCGAACGCTATACTAGTTTGACGACAGGTATGGCAGTAAGTGTCGCCAACCTCAGTTGTGGCGAATTCTCAGGAGTTAGCAGCTTGCCAGCATTAACCAACAGTCGCCTCCTACCAACGTTGAGCAGTTGCCTGGACGAAATTTTGTGGTACACAAAACATGATCCGGTGGTAGACCCGAGGGCCATATATTCGTCAATTCTACAGATACCGTCTTTAGAAGTTGTAATATCTCAGTTTAACTGTATATAGGAGATGCAACTATTGGTACGCAAGGAATTCGGAAAGAAACAATCAAAGGGAAGTGGAAACGAGGTGGCACTGTTATTTCCTGAAGGTAATTACTTTATGAAAGCGTCCTGAATAGCTCACAAATAAGGTGGGCAAGAGGATATTCCAACCGGCTTAGTTTAGCGGCCTGGAGAGTCATGGACAGGACATGGCCTAAAGTCGATGTCTTCTAAGCTGTACGTAGAAAGAGAATATGTTTACTAATGATCAGCACATTACAGATCACTCTATGCACTTACTTCATCTATGCTGATGATACAACAATGGCTGCCCAAGGGAAGACGTTTGAAGAGGTGGAAGTAAGGTTCATTTGATCACTAGCCACTTTTGGCCTTTCCTATGAGGTCAAGCATTTAACGTCAAATACCAACAAGACTCAGGTGTCGCTCCAAGATGCTACTCCAGGCGGGTGTGAAATGAATGTGCGCAACGGAGAATAAAAAACGCTAAAATACAGATTTGGCACTGTCTAACTACCCCCTGAAGTAGATCTTAGGATCTCTTAATTCTATAAATTACAATCTAAAAATAAATGAATGATGAAGGCAACTAATCCTACTAAATGATACAGGTTGTTCTTGCTTATATATTTATTGTAGATTTAAAAAAAAACTTTTAAATTACAAGGTTTACATTTTCTAAGTAAAATTACTAATCAATTGCCCAACTCTGCCCCTTATTATGACTGCGCGATCTAATATCAATAACGAGAAATGACTGACATCATCCGGCCGGGGTGGCCGAGCGGTTCGAGGCGCTACAGTCTGGAACCGGGTGACGCTACGGTCGCAGGTTCGAATCCTGCCTCGGGCACGGATGTGTGTGATGTCCTTAGGTTAGTTAGGTTTAAGTAGTTCTAAGTTCTAGGGGATTGATGACCTCAGAAGTTAAGTCCCATAGTGCTCAGAGCCATTTTTTGACTGGCATCATCTACGTACCAAACACTAGAAGACACTACTTTCAAAGACGATCTACGGTGGTGTGGAACCTCAGTGGAAATAAACAAACGTAATCACAGCTGTTTAGCTTTTATAGCCCTAATAAACCGAAGCAATTTGCGATATCACCGTATGTACTGCGTCTGGTGCGTCGGCGTGCTGGTTCTCGTACACGTCTGCGCCGATGGGAGAACGCCAGCCACAAAATAAAACTCTTTCCAACACTAGGACGGCAGAATGCGGTCCTATGGCTACTATAATACTGTATTCTCCTCTCTGTGTTCTACAGACGAGAAACGCGAGCTCCCAACCACAAGGACGGAGTTCAGATAACGTCTCAACGTAAGTATATGCAGAGGAAGTGCTCTCAATGAGCGAACGCTGCGTACTCAACGACGACTTCCAACCCAGAGGTGAAGTCCAGGATCGAATAGGTTCGCAACAGTACAGTGCATAACTGTTCTAACTATGAACTTCCCTGAGAGCAAAGACACGAAGTCCGTCTGTATCAACAAAGCTGATATCAAGAGAACGTCACACACGGGCGCTCACAACGGAAGACCTCGTCTCTCCAGCGCTGGCTTCCTCACTAGGCTGGGCTCCCCCCACCGTAATTCCGAAAACAAATCATATTCGCCGGCCGCGGTGGTCTAGCGGCTCTAGGCGCTCAGTCCGGAACCGCCTGACTGCTACGGTCGCAGGTTCGAATCCTGCCTCGGGCACGGATGTGTGTGATGTCCTTAGGTTAGTTAGGTTTAAGTAGTTCTAAGTTCTAGGGGGACTGATGACCACAGATGTTTAGTCCCATAGTGCTCAGAGCCATTTGAACCATTTTGAAATCATATTCACGTAACCACCGAATATTCTCCCTCTCTACAGATTCTTCCGAACGCCGACCAACCATATTCTAGTCTTTTGTGGCGTGTGAAGTTTGCGAGGACAAAACCTATGCTCGTACAATGGTACACTTCTGAGTAAAAATCCTTGGAAATAACCCAGCCTGCGTGGCTTCCGAGGTGCTGCTTCTTCGTTCCCCTTACCTGCATCCAAGATTTTCAGCGTTTCCGAAGTAGAATCCTTTCGATTCGGCTACAAGATCGGCCGGTCGCGACTCTATTGTGCTCCAGTGCTTAGGTGCTACGACGTCCGTCTTGGTATTTCCTGTGTTTAAGCAGGAACAGCACACCTATGTGGGCCTTCCACCCAGGGCTTCAGTTCCGCCAGCCGTTTCATTTTCACTGGCGTTCCAACCTCTACTAGTATATGCCGTTTTTATAATAAAGACACTCCGTCACCTTTCATGCAATAAGCGTTAACTATTATTTTACAAGACGTCAGTCTCCTTTTTATATTCATATATATGATGTACAACCTATCACATGATACCTAACTGTTTGTAGACCACGGCAAAGTATGTGCATGAGTGCTTATAAGGTGCGAAATTATAGCCACCTTACATCGCACTACACTTACGGAATGGAGAAGCTAAGTGCGAACTGGTCGTCACATAGCAAGGCAAACGACTTCATCATTGTCCAACGCCTGTCTGTCTGGGTATTGCTGTTGACTGTACGCCGACCTTCGAGGAAAGTTGCCAAACATCCGGCTGCAGATCAGTGCAGGGAATAATATTTTAAGGAAACCTGGGGAGCCATTTCTCACATGCTGAGAACTTCTGCTCTTGCTTTGTGTCTTTCTACTGCAGAGTATGCCTCATCTGTGTGACGTACATCCGCTCATACCGATCAGGTTGACACTGCACTGAGCGAGACTGTCCGAATGTTGTCGGCATGTATGAAGGTAACTCCAGTCGCTAAACTCTACCCGATTGTTGAAATAACTCACTCCGCTGACAGAATGGCCGTTGCTGCCGATGTAGAGACGACGAAGCAGATCACTGATATAAGTCATCAAACATAGGTTACTTACTGATATTAAGAAAGAGCTTCATGGGTGAAATTTAACCATTGGAGGAAACACTAGGATCTAAGCGTGTCACCAGGTGAAAGAGTAGGATTCCATCGGATACCCTAAAAGGAACAGCAAGCCTCCAAAAAACGATCTGCTCCACTGTGTTTTGGAGATCAGGCACTCGTCTTAGGTTGGGCTAGACTATCAAACGAAAAGGGGCGTCCTTCCAGCTGACAGACGTGTTTTGAGAGTGCGGAACAATACAAGATCTGAGCCACTTGTTCATATGCTCTCTGCTGAAACAACCTTGCACAACGCAAGATTTGATCGAAGCAAATAACAAAGCCATTGGCGTTGATGGCTTCTGGAAATGCTGACCGTACACAGAAATGCCTGAAGGAATTGTTAACAATTCTGAAGCAACCAAACGGGTGTATTGCAGGGAGTTGGTAGCAGATGATTACTCAAGGAGCTGGAAAAAGTGTTGCGAGAGGATAGAGGGACTTGGACAAGGAACAGAACTTGGCAGCTGCCGAGTGTGTGCTGTTTGCGACAGAACGGAGGGAGCGGGAGAAGTGGTGATCGAGAGCAGGCGAGCAGCCACCTGACCAGCACAGAGCTTAAATACTAAACCGTTTCTACATCTACATCTACATTTATACTCCGCAAGCCACCCAACGGTGTGTGGCGGAGGGCACTTTACGTGCCACTGTCATTACCTCCCTTTCCTGTTCCAGTCGCGTATGGTTCGCGGGAAGAACGACTGCCGGAAAGCCTCCGTGCGCGCTCGAATCTCTCTAATTTACATTCGTGATCTCCTCGGGAGGTATAAGTAGGGGGAAGCAATACATTCGATACCCCATCCGGAAGCGCACCCTCTCGATACCTGGACAGCAAGCTACACCGCGATGCAGAGCGCCTTTGCAGAGTCTACCACTTGAGTTTGCTAAACATCTCCGTAACGCTATCACGCTTACCAAATACCCCTGTGACGAAACGCGCCACTCTTCTTTGGATCTTCTCTATCTCCTCCGTCAACCAGACCTGGTACGGATCCCACACTGATGAGCAATACTCAAGTATAGGTCGAACGAGTGTTTTGTAAGCCACCTCCTTTGTTGATGGACTACATTTTCTAAGGACTCTCCCAATGAATCTCAACCTGGTACCCGCCTTACCAACAATTAATTTTATATGATCATTCCACTTCAAATCGTTCCGCACGCATACTCCCAGATATTTTACAGAAGTAACTGCTACCAGTGTTTGTTCCGCTATCATATAATCATACAAGAAAGGATCCTTCTTTCTATGTATTCGCAATACATTACATTTGTCTATGTTAAGGGTCAGTTGCCACTCCCTGCACCAAGTGCCTATCCGCTGCAGATCTTCCTGCATTTCGCTACAATTTGCTAATGCTGCAACTTCTCTGTATACTACAGCATCATCCGCGAAAAGCCGCATGGAGCTTCAGACACTATCTACTAGGTCATTTATATATATTGTGAAAAGCAATGGTCCCATAACACTCCCCTGTGGCACGCCAGAGGTTACCTTAACGTCTGTAGACGTCTCTCCATTGAGAACAGCATGCTGTGTTCTGTTTGCTAAAAACTCTTCAATCCAACCACACAGCTGGTCTGATATTCCGTAGGCTCTTACTTTGTTTATCAGGCGACAGTGCGGAACTGTATCGAACGCCTTCCGGAAGTCAAGAAAAATAGCATCTACCTGGCAGCCTGTATCAAATATTTTCTGGGTCTCATGAACAAATGAAGCGAGTTGGGTCTCACACGATCGCTGTTTCCGGAATCCATGTTGATTCCTACATAGTAGATTCTGGGTTTCCAGAAACGACATGATATGCGAGCAAAAAACATGTTCTAAAATTCTACAACACATCGACGTCAGAGATATAGGTCTATAGTTTTGCGCATCTGTTCGACGACCCTTCTTGAAGACTGGGACTACCTGTGCTCTTTTCCAATCATTTGGAACCTTCCGCTCCTCTAGAGACTTGCGGTACACGGCTGTTAGAAGGGGGGCAAGTTCTTTCGCGTACTCTGTGTAGAATCGAATTGGTATCCCGTCAGGTCCAGTGGACTTGCCTCTGTCGAGTGATTCCAGTTGCTTTTCTATTCCTTGGACACTTATTTCATTGTGTAGTTGGCGGAAAATGCCAAGGCTCTCTAGCGTCGTAAGTGATCAAGTAATAGACAGTTAAAGTAGTAACAGACAATCGAGAAGCAGAGTTTTTAATAGTAGATTGGAGAGAGACACACTACTCTGCGACCCAAACACGTCTGCGTGTTGGTGTGGCACTCGTAAACATGGTGAAATCTTCATTATATTTAACCAAGCGGACACAGAATCCAGTTTTGTTAAAGTAGATAATGTTATTTCGTGATTCTATTGTTTTCTTTGGGTGGGTCGAGCTAATCCGGTCCATAATCTTCGATCCAAAGAACAAACCACAAATTTCGAGATTGGAACTGTGAGATTTTCATATGTTTTCAGCCACTGCGAATACTCTGAAGAGCCAAAGAAACTGGTACATCTGCCTAATATCGTGTAGAGACTTCGCGAGCATGCAGAAATGCCGTAGCACGACGTGGCATGGACTCGGCTAATGTCTGAAGTAGTGCTGAAGGAACTGACGCCATTAATCCTGCAGGGCTGTCCACAAATCCGTAAGAGCACGAGAGGGTGGAGATCTCTTCTGAACAAGGCATCCCAGATATGCTCAATAATGTTCATGTCTTGGGAGTCTTGTGGTCAGTGAAAGTGTTTAAACTCGGAAGAGTGTTACTGGAGTCACTTTTTAGCAATTCTGGACGTATGGTGTGTCGCATTGTCCTGCCGGAATTGTCAAAGTACGTCGAATGCACAATAGACATGAATGTATGCAGGTGATTAGACAGGATGCTTACGTACGTGTCACCCGTCGGAGTCGTATCTAGACGCATCAGGGGTCCCATATCACTCCAACTATCTTGAACAGTCCCCTGGTGACATGCAGGGTCCATGGATTCAGGAGGTTGTCTCCATATCGGTACACGTCCATCCTCTCGATACAGTTTCAAACGAGACTCGTCCTACTGGGCAACATGTTTTCGGTCATCAACAGTCCAATGTCGGTGCTGACAGGCCCAGACGAGGCGTAAAGCTTTGTGTCGTGCAGCTATCAAGCGTATACGAGTGGGCCTTCGGCTCCGAAAGTCCGTATCGACGATGTTTCGTTGAAATGGTTCGCACTCTGACATTTGTTGATGGCCCAGCATTGAAGTCTGCAGCAATTTGCTGTAGGGTTGTACTTCTGTCACGTTGAACGATTCTCTTCAGTCGTCGTTGGTCCCATTCTTGCAGGATCTTTTTCCGACCGCACCTGTGTCGTAGATTTGATGTTTTACCGGGTTCCTGATATTCATGGTACACTCGTGAAATGGTCGTACGGAAAAAATCCCCACTTCACGCTACCTCGGGGATGCTGTGTCCCATCACTCGTGCGTCGACTATAACACTCACTTAAATCTTGATAACCTTCCCTTGTAGCAGCAGTAACTGATCTAACAATTGCGTCACGCACTTGTCATATAGCCGTTGCCGACCGCAGCGTCGCGTTCTGCCTGTTTACGTATCTCTCTGTTTGAATACACTTGCCTATACCAGTTTATTTGGCGCTTCGGCGTAATTCACCTTTACTATACTGGGATACAGATGCATGAGCGCGATACAAGAGTAGTGGATAATATCCTTGACTGCGTTTAATGTAATCTGTGGTGCGCTTGGTCGCCAGTCCGCTGTGCAACGCTGGAACATTCTTACAAGAGGCATAGTAGCGAGCGGATGAGTTTTGGAGAAGGAGATTTAATGTTTGTGAATCTGGCAGAAATTATCAGGGACGTTTTATTATGAAGATGAAAACTTGCTTATAAAGTTATTTTACTGATTTTTCTTGATAGAGAAGATTTTTGGAGGAATATTTCGAGGTAACACACCCACGGTTAAGAGCGAAATTTTTGTTTGTCAGAACTATCAACTGAAAGAAATCTTCGTCCCTTAGATAGATAACAATAGTCTCGATGTACGTTAATTTGATCTCTTTGTTTTCATTGTATCACAAATTGCAGTTTTTATAATTAGAGAATTCCGTAATTGTTAGTCTCCTTATGTTGTACAGTCTTTTTTGACAATAACTAGAGTTTAATTTTTTCAAGAACAATTTCCTTTAACGTAAAACTCTCCTGCATTATTCTTAGTAATGTTTAAAATATTTTGTTGTGTGTGCGTTGCACCTTACGCCACACGTACTCACAAAATGTTCCTG
This sequence comes from Schistocerca serialis cubense, assembly GCF_023864345.2. Taxonomy (NCBI): domain Eukaryota; kingdom Metazoa; phylum Arthropoda; class Insecta; order Orthoptera; family Acrididae; genus Schistocerca; species Schistocerca serialis. The sequence goes on from NC_064643.1 coordinate 605,720,143, forward strand.
ACAAACAAAGAAGTATTTAAAGTAGATTATTTTTCTTCAGCTGCTGCATCTGGCGATTTCAATTTGCTTTGGAGGACTTCGGTACACCAGACACGAAACAGCGTCCTGAGCAAGCGTTTCTTTTAAGGGAGATCCCACTTTGCATTCTGATGAGTAAACAGCACTTAGTCAGAATTTTCAGGTGTTGTGCTAAGTAGGCTAACTAAGCACAGCAATTTATATTGAATACTAACGGTAATATATAAGTTATTTTCTTCCTTGATGCGTAGTATTTTATTTAGTGGATATTTCAATTCAGCCACCGCATTCCATGTTACGTAACTTCCATAATCCACTTCAATATCGAGCCTTAGTTAAATAATTTTCACTGTGGAAATAATTAGTTTCTTTTGGCATTTACTTAGCCTCTTTTTCATTATTGCAATTTCAGCATTTCATTAAGGTTCAAGCTTTGTTTCACTATATTGTTCACATGTGCAACGCATGGCCAACCAACAGTCAGCTTTGCTCAGCAGTTGAATGCAGTATCTGAAGCACATGGTACACAAGAAGAATGTTCCTGAAAAAAGAATTTCAGTTTTTCACGTATAGATAAATTACATATAAAGATTACAAAGAACTCAGAGGTCCTAAGGAAATCTTGCGGGCTGACAGCTATTATGTCACGGGTATGTAGGTAAACTGAGGCTCGCGACCTTAATAAACGGTCTGTCAGGTATGGGAGAGCCACAAAGCTGTATGACTGTTTGCTCGTTTAGTGAGATCTGTGAGAGGTGTTTCAAGGGAAGGTGGTGCTGTTTAGAAAGAATACGAGGCGGGAAAGACTAGTTACGTCACAAAACACCTCCATTAACACATGATTTTCTGCAAACAGACCTAGCATACTGCTTTACGGAAACACAGTGGCCGCCTTCTAAAATTGTTGTACTATAAATTTCACCCTCGGGTAGCACAAATTATTGTTACCAAGTCATCATCATGATTTGAACATTCAGTTGACGAGTTACTCTGTAGAGTATTCAGATAATCTGATGAGGACTCGTTTACAACTCGAAACCGGTAATAATTAATGTAACCTAGAAATTAGATAAGCCTAATTTTGTATAATACTGCACTATCAAATGGAGCGTCTACCTGAGTGGGTAACTCCGAGTTCAGAAAATCTTACCGCAGCCCAGGATGTTTTCTACCGTAACGTGAACATGCCAGTGTGAAACTATAGTCAGTTACATGTGCCACTATTATACATTTGATGGATGATGTACATGTGGTGAGGTTCTTGTCTATACAGCCATTCCGTTCGGTAATACCTCCAATTCTCTCCTATTGATACGTGGTTAGCCAGCCTGCTTAGATTTTTTTCTCTTTCACATTCGTTCAGTATTGCCAATGGAATACCAGCTGGAAAATATTGAGTGATTCCAGATCCGTGAAAGGTTTTTCGGTCCTTTTTATTCGTGAGGATATATTATTAATCTATACTGCACCTCGGTGTTGCCACCATTTACACCTCCATCTATATTTCTCAAGCCATTCTATGCGGAATATTAATGATACATCATCCCCAAGTGGCGCCTTGATGAAACAAATGGACTCGCATTCGAAACGATGACAAAAAATTAAAAAGAAATCAAATCTCCGCATAGCCATCCAGAATTAGGTTTTCCATGATACGTCGCGTCAGGTAAATGCCGGATTGTTTCCTTTGGTTAGAACGACGCTGTTTTCTTCCCCATCCCGAACTTGTTTACAATCTCTTACGACCCTCATCGACAGCGGGGCGTTAATCGCTAATATTGCTTATTTCTTTTGTTTTAAGTTCATTTTTGAAACGCACCCGCGTCGACCAAATAATCATGTTAAAAATCGAAGTGCTATCGGTTGAACTTTTTCAGTATATCTAGTCAGTCAGGCCTGATATGAATTTCAGACGAGCATAAGACAATCACGTTGCGATCAGTTTCCGTCGAAGAGACTCGACATCACATCTGAAACTACATCTTTCAGAGTGTAGTAAAACACAGAAACAGTACGGACCTTCCTTTTTGTTTTCTTTTTCTTCTAGCAAAGGGAAGGGTTGGTGAAATAATTAACGACGTCTCGCAGGGTTCCTCGAGTACCTACGTGTTTTAAATGAGAATGAAGTGGTACTGGCGTACGTCAAAGTTATCAAGCGATGATCCGAAATTTCAGTGAAATTCATTAAGTGTTTGATCTTCAGGAAAGGTAACGCAACAACCATGAAGCTTAGCCAAAACATTAAATATTCTTATTGCTACTACGTTATCTTCGTCGCATACTTTCTTCCTATCTCTTTCTTTTCTCACTCCTTTATATATTTTTGTTACTGGCTACTGCCACTTATTTTAAAGACCAAATGTCAAAGCAGTAACGTAGGGGACAAGATACCTGAAGATGTATAACAATGCATTAGGTAGCATAGGCGAGTTTTGCAGAGTAGTCCGCCTAATTTGCTACATGGTTGTTCTTGCTGAGACCGAAACCTGATCGTAGGCGCTGAGGAAGTTTCCGTCCTTCGACCCGTTGAGCAAGATAATTTACAATTCTTGTCACCGTTCTCCGTGCTCTCCGACACACTTTAAACAGGGAGGATTTATCAGTGTGGACCTGCGTCATAGTATTAAGCCAGGCAGCTTCTAGGCAAAACTGCTTCTTACCTGAGAGCATCTATTCGCCAAGTGCGGGTTTCTTACGTTTTGCGCGGCTGTTGGGGTCATTAAATTTACAGCAAACAATTGAAGAGGTCGGCGGAAGAAAGTGCTAACTTTGAGCGTAGTGATAATTAGTCTGATCGCGCAATCAGTCGTGCTGCATTAACACTGTTAACAACGGTTTCTATTTGAACTGCTAGAAACCATTCACCCCGGCATATTTATGTTTTTGTGATTGGATAAAACATGTGCCCTGCCCACAGGTTCAGCATGGCAGTGACGTTGAAATCTTGTGATCGAGTAAAGGACTGGATGTTTGATGAGGATGTTAATAACAACAGTCGTCCATGTTTTGCTCATAGTGATACAGATCCTGATCACGTACGAGGATATTTATCATATGCTGAAGATACCGAACACGTCGCAAACATTATAATGCCACAAGTCTATCTTCAGTACCTTTAGATACAGCTTCTATTAAAATTCTGAAGAATTCATTAATTTTAGCATTATGTAAATGTATTGTAATATATATTATTGAACGCATGTAGGGTTGTTATAGTCACTGGTTGGTTTTATATTTTACCAATAGAAAAACCGATAAGCACATGTTTGAGAGGTAGCAGTGTTTGGGTCCTAACGTTAAACATCGTGGGTTACCACTATTTTATTTGTCTATTAATGTTTGTATTTATTTTTAGGGAAGTGCACAATCTAGATTCACTGATGGAAGTAAGAAGCCGGTGACAATGTCAACGAAGGTCAAACATCAAGAGAATGTAGGCTTCATAAATATTTCATTACAATGTTAGACATAGCAAGAAAAGATTGCGGAGCACATCATATGCATATAGTGGTAAATATAAAAAAGTGAAAGCATTACATGCTAAATACCTTCCATAAATAATTACTATTTTGAAGGCCTCCAAATGACTAATGAAGAAAATTAAAATCAAATTTGCTTGATTAGTGTTGTGACTATACTCAACAGTAACGTACGTTGTTTCTTCCTGAGTATTTTACACATATTTAATTGCAGTTTACTTAGATGAAAAGTTTTGATTCTGTGGTGTACTGTTTTCTAATGCAAAATAAAATCAACACGAAAAGTCGGAAACATTTGGTGTATTCATTTAGTCACTACAGAAAATACAGCAGTATCACTTCGTGAATGTTGCTGTACCAGTTTCTCTTCTTTCTTATATTTAGCTTCTCTAGTATACATGTCTCTGGTGAAAGATGGCAAAGTCACAGACTTGCTTTCAAAACATTTCCAGGCTTTTTTGTTGAGGACAGTCCTAAAACAATGCAGTAGTGGCAACATTAGGACTCAACAATTTTGTAGAACTTATTAACAATATTTCTATGTAGCTAAATTCTCTGAAAAATTTTTAATTCATGGAAAAAGTTACGAATAAGTCCACTGTGAGTTGCGATTTACAGATTTAACCAAACATACATCGCGCAGTAACTCAAAACAATGCTCTCATGGGTTAACACATGTTTCAGCCCAACCCTTCAATTTAAAGCGGCCAGGAAAACTTGAGAACTTAAAAAATTGGTCGAATTTCACCTCACATTTTAAAGCGTTATTGTCGTGTGTCTGGGTTGATACTTGAGGCCTCATTCCGTTTTTAAATTTTCAAATGAAGACTGAATGTGTACGAAATGTTCGCTGATACAATTTGAATTTCTAAATGTGTTAAAAGCATTTGCCTGACAGATACGTTTAGTAAAAATTATCTTTCACATTATTGGCAAGGCAAAATAAATGTTTAATAACGGCACAAAGCTGAATTTATCTGTCTAACAGAGCCCGTTTGTAAATTGTGAGCAGAAATCATACTATGAAAAAAGGAGACTGTGATGATGATTATGATGATGGTGATGATAATATTAATAGCCACAGCGTGAGAAGTCCTTTCTATTTCCCCCAAGGACACTTTCAATTTACTCGAAGTTATACATTTCGCCACTTGCATGTTTCATACCACCAGATAACTTTGCTGTCGTTTGGAATTTCTCAAAGAAGAGTTTTAAACTACAAAGTTTCCATTAGTAAGCCCCCAAAAAGACTCTATCATCCACATACCGAGATAAAAGAAGTTCCTGCCGTGGCCAATCTGAAATTGCAGAGGATGTGTATCAGGCTAGAAATCATTACTCATTGTCTGACATGGCCTCGGTTTATTTCTACGAACTTCTTACTTGTGATTATGTGATGAATGATGTCCATAAAATATTACTGTTTATTTATTTGTCCTTTAGCCACTCTGTCAGTTCGACAGTTAGATGTCTATCCATCCGTAGATCATTTATACCTAGAAGACAAATGTAAGGATGTAGAAGCATATATCACTAGGGTCAAGATAGATACTGCTTTCAGGAAAATTAAAGAGACCTTTTGGAGAAAAGAGAATCACTTGCATGAATATCAAGAGCTCAGATGGAAACCCAGTCCTAAGCAAAGAAGGGAAAGCAGAAAGGTGGAAGGAGTATATAAAGGGTCTATACAAGGGAGATGTACTTGAGGGCAATATTAATGGAAGAGAACGTAACTGCGTGAAGAATTTGACAACGCACTGAAAGGCCCACGTCGAAATAAGGCCCCGGGTGTAGCCAACATTCCATTAGAGCTACTGACGGCCTTGGGAGAGCCAGCCAGCCATGACCAAATCCTTCCACCTGGTGAGCAAGATGTAAGAGACTGGTGAAATACCCGCAGACCTCAAGAAGAATATAATAATTCCAGTTCTAAAGAAAACAGGTGTTGACAGGTGTGAAATTTACAGAATTATCAGTTTAATAAGTCACGGCTGCAAAATGCTAACACGAATTCTTTACAGACGAATGGAAAAACTGGTAGAAGCCGACCTCGGGGAAGATCAGTTTGGATTTCGGAGAAATGTAGGAACACACGAGACGATACTGACCCTACGACAAGTCATAGAAGATAATTTAAGGAAAGATAAACCCACGTTTCTAGCATTTGTAGACTTAGCGAAAGCTTTTGACAGTGTTGACTGGAAAACTCTCTTTCAAATATTGAAGGTGGCAGGGGAAAAGTACAGAGAGCGAAAGGCTATTTATGATTTGTAGAAAACCAGATGGCAGTTGTAGGAGTTGAAGGGTATGAAAGGGAAGCAGTGGCTGAGAAGGGAGTGAGACAGGGTCGTAGCCTAACTCCGATGTTATTCATTCTGTATATTGGGCAGGCAGTTAAGGAAACAAAAGAAAAATTTGGAGTAGGAATTAAAGTCTAGGGAAAAGAAATAAAAACTTTGAGATTTGCCAATGACATTGTAATTTTTTCAGAGACAGCAAAGGACTTGGAAGAGCTGTTGAGTGGAATGGAGAGCGTCTTGAAAGGAGGATGAAAGATGAACGTGAACAAAACAGCAAAACGAGAATAATGGAATGTAGTCTAATTAAATCAGGTGATGCTTAGGGAATTACATTAGGAAATGAGACACTTAAAGTTATAGATGAGTTTTGCTGTTTGAGAAGCAAACTAACATGATGGTCGAAGTAGGGAGGATATAAAATGTAGACTGGCAATGGCAAGAAAACCCTTTCTGAAGAAGAAAAATTTGTTACGCCACAGAAGAATGCTGAAGATTAAGTGGGTAGATCAAGTAACAGGAGGTACTGAATAGAATTGGGGAAAACAGAAATTTGTGGTATGGCCTGACTAGAAGAAGGCATCGGTTGCTGCGGCACATTCTCAGGCAATAACGGATCACCAATTTAGTACTGGAGGGAAGCATAGAGGGGGGGGGGGGGAGGGGTAGAGAGAGGGTAAAAATCGTAGAGGGAGACCAAGAGATGAATACAGTGAGCAGATTCAGAAAGATTTTGGTCGCAGTAGTTCCTCGGACATGGAGAGGCTAGCACAGGATAGAGTAGTATGTAGAGCGGCATCAAACCAGTCTTTGGATGGAAGACCAAACAACAATACCGATCATTTATAAAATGATATCAGACATTTCATCTAATATGAAAAAGGAAATAGTTTTTTTTAAAATTAACTAATTCATGCATACAGTAGTAATATATGCTGTAGGCGCAGATTAACATAAATAAGTAATAATATTTGTTGGACATCATTCATCAGATAACCACAAGTAAGAAAATTAGAAATTCATCCTTAAACTGAGGCCTTGTGAGACACAGGATATGTGGATTAGTGAAGTGTTGCCTGAAACACATCCTCTGCAGTTTCAAAATCATGCATACACACACACACACACACACACACACACACCGCGCGCGTGGGAAAGAGATGGTGAGCTCAAGAAAATGGAAAGAAGTTACAATTATCCGTCACAGATACTGGACATAGGATTTTACAGTAAGATTCGTTCAGCTACAAGTTTTGCTGTAGAATGACAGCTGTTTATTATTAAATAATGTTAACCTTTTACCATTAACTGCTCTGTGTTATATAAATGATCCTTGAATCTGTAGTACTGATAATTTAAGAGGCGTGCATTAACTGACTTCGTAAATATTTGAATCTGGGTTGCCTCTTTAACCTGTGTGGTTAATTTATTGTGCAATATAATACCCTTGTAGCATGTGTTGTCTTTGAATTTTTTATTTGTTTATTCTTGGTAAATGTAGGTTTAGCCTGGCTCTTGTTCCTCGATCATGAATGTCACTGCCTGTGAGGTACTTGCTGACGTTCTTCTTCACGTGTACAGCAGACTGGTAGCTATACTCATATCGTGCAGTTAGAATACCCAGTTGTTCACAAAGATGTTTACATGGAACTCGGCTGATACTTTTAATTATTGTATTAATGGCCACTTCCTGTAATCTGATGGCTGCGTTCATATTTCGTGTATGGGACACAACAAAAGACGGCGTGCGTGTAAGAATATCATGTAACTATAAGGCATTTCCTGTTACACACTGTTGACAGGACTCTTTAAGAGCATAGCACGCTGATAACATTTTATTTGGTCGCATATTTGTGTGTGCATACTATTTTACGGAACTGTCAATATTAATGCCTTAAAATTTTGTGTTTGCTATACGATTTATGAAGTTTTCCTCCACATTTAATCTTCCAGAATTATTTTTCCTTCTTTAAGCAGAAATGTAGTTTGTTTTCATTATGTTCAGTGCAAGTCTTGGTGTCACCAGAAAAAGAATTTTTCCCCTCCGTGTCTGACAAGTGTCTGGAAAGTGGCCGAAGTAACGGAACGGGAGAGGGGACTCCATTGTTAATATACTTGGAATGTGATAAATATTACACTAAAAGTTTTGCTTTATTTGAAGACTGGGCTACCTCAACCTTTTTTACTCCATTTTATAGGTGTGATTAGTACCAGTCATTGGTAATTTCTCTCATTACTTATGATTCTAATTTTTTTAGTAGAATTTTGTGATCAACAGTATCAACGCCTTTGATAAATCTAAAAATGTACTTGTAACAGAATCATTATTGTGTAGTGCTTCGAATATCACTTTTGTAAACACTGTTAGGTTGATTCTGTACTTCTACTACCTTGGACACCGAACTGAGTTTATTTAATCAACTAATTCATTATTCTGTCTTTCATCACGAATTCCATTGTTTTGAGAGTTATTATTATTCTTAATATTCTGGCACTGATTGTCATTCGCCTTCTTCCTATCAATACATTGTTCTGAAGTCTGAATTACAATAACGTAATTTTGAACACTCTTTTAAATGTTCTTCGTCCATGATCGAGGCAAACTTGAGACACAAAACACATTCTGGAAACTGCAGAATGGAGATCTCTTGCAGATGAGCGGCCAAACAGTAGTCAAGCGAAATATGGCTACTGCTTCTGTTCTTGGTCCGTCAGGCACTACTGAGCGTCCATGATGTTTTTCAAGATCTTTCCCTCACGTGAAAATTTATTTCATGGTTTAAATTCTTCTTGACTTGTGTTGTTAATAAGGCATTTCAGTACAAAATACATTTTAGTTTTTTGGGACCATTAAATTTTTGTACTCTTTTCGGCTAGAGAATCTGCTTTTTCGTTACCATCCAAGTCATAGCGAGATGGTGTCCACTGAACAGCAGTTGCCTTGTTGTTCCGTTGTAGACATTTAATTACTTCTTGGACTTCTTTAACTTGAACGAGTTCTGGATCTCGTATGTTGATAACTGCCGATATCACTGTTCTGGTATCACAAAATATAACTGCTTTGTCGAATGCGGGTAAATAATTGTTTAGTTGACCCGTTGTAAATCTAATGGCTTCAGCTTCACCTTCAAATTTGAGTGAAGTGGTCTTAACGTTTGAGAGAAAGAGAAAATTTTGCTGTATGCTCCTACGCAAGCGTTACCTTCTATTCCCATTAACTAACCATCTGTGCAGATGATGCGACATTACCTAATAGATATCTGTTCAGTCGTAGCTTCTCTAACCAGCATCATTTGCGAACAAACAAAGTGCGACTTTACCTGATGTTGCTGATACCTTAGACAACTGGGCTATGCACGGCTGTATTTAAAGTGAATAGCTCGCTTATGTCGTACGGTCGAGCCACACACGTCTGTTTTCGCGCCCAGCAGCTCACTCGCTGCAAATAATAACCTGTAGTTGTTATCTCAATAGTCAAATAGTCTATGCATTGCCTAGAGCTACGAATTAACAAAATAAATAGAAATATTAAATAAAAGATAAGTGATTAATTGATAAAATGTGTTTTCTTATGTCTGTAAACGATGTAGACGACACTAGATAATTATGTTCCTCAATGTTTCTCCAAGGAAAAAATCTCAAATAAGCTGCAAGTGGTCCTACAATAACCAGTTATATTAGAGACAGAATGATAACCTTATTAAATGCAGTAAAGTTGCGTTGAGGAGGTAACGAGCATGCTAGCAGAATCCCCAAGCTAAATAGTCATCCAGTACTTGCGAGATCTAAGTCCATTTCGTGATCACGATACACAAAATATCCACCTGCTTAAATTATTTCAGAGTTCAACATGATGATTTACAAGTAGGAACTAATGCACTGTCTATATTCAGTTCTATAATGCAATCGGAAAAAGCTGATCTTCTCTGGATCACATTCAGGCCTCGCCTTTATCTAAAGTCCCATCGAAAGTTAAAGTATTTTAGCAGCCGTTAACCGCCCAGAATTTTTCACTCACATGACTGAATAACACACGTTACCACAGGCAGGACTGCCTTGTTTCATAACTCTACATAAGAAGTCCCACTCTCTTGAATGCACCATTGGTCTCCACGTGACTGCAGCAGTTTCCACCACTGTCTCTCATTGGCTGGTGGCCATCCCCACCGAAAATACATCGTCCTTATTCTCTACCGACATGGTTTTGTATCAAATTGACCGCTTTCAAAACTAAACTACTACATTACAACAATATTTAACTACAGAACTTTTATAAACATTCAGTCACATTCAGACCATTCACAATAAATAAAAATAAAGGTTTGTTCATAAATGAATAAGCCAGATCCTTATACCAGTGAACTCATGTTCAATGACAACAAAATTTTGTTCAAACAATTATTTAAGCCTGCTTGATAGAAGCTTCTTTTGGCAGTTTTCAGTAGTAGTTTCAGCTAACACATGTGACTGACCACTACTAAAATATCGATTGTGAATATATATATATATATATATATATATATATATATATATATAAACCAAGTTACTGGCAAAATAATAAAATATGCATTAGAGAATTACACAAGGATGACAAGATATCAAGTTTTCATGCTGCATTCAGCTGTTGTGTTATTGTGAAGGATCAGTGTTCTGATCGTCATTTGTATAATGAAAATGATCTACAACGTAATAAATACTTAAATGAAATGGATAAAGATACTTAGCTTACAGGGATGAGAGCTACAGTGCAATGTTATCACCTGAGATATCGACTTTTGCAATCGCACGAAGCGTTTAAAACATGTTAATCCTAAAGTTCATTGTGAAAATATTTAGCCACTGTAAATATTAACTTCTGCAGCTTTTAAGATATTGAAAATGTTATTGTTTCATTAGATGTGCCTCATTTTTCTGAGAGTGCAAATGTATTTAGGTTTGCTCTATTGTGTCCTCATCACTGTTCTGACAAAAGGTAGGTATTTCACATCGTAGTTCTCCAGGCTGCCCAGTCTTCTGCCAACCTTTTCAGGTCTGCATAATTTCCTCTTCCCTTTATGTCATCTATCATCTTGTATCTCCTTCTTTCTCTGTCTTCTCCCACAAACCAATCCTTCCAAAGCGTCTGCTAGCAAGCGCTCCCTTCTCAATGAGTGTCCCAACTAGTTCTTTTTCCTTTCTCTAACAACCTTCAGCAGACGTCTTCTCTCACCAACCCTTTCCAATACTCTTTCACCACTCATTCTTTCCATCCAGCTTGTTCTCTCCATTCTCCTCCACATCCACATCTCAAATGCTTCTAACCTGTTTTCGTCCTCTCGTCTCAGCCCCCATGTTTCCGCCCCGTACAGTGCCACACTCCAGACAAAATATTTGCTAAGCCTTATCTAATTTTCCACATAAGAGTCTCCTCTTTCTGTTGAATGCCTCCTCCGCTATGGCAATTCGAGTTTTCACCTCCTGGTGACATCTCAAGTCTTCAGTTATTGTGCTTACAAGATATTTAAATGTATTTACTTGGCTAATGGTAGATTGTCCTATTTTAATGTTGGACAGTCTGCGTCTTGTACGATAGCCGTACTCTTTGTTTTTGCTGAGTTTATTTGCATCACATATTCCGCTCAAGCTCTGTTGTGTAACTGTGATTTATTATAGATTTTGTAACACCTGTAAGAAGGCACCTATCAGGCAGCCTTAAAGTCCGCCATTCTGGTGAATCTTCTGCACGCCGACTAAAGAAGCCATTGCTGTCCACATGCTTTGGGGTTTACCCACTTCCTGCACGTGCTCCCCGTCTTCGTATCTGGGCTACCATCAAGGGTCACTGCTGCCGGCACGTATCTCGGGCCGCACCGGCTAACGTTCAGCTACATGAACAATTAACCTCAAGTCCTACCATTTCTAGGCAGCTAAATAGCTCGCCTCCATACTTGTAATGTGTGGAGCCACTGATCTTCAGGGTATCTCAGATTTATTGTTTACAGTGCTGTAGCGCTCATTATTAATAGATCTGTTTCACTTTTTTATAATTATCCATTAGGTCTAGCAGCTATTAAAGCCGTCCGCTGTGGCAGAGCGGTTCTAGGCGTTTCAGTCCGGAACCGCGCTGCTGCTACGGTCGCAGGTTCGAATCCTACCTCGAGCATGGATGTGTGTGATGTCCTTGGGTTAGTTAGGTTTAAGTAGATCTAAGTCTAGGGGACTGATGACCTCAGATGTTAAGTCCCATAGTGCTTACAGCCATTTGAACCATTTTTTTGCTGTTAAAATTGAGGAAACAAAACTGGAGAGAGGAGGAAAATAAATTTTTCAGTATCAGCTGATAGTGTGATAAGTCTTCTACTTTTTGGATGAAGCCAATTTATGTTTTAAACTATCTACTGTTATTGTTACATGAATCTTTATTTTTTAGCCATTTAATATAATTAGGTAGACGAATCAGTTTCTCGTACTGAAGTAGTGACAAGCTTTGAGAATGGGTCTTTGCATCACCTTTAAGGTTTCAGTTACCCCGGAACGTTACCTGTGCTGAAAGACTCATTTATTGTGTCAGTTTTTGTGCTGGCTATGCATTCTTTAAGTACGCAGATTGGCACGTGACTTTTCAGCCACTTACAATGTTACAATGTATCAGGAAACACGTAAACAAATTTGAACTCAATAAAGCACAATTACTAGAGACGTCACATGTGGTAAATATCCCGATAGAAATGAGCGTTAGACATCAAAAACGAACAATTTATAGTAGAACATACAATCGTTTCAGTAAGTTAGTGGAATTCACGGAATATTTCAATAGAATTGGAATTTGCAAAACTATTTACAGATTGTATATGCAGGATGATATTCCCTTCAAACTGGAACAATGCTGCCAGCTGAAAGAAATTAATAAATAAATAAATGTTTTTTTAGTGTACTTGGAAAGTAAGGAGCCAGACGAGACATCAAACGCAGCTGACTTGTGAGGCTCCTCTGCTCTCCATAATGGAAAAGAAATTTACTTCAAAATGGCTCTCAGCACTATGGGACTTAACTTCTGAGGTCATCAGTCCCCTAGAACTTAGAACTACTTCAACCTAACTAACCTAAGGACATCACACACATCCATCCCCGAGGCAGGATTCGAACCTGCGACCGTAGCGAGATATTTACTGCAGTTAGCTGCAACCATGCGGAAAACAACGTAACCAAATAAAAGAACAACCTGACAATGCTGTAGTTATAGTTTTCATCGGGTATCAATTGTAAATAAGCCAGTACACTGGTTTGACTTCTTTTTACGTCAGACGTAGCTTTCTACGTGACACTGACATGTGCTGTAGGTGTTCAAAACGATTGTCGAGATGGGCATTTCCTGATGGAGTTGGGAAAATTTATAACTGCGTGAACAGTGGTTAAGACGTCGGAAGTGCATGAGGTGGAGCTCGGTTCTAACCCCCATTTAATCATTTAATTTTTTTGTGATTTCACGAAATTGTTTAAGCGGTGACGCCGCGATGGCTCCTTTGGAGGGAACACGGCTATTTTATTTCCCCATCCACGTCCATTTCGATCTTGCGTTCTGTCACTGATAATATCGTTGGCGTCGGACGTTAAACCCTGCTCTTATTTTTTTTTCTTCCGCTGAATGTCTTACAGAGCTATGGGAATGGGTCAGTTTTAATAATGCAAATAGTTGCTAAATGACTGGCGAAGGAGGCACAGTTAAACCTGAAAGCTAGTATTAATGCGGTAGGATTTGACACCTCCTTGCTCCTCGATACTATGAAGTATGCTGTTACCAACAAAAAATCGCAGTGCGAAGGAGCATTCAAAGGGAAGTGACTTATAAGTGAAGCGCTACCGTTGAAAGCTATTCTGGGAACCTTATCGGATCTAAAAAAATAGTTGGAGCAGCATTCAACTTCTTCGCAACACACAAACAGTGCGGCTAGAATCTGACTTATGTACCATTGAAACTTGACTATAGCAACGAAGTAAATATTGTCTGAATGTGTGTGGGTGGTAGGATGGAGGGGGAAGGAGGTTATCTAAGCCGGTAATTACCGGTTGTAGCGTTCGTTGAAGCACAGTAATCTCTTAACAGTGTAGACATCTCGTGGTGATGTAAAGTACGTGAAAACATTAAGCCGTATCTGCCAACGTGAATATAGGGCCAAACCAAGTGCAGTTACGCGACATCGTCTTCTGCAACTCTAACTTCTAGGTCTACCGTCTACTCTAGAAGACACCTGAAAATGTCTTCTATCAACAACTGAGAGGAACGAAATAAATCTCGGGTGAACACCCTGGTGTGAGTGTACAAAGGACATAATATTTCGGCAATCGACCTTGTTGCCATCATCAGGTGTGCTGGTGTATATCAGGTGTGTTGATGTACATCAGCACACCTGATAATGACAACAACGTTGTTTGCCGAAATATTGTGCCCTTTGTATACTCACACCAGGCTCTCCACCAGAGATTTATTTCGTCATGAAATACGCCTGGAGAAATTGCAGAAGCACAACTGAGAGGAATCTAACTTCGTCAGTTAACGGCCTCTCGGAAGTAACATCGGATGTGGTCGCCAGTATAACTCGGCAGACAACCTATGCGACGTTATCTGTAAGTGAAGTACCGTCCCGTAACCGAAACAGAATCCCATTTTTGTAATCTCTGTCATTTTAAGAGGTCACGAGAATCAGGATGACGGTCGGTTTTGTGTCAAAGATCTTTGTTTTGTCTCTTCTTTATGGACTCTGTTGGAGTCGCCGATAGACAGCATCTTTGGTAAATAAGGTCGTCTTTGTCATGGAATGACCAAATCTTTGTGGAATCGCCACACGTGAAGCTATACGGGCAGCGTCAGTGCTGCTGTGGACGACAGCATTCTGCAGCCAGAGAGAGCAGGCGGTTGTGTTTGATTACAAATGCCATCATCGAGAATTAAATGATGTGAAGCAGATATGACTTCATAGTAATTAATTCGATACAGAAGGACCAAATTCGACGTCATGGTGATTTTCACGTAGGGTGCTAATGTAACGGTTTCTCTGACCGAGGACGATCGTTTTTGTTAGAAACCGATAGCAGAAAAAGGTGATACATCGTAGTAGCTGTCGGAGTTTTCAACATATATTTCTTTAAATATTTAACAACGGTGAACACCTCTTCTACTGGAAAAATCAAAGTTGTCCAATAAATTTGAAGGCGTAATTACCGGCCTTACCCACTACGGCTGTGCCATGCCGAGCAACATACAACAAATGCTGTAAACTGTACTATTATGTTGATTATTTGGATAATTCAATTATAATAGCTCGGAATTTAGAAACAATGAGAAATAAGTTTATATGGGCATCGTATTTTTAAATATTCTATCAAAAACAGTCTGCTAATTGACTAAGGGGCTGGCACTTACAAGAAGCTAACCTGCTTCACTGTATAACAATCTAGTGTCACTTACCTTGCTCTTTAAGTGTTTAACATCGGCATAATGTAGCTGATATGCTATGTCGCTGTCTATTCAAACAGCTGTTTATTCCACTAGTCTCTCCTCGGTCGGAAGTACTTTAAACGGTTTTTTAAACTTCAACAAGCTTCGCCCCAAACTTATGACTGTACAAGAGGCGAAATTGTCAACAAAGTAAAGAGACAATAAACGCCATCCGTTTATTAAGCCAAACATTAGCTTCCTCTCCCCCTCGCCCTCCTCCCGATGCGTTAGGCGGCTGCCTAGTTTGCCTGTACTGTAGAACCGCCCATGTAATTACAGCTACTGCAAGAAATTTTATTTTTTCAAGGTTGGCACTTCTAGAGCAACAGGGTAGAGCCGCGTTCATCTAAAGGATATTTCTAGCATGCTTCTTTTTAATGGCAGTGAGTAAGAAATTTAAAGAAGCTACTTAACAGATCAGACTATTCTAGTTTACTGCTATTTTAATATCCACATTCATTGCGAAGGCCCGTTAGCTCTACGTTCGTAATGCGGTTGGAAGCCTTGCAGCCGCCGGCTTTACTTGTGGGGTGCCCACCACAGCAGTTGTTCTGAACTGTGCGGCGACGCTGGCTGCAGGCAGAGAAGTGTGTCAGACTTTCACTGGGAAAACCGCGCCAACAGGATGCACGGTCGTGCGCCGCCGCTCAGGTGGCTCCCTGGACAGCGTGGTCGCGGTGGGGGGCGTGTCCGGGACGCGCAGGGACGCTCCTTCCGCATCGGCAGGCGGCAGGGGCGATAACCCGGAACAGCACGCCGGCAACCCGGCGGGAGCACTTATTATATACATATATTATAAAACATGGACTCTTTCTCGCTTTCTTTCCTCTCTATCCGTCTGTCTGTCTGTCTGTGTCTTTCTCTCTCTCTCTCTCTCTCTTACTTAGACACTGTGCGTGTGTGTGACAGAGCGAGCGACCGAACGAGAGAGAGAGAGAGAGACAGAGAGAGATAGAGAGAGAGAGTGTGTGTGTGCGTGTGTGTGTCTTTCTTACTTAGAAAGACACATACACACACACACACACACACACACACACACACACACACACGAGCGCGCGCGCGCAGGTGAGGAGGTATTCATCTTTTGGACCTGCAGCTCTTGTCGTTCTTTCCGTATTTGCAATTAAGTTACAGGATATAGCAAAAACGCTGTTTACCCAAACGTGTTTCGGCACCTCTGTGCCATCATCAGTTGGTTCTGTTTATTGAAAACTGTAAAAAGTTAACATATTTCAGGTTGTAACTGATCTAACAAAGTGAGGCCTAAAGAAAATTTTTGTTTGTTTTTCTTCTTTCCGTGATTTTACATTTTATGGTTTAGCTGGATCTTCTGTATGGTGTCCCGCACTAATAGTTCGTCAATTGTAAATCAAACGACGTAAATGTTAACTTCATAGGCGAGTTAATACATCCCTTGATCTTTAAAAAACGTGGTTTGGCCTTGGCAAAATGTTTTGCGTAAATATTTGTTGTTACGTCTTGTTGTGACTGATCGTTTTTCTGTTGCGTTCTGAAGGCACTTCACACACATACTAATGTCGTTGAGGTAATTTCGTTTTTGTAAACACCTTCCCACTTCGCTAAACGCTGTGAGGACTAAGTTGTTGTGCTTCCTAACCGCGTCGGCGTTCATTTGTTCTCGAGAGAATTTGGCACCGAATTTGAGTTTTGCTTACTTATCTCTCTGTTTCTGTCTCTCTCTCTCTCTCTCTCTCTCTCTCTCTCTCTCTCTGTGTGTGTGTTTGTATGTGTGTGTATGTGGGTAATCTCCTTTCTGTTGCCTTTACTGTAAACTTCCTTTAGTGTGCTGAATCATATTCCTTTACATAGTGTTTTCATCTAAAACTTGTTTGTCTTCTGCTAGCCTTCTGTAAGTGGAAGTTCTGTTCCATAGATTTCAGCATTTTTAAGTCTGTTGCTATTGCAGTTTGGTGGTGGCTGTGGGCTGTTAGGTGCTCAGCAAATGTGCGATGAGTGCTGTTACTTTTTTAGGGCTCTGGGTGTTTTGAATATCTTGTTTTAAAATTCCTGTATGTTTGTCCCATATGTACATTGGCAAGTGTTGCTTGTGAGTTTAAATATTCCTGATCTGTTGCATTTATCTGTAGGCGTTCTGTGGGTGTCCCCTGTGTACCGAGATTTCTATGTTGTGTTGTCTGGCGTGTATCCTATTTGAAGTCCTTGTTCCTTCAATATGTCACCTTTCACAGTTTTGTTATTGTAGGTGAGTATGTACCATTTTGTTTTGTGTGTGTGTCGTTTCACTGCAGTGTCTTGCATGTGGTCATTGTTTGTATGTTGTGTTGATGTGTGTGTGCATGGTTTTCTGAGTGTGTTGTGTGTTCGTTCCTTTTCTGTTTACAAGTTTGTTGGTTTAATTTCTCTATCATATGGGCGTGTAACCATTTTTCTGTGCTGTTTTTTTGTGTTTATCTCCTGCGTGTAATTCTGTTTGCTTATTGGTGTTCTGTTCAATCTGCGGAGCATCAGTCTCAAGTTTGCTGGCTTGTATGCCACCGACACAGATTGTGGATGGTGATGCTCATGGTTGTCGGTTTCCTCAATATTATGGAGTTCTGGGTGCTGTCCGTTTTTCGTATGGTGAGGTCCATAAAATTTAGTGTGTTGTCTATTCTGGCATATTATGTCATGAGTAACAGTACCGGCATATGACTTTGAATTTTTTTTTGGGTCTTTTTAGACGGCAAATCATCGAGGAAAACTGAATTGATATCAGGTGTTCCCCAGGGAAGCGTCCTGGGACCTCTGCTGTTCCTGATCTATATAAATGAACTGGGTGACAATCTGAGCAGTTCTCTTAGGTTGTTCGCAGATGATGCTGTAATTTACCGTCTAGTAAGGTCATCCGAAGACCAGTATCAGTTGCAAAGCGATTTAGAAAAGATTGCTGTATGGTGTGGCAGGTGGCAGTTGACACTAAATAACGAAAAGTGTGAGGTGATCCACATCAGTTCCAAAAGAAATCCGTTGGAATTCGATTACTCGATAAATAGTACAATTCTCAAGGCTGTCAATTCAAGTAAATTGGGTGTTAAAATTACGAACAACTTCAGTTGGAAAGACCACATACATAATATTGTGGGGAAGGCGAGCCAAAGGTTGCGTTTCATTGGCAGGACACTTAGAAGATGCAACATGTCCACTAAAGAGACAGCTTACACTACACTCGTTCGTCCTCTGTTAGAATATTGCTGCGCGGTGTGGGATCCTTACCAGGCGGGATTGACGGAGGACATCGAAAGGGTGCAAAAAAGGGCAGCTCGTTTTGTATTATCACTTAATAGGGGAGAGAGTGTGGTAGATATGATACGCGAGTTGGGATGGAAGTCATTAAAGCAAGACGTTTTTCGTCGCGGCGAGATCTATTTACGAAATTTCAGTCACCAACTTTCTCTTCCGAATGCGAAAATATTTTGTTGATCCCAACCTACATAGGTAGGAATGATCATCAAAATAAAATAAGAGAAATCAGAGCTCGAACAGAAAGGTTTAGGTGTTCGTTTTTCCCGCGCGCTGTTCGGGAGTGGAATGGTAGAGAGATAGCATGATTGTGGTTCGATGAACCCTCTGCCAAGCACTTAAATGTGAATTGCAGAGTAGTCATGTAGATGTAGATGTAGATGTATTACGGGTGTGAAGATCCTGTTCTCCTAGTTGGTGACCCATTGGCAGCTCTTCACATTGGAAATAAAATTCTTTGTTGGACGTAAAGTGATTTTGTGCTATAATGGTACTGAGTATGGTTGCTGTATTATTAATGCGTGAGTCTGGTGTGTTTCCTTGTTGTTTCAGTCTTTGTATGGTAATGTCGCTTCATTTATTGGAATACAAATATATATTGATGTGACATCAAATGATATGATGTTTGCTGTGTCTGATATGTCTGTGTTCTTGATTTACTCTACTAGTTCCATTCAGTTCCCTAGGTTCCTATTGTTTTCAAAAGTGTATATTTTCTTTAAAGGAGTGTGTTTTATGTTGGGCTAGGTGGTACGACAGAGCATTTCTGAAGTGAATGACTGGCCTTGAACGGTTATGTTCTTTGTGCAACTTTAGTAGGAATTTTATAGCGGGTACCTTTGGACTTTTTGTGTCATTCCTTTTATCGGGCCTTTTGAGAATGTATTTTTAATGTTTTTTGTGTTTGTTGGAGGTATCTCTGATATCTTGCTGTTGGGTCACTGGTCAGATTGGTGATGTTGGTCCTTCAGAAACACTAATGTTTTATCCATGTATTCATTTTCATTCATAATCACCTTAATGTTTCTATAGTCGCAGTCGTTGGTATGGTATTGTTTTGTTTTAGCTTGATAGCTATGGTCTTCTCTAGTGTTTTGTAATTAGAGATTATGGATGCTTTGTGTGTTCTGATGATCTGAGTTAATTCTGCAGCAACTAGTTCTCTTGTTAAGTTTGCTTTAAATTTTGGCGTACCCAGTTTTTCTGGTTCTTTTACAATGTGTTTAGATTGTGTTATGAGATCTTCTGTTGTTTTGTGTGATAAGTGTGTGTTAATGTTGTGTTCTGGTCCTTTTCTCAGTAGGCATTTTTTTATGTGGATTGTCAGTTAGGTTGATTATTCCGTCATGGAATTGATGTGTTTGATTGTTATGAGTGTTTGTAGTGGGTGTGATTGTGTAGCTTATGATTGTCTTTAGTTTTTTGTTTCGTTTATCCTGTTTTTCTTACATTTTTTCTGTATGTGTGCCTTTTCTCTCTCTGTCATTTCCTCAAACTGAGCTGATATTGCAAATTTATTGGCCAGTTCTAAGTGTGTTTTGTAAAGTTTGTTGTTCAGTAACTGTTTTTTAGCGTATATTTCGTGTTTCAGCCTTCTTTTCACTCTACTTGGTGCAGGCGACCTATTTACAGAATTTTTTTTATATAGTCCGGAATTACACTGAGTAAAACAATTTTTATGAAACTGTATGTTGAGGGTTGTCTCTGAAGTTTCATTGTTTCTGTATTTGTTGTATAGCTTGTTGTGGAACGCCTCGCTGGACGACGAAATCTTCATCTTTTGTATTTTTTGGCTCTGCAGCTATTGTCTCCCTTTCCGCGTTTGCAGCCACAGCCTATACCTCAAATGGACAATAGACGAGAAATTCCACATACACAAGGCAATAGCAGAAGGCAAAGAAGTTTTAAATGAAAACACCGCACTCTGTAAAGGCACGTTATTTAACACATTAAAGAAAATTTACGGAAAAGGCAACACAAACAGCTAATGGAGCTTACACACACACACAGACACACAGAAAGAGAGATAAAAGTAAACAAAATCCAAATTCGGCGCCAAACTCTCTTGGGAACAAATGAACGCCGGCGCGGTTAGGAAACACAACATAGTGCTCACCGCGTTTTGCGAAGTGAAACGGCGTTTATAAAAAATGAAATTACACAAAGTACATTAAGATGTGTGTGCACTGCCCTCAGAATGCAAAGGAAGCAGGATCAATCGCAACAAAAAGTGAGTCACAACAAATATACACACAAACGTTTTGTCAGGCCAAAATCACGTTTTTTTAAAAATCAAGGGATGTGTTAACTCGCCAATGAAATACACATTTACATCGTTAGGTTTGCAGAAGATAAGCGATCAGTGCAGAACACCATACAGATGGTCCTGCAAAACCATCTAATGTAAAACCACGATAAGAAGCAAAACGAACAAGAACTTTCTTTAGGCGTCACTTTGTTAGTATTCACTGTTTACAGTTTTCAATAAACAAAACTCACTGATGATGGCACAGAAGTGCCGAAACATGTTTGCGTAAAAAGGAAAAAACAGTATTTTTGAATAAAGGTGGAACCTATATCCTACAAGGTAAGGAGGTATACATGACAATAGTAACTTTCAGGAATGGGGGAAAAGTGCAGTAGCTATACCGAATACAAAATTGTGATCCAAGACCCCTGTGAAAGGAATCCATAACCTCGAACAAGATCATCCGTCTTCCATGCCGGACTGGTTCGTGTCTGCAGCACTGGAAAACAGAGAACGAGGAAGGTCGTACGCTGTGCTCGTAACAGTTCTCGGTAGTGCGTTTCCGTTTTCCTTCTGTAGCCTTGTTCTGCGGAAATTCCAGCAATCCCTTTTTTATCTCATATAATTTTCTACACATTGCTCTATTAATTTAAAAAGTATATGAAAATACAGGAGCATGAATACTTTCAGAACAAGTTCTGATGAAAATACTGAAGCTGATTATTCTTCAGTGCTGTTCTAGGTTTAATTTCTTGACATTTCATCTCTATTATAACCTAATTGTTATCTATAGGATTCGGAAAACCATTTTGACTAGAAGCGCAGGGCAGAAAGATAACAGCAAACGAAAGAATTTGAGTACAGGAACTAGGGATCGCAGTTGAATATTTACGGCGCTAAGCCAGAATGAAAGCACTGGTGAGTTTGAACATTTGCTACGACATACTTATGTTAATTAAGTGGTCGCAATTCTGTGTACTAGAGCATACACAGTTTTTATTTACGTTGACGTTTTTAGGACATACTGAAATCTGAAACATGGACGTGCGACTGTTTTAGGGGAAGGCGGGGCAAGATGGGGAAGCAAACTTCAAACCCTTACAAAAGGGACAAAAACAAACAAATTCAAGTAGGTTTGATTATCATTTGTTTATTTAACCATTGAATTAACTTGTTACATTTAGGTAGAAATATCTCGATTTGAAACATAAACTACCAATTCCCCATCTTGCCCCATATGCGGGGTAAGATGGGGAACTAGCATGAATTCATCTGTAAAGCTTAAATAAGGACTGGAATAACGAAATCATGTGACGATAAGGTTTCGAAACATGGTTCTGCGAATTGTAGAATCAGGTATTACGTTTTATTTAGGCCTCTTACTTTCACATAGTACACAAGTGTGGACAGCCTCGTCGTCATCACTTTCTGTACCTGCACAAGTGTCGAGGGCACCCCGACGCTGAAACAAATATTTCTGTGGCACGTTGAACTGTCGAGCAGCCCTGAAAGAACCCATATGACCTTCCATAACAGCATTTACAGCGCCTTCCATTGACTCCAATGACCAATCTTGCCTAGACGTTTCTCTCCGATACTTGCGAACCATCTGAAATAAAATACGTGGAATATACTATTGAGGCAGATCATTCCTGGTAATCTAATTATACAGTAAATACCATATTTCCAATAGTCAGTCGTTAAAGCATGGCAAGAATACTGACTTCGCACGTTTTGTGTATTTTATTCACCATACACCCTAAGGCATACTTTGTAATTAATTAGGAAAGTGTTGGAATAACGAATACCATTCTATTTACAATTGTATTCAACGTATAATGTGCGTGTTCAAAACCCGCAGCGAGGTAAACACATGAGACGATAAGAACGTAATGGGCAAGACGGGGAAGCTCCCCATCTTGTCCCACCCACTCTTGCCCCCTACCATTCTGTCAGGTTATATTACGCCTACATGAACACTATGTAGTGAACATTGACTACTGACACAGCAGTTTGCTGTTAATAAGACGTACTATTCAGTGCTATATATACAGTCTGGACAAATGTTCACGAAATACATGTTTTAGGACCTCGAAAGGTGTAAAACATTGCAAATCAGTATAAAAATTGTACGTACCTTGAAAAGCTCACAGAAACCGCCGCTAAACTAAGGTTCAGCTATGTCAACACCCTGGGACCTGTGTATTGATGATGTTGACGTAGCTATCCACAGATGGCAGCACTCTAACTGTAGCTTATAGCCCTTCCCCGTCTTACCCCACCTCCCCGTCTTGCCCCGCCTTCTCCTAATTTCTAAAGAAGTACTTTATGCTGTGTCAGCTAACTACTATGCACGTGTCTGTGATTCTTTAAGTTTTTCTTGGTCTCATCGTGACGACTGATTACAACATAAATTTTGTTTATGAGCCGTGCCCGCTTTCGAGTTATCGATTCTCCTCCAGAGATCGTACCCTTCCGGCGCTCGTGATGCGGCGGCGAGGTGGCGCGCAGGAGAGAGAATCGTGCTAGCGGACGTGCGGAGTGAGAGGCGGTTAGTAGCGGCGTGTGGTTGATAGTGGACACGAGAGGCTGGCTTCGCGGCGAATAATGTCGCTATGAAAGCGTCCATTCGGATCGGCGCCGGCTGTATTGGTCGCGTTTTGGGATGTACTGCGTAGCGAAGAAGTTTGGTGTTCCTTAGCCGTTAATATGTTGTTGCGGGTCCTCACTCGCGACCTACCTGTTGGACACAGACTTCAAATGACATAATAAGGCGACACCGTTGTATTTACGTCATTCGCTGGAGACACATTTTCCGCCCTCCGGGTTGCAAGTGTGATGAACCTGAGACAGATTACTGTGAACATTCCCGTCTCCTCTATATCTCTTTTGTTACACAACCTTCCCTTCTACAATAACCTATAAAACCTTTCCTTACGATTTCTATCTCTTGCTTAATAATAACAAATGAAATCTTCCCTTTTAAATTAATTCTCTTTCTCAATAATAATAATAAGTGCAATCTTCGCATACAAATTTAAATGCTGCTTATTAAAAGTGATTGCTGATTATGTCGACGAAACATAGAATGTGTCGTCGTCGTGGCCCTTAGTCGTTACCTGCA
This sequence comes from Schistocerca serialis cubense, assembly GCF_023864345.2. NCBI lineage: Eukaryota > Metazoa > Arthropoda > Insecta > Orthoptera > Acrididae > Schistocerca > Schistocerca serialis. The sequence goes on from NC_064643.1 coordinate 605,744,045, forward strand.
ATAACCCAAAACTGTTCCTTATCTTTTTTTTACTGTTACTGGATCGCCATCTGACTGTTACATCGAACTGCGACATGAATATACTTTCTCTGTTTTACTATACTCTATTAGCTGCTGGTGGGCTGTCATAATAAGTGGCTGTATTTATTACCAAAGCTGACGTTCTTTTTTAATTAATTTGACTTTAATTAATTTTACTGAAGTTACGTAATTCATAGTTAAACTTTTTCTTGACAACAATAAAATTTTGCGAAGTTTTACGTTGATGGTTTTTGGGATGGATTATAATCAGTAATGCAATATTGCTGGCAAAAATTAATTATATTCTAAAACCGAATCTTCAAATATTTACTATTGGTAATGAAATGATTTTACAAACGTTCAAATGGGACTTACTTTTTACAATAATCTTACAACTAGCATTGCGCAAACATACCTTCAGTAGTCTTGAGTTTCTCAAAAACGTAATTCAATAATTTTAGTTCCTCTTATGATAATAGTTAGCTGATGTCTCTCTATATCCGTTTATAATCTCTTGCAAATCATAGCTGGTGGCTGGCTGGCGCACCGCTCCTCTCAACCTCTCGCTTGAGACCTGCTACCGACTCGCTTCACATCTCGCTTACTACTGACTTCCTACGAACGCTAAAGTGCGTTTTCTCCGGCAAACAACGCTTTCTGGTGCAGACAATCCTTGCTACCACTACAAAATGTATCAATGCGCGGTCTTTCCCGCTCTTTTCTTAAAATGTATCCATACGCGGTCTCTCCCGCCCTTTTTAAAATTATATCAATGTGCGGTCTCTCCCGCCAACAATACTTTGGTGCAGACATTCCCTGCTAGCACAATTATTTCCAGAATGACAAATATTAGGCCGGTATTACACTATCAAATTTCTTTGTCAAAGATTTGCTCAAAGATGTGATCCAATATTCCGTCCAATATATTTGACAAAGATCTTTGACGTAGCGCTACAAGGGGTATTACACTGTCATCAAATTTTTCGTCAAAGTTCAAGATGGCTGACAACAACTTGTTATTAACCGCAGCAGTTCTACGTACTCCAATTGCATTGTGTGCACATGCAGAAAAGAAGTTGGGGGGGGGGGGGGGGGAATGGAACCATAAATACGAGGTTGACAGTCTTAAATTCCTGGGATTACAACTTGATAATAAATTCAGTTGGGAGGAGCACACCACAGAACTGCAGAAAGGCCTTAACAAACCTGTATTTGCAATTCGAGTGTTAGCAGACATAGGCAACATAAAAATGAAAAAGCTTGCATACTTTCATTCCATAATGTCATATGGGATAATATTTTGGGGTAAATCTTGAAGTCAAACAAAGGTTTTCAAGGTCCAAGAGCGTGTAATACGTATTATTTGTGCAGTAAATTCACGGACCTCCTGCAGTAACCTCTTCAAAGAACTGGGTATAGTAACTACTGCCTCTCAGTATATTTACTTCTTAATGAAATTTGTCGTAAATAAATCTCTTTTTCCAACAAACAACTCAGTTCATACATACAATACCAGGACTTAAAAGCACTTACTTTAGTTCAAAAAGGGGTCCACTACTCAGGAACACTCATCTTCAATAATTTGCCAGGAAACATAAAAAATTTAGTTAGAAATAAAGATCATTTTAAAAGGAGCCTGAAAGACTTGCTACTGGCCAACTCCTTGTACTCCATTGGCGAAATTTTTAATAGAAACAAATGATGTATTGTATTTATTCATACTATTAGTATTGTTATTTCAGCTTAAAAAAATCGACATGTTCCACATCCACGAGGATCTCCTCAGCACGGATCTGTGGAACGAAAAACTAATCTAATCTGGGTGAAGCCGTGGGTTTTACGACGACACGATAAAAGCATTCAACAAAACTTGTTACGTGAGCTTACAGTGGAAGACGTCAAGTCGTATATCAATTACTTAAGAATGGATGAGCATACATTTCTGTATGTGCTCAATGAAGTGTATCCTCATATCACACAATATTGACTTAAGAACTGCTACATCTTCAGAAGACAGGCTCACTATAACACTCCGATTCCGTGCTACAGGAGAGGGTTATGTTAGGTTAGGTTAGGTCAGGTTAGGTCTCCAATCTTCTTAATCTATTTTTGTATTCAGAGTGCCTCACGTTGTAAAGCGCCTCATCAGCTTCAGACATCTCTATTAATTTTGTAGTTGTCGGCACACACCAATTGTATTTACTGGCAATGGTTATAAAAACACTACAGACGACAGAACGCTTCAGCGATGCTAGCGCTCCATGTGGTAACATGTCACATTGCAGTGAACAGAAGACAAGCGGTTTCTTTGATCAAATATACAGCGAGGCCCTAGATTTGATCAAATATTGTACGAGATTTGACAAAGTCCCTATTACACTATCAAAAATCTTTGACAAAGATATTGGACAAAGATATTGGACAAAGAAATCTGATAGTGTAATACCGGCATTAGTTATTCCTACTTAATCCTATTAATAAAATATAAACATCTTTCATAAATTGTGGTTTGACAATAGACAATAGAAATATACACGTCTTACAACTGGCTGATTCTCAATCACGAAACTCTGTGCACAATCTATCTTGTTGTGCCATTCTGACTGTAGTGATTCGTGTTGGCATTTGATTGCGCCAATATTCTGGTTTACCATTTAAAACTTGGGCCTTACTGTGTGTTACTTCTTAACCTTAGTGTTTAGTCAATTTCAGAAAGTATTGTGTATCATTGAACAACCGATGCAACAAAGTATGGTCATTCTGCCAGATCTTTCTGCGAAGTCTTGAATGTTTGGGTTTATCAAAGACGTAACTATTGTTAGGTTATTTTATCACTTTATGCCTTTTCTTGAGGTAATCTTATGTTAGTGTGATTTGAAATGCTTGTTTAAAATACCTCGGGTTTCACGAATTTGGTTACTACTTGGAGGCAGTGACAACTTGTAACGTGTTTTGATACTAATTTGATGTTTTATCTAATCATGTGTAACTAGTAAGTCCACTACCTTGGGTTTATTGGGATGGTATTTTTTATTTAAGGAGTTTACGTTGTAGCACTTTCGTTATCGCATTGGGACAAGCGATGTATTGGTTCATAATTTCTTACGATTTATTATACCTCTGAGCCTGGGTTGTGGGCTTGACCTATGCCTTCGGCCCCTTGCGTGTCTTCCTTATTTAGGAGACTCTAACGTTCCGCTTATGCTCCAAGTACACCTAATAACAGGTGCCTGTTTTGAAGTTAATACTGTTTGAAGGAACATATGTGAAACGAAGTCGGTCTGAGACCTGTATACCTCGCACTACTGGACGTGCCGACAACTGGCGCTCGAGCGGGACGACTGGCCGTTTGCCGCGCTGCCTGTTGTGTACGGCGTCCGTGTCTGTACCTGGTTGGCGCCTGGAGCTCAGGTATATGTATCGTCTACTGGCCCGAGGTCCTAAAACTTAAAAGGAATTTTTGTATACATACTTATTGCCTGTCTTTTTTCAGGCGTTGGGTAAGCTATCTTTCAGACGAAAGACTTGCATGTTTAAATTTCCTCATTCTCTTTATTCAGTTACGAATCATTTGTCAAGCGTCTCATTTACTGTCTGCAAGTAAATTTTGCCACTGTTCAGTTTCTATTCAGTTTAGTACTCCATATACTTAACGCTGAAAGCATTTTACTGTAATTGCATCACTGTAGTCCCATGAAATTTGCATTAACGTAAATTGTCTCCTGCCGTTTGATCTGTAACGATTGATCCCTATCATTCTACTGTTAATCATGGTATAATAATTACACGAAAGTTGCGAGACTGGAATAGAAGGGAGAACCAATAGAGGTACTCAAAGTACCCTCCACCACACACAGTCAGGTGGATTGCGGAGTGTGGATGTAGATGTAGATGTTTGTATACGTGTGCTCTCACTGTGTAACAACGACACGAATGTGGTTAACAGGATTGACAACGACTCACAAATGTGTCAGCTTACATTACGATGACATGTCTTAAAGCCATAATATCAGCACTTGATAATGGCCTAAGGCCGAAAGACTCTCTTCTCACAGTGAAAAGCAAAAATAAACAGTATACCTTTGTTAATTGCCATGCTTCAATTAATGATGACAATGTAGACTTAGAGAAAGCTTTTGACAATGTTGATTGGAATACTCTCTTTCAAATTTTGAAGGTGGCAGGGGTAAACTACAGGGAGCGAAAGGCTATTTACAGTTTGTACAGAAAGCAGATGGCAGTTATAAGAGTCGAGGGACATGAAAGGGAAGCAGTGGTTGGGAAGGGAGTGAGACAGGGTTGTAGCCTATCCCCGATGTTATTCAATCTGTATATTGAGCAAGCAATAAAGGAAACAAAAGAAAAGTTCGGAGTAGGTATTAAAATCCATGGAGAAGAAATAAAAACTTTGAGGTTCGCCGATGAGATTGTAATTCTGTCAGAGACAGCAAAGGACTTGGAAGAGCAGTTGAATGGAATGGAGAGTGTCTTGAAAGGAGAATATAAGACGAACATCAACAAAAGCAAAACGAGGATAATGGAATGCAGTCGGGTGATGCTGAGGGAATTAGATTAGGAAATGAGACACTTAAAGTAGTAAAGGAGTTTTGCTATTTGGGGAGCAAAATAACTGATGATGGTCGAAGTAGAGAGGATATAAAATGTAGACTGGCAATGGCAAGGAAAGCGTTTCTGAAGAAGAAAAATTTGTTAACATCGAGTATAGATTTAAACGTCAGGAAGTCGTTTCTGAAAGTGTTTGTATGGAGTGTAGCCATGTATGGAAGTGAAACGTGGACGATAAATAGTTTGGTCAAGAAGAGAAGAGAAGCTTTCGAAATGTGGTGCTACAGAAAAATGCTGAAGATTAGATGGGTAGATCAGATAACTAATGAGGAGATATTGAATAGAATTGTGGAGAAAAGGAGTTTGTGGCACAACTTGACTAGAAGAAGGGATCGGTTGGTAGGACATGTTCTGAGACATCGAGGGATCACCAATTTAGTATTGGAGGGCAGCGTGGAGGGTAAAAATCGTAGAGTGAGACCAAGAGATGAATACACTAAGCAGATTCAGAAGGATGTAGGTTGCAGTAGGTACTGGGAGATGAAGAAGCTTGCACAGGATAGAGTAGCATGGAGAGCTGCATCAAACCAGTCTCAGGACTGAAGACCACAAAAACAACAACAACAAGAAAAATTCGAATAAGGTAGGGACATTTCGGGAACTTTTAGAAGACGAAGTACTGAAAATTCCAAAATCAGAGTTATGATACTACTGGGGGATTTTAACGTACAAATAGGAAGGGGGAAAAGCTTTTCGAAAAATAGTAGAAGAATATCCAGCCCTAAATGGACGAACAAAAATGGAACAAGACTAATTAATCTTTGTAAAACATTTCAGTTAAAGTAAGTTAATATCACGTTCCATCAAAACATTGTCAAGAAAAGCAAAAACATGGACATCTCCAAAAGTAATACTAAGAGAGTTCCAGTTAGATCACGTGGCTATTTCTCCAAGCAACATTAACGCAGGGGAGCGAAGAATAAGCTTGGGCCAACAAAAATGAAGACGACAGTCTGTGGAATGAAACCTCTGAAAAAACAATTGCAGAAAGAACAAAACAGTGGAAAGAATGGAGATGTTCTGGGAAGACTGAGTACCTTGAGGGATTTAAAATGCAGAGGAAAGGAACAGCGAGAATAATATAGAGTGCTAAATGATCTTTTGAGAAGTTATAACTTCCTGACATACAAAACAGCTGTGTTTAGAATAGCTCCCTGAAATTCTATCAGATGTTTAAAAATCATCTAAAGGGCTACCAGATTCCAAGTATCTCCTTTAGAGATGAAAATGCTAAAACTGACCTAAACAGTACCCAGAAAGGTGAAATGCTAAGAAAGCACATTGAACAACTCTTGGACTAACAAGAACCGAATTGTTAGCTGGAATTCCCAGATCTTCATGACACACAGAAGCAGATCGATAACCTACAGCTGAAGAAATTTAAAAAAAGCAACAAATGCCCTGAAAAACAGCAAAGCCAGTGAAGAAGACTGTATTACAGATGACTTTATAAAATGCTCTCAACCAAAACTTATAACTAACCTTCAGATCATGTTTGACGAAATGTGGGAAACTGAAAAGATTCCAGAAGATTGATAAGTGGCTCTTACCCATCCTTTGCACAGGAAAGCTTGATATAAATAACTACATAGTTACATTTCTGTTGCCAGTGAGTTATAAAATATTTCCAACTGTATTACTAAACTAGGGAGAAGCAACACTTGATAGCCATTTGAGAGATTATCAGAGTGGATTTAGAAAGGGCAGATCTTACTCAGAACCGATTTTCAATCTAAAGTCCATAATACGTCACAGACTTACAAACTCTAAAGACATAGTTGTGACGTTTGCTGATTTTAAGAAGGCATGTGATTCGGCTCATAGGGAAACAGTAAATAAAATGATCCGTGAACTTGGCATTAAATCTAAATTAGCAAACCTTATTCGCGATACGCTCACAGACACCAAATCAAAAGTAAAGTTTCGGGGTGAAATATATTAGGCGGAAGGCAAGGCGACTGCCTGTCTCCACTCGTCTTCAACTGCGTCCTACAGAAAATAGTAACAGAATGGAAACAAAAACTAAAAGAACATAAGCTATCACCAATAAGAGTGGAGACTAAGAACAAAGTTATTGAAATTCACTGTCTAGCATTTGAGGATGATTTTGCTGTGGTTAGTGAAAACCTAACAAATGCAGAAATACGAATCAACCTCTTACAAGAAATAGCCAACAAAGCAGGTTCAAGAATTTCTGTAGAAAAAACAAAATTTATGAAAAAGAGAAAAAATTGCTCCAAAAAGCGTAGTAACAGATACTGGACAGATTAAGAGGCTTAATTAATTTAAATATTTTGGAGAAAAAATTCAAGAAAATGGATTAGAAAAATTCACTGTAGAAGGAAGAATACGTAAAATGGAGGTAGGATATGGTACAAGAAATAATATTTTCAACAAAATATCTCTGTCTAAAAATTTGAAAATACAGCGCTACAAGACAGTAGTAAAACCAGAATGTCTTCTCTACGCAAGTTAATGTTTAGTACTGAATTACAAATTACGCAAACTTGAAGTCCTAGAAAGAAAAATAATTTGAAAAATGCCCGTTGCGCTAAGAGATACAGGGCTATGGGAATTAAGACGTAATGAAGAAGTACATCGCAACACTGAAAGCGTAACTGAAACGCTACGGAAGAGACGACTGCTTCTTTTTTCTTTTCTTTTTTGACATTTATGCGGAACGAACGGCAACAGATTAACCAAATAGATTTTTAAGCATCTTTGGGACAAGAAGTCAACAGTAGCCTGGATTCAAGAAGTTACGGAAGATTTGGAAAGAAACGACAAAAGTGAATAAGATGCAACAGAAAGAGAGATTTTTAAGAGTAAAGTGTTAAAAATTGAAGGTTTCCAAGTCAGGAAGGAGAAGACAGGGTCAAAATAGTCTGAGGACAGAAAGAGGATACATAGTGAGACGATGAAAGAATATCCGAGGAAGAAGAAAGAACAAAGGAAGAAGCATTGAAATTGGCACGTGGTGATTAGATGACCCAGACGGAAAAAGAAAAAAGAATAAAGTTGTTTTAACTGAGGAGCTCTGTTATACTTTGGTGTAGACTACACCTACTTTCTTCGATCCCAATCGAACTCGCTCGAGGTCTGCTGTCACGCCAAAGTGTACCACTCCAAACACTGGAGCAGTGCTCTAAAAATCGTCGCCCCAACGTCGCTTGCGCGAGTTCCTTCACGGATGCACTGCGCTTTGCTAGAACCCTTGTAACAAACCTAAGTAAGCATTCCACTCGTCTTCCGTAATACTGACTTTACGTTATCATCCTTTTAATATCACTTCTTAGTCTCACTCCTAAATATTTACAGGTTAAACAGTAAAACAGTAACGGGGTACTATCGAGTTCTTTCTCTTTGCTCGATGAATTTTTCTGCATTTATTCACATGGAAAAGATACAGCAGAATAAATTTTTATTCCCTTTGGATCTCGAAAAAGAAATTTTCGAATATACCCCTCAGGAAAGTGTGATAGGATCGCTGCTATGTTCTATATACATAAATGACCTAGCTGAGAGGGTTGGCAGCCGTCGTGGTTGTTTGCTGACGATGTTGTGGTGAGCCGGAAGGTGTCGAAGTTGAGTGACTTTATGAAGACACAAGGTGACTTTCACAAAATTTCTAGTTGGTGTGACGAATGGCGGCCAGCTCTAAATGTAGAAAAATTTAAGCTAATGTGGATGAGTAGGAAAAACAAACCTGTAACGTTCGGTTGCAGTATTTATAGTGTTCTACTTGACACAGTCACGTCGTTTACATATCTGGTTGTCACTTAGCAAAACGATATGAAATGGGACGAGCATGTGAGAATTGTGGTAGGCAAGGTGAATTGTGGACTCCGATTTATTGGGAGTATTTTGGGAAAGAGTGGGTAACCTGTAAAGGAGACGACATACAGGACGCTAATGGGACCTATTTTGACTACTGCTTGAGTGTTTGGGATCCGTATCAGGTCAGATTAAAGGAAGATATCGAAGCAGTTCAGAGGAGGCAACTAGATTTGTTACCGGCAGCTTCAAACAACACGGTAGTGTTGTGTAGATGGTTCGGGAACTCAAACGCGAATCACTGAAGGGAAGACGACATTCTTTTCGAGGAATAATACTGAGAAAGTTTAGATAATCAACATTTGAAGCAGACTTTAGAAAGATACTACTGCCACCAACAATCATTTCGCAAAACTCATTTCTTACTTTAAGTGTCTAGTTTCCTAATCTTATTCGTTAGCATCACCTGATTTAATTCGATGACATTTCAATATACTCATTTTGCATTTGTTGCTATTCATCTTATCTCCTCCTTTCAAGTCGCTGTCCATTCCGTTCAACTGTTTTTCCAAGTCCTTTGCTGTTTCTGACAAAATTACAATGTTATCGGCTAACCTCAAAGTTTTTATTTCTTTTCCCTACAGTTTAATTCTCACTCATGATTTTTCTTTTGTTTCCTGTACTTCTTGTTCAATATACATATTGAATAACATCGGATATAGGCTACAGACCTGTCTCACTCCCTTCTCTACCACTGCTGCCCTTTCATGCCCCCTCGACTGGTTTCTGTACAAGTTGTTAATATCCTTTCTCTCTCTGTATTTTACCCCTGCTTGCCTCAGAATTTCAAAGAGGGTTTTCCAGTCAACACTGTCAAAAGCTTTCTCTAAATCCACAAATGCCACAAATGTAGGTTTGCGTTTTCTTACCCTATCTTCTAAGACAAGTCGTAGGGCCAGTATTGCCTCGTGTGTTCCTGCATTGTTCTGGAATTCCGATGTCTGCTTCTAGCAGTTTTTCCATTCTTCTGTAGAGAATTCGTGTTGGTATTTTGCACCCGTGATTTATCAAACAATTTGTTCGGAAAATTTCACACTTGTCAGCAACAGCTCTCTTTGGAATTGGAATTATTACATTCTTCTTGAAGTCTGAGGGTATTTCGCCTGTTTCATACATCTGGCACGCCAGATGGAAGAGTTTTGTTATGGCTGGCTCTCCCAAGGCTATCAGTAGCTCTGACGGAATATCGCCTATTCCTGGGGCCTAGTTTCGATTTAGATCTTTCAGAGCTTTGTCGTACAGCTGCTTCTATTTTCCCCGAAGGCCTCTTCAATTTTCCTGTAGGCGGTATCTATTTTTCCCCTAGTGAAATATGCTTCTAAATTCTTACATTTGTCCTCTTGCCATTCCTAATTAGCAATTTTACCCTTTCTGTTAATCTCATTTTTTAAACGTTTGTATTCCTTTTCACCTGCTTCATTTCCTGCATTTTTAAATTTTCTCCTTTCATCAGTTAAATTCAATATCTCTTCTGTTATCCAAGGATTCCTACTAGGCCTTGTCTTTTTGCCTATTTGATACTCTGCTGCCTTCGCTATTTCATCTCTTAAGGCTACCCATTCGTCTTCTACTGTATTCCTTCCAACTGTTCTAGGCAACCGTTGTATAACGCTCCTTCCAAAGCTTTCAACAATCTCTGTTTCTTTCAACTTATCCTGGTACAACATCCTTAATTTCCTACCTTTTCCAATGTCTTCAGTTTTAATGTACAGTTCATAGCCAATAAATTGTGATCAGGGTCTACATGTGGCCCTCGAAAAGACATAAAATTTAAAATCTGGTTCCTAAATCTATGTCTAACCATTATATAATTAATCTGACCTTTCGGTGTCTCCAGGTCTCTTCCTCATATACAGCCTTCTTTTATGAGGCTTGAACCAAGTACTAGCATTGATTAAATTATGGTTTGTGAAAAATTCGACCAGGCGGCTTCCTTTCTGATTCCTTTCCCCAGTCCATATTCAGCTACTATTTTCTCTTCTCTTCCTATTCCTAGTATCGAATTCCAGTCACCCCTTAACTACATGATAATTTCTTTTATTTTTTCATACATTTCCTCAACCTCCTCCTCATCTGTGGAGCTGGTTGGCATGTAAACTTGTACTACTGTGGTCTTCTTGTCTGCCTCGGCTGCGATAATGCGTTCGCTACGCTATTCGTAGTAGCTTACCCGCATTTCTATTTTCTTATTCATTTTTAAAACCTACTCCTGCATTGCCCTTGTTTGATTTTGTATTTGTAACCCTGTAGGCGCCTGACCAGAAGTCCTGTTCCTCCTCCCACCGAACTTCGCCAATTCCCACTATATCTAACTTTAGCCTACCCGCTTCCCCTTTTTAAATCTTCTAACCCACCTACCAGATTAAGGGAACTAACATTCCCCGCTCCGACCCGTAGAATGCCAGTTTTGTTTCTCCTTACAACATCCTCCTGAGCAGTTCCCACCCAGAGATCCGAATGGTGTCTATTTTATCTACGGAATATTTTACCCAAGAGGACGCTGCCATCATTTAACCATACAATAGAGCTGCATGTCCTCGGGAAAAATTAGGGCTGTAGTTTCTTCTTGCTTTCAGCTGTTCGCAGTACCAGTACAGCAAGGCCATTTTGGTTAGTGTTACAAGGCCACATCAGTCAGTCATCCAGACTGTTTCCCCTGCAACAACTGAAGAGTCTGCTGCCCCCCCTTCAGGAACCACACGTTTTTCTGACCCCTAAACTAATACCCCTCCGTTGTGGTTGCACCGACGGTACGGCTATCTGAATTACTGACTAATACCCCTCCGTTATGGCTATCTGCACCGCTGATGCATGCAAGATCCATGGTTGATGGGGGAGGAGGGAGGGGGGGACGTAGGAATTCAGACAGTCGTTTTTTGCTTGCTCTGTTTGCGAGTGGAACAGGAAAGGAAATATCTAGTAGCAGTACAAGGTGTCACCGCCACGAACGATATGGTGGCTTGCGGAGTGTGTATGTAGATGTAGGTTAAACAATTACCGAACTGGTTTCAAAAAGCACTAATGTGACAGAGATCGGCAACACACTCTAGATTACTCCAGCAGATTTTAGTTAAAAAAGAATAGGAAATACGTGGCTACGTATGACAGTTAAAACAAAATATTATATTATGAACAAAGGGTGTTATTAATTTTCAGTGAACAAGAGGCGTCGCCGTTTATATTGTTCTCAACAACTCGATTCTAATATTAGCTGCTAATTGACTCCGGACTTCCGGTTGCTGTAAATAACTTAGAGATGTCTAATACGAGGCTGGAAGTCGGCCAGCTTCCCGGAAACTTGCGCCGGGATGTCGCAGAAGTCGTATTTCTGTTATCAACCGACGCATTTCGGGAAAACTCTTTAGACACACAGTTTGTTCATGACTTTGGCTGATCCTGTTCTCAGTACTGCGCCGGGAATTTATTTTTGTGTTCCGTATCTTCGGTGAAATTCTTATCATTATACTTTTACTTGAATCGTCACACGCAGAAAGACTACTGTGAAGCCTGAAAAGTAACCGTTTAATCTGCTAGGAAGTTTCAAAACAACGTTCACGCCGTTTCAGAGTGAAATCCATTCAGGAAAAAAAGATCAGTTTATGCGAGCACCAAGCTGAAGCGTTACCCTACATTCCTCGTGGTTTTGATAGCAGGCTTTGGCGTCTATAGAAGTAACTGATGCTCATTTCAAGCTTCCGCCAATAATTTAACGCCCCTATCAGAATTATTGTTACGAGAATGAGTTTTCACTCCGCAGCGGAGTATGTGCTGATTATAAACTTCGTAGCATATTAAAACTTTGTACCCGATCGGGAATGGAACCTATGAACGTTTGGCTTTTCGCGGGCAATCCAAGGAAGACTCATGGCCCACCTCACATTTTTACTTCTGCCATTACCTACTCTGCTACTTTCAAACTTGACCGCGAAAGGCGAAGATTTCCCGGTGTGAGCCCTTGCCCGGCATAGAGCTCAAATCTGCAATGAAGTTTAAAATCAACGCACACTCCAATGCAAAGTGAAAAGTCGTTCTGGAAACAATTCCCCAATCTCTGGCTAAGCCATGTCTCCTCAATTTCCTTTCTGCCAGGAGTGCATGTCCTGCAAAGTCTGCAGGAGAACTTACGTGAAGGTTGGAGCTTAGGAGATGAGGTACTGGCGAAAGTAAAGCTGTGAGGGAGGGTGGTGAGTCGTGCTTGGATAGCTCAGTCGGTAGAGGTAAAGGTGCCAGGTTCGAGTCCTGGACTGACACAGTTTTAATATGCCAGGAGGTTTCATTACTGGTGCACTTCATAAGCCCATTCACTCACAGTAGTGCTAACAGTATTTCTGTAGCTACTAGGGGGTATCTTGTTGCGCTTGTGCGATTCTGGGAGGTCAGTGTGTCTGGTACCTGGACGGAGGAGTGCAGTTCCACCTAGTCTACAAACAGAGCCTTCTTTTTTTTTGGAAGGGGCGGGGGGAGGAGAGAGGTTACTGGAGCGGTGTCTACTCAGCTGTTGTTGTTACGTGAAGTACATTAAAACAATTTCCTTTCTGTATGACCTCTTTTCATAGAGACGGTGGTACGTGCAGGAGAATTGTCAGGAGACAGCTTCCATGTTTCTGCACTCACATGACTTTACTTCATAAAGGTAGTGGAAGAGTGTAACCAGCATATGGGGGGGAGGGCAGCTTCCTGGGTTACTGCGTACATGAGGTAACGCATGATAAAGGGTATATCAGTTTGCTTCGTCGTCAGTTATTCAACATTGACCACACTATTACTTGGTGTTTGTTCATGTTTTCTAATGTCATCTCTCCAGTTTCCATTAGGTTATAGGCTCGAGTTTTTCTTATCTCTTGAATCTCAACGAAGAACTTCCTTGGTTTTTGTGATTCCGTACCTCTATCGGTAAAAAGATACATTGTTGTCCGTCCGTCTGACTGTTAAAAATCGTTTTTCTCAGGAAAGGATAAATTAATAAAGCTGAAATTTATATCAGATACTAATCTCTGTAGTCACTTCGTGATGCAAAAAATTAAAATATTTAAGTCAATAAAAACAAAAGATACCGCCATTTATGTCACACACCTGCATACTGGAAAACTGACTCATCAAAACCTGTAGGGTATTGGCGGAGCGGTTCTAGGTGCTTCAGTCTGGAACCACGGTCACAGGTTCGAATCCTGCCTCGGGCATGGATGTGTGTGAGGTCCTTAGGTTAGTTAGGTTTAAGTAGTTCCAAGTTCTAGGGGACTGATGACCTCAGATGTTAAGTCCCATAGTGCTCAGAGCCATTTGAACCATTTGTAGGGTACTTCTCATTGACCTAGTACCATGAAATTTGGTGAGAAGCAAGGTGTCACAGTGAAATCAAAGAAAAATCCGAAAATTGTTAATTTGTAATTATAGCACACGAAAAATGGAAACATTTGTTATCAGACTGTCTGTCCATCCGCCTGTAAAGACCCATTTTTCTCAAGAACTGGTAGTCTTATCACGACGCAATTTCTGTCCTATACTGAGGTCTACGGTCCTTTGGTGGTGCAAAAAGTTAAGGTTCTAAGTCGACGCCGTCAAAATATACGGCCAATCATAGCACGTATTTTGATACTCGCAAACTCACTTATTAAAACCTACAGGTTGCATCCCGTTGACAAGGAATCATGAAATTTGACAAGAAGCAAAGTTTCACAGTGCCAATATGGAAAAAAATGTAAAATTATTAGTTTGTAACTATATCACACGAAAAAATACTTCGTTTGTCATTTGTTCGCTACGGTCGCAGGTTCGAATACTGCCTCGGGCATGGATGTGTGTGATGTCCTTAGGTTAGTTAGGTTTAAGTAGTTCTACGTTCTAGGGGACTGATGACCTCAGATGTTAAGTCCCATAGTGCTCAGAGCTATTTGAACCATTTGTCATCCGTCAAACTTGAAATTAAACATTCTCGAAAGCCTCGGGATCCCTGGGACCGAAATCTTGCCGCTATCAATGTCGACAACAAGCAAAAACTGTCCAGATTCTGAATTCCTGGAATGAATGAAGTGTTCGTATACATAATTAAGTTTATGCGGGAACCTCAGTGGCCAAGTATTTCTCATTTTTTCACTTTTTTCGTTAAGAATTGTTGTATTATGGCCGTGAGATAAATCACAAAAACCGATCTGACGTTTTTCTTTTCAGACATTAAAGAAGCTTCTTTTTAGAATCCTTATTTAAAATTGTACAAAGAAGACAAGAAAAATCGATGGAGTGCCTGTGATACTTCATGCACCAACAGCATCGACAAGACACGAAATCCTACAAATTTAAGGAAATAGAGGCTGCATGATTGTAAACGAAAATCCTAATACGTCACCTTTGGTTCTGGGCTATAACTGGAAGGAAACGTAGTCTAACTCATCAACCATTGTTCTACATTGTTAATACCTGTGCCATTCATGGTAGCCTGCACTGTTTACTCTTTAGCCTGAGTTGTACGTGCGGGGCTGTCTAATGTCTCCAGTGATATTTTGTTGACTCCAGTTACTGGAGGCTGGGATCTAATAGCGCCCTTGGAATCACGACAGGTATGACTATGATGACCACCGCTTGTGAACGGAGAAGAAAAGGATGGAAGGTAGACTAGGGTTTAACGTCCTGTCGACATCGAGGTCATCAGAGACGGAGCACAAGCCCGGAATGTTCCAAGGCTGTGGAAGAAAATCGATCGTACCTTTTCAAAGGAACCGTTCGGGCATTTGCCTGGAGCGATTTAGAGAAACTACACAAAAATGAAATTGGGATGGTCGGCCAGTGTGTTGACAACTGCGCCACCTCTGTGAGCGGAGACGTCGCCTACATTTCACTTCGACACGCATCACTGTCGATCGTCAACGCCTCACTCACCTCACTGCAGGTTCCCCACAGCGATCCCTGTATACAATCCACATGAAGCTCGTATGACGTAACTTCATTACATTTCATAGCTCTGAGTTTCCTATCGTGTTCTTTACTGACAATTCCAATGCATCCATATGTCTGGTTTGAATGTACATCTGCGGAAAGCCCGAAGTTCTCGCGTTCACAGGTGCCTTTCTGTATTGTAGAAGCTGTGGGTGAGCTGCTCAGGGCCTCACAGTGAGTGCAAAAAGTATTCGACTAGCTGCATATCTTTTAGAAAATAAAAGTTTGTGTAACATGAAAAGAAATGTATACAAAATCTAAAGAGCCAGTCATGTAAGAAGTACCTCGGTAAGACATTTTTGTTGAAAAGCAAGGAAAGAAATAAACCCAAGTCGACAACAAGGTTAACAACATAGAAGATGTAATACGAGAGCTAGTTCATAAAGTATTCGTGCACCATCTGAACATGCCGAAATTCTGCGAGCAGTGATTAAACTATAACGCTCACCCACGGCACACACTACAGTCAACCGTGCGTGACCCCACTTTAACCCGGTTCTGAACGGCGCCGGTACTGTGCAATTAGCGCCATGGGCCGTAAGGGTAGTGAGACGACGCTGATCGAAAGGTAATTTATTCTGCGCTTACATAATGAGTACAAATCTTCTTACGAGATGGCTAAAGTAGTCGGTAGACGATAATAGATCCATTTTGCGCAACAAAATTATTAAGAAACCAACCATGTACCGGACGCCCTCACACTTTGACTGTTACAGGCGTGAGATTTATCATGAGGGGAATAAAGAAGAAACCTAAAATCGGTGCTCCTAAGTTGGCTGGGGAGTTAGTCTAGGGGAAAGAAGGTACGTGCCAACACAATCAGAAATACCTTCAAGACGTACGGGCATCACGGCCGGGTAGCATGCAAGAAATTTTGGATCAGTGAACAGAATCGAAAGAAACGTCTTCATTTTGCGTTGGAACATAGATTCAAAAAGGAAGACGTCTGGAATAGAGTAATATTATCTGATGAGAGTAAATATAATGTATTCGGGTCGGATGGCAGGCGAATGGTGTGGCGTAAGAAGAATGAGGAGATGTTGCCACGCAATCTTGTGCCAACGGCTAAACACGGTGGTGGCTCCCTGAAGGTGTGGGGCTGTATGAGTGCTGCAGGTGTTGGAAAATTACATTTTATAGAAGGTCCAATGGATCACCATATGTATATCAACATTTTAAAGGACAATCTGAATCCTAGCGCCGAAAAATTAGGTCTGCAAGGAAATTACATTTTTCAACAAGATAACGACCAAAAGCATACAGCCCTAAATACAAGGCTGTGGCACCTGTACAATACCCCAAAACAACTTAATACCCCTCCTCAGAGCCCAGACATTAATGTTATTGAACACTTTTGGAAAGTACTGGAAGATAGCATCAGGAGAAGACACATTTCTAACAAGAGATACCTAAAAGAAGCACTTCAAGACGAATGGGACAAAATTCCAGCCTCTCTGACTGTAAACTTGGTTAAGTGGATACCCAGACGACTACAAGGATTAGTAGCTGCAAAGGGAAACCCCACTAAATGTTAATTTTTGTAACTGAAATCACATTTTCAGATTGTAAATTAAAAAACAATATGAGATCGACAGGAAGTGCAAAATGGCTAAGCAGGGATGGCTAGAGGACAAATGTAAGGATGTAGAGGCGCATATCACTAGGGGTAAGACTAGGGGTAAGGTAGATACTGCCTACAGGAAAATTAAAGAGAGCTTTGGAGAAAACAGAACAACTTGCATGAATATCAAGAGCTTTGATGGAAACCCAGTCCTAAGCAAAGAAGGGAAAGCAGAAAGGTGGAAGGAGTATATAGAGGGTCTATACAAGGGCGATGTACTTGAGGACAATATTATAGAAATGGAAGAGAATGTAGATGAAGATGAAATAGGAGATATGATACTGAGTGAAGAGTTTGACAGAGCACTGAAAGATCTAAGTCGAAACAAGGCCCCAGGAGTAGACAACATTCCATTAGAACTACTGACAGCCTTGGGAGAGCCAGGCCTAACAAAACTCTACCATCTAGTGAGCAAGATGTATGAGACAGGCAAATACCCTCAGACTTCAAGAAGAATGTAATAATTACAATCCCAAAGAAAGCAGGTGTTGACAGATGTGAAAATTATCGAACTATCAGTTTAATAAGCCACGGCTGCAAAATACTAACACGAATTCGTACAGACGAATGGAAAAACTGGCAGAAGCTGATCAGTTTGGATTCCGTAGAAATGTTGGAACACGTGAGGAAAAAGTGGTGGGGCATCATATGAGGCATCAAGGGATCACCAATTTAGTATTGGAGGGCAGTGTGGAGGGTAAAAATCGTAGAGGAAGACCAAGAGATGAATACACTAAACAGATTCAGAAGGATGTACGTTGCAGTAGATACTGGGAGATGGAGAAGTTTGCACATGATAGAGTAGCATGGAGAGCTGCATCAAACCAGTCTCATGACTGAAGATCACAAGAACAACAACATGAGTGGACAAATACTTTTTGAAGTAGCCCTTGAATAAATTCTCCATTTAGTCAAATTTGTTATCCCTAGGGTTTATTTATTTCCTTGTCCATCAATAAAAATGACTTACCAAGGTTCGTTGCATATGACTGGATATTCACATTTTATGTTCCCTTCCTTGCACGGGACATATACTTAGTTTTTTTAAAAAAAAAATTACAACCAGACGAATACTTTTTGAACTGACTGTATGCTTGCAAACAGTTGAACACGTCCTTACTCAAGGTGGCTTGTTACATTTCTAATGACTCCTTGATGTAGTGAAAGACGGCGAGGTGTAGCATTCGACTTATTATTAGTACCCCCTCTCGTAACCGACTCTTCGTCCTCCAGCTTCAAAGCTGGAAAAGTTTTTGATGCCAATTTTGTAAATTTATGTTCTTTGTCTAACCACCTTAGCCAGTAATTCTTATTTAGATGCTTGATAGAGGTGATCTGAACAAAAATAAGCAAAAGAGTGTTCAGTGACCCAATTTTTCCTGCTCGATTTTTTTTTTTTTTCATTTATTGAATTTCAATTCCCCCCGAAGGGGGCGGGCTGGCAGCAGCTTAGTATGCCGCTCTTCAGCCGACAGATTTTGTGACAAAGATCAAGAGAACGAATAATAAAAAACAGGCGATAAAATCGGAGACTTAGAGAGTAACAAGGCGAAAAGAAATCGTGGAACTTAAAAGAACAACACAGGGATGATGACGCTAATAAAAATACATACGAAGCAGACAGGGAAAACAATAGACAATTAAAAAAAAAAAAACACGCCGACAGACTGGATTCTGTTCGCAAAGGACATAAAATTCACACCTAGCGACAGCATGGTTTCTGTTCGCAACACGAGAAAGACAAACAACACTGAATAGTCACTGGAACACTGCACTAAAAAGTGGGCAAATGTGACACCACAGTCGAGAGCAGGTGGGGGGAAACTGGACAGAAGATGGGAAAACAAAAAAGGGGGGAAAGGAGAGCAAAAGCGAAGGGGGGAGCTGGGAAAGGAGCTGAAGGAGGATGAGGACCCATAAGAGGGGTGGGGGGCAGACGCGACAGGGAGTGGGGTAGGCAGAGGAGGGGAATACAAAAGGACTGGGGGGGAGAAGGGAGGTAGGGAGAGGTTTAGTGGGGAGAAAACAGGACGGAAGGGGGGGGGGGAGAGGGAGCCCAGGGAAAGGACAGAGGAAAGGAGGGGGATTGAGGATCAGAGTTGATAGGAAGGATAAATGGAGGGAGAGAGGGCATCATCCGGGAGGGGGAGTTGACGGAAGCCACCTTGGGAAAGGAGATGGAGGGTGTAGAGATGGAGGGTAGGGGGGACACAACGGTGAAGACGTGGCAGGGGGCGGGGATGGGAGAGGAGAGGAGCAACCAGGGGGTGAGGGGGTTCAAGACGGCGGGAGGTGTAGAGGATGCGGATATGTTCGAGGAATAGGAGCAGATGGGGGAAAGGAATGAGATCATAGAGGATCCGCGTGGGGGACGGGAGGCGGATACGGAAGGCGAGGTGGAGTGCATGACGTGGGGGACGGGAGGCGGATACGGAAGGCGAGGCGGAGTGCATGACGCTCAAGGATCTGGAGGGACTGATAGAATTTGGGGGGGGGGCAGATATCCAGGCAGGACTGGCATAACAGAGGATGGGACGGATGAAGGATTTGTAGGTGTGGAGGATGGTAGAGGGGTGCAACCCCCATGTCCGGCCAGAGAGGAGTTTGAGGAGTCGGAGGCGGTTGTGGGCTTTGGATTGGATGGAGCGGAGATGAGGTATCCAGGTGAGGTGACGGTCAATGGTGAGGCTAAGGTAGGTGAGGGTGGGGGTTTTTTCCTGCTCAACTTACCTCCCATTATATCCTATGACTACCGTAGCTGAGTGTGTGAGTCCAAACATTGGCTGCTAACCTTGTAGTCGCCGTGGGAGCAGCAGTGTGATACATCTACGCACAAAAGACTGCAGTTTGTATGTGATAGCCTCTGCTTTTAACGTATTCGTGTGGCACGTATTTAGCGGAAGTTGAGTTTCCTGCGTACGTGTGCAGGTGGTCAACCGCTTAGTACGGCAGGGATGGCTCAGAGGGCAGTTCGCTGCAGGCGGCCGTGCGGACGGGACGCGGCCCTCTCGCCAGCGGTCAGGGCAGAAGGTACTGCAACAGCCTGCGGGCTGTTTGATAACCTTGTAATTATTTGGTTCTGTGAAAGTTAGCTTTGAAATTAGTACATTTCATGTTTATCTTTGAGTAAACTTTAACGAGGCCAGTTTCCTTTGTATTCCATGAACTGCTATTTAATGATGTTTGTGTAGAGACGGGTATTTGTACAGTATTCAGTTAGATAAAATACACAGTTCTGCCTCTGCAAAATTTGACTTAGGTTACTGTAATGATGTAGTTTTATAGAACAGGTGACCGCTAGAAAGATAAAATCCCGATGCTTCTGTTAGGAAAGTAACGGGATCAAACTACTCGGAATACTTAATGTTTTCTTAGAATTACGTCAATAAGTAGTTCTTATTTAATCTTATGGCTAGGGGCCCCCGTCGGGCAGACCATTCGCCGGGTGCCGGTCTTTTTCAAGTTGACGCCACCTCGGCGATCTGCAAATCGAACCCGGGCCCAGAGGATTGACAATCCGTCACGCTGACTTTTTTTTGTGTATATGTTCGGGGCGGACATCTTATGACACCCGTTCAGGTTGTTCGTTGATCGGTTCACTTAACTTTTTTTTATTACTGAGGGTAGCTAACCCTCTGACCGAACACGCTGAGCTACCGTGCCGCCGGTTACCATTCGGCTACCGGGGGCGGACGTCAAAAAGTAATAAACATACAGGAAAACTGGAGTGACCAAAAGAGAAGCCGTCAGAAAACACACATTTCTAAAAGACAATGTTATCCGTTGCTTTAAACTCGAATTGCTAAGCCACATCCCGTTGCGGTAGGCCTACATTACAAAAATTTGTAACTTGTAGCCGGACACTAGTTATCTGTGATCTACAACCACGAACATGTCTCTTTTAATCGTATCGAGTACGAGTAGATTGTACCAAATGTAAAACATCGCATTAGAGGTAAAATGGATCAACTAATACTACCAAACATATCATGTGTAACTGCACTAAATCCAAAAATACGAGAGATACGAAGAGTTGTCTCGGCGGAGAATTAAAAAGTGGCAGCTACCAACAACGTACTACGCTAAATGAATTTCAGTAGGTCTCTGAAATGTCAATTGAAGAAGTATTCACAGAAAAAAGCCTTAGCGAAAGACCACCAAAATGACCGATGACACCCAGTACACTGCACTTGTCCCCAGATGTTCAATAGAAATACAAAAAAAATATTGTATGTGCCACCACGAAGTGCAATATTACCAAAAATATTCTCAATGTGGCTAAACGATTTATCAGACAAATCACGTTGGTTGCTGGCGTTACTATTTTCTGTAGGAGAGTAAGATGAGTGTAATTAATGTTGAAAAATTTAGACAGTATCTACATTTCGTATACTGAACGCCAGTTCTCTATAATGTGCACAAATGCAAGATAATCCAAATAAACAAATAAAAAACTTACTAGTGCCGAAGTAGTGTTGAACTTCTAGTAGCTGTTAGACTCGTTTAAATACCTAGTGGCAATGAAATAGAGATATGAAATGAAACGGCCACGTGAAAGCTGTAGTAGCGATGGTGGATGTTATGCCTGTATGGAAGAGCAGTGGCTACGTTAAGAAAATAGCATACATGACGCTAGTGTCTGCACTCGTTTCAGGAGGGTGTGCCAGCAGACATAGTAGAGATTAAGGCGTGTTGCTGTGATCGTAACAGGCTAGTACATCTCAACAAGTGTAACAAGTCAACCCACGCTAACCCCCGCAAAGTGTAACACAGATGCTCAGAGAACTTAAAATGTCATGTACTTGCGAATCCCTGTTGAATGTATTTACAGCACCGGACTAATTGTCTAAAAACGTAGACATCTGTGTTTACCGACGGACGCTGCCTCGTGTTTTCATAATATACTTGCCGTAGGACTGTACATAGATTCCCGCAGTGTATGTCTGAATATGAAGCGTTGTGGCTTCGAAATCGACTGGAATAAGCGGAGGCAGTTGTTTAGACATAAATAAATATTCACTAAATAGTACTAATGTTTCCGTGTGAAAAGCTTAGCACTTCACGTCTTCACGTCTTCAATTACTATGGAAGTTACAAGAGGCCTACTGTTTGTTCAAAAGTAACTTTATCCGTGCGTTGTGTAGTGATTTCCGGTACATTATATCTTTAGAAGCAAATGATTGGATAAGATGGCAGATTTAGACGGGATGATAGTGCAGCGGATTGTGGCAACCTTCGGCCCGCAACAAGAAGTGATAACAACTGGTACCGCGATAAATAATCACTGATTGGCGAAGTTTTCTGGAAGTCTTCCAGGAAATAAGAAACAGCAAATATTCGCATTTTCCGTGTTCAGTTTGAACAAAACTATTTATCTTTTAAGCATCACTAATTTCTGCTGTTTATTGTTGTTACACATTTTTGCCATTAAAACAGTATTTGAACTATAATGTTATATTACTTAATTTTTTTTGTTTTCTTCTTGTTTTTCTCTTCCCAAAATCTCTTCATTCTTTAGTATGTTCCCTTTCCTTTATTCTGTCCATATTTCCCTCGTTTTTTCCTTGTTCATAATTTTATTATCTAATTCTCTTTCATTTATCATTTTCCTATTGATTCCTGCTTGTTTTAGGTCTTCCGTTTATTGAAGCCAGTTTTCTTTTATTGCTCTGTTTATTAGATAAAAAATCTTCTTTGCGAGTCTTGTTCATTCTACGTATGTGTCCATAGAATGTTCGTCGGCGTTTTCTGATCATGTCTGTGAGTTTGTCTGTGTGTGTCCGTATCATTCTTTGGTTGGTCTCTTCATCCACATACCTTTCTGCCATTTGATTATATACATTCAAAATAGTAAAGTGCCGCCAAATATAAAATCGTTTATATTTCCTCCCTTGCAACAGTTTCTGAAGCAATTCAATATAATATCTAACGGGAAATAGTGTTGGCGCGAGGGAGATAGGGGGAGAATCGCTATTCCCTAGTGAACAGTAACTAACCGTTAGCTACTGTGCTCGTTAAAAACTATCATCGTGACAATAGAGGTGTTTTGCAGTGACTCCAAGGGTATTAGGCCTCCAGCAGGCGCGAACGTTTTCACTAAACACAGGTATATACATTAATTTATCTCTAGTGTTGATGGCTGAGCTCAGAGACTGAGTACTGAATTATTTGAAGACATACAGGAACCAGCCACTTTTTTTGTAGCTTTATTCATATTGACGGAGAAAAAGTCGCAGCACCAAGAAGGAGCTGTGCGACATAAACGAAAGCTGGTAGGCGTGTTTCTACATCTGAAAGATGTTGTTTGTTCAAATATCGCGCCAGTCACATAAGAGTGGCGCTAATGGCGCCACGATGAGAATACAAATCAGATTTGCCTCAAATTCATGCTCTGCACTCTGACGGTCGTGAGCGTTAGTTACCTTTGGGATGGGACGTGGTGAATTGATGTTAGTCAAGAATG
This sequence comes from Schistocerca serialis cubense, assembly GCF_023864345.2. Lineage (NCBI taxonomy): Eukaryota > Metazoa > Arthropoda > Insecta > Orthoptera > Acrididae > Schistocerca > Schistocerca serialis. The sequence goes on from NC_064643.1 coordinate 605,767,540, forward strand.
CTTTTAAGACTCTATTATCAACACCTAACTGAGTTTGAACAGGGTCGTTTAATAGCGTTACGAGGAGCTGAATGTTTCATCTGCGATACTTGTAGCCGCCCCCCCCCCCCCCCCCCCCCCCCGTCGAACTGCTGTCATCGACTTCTCTGACGTAAGATGTTTGTTGTTGTTATCTACTGTATATGCCCGACTTTTCGTTATATCTACACATCAGATAGAGCAGCCACAAACATCTTCACTGTAACGGCGACTAAATTTCGGGTTTTCATAATAATAATTAATGTTGACTTTTTGCACAGTCGATCACCATTCACTTATTCCCGGGTTCGATTCCCGGCGGGGTCAGGGATTTTCTCTGCCTCGTGATGGCTGGGTGTTGTGTGCTGTCCTTAGGTTAGTTAGGTTTAAGTAGTTCTAAGTTCTAGGGGACTGATGACCATAGATGTTAAGTCCCATAGTGCTCAGAGCCATTTTTTTTGAACCACTTATTCCCGCGTTACCGGAGACAAGATAGTTAATAACGTCTTTAGATGTTAATTATTATTTCAACTTCGTATTTCCGAAATTACTACTTATCCACACTGTTTCTGATTTTGTATTTTTCCATCCTATTGGAAATGAAACGTTAAATAGCTTCAAAGTCACAATTTACTCTTCGTAATATTTCATAATCGAACCTTCCGTCATCCAGAGATAGAGTTTGCAGCTTACCTATGATTATTGTTGACTAATACCCACGCTATTGCGGAAATGACTTTAGTTTTTTACTAACAACATTCAATAATAATAATATCGAATAATTGCGTTTTGTATATAGAGAAAAGGAGAGTCAATCCTACAAATACTCTCAGTTATTAATCCGACTAAAATGTCCTTTTGTAAGTAGACTTTCTCGGGACAGGCGTAAACTACATTATGTGATCAAAAGTACCCGGACACCTGGCTGAAAATGACTTAAAAATTCGTGGCGCCCTCCATCGGTAATGCTGGAATTGAGTATGGTGTTGGCCCACCTTTAGCCTTGATGACAGCTTCCAATCTCGCAGTTATACGTTCAATCAGTTGCTGGAAGGTTTCTTCGGGAATGGCAGCCCATTCTTCACGGAGTGTTGCACTAAGGAGAGGCATCGGCGTCGGTCGGTGAGGCCTGGCACGATGTCCGCGTTCCAATACATCCCAAAGGTGTTACATAGGATTCAGGTCAGGACTGTGTGCAGGTCAGGGATGTTACTGTCGTGTAACCACTCCGCCACAGGTCGTGCATTATCAACACGTGTTCGATCGTGTTGAAAGGTGGAGTCGCCATTCCCGAATTTCTCTTCAACAGTGGGAAGCAAGAAGGTGCTTAAAACGTCAATGCGATAGTGCCGCGCAAAACAACAAGGGATGTAAGCCCCCTCCATGAAACACACGACTACACCATAACCCCACAGCCTCCGAATTTTACTGTTGTCACTACACATACTGGCAGATCACGTTCACCGGGTATTCGCCATACCCACAGCCTGCCTTCGGATCACCACTTTGTGTACCGTGATCCGTCGCTCCACACAACGTTTTTCCACTTTTCAATCGTCCAATGTTTACGCTCCTTACACCAAGCGAGCGTCGTCTGGCATTTACCGGCGTGATGTGTAGCTTATGAACAGCCGCTCGACCATGAAATCCAAGTCTTCTCACCTCCCGCCTAAGTGTCATAGTACTTGCAGTGCATCCTGATGATGCAGTTTGGAATTAATGTGTGATGGTCTGGATAGATGTCTGCCTGTTACACATTACGATGCTCTTCAACCGTCGGCGGTCTTCGTCAGTCAACACTCGAGTTCGACCATTACGCTTTTATGCTGTACCTGTCCCTTCACGTTTCCACTTCACTATCAGATCGGAAACAGTGGACCTAGGTATGATTAGGAGTGTAGAAATCTCGTGTACAGACGTATGACACAAGTGACAGCCAGTCACCTGACCATGTTCGAAGTCCGTGGGTTTCTCGGAGCGCTCAATTCTGCTCTCTCACGATGTCTGATGACTACTGAGGTCGCTGATATGGAGTACCTGGCAGTAGGTGACAGCATAGTGCACCTAATCTGAAAAACGTATGCTTTTGGGGGTGCCCGGGTACTTCCGGTCACATGGTGTATCTTCAAGTGTGTGCCAGTTCAGTTCTTTCAACATCTCTGTGACACTCTGTCGCCGGTCAAATAAATCTGTGACCACTCTTGTTGCCCTTGTGTCTCTACGTACAGTATCTCCTATTAATCCTATCTGGTAGGGCTCCCACACACTAGATCGATATTATGAGTTGCACGCGTGGTTTGTAAGCAGTGCCATATGCCGACTGATTGCATTTCTCTAGTATTCTACACTGGGAACTCGCGTCTAAAGTAATGAAGACTCTAGCCTTTTAACAGGCCAGTTTGTCGTCTACAGTGAGTCCTCCGTTTGTCATGAATTTGGTCTTGTTCATACATACCGATATCTTCCTTTTTTCTGTTTGACGAATCCCTTCTGGTTCTAAAGTCTGTAATTGCATTTCTCATATACCATTTGCATGCGGTTTTATCTCTGTATCGACAGGCATTGATACGCAGTAATACGTCTATTAAACTAAGTCCGATGCTGAGGCGGGATTGCAAGCCATGTTCTTCACACTGGGGACCAGCGATGCAATCCCGACACAACAGAGACCTTATTCCAGAAAGCGTGGTTGACTGACCCCAGGTTTAACTGGTTTGTAGCAGCGGACTGACAGGACATAGAACTGAGGATCAAACGTTCATTAAGTTATGATTGACATGTAGGTCGCTGTACCGTTCAGAACTGCTCCTTGCTGAGGTATGCAGGAAAAGCAATTCGACTAGAGTGACTGAACCAGCTATACGGCATTGGGAACTCAAACAGTCATCGGTACTGAAGCTTCTTGTCGGGAAGGGCGAAAAGGATGAGAGTCGCGATCTATGTTACACGCCAAGGCAAGGTGCGTGTGTACGTGAACATTTTTGGCAGTTCCGAACAGTTAGCCGGTGACGGATGTCAGTCTATATCGAATCTTCGTATGGGATGAAATAATACATGCGAGAGGTTTATCAAAGTTCTTCACAAGCGGACGATACAGCATTTCTACAAACTATTGGCCCGTATTCCTTACAGTCTCCGTCAGCTAGAGTTACCGAATCCTCACGAATCAGTAAAGCTGCCTAGTACCTGCAGCGTCTTGTGACTTCATTGCCGCGACGAGCTGACACCGTCTTTAAGCCAAAAGACTATGTGGTGCGCTGCTGTGGAGGTTTCCAGCCGCCTACATTTAATCATTCATTAGTGTGTCACGAAGAGCGTTTTCCTCTCGTTAATCGAAAGGGTAATAAACTGTTGTTGTCTTCAGTCGGAGGACTGGTTTGCTGCAACTCTCCATGCTACACTATCCTCTGCAAGCCTCTTCATCTTTGAGTAACTACTGCAGCCTCCAGCCTTCTGAATCCGCTTACTGTATTCTCCCTCTACGATTTTTGCCCTCCAAACTTCCATAGAGCACTAAATTAGTGGTACCTTGATGTCTCTGAATATACCATACCAACCGATCTTTTTTTTCTGGTCAGATTTTGTCACAAATCTGTTTGTTCCCCAATACTGTTCACTTCTTTCTCGTTAGTTACGTGATCTACCCATCTAATCTTCAAAACATTTCAAAAGCTTCTATTCCCTTCTTGTCTAAACTGTTTATTGCCCATGATTCACTTCCATACGCAGCTACATTCCAGACAAGACTTCCTAATACATAAATCTAAACTTGATGTTAACAAATTCCTCTTCTTTAGAAACGCATTTCTTGCCATTGCCAGTCTTCTATCTCCTCTACTTCGGCCATCATAGTTATTTTGCTCCCAAAACAGCAAAACTCATCTCCTACGTTAAGTGTCTCGTTTCCTAATCTAGTTCCGTCAGCATCATCCAATTTAATTCGATTACATTTCATTTCCTTCTTTTGCTTTTGTTGGTATTCATCTTATATCCTCCTTTCAAGACCCTGTTCATTCCATTTAACTGTTCTTCCAGGTCCTTTGCTGTCTCTGACAGAATTACAATGTCATCGCCAAACCTCAACGTTTTTATTTCTTTTCCCTGGACTTTAATTTCTACTCCCATTTTTTCTTTCGTTTCCTTTACTGCTTGCTCAATACACAGACTGAGTAACATCGGGGATAGGCTATAACCCTGTTTCACTCCCTTCCCAACCACTGCTTTCCTTTCCTGCCCCTCGACTCTTATAACTGCCATCTGGTTTCTGTACAAATTGTAAATAGCCTTCCGTTCTCCCTATTTTGGCCCTAATACCCCTAAAATTTCAAAGAGAATTCCAGTCAATATTCTCAAAAGCATTTCTCTAAAATGCTATAAACGTAGGTTTGTCCTTCATTAAGCTATGGTAAAGAAGTAGCGATTAGAATACACTAGGGCGAGAAATAAATTTCATCACGAAGGAGTTATCTATCTGAATGGGACGGAAGTCGGTGGCTGTGATGTACACCTACAGACAAACAAATGATTACAATTTCAGAAAAATTGGGTGATATATCAAGAGAGGGAGCTACACAAATTGAGGAAGTGAATAACGCGTTGGTCCTCCTCTGATCCTTGGGCAAGCAGCTGTTCGGCTTGGTATTGATTGCCAGAGTTGTTGGATGTCCTCCTGAGTGATATCGCGCCAAACGTTGTGCAACTGGCGCTTTAAATCGAGAAAATCCCGAGCTGGTTGGAGGGCCCTGCCACCAATAATGCTCCAGCCGTTCTCAGTTGAGGAGAGATCCGGCGACCATGCTGGCCAAACTAGAGTTTGGAAAGCACGGAGATAAGCAGTAGAAACTTTCACATTGTGCAGGCGGGTGTTACCTTGCTAAAATTAAGCCCAGGCTAGCTTGCCACGAAGGGCCACATAACGAGGCGTAGGACGTACCGCTGTGCTGTTTAAGAGGGTGCAGCGTACGACAAACAAAGGTGTCTCGCTATGAAAAGAAATGGCACCCTGGACAATCCTGGGTGTCGAGCAGTATGTCGGCGGCAGTCAGGTTGCTATCCTACCGTTGTCCAGGGCGTCTCCAGACAAGTCTTCGGCCTGGAATGTCACCGACAGGAGTAGAACTTGCTCCCGTCATGAGTTCCCCTACGGTCTGAGTTCCGATGACAGAAGTGTTGATTCATTAAGCGTTTTAGCATCTAGAGTGAGTCGCTCTTTACTGTAAATTTTAAGATGGTTAATGTTCATTGCACTAATAACTAATTATCAGTCATATTCATTTTGTCGAACTTTGAGTCAATAAAACAGTATTGTTAAACTCACACCTAATTGTTCAGTAACAGACCTTCATTAGGTGACTTAAGTAAGAAATATAATCAGAAATATGTATTTCTAATTTGTTATCTCACTGCGACGATGTTTCGGTTGCAAAATAAGTGTCCTCACTTCAGAACATTCGGATTTGTTGCCAGGGATTAAAATTAATATGCTTGATTGATGTCTAACGAGCACTGCACGTGCTCGTGCAGCATCTCAGTTCTGAGTCTGCAAACACATTTATTTGCAGGCGTTGGTATTGATATGTTTATTTGATGTCTAACGAGCATTGCGCTCGCTCGTATGGTATATCAACATTGAGTTTGTAAATGTGGTACTCACGCAGTACACGTCACTGCCGAGCCCCACTGTGACACGAAGCATAAAGATTTTAGGTTTTAATGCTTCTTTTGAGCGAATTATATCGATTATGCTCCAATTTCAGTAGTTAAGGACTGAACAAGTGAACTGAAACGTAGCTGTGCTTCTCTTCAAGATAGTCCACTTGAAGGATCCCATATATTTATCTGAAGACATGGGAGGGGACCTTTTACATTAGGATTAACAATTAGAAAGCTTCGTGCAGGATGAGAGTCGGTACCAAATTTGATGAATATTGGCCAAAGGCAAGTGTGGAAAGCAATTACTCAGCAATGCCAGCGCTCTGTGCTCTGTCAAACTCTTCACGCTGTCTCCTAATTGATCATCACCTACTTCCTCTTCTGTATTTATATCGTTATCCTCAATTTTTTCTGTCTTGTGTAGACCCTGTATATGTTCCTACCACATTTCAGCAATCCCTTCTATGCTTAGTACATGCTTCCCACCTGAGCTCTCAATATCCATACAACTGCTTCTCTTTTCTCCAAAGGCATTTTTAATTTTCCATTACACGGCAACTTTCTTTCTCTTCTACAGCTTGCCATTCTTTCATTTCCGTTTTGTACTTTCGGTCAAACTCAACTTCTAGACGTTTATTTCCTTTTGCCTGATTCGTTTACTGTATTCTAATATTTCACTTTTCGTCAGTTCAATTCAACATCACTTGCGTTTTTCTACTTGCCCTTGTCTTTTCGCCTGTTTTATCCTCTACTCCCTGCCTTATTTCATCTCTCAAAGGTACCCATTATCTTCTATTGTATTCCTTTCCTCTGCATCAATCGTTATCTAATGCTCTGATGCCCATGAGAATGTTTAGCAGTCTGTGACTTTCCGTTCAATAACGTGTGTGAAACGTTCCGTTGTCTCCACGCCTCTTCCACGTATACAACATTTTTTGAGGATTTTTAAACCAAGTATCTTACATAATTGAATTGTGCTTTGCAAAACTATAGTTTCGTTTATTCATCTCCCCCATTCCAATTTCTTCTACTTTTCCTTTTCGTCCTTTTCCTTCTGACTAAATCCAGTCCCTCATCACGTTTTAAATTTCGTCTCTCTTAACTAACTGCATGATTTCTTTTATCTTAAAATACTTTTTTTCAATATTTTCATCTTTGACAGTGGCAGTCAGTGTACAAACTTGTACTTTTGTGGTGAATGTTGACTTTGTATCTATTTTGGTTACAACAGTGTCTTCACTCCTCGGTTCATAGAAGTTTACTCGGATTCTTATTTTATTATTCAGTATTAGATCTACTCCTGCACTACCCCTATATGATTTTATGTTGATGGCGGGAAGTGTGGAGGGTAAAAATTGTAACGGGAGACAAAGGCCTGAATACATCAAACAGGTTGAAATGGTAGGGTGCAGTAGTTAGGCAGAGATGAGGACACTTGCACAGGATAGATCAGAGTGGAAAGCAGCATCAGACTAGTCTTCTGACTGAAGATCACAGAAACAACAACAACAACAAATGGTTCAAATGGCTCTGAACACTATGCGACTTAACTTCTGAGGTCATCAGTCGCCTAGAACTTAGAACTAATTAAACCTAACTAACCTAAGGACATCACACACATCCATGCCCGAGGCAGGATTCGAACCTGCGACCGTAGCGGTCGCTCGGTTCCAGACTGTAGCGCCTAGAACCGCACAGCCATTCCGGCCGGCCCAGCAACAACAACAGCGATAACAACTACTTTCTACCGACCTGACCTGAAGTCCTGTTCTTCCTGCTACCATACTTCACCAGTTCCCACTATATCTGGCTTCAAATTGTCCATCTCTCTTTCTAAATTCTCTAACCTACTTATCTGTTTAACCATAGAACATTAAAGGAGAAAAAAAATGTTACATTGCTACTAAACCATCGTAAAGTTTACTACTCCACATTTTATTCGAAGAAAGTCCTAATTTATAGGTAATGTATTAGCTAATTACGATTATTAAATCTCCAGTGGTGTGTTACATATCAAATTGACTACAAAATGCCCTGTTTTATACCCTACTGCAAACGTAAATTATTACGAGGGTTTCATGATTTAGTGTTAACATTCCGACCCGCGGAATGCCAGTTTTGTTATCTCCTAATGACAAAATCCTCCTGAGTAGTGCCCATGAGGAGACTCAGATAGGGGGACTATTTTATTTCCGAAATATTTTACCCAAGAGGATGCTTTCACAACTAAACCGTTCAGCAGAGATGCATCTCCTCGGAAAATATACATCATAATGGTAGTAGTTTTCGCTTGCTTTCTTGTCACTGTACTTACGTTTTAAGCCACGGTGGCTAATGTTACAAGGCCATATCAATCTGCCATAAAGACTGTTGCCTCTGCGGCTACCGAAAGAGCTGCTCCCCTTTTTCAGGAGCCATATGTTAGTCCGGACTTTCCAGACACTCCTCCGATGTGGGTGCAACTGTGGTACAGCTATCTATATCCCTGAGATATGCAAGCCACCGCTGTCGATAAGGTACGAACAGCAGATGTAGGCAACGCATTTTGGAAGTGTTGTAACGTATTTCAAGACTTGTCGAGAAACTCATCTCATAGGATGTCATACATTTGTCATGCAGTAACTGACATGCAGGAGTATTTGTGAGTTCTTTTGCTTACTGAAGGCGCTGAACTGTCCGTCTACATAATGGACAGCAGGAAAATATAAAGAATAGCGTTCTACAAAAATTTGTACTTTCGTTGAGTTTTTCCGCGCGGAGTGTCCGCGCGATTTGAGGCGCCAAGTCACGGATTGCACGACCCCTCCCGCCGGAGGTTCGACTCCTCCCTCGCGCATGTGGGTGTGTGCTGTTCTTAGCGTAAGTCGGTTTATGTAGTGTGTAAGTCTAGGGAGCGATGACCTCAGCAGTTTGGTCCCTTAGGAATTCACACAGATTTAATTTTCTTTCAGTTTTCATGAGTTATACGTGTGGAGAAACAGTAAATATGCGCAGATGGGCGCTTTCGTTTTCCAGAACTATATGTATCGCAATTGCTGCTGAGGATTCGTATTGGTTCTCTAGCACTCTGTTTTGAGTATTCGCGTCGGACATTTAAACGTCATAGCGCGGCTGCTACGTGAAAACTGCATTTCCACACCTTCTTTCTGTTGCCGATTTAGTTTTCTTAATACATCTATCACTTCAATGCTGACAAAGTTTTATGAATTTATTTGCAAAAGTAGAGTCAGTGGAAATTAAAATGTCCTGTGATGCCTCTCCTGTTCTAAGTCGTCCCGTTTGACATCCTACCCCCCTCCCCCCCCTTAAACAATATAACCGTCCAAGATGCTCTACACTGAGAAAAAATGCTGAAAGTATTTCTACGCAATTGTCATTTCCTTTTGTTTTTCCTGTCGTTTCCTATTTAAAAAATAAAAGATACTAGAAATTAAACGTGACATTTACGCTTCTTATAAATCAGGAGCATGAGGTGAAATTTCATGGTTGAGGGCTAAATCGTACTTAGCGCAAATTAGGTCACGAATCACTTCTTCCAGAATTCGCAGTTTTAGGAAATAAATCCTTAATACTTCCAAGCAAATATTTGCAGTTTTCGTGCCATACCCTTAACGCATAGTTCGTTAAGTTATCGTGTAGAGCGTAGTGTAACAAGTGTTAACAAAGGCACATCAGACATTTAAAATATCTGATTCATAAAATGTAAAGAAACTGATAATGTAGGTATGTAGTCTATGTGTCTTTTCCAGAAAGGTAACTACAATTTCATAAAATAAATAGTATTCAGAAGTAGCTCATTACTATTACTGTTCAGCAAATCCACGTGTAATAGACCAGCTTTTCACTTTAGGTGTATCAGCTGAATGGAATGCTTTTGGATTTTTATAGCTATGTGGTTTATTTTCCCAGTTCTTCTTGCGTCAGCTGATAGGTCCTCTTGAGAGAACAAGAGCTTTAGTAAAGTAATAATAATAGCCGTATAAAAAGGTAAGCAAATACGAAAGATGTTTTTGGCATCCACTTTCTTCGGCATTGCTACATATTACGACCACATTCTTAAAAACCAAATAAACTGACTGCTGCCCGATACAAACCGATAGAAAGCTGCCCGCGATTTCTCAGGCGAGAGAGAGTGGGCTGTGACCTTCGCTGTGACGCAAGCGACCTTCAGCCTCGAAGGGGCACCGCTGCGGGTGTGGAGGAAGGTCGCGTATGGTGTTATCTGCTGCGTCAGCCTGTTCAACCCGCTTCACAAATATCTTGATAACACCAGTACGTAAACAATCATAAGAGCCGCTGATCATCGTGGCTCGTTGGTCGAGGGGTATGATTCTCGCTTAGGGTGCGAGAGGTCCCGGGTTCAAATCCCGGACGAGCCCAGATTTTTAAACCCGACATAATGTAGGCAATGAAATATACTAACATTCTTAGATGATTTTCTTTCGTTCATATTTCGGTTAAATATGTGTTCAATTTCATAAATGTCAGCGTTGCTCACTTCGTACACCCAATGTATTTAATTATAATGCAAGACATTATGTAATTACGACGACAAAAATCTGTTAAGTGGTCTCATTCGTTACAATAACCTTAATTCGGCAGATAGCCATCGTCAGATTATCTGTAATTAAATGGCACATAATTTTGCAACAAATTTGTAACATTATAAGAGAATACTAATTAGAAAACATAATTATGAAATTTGTTACATACGTCAGACGTATTTGACATCCATATGTTACCGAGGTTCTATAGCAGTCTGTTTTAATTACACTCCATTAATCTTCTTAGAGTAATAACTGTTGATTATGCCAGATATAACTTGGTATTTGGTATAATTTTGATACTGTCTTCCTTTTCTTTAGAGCAATAATTATGTGACAGCTTATTTGACAGACGTACCAGCATTAGTGTATGGTTACCATCAGTTCTGTTTATTACACTGTAATTTCGGTGATTTTTGCTAGTGGTAGCGTTGGTAGACTTGTGTAGCCTCTGGTTGTTTCGTAATTCGTAATATTTTGTATGTCTGTTCCTTTTCTGATTCATAATTTCAGTATAGTTTTCGACGTATTTTTGTGTTTTAGATCGATTTATTCATTAAGTATTTTTAGTGGGTTGTTATTTGTATGTAAATAGATTTATAACTCTTCCAATATGGTGATTAGTGGCCCTTCGGACTTTACATGTAGAATTGGGATAGCTTGTTCTAAATTGTGTGTTGCTGAATTTTTAAGTGACGGAGAAAAGTAGATGGATTGTTATGTTCGCATTATCTAATACTGGATTTCTTCCCGTCTGAACTGTGTAAAATTTTTCGCAGTCTTTGCGCTGAACTTTGTGTATGCCTGGGTTCGAATGAATTGGTAATTTCGTTTTATCCGATTCAGTTTGTGAGCAAAGCTTGTGTCGTGCTTGGTAAGCGAATCCTACATTTATATTTTTTAGTAGCGAGGTGATCTTATAAAGTGTATTTCCTAGATGAGCAGGTGGTATGTATGTGAATTTCTGTTTGACTGGTTTTCTCTTGCGAGTATTATTTCTTTTCGTATAGTAACTTTTACTCGTTTGGTATGTTTTACAGTTAAGTGACTATTTATGGATTACAATCATTTTGCTGTGCCACGAACTGTAGAGTTTTAATTTCTTTTTTATATAGAGTCATGTTCTGATGGTAGGTGTATTGTTGTAGATACCATGGCGTGAAAGTAGTTTGTATGTTTTTATCATATTGTATGTTGTATTAGACTTTTGGTAGATTTAAAATTCGTGTGTGTTATTAATTTATTTTATGATAAGGTCGAGTAAATATTTTACTTTATTGCTTATCGTTGTATTGCAAATTTTATTTTGGCGTGCAGTGCTTTGTGTTGTGTGTATTTGTTAGATGTTTCCATCTACTAGCGTTAATGTATCATCATCATCCTTTTTGATTTTTTTAGTCAACTTTTTTTCGAAAATTTTTTGTTCTACCGTATTTAGGAAAATATCTGCTGTTGTGCCAGATATACTACTCCCACGGCCACTCCATCTGTTTGTGTATAAATTTGATGTTAAATTGAAAGTAGAACTGCAGCAATACTAATGTTAATAGTACTGTAATTTCGTTGGTGCCTGTGATGGACATTTTTCTGTAAAACTGTAAGTTGTCTAAAACTACTTTAATTATTTCTTCGATCGGAATATTAGTATAAAGATTTGTGATATCAGACGATACAAACTTTCCAGGTTTTGGTATTTTAATGTCTTTTTTGTGCTAAGGATCTTGAGTTTCTTATTGTGTGTTTTCTGTTGTACGTATAGAGTTTTGATGAATACTTATTGCATTTTCTACTAAGTATATATGTAGGACTATCTATGCCATCTACCACTGGAGAGATAGGAGCTCGTGCTTTATGTATTTTCGGTCGTCCACGAAGTCCAGGTGTTCTAGGACTCGTCACAAAGACAGTAATAAATTCTACCCGGGTCAGACGGCTAAAAACTTTAGTATGAGATACTGCAAAAATATTAGATATGGCGACAACAATGTATCTACTTTTTCCAGCACTTAAAAACCGAACAACACACAGCAGACAATTTAGAAACAGCTATCCAGATTATACACGTAACATAAGAAGGATCACTAATGAAGGTTTTGGAAGCGATGGAAATCTATTTACAAACACGCAACTTGCCACTATAGATAGTTAATGAGCAAATCAATCTAAAATTCAAAAAGTACATTGAAAATTTTACTGAAATTCTCACTCATGAAAACAGAGACACAAAATATTACGACACAGCCATAGATTATACGAGACCACCATCGATACCACTAGCGTAGATTACCGAATCACTGTATAACAAATAAAAGTGATTGTAGCCGTAAAATAGCGCTGGTACACCGGTCAAGTCAGATGTCACATAATTATTGCTATAAAGAAAATTGTCAGAAAAAAGTCATATCTAGTACAACAAATCGTTATTACTCCAGAACATTAATGGAGTGTATTTAAAATAAAGAATCAGCGACAGAACCGATCTGACGCATGTAGCAAAATTTTATGATAATGTTTTATAATTAATACTCACTTATAATATTAGAAATATCGAACCTACATGATGTAACATTTCATTACAGATAACCTGACAGTAGCTGAGAATAAGCCTATTGTAACGAATAAAACATCTAACTTAGCAGCGATTTTGGAATCGTAATTACATAATGTCCTTAAAAGACAGATAAAACGCAGCAGACTCAAAAAACTATAAATTGAAACTAGTTTTATTTATTGCAGTGCACTACACATGAAATACATTAGACACAATAAAAAATACAAGGGAAAACACCATATGTAAATGCAAATACTACTTTAAATTAATGGACTGTTGTTAGATGCTATGCCCTTTAGATGGAGCATTTGTAGACTGGGTTTCATGTCATTTGCTGTCTATGGTGAAGTTGCTATGAATAAGCTGTTGGACCAGTCACAGAGATTAGTTTCTTGTACCAAGTCTTTTTGCTGTCAACCTGGGAATGTCTTCATAGATGAGAAGTTGAAGATTATTATTTATTTTGGAAGACTCTTAACAGAGCTTCTTGTCGTCTTAATGCAACTAAATAGGCTACAAAGGCTACCATGGTTCCTCCATTGATTGAAATGTTCGTTTTCTAAGTCTTTGTGCCATAAACGTATCTTTCTGTCTGATGTTTTATGATTTACTCATTCCCTGATATTAAAATTTCGTTCTGGTTCATGACGTATTGGATAACCTTCACGAAGCATAGTCTTGTCAGTTGTTGATGCAATTTCTCAAAATGGTGCAAATATTCTTCATCATATGCATGTTCGTCCTCTGTCTTCTTTAGTTTGAATACGAAACGTGCTGTCAATTAAGGCGTACAGAACAAAATTGTAACTACTTAAACCGTCACAACACCGTAAAAAGCTCGACAGTAATCGAACAGTACGTAAGACCTAAAACAGATATAACTGCATTGTTATTGTCTAGTCAGGTGACTGTGTATACCGGATAGTAGTTATAAATAAAATTTATCATTGTTCTAAGGAAAAAGTTTCAAAACCAGACGGAGCCCGGATTTTTAAACCATAGGGTAGTTGCGTAAATGAGAGGAGAAATAATTATGAACTACATTTAGAGTTCTTAGGTGATTTTCTTTCATCATTCTTAATTATGTTGTATTTGATAGGCATCAAGATTCTTTATTGCAAAACTTAATTTGTTTGACTATAACGCAACGCGTCGCGGAAGGATTTCTAAGTTTGACACTACGGTCAAATGTTTTACGTCACTGTTTCATGGTAATTGAATTTCTTGTTAGATGAAGCGTATGAAATAGATAGCATCCTTAAATAGAAGTTAAGATTCTTTCACTGATCCTGTTTTATTTTGGAATGTTTTGGAGTTTGTAGAGTCAAGTACAGTCTCAGCACACTCTTGCCCATACAAATCACAAAGATGAGCCATGAAAAATATGTTTAAAATTATTCTGTTAGTTTTGAATGCCAGACTTCTTGTCGCAATCGGTACAAAAAAGTGATAGTCTGCTAGGCGTTGGGTCGAAGACACCTTACTGGTGTTTGGTGATATCGCTACGGCACCGCGTGGAGTACATGGTATATTCAACGACTCTTTGACAAGAGATTGCCCGTAACAGTCCTGCTATATTGGCTGTCCTTGGTTGACAAGCTGTGATACGGGAATACTCTCTCTTCAGCAGACGTCACATACAGATACTCTTCGTAAATTAAAAATATTTCTAATGGATGCTGGAACAGCTACGAGAATAAAGACAACTGTACTTTCGTCTCTAGAATCTTTGTAACTGTTTGCAAGTCGACGAGGTTCTTGACCACATTTTAACAACTCACCGTCAGGAGCTATCATTTGCACGCCGACTTTTAAATGAAAAGGGTTATTGACAAAATTAGACACAATAAAAAATACAAGGGAAAACACCATATGTAAATGCAAATACTACTTTAAATTAATGGACTGTTGTTAGATGCTATGCCCTTTAGATGGAGCATTTGTAGACTGGGTTTCATGTCATTTGCTGTCTATGGTGAAGTTGCTATGAATAAGCTGTTGGACCAGTCACAGAGATTAGTTTCTTGTACCAAGTCTTTTTGCTGTCAACCTGGGAATGTCTTCATAGATGAGAAGTTGAAGATTATTATTTATTTTGGAAGACTCTTAACAGAGCTTCTTGTCGTCTTAATGCAACTAAATAGGCTACAAAGGCTACCATGGTTCCTCCATTGATTGAAATGTTCGTTTTCTAAGTCTTTGTGCCATAAACGTATCTTTCTGTCTGATGTTTTATGATTTACTCATTCCCTGATATTAAAATTTCGTTCTGGTTCATGACGTATTGGATAACCTTCACGAAGCATAGTCTTGTCAGTTGTTGATGCAATTTCTCAAAATGGTGCAAATATTCTTCATCATATGCATGTTCGTCCTCTGTCTTCTTTAGTTTGAATACGAAACGTGCTGTCAATTAAGGCGTACAGAACAAAATTGTAACTACTTAAACCGTCACAACACCGTAAAAAGCTCGACAGTAATCGAACAGTACGTAAGACCTAAAACAGATATAACTGCATTGTTATTGTCTAGTCAGGTGACTGTGTATACCGGATAGTAGTTATAAATAAAATTTATCATTGTTCTAAGGAAAAAGTTTCAAAACCAGACGGAGCCCGGATTTTTAAACCATAGGGTAGTTGCGTAAATGAGAGGAGAAATAATTATGAACTACATTTAGAGTTCTTAGGTGATTTTCTTTCATCATTCTTAATTATGTTGTATTTGATAGGCATCAAGATTCTTTATTGCAAAACTTAATTTGTTTGACTATAACGCAACGCGTCGCGGAAGGATTTCTAAGTTTGACACTACGGTCAAATGTTTTACGTCACTGTTTCATGGTAATTGAATTTCTTGTTAGATGAAGCGTATGAAATAGATAGCATCCTTAAATAGAAGTTAAGATTCTTTCACTGATCCTGTTTTATTTTGGAATGTTTTGGAGTTTGTAGAGTCAAGTACAGTCTCAGCACACTCTTGCCCATACAAATCACAAAGATGAGCCATGAAAAATATGTTTAAAATTATTCTGTTAGTTTTGAATGCCAGACTTCTTGTCGCAATCGGTACAAAAAAGTGATAGTCTGCTAGGCGTTGGGTCGAAGACACCTTACTGGTGTTTGGTGATATCGCTACGGCACCGCGTGGAGTACATGGTATATTCAACGACTCTTTGACAAGAGATTGCCCGTAACAGTCCTGCTATATTGGCTGTCCTTGGTTGACAAGCTGTGATACGGGAATACTCTCTCTTCAGCAGACGTCACATACAGATACTCTTCGTAAATTAAAAATATTTCTAATGGATGCTGGAACAGCTACGAGAATAAAGACAACTGTACTTTCGTCTCTAGAATCTTTGTAACTGTTTGCAAGTCGACGAGGTTCTTGACCACATTTTAACAACTCACCGTCAGGAGCTATCATTTGCACGCCGACTTTTAAATGAAAAGGGTTATTGACAAAATAGGCGTGTATGGTAAATGGAAAAGTGGTAAAACGAGAATTTTTCAGCATACGAGAAGTACGCACATATCAGGATAAGTTGGAACACTGAAAAACTGATTTACAATGCTTAAAATATCCTGCAGGTAAGTCAGTACTTACATCTATATTTTCACATATAGTCAACTATTTTTTTAATTATACTTACTCGTTTCCGTTGTTCATCCTTACTTTCGAAAAATATCTCCTGTACATTTGTTGTTTCATTTTTACCGTTCTCATCCAAGGATCTGACAATAATCTACTACACCTTAAAGAATTAACAACTCTGTATTTAGTGAATGATAAGAATACGATCTTCCGGGCATCAATGGGACGCTATTCCATAAATGAGTTTGCCCTTCACTGAGGGGATACTAGTCCGGTTGGCTAATTACTTCTCGGGAGCGTATTGATTCGATACCGAGAAAATAAAAGTAGGGTAATGGGCTACGGCCTTCAGTCACCAAACCAGTTATCTTAATTCTTAAATCAGTGGGGGACGGCTTCTTATAACGGCTAAAGAGGCTACATACTTATATCAAACTTTAGCTGGACCTGTTTGGTGATCTGACTTGTCCATGACTAATTCACCGGGAAGAGCCTAACCGCAACTGTGGAACAAATAAACTAACGCCACTTCTTTCCTAAACTTTACTCACTATCTGCTGACGATATTACAGCTGTCTCGAGCGCTTGTTACAGCCTAGCAAACCTATCTTAACTCTTCAATCTACTTCTTGTAAGCCGTTTCAACTCACGATCTCTCTTACTCTTCCTGTAAATTCTGTTAGTAATCTGCCTCATTTTCTTGAAATTGCATGAATACAATTTTGAACTGTCTGCCGTAACGATTCTCTTCATTTGACCTTCTGACGTGGTCGTACAAGTTTATGAAAAAGATGAGAGTATTGTTGCCACAGTACTTTCTTCTGATATCGTGTTTTCATTTCAACATGTAGTGTGACATCACAATTTCTCGTGTAACTCTTCACTACAGCGTTCGTTCTTCACGTTTTTGATTTGTTTTGCTTTTGTTCTCGTAATTGTCTGAGTCCTGCTCGTTAACAATGTTTCCTACGGACAACTTGAGCATAGGATCTTATTTTCTTTTTGTAAATACAGCATGTCACAGAATGGAATGTAGCTGTCTACTTACGGTTTTTTGTCTGTTGTATTCTCGGCGATAGCAGCTCCGTGGTGCTTTCCATTCCGCCAAGAAGTTCAGTCGTCACATGCGCGTCAGCTGGATGCTTGGCAGAAACATAAATTTGTATACTTTTTATTGTAGCAAGGATAGTACCCGAGAGTTTAAATAATTTTGCATCAAAATGTTTCATAACAAAGCAGTCAAAATTATCAAATTAGTTCTAACACCATGAGAGCAAGGCGACGTTATGCGACCAGTGCTTTTCAAGCAAAGTGCCGAACATTCAAAAGTTATAATGTTCGACACTTCCAGCAAAACCAGAAACTCTATACTCATTAATTCAGTCAGATTCGGTAGATATTTTCTGTCGTGATCGGCACTAATAACTGTATGCGAGCTCTGAGACACGACTCACTATTGGTTTGCTGATACGGCTCTGTTCATTAGACTTGGAATATGCAGGAGTTGCATAAATAAAGACCGGCAGCAAATGCTTTAGGAGTAGCAGTCGCAAGCAGTATGTTTATTCCGTAAAGTGGCCGAACGCAACATGGCTAATCACATAATTATTGATCTTTTCTCAAAAAGTGATTTTTATAGGCAAGTGCATTTTATCTACGTAGCCGTTGCTTCAGTATACTGAAAACTGCATAACTCTAATAGAGACAAAAAGTGAAACCCCAAAAAACGGAATGTGTCTAATGCACAAATTTATATTTTTTGGGGAATTTATGTGTTGAAAACATGGAACTATATGCGAAAGACCTGTTTACGAACATTGTAACCATATCATCAATATTCGAAGCACGGCTGCGAACTAGATGTACGAGAAAATTATTTTGTGTATTCATCCACTGCTAACTAATTTTGTATTTCTTGCATTACACAGACTCGTTTCAGTGATTTAAATTCCTGTCTTACTTGCTCTCGGTATGTTCCTACGATAGACTCTAAGCCGTTATATAATTTACGTTACGAGCTAGCTTTGTCGGAAGTTATCACTCAAGCTATACTTATTACCTGCGTTGACTTATTCACTCGTGACACTTTCTCACAATCATTTGTCTGAGCAAAGTGAATTTTCGCAGAAGAAACTGATCTTTAATACGACGCTTCCCACAAAAATTGATGTTCTACGGATGAAATGTTTCTCTTAGTTTGTTGTACGCTCGAATTACTGCGTATGAATTGTCTATGAAATATCAACTTTAAATGAGAATGTTGGTATTCCTGAGTTATGAAGAGAGAAGTGGTTTTCTGTCAAAGTGCACAGGAAACAGACACGAACAGTTTCTCATTAGGTTTATAGATAGCAGAACGTTAAACGACATGGTATCTGAAGGTCAACGAAAACTATGCGCCCGACCAGATGATAAGAGGATTACAACACTGCCGTCTGCAAAAGGTATCCATTTATCTCGTTTTACCGTTGCTCGTAACAGGTGCCGACAGCGCCTTTTGTCTGCAGCAATTTTTTTTATTTATCATTATGCATCAAAGGATCATAATACCACGCAAATCAATAGCTCAAAATATACAACACACACAACGCGTGACGTATTTTGCGAGGATAGGACAAGTGGTCTGCTGTGACCTTGTTTAAGGGACCATCCCGGCATTTGCTGAAGTGATTTAGGAAAACCACGGAAAAAGACACAGATCAGGAATGCTGGACACAGCAGCTCCATATCTTAAGAACTGCACTGTCTCATTCTGTTCGTCCCTATCACACAGAATTCCTTTACTTACAGGCGATTTGTTTGAGGTAACTCTTGACATAAGACATAACTGTGAAAGCTGAAAACCGTGATCATGTACTGAAATGCGATAGGGTATTATATTATCATCTTTCATTCCTAACTACTACTCTGAGTTCTCTAAGTAACCTTTAACCGTATGGCACGCAATAGTTATGAACAATATTTTAGCTGACTTTTTTAACAGGTGGGCTCTATTTTAGTAACCTTTTTCATTTCCTTGTACAATTTATTACACAGTTGTTTCCGTTATAAAAATGCTGTTTCAAATTTATCGTTTATTTTTTTCCCATAATTATGTATAGAACTGTTAGTGGAATAATTGGTAATGCTTTCCCCCACACGCCCCAAGACTGGTATATGTACTTAGTTGATCCAGTAAGGATGTCCGATTTTTAAACAGCTCTTTACAATGCATCTGACTACTACTTCTAGTTATTTTCTCTTAGGGCCCTTTTTCACATTAAAATATGTGCCCATGTCTGGTGCCTTCTACCTCAGAAAAGAATCTTGTACCTAAGAACTAAGTGTATGCAAGCGTAGTGTATTAGCACAAGAGACTGACTGTTACAAACTGATGCAGTATCTTTGCGTGTTCGACCCATGTTAGTTTCCAATTAATATTCATCCATAAAAACTTCGTGTTTTGGTACACAATCTATAGATTCACCATCTAAGCTTACTGTGACAGTTGTTCTCCCTCTTTATGCTGAAACGCGTACAATGTTAAATTATTACATACCGACCAATCGTAAACATACTCGAGAGTTTCATTTGCGTTCTGTGACAGGAGTTCTGGTTTTTTTATCAGTGACTGCGATGTTACTGTCATCAGCAAAGAGAACTTTTTCTCCGTATCTTATACTATCTGGAAAGTCATGGATGTAGCATATTAAGAACAGAACTGGGCCGAATACTCTTCCCTGAGGAACACCAACGTTTATGTGTTTCTTCTCTGACAGTTGTTTCACTAAAAATTTATAAGCAGCAGGTGTGTGAACTACCTCTACATTTTGCGCCCTGCTTTCCATGTAGGACTGGAACAACTCCTTCGCTATTGTTCTTACACCTAGCGCTTCTAGCTTGTTTTGTATTATTTTATCGTCAGCAGAGTCAAAATCCTTCGAAAAGTCCGAGAATATGCCAAAAACATAATCATCCTCGCCGTTAAGTTTGTAGTAAAACGTAAATTTCAAGAAACACTAGGCGAGTCACCCACTCTTAAGCCACATCGTTATTCAGTAACAGATTTACTGCCCCAAGACGCTAGATTTGCAGAAGGGGTATGTAGAAACATCTGTATTTCGACAAAATAGCGAACTAACTGTTGTTGTTGTTCCGAGAATATTAACATTGATGTCCTGGATATCAAAACATTTTGTTTCAGTATGTCGGTCGGAGATACGCTACTGGCCATTAAAATTGCTACACCAAGAAGAAATGCAGATGGTAAACAGGTATTCGGTGGACAAATGTATTGTACTAGAACTGACATGTGATTACATTTTCACGCAATTTGGGTGCCTAGATCCTGAGAAAGCAGTACCCAGAACAACCACCTCTGCCCGTAATAACGGCCTTGATACGCCTGGGCATTGAGTCAAACAGAGCTTGGATGGCGTGTACAGGTACAGCTGCCCATGCAGCTTCAACACGATACCACAGTTCATCAAGGGTAGTGACTGGCGTATTGTGACGAGCCAGTTGCTCGGCCACCATTGACCAGGCGTTTTCAATTGGTGAGAGATCTAGAGAATGTGCTGGCCAGGACAGCAGTCGAACATTTTCTGCGTCCAGAAAGGCCCGTACAGGACCTACAACATGTGGTCTTGCCATATCCTGCTGAAATGTGGGGTTTCGCAGGGATCGAATGAAGGGTAGAGCCACGGGTCGTAACACGTCTGAAATGTAACGTCCACTGTTCAAAGTGCCGTCAATGCGAACAAGATGTGACCGAGACGTGTAACCAATGACACCCCATACCATCACGCCGGGTAATACGCCAGTATGGCGATGTCGAATACATGTTTTCAATGGGCGTTCACCGCGATGTCGCCAAACATGGATGCGACCATCATGATGCTGTAAACAGAACCTGGATTCATCCGAGAAAATGACGTTTTGCCATTCGTGCACCCAGGTTCGTCGTTGAGTACACCATCGCAGGCGCTCCTGCCTTGATGCAGCGTCAAGGGTAACCGCAGCCATGGTATCAGAGCTGATAGTCCATGCTGCTGCAAACGTCGTCGAACTATTCGTGCAGATGGTTGTTGTCTTGCAAACGTCCCCATTTGTTGACTCAGGGATCCAGACGTGGCTGCACGATCCGTTACAGCCATGCGAATACGATGCCTGTCATCTCGACTACTAGTGATACGAGGCCGTTGGGATCCAGCACGGCGTTCCGTATTACCCTCCTGAACCCACCGATTCCATATTCTGCTAACAGTCATTGGATGTTGACCAACGCGAGCAGCAATGTCGCGATACGATAAACTGCAATCGCGATAGCCTACAAACGGACCTTTCTCAAAGTCGGAAACGTGATGGTACGCATTTCTCCTCCTTACACGAGGCATCACAACAACTTTTCACCAGGCAACGCCAGTTAACTGCTGTTTGTGTATGAGAAATCGGTTGGAAACTTTCCTCTTGTCAGCACGTTGTAGATGTCGCCACTGGCGCCAACCTTGTGTGAATGCTCTGAAAAGCTAATCATTTGCATATCACAGCATCTTCTTCTTGTCGGATAAATTTTGCTTCTGTAGCACGTCATGTTCGTGGTGTAGCAATTTTAATGGCCAGTAGTGTAATTTGGACGAGTCAGTGACAAAATTTTCGCCCTGTCAGCCAGATTTCATTCCTGATATGTATTTTGGAATATGAGCAAAGTACTAACAGTTGCTGGCATAACTTGTTTCACACCACATATTTCATTTGGTGTCGAAGCTAATGGACCTCAAAGGAGATGACGAATATGTTACATGAGATGAACAGTCTGACTAAAGGAACATTGCGTACAAAACCTTCAGATTTTCCTGTGTCGGTGCACCTTCGTTGAGATATTCTTTCACAACTGCAATCCAGTTGGTCCAAAAAAATTTGCCCAGTATTCGCCCGTTATTGTTTTAACCTTTCCCAGACAATCAAAGATAAGAACCTCTTGTTCACGACAGAAAGCTGGCTACAATATTTCTGCAAATGGAACAGGCCTCGCATTCTTGAGTTCAGGGCGATGAGCTTTTTCGTCTCATTCACAGTAATGATATATGGGTACAATAAACGGTCCAAACTTTGTAGAGTAATTGTTCTTAGCATTAGATTTAGGTTAATATTCAACGAATGCGGCACCCATCTTGAAAATTTAAAAAAAAATGTTTCCTCGTAGTTCATGTAAAATATCTCTATGGTATCACCTATTTCATACACCTTTTATCTTCGAAAACCCATCATAAGCTGTGCACGCTCTCGGCAGCATCTTCAAGAAAATTGCCATCACTTTTGAATTTTTTAAAGCGATGAAAATAAAACTTGGGTCCTGATTAACTTATGCAAACTGTGAATGAACTTTCTTTGTCGTAAAAGATCCAAAACAATGGATTTTATAATAACAAGGCTTTCAGCGCCTGTTGTCGGTAATAGACTTCATTCTTTGGTTCAGGGCGACGGGCGATGCATGGCGAAGGTTAAAGCAATAACTGGCAAATACTGCGCAATTATTCTGGAATAAGTGAATTGCAAGAGTAAAAGAATATCTCATAAAAGGTGCTCCGACAATGGGGTGTCTGAAGTATTTGTACGCACTGTTGGTTCAGTCACCTATTCACCAGATGTGACGCACCTCATCCACCGACATTCATTTACTCCAACATCTAATGAAATACCCGGTGTAGTACGTTACGCTAGCGAGTGTTGGTGTCTTGCACACCTTCCAAAATACGTTTCAGGGATCAAATTTAGCTGAAGCGCCGAGAATTTTAGCACTGAGTTGTCGAGTTATCTCTGGTCGACATACCGAAAGAAAATTTTTCAGTAAGGGCTATTTTTGGTTTTTTGTAACACGTCATTCCTTCCAGAATCTTCAGTTCCGGCGTTTCGGCCCACTTCTGGTAACTGGCTGCACACTACGGCACACTATCAAGCTTAAGCAAATTCGGAGAGAGTATTTCACGTGTTTAGGCCGGTATTACACTATCAAATTTCTTTGTCCAATATCTTTGTCCAATATCTTTGTCAAAGATATTTGATGGTGTAATAGGGACTTTGTCAAATGTCGTCCAATATTTGATCAAATCTAGGGCCTCGCTGTAGATTTGATCAAAGAAATCGCTTGTCTTCTGTTCACACGTCACTGCAATGTGACATGTTACCACATGGGGCGCTAGCATCGCTGTAGCGTTCTGTCGTCTGTAGTGTTTTTATAAACATTGCCGGTAAATACAGTTGGTGTGTGCCGACAACTACAAAATTAATAGAGATATATGAGCTGATGAGGTGCTTTAGAACGTGAGGCACACTGAATACAAAAATAGATTAAGAAGATTGGAGACTTGACCTGACCTGACCTAACATAACCTAACCTAACATAACCATCTCCTGTAGCAAGGAATCGGAGTGTTATAGTGAGCCTGTCTTCTGAAGATGTAGCAGTTCTTAAGTGAATATTGTGCTTTGTGATATGAGGATACACTTCATTGAGCACATACAGAAATGTATGCTCATCCATTCTTAAGTAATTGATGTACGACTTGACGTCTTCCACTGTAAGCTCACGTAACAAGTTTTGTTGAATGCTTTTATCGTGTCGTCGTAAAACCCACGGCTTCACCCAGATTAGATTAGTTTTTCGTTCCATAGATCCGTGCTGAGGAGATCCTCGTGGATGTGGAACATGTCAATTTTTTAAAGCTGAAATAACAATAGTGATAGTATGAATAAATACTTCATTTGTTTCTATTAAAAATTTCGTCAATGGAGTAGAATGAGTTGGCCTCTAGTAAGTCTTTCAGGCTCCTTTTAAACTGATCTTTATTTTTAACTAAATTTTTTATGTTTGCTGGCAAATTATTGAGGATGAGTGTTCCTGAGTAGTGGACCCATTTTTGAACTAAAGTAAGTGCTTTTAAGTCCTTGTTCAGATCATTTTTGTTCCTGGTATTGTATGTATGAACTGAGTTATTTGTTGGAAAAAGAGATTTATTTACGACAAATTTTATTAAGGAGTAAATATATTGAGAGGCAGTAGTTATAACCCAGTTCTTTGAAGAGGTTTCTGCAGGACGTCCGTGAATTTACTCCACAAATAATACGTATTACACGCTTTTGGGCTCTGAAAACTTTTGTTTGACTTGAAGATTTACCCCAAAATATTATCCCATATGACATTATGGAATGAAAGTAGGCAAAGTATGCAAGCTTTTTCATTTTTATGTTGCCTATATTGCTATTAACCCTCGAATTGCAAATAGATTTGTTAAGGCGTTTCTGCAGTTCTGTGGTGTGCTCCTCCCAACTGAATTTATTATCAAGTTGTAATCCCAGGAATTTAAGACTGTCAACCTCGTATGTATGGTTCCTTTTTTTCCTCCACTTCTTTTCCGCATCTGCACACAATGCAATTGCGGTACGTGCAACTGCTGCGGTTAATAACAAGTTGTTGTCAGCCAGCTTTGACGAAAAATTTGATGACACTGTAATACCCCTTCTAGCACTACGTCAAAGATCTTTGTCAAATATATTTGACGGAATATTTGATCACATCTTTGATCAAATCTTTGACAAAGTAATTTGATAGTGTAATAGCGGCCTTATCACCGTAAATCATCATTATTCACCGGGGAATGATGTTTACGTGATTGGAGAACGCGTTAACGGGAGTACTGTTTGCTGTCGGGCGGCCCGTGAATGGCGACTTATTTGTGTTTGTTTGCGTACGCCTGTTGATAACGTTCTACCAGCCGGGGCGTGGAACGTCAGAAGCTTGAAAGTGGCAGGGAAGCTAGAAAATCTGAAAAGTGAAGTGAAAAGCCTCAATCTAGATATAGTAGCGCTCAGTGAAGTGAAATGTAAAGAAGACAGGGATTTTTGGTCAGATGAGCATACAGTAATGTCAACAGCAGCAGAAAATGATATAGTGGGAGTACGGTTCGTTATGAAAAGGAAGGTAGGGCAGAGCGTGTGTTACTGTGAACAGTTCGGTGATAGGGTTGTTCTTAACAAAATCGACAGCAAATCACTACCGACGACGATAGTTGAGGTATACAAGCCGATGTCGCAAGCTGAAGCTGAAGATGAAGGGATAGAGAAAGTATGTGAAGATACTGAAAGAGTAATACAGTACGTAAAGGGATATGAAATTCTAATAGTCATGGGGGACTGGAATGCAGTTGTAGGGGAAGGAGCAGAAGAAATGGTTACAGAATAATATGGGCTTGGGACAAGGAATGAGAGAGGATAGACTAATTGAGTTCTGTAATCAATTTTAGCTAGTAATACCGAATATTCTGTTCAGGAATAACAAAAGCAGGAAGTATACTTGGAAAAGGCCAGGCGATACGGGAAGTTTTTCATTTAGATTGTATCATGGTCAAAGATTTCAAAATCAGATACTGAATTGTAGGACGTACCCAGGAGCAGACATAGACTCAGATCACAATGTAGTAGTGATGAAGAGTAGGCTGAAGTTTAAGAGATTAGTCAGGAAGAATCAATAAGCAAAGAAGTGGGATAAAGAAGTACTAAGGGATGACGAGATATGCTTGAAGTTCTCTATGGTTACAGGTACAACAATAAGAAATAGCTCAGTAGGCAGTACAGTTTAAGAGGAACGGACATCTCTAAGAAGGGCAAACACAGAAGTTGGAATGAAAAACATAGGTACAAAGAAGGTGACTGCGAAGAAACAATGGGTAACAGAAGAATTACTTCAGTTAATCGATGAAAGAAGGAAGTACAAATATGTTCAGGGAAATTCAGAAATGTAGAAACAAGTCGCTGAGGAACGAAACAAACAGGAAGTGCACGGAAGCTAAAACGAAATGGCTGCATGAAAAATGTGAAGAAATCGATAAAGAAATGATCGTCGGAAGAACTGACCCAGCATAAAGGATAGTCAAAAAAAATTGCGGTGAAATTAAAAGTATGTGTGGTCACATTAAGAGTGCAACGGGAATTCCTCTGTTAAATGCAGAGGAGAGAGCAGATAGGTGGAAAGAGTACACTGAAGGCCACTTTGAGGAGGAGAATTTGGCTGATATGATAGAAGGAACAAGGGTCGATTGTAAGTAGGCTGTTTAGGTTTTTATGTTGGTAACGCCACGTAGCGCTCTGTATAAATATCACTGACTGTGCTGTGTGCAATCTGTGGCTGTTTGGCATTGTTGGAATTTTCGCTATTGTAGTGTTGGGTGCGAACAGCGCGTAGCGTAGTGCAGTTGGAGGTGAGCTGCAGCAGTGGTGGATGTGGCGGAAGAGATGGCAAAATTTTTGAACATTATTAAGGTAAATACACTGTTTCTTCTCTTATCAAAATCTTTCATTTGCTAACTATGCCTATCAGTAGTTAGGCCTTCAGTAGTTAGGATCTTTTATTTAGCTGGCAGTATTGGCGCTCGCGGTATTGCAGTTGTTCGAGTAACGAAGATTTTTGGGAGGTAAGTGATTCATGAAAGGTATAGGTTATTGTTAGTCACGGCCATTCTTTTGTAGGGATTATTGAAAGTCAGATTGCGTTGCGCTAAAAATATTGTATGTCAGTTTAGTGTTGATTACAATAAGTAAAGAGAGAAATGTGTTGAGTACTTTCAGTTTTTCTCAGCTGTTTGAAAATCAAATAACGTAAGAGGTTTACCAGCAAAGTCATTCATAAATTTATCTAAGGGGACGTTACACGATTTAGAAGAGATAGGGGATCCGGTGTTAGAACCAGAATTTGAGAGCTTTGAAAGACTAAAGATCAAATAAGGCAGAAGCGATAGCTAACATTCCATCAGAATTTCTAAAATCATTGGGAGAAGTGGCAACAAAACGACTATTCACGTTGGTGTATAAAATGTCTGAGACTGGTGACATACGATCTGACTTTCGGAAAAATACATCGAAGTTGCTGACAATAATATACAGGAGAATCTAAAAGAAAGTCTAGGATGTGTTAGATGACGACCAGGTTGGCTTTAGGAAAGGTAAAGGCACCAGAGATGCAATTCTGACGTTGCAGTTGCTAATGGAAGCAACACCAAAGAAAAATCAAGACACGTTCATTCGACAGTGTAAAATAGTGCAAGATGTTTAAAATTCTGAGAAAAATAGGGGTAAGATATAAGGAGAGACGGGTAATACACAATATGTACAAGAGCCAAGAGGGAATAATAAGAGTGGACGACAAAGAACGAAGTACTTGGACTAAAAGGGGTGTAAGACAGTGATGTAGTCTTCCACCCCTACTGTTCACTTGATACATCGAGGAAGCAATGATGGAAATAAAAGAAAGGTTCAGAAGGGGAATTAAAATTCGAGGTGAAAAGATATCAATAATATGATTCACTGATGACATTGTTATCCTGAGTGAAATTGAAGAAGAATTACATGATCTACTGAATGGAATGAACAATCTAATGAGTACAGAATATGGGTTGAGAGAAAATCGAAGAAAGACGAAAGTAGTGAGAAGTAGAAAAGATGAGAACAGCGAGAAACTTAACATCAGGGTTGAAGGTCACGAAGTAAATGAAGTTGAGTTCTGCTACCTTGGCAGTAAAATAACCAATTACGGCCTAAGCAAGGAGGATATCGAAAGTTGACAAGTACTGGCAAACAGAAGTCTACTAGTATCAAACACAGACGTACATTTGAGCAAGAAATTTGAGATTGTACGTTTGGAGGACAACGCTGTACGGTAGTGAAGCATGGACTGTCGCAAAACTGTTGAACATTAGGTGGACTGATAAGGTAAGGAATGAGGATTTTCTGCGCAGAATCGGAGAGGAAAGGGTTACGTGAAAAACACTGACAAGAAGAAGTGATAGAATGATAGGACATGTGTTAAGACAGCAGGGAATGACTTCCACGGTACTAGAGGGAGCTGTAGAGGGCTGGGCTGTTGTTTGCATTGATACTGTGCTTTTGATTCATCGCAAACATTACCGAAATCTGCGTCTTGGCCACTTGTTTGACAGTGTTTATCTATGCGTACTTGCTAGTTGTCTGAGGCGGTTGTGTTGTTCACCTTCTTTTAGACGCTCTTCAACTTTCAAATTTCCTAATAAACTTACGTGAGCCGACTGTTGTAAACGATCGTGTAAATGAAAATACCGCAAATATCATGTTGACTTAAACTATAGTGCAACAAATACACTGAAGCGCCAAAGAAACTGGTACAGTCACGCGTATTCAAATACAGAGATATGTAAACAGCCAGAATACGGCACTGCGGTTGGCAATGCCTGTATAAGACAAGTGTCTGGTGCGGTTGTTAGATCGGGTACTGCTGCTGCAATGGCTGGTTATCAAGATTTAAGTGAGTTTGAACGTGGTGTTATATTCGGCGCACGAGCAGTGGGGGACAACATCTCCGAGGTAGGGATGAAGTGCGGATTTTCCCGTACGACCGTTTCACGAGTGTACCGTGAATATCAGGAATCCGGTGAAACATGAAATGTCCGACATCGCTGCGGCCGCAGATAGATCCTGCAAGAACGTGACCAACGACGACTGAAGAGAAACTTTCAACGTGAGAGAAGTGCAACCCTTCCGCAAATTGCTGCAGATTCCAATGCTCGGCCATCAACAAATGTCAGCGTGCGAACCATTTCAACGAATGATCGTCGATATGGACTTTCGAAGCCGAAGGCCCACTCGCGTATTCCCTTGCTGAATGCACGACACAAAGCTTTACACCTCGCCTGGACCCGTCAACACCGATATTGGACTGTTGATGACTGGAAACATTTTGCTTGGTCGGACGAGTCTCGTTTTAAACTATATCGAGCCGATGGACTTGTACGGGTATGAAGACAACCTCATGAATCCAAGGCCCCAGCATGGGACTGCACAAGCTGGTGGAGGTTCTATAATGGTGTTGGGCTTGTGCAGTTGGAGTGATATGGGATCCCCGATGCGTCTTGATACGACTCTGGGAGGTCCGTAAGCAAGCATCCTGTCTGATCATCTGCGTCCATTCATGTTCATTGGTCATTCCAATGGACTCGAGCAGTTCTAGCAGGACAATGCGACACCCCATACATCCAGAATTGCAAGACAGTGGCTCCAGGAACACTATTCTGAGTTCAAACACTTCCGCTAGCCACCAAATTCCCCAGACATGAGCATTTTTCAGCATATCTGGGATGCTTTGCAACATACTGTTGAGAAGAGATCTCCGCCAGAGATCTCCACCCCCTCGTACTCTTACGGATTTATGGACAGCCCTGCAGGATTCATGGTGTCAGTTCCCTCCAACACAACTTCAGACATTGGTGAAGTCCATTCCAGGTCGTGTTGTGTTTGCGGGGCCCTACACGATGTTTAGCAGGTGTGCCAGTTTCTTTGGATCTTCAGTGTACAATTAAAACTGAAATTATATAATATTGAAGTTGTTTATGTGTGAATCCGAGAACATTTTTCGCTTTGTCCTCGGAGAACGTGGGTTGATAAAGTGATTCTAATTGTTAAACGGTTGTGGAACACCTTTCGCCCAGTAAGTAGACAGACAGGGAGAAAGTTGGTCTGTGTGCGACAGTACAGGGGGAACTCAAGTCGTTCAGATACTTCCTGGCCTCTTTATCAGAATCTTGCACCTCTTCTTTCTTGGTCCCCATAAGCAAGCAATTCTACCAGCTGAGCCAGTTTATCAGAGAAGGTGATGATTAATGTTCAACGTCCCGTCGACAACGAAGTCATTAGAGACGGAGTACAAGCTCGGATTAGGGAAGGATGGGGAAGGAAATCGGCTGTTCCCTTTCAAATGAACCATCCCGGCATTTACCTTAAGCGATTTAGGGAAATCACAGAAAATCTAAATCAGGATGGCCGGACGCAGATTTGAACCATCGTGCTTCTGGTCTATGATAACCAATACAAATGTATAAAAATATATGTAAAATACAATATGGGGAGAAACGGAAATACAAGTAAAAATATGTAAATTTATACACCTTTATGTCAAACATTGGCTGTGTACAGTATTTGTATTAGTTGGTCTGAGGTGTGGGGTTGATCTGTTATTCTGCGCAATGGATTAATCTGAGATGTACCCTTTACCCTGTGGCTCCTGCAAGATGCAATTTCCACCCCCACATTATTACAGAAGTCAGACAGACGCTCCTGTCGTTCTAAATAGAAATGCCTGAAAAACTTTCAGCAATAAGTATCTTCTGGAGTCGTCTGCTGTAAGGAAATGACACAAAAAATTCACAAAATTTCTTACATAACTAGTGGGATACTTAGGTACTGGAGTATTGCTAGTTAGTGTAAGAAAAACATGAAACAAACAAAAGTTATTATTTATTTTGCAAAAATTCTGAGAAATCACAATGGCACTTTTAGTTATGAATTGAACAAGTTATATCCTGGTTCTTTTCGGAATGTAAAGTTACCTCTCAAGGATAGGATTCGCTAATGAAATTTCTATACAAAGTTTAAGATGGTTGTTGACTGGGAAGAATGGCTGAGAGGTGCACTACTCAACTTGAATAATTATCCTTTAGAATGCTGCTAGGTATGGTCGAGGCTGTCGCGTGTGAAATGCAGTGAAGTGTACTGTTGTGGAGGGAATATGGGGCTCGCAATAGCTGTAGCGCACAATACCGTAAGCTGCGATGACTGCTGTCTGCGCCGCTCGCTGCTGACAAGTAAGATAACTCTCGTTCTATTTGGATTGACCTTCGCCAATCAAACTCTCTCTACGCCTTGATGAAGTCAAGGATTCCTATTCGCCCCTAGTCTAACTATTGACGTGGTACACCGGTCAGATAACCAGTCCACCGCAATGCCACTCAAAATTCGCTCGCAGGCGTTTAACTATAACTCTGTCCATTCACACCGCACAATAAGTGTGTCGGCCAACACAGTGAACAACGTTTAATCGCAAGGACTCAATATAGAGTAGCACTTCGATTTGCTCTCGACAGAGGTGCTCTCCCAGTAAAGTACTGAGGAGAGACTTGTTCCTCGCTCCAAGAGCGATAACGGAACGGCACCTCTCCACGCCAGACGTGAAGGGGTATATCTTTCGGTCTCTTCCATTATTCCTTCAGCTCAAGGCGTCAGAAATATCGTCTGCCAATCAGCATTGCTCTTCTAAAACGGGAGAATGACGTTTCGTTTAAGGCGACCAATCCGGAAACCTGTAGCATTGGCGTTTGCTGTCTCCCTGTGAAAATCTCTGACACTGCATGCTATGTATAAAGAATGCATAGGCTGGCTGCTCCCACACAATGTAGCGGACTTTGCTTTTAAGCCGAACAAGGAGTCGTTCCCCCTTTTCACTTGGGCCCACGCTGTCGGCTACACGGGCGGTCACCAGCCGACATTGCCTGGGTCGTCCTCTGAAGGGATCGGCGTCCCGTTGTGCGGTTTCTTTCCCGAACTAAAAGCTTCTGTGACCATCGTGTCTGGAATGTATGTGTGAATGCCAGCCTCGAGTATTTCAACCATGGTGCACTTACTTGTTAATTGCATATCGTTTACATGAATTCATACAACATTGACTTTATCTTATCGAGTTTGGGTTCGAATGAAGTGTCTTGATGTGCGGAATATGATTGTCAGGGCGGAATATGTAAGTAATGAAGGTCAGGAGACCACGACATCTTACATTGGCTAGTCCACTGTACATCCAAGAAGATATTCAGAACTATCTGGAAGTTACTAAACTTAGTTCACCACACATCAGCTATTTCCGAGAAACTTTGCATAGAAATAAAATTTTGTAGTTTATATGCATACTGATGCAGTGAATGAAAATTTATACCAAGGTCGGGATTGGAATCCAGGTCTATTACACAGTAGACATTCGTCACTTCAGTTTGCATATATACATTATAAATGTGTAAGACTTGAAAAGGTCTCTGGAAACAAATTGTTTCGCTGTATTAAAGCACCTATAGCTGGGTTTCAGGCAAGATCCCCTATTTAGTTAGACGCTGAGGTCCTAATCCAACACGTTTAGAGAGCCTCTGCAATGCTGGTCGAGTTTAGGGGGGATAACAAGTGGGCTGAGGCGTGAATGAGAGTTTCTATTGAGGAAAGCATGCTGCATTACTCGGTGCAGTTGTCTAAAGGCACTGTGCTAGGGTGGTGTAGTGGTTAGTGCATCAGCATAGTGAGCAGGAGACCTGGGTCCAAATCCCGATCTTGGTACAAGTTTCATTCCTCACTTCAGTCTGCATATATACATCACAGATATCTGAAACTTGTAATGCATCTGGAACCATATACTTTCAAAATTTGTCACTTATCTCACAGCCCAGTTCAGCAGATGAGGCATCCCCTCTGCCGCGGTCCATTTACTTCAACACAAAATGATGTTTCTGTTAAACTTTATCGCTGTGGATCCAAGTAAACAAAAAATATCACTTCCTTGTGACAAATAGGTCTCACAAGTGCATATCTGGACAGGTACTTCGAACTTGCTCTCTCTTGGTTGACGACAGCATAAAAAGAACTGTTCCGTGTAGTTTAACCAGTTTCATTTACTAAATTTCTCGTCCCCATCAGAACACTTAATTACGCTACATTTTGCACTCACTCGACTGTTTAGCGATCATGGTATCAACTGCCTTAAAACATACATCTGCCCCTAAACACCTTAAGCACAGACCTTTTAGGCTTACACTAAAGAGATGAATATATTTTATACATTTAAATTTCATCGAAATGTAGCTAATTTTGTCTGAAAATATTCTGTAATTTTTAAATTAAGTAATTTATTCACAAATTTATTAACGCCAAATTAGAAATAAATTTATATTTTTTGATTTAACATAAAATATTTAAATATGAATTGGGGTGCCTAGCTCCATGAGATAAATGCAGTAAAGTGATCTAAGTACTTTTTAAGTTAGTAAAGACAAAATAAAATCACACTAAAATGAAGAACTATAGAGTTAAATAGGCATATTATCGAAATAATTGAATCTCCAATTTGTTACTGATTATGACTTTCATACTTAAGTGTCTTCAGGATTATCTTAGTTGACCGGCTCAGATCAGAATGAGGAACTGAATTAAAAATTATGTTTTACAGTACACAAAATTTGGAGACTGCTGAATCTTATAAAATCACCCTGCACCTTTAGCGGCATGCTATCGCTTTCGGTTTAGTATGGTACAGTGTCCCATAGGCAATGTTTTTGTGTGGTTGACTCAGTTGCTATAACGTCTTCGAATGAAGCAACTGTAGAACGATTGAATTCCCGATATCCAGTGATTTATGGCGCTATACGATGAGTTCGTTTACTTGGATAGATGCGTATGGGGCCTGAAGATGGCATAAGGAAATGCCGAAACTGGTTGCCTTCACAATAAAATAAAATAATATTTTAAAGTACACGACTGTTGGTGAATTTTATTGACATTGACAGTAACAAATTAACGTTGTCGGTTTTACAAGCTGAAATTGCTACTTTATTTTTAGTTTAGAAGAGTTCGGCTTTGAGAACACCTCTGCATGATTGTAATGGTTCGATCTCCCAACACTGAAATCATATGGTGTGCATGTGAGGTGTGAGAGAGAGAGAGAGAGAGAGAGAGAGAGAGAGAGAGAGAGAGAGAGAGAGAGAGTCCCAGTGTATCGTTAAATAAGATTAAATAAGATAAATCAGCCTAAAAATTGTATTTTCCTTTTCACGCCTTAATTCGTGGAGAAGACAATGGGCTGCTTCATGAGGCTCTTCCACGAAACAGTGGATTATTCCAGAAAGACCGAAAGCGAAGACTAGTGCCCTTCTGGCAGAATTAGAAAACGCGAAAATTGAATTATGACAGTTCAAGGGGGGTAAAAAGGGAAAGGGTGGCAAGCAAAGGACGGATAGGGGAAAATTTTGTTAGCAAATTCGGAAACAAGTTAAGTAACAGATTTCGATTGCTACCAGAATTAGAGAAGGAAGAGTTTCATGCAGATGTAAATGAATGTAGGGTGCACCAGAACAATGCTAAGTAACTCGCAGGTAAGACGGATAAAAAACAGAACAGCAACAGAAGAGATCTGCTATGTAGCAGTTAAGGAATGGTTGTGGGCCACCAGTTACGGGAAAAGCTATGTTCAGAGTGCCAGGTCACAAGTTTTATGAAACAAAGTGCCATTCGTAGCCAGGTGACAGAAACCTACCACAGATGTCTATAGATCTAAACAAAGAAGACATTTGACAATTGGGGGAGTTGGAAGCTAGAAACAAAAACTATAGTATCAGGAGCAAATGGACAAAGTAAGAGTATCTGCTGAGCACACAAATGCGAGTTTTGTGAAAGCTCTGTGCCTCCACGACCAGTTCTGGTTTAATTCTGTTGTCAAGCAAATAAGCTGCGAGGTCTCCTTCCGATAGTGCAAAATCACGTACTGGTGCTGTACCAATAGTTGCTATATGAAGGTCGGGGTATACTTACCATGACCTGCACGTGAATAGTAGGGGTAAGGACAAGTTAGCAAATGTATTAGTAGAAAACATAAGAGGATCCACTAGCATACTAAGGCAAATCCTCGTGGTTGTTGAGGTCAGGTGAGACATAGATTTTAGGTGAAATTCGTAATTCAAACAGTATTAAAGGAAATTAAACAAACAAGTTCCCATTTCATCTTATAACAGTAGAGTGACGAGTGGAATCAACTTGCTTCATCATATTATTAGGTAGGAGTCAAAAATAAAGTCAATGGGTTGTTAATTCGTTTGTAAAACCTTGGTAGTTGGAATGAAACTGATGTCATGTTCCTGTCTGGGCACCATATAGCTACATATAGTTAATCTTAATGTAATAGATTATAAATTAGCTGAATGTTCATGTAGAAACAAAACTAATAAAGGAGGAGTTGTCACATTCATAAAAAAGAAGTATAAATATGTAGAAATAAGTAAAGTACGTACGTGTGCTTATGAGTTAATGTTAGGGAATGTAATACATGTGACTTTCACTTTATAAAGGTCTCCACTGGGTAACTGGGAAATTTACGTGAAAATTTGATGGCTTATTGTGCTGTCTGTCAGACAGATGGAAGGGATTATTACCTGGTGATGACGTAAATTTCTTGAAAGAATCTGGCAGGAAAAGTGATCTAGAGGCGCTTTTAGTTTCTTATAATTTAGTGTCAGTCATAAATTTCCCTGTCAGAGTTGCTCAAGACAGTAACGCTGGTAGATAACGTATTCACACAACAAACAAAAGTTAATTGTGACACATACCCATCATGCGATAAACAAGTTGTCAGATCGCGATGAACAGTTGGTCACATTATGTAAATCGCTTCATGTACAGTTAAGGAGCACTGTAAGAAAATAATAAAGTTGATTACTAGCGGAAGTACCAAAGATTTTGAAGAAAGGTTAGAAAATCTTGACTGGGGTAGATCTTACACCGAGCCTACTGCTATCTCCAAATTCAACATATTTCTTAGTGAGTTTATATCCAATTTTGAAAGTAGTTTTCTTAAAAGGTATTTAAATGTAATAATGGGAAGCCATTAAAGAAACTTTCGAGTACTGCGGGTGTGGGAGCCTCTTCACAACGAGAAAATGACAAGTACACAATGGCCAAAACAATCAATGATAAAGAAATACTTTCATATTGTAAACAGTACTGCGGCATGCTAAGCAAAATTGTAAAACAATCCAGGAGTAAGCACATCTTGTCTGAAATTGAGAGATCAGATACTCAAATCAGTATGGATTAGTGTAAAAAGAGAGGTATGGAAAGGAGCCACTGAAGATAACGTCATTCCTGTTAATGAGAGCAGGACCGGTGTGACATACAGTTCACGTGTAGCAGAGATTTTTGATAATCACTTTTAAAGAATAGAAGAGAAAATTGGAGAAAATAGTTCAGAAGAGAAAGCAAAACAGTTAATCGAAAAGCAATACAGAGGATATTTAGTGAAATAAGAATTAACCCCACATGCCTCTATGAAGTACGAAAGATCCTCGTGATCCTAAAGCGTAAAGGTTCATATGGGGTAGATATCATCTCCCATAAGACAGTAAAAAGCGTGGCTCTGTAATATGTAATGTAGTTATGTAACGCAATATTAATTCATAGTGTTTTTCCAGACAGATTAACATACGCTATTGTTAGGCTGCTCTATGAGAAGGGTGACTCCACGGATGTCAATAACTGTCGCCCTGTGTCACTCCTTACATCATTTCCTACCATTTTTGAGAAGCTAATGTACTCCAGGGTTGTCCCCGGCCTGTGGGATAATGGGATGCTTAGCCAATCATGTTTTGGGTTTCAGAAGGGCAACTCTACAGAGTCAACTGTTTACACATTTTCCGAATAA
Source organism: Schistocerca serialis cubense (assembly GCF_023864345.2). NCBI lineage: Eukaryota > Metazoa > Arthropoda > Insecta > Orthoptera > Acrididae > Schistocerca > Schistocerca serialis. Next base: position 605,804,180 of record NC_064643.1, read on the forward strand.
AATTTTTACATGAAAAAGTATCACCTGTTGGAATCTTCTGTGGTAAATCAAAGGCATTGGGCTGTGTCAGTCATAATATTATGTTAGAGAAATTACTGTAAGTAGTTCAGCACATGCCTGGTTTTGTTGGTATTTACGAAATAAAATGCAGGAAATTACCCAAGGCTGTTCAAGTAATAGGAGGGCCGCCACATCAACTGTATGAGGAGAAATTATAGGGGGAGTCCCACAAGGTTCAATAATTGGCCCGTTACTGTTATTGCTTTATGCTGATGATCTGCCATTTTGTTTGAATCAGGAGGCAGAATTAGTCATGTTTGCAGATGATATACGCATTACTGTGAAGCCAGGCAGAGAAGTATCAACACAGGAAACAGTCAATGATGTTTTTGTGAAAGTTATTGACTGCGAAAGTGGGCTAGCTTTAAACTTTGAAAAACCCATCTCATCCAATTCTGTATAGTCAACAATATACTACCTACTATTAATCTACAGTACAAACAAAAAAATAATAAACACGGTACAAAGTTCTGAGTTCTTAGGTGTGTGTAGTGATGAAAATGTAAACTATAAATAACACGTATCAGACCTGCTAAAGCGATTAGGTTCAACTTCTTCTGCCATAATAATAACTTCCAACTCTCATATATCGAACTGAATAAGTTAACATATTTTATACACTTTCATTAACTGATGTTTTATGGGATAATATTCCTGGGTAGCTCATCACTTTGGCAAAATGTGTTCACTGAAAGCAAGGTGATAATCATTGCTATTTTGTCGAAAACTGACATTTCGCAACAGTGGCTGTGTACAATCTACACGCTGATTCTTGGAAAAAGGAAACAGCAGCAAGTCACTGTATGTAATTCTATTTATTTACACAAGTAGTGCCGTTACCGGTTTCGAGCAGACAGTTTCATCTTCAGACCGCTGTTCACGTCCAGATGCTCATTTACTGACGTTTGTATTGGCTTTGGGTTCTTTATTTCCACTTGTGGTGAAAGATGTTAGGGATGGTGGTGCCGTGCAAAATCCCAAATCAAATAAGTGCATCATATACTCTCAACTATTTTGTGGAGACAAGCGAACAATATTGCCCTAAAATGACGTGGAGTTTTCGACGGTAACACCATCCATAGCATTTGTAATCACACGGGGGAATAAAGAGCCAAAAGCCAATATAAACGTCAATAAATGTGCGTATAGACTTGAACAGCTGTCTCAAGATGAGCCTGTCGATTCTAAATCACCAACAGCGCTCTTTTTGTGAAGAAACAGCATTATTATTAGTGACTGGTTGCTGTTTTCTTCTTACCAAGAATCAACCAGTATAAATTAGACGTGTGTATGTTTGTGTGTGTGTGTGTGTTTTCTGTTGACACATTCTTCATCACAACGTTTATCGTGAATATGATCTATGGAGCATGGAACTAACTAACTCAGTAGCTAACTAACCAAGCAATAGAGTGCATCGGCAGCTGTTCGCAGAATACCTTTAGAGCAAACCACATTAATCACAACATCGTTGAAACTGCCGACGTTTCTGTTTCGTATTTCTAAAGTTCCTGATAGGAAGATTCTGGTTATGCATTTCAGCACAAATTTTTTTGGAAATAGGTGCTTTTCAAGGGTGTGTCTGACAATGAAAACGTTTCCTGATAGTATTATCCGGAGACAAAGTTGATGTTGCTTTATCCAACATTGTTAGGCCACACTAATACTGTCAATGCAAAATTCTCGCACAGAACCGAAAACCAGATGAGGTATTACTCTCTGGATCACGAACATCATCTGTCAGTAATTTAATTTTTCCATATTTTGCAGCTGTGAACGTGACTGTATTTAGTACATGGGAAGTATGAATAAAAAAGACTTCACTTACATTTTTTTTTTGAAACTTCGCTTTCCTTTCCTTTCTCTCTTCCCTCCACTTTCAGTTTACATAATAGAGTAACAACTGTATAGTGTTCAAAGAAGCTTAAATTGTTATAGTATTCCGAGAAGCGTTTACATTTCGCTACGTCGCGTTAACCTCTCAGGCGAGAAACGCTTCGCGGCTGAAGCCCATTCGCTATGACAGTTCACAAGTGTTTGCAGACTTGGAACTCCGTGAAAATGTGCTGCGTCAAGTGCAGTGAGATGCTTGTTGGATGAGGGGAAGCGGCTCGGTCTAGCGGGGAGGGACGGGACTTCGGTCTTCCCAGGTCATCCGGCTGTTTTCTGACGCAACAGTCCACGAAGCGAGGCAGCCAAAGCACAGAGGGACGATTCAGAAGCGTGACTCGGCACTCCCGGAACTGGCAATGGGCATCGCGCTGTCCCCCGAGTTTGGGAATCTTCTAGGAGCGTTGACTGTCGCTCTGTGTCTATAGCATAAATAGTAACTACGTTCGGCACTAATGACTATAACAGGAACTGAGCCGAATATGTCAGAGATATCAATCACGTCATCCACATGAAAGAACTCTAATGCAAACTCAGAAATCGCACGCTACCTTTTCGTCGCGGCATTACAAAAAGTGGTAAGAATAGTGACTTACTGTGCGTAGCCTTTAGCAGAGCAAATCTCCACATTCTGCTCTGATGGAGCAAACGGTGGCGATCGACCGCCGTGTCATCCTCTGCCAATGATGTCACTGCATGCAATATGAAGGGGCACTGTCAGTTTACTTGACCTTGGAGGCTTGAAGCCGCTACTTCCCGTTCAAGTACCTCAGTTGGCATTACGAGGCTGAGTGCAGCCCGGTTCAGTCCTCCTACCAAGGAAAAAATTCCTGACAGTACCGGGAATCGAACCCGGCTCTTCCACGTGCAAGCTGGACATTCATACCACTAAGCTACCGAGGCCGACTCATGGCTTTAACACGACGACGAAAAAGAGGATGAAAAACTGAAAAATTAAAGGAACATCATTAGCAATGACGAAAAGTGTAACAAGGAAACTTTCCCAAGTATCAATAAACGAACTTGTTGCAACTTGGTGGTTGTGTACAAGGGGCGAAATAGTGCAATACGTATTTTTTTGTTTGTGCTCGATTTCACTTTTGAGGGGTAAAACACACCCCAGAAGGTAATTTAGAATTTTAGGTTCAGAAGGAGTATCTTCTAAGCGACAATATATAAAAAATGTTTCATATAAAAGTTGATATGTATTTAATGTTCTTGAAAACCATATAATCAACTTTTGTAATAATTTGAAATTTTGCGAAATACCCCTGCCACTATTAAATAATTGTGAAAAGTAAAAACTTTTTTACAGCATAAATAAAAGAAGCTTTCAAGACGGGTTCATCCCTAGGTAATGAAACTGATTTCTTTAAATGCGAACATTTTAGGTTTTAAATGAAACAATAAGTTTGACTGGTAAGAGTGAACTTGTTGTTTCATTTATACTGGTTTCTGAAACACCATTTTTGGAAAATTAACTGTACACAATGAACTGTCGGAATAGTTTCAACATAACTAATTACCGTTCTAATTATTTGTTTTACTTATATTAGTTTTTTGTTTTAGATTGTAATTTTACGTTTTACATTCATGTTTTTTCGTTTTTTTAAGTTTACATGCGTGTATTTTGTTAACTGAGAATTGTAAGTAACTCATTATTACGACAGAAAATAATTATAATAACTATGATCTGTAAAGAAATTCTTAAAACGTTCTTTACAACATGCACGTAAAAAGAACGAAGTTTATTCACATAATATACACGACAGAGAAGAACAATATAAAACCAAATTCAGTAGGATTTCAAATTGTTACGGGTGGTCCTCTAAATATCCTGATTTATATCACACATATTTCAGTACCTTGGTAAGCCTTGGCGAAGACAATTGTGACGTACCAGTGATTGCAGCTCGATTGTATTGTTTCTGAAGTGGAGATTATCAAAATCATTCCTCAGAAGTAGATCTGAAAATCATCTCGAAGTTCTTCCAACATCGAAAGCCGTGTACGTTCTATGGCAAGGCATTTGGTTGGCTGTGGCTAAAAATCTGTCATATAATGGGAGAGATCTCTGTGTTTTTTCTGACGTCATACTATTATTGGTTAACCATAACAAAATCCGCGAGAGTAGTAAACTTTTAAACTTGTTTGCGAAATTATTTTCGTTGGAACTCCCAAAGTCTGCTGCAGTTGGCTGGAGGGATTCCGACGCTGGCAGAAGCACTTACGTTGCAAAGGGTTTAGACAGAAGACCCTAGCTTCAGGGATACCATCGAGAAAGCACTTCAGCTTAGGCAGCCATAGAAGATATTCTCAGAGAGATGTTTGAATGAGAACAAAGTACAGAGGCTGACCTGGACTGGGAACTTCCACCTCTACTGCAGCCGTCTTCCACGTTCGCACCGTTAAAGAGGGTCAAGCATACGCCGTCGAGGCAGCCGCTGAGGCGAGGGGAACACGAGGCTAGTTAGTTTGCATCAGGCTTTCATTGTGCAGATTTAATTATCAAAGCCAGCAAATTCCACCCATCATGGACTTTGGTGAAAGTACTGGTGTTCTTTCTTGTTTTTGCTTGGATCTTTCTTCAAACCACCAGTCGTTTATGCAATCAGCCGTATCTCTGATATAGTTCACATGTCCACTCACTTGTGCCAAAGCTATATTTCTTATTTGCTATCGGCTGTCTACTGATTAAATTTTTATACGCTTGCTTCAGTGGGTAAATCATTTTGACACCTTGCGGGAATAAACCTTGTTATAGCGACCACTAGTTTCCTTTTGTAGTTGGATGACTGCCTTCATTAAGACATCAGTATGTTACCCATATTTCCATGCTTAAATGGGCCACTCCTAGCAATTTTCGTTTAATAAGACGCTGTCCATTGTCTGACATTATTTCTGTTAGATTTGCCTGATCGTATAGGGTGTTTTCCTTCCATATGGGTCACTTAAGATCAGATCTGTCGCACCTTAGTGTAGGCTGAACTACTCAACCAAGACATCAACTGTCTACAAGATGTTTCAGTGCCTCACTGCCAAACTTTGAGTAAGACTAGTACATCACACACAGAAGGTCGTTTTTGTCACGTAACGTATCTACTTCGTCACATCGCTCACCATTTATGTGCGCGAGTGAGACGTTTTTGCATTGATGCGCAACGCATCCGGGTCAGCTTATAGGTAGTTTTTCTTTTTGTTTGAAGTCATCAATGTGCGTTACCAGTTATTGCTTACACATGACGAACTGAATGGAGCATGAACTATGCTTGAATACATCTATGTTCGTACAGTGAGTGACCAGAAGGTCACAGGAAGGCACTGGATCTGATATGGGTCGCCGACTAGTGAGGCCTATGTGATGCATTTGTCTTCGTACAGTCCTGGCAGAAATGGATTCCTGGCACACCACATTCACATAGGCATCGATTTCGCTCACAGTAGATCGGCGATCACCACGTATGGTTCTATGGATGTGACGTAACGTCCGTTAGTCAAATACTTCTGGTTGTCCTGTGCGGCAGTTTACGCGCCTGGAAATGCTATCACTTTGCTAATGAAGATCCTCTCTAGATTCTGTTGAACTCGGAAACCTGGATGCTTCAGTAGTCCTCAATATCCTTTGACCTATGCGATTATCATCACACATTCAAAGTCGGTTAACTCGTCACTTGCCGCCATGGACACTAGACTGCTCAGATATCGTCTACATTCCCTTCATACGCCGCACCTTGCTTCCATATTTGGGTGTCATACGTAGCGCATCGTCAAATAGGACAGCTTTTCCTGTGTCTTTTGACCGCTCAGTTTATGTATTATAGCGAACCGAGGGGCCATGGCAAAGATGTTCATTGCACATACACGCACTTGCTTTATGACAGGAATCGTCCATACCTTTCCCGAACATTAGCGAAGTTTCGGAAAACAGCGAGCGAATCTTCATCCTGAACCAGTTCGTGGTGAAGGCGGTCTGTTGAATGCCGTGGTTCAGAGGATTAGTGATGGAGCTTTAACCACCTCATGTGTCGAACGGTCTGTGTAATCATTTGGAAGATGTTGTATAAGTACAGCCTACACGCAGAATACCTCGGTCATCGAGGTTGGCTGGTATTCGTAACCAACTTTTCATTTCTCTCCTGTATTTCCTCTATTGCGTCGCAGTTCAGGAGTGGAGTTGCCTCTGATGGCTTCGCACACTAAATCCTGGAATAAAAATGCGGCCACGCTGGTTGCACATAATAGATGGTAGAGGGCCTGACTCGGTATGCCAAACTGTCCATTTCTGACGTTTCTCATTTCCCAGCTTCCAACGCTGCCGTTCAAAATGGAAAACAGCGGCTAAGTTAATTGCGTGCTAGCGAGTACAGTCTTCTGCTATGGTGCACCAATTACTCTTGTCAGTTTTTAGACACTTTAGGTGCTCCTTGAAATGATGCGTCACAAAGCACCACTGGATCTTCTATCTGTGCTCATTTCACTGTACATTTGTCGAGGAAGCCTCTCGTTTCTCATCCGCTGGAGATTCCCAGTACGTCCGAGTTGGTGACCAGTGACGGTAGCTTCTGTGCTACTAATCTTCACCTTCTCAAGGACAGTTGTGTTTGATATGAGGTCGTTCTATTTAATGTTCATAATTATCTAAGCTTCTGTTGGATGAAGCTTCCTAGTTTCTTAAGATGACGGCAATATAGCGTCCAGGTTTCGCAGCCACAGAGCAGTAGAAACAACTACTGCTCGGTACACCGTCAGTTTCATGCATAGTGTCGGGTCGTTATTCAGGAAAACCTGATGTGTGAGACTTCCTAAAGCAACATAAGCAATTAGTTGATAATATACTTTCTAGATAGTACCTTTACGATAACGTACAGGTGTTGGAACCAGTGGGTATTGTTTCTCGTGTGGAATCTGATCAGCGATTCTCTAATCAAAACGCTTATGATGCTACCTCCCAAATGCACTTGTTACTGACCTAATTTATTTGTAACCGTTATTTTAGCTATCAGAATAGTCACATCTGAAATCAAATTGTCATGCCATTGTTGCTAGACAGCAGCAACACAGAAAGGTATTCCGGGAAGACTTGGAGGCGAGTGGCTCGAGGGACTTTCATTTCTGCCAGCGCAGTTAAATGGAGCACCGTCCATCAGTTTGAGCATACAGCTGGTATGGAAGTGCTGGGCAAAGTACAACTTTCTGGGACAGAAGTTATGCTTTTAGCATCATGGGAGTCCTAGCACATTCCAGTGCTGAAAAGCGAACACAGTTACCTGCATTGATGGAAAATAAATACAGCAAGCAGGACGCTAGGGCACCCATACGGTAGTTTGTAGGTCATGGGATACACCTGGGGGTATGGAGTATTTTTAATATTTTGCAAGACCAATGGTTACTTGTCAGTAGCCATAAAAAATTCCAGTTCCGATCCTGTTAAGGAGACCAGGATATGAAAATATGTTCTAATAACGATTTTTTTATTGTGTTAAGATATACTCTATCCTTCCTGAAAAAAGAATATGTACGGTTTATGTATGTTTGGTGTTTATTGATAAGGAGTAGAGCATTTTGCGAGTGCAGCTGAGTTTATCTCGGCTGCAACAGAGTATGTCTGTCTTTATTCTACGTATCCCTTGAACACTGCTTTTCAAGTTGATCACTCAAGTGCTAAGCGAATGTAGGTGTAGGTAACAGTTGAACATCAGTTTATTGTTCTGTTTACATTTTACTCATCATAGTGATTTAAAGGAGAAGCTTCATTTCAAGAAGTAATCTTCTCGTGTTTATAATCAATTTATCTGTGTAAATCGTAAGTACAGGAAGAACAATACCCAGGAATATTAATAATTTGGAAGAAATGAGAAAATCTGTGTGGGCCACCTTCTTTCACATGACTGCCAATGACAAGAACCTATCCAAAAGGTTTCGAGTCATTATATAAATATCAGACACCAAGTGTAACTGGTGACGTACACAGATACAATCACCGCCTACCAATGTCAATAGCAAATGTGTTAAAACCTGTCTATAGAGACTTAGCCAGAACGACTTTCTTGCTAAATGCATTCATGCGAGAACACAAAATCCCAACGAAACTTTCAGTAATCGTGTGATGGAACTCTTACTTAAAACAGTTTTTGTGGACCTCAAAACCATAAAAACCTGTGTCATGGACGCAGTGTTGTATTTCAATGATTGGGGCAGTCCGCAGGATGAAATTTTCAGCGATATTGGCATAGAACCTGTGGTGAACTTGAAGAATGCTCTAATGTCAGCTGAAGGGCTGAGGTTGCGGGAGGCTGAGAAAATTGCCCTACAAAAGACAAAAGAGGCCATAATTCAAAAGAGGACCTCCAGATGAAAGCTGAAGGATGCAGAAACCGGCAACGATAATAGCTATGGACGTGGCGAGTTTTAACTTTGAATGTAGATCGAACAGATTACATCAAAAATTTTAAATGCATTTTCCCGAAAGTACGTAATTTTTAGCTTTAGATACTATTTTCGCTGAAACTAATACATCCATATCAATGAAACTTGGAACAGAAATTTATTATACTACTTTCACTAAAATTATTGCAGTCAAATGAAAGGTGTGACAAACCTTTGGATATTTTTTTAATGCTAATTTTTAGGTCACTTACTTTTCTATGAATTTCTACTGTGATAGTAATGGTACTGTCCAGTACGTAATAAACTTTGAGAAAAATATGACGACAAATGCATGTTTCAAATTTTGTTTAATTTAAACAAATAGTATATGTGTACCAATCACAGGAAATACGCCCTTTAAACACCTGGGTTGACATTGACTTTCAAATCACTTCCTTAAAAGAAGAACACCAGACTAAACTATATTTTCTTTTTTTCCTTGAGAACCAGGGAGTGCCCCCCCCCTCCCCCGCCCCCCCTTGCCCACCGGGTATGGGTGTCTTTGGGAAGGCCTATTGTGCAGCTAGAGCGTTCGCCTCACTTTTTGTTTGGACGCATGGGAAGTGTGTAATGTTGGTAGCTTTTCATCTGCAACTAAATGATATTACTTTGAGTTTAGTTGCTAATGTGGTATCAAGCATGTAATGAGATTCAGCTCTGAATGTTCGAACACACTTCAAGAAGTTTTTAAAATGTAGTTTGTGTAGAATTCATACTCACTGTTTCTGATATGTCATGCACATAACTCGGAAACGATGGGCTAAGAAGATTCCCAAAATTTGGTAAGTGAGGCTCTGAAATAGCCTGTGAAATCCCGAGCCCACTGTGGCTGGATGTTCCTCCAGTATTCATCTCGTCGATGGGCTAGTATTCTGTTTTATTCTTTTACTCGATTTACTAGTACTGTAAGGTACTCGGTAAATGTTGAAACATCGCTTACTGAGGAAGCCGTTGGCGCCTCGTGCTTCATACCTCTGGCAATTAACTTCCTCCTCTGTCTGCATGCAAGTCAACATTCGCGTGCCTAGAGCAGGTCACACCGAGCTTCACATCTTCCCGGTTAGCAAGATTGACTCTCCAACCAATGAACGTCGCCACACTCACTTAGTGACAAAACTGCGCACCTTCCAGGAACTTCGAGTGCTTTACTCTGCTATCATGTCCCATCATTATCTTTAATTTTCACCAAGACTATTGTCTATGCTTATTTCTAAGTTGTAACATGCCGTTTCTCTAATTAGCCTTCTAATTCGAAGAGTTATTTGAAACTTGGTCTTTCTACTAGTCATGTAAGCTGTTATTATCGTCATTTAATTAATAATTCCACTTAGACACTTAGTGAAAAATCTATAAAACTGTTGGCTATTTCAAAACGGGATTGTCAGGTTTCGGCAGGATAAGACAGCGCCAGCGGCATCAAGTAGTACGTTCCATAGCCTTTGGAAGAGCAGATTTTTTTTTTTTTTTTATTTGGTATGCGTATTCCATGGATCCGTACATAGGAGTGATTCGTCTGGATGTGGAACTTGTAAATACAATTGTACAAATACAATTAATGCTACAGAATAGTAATATAATACAATGATATAGATATTAATAAGTATCACTTTTTCTCATTTACAACTCACACTATAACATTATAACTATAACATTAACATAATATTGTACCGTTCATCTAATAACTAAGAGACTAAATACATCTATTATTAAGGGAGTGCATTACTTCTGGAAAAGAATTCATCTAAGGAGTACAGTGGATGGTCAAGCAGGTATTTTTTTAACGTACCTTTGAACAGCGTTTCATTTTCTCTTGTACATTTAATATAATTAGGCAATGCATTAAAAGTCCTTACTCCATTCTGTACAAGTGATAAATTGTTTAGTTCAACATGTAGATCGTCTTTACCTCTAGTATTGTAGTTATGGTATGACGCAGACGAATGGTTATAGCAAGACTGCAGGTGGTCAATAGTCAGTCACTGCCACAAGGATGAGGTTTTACTCATCCTACCGATCACAAACCTTTAGGACTAGACGATTATCACGGGAAGGAAAGAAGTCTGGAAAAAGGCATACCGACTTCTCCGCGGGCGTTAGAGACACGCACAAATTTTGAATGAGCAGTGGTGGCGAAGGAAACCGGCCGCTGCTAGTCGTGGGCTCACAGCTTCTTCAAACATTTGCAGTCACAATGCTTTGTAAACGCTGCATTTTGATGATATGTCAAACTAGTCACGATAATCACATTTTTTCTCTTCGTTTCGAACTCCATATTTCTGCCCACACCTTCTAATTTTAAGTCTGCCATAGGTAAATGATACACAGTGTACATACCATTTCCTGAATATTTCAGTCAGTAGCGGAATGTATGCTGTTAAGAAACTATCTGGCAGATTCAAATTGTGTGCTCCACCATTATTTGAAGCCGGAACCTAGCCTATGGCGAAAAATGTTTTATAGACTGCTGTTATTCAGGAATGTCTCGCTACCCACCACAGAAGCTTAGATTCTGACATTCAGATTTCTTATCATTCGATCCTGCCTTCGTGAAGCTACAATTTTTGTAATATGTGTGTGTGTGTGTGTGTGTGTGTGTGTGTGTGTGTGTGCGTGTGTGTGTGCGTCCTATAATATGTAATTATTTAGTACAACTAGTAATTTATATTGTATATTGAATGTACCTTGTTTTCTAGTGAAAACTGAGTCTGAGTCGGAAAACATTGGTTTTGTGCTTCTGACTGAACGTCGTATTCGCTCTGTTGGTTCTTTTGGAGTAATTCTGTTAAATATGTTCTAACTCTGAATTCATAGCAGGTCGTGGAAGCTGTGTTACGGTATTTTCTGTATTATAATTAAGGACAGTACAATATCAAGAAAAATCTACTTTAATTGACTTTCATCGCCTAAGTTCAGTTTTGAAATAGTAGATCCAGTACTCTGAATACGAATCTCGTACTGCAAATATTGACAAAAAGCAATAGGTTGAGTGCGAGAATAATACAGACAACGTCTGAAAGATAGAAAATTCTAGGGACTGGGGTAAAACCACAAAGGGAGTCCCACAAGATTCATTTTTGGTCCACTCCCATTCCTTACATATGTAAATGACCTTCCACTTTACATTCAAGAAGCAAAATTGATATTTTTTGCAGATAATGCTAGTGTTGTAATAAATCCCACCACAGAGAAAGCTGTAGAAGAATCAGTAAATGAAATTTTCCAAAGAATTATTAAGTTATTCTCTGAAAATGGACTCTTCCAAAATTTTGATAAAAACACACAACATTCAGATCGGCACTACAAATAGTCATGCCAACAATTGATGTAGCACATGACTAGGAGTCAATAAGTAGGAGAAATTGCTCCAAATTTTTGGCTGTACGTATTGATGAAAACTTGAACTGGAAGGAGCATATTGCTGTGTTTCTCAAGCAGTTAAGTACAAATGCTTTGATCTTCGTATAATTGCTTATCTTGGAAACAAACGTATCAGCCGCCTGACCCATTTTGCATACTTCCACTCAATATTTCGCACGGGATAGTTTTCTGGGGTAACTCATTACTTAGAAAGAAAATACAGAGTGCACAAAAGCGAGAAGTGAGAATAACATGTGGTGTTTACCCATGGACGTCAGGCAGGCACCTCTTCAAGGAGCCAGGCATTTTAATCGCGCCGCCACAACACATTTTCATTAATGAAATTTGTCATAATAATCCACACAATCTGAGAAGAGCAGTGATGTACATACTTACAACATTTGAGAGGAAAAATGACCTTTGTTACCCATTGTGAAAGCTGTCACGGGCTCAGAGAAGAGTTCAATATGCAGCAGCAAATTTTTTTGATCATTTGCCCTACGACATAAAATGTCTGACACGTAGCGAAGCATAGTTTAACTCTAGTTTCAATTCATTTCTCCTAGTATTTCATTGACTACTGTAAACACTGATAACCAACAAAAAATAAAAAATAAATAATCTTGTTTTTAATTGTAGTTGCATGAGTAGGAACAAAATGATGCGTTCATTAATGTTAACTCTGATCATGTACACACATTCTGTAAACTGCCTCGTTCAACATCGTTTCGATAAAAGAATCGTTTAAATAAACATATAAATAACTAACGTGGTTTATGGCCGGTACACACTCTAGCCAGCAAACAGTGGTACTAATACGGTTTAAGTTTCTCAGTGCACATTAATTACCCCTTGTTTAGACCATCTTTCTGCTGAGATGCATAGTCGTGAGATTATATACGTTGCGCAATCTCTCTTACCCTGCAGGCATTACATGTTGTCCTGCGGTAGAAGCGACATCCGTGTGTGGCGTATTTTCCCTCGAAAGGTCCATAACGAGCGGATTGCGGTCATTAAGTTAAGTGTGTCACGTGAGGGACCTGGGTTCTTGTTTACCGCGTCCCAGCCTGTGGAACGAGCTTTATTTTGGGGTCATGCTTTCGTCACTCGATAATTGCGCACCTACCCGGTGACATGACCCGAACGTGATTTGGGGGATCTGGAGAGCTGCTACTATACTAAATCCCCTACTAAAGAAACAAAAATATCAGTGAAAAACACAATAACAGCTGTTACGCACTTTATAAGCAGGGAAGGATTTTACGCTCGTATGCTGGAGTGAATCGCCATGACCCTTTTATTACTTTTCTCAATGGCCTCTTAACTCCAAAGACATATTATTGATGATGATGATGATGATGATGATGGGATGATAATAATGATAATAATAATAATAATAATAATAATAAAGAGGCATATACAAAGCGACCAAGAGTTACGATATAAGTAATGCCGTAAAATGTTCGCAAAGAAGAAAACGACGATTATTCATCTCAGAAAATTCGTAGGAACCTACAGTGAGACTAGTATATGATACAAGAATTGCTAAACAATAATAAACGAACGCTTCGGAGCATTTGACCTGTTCCTCTTTATGCTTAGCTCCTATTATCGATACAGTACAAAGTCATTTTTCCAGAATGACTTATTCACACAGAACGTAACTACGCCATATTACCGCTTCTTGACGCATTAAAAAGATGTGATCCAGCAGGACCCTTCGTGGAAAATATTCTTACTGGCTGAAGCACGCAGGCACTCGTTACAGTGAAGCTCAAAGCTTCGCTCTGGATCATTCTCCAAATACAGAGGGTTTCCAGCGTAATTTGGTAAAAGTGTTACCTCGGGAGAAATAGGTCAGAGAATGGCTGAGCTAAAGTTTATACTATTTTAACAACGAATGTTTCATTGTGTAAACGAATTTACCCTGCAGTCCAATAAGATGGTGCATTGCGCTGGGAATCTAACACACTTTGAGCTCCTGAGTTGCCTAACGGCTGGTCTCAAAGCTCCAGTGTTTCGGTATCTGCCGTCTTCTTTTCCAGTCTCCACAAAGGCTTTCCTGACTTCTTGACTGTGGTGTCGCCCAGAGATTGCAGTGCCACCCATAGTCGACAACACATGTCGATATCACAGACGTTAGCGATGTCTTCCTGAAACCCTCAATTAAATGTGTCAGTCGCTTATGAAGACCACTCCGCCCCTGAACACAGCAGCACCATCACACCAGAGGTCAATATAGTGCTGAGAACATGAAGTTCTGTGCCAAAGTTTGACAGTTTGTGACCTGAGCTGAAGCAGTCAGCATCATCGGAGTAACGAATGATTTAAAGTTTCAGATGAACTTTATTAAACATGGAACATCGTACTTAAAGAGAACAGTTTGTTAATTAGTGTATCAAGTGATGGTTTAGTAGTCACTGCCGGTTGCGAATTATCAAACACTCCCTTGGCAAAGAACTGACTCAAGTTTAGCAAATCTTTTATGTGATCGTGTGAACTAATATTTCGTAAGTTACAGTTCCTATGCTCCACCTCACTGAGCAGAGACGATTGTAGTTTCGTCTGGTCACAACATTGACTATCAACTGCTGCATAAAGAATGTGACTGCACATACTTTAGCTACACGATATGGGTTGTTCATCAACCGAATAGGGCCAAGGAAGAATTTTCAACCGTGATGCGAAGGAGAAGTGGACTCGTGAATGCCTGATGACTCGCATGTTTCTCCTCCTCCGTCTCAAAAGTGGAAGAAGGGAATGAGGTTGTCATTGAGGTCAATAAAGGCCATTTCCTGTGCGACGATGGACGCATGAATATATCAGTTGATGATATGCAGTTCGGCACGAAGTCTCACTTTTGGCAAACTCTCGATGTATTTGAATGATGACCACATACGCATTACACCGAGCGATGTGGCACAGTGGTAAAGACACCGGATTTCCTTTCGGGAGCACTGGGGTTCAGTTCACCTTCCACTAACCCAGATTTAGATTTTCGTAAGTAGTTACTCTAAGTCGTTTCTAGCCGAATCAGTACCATTGATGGTGGCCTACTAGTAGTTAAATGTAGATGTCATGTAACTAATTAGGATACAGTCTGTACCACCATTACCGTGAGAATCTGAGAATCTGCTTTGAACAACTACTTCCTCCAAATCGCCTAAGACCAATGCCACGCACCGTTCCGTTATGGCCGATTTCCTTCCCCACATTTCCGTAATACGAGCTTGTGTTGTGCCTGCAATCACCTCTTCGTCAACAAGACGCTAAGCCCGTATCTCCCTTCCTCCCTTCACATGCACTTGCGAGTCGAATACCTGTAGAGTTCGATCAGTGGTCTCTACGATCTTGTAGCTGCCTAAAACTCGTTCCCTTTTTGTAGCAGAGATGTATTTCTACTAGTCTGGAGCTTCATGCGTATAACCGTCTCTGTCAAGCAGTGCAGTTCACATAATACTATCTAGGAGTTTCCACAGTATCTTCATCCATCCAGGACGATGAGCTGCTGCAGCCAGTCGTCGACTCCCCAAGGTTAACAACCTGAGCGATAGGGATGTGTTCGCACAGGCCCAGGCAAGTGTGGCGGGGTGCCACAGATTTCTCAATGATCGTCATAGTCTCTCTCTTCTCCCATAGTGCCTTTTTCTTTCATTCAGTGCCACTTAAAGCACTTTTGCATCCATCATGTATTCTGAAGATCGCAATAAAATGCATGTTCAACCTATTTCTTGTTTCACAGACACATTTATCTCAATCTGTTTATTCACAGGCTATGGAAAGAACGGCTGCTGCAAACCTCCACATAATCTGCAGACGATCTACCTTCTCTTCCGGCTCTTGTTAAACCCTTAGCTTCCCAGGTCCTTTTTTTGTCACACGCTGTCCCAGGTACGGTCTGAGTGACCACTATATTTAAACAGCCACAAAAATTGCATTCAGCAATTTCAGTGTAACAGGTCAGATTTTATGTAAAAAGTTGCATTAATACCACACAAAAAATATTCAAATAACTTTTAAAGTTATTTTTTATGAAAAAAAACGCATTTAACCAGAAAACTGCACAAAATTAACATATTACATGATAACGTTAATGCTATGAAAATGCATACCTTGTGCTCCAAATTTTAATTTTTGCTATATTTTTATTGTTTATTATTCATTTAACAATAAAACACAAACTCCTATAAAATATTCAAAAAATGAAAATTACACTAGTACTTTTTAGGTATTGAGTTTCCTTCTCAGAGATTTTCTTCGCACTCCCCGGAAATTTTTGTACTGATTTCAAGTCAGATTGGCTTCTTGCAACAGCAGCAAATACTGTGTAAGACGTCTTTCTCTTCTTTTTTGGGTCACAGGTGGAGCATGTTTTGCATTTTTCCAGTCGTTGTGCGACGACTTGTGCTCTTGGTTTCGCTACACTCAAAACACGAAGAAGGATGCACGAAGATCACAAGATGTGACGCTTGTTGTCTCGCTTTTTATCCGTGGTGTCAATAACGAGTTTACAAATTTTTTCAACAATTAAAGCGGTTCACCTGAGTGTTGCTGTCGGAACTATGAAGGAGAAAGGCATTCACACCAGTTATATCCAACATGCGAAAAAATTCCATTGGGTATCGGTGGAAGAGACTTCGACGACCATTGATATTTGTTTTGACTTCGTGTAATTCTTGCAAAACCTCCAGGTACAGTCTCCACACTTCTGTCTTCATCACTATAATTACTTGCTTCATTCTAGGAATTGACAGGTGGCAAAGCAAATTCGTCTTCACTTTCGCACTGTTCCTACGCTGTAATATGTTTACTTTAAATTTCGTTCTCACTATCTGGTCCAACATCGCTTCGTTTACTGTCCTCAAACCATCTGAAAGCAGTGTACTCAAAGTAATGGTCCGCTAAACATGAGCATAGGAACTAGACATAGCTACTGAACCAATAACGGAAAGCCCCAGGTCTCAGAGACGACTAGTCTAAAAGAAGTCTGACAGAAGGTCTAACGCGCTGCTTCCCGAGCGGGAAGGCGTACCGGTCCCCGGCACGAATCCGCCCGGCGTATTAGTGTCGAGGTACGGTGTGGCGGCCGTTCTGTGGATGGCTTTTAAGGTTGTTTTCCATCTGCCTCTGCGAATGCGGGCTGGTTCCCCTTATTCCGCCTCAGTTGCACTATGTAGCCGATTGCTGCGGAAACACTGTCTCCACGTACGCGAACACGATAACTACTCTACCACGCAAAAATTTGGGGTTACACTCGTTTGGTATGAGACGTTCCCGGGGGGCGGGGGGGGGGGGGAGGGGGGAGGGAGGGGAGATCCACACACAATAACCTTGGGTTCGGTGCGGGGCGGCGGTGGAGTGGGTGGACTGCTGTGGCTTGTTGTGCGGCTATGGGGGGCGAAGCCTCTCCATCATTTCAAGGTCCCCGGTTGAATACACAACACACACAATAGTAAACGTCATATTGAAGTGGCTACTCACAAAGGAAACCACGGTAGCTTCGGGAAAGAACAACTACACAACGCTGTAATTTCCTATCTGACTATAATGCATTAGCAACAACAAACTCTAGCGGTCTGTGAGACATTACGTGTTAAGCAGGACGTTTGTGACGGCCCACTAGGTGAGACTATAGTCTGGAAACGATATTAAGCTCTATATTACTCGTGCTTTAGCCTAAGGGAGAAGGTAGGAAACGTTCTGGATCGGCCGCGAGGAGAATAGCTTGCCTGGTAATAGCTTGCCGGGTAACGGCAACGGACTGGCGGAGAGGGGACTGGCCGCTCGCTTCAGGACGTGGCACCAGGGAACGCTGAACACGGAGAATTCAACCCGTTCATAGAAATGTTTGTCAAGATGCCTTGCGACCCCTAGAGTCGCTGTGGAAGCATAGCTGCTATGGGGGCTGCGAGGCTATTTTGCAAACGTAGAACGGAGGCCTCTCGGGAGCTGCCAAACGCCAGACATTGCCTAAGTTAAAACGTTCTCTCAAATGTTTGTCACGACGCCTTGCGACCCTTGGAGTTGTTATGCAAGCTTAGCGGCTCTGGGAACTACGAGGCTGTTTTGCAAATACAGAGTGGAGGTGTGTCGGCAGCTACCTAGTGTTACCTTCCGTTGACATTAATAGCTGTGGTTCCCAGGCCACAGTTATAACGGGGAAATTTATCGAGGAGAAGGGCAGGGGCCTATAAGAGATCTGAGTGACCAATGGAGTCCACGTCGCTGCGGTTGTTTGAGACAGCCAATAGAGCGCAGATGCCATGACTGGTGTACGTGAGTACAAGAGTGGAAAAGAATAGTGCAGGCAGTGGAGTATTGGCAGTGGAGGCGGGGCCGGTAGAGTAATTGTAAAATGGAACAGAGGATTGAAGGCAGTCAAAGGTAAAGCGCTGCAGTAAACCTTCTGTAGTTTCATTTACGGGTGGTAGCAAGTAATTCTGATTGGTTGAAGACTGGAGGACAGCTAGAGGATGTCAAATACCTTTCAGCAGTCAATTTTTTACCTTATTTTGCTACCGAGCGGGGTGGCGCAGTGGTTAGACACTGGACTCGCATTCGGGAGGACGACGGTTCAATCCCGCGTCCGGCCATCCTGATTTAGGTTTTCCGTGATTTCCCTAAATCACTCCAGGCAAATGCCGGGATGGTTCCTCTGAAAGGGCACGGCCGACTTCCTTCCCAATCCTTCCCTAATCCGATGAGACCGATGACCACGCTGTCTGGTCTCCTTCCCCAAACCAGCCAACCAACCTTATTTTGTTTGGCAACCAGTTTCAGGTTTTACTACGTCATCTTCAGGCCCCTGACCCACGTGTAGGAATAATCTGCCTCCCTCGTGATCAAAACAGGGGCCAGAAATACTGGTATTTGTAGATATTTGCTACAGTGACTTCAACCATCACCTGCCGACTGTGACAGAATGGTAGAAATGTCCTACCGTGTTTGGACGTGTACGTGACTTCACTATGAATGGAGTTGCTCGATTTGTTAATGTTTTGTCAAGGAATACTGTTGGCACTTGTGGTCACCTAACACGACGTGAAAGTCAGAAAATTCTAACCGATTGAGACAAGAAACGAATATTCTCTTGTCAGTGACAATCGGTTTCAAACCCGACATAAATTACTGCTGTCGGTGAATCTAGATCAACTTCATCCCGTTTCCAAGCAAACGTTTTGAAGGGAAATGTATCCAATGGGCGTTTGGAGTCGGGTAACTTGCAATAGCCTGCTGCTCACAGTGGTATATAAAGCTGGGTGTCTTCAGCGGGCCAAACAGCACAGAAACTGGTTATTAGCTGGCTGCAGGCGTTTATGTGCCCGCAGACGGATCACGATCTTGCGTCTTCACAAATTACGCAAGGCGCCGGGTGTACCGACGGCCCACTTAGTCATTTAAGCAGCAGTTTGTGTGTGTGTGTGTGTGTGTGTGTGTGTGTGTGTGTGCGGCGGGGTGGGGTGGGGGTGTAATTCAGGCCGGAAGTGATTGTGGGATGTTTTGAGGGCGTCTTTCGTGCAGTGGCTAGATCCCGCTCATTCGGTTACAGCCACTGTCTGGAACAGCAGGCGAAACAAAGAAATAAACATCCCCGAAATTTGGTGGCTCTGCAGGATCTAAACATCAACGAGTTGCTTCACCTCGAAATGGTATGAGTGAAGAAACTTGTGTATTCTCGGAAGCTTCAGTCAGGCCTGACGATTGTCCCGTTGAATTTGGACGTACTACGAGGTCCATAAGTAAACACAGCAGACTTTGTAGTCAGGGCAGCCACTGCCGGGTACACCATTTTGAAAAGATAATGAAAGGATAACAACGCTATAGCTGTAAGTCATTTATTTATAGGCACGGCAGGTTTCGCAGCATTTTATCTGCATCATTAGGTGCAATAAAATAGTCATGTTTCGACCGATGAAAGAAGGTGATGTCCCACGTTTTCCCTAAGTAGCGGACGTAACCATAAAATAACACAGAACGCTCCCGTGATACTATGAGTAACAGAATGTGGTGAGCTAGCCACGTACTGTTACTCATGCTATCACGGGAGCGTTTTAAGTTATTTTATTACGGACGCCCGCTACCTACTTGCACTGGGACATCACATTCTCTTTTATCGATCGTAACATGACTTTATTCCACCTGATGATTCAGATAAAATGCTGCGAAACCAGTTGTGCCTATAAATAAATGATTTACAGCCAAACTGGTCTTATATTCTCCAAATTACAAGTAAACAGACCAATTTTGGGGAAATAATGGATATTAATTTACAAAGCAAAAAATTCGAATCGATAGACATTAAACCTCCAGCAACACTTTGTTTGCAGGTGATGATGGTCTGACCGTAGGAGGATTTATAATTTTTCTTGTCTGTGGCACCATCTCCTACTGATGGGCAATCGACAGTCTACAACTTGGTGATTTTTTTAATTTTACTCTCTGACTGGATGAACGCTGTGTCGTCAAATCGCGAGTTACTACAAGCGAGAAAAGTCGTTTGTGTCATCCATATAAGAATCGTGTGAACCTCATTGTGTGGGTATTCGTGTCTTAGATATCTGTACATTTGGAGTGTTCTATGTATTAGACCAACGGTCTGGGATCAGATCCACTCCAGGTCCTCGAAATAAACATGCTGTGGTTTAATGTATACAAACACATGGAATCCCATAAACAACTGTTGGTTAGAAACTGTCACCGTAGCATTAGAAATAATTTTTTTATTGGATCCATTGTAAACGTATGTTAAAAAGGTTTCGCAGTGACTTCTGTAAAGGAAAATGCGATTCCTTTATGCAAATAAAAATAATCATGTGATGAATATAGTGTGTAAAATGGAAATGTGATTTCATTACTAATTAATATCCTGAAATTTGTATCAGTTCGCATCTCAAAAAGTTCTGCAGTGACGACGTTTAGTTTCCATTCGAGTGCGATCTGCTTCTAGATAACTTGTTATACACTCCGTGCCAGACCGAAGGTGGAAAGTTCGCTGCTCTTCGAAATGTTTGAACAAATCTAGAAGATGCTGAGACTGATATGATGTTTATTGAAATGCTGGTTATTTATCAGAAATGTCACTCGCCTACAATCCAAAAAGTTCGGCATTCTCGATGTTGAGAAAGCACTTAAATATGGCCTGCCTGTGAGAAACGAGGTGGACAATGAATGACTCGTTTGGTAATTTATCATCATGTGCGGATACTTTTTCATGTTGATCTGCTGTAACAAAATGAACTTGTAAATGACACACTGCCCTCTTCGACTGCCATAGAAACAGACCGGTGCTCGAAGAATGAAGCTTTCCTAATCTGCATTCTCAAATTAATATTTTTAAATTTCGATAGTCTCATGTAAATATTTCGGTGTAATATTCTTTTGTACCTACGTAGTTACGTAATGTCATGACATAATAATATTAAGCTTTTAAATAGTTTTTTATTATTCTTTTTTAACAATACTTAAATAGATTATTAAAACTTGCACTTTAGGTTACACATGCAGTAAGATGCTCTATATTAGTGTTGCTGCTCTGTCATGTCACCCCTGTACAGCTGCTTTCAAAGTTAGAGCGATTTCGCAGTTATGTTCCTTTGTTAATTTCAAGTAATGTGTTAAAATATTTTCTTTGGCTATGGTCGTAATGAGATAATCGTTGGATGATCTTCCTTCACATAGTGATATTTACTCCGTTGACTAAACCTACGTTTGTTTTCACCCCTGTATAGCCTGGCGTGATAAAAGTTCACTTGTATTAGAACACACGATAATTTGTTAATACACTGCATGGCAGTTATATGGTATGACTTAAGCAGTTCTCTAATATTTAGTTTTTATTGTGCTCTGTTTTTTTTCCTCTGTCAGCTTATATCGAAATGATGTCGAATTTACAGTTTTCTGTTACATTCTCCGAAACAGATCTGAAACTGTCAGCTGAAAAGATGTTTTTAAAGCACAGCATGTAAATTACTCCTGTTGAAATTGAAAGTTTGTTATATTAGTTAGCGTCCTTTGGACCTTTACGACGCTATTTGTAGCCTTAGTAACTTGGAGGAATAATGTTTCAGATTATTTTCTTACGCTTATTTAGTTTACTTAATGAAGGAGGGGTATGGCCTACCGACCGGAACATCTCACACTCACTGGGAGATACGCAGTGTTTAAGACATTGGGCTTTTTGTCAGAAAGGGCAAGGTTCCGGTCCTCGTGCTGTCGTCCTTTCCCTGGTTGCCTTCAGTCAAATAAGGCGAATGCTTGATTGGTTCTCCTGAAAGGAATGTATACGGATAACTTCTCTAATTTTGTTCCAGGGGCTTTGTATGTGTATGAACTCGTTGTCAATAGAAAGATAAACCATAATTTTTATTTTATGTCAGCCCCATGCCATCATCTCTGGAGACATTCTAATCGCTCAGCTGCAATAATTTCTCGTGCAAGGGACCCTCTCTACGTGTCCTTTAGTGTAGCTTTTATTTCTGAGAATTGTTTTTATTATGGACATGAAATTGCCATGGCGCAAAATCGCATGTATTAGGAATAAATACGTTCCGCGCGACACTTTGCCTGCAAGTGTTGCGACGTTTAATTCCCAGACTCGGGCTGGTTTATAATAGTAACACTGCGCAAACGCTCCGGTTTCCCCCGCTTTGTAGCGCTTTCGACGGGAGAACGTCGACACTTTCACTTGACCCAGTGGCTCGGTTTTCTGTGGCACGCATGCGTAACTAAACGTTCCGCAATGCAGCAGAAATTAACGACTATTTGCCTCGATCTAATCAGACGTGTGGCGAATGGTAATGGCAGTTAGAACAAGTGTTAAGCAGCAGAGAAGCAAAATATTAACACCCGAAACTACTGACAAACTCGTTGGGATAGCCGGAGTGCAGGAACGAGTGTAAGGAGAAAAGAAAGACGTAAGGCTTAGTGTGCTGCTGACGACGAGATGGACTGCGCTAGGATGGGGACGAAAATCAGCCTTGGACTTTTCAAAGGAACAGCAGAGAGAACGAAAAAAATCCACCGCTCCGGCTGAAGCAAGTTCTTTTATTAAATCCACAACCGGTTCCACACTAATTTAGGCACTTCCCCGGGTGATCTAGACAAGCATTAGAAAGAAGTATTTTACTGTCTTTCTTTTTACGCTGGCTTAGTAAATATCTTGATTTGGAGTACAATAGCCCTGTGAATTTGGTACTCAAGTAAATGGTCTCTACAACATTCTTTTACGCTGTTCTGAAGCCTCTCCCTGTCCCTTACGTCACTGAGAAATTAAATCCCTCTAGAAGCTCTAGCCAAATTGAAAGAAAAGGTGTCCCTAAAACAAAATAAAGCTAGTATACGGTGCGGAGAGAGTAAATTAAGCCCTACAAAGTGTGCGAAAATGAATATAAGCAGCAATAAAAACATACCCTATTATCAGCTGCAGGCAATGCTGGCAAGGCGCTAGGGGACTCTGAACTAGGCTCATGCTCATAAATTAGGGATAATGCTGATACATGGTGAAACAACGCTCTGGTGGGAGGTTTTCGGGTTTAAATCACCTCGGGGTATGACCATGCGGTGCATCTGACATGCGGCCGTCGCACGGTGGCGCTGGCAGCAGTCCATATACGCAGAGGTATGTTGGTGCATGTCAGAGTACAGTGCAGCGAGTAAGTGTACAGACGTTTTCAGACGTGCTAATGGTGACTGTGTGTTGAAAATGGCTCAAATAACACATATTGATGACGTTATGAGGGGTAGAATACTAGGGCGACTGGAGGCTGGTCAAACATAGCAGGTCGTAGCACGGGCCCTCCGTGTGCCACGAAGTGTGATCTCAAGATTATGGCAACGATTCCAGCAGACAGGAAACGTGTCCAGGCGTTACAGTACGGGACGTCCACAATGTAAAACACCACAAGAAGACAGATATCTTGCCATCAATGCCCGCAGACGGCCACGGAGTACTGCAGGTAGCCTTGCTCGGCACCTTACCGCAGACACTGGAATAGTTGTCTCAACAGCTGCCTCCAGACACACAGTCTACAGACGACTGAACAGCCATGGTTTATTCCCCCGGAGACCTGCAAGGTGCATTCCACTGGCCCCTGGTCACAGGAGAGCCTGTAAAGCCTGGTGTCAAGAAAACAGTATATGGTCATTGGAACAGTAGTCGCAGGTTATGTTCACGGACGAGTCCAGGTATAGTCTGAACAGTGATTCTCGTCGGGTTTTCATCTGACGTGAACCAGGAACCAGATACCAGTCCCTTAATGTCCCTGAAAGGGACCTGTATGGAGGTTGTGGTTTGATGGTGTGGGGTGGATTTGTGATTGATGCACGTACACCCCGGCATGTCTTTGACAGAGGAACTGTAACAGATCAGGTGTATCGGGACGTCATTTTGCACCAGCATGTCCGCCTTTTCAGGGGCGCAATGGGTCCCACCTTCCTCCTCATGGATGATAACATACGGCCCCACCGAGCTGCCATCGTGGAGGAGTACCTTGAAACAGAATATTTCAGGCGAATGGAGTGGCCTGCCTGTTCTCGAGACCTAAACTCGATCGAGCACGTCTGGGATGCTCTCGGTCGACGTATCGCTGCACGTCTTCAAATCCCTACGACATTTCAGGAGCTCGGACAGGCGCTGGTGCAAGAATGGGATGCTATACCCCAGCAGCTGCTCGACAACCTGATCCAGAGTACGCCAACCCGTTGTGCGGCCTGTGTACGTGTGCATGGTGATCATATCCCACTTTGATGTCGGGGTTCATGCGCAGGAAACAGAGGCGTTTTGTAGCACATGTGTTTCGGGACGGTTTTCTCAATTTATCACCAATAGCATGGACTTACAGATCTGTGTCGTGTGTGTTCCCTATGTGCCTATGCTATTAGCGCCAGTTTTGTGTAGTGCCCCGTTGTGTGGCACTACATTCAGCAATTATCCTTAATTTATGAGCATGAGTGTAGCTAGAGCCGTATGCAAGCAACTATGAGGAAAACTGCATTAGCCGTGGTATCCGAAAACCCTGCGAGATGGCGCTAGAGGAAGTGGCGAAGCGGGAGAAAGAGAAGGTGCTTTATATTCAAATAAATTACAGTTTAAATCAGCAAGGGTTATAAAACATGAACGATACGTTAAATCCCATATGATGTAGATTACTAATATTTGTAATGGATATTATTCCACGCAGTTTGAAAACCAATGGATAATTTATAAAAAGTTTTGACCTACACCAAATTACTTTGTCGAAAAACAAGAACAATGGACTGTCTGGTTAGGTACTAAAAATTTCCTTAAATATACTTATGTCCCAGTTCTGTCTTGGTGTTTAAGGTAAGCTCAGATTTTTGTAAGGTTGGGAAAATCGCTATCGCTTTTAAAATATTAAGGTTCTTGTCCTTGTTCTCCAAATGTATGATTTGCATATTCTGCTGCATGATATGATGTCATGTGCCACGTATATGCGCAATTGGTGTCTTCTAAACCGAGTTAAAAAATTTCTGCCAGTTTGACCCATATATTTGACATCACTTTTACGTGACACAAGACATCAGATCACGGACATACAAGCAAGTATCCAAATCATATATTTGGAAAATAAGGGTAACAACCGTAATATTTTAGAAGCGATATCGATTTTCCCAACCTTACGAACATC
Source organism: Schistocerca serialis cubense (assembly GCF_023864345.2). Taxonomy (NCBI): domain Eukaryota; kingdom Metazoa; phylum Arthropoda; class Insecta; order Orthoptera; family Acrididae; genus Schistocerca; species Schistocerca serialis. Next base: position 605,829,556 of record NC_064643.1, read on the forward strand.
TCCTGAGCCCACCTTAAACACACAGGCAGACATTAGACATTGCTGCTTTCCCTAAAATTTTGGCTACTTAAACAGACAGTCCATTGTTCTAATTTTCCAACAACGTATTTTGATGCATATAAAAGCTTTTGCTTTTTATAAATTATCCACTGATTTTCAAATTGTGTGGAATAATATCCACTACAAGTGTTAGTTGTCTGAGTCTTACGGAATTTACCGTATTAGTTTTCGGTCCACGTAGCGTTCATGTTTTACATCATTTTCTAATATAAACTGTAATTTGTTTTTATATGTAACATGTCCCTCTGTTTCACGCTTCGCCGTTCGGTGAACTAGCTCTAATTTCTCTAGCGCCATCAAACTGAGTTTTCGGACACCACCGCCAACGCAGTTTTCCTCGTGGCTGTTTGTATAGGGCTCTAGATAGTTCAGAATCACATGCGCCCGTGCCCACCTGCAGCTGATAATATGGTATGTTTTTACGGGCGCTTGTATACGTTTTCGCACACTTTGTAGGGCAAATATGATTCTCTCCGCACCAAATATTTTCTTATTTTGTTTCAGGAACACTCCATTTTTATCAATCTGACAGACGTTTCTACGCCCTGGTCATATCACCTGACAATCGCCCAAATTGACGTGAAATCGGTCGTGGTTTTAATAAAGAACTTTCTGCAGCCACAGCTACGTTTGTTGCCTTCTTATAAAAATGTGGGCATTTGGCTGCGGTTGCCCGCAATTCACAATATTGTGTACAGTAGAGAGAGTTCATTCTGATTGTCTGTCAAGCACAACATTACTTGATCGTACATTGATAACTTTTTTTTTCATCTCTATCTATACTTCGCAAGGCATCTAATGGTGAGTACCGGAGGGTACTTGTGGTACGACTATCTGCCGTTTCCTTGCCCGTTCACGAATGGTGCGTGAGAAGAAAACCTATCGATATAGCTCTGTACGAGCTCTAATTTCTGATTTTGTGGTCGTGGTCATTTCGCGAGTCACATCTGGGAGGAAGAAAAATGTCCGTCTCTTCTTGGAACGCACACTCTCGGAATTTCGACAGTAAAGCCTGTCTTTTAACATCTGCCACTGGAGTTTGTCGATCGTCTCGGAAACGCTTTCGCGCTTAATAAACGACATCATGACCGAAGGCGCCGCTCTCTGTTGAATAGTTTGTCTTGTCTATTTATTCGACTTGGTAAGTGTTCGAGACTGATGAGCAGTATTAAAGAATCGGTCGAAGAAGTGTTTCGTAAGCCACGTCTTTCATCGATGAATTACATTTTCCCTTAAAGTTCTTCCAGTGAATTTCATTCTTGCATTTGCTTTTCCTGTAATAAGTTCAAAATGGTTCAAATGGCTCTGAGCACTATGGGACTTAACTACTGAGGTCATCAGTCCCCTAGAACGTAGAACTACTTAAACCTAACTAACCTAAGGACATCACACACATCCATGCCCGAGGCAGGATTCGAACCTGCGACCGTAGCGCCTGCAATTAGTTTTAAGAGGCCATTTGACCTTAGGTCTCTCCTGAAGGTTGCTTCTAGGCACTTCACAATTGTCTTGTTTCCAGTGACTACTGTCGGAAACGTAATACAATAGTGATTTTACCTGTACATCTATTGAATCTTACGTTTAAGACAAACGCGTTGAGTTCTCTGCCAGGCGCTTAAGTCTGAATCGCAAAGTACCATGAGATGGCAGCTAGGAAGTCACAATATTGTTCACTAAGTGTCAATGCGGAACTGTACATAACACCTTCCGGATACCAAAGAACACGACATTAATCTGGGTGCCTTTGTCTGGGAAGCTCTTGATTTTATGCACGAACAGAGCGAATTGGGTTTCGCCCGATCTCTGTCTCCGGTATCAATGTTGATTTGTACAGAGGAAATTTTCGTTCTCCAAAAATGTTGTAATGCGCGAGCACGGAACTTGTTCCATAATTCTACATCAGACTGACATCAGTGATGTAGGCTCATAGTTACATGCATCCGTCTTGCGGTAACGATTGCTACGGTGCCAGTGCTTAGGTTGGCACGACGACAGATACCGACGACAGCGCCCTCTACCTGGTGCTGTGCAGCTCTACGAACATCGCTACAGATTCGCCCATTTCATCAGGTGCAGCCAACCATGACACTTCAGATCAACTTCGCACCATCTTGCAAGTTATGCAATATGTTTGCATATATTTATCCACTAGTAAAGGTGTGCCGGCCGGAGTGGCCGAGCGGTTCTAGGCGCTCCAGTCTGGAACCGCGCGCCTCGGGCATGGTTGTGTGTGATGTCCTTAGGTTAGTTAGGTTTAAGTAGTTCTAAGTTCTAGGGGACTGATGACCTCAGAAGTTAAGTCCCATAGTGCTCAGAGCCATTTGAACCAGTAAAGCTGTACAAACCGTATTTGCAGTACCGAGAGATTAGTAGCTTTTCCTGTTCCTCACCCACGCGCCGCCTCCCAGGCGGGATACAAAACGTCTCACAATGAACGCGAACCACAAGCACTGCACATCTCCTCGACTGTCAACTGTATGATGATTCAGCATCTTCCTACCCACTCTGCAGCACTGTGTATTTTTTGAGATTTTCAACATCATGTAAGTACAAAATGTTTTAAAATTATCAGTTTGATCGCTGTATGCCTTACCTTTCCTCTGGCCAGCTCATACATTCTATTATGACCAGTGGAGATACGTTTTGAAGCAAAAATAAAAAATAAATAAAACATGAAAATGGTCTTGGATTTTTTCCACTTATTCAAGTTGAGGTGGGGTTGTTTCACATTAGTCACTGAACACATGGTATGGCACGTGTGGTCAAGCTGCTTCTACTGCAGCCAGTGAAACAATAGTATCCTCTCGCCTGACGTGGCCACTGTCCGCAAAGGACCACGCCAATACAGCAGCTTGACAGCATTCCCGGTTATCTACTCGTATATTCTGCTAACGAGGAAGTCTGCTTCTCGTAAAATCTTTATTTACTCTAAATTGGAACAAGACTGCTCAAAAGTTATTTGCCTTTGCCACAGTTTTAATTTTTACTTTTATTTGGAACAGAGTTTAATAACGAGTAATTTGCCTTCGCAGAACCCTGTTTCCCCTTATACGATGGATATATTAGACCAAAGTCAGCAGCGAAATAAAATCAATTGAACCTCGAATTACGTTAAGAAAATGGGTGAGATTTCACTGTGTAAGGAAGACTGCGTGGAGGCTATAGCAACAAGGATCATTATCTGTGAAGCCCGATGATGCAAGAAGTTAGAATCTTACGTTGCACATTCAAAAGAAATGAGACGCTAACTCAGATTACGGATAGCGCTAATACGAACTGCGAAGGTTACCTCTGCTCCAAGTCAGGAAAGTGCTGCAAAACAGCCACAGATGGCCGTGACTCTCGACTATATCGATCTCCAACCGCATTCTTCGAACCTCCATCCCCCTACTCTCGCAAAATATTGTTTCTTCCCGTCCAACTTCCTCAAAAAATCACAAGTAGAGGGGCTTAATCTATACTATTGCCAATATGACGGCAGGGAAATTGCACAAAATTTTCGAAAAATTGGAGAAAACACAGAAAACTTCCGTCTGCGCACACGAAGCACATTTAACCTTAACGAAGTCGGTACTGGACTGAAACCGATTTATTTGGGATTATTCAGTTCTTCAGCAACCTGCTCTAGGCGAGCAGACGCAAAATCATAGGCTGGATCAAATTCCTTGAGTGAAAACAAAGCCGATGATCCAGTGCTTCTACTGGAACAAAAACGTCCTCCCGTACGTAGCGCGCGCACACGCAGAAGCCACATTATCGTACACACTTTATCTACAGCGGGTGTCGCGGTCGAAGCGACGGGGGCGTGACTGACGCAGCCAGATTCAGCGATGGGCTCTTCGGCGCTACAAGACACCCCAACCCTTTGCGAACCTTTTCTCTCCCAGTACGCAGCCCGGCAGACCACTAACGTACAGTGGAAAAATATGTTGGTCCTAAAAATAATGGATATCGCATAGTGATATGTGGCAATACGGCCACAAAATTTTGCTAGATTTTAAACTTGTTCATAGCCGACAGAGATCCTAAGATCGACCGACATTTGAATCCCGAACGTCTGTAGCTTAAAATATCAACTGAACCCATGAGATGCCTTTATATATGTATGTCATGTTTTACTCATCTTAAATTCTTACACTCTTCTATAAATAATATGAAAACATTGGTTTCCACTCATGGCGCCTTTTGCTCGTCATTCACTTCGGGTACCCCATAGCAAGGTCTTTGTGAACCTTGTGCTTATTACTTCTCAATCCTAACATCGCACGTCATCAACAATGTAATTTCACTCCCAAGATTTTGGCCAAGTCCTCCATTAGTGGCGGAAATTTTTATGCACAAATAAGCCCTTTGCTGCCAGTGTGTTACTGACACGACAGCTGTTCAAGCAGATTCTGAGCCACCATCGTACGACTGGTTCCACAAAAATTTGCACCATGTCAACATTACATCATCTGCGCCGTGTTCATGTCGTGCAGAGGAGAAAATATCTTCTTGGGTTGCGTAAATCGGCGTGATTCCTTAATGCTTCTTTGCAGAATCTGTTAAAACTGCACTGTCATTTGTGGACTACAATAATGTTCTTACCGCAGAAGTAATGCAAGATCTACAGCATCTTCTGATGCCTATGATATGGTCAAACAATGGCCAAATTTGTTCTCTTCTGATTCATTTGATCCTTGATGCGGTCCGCCACGACTTGCTCTCCAATACCACCACCACCATCTCTGAGTAGTTGTTAAAAGCCACGACGCCAGTTATTTGCTGGATATATTCCACTTTGGGTGTTCCGATATAGTGTTCTGCCCTCTATGGTTTTCTCTAATACCACAGAAGTTAGCCCCTAATGTCTTAAAAGTGTCCTATTATCCTATCATACTGTCCCTTCTTCTTGCAAACTTTTCCTCGCGGTCATTTCCTTGCCGGTTCTGCAGAAAACCTCCTCATTCCTTATCTTATCAGTGCACTTCTCAGCATCTTTCTGTAACACCACAAGTGACATACTTAGATTCACTTCTTTCTCGATTTTATCAAAGTCCATGATTCATTTCCATACAATGCTGTGATTCAGACGTGCAATTTCAGAAATCTCTTCCTCAATTTAAGGCATATCTTTGATACTAGTAGACTTCTTTCAGCAGCGAGGAATGGTCTCTTTGTCTGCTTCTAATGTTTTCCTTGCTTCGTCGATTGTGTTTTTGGCCTCCAAGATAGCATAATTCTTTCACTCTGTGTGCTGTGTGCTCCTTAGTTTTTATGTTTATCGCTAATCTCATATGAACTTCTTATCTCACTGAATTTCTTCTCATTGTTCGTACTTCCGTGTTTCTTTGGTTTACTCTCAGTCCATATTCTATAGCCAGTAACTATTCATTCCACTGAACAGGTCCACTAATTATTCGTCACTTTCACTGACGACAGCTATGTCATCAGTGAACCTCATCATTTGTATCCTTTCATACTGGATTTTAATAGCACTGCTAACCTTTCACATTTTTAATATCGTTAAATGTGAGACAGCGTCATTATAGAGGTTACGAGACAGAGGAAAGTCCGTTGTAGGAAGACACAAAGTCGACAAAATCCACCGATGTCTGTAAAACAACTGTATGTGCAGCTTGTCGCTATCCCATGAGTTGCACATTCCCGAAGAGCTAAGCATCAAAGACTGTGAGCAATTGGTCTGTATGTCACACACCTAGCAGCTTGGGTTCCTCTCACGCCTGACAGTTAATTATTATGTCAGAGACACCGAAAAGTAGCATCTGGAGTGATGTCTTCAATAGATCAGTCTCGACTGAGTTTCCTGATTCAGTCCAGTCATACTTTTCCTGGAACAAAAGTTGTTTCCGTACCATCACAGAAACGTGACGGGAAGAGACCAGCTTGGCAGTGGGGAGTTCTTCATGTGAGTAGTCTCCAAATTCGTTAGGGGTGCTTTGTTGGTGGTCGTAGCCGCGTAGTTAACACTCGGAAAAACAGAGACGTGACACTGTAATCACACGTACGACTTTTCAGATGTGCACATGATCCAGATCTTTTCTTCACGGTCGTAATATCGGTCCACACCAAACTACTCCGAGGTGGAATTTGTTGCAGCTGAGTATAGCCATCTCATGGAATTATCAGAGGGGCGTCCGGATCTCAATCCCGCAGGGAACTTGACATGCGTTTGGGAGACGGGTCACAGCCCATCTGACGCTCCTGACGACTATTGTAGATATCCTCAAATTCTTTGTCAACATTCGAATAAACTTTCAATGTGAAACTTCCTGGCAGATTAAAACTTTGTGCCGGACCAAGACTCGAACTCGGGACCTTTGCCTTTCGCGGGCAAGTGCAGAGTGAAAATATCATTCTGGAAACGTCCCCTAGGCTGTGGCTAGGCCATGTTTCCGCAATATCCTTTCTTTCAAGAGTGCTAGTCCTGCATGGTTCGCAGGAGAGATTCTGTAAAGTTTGGAAGGAAGGAGATGAGGTACTGACGGAAGTAAAGCTGTGAGGAAGGGTCGTGAGTCGTGTTTGGATAGCTCAGTTGGTAGAGCACTTGCCCGGGAAAGGCAAAGGTCCCGAGTTCGAGTCTCGGTCCGGCACACAGTTTTAATCTGCCAGGAAGTTTCATATCAGCGCACACTCCGCTGCAGAGTGAAAATTTCGTTCTGGGAGCTTTCAATGTATTCGGTAACCTGACAAATAAAGGACATACCAAGTTGCTTACAAACGTGAAAGGCAGCTAAGAATAACTGTATCGTACTAACTAGTTTAGGTAATTTCTAAAGTGTATGTCAGATTTTAGAACATATTCAAAATGTTCAAATGTGTGTGAAATATTATGGGACTTCAGTCATCAGTCCCTAAGCTTACACACTACTGAAACTAAATTATCCTAAGGACAAACACACACACACCCTTGCCCGAGGGAGGACTCGTACCTCCGCCGGGACCAGCCGCCCAGTCCATGACTGCAGCACCCTAGACCGCTCGGCTAATCCCGCGCGTCCTAGAACATATTCTAATAATACAGTTTGTGTAATATTACGTGCCAAATGCCTTACAGTTGAACAATACCTTTCAATGTATACCTGTAATATCAGAACAGTGCCATTGATTATTTTTATGGAATATTAATTTTATTTACGTTCAGGAACTTTGACCTTCAGGAGAGAGCAAGACAGTTTTTAGCTTATCGCTGCTAGGGTTTCGTCTCTCGCATGTTACTCTATGTTCAGACTGCTCGTCCTCTGTCTTCACTCTCTTCTGACATAGGCATCGAGAAGGACAGCACGATATACGCCATTGCTTTTTACGGCCGTTATTGTACACAAATTTGCATAAATATTACACTTTTAAGTCAGTAACGAAGGCACTGATGTAAACCATATTGTTTAAACTCTAAACACTTATGAGAAGACGTTAAACCTAAGGTAAATTCATTTCATAGTTAGTCTACAACTAATACGCTCACAATCATTTGTAATTTTCTATATCGAATGGGTCAAATGGCTCTGAGCACTATGGGACTCAACTTCTGAGGTCATTAGTACCCTAGAACTTAGAACTAGTTAAACCTAACTAACCTAAGGACATCACACACATCCATGCCCGAGGCAGGATTCGAACCTGCGACCGTAGCGGTCTCGCGGTTCCAGACTGCAGCGCCTAGAACCGCACGACCACTTCGGCCGGCTCTGTGTTGAAGAAGGATATCCTATGTACCTGTAATTGTCAGTCTGCATATGTTCTGGGAGACAGACGTCTAAAAAAAAAAGGGACAGTTGTCAACTATTCCTCTCCACGTAGGCACATGTAGAGAGAGAGAGAGAGAGAGAGAGAGAGAAAATCATGCAACTTTGGTGAAAATACTGATTAACGTTTTAGTATCTGTATAATTGGAGTTTGAATAAGATCAAAGCCTAATTAACGTTTTATGTGGAAACGTATAAAGACAGAAATTCAACGACAATTGATTCGTATATTGAGTAATTTATTCCACGCGGACACTACAGATTATATGACATACTTTTTTCTGAAAGATGGCCTAATTCCAAGATTTTTGCTTAAATTTTATGATAATGTAGGAACGTCGTCGTACCTGAGAACATATACTGCAAATGTTTCATATGTAGGATATACAATGAAGGAAACCACAATGAGCATCTACGAAGGTCAAGTATTTCAACGGAAACTACCTTTTAGACTTAATTAGGTACTTCCTTTTTGATCTCTTTATTTTTGCTAATTTTCTCTTACTGTATTATAAGAGTGTCTAGCAAGAGTGTTAGTCGAGATCTTACAACGCCACAAAAATTCCAATTTTGAAAATTTTGGTAATATTTCTTCCGTCAGTCGTCGTAAGTGGTACACGGAAAGAAGACTGTGAGACACTGGAAAGGGCAGTGCTGCCCCGTGAAAGGAAGGCGGCCAGGTCTGCGTCTCGATCTGGCTCACCGTTTTAACACGTCATTTGCAGATTGACACTATGTTGGTAAGCAGGACTGAACCCGTAACTTTGTGTTGCATTGGAAACAGTCGGCTATTCTGTGGCTGTTCCATTTCCCTGCAACATTGTTCCTTCCACGAGTGCTAGTAGGACGAGGTGTGCAGGACGACTTCCGTGAAGTTTGGATGTTAGGAGAGACGTGAAGTGAAGCTGCGATGGCGGACCTGGATAGCTCTGCCGGTAAGGTAACTGCCCGCGAAAGGCACTCTTCCGGGTTCGAATAGCGGTGCAGTACACAGTTATTCTTTGCCAGGATATTACAAAACAGCGCACACACCGCTGCAGAGTGAAAGATTCGTTCTTGTCACATGCAATCCATGTAGAAAAGGAGTTAGTCCTCGACGTATCGGGTATTTTGATCACCCGCCAGGGTATCCGAGAGCGCTAACGCACTGCTTCCTGGACTTTTTTAAAATCTCATACCTCATTTTGTTCGCTCTTATTCGTTGCATCTGCTCGGGGCGGACGTCGTAAGACATCCGTGTAAGTTGTTGTTGATCGATTAACTCAGTTTTTTTGTTACAGAGGGCATCTAACCCTCTGACCGAACACGCTGAGCTACCGTGTCGGCTTGACTCGGGTAGGCGCGCCGGCCCCGGATTGAATCCGCCCGTCGGATTAACGACGAGGGCCGGTGTGCCAGCCAGCCTGGATGTGGTTTTTAGGCGGGTTTCCACATCCCGCTAGGTGAATACCGGGCTGGTCCCCACGTTCCGCCTCAGTTACACATGTGGCAGACATTTGCAACAAGCCCACACTATTTTACGATTTACACTCTACGCAGCCAGTTGGGGTTACTCTGATTCCGTCCTTGGGGGGGGGGGGGGGGGGGGGTACGGAGTGGCGGCATGAAGGGCATCCGGCCATCCTTAACACTAACATTGCCGAATCCATCGTAACCCCGCCGACCCTGCGATCGCTGCGGGACTATGGCGTAAGCGAATGAAAGAAAGTATCGGGTATTTTGATCAATCCTAGCCTCAAGGTGCCTGTACTGACAACACAGTAAAATTTGAGGAGGAGTGTGTTCGCAGTGATCATCGAGAATGTGGAACGTTTTGCACCACTTCTAGTGAAACGGAAAATTTCAGAGTAAACTGCAAAAGGTAGTGCGAATAACTGGATACGCCGCTCCCAATCAAAGACATCTGGCACCGCAGTACACATATTCATAGGATTCTCGTTGCGGGTCGGTGTTCTACTGCAGCGCAGTGGTGGACAGTTACTGCGTGATGAAAGCAGCAGCATAACTGCGTTACGGAGGAAGCGCGAGGTGGCGGCGGATGCGTGGGCGAAACAGCTGGCGGACTGCGGGCGGCGACCTTCAGCCTAATGTGTCTGTGTGTGTGTGAGGCACGCGGGGAATGCGGCGTGCTGGGCCACCTCGTGCTGGTGAGTCACCAGCGTGCTGCCGGTCACGGGACGCACGGCACTGCCACGCTGGAGGCCACGGCCCGCGGATCACTGCTCCGTGAAAGCCTCTCCTTCCGCTGTACGTTACACGATTAGCGTCACCGCAACGCGCGATGTTATCGACAAGACTCTTTACTTTCCGCCACGTGCTTATTTTTCATCAGTCTACTGTCGCTGAAGGTCTCCTTTTACTCTGAAGGGGATCGTCTTAATTTAAACGCAGTCCGGTCACTTAGTGAACACCGCCTATAGTGGTTGACAATGCACAACAACCACTTACAGGCGGCATGTGACAGCACTAGCAGTGGAGGGGAAATTAAGGGGTGTCTGGGGACACGGAAAACAGTGCAGTCGACGTCGTAATGCGGAAACAGAGCCGGGGTCGTTTCTAGCATTAGGCAAGACTAGACGGCCTCTTAGGCCGGCAAAAGGCGAAAGAAATTAATATCAAATCAAACGGCGAGAAATGAAGCAAATTAAGAGAAAACTGAAAAAGAACAACACCGAATTGTTTTCAAAAGCATAGGGGACAATTGCTTAGTAAGTCCTCACTTGGCCCACCCGGTTGGCCGTGCGGTCTAACGCACGGCTTTCCGGGCGGGAAGGAGCGCCAGGTCCCCGGCACGAACCCGCCAGGCGGATTTGTGTCGAGGTCCGGTGAAACGGCCTGTCTGTGGATGGTATTTAGGCGGTTTTCCACCTGCCTCGGCGAATGCGGGCTGGTTCCCCTTATTCCGCCTCAGTTACACCATGTCAGCGATTGCTGCGCAAACAAGTTCTCCACGTACGCATACACCACCATTACTCCACCACGCAAACATAAGGGGTACACTTGTATGGTGTGAGACGTTCCCTGGGGGTCCACCGGGGGCCGAACCGCACAATAACCCTGGGTTCGGTGTGGGGCGGCGGAGGGGTGAAGTGGACTGCGATAGTCGTCGTGGTGTTGCGGACCAATGCGGCGGGGACGGAGCCTCTCCGTCGTTTCTAGGTCCCCGGTTAACATACAATACAATACATACAAGTCCTTACTTAATGTGACTAAACTAAGTACACTGCGTCTGCCTATCTCAAAAGTAAAGCAGCCGCTACGGAATACGAAGCGGAAACGAACATGACCATGATTCTCCTCTGTCAAGCCCTGCAGCGGTGCGCTTCGATACTTCGGCGTGTCTACCAGTATAGCATAGTTTATAAATTCAAGGAAAAATCATTCGTACAAGAAAATAGTTCCACATCTTTATTAGTCCATTTGTTGCAATAAAATAAAATAAGTAACTGATGTCAAATATGGTCGCACTGGTATATTTGAGTTCTACTTTAAAAAGTTCAGCACATTCTCCCTATTTGTCTTTTGGGAAATTTAAAAAATTGAGGAGAAATAGAATAAGAAGCCGGCCGAAGTGGCCGTGTGGTTAAAGGCGCTGCAGTCTGGAACCGCAGTACCGCTACGGTCGCAGGTTCGAATCCTGTCTCCGGCATGGATGTTTGTGACGTCCTTAGGTTATTTAGGTTTAACTAGTTCTAAGTTCTAGGGGACTAATGACCTCAGCAGTTGAGTCCCATAGTGCTCAGAGCCATTTGAACCATAGAATAAGAAACTGAGGACACTTGTCCTCAATTACTTTTAAATGAATTGAGGACAATGTATGAAAATTGAGAACAGTTACCAGAAAAGAGGACGTCTGGTAACTTTAGTTTAATGATTATAATAGGAGACGTGCATTGTTGTTGCTTTGGGTATTGGTGACGGTGGAGGCCGTCGGGGATGGTGGCGGGGGGTATGGAGGAGAGCGATGGCAATAAAAAATAGGGGACGTTATTTTTCAGTTCTCTCCTAGGGAGCAAACTGACCACCAACACGAAATACGAACTACGAAGCTACCAACAGTGTCCCCTCGACGACAACTGCTGCGTGTGGGGGGGGGGGGGGGGGGGTCTGCAGCGAGCGCCTGGTTCATCCACCCATGACGAATTCTGTTCATCGGCGACAAAGGCTGGAATTTCCCCGCCACGACCGTAAGTTTACGTCCACTGAGTGGCGACAGGTGGCCTCTGTTAGACGAATCACGTTTTATGCACCATCGGACACGTGGCCGTTTGCGTGTACGGTTCTACTACAATCGTCGGGTGGGTTCAGGCCGGATGAGGGAGCGTTACGGCCTGGGGAATGTTTTCGTGGTATTCCCTGTGTCATCTCGTCATTCTGGAAGGCACAATGCTCCAACACAAGTATACACCTTTCCTTGGGGACCATGCCCACCACTATATGCAGTTTGGTTTTTCTTCGGCACGATGGCATCTACTAGCAGGACAATGCAACGCGACACGCAGCTCCTGGTTCGAAGAGGACCAGAATGAGTACACAGTACTCCCCTGATTAAAACCCAATCGAGTATCTCTGGGACCAACTCGATCGGGCTGTTCACGCCGTGGAACCTCAACCGAGAAACCTAATGCAGCTGACCACGGCACCGAAGTCGACACGGCTTCACATCCCTGTCTGTACCTTCCAGAAATCTTTGGCTCTCTTCCTGCCCTTACGCGCTGCAAAGGATGGTTATTCAGGCTTTTGACAGGTGGTCAAAATAATGTGGTTGGACAGTGTAATAAGTGGTGCCCGCGTGTGAGCTCAAGCTATTTGATACTGCAGCATGCGAAACATCAATGTCCTATCGTATGATCTGCCCATTGTACTCAAAAGACGCAGCAAATCACAACTTGGTAGTACAATGGGTTACACTGTATTTCTATTTTTGTGTCCCCTAACCAAGGATGCTGTACGACAAGTTAACGATCTTCCAATAGAAGACAAATGAGAATTTTACGAAGAGGAGTTGGAAAATAAGTTTCCCCTGTTGACTGTGGTCAGAGTTGTGTGTGACAGGAAAAAAGAGAATGAGACATTAAAGATAAGACATCTTTATTTTTCTACATAATTTCCAAGTACATTGAGACATTTGTCATGCCGCTTTATAAGCTTCAAAAAGCCTTCCAGGAAAAAATCAGGGCGTTGCATAAGAAAGAAGCGTTGAACGGCTTGTTTGACGTCAGCATTGCTGCCAAAGCGCCTTCCACCGAGAGTCTTCGTCAAAGCAGGAAACAGAGGGAAGTCACTTAATGCGAGATCCGGACTGTAAGGCGGATGGTGTAGGCGCTTCCATCCAAGAGTTGCAATATGGTTTTGCGTTCCCGCTGCCGTGTGTGGTCTCGCAGTGTCATCCAACAGCGTCCGTCCAGGTCTCGGTATGTCCTGCACTTGCTGATGTCCATCACTGAATTGCTGGCACCATCTTCGCACCATTTGCCTCGACATTACACCTGACCCATAAGGCGGTTACGGATTTCTGTGCCTGATACTCCACGTGCCCATTCATAGCGGATAACAGCTCTCACTTCCGCCTGTGACCACGACTCCAAAACGCCCCTTCTCTCCATAGCTGCTGGAAAAGACTGAGCGGCTGGCCTCCGCTTTGCGCAGGCACTGCGACAGCGCCATCTGGTTGATCGCGGTCACCCTATACCCAGTGGTGTATCGTTTTCTTGCACGTACGCGTTCACCTGCCGTGTCGTCAGCCATACCACACAAGTCTGCCCACAGTCAATAGGGGAAACATACGAGGTGCATTCAAGGCCTCCGATTTTTTTTCTAATTAACTACTCACCCGAAATCGACGAAACTGGCGTTACTTCTCGACGTAATCGCCGTGCAGACGTACACATTTTTCACAACGCTGACGCCATGATTCCATGGCAGCGGCGACGGCTTCTTTAGGAGTCTTTTTTGACCACTGGAAAATCGACGAGGCAATAGCAGCACGGCTGGTGAATGTGCGGCCACAGAGAGTGTCTTTCATTGTTGGAAAAAGCCAAAAGTCACTAGGAACCAGGTCAAGTGAGTAGGGAGCATGAGGAATCACTTCAAAGTTGTTATTACGAAGAAACTGTTGTGTAACGTTAGCTCGATGTGCGGGTGCGTTGTCTTGGTGAAACAGCACACGCGCAGCCCTTCCCGGACGTTTTTGTTGCAGTGCAGGAAGGAATTTGTTCTTCAAAACATTTTCGTAGGCTGCACCTGTTACCGTAGTGTCCTTTGGAACGCAACAGGTAAGGACATGGATACCATCATTTATTCAGCACTGGCGGTTACCCGAAATTTTTTTGGTGGCTGTGAATCTGTGTGCTTCCATTGAGCTGACTGGCGCTTTGTTTCTGGATTGAAAAATGGCATCCACGTCTCATCCATTGTCACAACCGACGAAAAGAAAGTCCCATTCATGCTGTCGTTGCGCATCAACATTGCTTGGCAACATGCCACGTGGGCAGCCGTGTGGTCGTCCGTCAGCATTCGTGGCACCCACCTGGATGACACTTTTCGCATTTTCAGGTCGTCATGCAGGATTGTGTGCGCAGAGCCCACAGAAATGCCAACTCTGGAGGCGATCTGTTCAACAGTCATTCGGCGATCTCCCAAAACAATTCTGTCCACTTTCTCGATCATGTCGTCAGACCGTCTTGTGCGAGCCTGAGGTTGTTTCGGTTTGTTGTCACAGGATGTTCTGCCTTCATTAAACTGTCGCACCCACGAACGCACTTTCGACACATCCACGACTCCATCACCACATGTCTCCTTCAACTGTCGATGAATTTCAATTGGTTCCACACCACGCAAATTCAGAAAACAAATGATTGCACGCTGTTCAAGTAAGGAAAACGTCGCCATTTTAAGTATTTAAAACAGTTCTCATTCTCGCCGCTGGCAGTAAAATTCCATCTGCTGTACAGTGCTGCCATCTCTGGGACGTATTGACAATGAATGCGGCCTCATTTTAAAACAATGCGCAAGTTTCTATCTCTTTCCAGTCCGGAGATAAAAAATGGGAGCCCTTAGAACTTGAATGCACCTCGTGTTCTCCAACTCTCCCTCGTATTTACTGTAAAGTTGCACAAAGAGTAACAAAAAGTTATCTGGCTTTAACTGAATTAAATTTATTCTTAAATGAAACAAAAGGTTAATCAAAAGGTAACTGCCTTTAACAGAACTGTAGTTACTCTTGAATGAAAATCATCATCATCTACATCAAGTACTGGGCCTTCAAAATTGATCACGCCATCTCTCTTTCCTCTTGGTGCATACGAGGGTAAGTCAAATACTATCCGCAATTTAGTTATATTTTTGTTTATCTTGGTAGTAATGTCGCTTTACGCTGATGGCGCATGCTTTGTTTATTTGTTGTTACATCTTTCCAATTTTCAAGCTGCTAGGTTAGTTTCGTTATCGCTGCCGTGCTGTTAGTCATGGCTGCTCCGCTGTCTATTCGCACCAAAGAAGAGTAACGTTCGGTGATCCGTTTTTTGTGGTCGGAAGGCGTATCAGGGGCGGAAAATCATCGAAGACCTTCGGTACAGTACGGGAACAGTGTTTTGCCACAACGGAGTGTGTACGAATTCCAAAATGGTCGCACAAATGTTACGCACGGTAAAGGACCCGGACGACCGTTTGCCGCCACAAATGAAGAAACCATTGACCGTTCACGTGAAATGATTCTCTTAGACAGATATTTAACTATTGATGAAGTTGCACATCGTCTGCAAATAACTCACGGTTCTGCCTACGAAATAATTCACAACAGAATTGGGTTTCATAAAGTTTGTGAAAGCTGGGTCCCAAAACAACTCACGCAGTTACATAAACAAACGCGCTTGGACATCTGCCAAAAACATTTGGATCGCTATGGTAACGAAGGGGGCAACTTCTTAGACAGAAATATTACTGGTGACGAAACATACGAGCCGGAGAGTAATCGGCAGAGTATGGGATGGAAACATCCACATTCGCCTTGCAAGAAAAAGTTCAAGATCCAACCGTCCGCAGGAAAAGTGATGCTTACGGTTTTTTGGGTCGCACAAGGTCCAGTACTGGAACATTATGGGGAAAGGGGCACAACAATAAACAGTGTACGTTACAGTGAGATGCTTACTGCCAGGCTAATGCCTGCAATTCGAAGCAAACACCGAGGATTGCTGTCAAAAGGTGTGTTGTTGCACGACAATGCCCGTTCGCATACTGCTGCCCCCACTGCTGAAACGCTCCAGAAACACAAATTTGAAGTACTGGATCACCCTCCATATAGTCCCGATCTTGCCCCTTCTATCACTTGTTAAGAGGTCCACTCGAACAGGCATTAAGGGGCCGTCGATTTTCCTCGGACGAAGCAGTGAAAGAAGCGGTGCATTCCTGGCTCGCATCTCAACCGAGAACCTTCTTTTATGCGTGCATGACGAAGCTTGTACAACGATGGACCAAGTGCGATGAAACGCAAGGAGACTGTCGAAAAATGTTCTTCTAAGTTTGCTATTTGATTACAGTAAAATTTTATAGTGGTGGAAAACTAAAAATGCCGAAGACCATAAAAGATGTATAGAGGAAAAGAAGAAGTGCAAAGAAATAGTGGAAACAGCAAAGAAAAAGGCATGGGAAGAGTTTACAAAAAAAACTTGAAGATGTGAAGAGCAATAAGAAAATGTTCTATAAAAGGATGAAAAATAAAAGGAAGGCTTCTGAAGTACCAGTAAAGATGGAAACAGAGGACGGTACCATTATTGAAGATTCAGGGATTATAAAAGATCTCTGGAAAGAACATTTTAAGAAGCTGTTAAACGCTGAGGAGCAGTACATGAGGAGACAACAAATAATGGAGAAACTGAGAGAAGTTGGGAAGCAGAATTAGGACAAATTACACGGGAAGAAATGGAAAAAGCTGTGAAGAAGATGAATGGGGGGAAAGCACCAGGACCTGATGAAGTATCAGTGGACATAAGAGCAGCAGGTCCAGTGGGAATGCAGTGGCTGTATAGAGTACTATCAAGCGTGTGGAGAAATAGTACAATACCTGACGACTGGAGAACAGGAGACATTGTTCTCATCTTCAAGAAAGGCAATAAGAGACTTTGTAAAAACTACAGAGAAATAACCCTTATCAGTCATACAGCCAAGATTTTTGAAAGAATTTTACTAAATCGGATAAGTGAAAAGATAGAAAAGGAGCTGAGTGAAGAACAGCATGGGTTTAGGAAAGGAAGAAGCACGATCGACCTGATATTTTCTATCCGTCAACTGACGGAAAAAAGTTGAGTATAACAAAAGGGTGATAATGGTTTTTATAGACATAGAAAAGGCATATGACTCAGTTGAGAGGGAAAGACTCTGGGAAGAAATGAAGAAGATAGATATAGAAGATGGATACATTAATGTTATAAAGAGAATTTGCAGAGGACACAATTGTATAATTAGAACACCATTGGGGAACTCTGAATACTTCGAAATAAGACAAGGACTTAAGCAAGGAAATATTCTATCTCCTGTACTTTTTAATGTTGTGATGGAGGAATGAATAGGGCAGTTAAAGATATAGTAAAAGAAAAAGATAAATAGATGATTTTTGCAGATGACGTGGTAATATGGGGTGATAAAGAGGTAGATGTACAGTTACAACTTGATGCGTGGAAGTAAATAATGAAAAGGTATGGATTAAAAATAAATAAAGATAAGAGTGAAGTAATGTTATTTGGAAGAGACAAAGGGGTCAAAGGAAATATTACTTTGAATAGAGAACCCCTCAAAGTGGTAGACAGTTTCACTTATTTAGGGAGTGAAATATGTAGTGATGGAAGAATAACCAACGAAATGAATAGGTTACAGAAGGGAAGCAATTTCAACCAAACAATAAAACACCTGATTTGGAATAAGAAAGTTCCAGAAAAAGCAAAACTCCTCATGAATAGGAGTTATTACTTCCCTATTGTCACCTATGGAGGAGAAACGTGGGTAATGACAGAAAGGGACTGGAACAGACTGCAAGCAGGAGAAATGAAATTTCTCAGAGCAATTAAGGGAAAAACAAGAATGGACAGAGTAAGGAACGTAGATATCAGAAAGGACCTTAAACAAGAAAGTATGAGAGAAGAAATTGAAAAAAGAGATTAATATGGTACGGGCATGTTAAGAGGATGTGTGTGGGCTGAGACTCCCCAAAATTATGGAAGAACTAAAGCTGGATGGAAAAAGACCTAGAGGGCGCCCAAGAACACGGTGGAAAACGGGAGTGAGAATATATGTGGAAAGAAGAGGTGTGATCTGGCAGCAAGTGGATGAAGAAAAGTGGTGGGAGGACCGAGCCAAATGGAGAGGACTCATCAGCACCCAGACCCGGCAGTAGCTGGAGCGGAATTCGGATATAGATAGATATAAAATTTTATAGCTTCATTGATTCTTGCATATTGCATACGATCTGTACGTTCTTTTCCATGTTAACTGATTTTATTATGTAAATGCTGATTTGCATATTCAGATCAGCTCCAACCACGCATCTAAGGAAACTCGTATCACATGCTTCTTCTCTTTTTCATCTCTATTCTTAAGGGTCCAGTTTCCGCATGTCTAGAGCTGTAATAGTGTAGCCATAACCTTATAGAAATTTAGCAGAGTATCTCAGTGGATTCCAATTTCCTGTGTAAAATTCCACAGAAATAGTTAATAAGCGTAACTTATATTGTATTTCATTATTTGTCCTGTACGTAATACTGCGCCCTAAATATTTAAATGTGTTAGCTTGCCCTGTGCTCTGCTTGTTAGTTTCCATCTTAACTCACGCTATCCTAGACTGCCCAAAAGGTTCTTTTCTCCTGGTGAGCTTCCAGCCATCCAAACATTCAACACTCTCTACTGTCATAAAATTTTCGAAAAATCGCGGAAAAGACGGGAATTCCCCGTCTTCTCATACACGAAGCTTATTTTACCTTCAGGAGGTTGCCAGTGGACTGAAGCGGTATTACTTTGATTGGTCATTCCAGCTACGCCCTGCACAAAGTGGCACAGAGCAATCTCACTCAGTAAAAAAAAAAACGGACACGACATTCCTACGCCAGCAGACTGGCGCCGCGACCTCTGAGCCTTAGAAGTCAGCACAGAAAAGGATTTTTCTATTCGATTTGTCTCCAGGGGGGAAGAGGGCCAAGGAGGACGAGACGTCCATTGCCCCGTAACCAGACCGGCGCCATTCGCTTACAGGAGCGGCGGACCGGGCCAGCCTCACTTATGCCAAGGTGAATCGACCTCAGGGACACGTCGTTGATATAATAAGATTGGCAAACGGCATCTCTGCCGACAAAAGGACGTCTGACCCACGTGGAATGACAGCAGGACTGAAGCTTCCTCTCCCAGTAGATCATCCCAGTGTCTGCAAACCTAATGGCAAAATAATGGCTGTAAAATGAATTGATATTGTATGGCAATATGATGCTCCAATGCAGCTCTTCGCTCCTCATTAGTCTGTCTTATGCACATCTCTTTATCTCTGCGGAACAACTGAGCCCTGTCCTCGTTAAATTGGCTACTCAGTTCCAGTCTTGCTCTCCTCCTACAATTTTTATCCCCCTCACCCCTTCAACAATACTTTCATTACCAATTTAAGTATTCCCTCGTGCCTCAGGACGTGTCCCATCCACCTATTCCTCCTTCTTTTAGTCGAACTGTGCCGTAAAACTCTTTCCTTTCCAGTCTGAATCAGAACTCCCCTGATCTACCTATCTAGTTTTTAGCATTCTTCTGTAGTATTACATATCAGGAGCTTTCCTCCTGTTCTGTTTATCATACAGTTTTCACATTCAAATAAGGCAACATTCCGACATAACACTTCCAGAACAGACTTCCAAACACTGAAATTTACACTCGGTGTTAACATGACACGCTTTTCCAGAAAATCTTTTTCTTGCTATATCCATATTCCATTATTTATCCTCTTTACTTCTGGCACTTTCGTTTCTCTGCCCAAATATCAAAATTCTTTTACCACTTTGTGTCTCATTTGCTACTCCACTCCATCATCCTCGTTTTATTTTGTTTATGTTAATCCTGTAAGCACTTTTAAAAGCATAGTCCTTTCCATTAAATGATCTTCCAAGCCATTTGCTGTGCCTGACGGTGTTACAATGTCATCTGCAAATCTTATGGTTTTTGTTTCTTTTCCCTCTACACTATTCCCTTTACGAATTTCTCCTTGGTTTCTTTTACTATTTAGTCAATGTACAGACTCAATAACTTGGGGGATAAGCTAAAACTCTGTTCACTCTGTTGTTAATTACTACCTCCCTTTATGTCTTTCGACTCTTAGAACTGTAGTCTGGTTTCTGTGCAAGCCGCAGATAACTTGCATCCCCGTTAACTTTCTCAAAAGCTTCTCCAAACCTACAACTGCCGTAGTGTGGTTTTGCCTTTCTTCTGACCACCCTGTAATAGGGGCAAGCCTGGACCCACGCAGTAGCTGCCGAAGGCATTTTTAAGGTTTTTAATACGCTACAACACTAAAGTAAACCTAATTTATGTAAAGGAAACAGCAAAAAGATGGCCCTTTCGGACAATTGCAGCCCAAGCTGGACGTACTGCGTTAGTAGTGCAGCGATGCTGATATCAGTGGCCACGTGAACATTCTCACATCCGTAGACGAGGTTCTGGACGTCCACGCATAACAGACGCCTGCCAAGATTGTCGTAGTGTAAGGGCAGCAGCGGCAGAGTGGCAGACCGTACATCTACCACAAAACAGATAAGAGGACTTACCTGGTGAACGTTCTTTGCTAGAGTTCATTCGTCCCAGACACAGTGGCCCCGCCCCAGGCCTTATAAACTGTACTCTCGTTCACCTCTGTTGTTTCTGTTCTAACCAGTGTTCGGTATGTGCAAAATGTTGTTAGACCCGTTCTTTTGCAATTCTTGCAGCGGGAAGGTGATGGGTTGTTCCAACAGGATAATGCTCGCCCACAGACTGCCAGAGAAACGCAACGTGCTCTGCAAGACGTACAACAACTTCCCTCGCCAAGTATCCAGATTTGTCTCCAATAAGAGCACGTGTGAGACATGTTGGGTCGAGAACTAACTCATGCGATTTGTCAACCGCAGGTGTGGCAAAACGTATCCCACGATAGTATTCACCGTCTGTACAATCCACTGGTTGGCAGAATCAGCGCCTACATTGCAGCCTGTGGAAGCTACACCGCGTACTGATATGGGTGTTTCCTCAGTGGTACCCTGGTACTGCAGGGATAGCTTGTGCAATTGATCTGTAAAGGTAATAATTTCATGTACTCCATATGTACTATTGCAATAATAAATCTTGATCGAACTGCAAACCTCTAAAGGGGTGTACTAATGTTTCTTCTGGCCGTGAATTTTGATTAGCGTACGTGACTACTCTTACGGAGAAATCGTTGAGTAAAATTATTCTGCTGACAGTACGTTATCAGCGAATCATACAATACAGTCTTTATAAGTAATCAACGAACTGTGAGCTCTTAATTATCTTGTCTGGAGACCGACTGGTGAGTGTTTTGTGGGGAGGGGGGAAAAGCGGGGGTTGAAAACACCGTGCCTGCAAATTCGTAATGTCATTGAAAGAGTTTTGATAATGGAAATGAGCGTTTGGCGACATTGGTCGGGAGGGGCCTCCCGGGCCAGGTCCGGCCGCCTTGGTGCAGGTCTTACTACATTCGACGCCACATTAGGCGACCTGCGAGCCGGATGGAGATGAAATAGTGATGAAGACAACATAACACCCAGTTCCTGAGCGGAGAAAATCTCCAACCCAGCCGGGAATCGAACCCGGGTCCCTTAGGACGGCAGTCCGTCACGCTGACCATTCAGCTATCGGGGCGGACTGAGTTTGAGTAGAACAAGCGCCACGAGAGGAATGTAAAGGGGCGATATTGTGGCCAATATTTGACGAGAAGGATGAAATTACTTGTCACTGCAGAGACATAGCACTGTAAAACATTTACGGCAAAATCTGCTTGAATTCCTTTTACACCGTGTGAATCACCTGACAGCAGAGATAATTACAGAATACCAGCGAGGTTTCCAGCCTGGACGCGGTAGACTGCTGAACAAATATTTGCTCTAAAGCAGTCATTTGAGAAGGCATACGAATGTAACCAGGAAGTCCAAATGCTTCTCATTGTCTTTCAAAAGCCATACATAGAAATAGTTTGATTAAGGTCGTAAAAAGTTTAGGGTTCCAAAGAAGCTCCTCCTTATGCAAGTAATCTTTTGTATTGTGTTCATTGCTGAGCAGTTCGCTCTTCAGTAGCTCTCGTCTATATTCCCTAGCCTGTCTCATTCATACGTATTGGCGAGAAACAAAACATCAGTTCAATCATTAAGTTGAACGCAATACATTATAATCTCTATTATCGTGACACAGAAACGTTACCGAACAGAAGAAAGACATTGGTGTTGTTACTAAGAGACACCTTCCGTAATGTTGCAGAGCAACAACAAAAGCACTTTGTAACCTCTCGCTACATTTTGTGTGTTACATTCACAGCACGTTTCTGAAGCTTAGCTCAATCTTCAGATGACAATATTAGGTTTCTGTTCATCAGCAAAGATTAAAGGGAAACAGTGTTTTTAATTATAGAAATTTTATCTTCTGTGACTTATGATAGCATTGATTAATATTGAGGCGCATTCCTTTGAAAGCTCTGCGACAGACGTACCTGGACAACACAGAACAATTATGAGAGTATATAAACGATACAAAAACTGTAGCAGTTGTACTACAACGGAACGTACGTAGGGATCGGAAGGTGAGTGGGACTGCAGCTATCTCGGTCCTACACAGGCAATACCACGATCCGTCAAGCTAGTTGTGAACTGTTCTCTGATGCTTTTGATAGTTCTTGCTTCCATCGATGGTTGGAAATTTTATGAACAGACGGACGGCAAAACAGCTATTTTCATAGGAACTCTCATGAAATAATCTCATGTCTAACAGATGCCATATTTACACGGAGTAATTGATGATTCGTTTCGATATGTCGACGCGATGCCTTTGGCGTTTATGGAAAGGTTATTCGGTGTGGTGCAAAAACTGTAAGAGTTTAACCATGCCAGCATACATATACATCAGCACTGTCACACTGCCATAAAAGCCACGAGCGGACAGCTATCGATAATAAACGTATCTCGACATAGAGGAATGTAAGGCGGGATGCAGCATTTGTAATAGGAATAAAGAACATACATTACGGGGTAATCTATAAAGTCCACAAAAGCCAATTTTAAGGTCAAGTAAAGCTAGTTTGTGTTACCCCTCTCGTTACCACAGTTTGCTTAACTTGAATGCTACAGAATTGCAAGAGAATCAAGGAAAGAAGAGGGAGAGAGTTTCCAAAGAATACTGGAAGAGCAAAAAGAAAAGATCACAATGTTAAGATTCACAGGCAATATAGCACTTAACCGAAAGTAAGCAGGACTTAGATTAACTACTGAATGGAGCAGACATGCCATTTTTCACAGATTTTCAATTAGATGCAAACAAAGTAAGGACGAAAATGATGAAAAGTAGTAACAACAACAATAACAAGAACCTACATACAAATGGAAAACGAATGCTTCCTTCTAGAAAGCTGAAGTGAGAAAGATACAGCAGTCTTAGTACATATTAAGAAAGGTATCTTAAAAAATTACAGGACGCTTGGAAGTGATAAGAAGTGAAAGTGTTACGTCGATCATTTAAAATGTGGTACAGTAGAAGGATGTTAAAAATTCAGAATTTAATGGACGGATAAGATACGAACTGAAGAGTTAAAGAAATGAAATAACTAGTAAAGAAGTATATGGAAATATGTTTGTGGGACATCGTCTATAGCATAGCTATAAGGAACGATAGGATAGCCCAGTTGGATGGGAAAGCAAAGAAAATAATATCGAGAATGATGGCTGTAGGTTCGTGTGTAGAGAAGCAGCTGTAAGAAGATACACAGCTCAGATAGAAAGTCGGTACTAGCAAGGAAAACTCCCCATCGAAACCCCCTCAGATTGCCCATTGGACAGCCTGTCAAAAACTGAACACAGATCAAGGTTGAAAACAGGAAAAGGAAGAAGTGAACTGTAGAAAAAAGAAACAAAACAGTGAATGGTCCACATCTGATAGGTGCGGTGGCGAGCGGCATTAATGACTGTCGCGTCGTGGCTGTGTGTTCACTGTGACAGACCGCGAAGGGGGAGCTCTGCGGTCAGATGTCCCTTGTATCCCACTTTTTTTTTCAGAAAATTAAGAACTATCCGTCCAGTCATTCACATGTCTGTTCGCTGTATTCATATTTGTGCCTGTGTCGTGGTGTAATGTCCGTTTGCAACGTGTAACGAAGGGACCTCCAGGCGTACGTACCATCTAATTGTTCTAGATAGGTACCACATGTTATGCCTCTTGCGTCCAGTTTTGGAAGTTTTGAATGTTGAATACCTTCGTTGTAACATAGTTCACACCCGTTTATTTGTTGTTTTCGTTTCTGTGAGAAGTTTCTGCGGCGTAACGTCAGCTCTCAGTATTCTCACAGAATGAGTCATGTAGTAAGAATATATTTTCATCATTAGTAAATGTGATGAATAGTGGGAGCAGGTGAGATGCCGCATAGACCTCTCAAAGAAATGGAAACAACAAGTAAAGGGGGGTGATATATGTTACAAAGAAGGAATTCATGAGTATACAAACTTGAAAACAGCGAACAGACACGTCAATGACCGGACGGACAGTTCGTAATTTTGTGAGAAAGAAAAATATGGGGTACGAGGGACATGAGAGCCCGGATCTCCCCCGTCGTAATCTGACACCGTGAACACACAATAACGACACGACAGTTGTTAATGTCACTCGATATTGCACACATTAAATGTGGACCGTTGACTGTTTCTATTTTGCTTATTTTTCCACAGTTCACTACTCCCTTTTCCTGTTTTCAAGCTTGATCTGTGTTCAGTTTTTGGCGGGCTGTCCAACAGGCCATTTTACCACTAAATCTGAGGAGGGTACGATGTGGAGTTTCCCTTGTAAGCAGAGGAATGTAGTCTCAGAGCTGGAACATTAGACTGTTTAAAGGAGAGAAAGTAGGGAGAATGAAGAAAAGTGGATGAGGGTGAAACGCCCTAGAGAAAATTTCTGGGTTGCATTTAACCATTCAAGGCAAAACAAGGCAGCTTAGAGCACTTGTTTTAACAGGATCTTTGGGAAGTAGAAACATGACAAAACTGTTCTACCTGGTATGATGGAGACGAGAGACAAGCGTAATGCCCAAAAATGAAATAATCCAATACCAAAGGAGGCGGGCATTTACAGGTTTGTGTATTACCGAAGCAGTTTGATAAATCATAGCTGCAAAATACTGTCACGAATTATCTGCAGAAGAATGGAATGACTTTCAGAATCTGGTCTCGGAGAAGATTAATTTGGATTCGAGAGTGACATTGGGAGCCCGAGGAAATACTTCAGTTATATTGGAAAAGCCGGCCGGGGTGGCCGAGCGGTTCTAGGCGCTACAGTCTGGAACCGCGCGACCGCTACGGTCGCAAGTTCAAATCCTGCCTCGGACATGGATGTGTGTGATGTCCTTAGGTTAGTTAGGTTTAAGTAGTTCTCAGTTCTAGGGGACTGATGACCTCAGATGTTAAGTCCCATAGTGCTCAGAGCCATTTGAATCATATTGGAAAATGACAAACATACATTTCAGCATTAGTAACTCTTGATAAAGCTGGCTCTTCCATATTATGAAGTTTATCATGAATCAAACACAGGAAGCGAAACCTTGTCTAAAATTTGTGCAGAAACCAGATAACAGATGTATAAGTCGAAGGACATGAAAGGGAAGCAGTAGCAGATTACGAAATGAGACAGGATTGTAGCCTATCCTCAATGTTATTCGATCTCTACATTGAGTAAGCAGTAAGGGAAACGAGGATAAATTTGGAAAGTGAATTAAAGTTCAGGGAGAAAAGGTGAAAACTTTGGGGTCTGCCGAAGACTTACAATCCTGTGAGAACAGGAAAAGGAAACCGAAGAGTAGCTGAATGGGATAGCGTCTTGCAAAGAGGTAATGACATGAACAACAACAAAAATGAAACAAAGGTAATGGAATGCAGAAACACTGTTGTATCAAACTGTGAGTAATACAATTCTGTAAACAGCTACACGAGTATCCACGATGACGATATCGGTCGCACGTAACAGTTATCAGAAGCACCGGTGTGATCAGTGCACCTTCGTATAAGTATTTGTCGTCTCCTGAGACAGCTCACTGATTGACGCCAGAGGCAGATAGCAGGAGATCCCTGCTGGTGACTCAAGACCATCTGCAGTCGCACCGTCCTTCGTCCAGCTAATGACGTTAATGGCTGACCAAATGGTGCGGCCGTTTGTTTTGAGTCGCTGAGCTGTCGATATGCCACTGAGGAAGTCCGCAGACAATTATTGACTTCACCACGGAAGCAGCACTGCGTGCTTTGTGCTTCAGATCCGTTGCGCCGATAAATATTTGTGTAATGAAACGCCAAACACTCCATATTCTCGACACTAGACAGTAGGCCAGCTAAAATTTTAGAATTAATGTGATGCTTTTTTTTACTAACGTTGTCCTGTGCTGTAAATGTTCTTCGTTAAAATTTTCTTATCTTTAATCAGTTCTTTGCCTTTGAATCCAATTTCGATCATCTACTTGATAGTCTTTTGTCAGTTCCTTTTCAGTTTTCATCGAAAAAATTTCCTTGTTTTATGGTATCTACATGAAACGCCCAGAAAACAGCAATCTTACTTTTCCAGCTTAGAAGTATCATTGACTGGAATAAGAAAACGCATACGAGACTACAGCATCACTTAAAATTGATCAATCTGCTTTCCCTAAAAGAAATTCCGACGGCCTTGCTAAAGATGGGAAGCGCAGTATTCTTTTTTTTAACGCTTGTTAGGTCTCCATCGCTGACGTTCTTACAGCTGTCTTTGTTGCTTTTAGTAGGGGCTGCTGGGAGCGGAGGAATCGGAAGAAATCAGTGGACTTCAGCGGGTATGACATCTCCGGCCACCGCTAACATTAGCTGTCAAACAGTGTGTACAGCAGCAAGATAGTAGACATCGTTGAATTCGAAATCTTACTAGCAGCCTGTGCTAACGTAAAAATTCGTACACGTGAGACCTACAGTGAGTTTCGTATTTAAATTCTGTTGAGAAATGTATTCCATCGTGAGGTACTAACACACCACTGTTGGGCTGCCGCACAAAGTCAGTATCGAAAAAACAATTAAAACTTCTCAAAGCGATTAAATGTGGAGGAGGGAGAAAGGAAAGGGAAGGAACTAATGCTATCAGCTGCATTGGGACTTCATGCGCAGTTAGCAACGAGGAGTGAAAAATGTTTGCCGGAGCAGGACTCAAACCCGGGATCTCCTGCTGACTAGGCGGTTGCGTTACGCACTGCGCCACGCGCACATAATGTTACTGCAGGTGCGCGGATTATCTCGGCACGCTCACCAGCTGATCCACATCCCCACATACCGCCACCTATCCTATCCTATCCTATCCTGTCCTATCCTATACAGTGCCCGCCCGTGTCCTTCATGCTAAGTTTAGATTCCTGCTGGAGGTCGAAGGTGGTGGACTCATAACCCATCGAGACGAATCAGTTATATGAATGCATGATGTCCGTTCTTTCGGACGTGTCATCCCGTTAACAAATAGGGTAAACAGTCAGATGTACAGAACTATAGCTCGATATTGCTCACATGCATCTGTTGTAGGATCCTCGAGCATCTTATGAGCTCATACACTATGAAATTCTTGCAGGATGAGAGGTTTCTGTCATAGCATCAGCACGGATGCAACAAAAACCATTTCTGTCAAATCCAGCTAGGGTTATTCATTGATGACATCTTCAAAACAATAGATGAAGTTGAACATGTACGAGTACATCCCAGTTTTATAGAGAATTTGGCTTAAGGGCAAATAAAATCACCAGGGATGCAGTGCTAACGTTGCCCTTGACAATGGAAGAAAGACTGTAGAAAAATCAAGATACTTTCATAGGATTCGTCGACCTGTAAAAAGCGCTCGACAACGTAAAATGGTGCAAGATATTCTAAATTCTGATAAATATAGGAATAAGCTATAGGGAAAGACGGGTAATGTACAGTATGTACCAGAACCAAGAGGGAATGCAGTGTTTCACCCCTACTGTTCAATTTATACATAGAAGAAGAAGCAATGACTGAAATAAAAGAAACGTTCAAGAGTGGCATTAAAACTGGAGGTGAAAGGATATTGAGCCGTGGCGGCTCATATCGATAGTGCCACTCTGGTGG
Organism: Schistocerca serialis cubense; assembly: GCF_023864345.2. Classification (NCBI taxonomy): domain Eukaryota; kingdom Metazoa; phylum Arthropoda; class Insecta; order Orthoptera; family Acrididae; genus Schistocerca; species Schistocerca serialis. The sequence goes on from NC_064643.1 coordinate 605,857,706, forward strand.
CTTATCTTTTCTGCCACGGTCAGGGCGGTAAGCAGCGGCCTCTGGGGCTACGCGAGGAGCAACGAGGCGAGGTCCTTTGGGGTGTGTTCTCCGGGACGTGATGGAAGACGGTTGTCGGGTTGACGCAGCGAGTGTGGGGCCGGACCTATCGCATGGAGATATAAAAGTTGGCTCTGAACCGAAGGCGCCGTAGCAAGCAGCGGGAAGCGGGCGTCCTGTAATTTGTGTGAAGGAGTAACGATTTTGCATTGGATGTCCCAGTGGTTTCCGATACTTGCGGTGGCTGCTTTCGGAGAAGAGAATTGGTAAGAGCTTGTGTCTACACTCTTTTCCGTACGATCTTGCTGCCTGCCGTTGCAAACGGGTGAAAATCAGGCGCTTGTATTGACTATACGGGAACTGGTGATGTAAAATTACATTTGTGATTGAGTCTCACTTGTACTGTGACAATTTAGAGGCGAAAACTGTGGTGGTTTCATTAGGTCAGGTTTGTTGCTGTGCAACTAAGGCAGTCAGTTATTTGGGGTAACTGAGGGAGCAGCATTATGTTGGTCTAAGTGATACGTTCTCCACGTTTTGTCTATGGCTTTGCGCATCGAAATCGTGGGGGAGTACACGTGTGAGTAATTTGCTACTGTATTGATGGTTATGTTGTAAAGACTGTTCTCTGGTGTGTTAAATCACGCGATGATTTGTAGCCAATCTACTGTCCTTATGATTGGCGTTGTTTGTCTTTTGATTGTGGGTGTGCTCACGTTGAAAAAAAGTTACGGATACTATTCATATGGGTTGTCCAGTAAGGAAATTGCTTAAGCCTTTATCATATGCTGGTCTGTTTGCCTATCACATTGGCTTTCTATGCAGTAACTGAAGGAATGTGTATGGTGGTTCAAGATTGTGGGATGACTAGTATTTGAACTGGTGTTGTGGTTAAGGGCGAGATCAGCATCCCGCAAAGCCGCCCGCTGCGCGTGGTTAAATGTTCCGCTATTGGGGAGCAGGCTCTCTGTTCTTGGATTTTGTAAGGATACGTGATGAGTGCATCGCTGTAGTTTTTCGCGTGCTAAGTAATTGCGGGGTGTCGGTGCCGTCCTAGGGATAGACTTGTGATGTATGTTATGTTGAAAGGGAATAAACTGTACCAAATTTAAAAGAGCTTTTAGTTTGTTTTAGGTCTGTACATGAAATGATGATATTTTGTCGATTGCGGCAATAACTTCCTGTGTGGGGAGATCCTCTGTGGGACTTGTACTCTTGCAGTGCAGTCCATCTGAAACGTGCTGCTTAAAACTTGGGACTGCAGCTCTCTGATGTTATATATTACTGTTTAATCTTAAATGTCTTGGATGTAATAGGGTTGAGGATTATGTAATTTTGATCGCTGGTTCCTTAAAAGAAGTATTTCGTTTTAAAATATGTGCTAGTTCAGAGCCTATTTAAATAAGATTTTAACTCATCATTCAAATTTTCTAGTCTTGCTTTGTTAAAAGGCTTTCAGTTAAATGATTGCTATTTGCCTGTTTAAATGTTTGAGGGACTTAAAGGAAAAGAATATTATTTTGCAATTTGAACTGGTCGTTACTTTTGGGTAACACCTGACTTGTGTGTTCAATAAATGAGTGTCTAGTCAATGGTGATGCAATGTTCTATTGCTAGCCTACCCCTTCCACTCCACAGCCTATTGAGCTGCTTTGTGTCGAAATTGTGTTCAGAACACCCCTCTGACCTGACACCTCAGATATCTACGATATTGCATTGCCTATGTTAGTAAGAAGTACCATGCGGTATTACTTTGGACTTGCATGCTTTTCGAAGGTACAGGCACTGCGACGACTCTAGCCCTTATGAAATACAAGAAAAGTATTCGCAGTTGAGAGTATGGGTAACAGTCAGCTGTGTAATGGAATCCATTGCATCGTTCTTCTTAACAGCACAGGCACTACAATATCGTATTTACCAACCCATACCACGCAGCGATTTTCAGTCATAAATTCCTCCCGTGTACGGACATTATATAACGTAGATGAGTGCAGGCGGTGACACATGGACAACGTCATATGAAACTCTGGATGTGGCCGTGAGTCGTGTAAGGATGGCTGAAGCGGTCAAGGCAGCCGCTCACGTAAAGGGGAATGTCCGGATGCGAATCCTTGTCCGGTACAAATATTAGTTACCGTCATTCCATTCTATAGCTGATGTCTGTCCGTATTCGCAACTGCGAATGCACTTCATGTATGAAAAGATACGAATAAGATTTGCTGATGGCATTGCTACCCTCAATGAAGCTGAATTAAAAGATCTGCTAAATGGAATGAACAGAAATATGAACAGTAGTGTTTCAAAATAGTTGAACGCACTAGACTTAGAGCACCAAGTGGGTGGTTTAAATTAATGATCAAAATTCTGCCTTATGTCAAGGTCCAGTGTAATCGTAAGCTCACTTAGGTCTAGAGCACCAACCTTTCGGCATGTTTAACTGATTATCAGAACCATGTCTCACGTTATTTGTGAAGCTTGGCTCTAAGTTATCTCCACTTGGTTCGCTACAAACTTAACTGAAATGTTCTCCGTATGATCCGAATACATTTTATACTTAAGCTTTCCTAGACTTCGGGAACCAAATTGTTGTATATTTTATATCAATAATTTAGATCAGTTTCACGTTAATCTTAACCATAGTGCTACTTCCTTTACGCCATAGCATGAGAGCCTGTCGGGTTATGTATAGTTAGGTGTTAGAGTAGTTTTAAAGATAGTTCCTTGCCGTTATGATGGACATATGTACCTACCATAACCTAGTCCCCCAGTTATGTATTGCATGGCTGCAAGTAGTAATGTGACTATGTTACGATGACATTGTTTAGCTCCAGTTTCTTATCCATGTATTTTTGACATATTATCTGTTTTTGTAAATGCTTAAAGATAAGACAGTGGCAGAAGTTGTGTGAATAAAATGTCCACTCTTCCATTATAGATCCAATTACTCCCATGACAGACTTCAGGAGATGTTATCAATCATGTCTTGTGTTAGCAATCGAAGATTCGAGATTTCAGTGTAGATTTGCTAGCATATTTAAGGCTTTGACACTCGTACAATGGCTGATCAAATGTTCCAAGTGTTTTCGTACTATTCGTAACTCTTATAAACTGTGAGCGCAATGTCATTGTTAAGAGGAGGAGCCTTCACTAATGTGTGGCAATCGACGGTTCATTTTTTCCTCCAGATCTTTTATTTTATTATAAAGCTACAAAAAAAGACAGGCACGGAGGGAATAAGAGGTTCTGTAGCGATTTCAGTGTAGATTTGCTAGCATATTTAAGGCTTTGACACTCGTACAATGGCTGATCAAATGTTCCAAGTGTTTTCGTACTATTCGTAACTCTTATAAACTGTGAGCGCAATGTCATTGTTAAGAGGAGGAGCCTTCACTAATGTGTGGCAATCGACGGTTCATTTTTTCCTCCACATCTTTTATTTTATTATAAAGCTACAAAAAAAGACAGGCACGGAGGGAATAAGAGGTTCTGTAGCGATTTCAGTGTAGATTTGCTAGCATATTTAAGGCTTTGACACTCGTACAATGGCTGATCAAATGTTCCAAGTGTTTTCGTACTATTCGTAACTCTTATAAACTGTGAGCGCAATGTCATTGTTAAGAGGAGGAGCCTTCACTAATGTGTGGCAATCGACGGTTCATTTTTCCTCCAGATCTTTTATTTTATTATAAAGCTACAAAAAAAGACAGGCACGGAGGGAATAAGAGGTTCTGTAGACGAATAAACATGACGAAGATTTTAATTGCAAATAACTCTGCGTCGATATTCCACTCAGAAAGCTTTAGCTGAACTTACGGGCTCCCATTTATTGCGCTTGAGGTACACTTTTTACTGTACGAATATCTTGAACTGGAACAACCACATTTTTTGGTGTGAAACGTACAATGCCGTCAGTCATGTGAAATGTTGTGCCCATCATATAACCGATCACGAAATTTTTCATTGCCATAAGCGAACTTTTAAAAAAGTGTTGCCCCGGAACGTGAACAGAAAGACTCGCGCATGCTCCAGACATAACCCTCATGAGGGGACCGGCGCGAAACTTTCACGCTTCTATAGTTTTAAATTATGACAGTATTAGGAATAAGTCTAGTCGTTGGGATGAAGATAGCTGTGGGAATGAAGATCAGATATTTTTTAAAAATAGTTATTAATTTGTGATACATCTTCGCATATGCACTTCCATCTACATAATTTTGATCAAAGTTCTTTACAGGGCATCACGGTACCAAAGAGTAAGCGATATTTGACGTAAGTATGCAATTTTCGTGTACTTTTCTTCACTTTCTTTAAGGGATGCAAAAACGGTAGTTAATTTAGTTACCCTTGAGCAAGCTACATGCAATTGTCCGTGAATAAAGACGGTTCGGTAAATGCAGTCCTGCTCTTAGAAGTGTTTGTCCCTGCTACTTGTTTAAAGTGATCGTGATGACAAAACATATTAAACTCATTCATTCTTGTAAGATTAGCAAATTCAGAGAAAAGGGATATTGACTTGAGACATAATATATAATAGTAAATTCAACAAAATTCCAGTATGTGGAGAAACTTCAAAGATACACAAACGTTGCTGCAATGCTGAAAGAAATAAATTTGGCCTCACAACACTGTACCCAATTATGGCAAGAGTTTTTCCATTTTTCAATGAACAGAACAGAATCCATCGAATCGTATGACTGTCAGGAAGTAGCTTAATGTGTCCTTCCAGAAAACGGTCGGGTGTTGGGTGTTTTGTATTAGTGATGGCGTGAAACCGTACGTCTTTGGCGACGATTACAGCTTTCTTCTTAGATGTCTGAAGAAACGCCTGATTCCTGAATCAGGAATCTGGGAAGAGTCTATAACCTGCCGCCCAGGTTGTATTGTTTCATTCAAACCGATTGCTTTGCTACATTTAACATTATTTTTCGGCACAGACGTTTTCCAAACACAGCACATGAAATTGACTTTTGTATTGGGAAGTCGACTTTCATCATTCTGGCACTGAGTTGTTGTCGTCCTCGACCCACAAAAAAAAAAAAAAAAAAACGTAGTTTTGACTGAAACGGAAGGAGTAGACGATCGTAAGTGTTGGGCCTGACCCTGTTGACATGAACAACAATAAATTTCTCAATGATAAATTCAGTGACGTTTTTCTGAATTGCTGTTGATGTTTTCCCATTCAGATATTGTCCTTCTATCCTTCCTTTGCAAACTTGCTTTACAAAATGTTTCTAAACGTTATCGTCTGTTTGTCGCCGCACTTCCACTTTCCAACACATTATCACAAATTCCACTTATTCATACTTCAAGAAGAATATAATAATTCCAATCCCAAAGAAAGCAGGTGTTGACAGATGTGAAAATTACCGAACTATCAGTTTAATGAGTCACAGGTGCAAAATACTAACACGAATTCTTTACAGACGAATGGAAAAACTGGTAGAAGCCGACCTCGGGGAAGATCAGTTTGGATTCCGCAGAAATATTGGAACACGTGAGGCAATACTGACCTTACAACTTATCTTAGAGGAAAGATTAAGGAAAGGCAAACCTACGTTTCTAGCATTTGTAGACTTAGAGAAAGCTTTTGACAATGTTGATTGGATTACTCTCTTTCAAATTCTAAAGGTGGCAGGGGTAAAATACAGGGAGCGAAAGGCTATTTACAATTTGTACAGAAATCAGATGGCAATTATAAGAGTCGAGGGGCATGAAAGGGAAGCAGTGGTTGGGAAGGGAGTGAGACAGGGTTGTAGCCTCTCCCGTTGCTATTCAATCTGTATATTGAGGAAGCAGTAAAAGAAACGAAAGAAAAGTTCGGAGTAGGTATTAAAGTCCAGGGAGAGGAAATAAAAACTTTGAGGTTCGCCGATGACATTGTAATTCTGTCAGACAGCAAAGGACCTGGAAGAGCAGTGGAACGGAATGGACAGTGTCTTGAAAGGAGGATATAAGATGAACATCAACAAAAGCAAAACGAGGATAATGAAATGCAGTCGAATTAAGTCGGGTGATGCTGAGGGAATTAGATTAGGAAATGAGACACTTAAAGTAGTAAAGGAATTTTTCTATTTGGTGAGCAAAATAACTGATGATGGTCGAAGTACAGAGGATATAAAATGAAAACGGTCAATGGCAAGGAAAGCGTTTCTGAAGAAGAGAAATTTGACATAGAGTATAGATTTAAAAGTCAGGAAGTTGTTTCTGAGAGAGTATTTGTGAGGAGTGTAGCCACGTATGGAAGTGAAACATGGACGATGAATAGTTTGGACAAGAAGAGAATAGAAGCTTTCAAAATGTGGTGCTACAGAAGAATGCTGAAGATTAGATGGGTAGATCACATAACTAATGATGTATTGAATAGAATTGGGGAGAAGAGGAGTTTGTGGCATGGAGAGCTGCATCAAACCAGTCTCAGGACTGAAGACCACAACAACGACGAAGACGACGACGACAACATCACAAATAAAACTCTTCAAACTCAACAGTCTTTCGAAACAACCAATGCACGAAAATCACTCAACGAGAGAACGAGAATAGCCAACGAGACTTCGTAAGATCAAGATACGAGGGCTGGCAGAGGATGGCAGTGGGAGGAAGATGTTCACATCATAAAAATGGTTCAAATGGCTCTGAGCACTATGGGACTTAACAGCTGTGGTCATCAGTCCCCTAGAACTTAGAACTACTTAAACCTAACTAACCTAAGGACATCACACACATCCATGCCCGAGGCAGGATTCGAACCTGCGACCGTAGCAGTCGCGCGGTTCCGGACTGCGCGCCTAGAACCACGAGACCACCGCGGCCGGTGTACACATCATACAAGAGCCTACCTGCGGGTGTAGCGAGGGTGTCATAACACGTAGTCTGACATAGAAGCAGAGGGATAAAGTGAATAATAACGGGAGAGTAAGTGGTGAAAAAATGCAGATAGCAAACACTGCTTTCGGCATCATTATTCCAATGCGCGCTTGCTCGAAAACAAGGCACCGCGCCGGCCGTGTGCAGGAAATCTAATCCTGCGTAATTTACTGAATATTACTCGAAAAATGTTTTTTTCAAGTAATGAGAAAAAAGAAACTGATTTTTGCCTATTTTTTGCATTTTTAAATTTTCCATGGAAAATTCAGTCTTATAAAGCTGAAATTCGTAAAAAGAACACTGAAAATATTTTGAAGCAAATTTAAAGAAATTTTTGAGAACATTTATTGTGGAGAACAGCGACCTGGCAAAAAGTACATTAAAAATGGACACAAACAGTCTCAACCGCAAAAACATTTATTTTGATGGCAACCAATTTCGGTCAGTTTTTAACCATCCTCAGATCCTCTTACTGTGATGGTAGACGATTGTGGTGAATGAGCCGGCCGAAGTGACCGTGCGGTTAAAGGCGCTGCAGTCTGGAACCGCAAGACCGCTACGGTCGCAGGTTCGAATCCTGCCTCGGGCATGGATGTTTGTGATGTCCTTAGGTTAGTTAGGTTTAACTAGTTCTAAGTTCTAGGGGACTAATGACCTCAGCAGTTGAGTCCCATAGTGCTCAGAGCCATTTGAACCATTTTTTGTGGTGAATGAAGCGAGTGTTGTTTCTCCACGAATGTCAACTGGAGTTAAAACACCGACCTACCATCATGGTATGGGAGTCTAAGGATGTTAAAAAAACTAAGAGAAACCGGTTACCATCAAAACAAATGTTTCTGCAGTCGAAGCTGTTTGTGTCAATTTTTAAATTTACACAATTTCTCGAAAATTATGCACCGAGCCTCCTTTCGGTCAACGCATAGCTGGACTGTTAAGCAGATTTTTGTTTCATATCTGCAATATCGTGTAAAAGTTTCTTTTATGGTCATTCTATGGAAGGGAAAGGTCGTAAGTGTGCTCATCAGGTTCAAAGGATGGGTGTGAATCTGTTGTCAGTGCCCCGTGAAATTCTTTTTTAGAAGTGCAGGCAGACTGTGGTGTCTTTGGGACACAATTCATGTTGGACTATCTGTTTCATATAGAAAAAATACATTGTTTTCACGTTGATTCTCACATGTTTCTACTCCAGTCGTGGTGATGAAGCAGTGTTCTGCTGAAACCACTGCTGCTTGCTTTATGCATCATACCAGTTGTGATGTAACAACATAAAAATAATTTTATTCAATGGAAAAGTTAGAATTTGATATTTCGCTTACTGTTTTATCAATCACAATTGGCGTGAGAATCATGGATTGACCATTGTCATAAAATATTGGATTATGAAATGTGAATAGTCTTTACTTGCAGTTTCGCGTGGCTTGAAGCAGTCACAGCTAGCGTGCTATTGATTAAGAAATTGCATTATCGTGTTTCCAATCACTTCATGATCGTAGATACGATCATACTCGGTCTTGAAGTTATTGTTATGAGAAAAGAATTTCCTAAGGGACCAGAAAGTTCTTAAGGGAGCAAAAACAATTGTAACATCACACTAAATGGGAAATTAAATATTAAAGTTGGTGCAAGAAGACGGTAAAACAGTTTTCTTTTTGTCAATGTAATACGCATATTGGACTGCTGATCTTGGTTTCTGTAACCTTAGCAAAATGAATAATTAAAATGAAAATAATACTAAGGAGATGATAGGAATGAGCATTCAATATTTCCAGAACAAATATTTATTATAACTGTAAGTAGGCTGTCTAGGTTTTTATATTGGTAACGCCACGTAGCGCTCTGCGTGAAAATCACTGGCTGTGCTGTGCGCAGTCTGTGGCTGGGTGGCATTGTTGTAATATTCGCTATTGTAGTGTTGGGCTGTTGGCTGTTAACAGCGCGTAGCGTTGCGCAGTTGGAGGTGAGCCGCCAGCAGTGGTGCATGTGGGGAAGTGAGATGGCGGATTTTTGAGAGCATCAGAAACAGTACATTTGTAAGAATGGATGTCATGAACTGCTATATATATTATGACTAGTAAGGTAAATACATTGTTTGTTCTCTATTAAAATCTTTCATTTGCTAACTATGCCTATCAGTAGTTAGTGCCTTCCGTAGTTTGAATCTTTTATTTAGCTGGCAGTAGTGGCGCTCGCTGTATTGCAGTAGTTCGAGTAACGAAGATTTTTGTGAGGTAAGTGATTTGTGAAACGTATAGGTTAATGTTAGTCAGGACCATTCTTTTGTAGGTATTTTTGAAAGTCAGATTGCGTTGCGCCAAAAATATTGTCAGTTTAAGCAGTCATGTATAATTTTTCTAAGGGGACGTTTCATAACGAACACACATATCGTACCTTATGCTTAGTACTGCAATGACTATAGATTTTTATGTCCGTTTCATGTCCATTGAGCGCTCTTTTATATAGCCATTGTCCTTTTGAGTCGCCCGTGCGTCGTCACGATAAATTATAACTGTTCTTCTTTTTACACTTCACTCAAACTTAGACGTAACACGTTTTTATACATTTAGTAAAAATTAGATCAGACTGCCACAAATCTGCGCCCGTCTTACTTAAGAAAAACAGTAAAAGTGCTTAGCGCTCAGGGCTTCGTTTGTTCTCGAGCGAACAAAATAGTGAAGGAACACACATCGATCCCTATTCTTCTGTTTATACAGGGTTATTACAAATGACTGAAGCGATTTCACAGCTCTACAATAACTTTATTATTTGAGATATTTTCACAATGCTTTGCACACACATACAAAAACTCAGTTTTTTTTAGGCATTCACAAATGTTCGATATGTGCCCCTTTAGTGATTCGGCAGACATCAAGCCGATAATCAAGTTCCTCCCACACTCGGAGCAGCATGTCCCCATCAATGAGTTCGAAAGCATCGTTGATGCGAGCTTGCAGTTCTGGCACGTTTCTTGGTAGAGGAGGTTTAAACACTGAATCTTTCACACAACCCCACAGGAAGAAATCGCATGGGGTTAAGTCAGGAGAGCGTGGAGGCCATGACATGAATTGCTGATCATGATCTCCACCACGACCGATCCATCGGTTTTCCAATCTCCTGTTTAAGAAATGCCGAACATCATGATGGAAGTGCGGTGGAGCACCATCCTGTGGTACGTTTAGCTCCCTGCTTGCTTTATTCGTCGACTTCTGTGGGGTACGCGTGAAACTTGCCCGCACGTGTTCAAACGTTTCTTCGCTCACTCGTTGATTTTCCCTTACAGAGGCACTCAGAAGCTTTAAACTGCGCATACCATCGCCGAATGGAGTTAGCAGTTGGTGGATCTTTGTTGAATTTCGTCCTGAAGTGTCGTTGCACTGTTATGACTGACTGATGTGAGTGCACTTCAAGCACGATATACGCTTTCTCGGCTCCTGTCGCCATTTTGTCTCATTGCGCTCTCGAGCGCTCTGGCGGCAGAAACCTGAAGTGCGGCTTCAGCCGAACAAAACTTGAGTTTTTCTACGTATCTGTAGTGTGTCGTGACCATATGTCAATGAATGGAGCTACAGTGAAAATATGAAATCGCTTCAATCATTTGTAATAGCCCTGTATTGCCGCCCAAAGACGACGAATTACATTATTTATGAAATTCGCTATGCGACGCCTTATTATACATTAATCATTATTTATAAACAAGTATTTGTCTTCTGGCTGAAAGTATTATTTGCTGTTTTAATGAAGCCAAAAATAGCGAATATCACACAGCAACAACACACTCCGGAGCAATAAAAATTTTTGACAAACATATGATAGCATTTTGTTCTCTCGTATGCGCAACTATAAAATGGCTGAAGTCGTGACACCTCATTCTGTTCTAACTGCTCTACGACATGGATGATGTTTGATCGAGATATTCAGAACAGTAAGTAGCAAAGGCGGTCTACACCCTCAGCTAAGAAATTCGAGTTATTCTTGGCCCCCCGCTTGCACACAACTTTCTACTTGATACCGCTGTCTAAACTGTGAAGAGCCACTGAAAATCATCATATATAGTAAAGTATTATTTTCTACTTTTCAGGTACTCATTTTTGAATATTATTCACTTTAGCTAACTGTCCAACGAAATCTCGTAGATTCAGTAAGGTTTGGTTTTCAAAACAAATCTACATAGATCGATAGCTGTCTCACGCACTGGGACGGCGTTCCTAGTTATCCCAGGCGGACCTGGAGTGTTGAGTTACATGGAAAGGAATTTCGGTAATGCAATCCGATTGCTGTTATCTCTCAACTGTTTGTCGCTCTCGGTTGTTTTTGCGTCAGGTGCTGCTTCTCAGGAATGTAAATTGTGTTGCTGTGCCTGAGCATAGACTTCAGACTCAGAGATAAATAGGGCGTTGTCACTGCGCTAAAGTATTTTTTTTTTTATAGAAACTGTGACAGATATTTCCAAAGTCGTGGTAACCTGTGGTAAAAGCGATGATTCGCAACGTTAAAAATTTTGAGTTTCACTCAAAGGAACCTGCATTCAAGTCCCGGCCATTGCCATGATTTAGCTGCACAGTTCTCCTACGTGATTATATACTAATGCCGGGACTTGCCTTTCAGTGTAACCATAGTCTGGGCTTCCTCACATCTCAGCCACAGGGGCTAAATTAGACTGACAGGGATTCTGTGATAAGCATGTATCAGATTATGCGGCAATGCTTTTAAAACTCAAGATGTTTCTGAAAAGTCTAATCTAATAGGAAGAAAGTGAAATTAATATATGTACAGGATAGAGTAGACGTAGAACGTACATGATGAACGTAGCGCAAGTGTTCGCTCTTCACGTGGAGCGTAAAAAAGAACAATACTGAGGTGGAGAGACTAGTTAGCAGAAAATGAAGGTTAACAGTAAACGCACTAAAATAATGAACCGAAACAGAAATGTGACTCTGATCCTGTTACAGCTGGAAATCGACAGAGGGCAACTTATCTGCAGCTTTTAGCCCATCATCATCTAATCTAATTCCTTCACTATCACCTGATTCACTTTGACTACATTCTAATACTATTGTTTTACTTTGGTTTATATTCATTATATCATCCTTTTAGGAAAGACATACCCTTTCCGTCCAACTGCTCTTCCAAGTCCTTTACAGTCTCTAACAGACGTACGATGTCATCGGCAAACTTCAAAATTTATATTCCTTCTCCTTGAACTTTAATAATTCCCTAGCCAAATTTCTCTTTGGTTTAGGTTACTGGTTGGTCAATGTACAGGATGTATAATACCTCATGTCGGGGATAGGCTACAACCCTATCTCACTCCCTTCTCAATTACTGCTTCTCACTTGTCCTTCGACTCGTAACCGCAACCTGGTTTGTGTGCAAGTTATCTGTATTTTACCCCTGCTATCTCCAGAATTTCAAATAGTGAAATCGAGTTAACATTTTCAAAAGCTTTCTTGAAATCTACAATGTCGGTAAATGTAGGTTTGCTTTTCTTTAATCTGTCTTCTAGGCTAAGTCGTAGGAGCTGTATTGCCTCACATGATAATAAATTCCCCCGAAAGCAAAACTGATCTCCTCCTTGGTTGTCTTCTGACACTTTTTCCATTCTTTTGCAAATAATTCGTGTAAGTATTTTGCAACCATGACTTATTAGGTTGATGGTTCGGTAATATGCACACGTGACAGAATGTTTTCTTTGCAACCGGAATTATTACGTTATTTTTAAAGTTTGGGGTTATTTCACCTGTCTCATACGTCATATCAGCTGAAATTTTACATCACGGTATGTTCCCTGAAAGGATCTTAATAACTCTGAAGTATTTTTGTCTCAAAGCGCCTTGTTTCGAGTTAGCTTTTTTCAGCACTGTCGCACTACCGTCGTCTTCTTTTTCCTTCCCATTCTATAATATCGTATTCAGGTTCGTTTCCTTTGTATAGCACTTTCATAGATTTCTTTTATCTCTCGGCATTCACTTCTTAGCTCACAACTGACATGCCATCTGAACTCCTAATATTCATACAGATGCTTCTCTTTGGTCTAAAGGTCTGCAAGACTGTCCTATAGGCAACATTAATCTAGACACGCATGCTTCAAAATACGGCCTTGCATGTCTCCTCTCGATACTTCTGGTTTGCCATTTCGCAATTTGTCAGTCTCAATTTTTTAGATGTTTATATTCTCTTTCGCCTGCTTCATTGCGTGGTTTTTCATGTTTTGGTCTTTCGTCAGTTAAAATATACACTGAAAAACCAAAGAAACTGGTACACCTACCTAACATCGTGTAGGGCCCCCTTCAGCACACAGAAATGCCACAACACGATGTGGCGTGGACTCGACTAATATCTGAAGTAGTGATATAGGGAACTGACACCATGAATCCTGCAGGGCTGTCCATAAATCCGTGCCGGCCGCGGTGGCCGTGCGGTTCTAGGCGCTGCAGTCCGGAACCGCGGGACTGCTACGGTCGCAGGTTCGAATCCTGCCTCGGTCATGGATGTGTGTGATGTCCTTAGGTTAGTTAGGTTTAAGTAGTTCTAAGTTCTAGGGGACTGATGACCTAAGATGTTAAGTCCCATAGTGCTCGGAGCCATTTGAACCATAAATCCGTAGGAGTACGAATGGGTGGAGATCTCTTCTGAACAGCATGTCGCAAGGCACCCTGTATATGCTCAATAATGATCATGAACTTGGTGGCCAGCGGAAGTTTTTAAACTCAGAAGAGTGTTTCTGGAGCCGCTTTGTAGATATTCTGGATGTGTGGGATGTCGCATTGTCCTGCTGGAATCGCCCAAGCCCGTCGGAATGCACAATGGACATGAAAGGATGCAGGTGATCAGACAGCAGGTGATCAGATCAGGACAACGTGTCACCTTTCAGAGTCTTATCTAGATGTATGAGGGGTCCCACACCACTCCAACTGCACACGCCCCACGCCATTACAGAGCCTCCATCTTCTTAAACAGCCCCCTGCTGACATACAGAGTCCATACATTGAGGGTCCATACTCGTACACGTCCATCCGCTCGATGCGATTTGAAACGAGACTCGGCCGACCAGAAAACAGGTTTCCGGTCATCAACAGTCCAATGTCGGTGTTGACGGGCTCAGGCGAGTCATAAAGGTTTGTGTCGTACAGTCATGAAGGTACACGAGTGGGCCTTCGGCTCCGAAAGCCCATATCGATGATGTTTCGTTGAATAGTTCGCATCCTGACACTTGTTGAAAGACCAGCATTGCAATGTGCAGCAATTTGCGGAAGGGTTGCACTTCTGTCAAGCTGAACGATTTTCTTCAGTCATCGTTGGTCCCGTTATTGCAGGATCTTTTTCCGGCCGCAGCGATGTCGGAGATTTGATGTTTTAGCGGATTCCTAATATTCACGGTACACTCGAGAAATGGTCGTAAGGTAAAATCCCCACTTCATCGGTACCTCGGAGATGCTGTGTCCCATCGCTCGTGCGCCGACTGTAACACCACGTCCAAATTCACTTAAATCTTGATAACCTGCCATTGTAGGAGCAGTAACCGATGTAACAACTGCGCCCGACACTTGTCTTATATAGGCGTGGCCGACCGCAGCACCGTATTCTGCGTTTCTTTGACGCCTCAGTTTAATACCTCCTGTGTTATCCAGGGTGATTTATTGTCTTTTCTTTTTGTCCGTCTGATCCTTAGCTGTTCTCATTATTTCATGTATAAAGGCCACTCATTCGTCTCCTGTTGTATTGTTTTCCCTCGTTCCGTCGATCGCTGCCTAATTCTTCCTTTGACATTTTCAACTACCTCTGCTTTTTTTTCACTTTATGCATGTGTTATGTTCTTAAATTCATACCTTTCTGCAATTTCTTCACTTGTAATCTGCCGTTTACAACCAGTGATTTATGGTCTGAGTCCACATCTCCCCCTGGAAATGTTTTGCATTTTAAAGTCTGGATTCGAAATCGGTGACTCGCCATTATATTGAAACGTCCCCTTTGAACAATTATACATGACTGTGCTTAAACTGACACACAATATTTTTAGCGCAACGCAATCTGACTTTCAAAAATCCCTACAAAAGAATGGCCCTGACTAACATTAAACTATACCTTTCACAAATCACTAAATCACTTACCTCACAATAATCTTCGTTTCTCCCACTACTGCAATACAGCAAGCGCCACTACTGCCAGCTAAATAAAAGATTCAAACTACGGAAGGCACTAACTACTGATAGGGATAGTTAGCAAATGAAAGATATTAATAGAGAACAAACAATGTATTTACCTTGATATCATCATATATAAATATAGCAGTTCATGACAAATTTCAAAACTCCGCCATCTCTCTCCCCACATCCACCACTGCAGGCAGCTCACCTCCAACTGCGCAACGCTACGCGCTGTTCACAGCCAGCTGCCTAACACTACAATGGCGAGTATTACAACAATGCAAAGCAGCCACAGACTGCACACAGCACAGCCAGTGATTTTCATATTGAGTGCTACGTAACGTTGCCAATAAGAAAACATAAACAGCCTACTTACATAGCCCCCATGCTCCCCACAAAAAATTTTACAAACTATTTTTGGGCAGTGGGCAATAATGATTTGATAAAATTTTTCATAATTACAATAACAAAGAAATCAAATGCACACACTTATTGATACAATGTTGGTCAAAAGCTAAAATTTTCTCACAGTCCATAAAGACAGTCCTGATCATTCATTACGGTAAAATATAGTGTTTTTCTCAAAGTCTGAGCAGTAGAAGAAAATGCACACGGAAGTAGTGGATTTCCATGCAGTCTTGAAGAAGTAGTGTTGTCCTTCCAACGGAACGACAGTGCTGACTCTTGACATGCATACAGGTAATGGGCCACAACAGAGCAAACCCACAGCAGAGTCAGTCGAAATTTTGAAGAGTATTGGTAGGTAGGTCATCACAGAGCAGACCCACTGTAGTCCTGGTAGAGATTGTGGTATTGGTGGGCCACCAGAGGTGCAGACCCACTGCAGTCCTTGTAGAAATAATGGTATTGATGGATCATCAAAGATGCAGACCCACTGTAGTCCTTGTAGAGATAGCCAGCAGCCATCTGTTGTGACTGTGCAGGTGCACAATCACCATTGAAGAGTCTTGCGGATAATATAGCAAGTCCATAAACCACCACTTGTGCACTCACAAAGTTTTTGAAATTGTCCTTAGAACCAGCAATGCTGTTATCCAGTCCCTTGCTGAATCATTAACACACATGCAAACACTATCAGTCCCTACTTCTGACATATTGTCCATATACTATGACCAACAGAAACGTGTGCAGTGAAATGTAACTTAATTTGAAGAACTGGTGTCTATACAATTTTATAACATAAGAATACAATAACAAAGGTACAAAACACATCATTAAAAACATAATACAGATAACGTTTGTAGTAATAGGGGCTTTACAAAAGAATAGAAATAAACATATACATCAGTGTTACAGGAATTATGACATAAGTAAATACATAAAAGATCAGAATAACTTTTGAAACATCAACTTTACACATGAGCATTAAAACAAAACAGAATTAATAATGTCTAACATCTTTACAAAGTAAACAACATATTATTAACGCAAATTATATTTGAGGATAACAGTATTCCTCATCATAGTTCATGTAGCTGAGTATGAGAAAAATTCTACAACAAAAGTCTGATGAGGTAAACATATAAAGACAGGAAGAACATATATACACAAGGGTACCCAAACACATAGTGGGATAACACAAAAGGAAAGGACAGGGTTTGTTTCATTGCAGTATTTTGCAAACAAAACTTTCTTTGCTTCTTGGAGATCTCCCTTCATTCATCATTATTCCCAAAAGTCCTATCTAAGCCTGCCTTCTGTATTTCGTTCACATCCTCTGTCAAAAATAGTTTTTCTCTCTGCTTTCTGTATTCTGTTCACATCCTCTGTCAATAATAGTTTTTCTCCACTGTACAGTATCCTTTTTATTTTGACAGACCATTTTCTGATAGCTTCTCAATGCATTTCTTATAAATTTATAATAGTTAGTTTCTTATATAGTCTCCTCTTAAGCTAACTTAAATCTACTGAGCTCAGATACTAAACTAAGGGACGAGGCAATGCAGCAGCACATAACAAATTATCACAAACAGCAATGACAAAAAAATGCCAATTTGCAAAGCAAGCAGCAGCAAATCTAAATTAACAGATAAAATGCAAAATTACAACTAATATGAGCCAATGTGCAGCAACATGAAAAATAAATGAGTAGTAAAATTGGCTTAGCAGAGTAACACAAAGTCAAATTCAGTAACACTACGCCTGGCAAACAGCAGTAACTTATACCTAAACATGACATAGCTCAAGCAGAAAAAATATTACAGTAAAAACAACAATGCAGATAAGGGAAATGTATATTCACATCTTAATATCTATGTAATTAAAGTGGTGCACCACAACAACTGATTGTAAAAAGAAATATTACCATGTACTTTAAAAGAAAATTATGTGTTACTGTTACTAGTTCCTTCTTATTGTTCTTTCCTTTCCAAGTGCTCCTTTTTTAAAGAATGTGGATCATAAAATAATTATTTAATAGATCTGTTGACAGAAAGTGTTCACATTAGCAAATGCATTTTATTTTATAAAAGCAATGCTGCAACACAGCTGGAAACCAGATATCAAGTGAAATAAGCAACTACGAAAAGCAAAGCATAAAAATATCATTCAATAGTCATGTGGCATTTCGTAAGTCAGTAGCTCTCAACTCTCGTAGAAAGACACTTGTCATAATCAGGTGTGCAGATGTACGAATATTTCCCATCAATTCATAAGCATTGCAGTAATTAGCACAAAGTACGAGTAATCATATGTTTTCAGGTAATGAGCGTGTAATATTTGCGATGCTTTCTACAAAGGAATGTCAATAGCAAGGTTAATGGAAGTAATGAGGGTGTCGCATTTGCAATATTTTCTCTAAAGGAATGCCAATGGCGAGGATAAAGGCCTGCCTTTTTTCTTTTTTTTTTTTCTACCTGTGCTTCCGGAAACCCTAATGGCTTGTTCTCCAGGTGTTTGACACAGCTGCCTGCCCACGACGCATTACGTGCAGGTGGTCACTTAACTTTCTTACGGAAATATTTACGACACCAGTTTCCGCTACAGTGACAGTCTCACATAAAAATATTTCACAGGTCAAGAATTAGTGTTGCAAATCTGTAGAAAGAAAATCCTATGAATATAACGTTGTCCAAAAAATTTTCGCCGGCATTGTGATACATTCACGCATTTACACACATTTCATAACTCTTAAAGTACGATTCTTGGTTTCCAACATCCTTTTCCATAAGTCAGAGTCCCTAATCACTATTCATTACTCCTTACCTTATTACACATATATATATATTCGTCGACACGTCAATCTTGCGACGGCACTTCAATATTTCATCATAATAAATACATAGCATAACCAAATTCCTCATATAGCATCAGCTTATTGATCATAAACATACCTCAACAGCATAATACACATCGTGTCATCTGCCTCAAACGTACTTTAAAAATCATGAATCCATACCAAATACATCATTCAAAGCTCTCATAGTATCACAATGGTTCCGAAAATATATGAACAGTTCACACAGTACAGACAAAATACAATTTCATAAGTGTGAAGTTATCCGACTGTGTAATTGCGTAAACATCTGTCACTGATGTAATAAAAAATGTTTATCTCTCAGTTAAATGACCAGATAGCTGTGTAATTTGTGTTAGAGAAATATGGTACCGATGTGTAAAGTTGTATAAGCAAATACCATATTAGCTAGGGTTCCTTGTGGTTGCCACCCACATGGTACACAAAGTAAGCGTGTACCCCCCTGAGGATTCATGTAATTATACCCTCAGGTGTTACAGATTACAGCAATAGAATGAAATATATCACGGAAAACTTTCTTTGTAATTCAAAAATCTTGAAAAATAAATGGCTTAAGTACAAAATCTCTCAAATGCGTGTCCTGTAGCGCTAAATGTGCGTCTTGCTGTAAGATAATTCTGTGGAAGTGTCGTACTTATCGTCCTCCGAAAGCCAAGTTCTGCAGAAGTCAATGTACTTACCTCATGATAAACAAAAGTGAAATGCTTTATGTATAGATATCTTAGTTATTACGCTTATTGCCGTGATGAAGAAAGTACTATGCTGTAACGTATTGTTGTGCTACGGAAAAGACAATCTCATTGTTGCTGTACCACAAAAGTTACTACTAAAACATGTTTTACTTTCCAGAAGAATTCAGAAAAACTGTGCAGATATAAAACAGAAACACTGCAAAAGCAACATTGTAAATTGTCACTCATTAGTAGCGTCGTGATAAAAATCGTGTAGCTGTCACATAAACTAACCTCTGTGTCATCTGGTATCTCTCAGAAAGCACTTTAAATTCAGAATGTATTTTCAAATAAACCAAAATGTTACATTAAAATCTCATTAGCAGTACTGGTAAATGTTCCAAGTATGTGAGCCTTATAGTCGTTACGTAATCGTGCAACAAACAAGCAAGAATGTACACACACAATAACACTGTGACGTCTGTTCACTTATAACAATGCATTCGTCATTTCTGTTTAAATAAGTTATCTTGGTTCTTGATTGGATATTTAACTTCAAACATTGTTGTATGTTAACAGATTCTAAGTCTGACAAAGCATATTAGTAATGTGAAGCGAAAAATTTTATGGCAAAGACTAAGTTAAAAAGCAGATTATCTTTCAATAAATGGTTTTACATGTGAAATGTGGTGTAAACCTTTACTCTTCCTAGTACTCAGAGTTTGAACTTCAATGCAATTGTCATGCGGTATACATCGGCAAAGAATACTGGAATTTTTCTCAAGGTTAGCGTCTATGTTATTTTTCTCTGAGCCAGCCGGCGCACGTGGGTGCCTGCGGCGCGAGTCATTGTCTGTCTCTTTGTTGGCGCGCGTTGTTATTGGGATTAGGAGACCTAACTTCTACAAATTCGCCTTGCCGAGAGGGCCCAGCTCTGTTAGAATCCCGCCAGTTCTGATGAAATTCACGTCTGTCGTTTTGTCGGTAGTTTCTGTAGTTTCTTTCTTGTCGGTTAAGTGGTGGAGAATTTCTCCCTGAATCGTAACTGCGCGCTGGACCGTTGCGTCTCAAGTTATTCTGTCTCCCGTAATAATAATTGTTTTGGTTCCCATATAGTCTGTTTCTCTGATTGTCTCTGTGATAGTCATTACCGCGGAGAGGTGATCTTTCCCTGTAATTATTACTACTCTGCCAACGGTTGTCATACGGGTGGTGTCTGTTTTGGTCACGATTTGTGTTGTGGGAATAGCCTTGTCGCATCCAGTTATCGAGGAATTGTGACGGATGTGACCTGTAATTGTTGTGTTCCTGTTTCCGCATTCCGCGATTGTCAGTGTCAATTTCCAATTCTTGTAACAGTCCCTGAAAAGCTTCAATGTCGTCTTTGCAACGTCCTGCCAAAATAATGTGTCGTAAATGTTAAGGCAATTTGATTAAGCAAATGCGGATAAGTTCTGAGGGGCTGTATGGGTTTGAAAGATACTGATTCTTATGCAACATGTCTTCAAAATATTTCATAAGACTGGAGAATTCAGATTGTTCGAAACGTTTCATCATTATGATGCTTTGTTTTACTCGGTCTTGTGTGGCCTGAGACCAATATGCTGAGAGGAAGGCATGGTAAAACTCTCCTTCACTGTGGCAATCGTGAATGACCGACCGCATTCTTACAGCTGGTTCATTCTCTAAGTAGCCACACATAAATCCTAATCTGTGCTCTAATGACCAGTTGGGAGGAAAACAATGAGAGAATTGATGGAGCCATGCTTGTGGATGAATGTCGTTGCCAGAATTCTTAAATGTTTTGAATTTACGTGTAGTAATGAACGGCTTATAGTCAAAGTCATCATGTCGGCGAGTCGCATATCGGTCATTGTTACGTCGTTTCGGCGGTTCCATTTCAAAATTCGGTGCACATTGCCAATTTCTTTCATAATTTCCGAAGTGTCCTGTGTTATTATTTTGTGGTTGTTCCGTATTTCTAAGTCCCTCTTCCCGTATTGGAGCGCGAGTTGCCTCTGAAATACGTAATTCTTGTATTACCTGAGTCAGCTGATCTTGTACTTCCCGAATTTCTCTTTGGTGTTGCGTATTAATTTGATTCTGATTTTGTTTGAATTTCCTAATTTGTTCGCACTCTTCTGTGTCATTAAAGACTACCGGTTTTGTGTCGTTCAGATTATCATCTACCTTCGTAGATAAGTTAGTGAACTGATCCGAAAGTTCGGCTACTTTCTCCGATAGTGAACACATTTCCTCAATGTGTTTTTCTGAACCAATTTTCAGGATATCTACTGTGTCCTTCAAGTTTTCCTGAGTTCTTGCAAGTTGCGTAACCGAATCGGTAGATGCAACTGAGTCAATTTTAGCTTGCAAGGTCTCATGATTTTCATGAACAATAGTTTGCAGTTCTTTTATGGCTGCTTCGTGATTCTGTAGTGCATTTTCATGACGCGAAAAAATAGGTTGGAAATGCTCACAAATTTGTGTTTTTACGTCATTACAGACTTTTTGACATTTCGATTCAATGTGATGTAACTCAGCAGTTAAAACCTCATGTGTTGGTTCAAGAGTTTGCTCCAATGAGTCTAACTTTTTAAGATTTTGTTCCATTGTGTCTAACTTTTGAAGCTTTTGCTGTGTTTGTCTCTGATTTTGTTCCATTGTGTCTAACTTTTGAAGCTTTTGCTGTGTTTGTCCCATTTGTTGTATTAATTGTAATAACAATGCATTGGTGTCTGAAACATGTTCCTCAGTGCTTTTCGGCAGTGAATTTACACCGGAAACATTCACATTTTGACAAGCAGAAAATGTGTCTTGACTTATTTGAGAAAACGGTGAGGATCCAAAACCTGAGTCTGCAGTATTTGCAATATTGTGTTCTGTCATTCCTGATTCCTGAGGCGAGCTGTTGCCGACCAATCGATCGATAACGCTTCCCTGTTCACTACCTGTTTCACTGTCTACACCATTGTTTGCCGCCCGCTCCATTTCCCTATGCACAATTACCAAATTACTACTTTGAACATCAGTTAATTCATTACTCGGTGGCGCTAACACACTGCTTTCATTTTCACTGTCATTTCTCAGTTTACTTTGGAGCCTAGTATTACGTTTTTCACACGCCATTATTGTCACAGTATTTCACACGATAACACAGAAAAGCACAATTTGAAGAGCAAAAATAAGAGAACACATTAACATAACACTGAAAATAATATCTAGTTAATTGCAGCTGCGAAATACTTGGTGCAAATCTACATGCATGCCACAACTGTTTTACTGTACAACAATGAAAGACTGCAACTACAAAGGAGATTTTCTCTACAATTACGAGCTAGCAATAAACAAAATCTACACTAATTACACAAACTACAACAAAAAATCAGAAGATTCCAGTGAGGTATCCTCGGCTAAGGGTCGACATATGAAACGTCCCCTTTGAACAATTATACATGACTGTGCTTAAACTGACACACAATATTTTTAGCGCAACGCAATCTGACTTTCAAAAATCCCTACAAAAGAATGGCCCTGACTAACATTAAACTATACCTTTCACAAATCACTAAATCACTTACCTCACAATAATCTTCGTTTCTCCCACTACTGCAATACAGCAAGCGCCACAACTGCCAGCTAAATAAAAGATTCAAACTACGGAAGGCACTAACTACTGATAGGGATAGTTAGCAAATGAAAGATATTAATAGAGAACAAACAATGTATTTACCTTGATATCATCATATATAAATATAGCAGTTCATGACAAATTTCAAAACTCCGCCATCTCTCTCCCCACATCCACCACTGCAGGCGGCTCACCTCCAACTGCGCAACGCTACGCGCTGTTCACAGCCAGCTGCCTAACACTACAATGGCGAGTATTACAACAATGCAAAGCAGCCACAGACTGCACACAGCACAGCCAGTGATTTTCATATTGAGTGCTACGTAACGTTGCCAATAAGAAAACATAAACAGCCTACTTACAATATTACTATCTGAAACCTCATAGTGCCTACAGATCACTTCCGTATTTACGGCCTTCTTTCATGGTTTTAAAGAAAGTGTTGACAATGATTGTACTGTGCTGTATGATAAATTCCAAGGCGTGGCTTCCCATTTCATTCATTTCTTCCAGTCCATTTTCACCTGCTATTTTTACTTCTGTCATTTTTCGGTCTTTCATTACCACCAAACTTGCACCTCCATTAACTATCTAAATAATTTCTTTTATCTCTTCATACAACCTTT
This sequence comes from Schistocerca serialis cubense, assembly GCF_023864345.2. Lineage (NCBI taxonomy): Eukaryota > Metazoa > Arthropoda > Insecta > Orthoptera > Acrididae > Schistocerca > Schistocerca serialis. The sequence continues at coordinate 605,880,955 of NC_064643.1, forward strand.
CAATACCTTCCTCATCTGCGGAACTAATATGGATGTACGAGGTAAACAGAACATAAAGCGAAAGAAAATTTAGAAATGCTCTGAACGCAAAAGGAATTGAAGTAGTCTTTCAATAATTGTGTTAGGGCGGTCACAAGTGGTTCCGTAGGTAGTGAAAAGAGCAGAAACTGCTGGCAAGGACGAGTAATGTCACAGATCACTGAGAATTTTCAGCGAAGCAGGTGTTTAGTGACGAAAATGTAACCAAGAGAGAAAAAAGGTATCGGTAACAAACAGTCGATCGACGGATTGTTATTTAAATGAACGTGTTAGGGGGAGTTAGTATTCGTGAAGATAACGACAAATACTTAAATACACTATTTCTATATATGTCAGCAGATGCATATCACATCGACAGTACGTAATATTTTACATGAAACAGATATAGTGTATTACACACAGATTGTAGCTCAGTTGCCACATCAAACTACTTGCAGGTATTAATCTACCTTATTAAAATATGCACCAGACTTTCAAAGTGATGTTTCGATGTGAAAGCTCAGCAGGTGCACATTAAATTGTTAACGCGTATTCCAACTGTCAAACGAAGACTACCTGCAGAACAACATAGCTAGTTTCAACCAGTTGCGTGTGATCTGATGGACGTTACCACTTTTCAGTAATTTGAATTATCCTCGTCAATCCGCGAATCACAGAACAATGACGTCCGCAGCTCGTGGTGTAGTGGGTAGCGTTGCTCCCTCTGGATTACGGGGTCCCGGGTTCGATTCCCGGCTGGATTGGTGATTTTTTTTTTTCTGCCCCGGGACTGGGTGTTTGTGTTGTCCTCATCGTTTCGCCATCATCGTCATAACTCGAAACAGTGACTAGATTGGACTGTGTAAAAATTGAGCGCCCCGCAAACGAAACATAATCGTCTCAAAACGATGACTCCTTATGCTATCGTTTCACTACAGGACCAGCCAAGGTAATAACATGTCCGAAAAGACCGAAAATACGAAAGAAACGAAGAAAACAGAATTCAGATTTTTTGTATAGTTTTTAATGTTGTTAACTGGCCGACACACAGTTACTAGTGTTTTTTATGGTTTCTAGCCTCCTCGTCACTGAACAAACTCTCTAAGAGTGCTTCCCTTAAAAAAACTAGATCATCGCCGTCCGTTGTGCGGCTCAATGGTAATCAACTGTTGTAGTGTCGTCTCGAACAGCGATTGAGCGTTGAGCGACATTGTTCTCCAGATAGCGACCATTCATAACGGGCCCAAACACTTACGCAACCCACCAGGTGGCAACACGGTTACCGTCATGTGATGCTGACCGCTACCGGATAAGAAAGGTGTTGCCAACACGGCCAGTTTGCACAAGCATTTCCTTATCACCGACCACTTACGTGGAACCGAAGCTGTCGTTATCTGCAGATGGAAATCATTGATGTCGCTCATACGAAGCTTCCAAATACACTTGACAGTTTATCGCTCTTACTTCTATGCATTTTTCTCAAGAATACTTAAAATACCTTTTTAAGTTCATTTTCTTAGAATTTTTTTCTGGAGAGGTGATATGTGTGCCAATACAAGTCTGAAATTTTTAAACGTGTTCTTATTCACAATACTGACCTCACAGTACTTAACATTTCGATCAGACTGCAGTAAACTTACTGTAGACAATACTGACTCCTTTATAATCCGTGCAAAATGACCAAAATTTGAGTCCACGTGAACAGATGTTCGTCATATTTTGCCCGACGTTACGTTGCCACAATGACAAGACCTGATCACTTTCAGTTCCTATGTGTGCCATCGTTTGTTTTGGCCTGTTCAATCGACGACAGTTTCGTTGCTTTCTTGACGTCCTTACAGCAAGACTTCCTTGAAGTTTAGCAGTAAGAGAATGACAGCTATTCGTGTTGGAGAATCGTGCATTAGCCAAACTATCGCCTGAAGATCACGAAATTATTGCCAAAAGGCCTTGGGCAGGAAACGGAAGTAAGGTCTCAACAATTTGACGTATAGAGTTACGATGATACAGAAATATCAGACGTGGTAGTAGCTTTCTAATCTATAGACATACGTATTTATATATTTTTACTAATTATCAACTGACCGTCGTAGATGATCATGGCTGAGAAAAAGGTTAATGTGTCTTGTAGCCACAGTTTACCAAGAACATAGTTTCTGTTCAAAAGCCTTATAGCAAGCGTGTCAGAGAAGAACATTTAGAGTTAAACATCCTGTCGCCACCTCTGTCTTTAGAGACGGAAGTATACTGGCTGTGAACAATTTAACGTAAGCATCCATGTGATGGCATAAAATGGATTATGGGAAATGCAGAAAAGCTGAATCACTATGACCAGACGGGGATAGTGTATGTATATGCTGCTTCTCTCTAGCGGAGAGTAAATCATAATTGCTACGCCTGCTCGCTCGAAATAAAGCGCGACGAAACGGAGACAGACTGGAAATCTGTCCTTGATATTATATAAAACTATTACGATTACGTTCGTATAAAATTCAACCTCATAAAGAAATCAAAGAAACGGATTGAGCTAAATGTGTTCGCCTTGCAAATATTAAACCTGGGAAGAAGCGTATAGGAAACGTTCTTAGAATTATCACCAGGAGTGACAACCGTTCATGTAATATAACATGTAAATCAGCATAGTAGTTTAAGAAGTTACAAAATGTCTCCCTGTTGTGCAGGTATGTGGGTAACTCTAATGTACTTCTGCCTCTCGATGTCTTTTAAGACACAGAACCACCCCTTCAGTAACACTACGGTGAAAATGATATGTACGAGGGCAGTTCAATAAGTAATGCAACACATTTTTTTTCTGAAACAGGGGTTGTTTTATTCAGCATTGAAATACACCAGGTTATTCCCCAATCTTTTAGCTACACAACACTATTTTTCAACGTAATCTCCATTCAATGCTACGGCCTTACGCCACCTTGAAATGAGGGCCTGTATGCCTGCACGGTACCATTCCATTGCTCGATGTCGGAGCCAACGTCGTACTGCATCAATAACTTCATCATCCGCGTAGTGCCTCCCACGGATTGCGTCCTTCATTGGGCCAAACATATGGAAATCCGACGGTGCGAGATCGGGGCTGTAGGGTGCATGAGGATGAACAGTCCGCTGAAGTTTTGTGAGCTCCTCTCGGGTGCGAAGACTTGTGTGAGGTCTTGCGTTGTCATGAAGAAGGAGAAGTTCGTTCAGATTTTTGTGCCTACGAACACGCTGAAGTCGTTTCTTCAATTTCTGAAGAGTAGCACAATACACTTCAGAGTTGATCGTTTGACCATGAGGAAGGACATCGAACAGAATAACCCCTTCAGCGTCCCAGAAGACTGTAACCATGACTTACCGGCTGAGGGTATGGCTTTAAACTTTTTCTTGGTAGGGGAGTGGGTGTGGCGCCACTCCATTGATTGCCGTTTTGTTTCAGGTTCGAAGTGATGAACCCATGTTTCATCGCCTGTAACAATCTTTGACAAGAAATTGTCACCCTCAGCCACATGACGAGCAAGCAATTCCGCACAGATGGTTCTCCTTTGCTCTTTATGGTGTTCGGTTAGACAACGAGGGACCCAGCGGGAACAAACCTTTGAATATCCCAACTGGTGAACAATTGTGACAGCACTACCAACAGAGATGTCAAGTTGAGCACTGAGTTGTTCGATGGTGATCCGTCGATCATCTCGAACGAGTGTGTTCGCACGCTCCGCCATTGCAGGAGTCACAGCTGTGCACGGCCGGCCCGCACGCGGGAGATCCGACAGTCTTGCTTGACCTTGCGGCGATGATGACACACGCTTTGCCCAACGACTCACCGTGCTTTTGTCCACTGCCAGATCACCGTAGACATTCTGCAAGCGCCTATGAATATCTGAGATGCCCTGGTTTTCCGCCAAAAGAAACTCGATCACTGCCCGTTGTTTGCAACGCACATCAGTTACAGACGCCATTTTAACAGCTCCGTACAGCGCTGCCACCTGTCGGAAGTCAATGAAACTATACGAGACGAAGCGGGAATGTTTGAAAATATTCCACAAGAAATTTCCGGTTTTTCAACCAAAATTGGCCGAGAAAAAATATGCGTTGCATTACTCATTGAACTGCCCTCGTAGCTGACTTTAAACGCGATGACAAAGGAATGTGGCCCTGTATGGTGAAACAGAAGACGACAGATTGTATTTTTATTCCAAGACTACGCCTTTTATTCCTACATGGATAACTAAAACTAACAGCAGTGATCAAGGGACTTTTGTTTATTTGAATAACAGGTTGAATTTAGTATCACGACAGATTTGTTTGTAGAAGATATGAATTAAATGAAACATAGGTCAACATAACACATCGGTTTTATTCTTTCTCCTGTACATACGTTTTCTAGGACAGTTGACAAAGTTAAACTAAGGGTGGTGACTTCAATACCCACTTAAAAAAAAAAAAAAAAAAAAAAAAAATGGGTGATGCGATCTGTCTGTGATTAATAAGAATTACAGTGACTGTGAACTGTGTCCTGTAACAAACTTCCATAATGTGCTTCAATCGGACAGCGGCTGCTGCTGCGAGTCCACGATGAAGCAAGAGAAACTCACTCCAGTGATTCCTACTACCGGTGCTGCAAAATAGTCATCTCACGCATGTAGAAATCTCGAGATGTGGTGTCCATTGAGCCTCGGTCGAAAGGTGGACTCAAGTTTGGTCATTCTCATCCACCTTCGCTCCGAAGCTCCGTGTTCAGAACTAGATCTCTTCTCTAAGACCGAATCGACTACTCTTGAGCTGCAGTTCATGATCGAATCCCTTACGTTCCGCCAAAAGCTCCATGTAGAATTTGCGCTAAACAGCTAAAACCACGAAATGAAAGCCGGTAAAGCACTCCTGTGCCAATCGCATAACACTCCGTGTACCGATGTCAGCTGAATCTGTAAAAAAAAAAGAAAGTACAGTGTAATTCATAAGTACCTGCAGGGTGTCAGAAGACTGGGCAAGAACCACAAAGCATGCAGCAAAATGACACATCAGTGAATAGAGCTTCTCTACAGATTCTTTAAATCACGTTAAAGGTGGTGTTAGACATGGGGACCATTCTTGACACGACAAACACCAATCCGTGCGTGCAGTTCACTGAATTCGCTGACGCAAATTACCTGGGAGGGCGAGACAGCAGCTCGCTTTGGAGTTATGTTCATGCAGGAGCGAACCAGTTCGACGCGACAACACGGAGCGAGTGATTTGTCTGCGTGTTCCGACACATGTGCCCCCTAGGGCAACTACCCCCACGGCGCGTATTACGAATCGGAACTGGGACAGGTGCTCCAACCACTGACATGGGTCATTTTTCTGCACGTTTCGTAGTTGTCGTGTAATTTTATTCTGAAATACTGGAGGTACTTCCGAAAAACCATGTACATATGAAGAGTGGGAGGTCAGACTGTCAAATCTCACGCTTGTCAGGAGAATCAAAAAACAATGTATCTCTTTTTCTACATAGCTTATTTCTATCCAAAAACTGAGAAGGTATTCTGACATCAGAGAATTATGCTGCCCACCTCATCACTGTAAAAAAAAATGAGACAATTTAGAAAACAGACTGACTGGTAAGAAAAAGGTTTTTTGATACATGGGCTCATATTTTGTGATAAAACAAGTATAGAAATATGGTTGAAATGGCTCTGTGCACTATGGGACTTAACATCTGAGGTGATCAGTCCCCTACATTTAAACTACTTAAATCTAACTAACCTAAGGACACCACACACATCCATGCCTGAGGCAGGATTCGAAACTGCGACCGTAGCAGCAGCGTGATTCCGGGCTGAATCACCTAGAACTGCTCGGTCACAGCGGCCGGCTATAGAAATATAGCAGAAATACTTTAGCTATGAGAACTGTATGTAACCTAGAAACTTTTTCGGGCCATTAGAGCACATGGCGCACGGTCAGTAGCTGTCCAAAGTTTGAGGGACTTCGGCCGTCCTCTTATGTAATAAAATTGAACACCTTCAAACGTCCATTCGACGTTATTTACTATATAGCTGCCAGTTTCGGTGATTCAGTACATCATCGTCAGTCCTCAACTGACACTGATGAGTGAGCTCCAATCGTATACACGATCACATCGATGGCCAACTTCTGTGAACTTGTTTCTGTAGATTACCGTAACAGCGATGTAGTGTCTGCATCTTCTTCGTGGCCATGGTAGTCCTTTGGGCATCTTTGGTAGCTTTGGCGGATGTACAATGTCCGGTCACAGTAATGAAATCACCTATCAAAAGCCTGAATAACCGCCTTTCGCACTGCGGACCTGCAAGACGTGCAGGAAGAGGGTAAATAGGTTTCTGGAAGGTACCGACAGGAAGGTGGAGCCATGCCAAACCCATTACTGTGACCAGCTGTGCTAGGTTGTCCTGATGCAGATGCATAGCGCGAGCAGTCCGATCAAGGTGCTCCCAAAGAATCTAAATTGGGTTTAAATCTGAGGCGTACGATGTGGTGTGCGTACTGTAAGACCTTCGGTACACACACCATCAGATTGACTTGTCGCTCTAACGAAGTAGGCGAATGTCAGCAATAGGTCTCGTGGTCTTATTGTGGCGTGTTTATCTTCTGCCGTTAGGTCAGACGATAGAAATGCCACTTGCACGCTTAGAGTAGCAGATTGACGGTGACCAACTTTAAACAGAACTTGATTAATTTTCACACACATTTATTAAAATAATAAATATAAACATTACGTAACTTCATTCTGGATGCTATTTACAATGGACAATTTGAAGTTCCTTTGGTTTTGATACGTTAATCTTATTCTCACATATCTCTGATACTTGACAAAGTGTCTATACATTTCTCTTCATGGCTATGTACAGGAATATGATAATCTTATTAGGTGCAGACTGAAACTTGACTATAGACTGGTACAGACTGGTGCAGACGAATGCAGACTCGTACAGACTAATGCAGACTGACTAATTGGAGGTCTGTACGCTCGTTATAAAACCTCGCGCGTTCAGGTATCACTGCGCGAGTGTGATCTGGGAGGAGAAAAGGTTCTAAACTAGCAGCAATCTCATTGGCTGCGTTACATATTAATACGCGGATCGGCGGAAGCAGAATTTGGTCTGTCTCTAAGGCAGCGCCATCTCGTAGTGCGGAGACGGAGGAGCGGTGCACCTGCGCTGTCGTGCTTAGCGGGGCGCGCTCTAGTGGGAAAGTTCTGTACGCGCTGACTACGTGGAACTATGTACACAACATACGATAACGTCATTCTGGTGCTCTTCGAACTATGCCCGTACGCTGCGAGCTGTGTACCACGTTGTGTTGTCCTGCTGGTAGATGCCATCGTGACGAGGAAAACAAATTGCATCTAGGTATGCATACTTATGTTGATCCGTATGCCTTCCACAGTGACAAGATCAAGCAGGGAATGCCACGAACACATTCCCCACACGATAACGCTCCCTCCTCCGGCCTGGGTGTTTGCTTTAGACGTTTCGCGCCGTACACACCAATGGTCACACGTCCGATGGAACATAAAACGAGACTCACCTGGAAAGGCCACCTGTCGCCACTCGTTGGAGGCCCAGTTGCAGTACTGGCCGGCAAATTCCAGCCTTCATCGCCACTGAACAGAAGTCAGCACGGATGCATGCACCAGGGGCCTGCTGCAGGGGCTCATCCTAGCGACGTGCGCCGAACGGTCGTTGAGGAGACACTTGGTTCATCTGGGCGGTCAGTTGCACGTCTAATCGGCTGTAAAAAACTCCGGAGCCGTAGTTTATCCCTGTCATCCGTGGTCTTTGGTCTACCACAGTTGCCACGGCGTCGGATTTGGATACCACCATCTTACCATGTAAGGTGTACTGTAACTGTAGCGGCACGCGAACAGTTTACAAACGTAGCTTCATCCCTTCGCCCGAAAGACAACGATCGCGTCATTATGGGCGTCAGTAAATCATTCCGTTCCTGTATTACGATAATGACTGTACTGTTTCCCGCGTCCCACGGACATGCTTTATCCACTGTGTGATCAAAAGTATCCGGACACCTGGCTGGAAATGACTTAAAAGTGCGTGGCGCCCTCCATCGTTAATGCTGGAATTCAATATGGTGTTGGGCCACCCTTAGCCTTGATGACAGCTTCTACTCTCGCAGGCATACGTTCAATCAGGTGCTGGAAGGTTTTTTGGGGAATGGCATCCCATTCTTCACAGAGTACTGCACTAGGGAGAGGTATCGATGTCGGTCGGTGAGGCCTGGCACGAAGTCGGCGCTCCAAAACATCCTATAGGTGTTCTATAGCATTCAGGTCAGGACTCTGTGCAGGCCAGTCCATTACAGGTATGTTAGTGTCGTGTAACCACTCCGCCACAGGCCGCGCATTATGAACAAGTGCTCGATCGTGATGAAAGATGCAATCGCCATTCCCGAATTGCTCTTCAACAGTGGGAAGCAAGAAGGTGCTTAAAACATCAATAGAGGCCTGTGCTGGGACAGTGCCACGCAAAACTAGTGGTCCAAGCCCCCCTTCCTGAAAAACACGACCACACAATAACACCACCAAAAATGGTTCAAATGGCTCTGAGCAATATGGGACTTACCTTCGGAGGTCATTAGTCCCCTATAACTTAGAACTACTTAAACCTAACTAACCTAAGGACATCACACACGTCCATGTCCGAGGCAGGATTCGAACCTGCGACCGTAGCGGTCGCGCGGTTCTAGACTAGCGCCTAGAACCGCTCGACCACTCCGGCCGGCAATAACACCACCGCCTCCAAATTTTACTGTTGGCACTACACACGCTGGCAGATGACGTTCACCGGGCATTCGCCATACCCACAGCCTGCCATCGGATCGCCACATTGTGTACTGTGATTAGTCACTCCACACAACGTTTTTCCACTGTTCAATCGTCCAGTGTTTAAGCTCCTTACACCAAGCGAGCCGTCGTTTGGCATTTACCGACGTGATGTGTGGCTTATGAGCAGCCGATCGAAGATGAAATCAAAGTTTCCTCACCTCCCGCCAACTATGGAATTTCTGTGTGATGGTCTGCATAGGATGTCTGCCTATTACATATTACGACACTCTTCAACTGTCGGTGGTCTGTCAGTCAACCGGCCAGGTCGGCCATTACGCTTTTGTGCTGTACGTGTCCCTTCACGTTTCCACTTCACTATCACATCGGGAACAGTGGACCTAGGGATGTTTAGTAGCGTGGAAATCTCGCGTACAGACATATGACACAAGTCACACCCAATCACCTGACCACGTTCGAAGTCAGTGAGTTCCGCGGAGTGCCCAGTTCTGCTCTCTCACGATGTCTAATGACTACTGAGGTCTCTGATATGGAGTACCTGGCAACAGGTAGCAGCAAAATGAACCTCATTTGAAAAACTTATGTTTTGGGGGGTGTCCGGATACTTTTGATCACATATAGCGTACCGTCCACTGCCAGTGCTGCCACTTGCCGTTTGTGAGTGGTTGTTGCACTTTGACGTTGAACACAGGCAATGGTCACATTAACGCGACTGCACCGTGTGTAATAAGCCATTTCTGATGTGTGTGGCCCTTTCGTAATGATTTTCATTATACGTAATTTTTTTTGTTATCCATCCATTAAAATTTTTTTTATCTGTTACTGTAGGGCGTCCAATAATGAGATTATATAGTTTAGACGTCACTGATACTTCCAATGAACTTATAGTGTGTAATTTTAACTATAGTTTTTTATCTATTCATTCAAATTATTCTCACTTATATTACTACACCAAATCCTTCAGCGGTTTCTGCGATCATCTTCTACCAATATCGCCATTTGGCGGAATTTTCTTCCTTGTAAGCCCACTGACTCATGCCATCAATTAGTCTGCTGCCTGCTACCATACAGGCGCTTCCTTGTTTACAAGTTCCATGAGTTACGAGCAACCTATGGTGTTTACGTTCACATGTGAAGGTTACTTACTAGTAGACCTACACAGTGAATACGAAAGTCTCGTGTAACAGTGTCAACATTATACATTTCTTCTGGTCGACGTAAAAATGTCACACTTGCTTTCGGACGTTTTATCGTCTTTGCAGATATATGTGTTGATTCTTTGATGTTAATTTCTGAACCCAGTTAGACGAGAACTTAGTTCAAAGGTTAACATTTCAAATTCATTTGTGCTAACTCTGACAGAATTTGATGCTGAAGTCAAAGGCGCCTGGTAATCAAATATCTGCAGTTATATCGCTAACGGCTCGTTTGCGGAACCGTGTTTATTGCAGCCTTCAAGCTTTACTAACGTTTATTTTCACGCACATCAGTTTTCTCTATTAATTACTGCACGCACTATGTTTAAGTTCCGTCTCCTTTTAGGAAGTTATATACGGTATCTGCATTTCCTCGGTCAAGTATTTTGAGCCTTACGTTACATCAGTTACACGAGGCTCTTTTTGAGCTCGCGTCAAAGTGTGAGGAATCCACTGGGAACGGATCTTTACACAGCTAAATGTTGATACAAAATCGAATGTGCCGCATTGTTCAGTATGCGTAACGATATCACAGCCTCACGTAAGTCACATCACGTTCCAAACGTTTTTCATCATTTGAACATAATCGATGTGCTTTGGAATAAACAACTGATTTTCGTAGAAGTTAACGAATTTTGTCGCTGGCAGAAATACGACCACGATGAAATTTTGCGAGTAAATTGTAAACTCGGGCTGACTGATTAACAAAAGTCTCGAGACGTTGTTCTCGAGTTAAGATAATCGCAAATAATCATACGACGAAACCCTCCACGTGACATTTCTTCTTTTTTTCACGATACTGTGTATATAAACGCTCACTGCAAGGAAACTACTTAGTTTGTGAGCTGTCTTTGTTTCTACAGCAAGAAATGTCAAATTTTAATACAGTAACGTAACTTGCCAACAGCGTCATCTAGCGGCACAAACTTGAAAGGTCATCCTCATTCTTCAGTTTCAAGTTAGTACTGAAGAAGTCATTGTATCGCATATCGCAAGGGGGGTGGGGGGATTGGGGAATTCAGGAACGGAGGTATGGACTAAATCACGGTTGATGGATTTCATTATTTTTTTCAAACAACTTAAAATGCAATAGAAAAATGAACAAATATGTAGGTGCATTAAATTATCTGGAGGTGGGTGGAACGTCGACGAAATTATGGCGAAGTAGAGTATAAAAATTGATTTGTTGCTTAATTTCGCCGATTAATAAAGTTTTCAGGAATCCTCCCGTTGTGAACTGGAGGTTTTCGCGTTCCTTCTGAAGCTTGAGAGAAAGTAGTTCATTAACGAACTGCTCTAAGAACGTTTGATTCAAGGTCACTCGGAATTATAGGCAGTATACGAAACCTGGCCCAAGAGCAGCGTAGCTCCCGCACGAAATAACATATTGATGGAGAGTTGTAAATCAACGAAAGTACGTGTACAATTATAGGGTGATTCACGAAGATTATCAAATTTTTTAATATGTTGTTCTACAAGTAAAAGTAAAGAAAAAAGTTCATATAAACATAGGTCCGCAAATGTTTAGTTACGGAGTTACGGCTAATAAAAGATACTACCTGAAATTTAGCAACTTCTCTAATATGAAGCCATCGAAAAAGTTTACCAGGTTAAAGTAAAGCACAATTTCCATTTATTTTGTTCTTATCGACATGTCCCAGACGTGTGTCTGAAGTATTTTTCCAGAACATCTAGAAAAACAAAGAAGTAATTTCGTAAAGTTTTTGATTTATTAACTACTTGGCCCAATTTGTTTTTTAAATTCCAGACAATTGTGCAAAGTTTTCAACAAAAGATATAGAGAATTTAGTTTTGGAAAAATGATGGTAATAACGTTAACTGAAATGTCTGAATGTGTGAGATGATCTGCTTTTATTAATACCATAGCACATGTGTGTTCATGTTAAACCGGAAAAAACAAAGCTCAGTGTTAAGGAAATTGTACAATGTACACACGATTTCGCAATACATTCACAATAAATGTTCAAAAATGTCTCCACCGAGTTCAATGCATTTAGCTGCACGTGTATTAACAGATTTTGTTGCTCGTTTCAATTTCACAGGTTTGTTCTTAATTTCGCCTAATGCATTCTCAATGCGAGCAAGTAATGCCTCGCGTGTATCGACTTCGTTCTTTCATTGAACGATACAGAAAACTAACTCGTTTCAAGGTTAAGAAACGACTGAAACAACTCACTAACGGTTGCCAACAATGACATACCCATTTCTACATTCTTAATGGAAATAAACAAATTTACTTGTATAATAATCTTTGCTTCTCTGGACCTTCTGGAAAACTATTGCAGATACACGTCTGAGACACGTTTAATTAGGTTCATCAGACCAATAACAACAAAATAAATGGAGATCGTGCTTTACTTTAACCTCGTACAGTTTTTCGATGACTTCATGTTAGTGAAGTTGCTAAATTTCAGGCAAAATACAAGTGTATCCTCTGGCGTTGGTAGTATTCAGGCACTACTCACAACTGTAAATTCACGTTTCTTTCTCGCAACAAACTCACGTTAAATGTACCTGCACGGCCATGCTGTTAACTGCGTGTTTATCTGTTATGAGTCATACTTTCTCTTTCGAAGCACGTATAATTAGCGTGCGCCGCTCGACTGAGCCAGCGATAACGCACTTTGTGCTACCTTAAAGGGGAACATAGTCGCTTAGTGAGTCATAAGAAATTCGTGGTAACCACTAGCGCTGTCTGAAAGTAGATTTTAGGATAGGCGTGCCGTGGTTGTCTGAGGTACACTACGAAGACACACGGTGCGCGGTTATCACCAACAATTTATTCTTAGTAGCTTAGTAACATGCAGCCCAAGGCTTGGATCCTCAACTTTAGGTACACTTATGCTATATCTTAAGATTTCGTCGCCGGGCCGCCAATTGCTATCCGATGGGTTTCTAGTGAGACATCAGATGAGGGACTTCGCTTTTCCAGGATTGCCAGCATGGCTAATCTTTGGTCGATCTGCTGTCGAATAGATCTTCATAAATCGCGAGAGCTGGAGGTAATTTGAGAGCTGCACAAAGGTCGACCTAGCGGTACTTCTAGTGTGTCAAACACAAAAACGAAACGCAGACTTCAACCCCCGTTGCTGGAGAGGTCCGCATCTATTTCGTATTTACGGAGTTATGGGAGGGAATCCACTCGTAAACGTGTTTTCAACTTGCTGCTGTTCCATGAATTTAGTAATGAGCACGCAACTGTGTGAGCAAGTAGGTAGACTCTCTCGGCCGCTCTATGGCTGCCCCTGGAGTCAGATTACCAAACTAATCTACTGGGTGTGATGCATACACAAAATCTTGGAGTATTGGGGAAGTACGATCTATTGAGACTGCAAAATACTTCGTCTGTTCCGACTTCTTTATTGCCCTTCGATATATACGACACATGTACATAACAGATAAACAGATCCAGAACGAAGACATTTGGGATTGCAGAGAAGCGATTCAGGAGTTGTGACAGCCCAGGAAGCGATTACTCACAATCCTGAGGCTCAATTCGCTGCGCACTTACATGCTATCAGTGTGTTATTGTGGTAGAGGCATGCGTCATTGGGAATAAGTGCGCTAAAGTGATGGACAGTGGAACAACATATTCGGCCGTGATTTATCTCCTCCCAGCTACTCCGACGGGATGACGTCTTTTTCAATCGTTTACACTCTTCGATGACGCATGGCTTCCACTTCTGTAACCGAAACCTCCGACGTCAGGTGCTTTTCGGGTACAGATATTAGTGTAGTGTTTAACTCGTTATTTTTTACATTCATGCGTAGGGCAATTTTCCTACTCGTCTACCCTCTATTATGGCAGATGATGATAAGAGTATTGTATGGTTTCTAAGAGTCTGTGAAATGTCCTACCTGCTCCCGAAATTATTAGGAAAGGATTTAAAATGTTTGGATGCTTTTTTTTGTATTTTAATTTTTGTAGGCGATCGAAAAGTCACATTTTGCTGAGTTGTTATTTTAGCCTTTACTCTTAAGCAGCTTTTATAAAGACGACCGCATTCAGAGCTTTTAGGATGTGATAGTTGATACGAACGTTCGAGCAAAAATAAATGAAAAATAAGAGAGGGTTAGTGAGATGTTCAAGAAGTCTGTATTTTGCGATTTTTAAGGTTTACAACTTTTAACTGCATTCATCTAAAATTAATTTGTCAAGAGCGCCTGTAACCTAACCTTGAAGAAACGAAAAGCATAGATTTGGTGGTATTGAACGTGGCAGTATTGTGCTGCTTTGGTGGTAAGCGCTATTTTTCAAGGTCAAAAGATAGATAACTTCGTTACTGCAGGCAGTCATTTTACGACAGTAACGACAATATAGTCTGTAATTGTAGGTAAATGGCTTTGCAGAATAAAGAACGGCTGTCCCCTATTCGTCAATTTCATGTTGTTTTCCTCCTTGTTTTAAGGTCGGGGAAACTATCTTTTGGCTGTAAAAGATGTCTACAATGACACTGTTTCTGCCATTTCTTCCAGTAGTGCTAAACTATTAACAGGCCTCAGCAACATTTTGATAGTAAAATACAATTCGCTCTCGTTTGTCTCAAGCGTTAGGGACAACTCTGGCGTGCATCCTAAGTACACATAACCAGAATCTTGTATGACTACTTCTTGTCATTACTTCGAACCAGAGCCCTGACAACTAAATGCTAACGTGCACTGTTTGCAGCAATACATTTGCATTCGAGAGAACAGAGACTTAAGTCCCTCTCCGCGTCTAGGTCTGTCGCGTTTCCTCCATTCATCTAAGGGGAATCCCCTGATGATTTTGTAGCAGGCCACAGCCCATTTCCTGGTAGGTATTTGTCTGCTTCCAACTTACGCTCCGTTATGATCTCGCTACCAACAGGTTACTAACCCTAGAGCGCTAAATAGGGAACAATGTTACATTGCAACTATACCATCCTGAAGTTTAGAACTCCACATTTTATCCATAACTTAAAAGTTATGCATTAGGTAATTACAATTATTAGACTCCAGTGGTATGTTACATATCAAATTAAGTACAAAGCGGCCTGTTTCATACTCACTGCAATCGCAAATTTTCAAGGGCTCTGTCATTGAGGCTCATTTTCATACATGTACGAGAGACGTGCAATAAGTAATGCAACACATTTGTTTTTCTGAAAGCAGATTGGTTTTATTCAGGATTCCAATACTTTCAGCTGATAGGCATACCTGCTTTAAAGAAGTCCCTCTAACAAAGGAATCACCTTCAGAGGTGGTCAGGTATCCAAGTAGAGAAGGAATCAGCATATTTCATCAAAATCCGACGAATGGGTCACCATCAACAGCGTCACATTCTCTTAATCGACGAAACGTTAACGATAAATTTGGGCTTCAGCCCAGGATATTGAAGCACAATACGCTGATTAGGAACCTTTTCCTTCTATGTGGCCAAATGCTGGCGATTAAAAATTTTTCTTCTCGTAGCATTCGAATGGGCTGATTTCGAAAATATCGCCGATGCATTGTAGTCCTTACGCGACTTCTACTACTGTGGCAGATCATATTATCTCAGAACAAAAGTAGTGACAGAGTAGAGTAAGCTTTTCCGGGTTTTCGTCCGCAAATTCATCGCCTAGCCGAGTATGGTTGGGCTTGGCCTTGAGTGTCCGGCACACAACGTACTACGGCAAGCCGGCCGTTAGGAGCTAATGTGTTTTGTCTGTGCTGACGTTTCAGTCTCTTGTCTTTTCTGACGACACACAGCCAGCAAGTCGTTCCTGAGGCGATCATTTAGCAGTGACGCAGTTACGTAGCATCTGAAACGTAAGCTGCTGGTTTCCCTATCTGATATCAAAGTTAAGCCTGGTGTTATTTCAATGCAGGTAGAAAAGCGCAGGCTGTAAAGGGCTAGTTTCTTCGTTTTAAGGTAGGAAGATTAGGGTAGAAAGTTTCCTCGGCAAGAAGACTAATACATTCCTAGAAATTGAAATAAGAACACCGTGAATTCATTGTCCCAGGAAGGGGAAACTTTATTGACACATTCCTGGGGTCAGATACATCACATGATCACACTGACAGAACCACAGGCACATAGACACAGGCAACAGAGCATGCACAATGTCGGCACTAGTACAGTGTATATCCACCTTTCGCAGCAATGCAGGCTGCTATTCTCCCATGGAGACGATCGTAGAGATGCTGGATGTAGTCCTGTGGAACGGCTTGCCATGCCATTTCCACCTGGCGCCTCAGTTGGACCAGCGTTCGTGCTGGACGTGCAGACCGCGTGAGACGACGCTTCATCCAGTCCCAAACATGCTCAATGGGGGACAGATCCGGAGATCTTGCTGGCCAGGGTAGTTGACTTACACCTTCTAGAGCACGTTGGCTGGCACGGGATACATGCGGACGTGCATTGTCCTGTTGGAACAGCAAGTTCCCTTGCCGGTCTAGGAATGGTAGAACGTTGGGTTCGATGACGGTTTGGATGTACTGTGCACTATTCAGTGTCCCCTCGACGATCACCAGTGGTGTACGGCCAGTGTAGGAGATCGCTCCCCACACCATGATGCCGGGTGTTGGCCCTGTGTGCCTCGGTCGTATGCAGTCCTGATTGTGGCGCTCACCTGCACGGCGCCAAACACGCATACGACCATCATTGGCACCAAGGCAGAAGCGACTCTCATCGCTGAAGACGACACGTCTCCATTCGTCCCTCCATTCACGCCTGTCGCGACACCACTGGAGGCGGGCTGCACGATGTTGGGGCGTGAGCGGAAGACGGCCTAACGGTGTGCGGGACCGTAGCCCAGCTTCATGGAGACGGTAGCGAATGGTCCTCGCCGATACCCCAGGAGCAACAGCGTCCCTAATTTGCTGGGAAGTGGCGGTGCGGTCCCCTACGGCACTGCGTAGGATCCTACGGTCTTGGCGTGCATCCGTGCGTCACTGCGGTCCGGTCCCAGGTCGACGGGCACGTGCACCTTCCGCCGACCACTGGCGACAACATCGATGTACTGTGGAGACCTCACGCCCCACGTGTTGAGCAATTCGGCGGTACGTCCACCCGGCCTCCCGCATGCCCACTATACGCCCTCGTTCAAAGTCCGTCAACTGCACATACGGTTCACGTCCACGCTGTCGCGGCATGCTACCAGTGTTAAAGACTGCGATGGAGCTCCGTATGCCACGGCAAACTGGCTGACACTGACGGCGGCGGTGCACAAATGCTGCGCAGCTAGCGCCATTCGACGGCCAACACCGCGGTTCCTGGTGTGTCCGCTGTGCTGTGCGTGTGATCATTGCTTGTACAGCCCTCTCGCAGTGTCCGGAGCAAGTATGGTGGGTCTGACACACCGGTGTCAATGTGTTCTTTTTTCCATTTCCAGGAGTGTACATACGAAATGCAAACTCATGCTAGGAGAAGGGATGGCGAAATAAATAGTCTTTGTCCTCTCCAAATATATGTAAGGAAACCACGGGAAATCTCAATCTGGGAGCCCTGATGGAGATTCAAACCAATGCCCTCCCGAGTGTAAGTCACTGAGCCAGCTCACTCGCTGCTTCATATGGACAAGAGTGAAGAGAATACGGCTAAACTGCGCCTTTACTTATGCACATCTTCACAATTTAACGTACTAACATTCTGTCACTTGTTGAGCCCTCTTGAAACACTTTGGAAACTGCATTAATTTTTTTCACTGTATGTCCTGTGTTTGATACACAACACCAGGGTCATATAAAATATTTAAGTCATTATATGACACCAAACAATCAGATGTTTATCTAAGAATATTTGCTATCCACTACAGCACTAACAAAACTATGCTTGTGGCAGAAAGTCACGTAACTGACGAAATACACCTCACCTACATCTTCATGTAAATCACTACTCGCAATTCACACTTCAGTCTGGGTGGTTATGACCTTAGATGTTTGGCACCCTAACAACCCCCCCCCCCCCCAAAAAAAAAAAAATCACACTTTAACACTTGGCAGAGAATTCATCGAAACATTTTTCAGACTATTTCTCGATCAGTCGACTATCGAATAGGTTGAGGGGAAAATCAACACCTAAATCTTCCCATGCGAGGTCTGATTTCCCTTATTTCATTACCGTAGTTTTCCCACTGTAGGTGCCAGCCAACAAAATATTTCCATATTCGAAAGAGAAAGTTGATGATTGAAATTTCGTGAAAATATCTTGTCACAGCGAAAAATGCCTCTGTTTTAATGACTGCAACTCCTACTCGCGTATCATATCTGTGACACATCCATTTTGCGTTAAGCGAAACGAGCTGCCCTTCTTTGACCTTTTTCGATGTCCTCCGTCAATCCTATTTAATGTGCATCCCATACTGCTCAACAGTATTGCGGAAGAGGTCTAGTGTAAGCAGTTTCTTTAGATGATTTATTGAATCTTCTAAGTGTTCTAATGATAAAGCGCAGTCTTTGGTTCCCCTTCCCACAACATTTTTTATGTGATGTTTCCAATATAAGATGTTCGTAATTGTAGTCTTCAGTATTTGCTTGCATCGACAAGCTTTAAATTTGTGTGATTTATCGTGTAATGAAATTTAACGATTTTTTAATAATCGTGTGGATGACCTCACGCTTCTTATTGTTTAGGGTCAGTTACCACTTTTCGCACCATTCAGATCTCTCGTCTAAATCTTTTTCCAATTCATTTTGATCTTTTGATGAGTTTACTAGATGGTAAATGACAGTATATCTGCTAACAAACTAAGAGGTCTGCTCACATTGTCTCTTAAAACGTTTATGTAGATTAGGAAAGGCAGAGGGTCTACAACTGTTCCTTGGAAAAACACCGTACACTACTTCTATTGTAATCAATAAGTCCCTGTCATTTACTACTAACTGTTACCTTTCTGGCAGGAAATTACACGTAACGGAGGCGATTCTTCATAGGCACTCAATGTGACCAGAGATCAGTTAATGTGGAGCGATGTCGAAAGCTTTCCGGGGATCTCTAAATGTGGAATTAACTTGAGATTTTCTGTCAATAGCACTCGTTACTACTTATGAAGGAGAGCCAGCTGTTTTTCACAGGAACGAAAATTTCTGAATCCACGGTAGTTGTGCGTCAATAGAGGGTTTTCTTCCTCAACGCATTACGAATAACAATGTAAGAGATAAGATTTCTGAACGATATGGATGCCGCAGGTGGAATAATCGCAGATACAGCATTGAAACTATAATCATTCTACTAGGAACCGAAATACTTACCCATTAGGGATAATGTATTCCCACATCAGAGAATACGAGTTAGTGAATGTCTATAAATAATTAAGCTTCATGCACTGTTCACATTAACTAACAAGCCCGAACTACATCAGTAAAGTGTCTGAACAGCTCATGGAACACATTTTTTGTGACTGAATTTCTAGTTTTCGTAACGTATCGAGCATTTTGCTTAGAAGTGCGATTTCGGAAATGCCGAGCGTAGTATCTGGTTAATGTGTATCGAGATTTATGTTTTGCATTTGTATGACTATTCGTGAAAATGTTTGAACTTGAATGAATCGGTGAACTTCTGAAAGCATTTTACAACTTCTTTGAGTCTGACCTCTGCAAAATGAGGAATAGTTTGTAAGACAGATGCCTTGTGTTTATAATAGCTATTTACAATAAATTTTCTTGTGATTCTAATCCCTTGAATGCTTGATTTCTACCACAAATGGGATGCAATTTTTCATAAAATTCACCATCAAGGAATATACTACGTCAATAATTACATGTATTTATATCGAGTGCCGTTGTGACCGAATTTGTTATGATGCCGTACGGAAGAACATTGACGAGTGGCATTAAGGGTGATCAACAGGAATCGACAAGTGGTTACGCCTGTGAGAAGAAGGGGGCTGTAATTTACACGACTGCGTTCCGCGTCCGTAGTCTCCATATGTTTTATATTCAGTCTCCTGCATACGAGTACAAGGCCTGTATATTAGTGAGCTTTTATTTTTTGAGTTGCTGAACTTGACATTGTACTGCAGTTTTATCCATGTAAGATTCCTGCCAGCTAAACGCAAATGACTTTAAATGTTTAAAATATCATGTTAATTCATTATTTTTCATGGGTTAATAATTAGAAGAAAAATAACACTATTAAAATAAAATAATAAAAGTAATAAGTTCAGCAGTAACTGAGCTATCTGACCAGTGTTGAAAAGATTTAGTGATACGTTCTTGAAACAATTTTTGCCTAAATCAATGCAGAAAAGTATGTACAGCCATACGAGTATTATTCTGTTTTACAGCTACTAAAACTTAATCAGTATTAATATATTATTACTGAAGTTAGCAGCGTGTTGGCCACAGAGCAGGCCATAGCCAATTTGTTAGCAACTGCGTAATTCACGATTTACACAACTTTTGAGTGTAAAGTTAAGACAATTACTTCAATTGAATGTCCTTTGTATAACATTTATTGGTGTCTTGTCTCATCTGTTCGGTAATGTGAGTTCGGTGTTACATTTCATTACCAGCATTAAAGTGCCTCTAAATCTACATAAACACTCCGGAAGCCGCCGTACGGTGCATGGTGGAGGGTACCCTGTACCACTACTTGTAATTTCCCCTCCTGTTCCACTCGCAAATAAACAGGGAAAAGCGACAGTCTGTCCGCCTCCGTATGAGCCCTAATTTCTCGTGTCGTATCTTCGTGGTCCTTACGCGTCATGTATTGTTGGCGGCAGTAGGATCGCTCATTAGTCAGCTTCAAAAGCCGGTTCTCTAAATTTTCTCAATAGCGTTTCTCGAAAAAGAACGTCGCCTCCCCCCTCATCCACAGGGATTCCCATTTGAGTTCCCGAAACATCTCCGTAACATATCCGTGTTGCTCGAACCTAACCGTAACAAATCTAGCGGCCTGCCTGTGAATTGCTTCGATGTCAAGTAACTATGCTGTATTTCTGTAGAGGCCAAAATAATTTCAGCCCATGTGTGCAATGCACTTTCAGTTCGCTGTGAACCCTATTAACTTGACAATAGATTTCTGGAAATATATTAATTCTATGGTTGACCATTAAATTTCATTAAAAAAATCAAATACCTTTTGGATTCTTCTACTTGGGCAAATAGTTTTCTTAACAGGTTTAGTAATGGTATTGAGAGAATTTTAAATAATTTTGAAGTAGTTGATTTTTTTGCATTGTGGTTATTTCACAGTGTGAACATTAAGCTTACATCCACAACTAATTGGTATGCTGCGAACGGCAATTTGGCTGACAGATGATCGCATATTCTTTTAGGTTATCCGACCGCCTTCACAGAAATTCACATATAATACCTCACCTCACGGTCAGTTTGTCGCCAATTCGAGCCGCTGCATCGTAAGCTTTAGCAATAAATCGAGTACCTTCAAATGCTGCCTCTTTCATCGGACTGCACCCTTACGTGAATTTGTGTGGCAACAAATGCAGTATGATTTTGAAATTTATTACGAACATTTTCTTACCAATTTCGTAGGCGTGCATGGACAAAAAAATTTAGTGTGTTGAACTAAATATGTTTTCCCCTTTCCAGACCGGTGGAAGACTTGGAAGCAGTTCGTCACACCGTTGACTAAGAACGACAATAGCCTACTACGCTAATTCCGTTATCGTCGCCCATCCACTGCTCACAGGTAAGTAAATCTCATCGCGTTTTCTACATTTTCGCTGAAGTGGAAGTGTTTTCTGCGTGCCACGTTCATATCCGAATAAAAATAAGAAAGAGACCATAAGCAGTTTTACACAAACACCATATGATAGTGACAAAAAGTGTCTGGAAGACCGAATACTTACATTTAGTGCTCAGGCCACTTTTACAATCCTTTCTTTAAAATTTTGGAAAATTTTACAAAACAGCGATAGTCATGGATTAAAACGTTACATGAAACTGGAACCTATCGAGAAATGGGACGAGATAGGAGATTATAAAACATAGGAGAAAAAGGCGGGGAGAGGGGACGAACAAAGCATAGAGTAAGAAGTAGCTCAGCAGGATGAGCGCATGGACGGGACGCTGTGACCGCCATATACGGATTTGATTGGATGCCAAACCAGAGGCCTCGAGGGAAGCGGTGCACACGCGGAAGCATGAATTACTTCCGACAAATTTTAAGGAAACGGCTGGGAACCGGAAGTACAAAAATAAAAGTACTAATAAAAATAGCAACTATGAAGCAAATAAGTTACAGATTTAAAGATAAAAGCCTGGAACCTGTTGTGCGACATGCATAAACATAACATTCAGAATTTAAAAAACCTTAATGTTAATTTTAAGAAATTTAAAAAAATTGAAAAAAAAAAACCGAAGGGGAAGTAGCTTTAGTAACGGCACCAAGAAAGATAAGGTAAGAGGGAGCGGGCGGATGAAACAGACTGTTCATTTAAGTAATTAAAGTTGGCCAAACCGGCTATATGCTTCTACTCGGGTAGAGAATTTAGAGTTTGGTTTGAAGATTTTTCTTAACGCTCGAAAGATCTCCAGCTCTTCAAAGGCATACAGAAAGTTACCTTTGCATTCAGTATACAAAATTGAGAGACCAGATGTAATCCTAGAAACTGTGTGAATCCTTTCGGGTAAATGCAGATTAAAGGCGGAAATGGAAGTAGAACCAGAAATACGTCCTTTAAAGTAAACTTGAAAGGACCTTCCAGTTTGGCTTATATACTTAGACTGGCAGTCTTCTCAGGTGAAGGAGTAAACATCTAACGACTCGCAGGGCTCCGATTACGTCCTCTCCCTGTATTTAAACCTCAGCCCGTTATTCGTAAGCAGGAAATATGCTGCGACGATGTTTTTTGTAGCCAAGTGTATACCCACTGTATCTAAAACTCTTCCATAGTAAGGAGTCTTTAGGTAAGAAACATTCCTAGTGTCCCTCTTGTGCACCATGAATAATGCAGATGAAACATCCTGTTGACCCTGGCTAGCTTTTTCCCTTTTTTTTTTTTTATTGCGTTTGTTAATACTCAGGACACAAACTCCGTGGTACCCATTAGAACGTGCTATGAACTGGATGATCTTGTGTTGCTTAGAGGTGTGTTTCAATGTCTCGTCAATAATAATACCACCTGAACCTGTGCAATATTAGCTCTAAACCATGGTTGTGGTCTTCACTCCGAAGACTGGTTTGATGCGGTCACCCACGCTAGTCTATCCTGCGCCAATCTCTTCATCTTCCCGTAACTACCATAACAAACACCCACTTAAATCTGATTTCCATTGTGTAGTCGCAGCTTGCTCTTCCGCTACACTCCCCCCCCCCCCCCTTCTTTCCCCAAACACAATTACCCCACTACCAAATAATTTTTTTTGATACTGCAGAATGTGTCCTATCAGCCTATCCCTTCTTGTAGTCAAAGTTGGTCACTAAATTTCTCTCTTCCCGGTTGTACTTCTTCATTAAAACAACGTTTCAAAGATACCATTTCTTGTTGTCCGTACTGTTTATCCTTCGTATTTCACTTCCATATTAGACAAAACTCCAAAAAAAAGTACTTTCCGAAAAGTCACTGTAACATTTACATTAGTATTCGACTAGCTAATCCGGCAATGCTTTCGCAGTTGCTGAATATGCATGGGAATTGGATATGCGTTCTAATATCTCTCTCTCTCTCTCTCTCTCTCTCTCTCTGTGTCTGTGTGTGTGTGTGTGTGTGTGTGTGTGTGTGTGTGTGTGTGTGTGTGTGTGTCATCCCCACTCTGCCCACATCATCTCCTCCTCCTCCTACCCAACTTTCTGTTCATCATATCCTCCCCAGTCTCTGTCCATTTCCCCCTCCACCTGCTCTGTGTCCATCTATTCTTCCCCCGTCACGCTCACAATGATTCTTGTTTATTATTTTGCCAACGATACCTGGTTAACTGAAGTCTCTTAAAATGAAGGGGTAAATCAGTTGGAATTATTGGTATGTGGGGTATGAGAGACCTCTCCTGAACCAGGGTCTGCGTAGATAGTAGTTTCAGTGACTGTATTTTGCGTAGTTTTAATTACAAAATGTCAGATGATTAGGATCCCATAGTAGTATTCTAATCCTAAACCAATAAGCCGTAAGTTAAAAGTTCCTGTTTCTGTTAAAGCCGACTGCGACTGAGAAAAAAATTTACAAAGTTATTCACGAAATTTTTGTGTCAAATTATTAAAAAAAATACGTAGCCTATACCAACCCGAACATTTATTAGGCCATTGCGTGAAGATCTGAAGTAAATAGTTAAAAGTTTTTTGACATTTTTGCCAACATTTCCCTTTTATACAAATGGTTCAAATGGCTCTGACTTAACATCTGTGGTCATCAGTCCCCTAGAACGTAGAACTACTTAAACCTAACTAACCTAAGGACATCACACACATCCATGCCCGAGGCAGGATTCGAACCTGCGACCGTAGCAGTCGCGCGGTTCCGGACTGAGCGCCTAGAACCGCGAGACCACCGCGGCCGGCCCTTTTATACAGTATATTTACACATTTATAGATCACACACACACACACACACATATATATATATATATATATATATATATATATATAGTGTAAAATTCAGAAGTAAATCAGTCAATAACTTTTCGAGATTTTTGTTAACAACTTTTCCCCTTTGTATAATATATTTATATACCACATGTATTAAAGGCTATTTGACCTGTGTTCGTCCGAAGAAAGAAATCTGAAGTAAATCGGTCAAGAAATTTTTGAGATAATGGGTAACAACGTTAGATAACGACCTGCCTTTATATAGTAGTATAGACATTAATAAATTTTTCTTTCTCAGGAAAACTTGTTTTGCGTTTGCCAGTCTACATTTCCTACGCAATGTTTCTTCTATCGTGAGGTACTTTACTTCCCAAAAAGCAAGATTTGTCTTTTACTCTAAGCGTTTCATTTCCTAGTCCAATTCCGTCCCTATCATCTGATTTAGTTCTACTAAACTCATTTACCTGGTGACGATAATCTACTGTTAGATATATATCTGTCACACCCTCCCACCACTCCCTTTTTTTGCTAACTCAGTGTTTGCAGTTTTGATACCGCTTTAATCCGCCAGGAAACTCCTTTAGAACGCACTCTACAATGCAGACTAAAAGTCAGTCCTGGGAACGCACATTAGCTGTACCGGAGCTCGCACCACGACCTCAGGTCACCAACCCACTGCTCTGTCGCGGCAGCATCTCGCCCAGTGTCACATGATAAAAGTTGACTGGGAACGCATTGACAATCGCTGCTTCGTGCAGCCGAAGCCGCGCCAGGAACAGCCTTTGGCCTTGGCGCAAGGTCTCGGATGACTTGTAACATATCGCTTCCATCAGGCCTGGATAGCCGGTTACGAAATACAGCCACATGATCCAGATACAGTTAAGTTTGTGGTTCGGACTAAGAATAGAATGTTGAGTCACATACGCCACTCCAGTTCTTGATGCAACCTGATCTCAGACTTCAGTATTGCGAGTAAAAAGACGCAATCGCTTACTTTATTCATGGTTCCTTGAAGTATGGACCCACAGACTCAAACTGAGGCATTGTTTCTTTATTCAGAACAGTTATTACTACTTAAAACACGTATGTTGTTCTCAAGCAAGCAGTCGCCAAGTTGTAACGCATTCTGTACAGGGTCATTCACCTCAGACACTTCTGAAACCGTTTAATATATAGTAACTCCGTTTTTATATAGATAAAAACAACTTTTAAAAACGTATTAAGCGTCGAACGTGTGGTGCAGAAACATGGTAAATGTAATCTTTAACACTCAAATTATTACCTATATAAGCTAACAGTAAATAAATATAATGGGCAAATAACAGAAAAATATTAAGTATAAACGCTGAAATAGCTGTGTGTGTATGCGAGAAAAGTATTCTCTTCTTTTTCCTTGGAGTGGGGGGAGGGGCGTGGAGGGGTAATACGAGAAAGTAATGCTGCAACTACATCTAAATTTGTATGTTACAAGTAACACACAAATGGCAGATTTATATAAATGAGTGGGAAGAACTATATATGATTGCAGATGATTGTCTGGACAAACAACAGAACATATAGCTATCTAGTTTGCATGGACAATCACAAAAAATTGATACAAGACGTGCAATAGCGTGCTGGAGAATAATCCTGAAAAAAGCAATACGCAATGAAGGTGACGCAAAAAATTATCTTCGACAGTTTGAAACGTCCCCTTTGAACAATTATACATGACTGTGCTTAAACTGATACACAATATTTTTTTAGCGCAACGCAATCTGACTTTCAAAAATCCCTACAAAAGAATGGCCCTGACTAACATTAACCCTAGCATTACCAACGTATTTTTTGTTACATGTAATACCAACGGGGGGGGCCTCAAAGGCCCATAAAGAATACCACAATTTATTTTATCATAAATCAAGTTTATTTACTTCTGATACCTCTAATAACAATTCAAAATACTTAGACATTGTTTTTGTATACTGGATAATAAAAGATGTTATTATAATAGGAATAAAATGAACAAATCACGAGATTCAGTTTATATATTTTTTGGAATAATGTTTCAAAATAGTGTTTTCTTATAAAAACGACTTTTTTAATTCGATACACTACATGAAGCAAACAAAATTTACTGTCTCATTCTGCAACGCATTTTTCACACAACACTGTCTTCCTGCAGTGTTTCCCACAGACGTGTTTGTGGCACTGAGAGCAGGTAACAGTTGACTTTCCCAGCTTGTTGTACTTGATCTTTTTAGATGCAGCTTCTTGGCAGCATAGGTGGCACCGTCCACGTGTTCCTGGTTCTGCTGTTGAGGATGATGGTTCTACAGAGCAGCTGAGCTTCCGTTGTGTGATGCTTTCCATTGCCATTATTACTGGCTTCTGAAGTCCATACAAATTTTGTGCCCGTTTATCTACTTGAGATCTTATTATTTCGAGACCTAAGTTAGTGATAAAAACTCTTCTGCGGTTTAGCAAATTCTTTTTCCAATTCGGAAAGTTGAGGAGGAAGAGTGAATATGCATTTATTGCTGCTATGTCAATGAGTGTGTAGAAGAGGGACAAAGGCCATCTTCTTGTTCCTCTCTTTGTGCTGTAGTGTCTTGCCATCTGGTCTATGGTGTCCACGCCTCCCTTTGTAGAATTATAAAAAAGATTTATGTTAGTCTTTTTTGAGTCTTCATTCAACACCCCTTCTGAGTGATAAGTTGAAAGCATCAACAGCAGTCGTTTTGGCTTCTCGCGGACTAGCGTTGATGCAAGAGTAACTGGTGGCCTCTGTGTCTGAGGGTCAGTATAAGCAAAGATGGAAGAGTGTAAACTGCGGCCAGTTGTAGTCTTCAGCTCTTCAGGTATGTGTCGTCTGTTAGACTGTAGGGTGCCAACAAGTGTGAGGTGAAAATCATTCCATAGAGTCTCAGCAAGCTCCACTGAAGTATAGTACCGATCTGTGGTAACATTACGGCCTGATTTTTCAATAGGTTTTATTAGTCTCTTTACGATTTCCATCGGTCCATTTGAATGCTGTGTATTTCCTGACTTGCCTGTATAGATGTCCATGCTGATCACATATCTAGTCTCAGAATCAGACAGCATTCGAATTAGAATGCCGTATTTTCCAGGTTTTTCTTTTAGAAACACCTTGAATGGACAGCGACCACGGAACAAAGACAACATCTCATCCACTGTTGTATGTAGACCAGGAATGAAATACAATGGAAGTGAAGAATTGAAGCTTTCAAAAATTTCCCTCATTGGAGCAAACTTGTCAGTCTGGCGACGAATTTCTCTTGTGTTCTTATCATCAAACCTCAATATTTTAGTCAATTCGAAAAATCGGGTCCGACTCATTGATCCATAGTACACTTGTCGGCCCTGAAGCAAAGACCATAAATCTTGGACAGGTATCTTATTGTCATGATTTGAACCCATGATTAGCAAGAGTCCTATATAACAAAATAACTCATCTTCATCTGTGTGCCGAATACCTAGTCGAGAAGCCTCTTCATTTGAGTGTAGTTTTATTAGATTCATAATTTGAGGTGTAAAAAAGAGCTCTATAGCCTCTTTCGGAGACGCAATTCTTCCTTGTTGTCCTAGCCCCATTCTTTCTCGCACTATATTTTGTACAGAACGCCGATATTGTCGAGATGGCTTCGTAATATACTCTCGTCCACTTTTTGCAGTGAATTTATCACATTCCGTATCATTATCATCTGGTGGATTGGCTTCAACCTCATCTTCATTCTCAGACGATGCAGTTCTAATTTCTTCCACATCATCATCCACTTCACTTTCCTCTAAATCTGATTCGTTCAAAACTTCTTCTAGCACTCTTTCAATGGAACTATCACGTAAACGATGTCTACTCATGTTGCTGGTTCAACAGCAGCAGAAACACTGAAAATAACAATGGTCCGCTTCATAATAATATGTCTGAAGGCAACAATGCCAAAATTCGTTTCATGGTAAGAATTTGAAACGAGAGACTCAACCTCGTAAATCTTTCCTTGCTATTACCAACGGGTGGGCTTCTAAGGCCCACAGAGAATTAAATCAAGTAAATGAATTTTAATTACATTTTTATTCCGAAATTCTGTAATGACTCAATAGTACATTCAATAACGAACAATTACCTTTGCTTTCAAGTTCATATATCAAAGGGTGTGGATACAACATAGAAAAACTGAGTCAGTGGGCCTACGAGGCCCCCCCCCCCCCCGTTGGTAATGCTAGGGTTAACCTATACGTTTCACAAATCACTTACCTCACAAAAATCTTGGTTACTCGAACTACTGCAATACGGCGAGCACCACTACTGTCAGCTAAATAAAAGATTCAAACTACGGAAGGCACTAACTACTGATAGGCATAGTTAGCAAATGAAAGATATTAATAGAGAACAAACAATGTATTTACCTTAATATCTTCAAAAGTCATAATATATATAGCGGTTCATAACATCCATTCTTACAAGTATCAAAACTCCGCCATTTCTCTCTCCACATCCACCACTGCTGGCGGCTCACCTCCAACTGCGCAACGCTATGCGCTGTTAACATCCACCTGCCGCTGCCCAACACTACAATGGCAGACAACAATGCAAACTAGCCAGAGACTACACACAGCACCATAGCCAGTGATTTTCATACAGGCCACTACGTAACGTTGCCAATAAGAAAACATAAACATCCTACTTACATAGCCCCCATGCTCCCCACAAAAAATTTTACAAATTGTTTTGGGCAGTGGCCAAGAATGATTTGATAAAATTTTTCATAATTACAATAACAAAGAAATCTAATGCACAGCCTTATTGATACAATGTTGGTCAAAAGCTAAAATTTTCTCACAGTCCATAAAGACAGTCCTGATCATTCATCACAGTAACATTGCAGTGTTTTTCTCAAAGTCTGAGCAGTAAAAGAAAGTGCACACGGAAGTAGTGGATTTCCATGCAATCTTGAAGAAGTAGTGTTGTCCTTCTAACGGAAAGACAGTGCTGACTCTTGACATGCTGACAGGTAATGGGCCACAACAGAGCAAACCCACCGCAGAGTCAGTCCAAGTTTTGAAGAATATTGGTACGTAGGTCATCACAGAGTAGACCCACTGTAGTCCTGGTAGAGATTACGGTATTGGTGGGCCACCAGGGGTGCAGACCCACTGCAGTCCTTGTAGAATTAATGGTATTGGTGGGCCATCAAAGATGCAGACCCACTGTAGTCCATGTAGAGACGGCCAGCAGCCACTTGTTGCGACTATGCAGGTGCACAATCACCATCGAAGAGTCTTGTGGAGAATATAGCAAGTCCATAAACCACCACTTGTCCACTCACAAAAAAGTTGTTTGAAATGTCCGTAGAACCAGCAATGCTGTTATCCAGTCCCTTTCTGAATCATTAACACACGTGCAAACACTATCAGTCTCTACTTCTCACATATTGTCCATATACTACGACCAACAGAAACGTGTGCAGTGAAATGTAACGTAATTTGAAGAACTGGTGGCTATACAATTATAAATTTACAACATGAAAATACAATTACAAAGGTACAAAATACACCATTAAAGAACATAATAGTACAGATAACATTTGTAGTAATATGGGCTTTACAAAAGAATCGAAATAACATATACATCAGTGTTACAGGAATTATGACATGAGTACACACATAAACGATCAGAATAACTTTCGAAACATCAACTTCACACATGAGCATGAAAACAAAACAGAATAAATAATGTCTAAACATCTTTACAAAGTAAATAACATATTATTAATGCAAATTATATTTGAGGATAACACTATTCCTCATCATAGTAAATGTAGCTTAGTATTAGAAGAGAAAAAAATTCTATGAAACAGTACACAGAGACAGGAAGAAAACAAATACACAAGGGTACACAAACACATAGTGGGATAACACAAAAGGAAAGGTCAGGGTTTGTTTTACTGCAGTATTTTGCAAACAAAACTTTCTTTACTTCTTGGAGATCTCCCTTCATTCATTGTTAATTCCAAAAAGTCCTATCTATACCTGCTTTCTGTATTCTATTCATATTTATTTCAAAATAATTATTTCTTAGTGCACAATACTCATTTTTGCCAAATCTGTTTCTTATAGCTTCTCAATGCATTTCTTCCAATTCATCATAGTTAGTTGCTTATATAGTCTACCCCCTCTTTAGCTAACTTAAATCTACTGAGCTCAGATGCTAAACTAAGGGACGAGGCAATGCAGCAGCACATAAAACAATTAATACAAACAGCAATGAAAAAAATACAAATGCCAAAGCAAGCAGCATAAATTAGCAGAGCAATTGCAATATTACAACTAATATAAGGCAATGTGCAGCAAACAATAAAAATAAATCAGTAGTAAAACTGGCTTAACCCAGTAATACAAAGTCAAATTCAGTAACACTATGCCTGGCAAGCAGCAGCAGCAAATGCTATAAACCTAAACATGACAAAGCTCAAGCAGAAAAAATAGTACACTAAAGACAACAACACAGATAAGGGAAATGTCTGTTCACATCTTAATATCTATGTCATTAAAGTGGTGCACCACAAAACTAATTCTACAAAAGATATTACCAAGTAGTTGAAAAGAAAATTATGAATGCAGTTCCTGTGAAGGTAAATGTCTTTTTGTGCTCCCTCATTTTTTTGAAAAAAAATATTATTTACTCGATCTGTAGACAGAAAATATTTATATTAGTACATCTATAAAATGTTATTTTAACCAATGCTGCAGTGCAGCTAGAAACTAGATATCAAATGAAATAAGCAACTATGTACAAAGCAAAGCATAAGAACATCGTTCAATAGCCATGTGGCATTTCATAAGTAGTAAAAAAATCTCATCTAGAAAGACAGTAGTCATAATCAGGTGTGTAGACAAACTATTTCTTGTCATTTCATTAGGAATTTCAGTAAATATCAGAAAGTACGATATGTTTCCAAGTAATGAGCGTGTCGTATTTGCAATGCTTTCTGCAAAGGAATGTCAGAAGCGAGGTTAATGGCCTCTTTTTTTCTCCACCTAATAGCTTTTTCTCCAGGCGGCTGGCCCAGCTGGGCACCACAACGCATTACATCAAGGTCACTTAGTTTTCTAACCGAAATATTTACGACACCAGTTTCTGCTACAGTGACAGTCTCATATAAAAAATTCACAGATCGAGAATTTGCGTTACAAATGTGTAGAAACAAAATCCTGTAAATATAAGTGTCCAAAAAATTTTCGTCGGCATTGTGGTACATTAACGCATTTACACACACTTCATAACTCTTAAAGTAAGATTCTCCATTTCCAACATCCTTTTTCACAAGCCAGAGTCCCTAACCACTACTCATTATTCCTTACCTTGTTACTCATATCAATATTCGTCGACACTTCTTCAATATTTCATCCTAATAAATACGTAACATAATCAAATTCCTCATATAGCATCAGCTTATTGATCATAAACATACCTCAATAGCATAATACACATAGTCATCGTAATAATATCATAAAACCTCAGTCAACTCTCAAAATCGTTGTAGTTTCCACTAATAATTTCAAAACCTAAAGAAATTCTCTGCTCATGTCAAAAGTGTCATCTGCCTCAAACGTACTTCAAAAATCGTGATCCCATACCAAATATATCATTCAAAGCTCTCATAATATCACAATGGTTCCGAAAAAATATGAACAGTTTACCAAGTACAGACAAAACACAGTTTCATAAGTGTGAAGTTATCCAACTGT
The DNA here is from genome assembly GCF_023864345.2 of Schistocerca serialis cubense. Lineage (NCBI taxonomy): Eukaryota > Metazoa > Arthropoda > Insecta > Orthoptera > Acrididae > Schistocerca > Schistocerca serialis. Next base: position 605,913,179 of record NC_064643.1, read on the forward strand.
GTAATTACGTAAACATCTGTCACTGACGTAGTAAAAAGAATGTTTGTTTCTCTGTCAAATAATCAGATAGCTGTGTAATTCTGTGTTAGAGAAATATGGTACCGATGTGTAAAGTTGTATAAGCAAATACCGTATTAGCTAGGGCTCCTTGTGCTTGCCAAACACATGGTACACAAAGTAAGCGTGTACCCCCCTGAGGATTAATGTAATTATACCCTCAGGTGTTACAGATTACAGCAATGGAATGAAATATATCACGGAAAACCCTTGTATCATTGTACTTCAAATATCTTAAAAAAATACATGTTTTAAGTGCGAAATTAATCACTCAAATACGTGTCCTGTGGCGCTAAACGTGCGTCTTGCTGTAAGATAATCTCTGTGGAAGTGTCGTAGTTATCGTCCTCCGAAACGTCCCCTTTGAACAATTATACATGACTGTGCTTAAACTGATACACAATATTTTTTTAGTGCAACGCAATCTGACTTTCAAAAATCCCTACAAAAGAATGGCGCTGACTAACATTAACCTATACGTTTCACAAATCACTTACCTCACAAAAATCTTGGTTACTCGAACTATTGCAATACGGCGAGCACCACTACTGTCAGCTAAATAAAAGATTCAAACTACGGAAGGCACTAACTACTGATAGGCATAGTTAGCAAATGAAAGATATTAATAGAGAACAAACAATGTATTTACCTTAATATCCTCAAAAGTCATAATATATATAGCGGTTCATAACATCCATTCTTACAAGTATCAAAACTCCGCCATTTCTCTCTCCACATCCACCACTGCTGGCGGCTCACTTCCAACTGCGCAACGCTATGCGCTGTTAACATCCAGCTGCCACTGCCCAACACTACAATGGCAGACAACAATGCAAACTAGCCAGAGACTGCACACAGCACCATAGCCAGTGATTTTCATACAGGCCGCTACATAACGTTGCCAATAAGAAAACATAAACAGCCTACTTACAAGTTGTAACATGGTTGGAAGTATTAAAGATGAAATACACCTAAGTATGAAATGACAATAGACCACAGGGAAGACGTGTCTATGATGAAGTAACGGAATACAGAGCAATTTGGAAACGTGGACTGTGACAATAAAATAAATCGAAGCAAATTAGGTTAACTGAATGGAACAGACAGCAGCAGACGAATACAGCAATGAGTACTTAAGTGAAATTTGACTGGAAACATCAAGCGAAGTTTGATCATTTAATTTTAATTGAGGGTTTCCAAAAGGCTTAGTTGTCGCACCCCACCCCCTTTTTTCCCCCAAAGCCGAAAACATGTGATTTTGATTTGTAGGTGACACCTTCGCTCAGATCACCACCACCAAATATGGATTCAGAATTCTGCAACCTCCAGTTGTGTTCATATGCAGCCAATCTAGTTTCCATGTCTCTTCCTGACTGTTCAGTATGTGGTCAGAGAATGTGACTAAATAAATGCTTACAATTTTATTTTTATCTGCCATAATCACAAAACGCTTCGAAACGTTGACTGGAATACGCCTACACTGACCATCATCAAAATAATTAAGAGAAACAGAGAGAGAAAACGAAATCATATATTGCAAATTATTAATATAGGGGAATAGATAAATAACAAGTTATTTTGTTCATTGCTGTAAAATGTAAGCAACAAATAGAGATCGCAACGTCATGCGATACTTTGTCAAAACGAATTGAGCACGACACTGAAAGACTTATTTTGTATTGTGCCCATGTTATCATCATTCCGTGTGTGAGTGCGTGCTTTATGTAGATGCACTGGCAAAATTTTGGATCATGAACTATTAAATTATTCAAAATTATTTCAATAAAATAATTTTTTAAACAAAAGGAGATTAAAACCGATGAAATAGTGCTTTGATGTATATGTGCATACTAAAGCGACGATTGAAAATTTGTATCAAGGCTGGGATTCAAATCTGGGTCTCCCACTCAATAGACAGACGCGCCAGCCACTACGCCAGCCTGGCACAGTGAATTTGTGCAGCTGCACAGACCACCCTCGCATACCTGCCTCCACAATCAGCCCACCTGGTTTTTCCCTCTAAACTAGAACAGCATTGCAGAGACTCTCCGGCTGCATTGGAATAGCACCTCAGTATTGAAATAAACTGGGAATCCTGTCTGAAAGCTAGGCATAGGTGCTTTAATCAAATCAATAGTATTAAGTCTGACCGATGGCCAACCAACATTTAAAAGCAAATTAAAAGAATTTCTGAATGACACTTAGGAGATAAATTCTTAGAGATGAAGTAGCAACTGTGCAAACATAAAAAAGAAAAAATTAATTATTTTGTGTCAAGAAAACTCATGTTAAAGGGACACGTTCCAAATCATTATGAAATGTCGTATTCATGATCTATGGAACAAGGATTAATGTATGTACGTATGTATGAAACTGTACGGTCCCAGAGAGCTTTTCGAGTCTCAAACATGATGTATGTATGCAGACTGAAGTGACGAATGAAAATTTCTACCAAGGTCCGGATTCGAACCCGGGTCTGCTGCTCACTAGCAGAGTACTTACGCGTTCGGGGCACTCATGCAGAGTCATTGTGCTAGGGTGTCGTAGTGGAGAGCGCAACTGTTTAGTGAGTGGGAGGCACAGGTTCGAACTCCAGTCTTCGTACAATTTCTCATTCGTCACTTCAGTCTGCGTCTATACCGGGTGATCAAAATGTCAGTATAAATTTGAAAACTGAATAAATCACAGAATAAAGTAGATAGAAAGGTACAAATTGACACACATGCTTGGAATGACATGGGGTTTCATTAGAACCAAAAAAAATACAAACGTTCAAAAAATGTCCGACAGATGGCGCTTCATCTGATCAGAATAGCAATAATTAGCATAAGAAAGTAAGACAAAGCAAAGACGATGTTCTTTACAGGAAATGCTCAATATGTCCACCATCATTCCTCAACAATAGCTGTAGTCGAGGAATAATGTTGTGAACAGCACTGTAAAGCATATCCGGAGTTATGGTGAGGCATTGGCGTCGGAAGTTGTCTTTCAGCATCCCTAGAGATGTCGGTCGATCACGATACACTTGCGACTTCAGGTAACCCTAAAGCCAATAATCGCACGGACTGAGGTATGGGGACCTGGGAGGCCAAGCATGACGAAAGTGGCGGCTGAGCACACGATCATCACCAAACGACGCGCGCAAGAGATCTTTCATGCGTCTAGCAGTATGGGCGTTGTTTTTTTTTTTTTTTTTTTTTTTGTTCTAATAAAACCCCATGACAAACCAAGCATGTGTGTCAATTTTTACCTCTGTATCTACATTATTCCGTGGTTTATTAAGTTTTCAAATTTATACTGACTTTTGGATCACCCAGTACATCATAGATGGTTTGAGACTTGAAAAGCTGTCTGGAGCCGTATAGTTTCATTTGATTAGAAAGAGCTTTATGAACTATTTCATTGCGTAACTTCCTTCAGTTAAATGTTTTGTTGCTGGTAAGATGTTTTAAAAACTTTTCGAACGAAATGACATACAGCTGTTAGTGGCACTATGAAATACAAAACAGTCTCTGAAGTATAGACGACTATTTATGAAAGGTGATAGATGTTTTACAGAAAATGAGCCATGCTCGTATATAAAGAAACTGAACCGACGTTATAAATAACTAATGAAAAAGTAGCGCACATCATCAGTTGAACACCAGACAACGCTTATATTGCGACCACGCAGTCTGTTGAATGACTGTTACCCGCTCATAGGCGACCAAAGGGGCGGGTGGTCGCCCGATAGACTTGATGCTGCTGGACTCACCAGCTGAAGGAGATGTGCACAGGTCACGGCCGAGGATTTCAGCTCAGCAGGTCGTCACGCCCAGGTGGGAATGGAAAGTACGAAGTATTACACCATGAAAACAATCGTGCAGATAGTCATCACATAAAGGGTGTTAAATAATTAAAAGACCCATTCTATCTGGAACTGAGGCCCATCGTCAACATCAGAAAAAGTTTTGATACGTTTTTGTATTCGTTATGGCTTGGAATCAAACAGTCTGAATGTCATCTTGGGGAATTTCTTGCCATGTGTGAAACACATGCTGTGTGAATTCAAGAAGATTGCTGGCTCGATACTGTTACGAAAGAATATTCCCATCTCTCGATGGCTGTCAGATCTGAGGGTCAGGCGTTTGTGGCGTGCACAGCAGTGTGCGGTCCTGCATTATCCTGCAGGATTATGCCATTTGGTTTCTTGGCCGTAGAGTGTAACATTGTTCCCACGCGATGGTGACCATTCATCCTCCTTTCAAAAATTACCAAATCAGTTCTGTTGTCGCTTCCATGCGATGAGTCCAGGAGTTGGAGATGTCACTGCTTCCTGTTACTCCACCAGGCCGTCTGCGGACACACTGACGTCGACCTGACTGCGAAACACATCGCAGAACATCACGGAATGTCACTAAATAACCCAGTTCATTTCGGCTGCACACCATACGAGTCGCTATTGTCCGAGGTAAGGCGCCAGTGGTAATCGACGCATGGCAACTCAAGCTGTCAGCCCAGCTTCCAGTGATCTGTTCGACAATTCGTGGTGGCACTCTACCTATATACTCGTACTTAGTTTGATGAGGTGCGTATTTGAAATCTATAGTAACTCCTAACTATTCTCATTTCTGCTGCTAGTATAGTAGATTTCTCAGAAACCAGTTCAGCCGTGTTTCACTCCCAGAGATCCGATAGGTTGTTTTGGGAAAATTACAATGCTTAAAAATTACAATTTATCTGCAGGCAACCTTGTCGGTACGGCAGCCACAGCTATGAGTAGCCATGGGTATTAATAAACAATTTCAGCTGCAATGTTTTAATTATGTGTTCACCTGAAGATGTGATTTTTAGTGCCATGAAACCGGTACTGACCTAAAAATAAAGGACTAAATACAACTGAAGTGCTTTATTAATACACAAGGTGTAGAATTTATCTATTTTGAAACTACAGACTGGTTCGTGCGGGAATTCGTGATTTCATACACGAACAGGAAAGAAGTCACTTCCAAAAAAAGTCTTATACCACAGTGAGTCCTGTGTAAAGAGGCTCATAGGAAACGTCCTCTTCTGTTCTGTCTGCTTGGTTCACATTGAAAGGGTACAGTACCGCCCAACATTGAAAATAGGTACGAAATTCTTGTCAGAACAACACATTTTTTGTGTAAAAGTAACTCAATTTCAATTAATACAGCGAAGCCGGATACCAGTGTGGGAAAGAATGACAATTTATTTATTTAATTGATCACATGTGCACTCCCTCAAAATAAATCCCTACATCCAGTTTGGTGAGATCTGTGAAAGGAATGAATGTATGGTCGTCTGCTAACCACAGATAGTGAATCGGAATATATGATCATCTTTGAGTCGATCCTTTGGCTACCTTTGGTGAGACCAAAGAGATGGAAGTTACCAGAGCTTTGAGCGTCTGAAATGTGGCTGACCAATAAGGTAGCAGGGTGCTTCTCCCACTTCGAGAGAGGTGCGAGAGAATCGGAATACGGCCATGTTTCAGGGACTCTGCCGCTGAACCTTCTGCTGTAAAGACCTGTTTTTTTGTTGTGCTCCGAAAAGAAAGAGTGGAGGCATGGTATGGATGTGGAATATTTAAGAGTAGTTAGAATTAATAATTTCTCTTTCACAGGACCTTTTGTGGGGAAAATTACAAAGTGAGGCAGGTAATTTTAAGGGGATTGTAGTAAACTAACGGTCACAATGAGCCCACGTGTAGTTATAAGTTGAGATACTTCCGTGAGCTTAAGCTGAAATATTTAAGAATTAATAGCGTGTGTACAATAAGCTGAAATATTTAAGAAATAGCGTGTGTATCATAAGTTGAAGTATTTAAGAAATATCATTCCGTGTGACGCTAAATTTAAACTCTGAGAGAGAATCAAGGTGAGTCGGCCGTTTTTCCAGCAACGCCACTTGGCTTGCATTGCACAGGAAGACGTGCGTTTATCTCCAGAGTTCACAGTAGGAAAGTAGAATTACAAAGTGGGGCAGTGTCCTGTGAAACTGGGATAAATATTGATTGAAGTGGGAAAGCGGAAGGTGATGAAGTTGTAACCGTTCTTTGTGTAATATTTCATATTGTTGTGTTGTGTATGTCTTGTAATTTGGGTATGTGTGTTTTGCATGGGAGTAGCAAGGTAGTTTCGAAAGATTTGTGGGTATGCCTGTTCCTTCTGTATCGCTCGATCGGGAGGAAAGTTTCGTGAGGATTATTGTGAGAGGCGAAGTGTGAGGTATAATAAAGGATCCACCATCCGATCCAGGGAGTGCACTGTTGCGGTAAATAGATTACGAGACCATAGTATAGAGTTTCACTAACGTAAAGCCATGCCCACTGGGCGGAATTTCTCATGTGATTTTGTTGTAGGTTGTAGAATTTGTGTGTTTAGGAATAAATCAAATAGTGAAAAGAAAGAGATTGGTGGCCTTTTTCATTAAATTGTATGTTATCGTAATGTCCCGAATTTATATAAAAGCCGTTAAATCAAAGACAAAAGGTAAATGTGGTATTGCCAGTGCGTAGTGTACAGTCAGAGTTCTATAAATCACTGATTGTCAGATGCGTGTTTCCGTTGCGTATTATTCATACAGGAGGATAATTTGTAACTAAATAGTAAGATACGAGAATTCATGTTGCTCGATAAATTAAGGAAGATTCCACTCGCTTGGCAAACCACTCATCTTGCAGGCCTGACTGCTTGATGCCACAGTATGAGAAAGGCAAGTGGGTGCCTCTCAACATATATTGTGTAATGCTCAATTTGGAAATTAGATATGATATTGTGAACTGAATTTTCTATATGTAGTGACGTGTGCGTTGGTTTTACTTTTGCGGGCTAGTCCCCTATCCACTGTGCTACTCCGGCACGACTCACGACCCAACTTCACAGCCTTACTTCAGTTTCACACATTTTGTTTCCTTGTGGAGAAGGCAAAGTAGTTCAAAAGAGAATATGTACACGCACAAAGATGTCCTGAGGAATGATATCCAACAAGAAAGACAAAACAGTGAAGTGTAACAATTTATCATGGGAAGCACTGAAATCCAAGACGACCTCCTCCACTGACGTCGTCTTCATGCAAATTTTGAAATGCTCAGATCGTCGATCCCTGGGCTTACACGCTACTTAATCTAACTTAAACTAGCTTACGCTAAAGACAACACACATACCCATGCCCGAGAGAGAACTGGAATCTCCTTCGGGGGGGGGGGGGGGGGGGGGCGGGGGCGGGCAGCCCGTGGCAAGGAGCCTTAGACCGCACGGATACCCAGCGCGGCGACGTCTTCGTGTCGCAGTGGCAATTGCAATTAACGTCCCACTTGTTTGTAGGACATACTAAAATCTCTGACTTCCTCTAAAGTTTTTGCCATCTACGACTCTCTCTAGTACCGTAGGAGTTACTAACACATGGCCTGTTAGCTCTTTAAGGTAACAAACATTAGTGAAGCACCAAAACGGACGTTTGTCTATGTATATTACCGGCTTTTTAAAAGAGATGTGGGGCATTACTTATTGAATGACGCTAATACACTGCCTGAAGAAAATGATGCAGCAGGAAGGGGAGGAGGAAACTAAATAAAACTTCATGAGTTGAGTGGGTATGTAATGCTATTTCGGTGATTACAAAACCGAGTCGAATTTACAAAGAACTTGGCTGTATGAAAACACACATCAGTATACGTCGTACCTTCTCGCACTGGGAAGGGTATCATACATCCGTTGTATCTTCTCGTTAGGCAAAATGGCCCACTACTGTCGTACCTGGTCTTTGGAACACTCAGTACTGGCACTTGGACGGAGTTGACGTTCGGGCTGGTCCCACACACGGTCTGTCGCCTAGTGATCTGGGGATATTGCTGGCCACAGGAGAACCTCAACACCAGTCACACAGTTCATAGGGAGGTCACATGTGTGGACGCGTCGTGTCCTGTTAAAAAATACCACGATACTGTCGAGTGAGAGGTAATACATGAGGACGCACGACGTCCCTGAAGTCAACACAGATTTAGCAAACATAGTTCTTATGAAACACCACTACCTCTTTACTGACATGAGGTGCTGAGTGCTGCTGACAAGGGATTTCAAATTGATTCAGTATTTCTAGATTTCCAGAAGGCTTCTGACACTGTACCACATAAGCGGCTTGTAGTGAATTAGCGTGCTTACGGAATATCGTCTCGATTATGTCACTGGATTCGTGATTTTATGTCAGAGAGGTCACAGTTCGTGGTAATTGACGGAAAGTCGTAGAGTAAAACAGACACGATTTCTGGCGCTCCCCAAGGTTGCGCTATAGGCCCTATTCTGTTCCTTATCTATATAAACGATTTAGGAGACAATCTGAGCAGCCGTCTTCGGTTGTTTGCAGATGATGCTGTTGTTTATGTCTAGTAAAGTCATCAGGAGTTCAAAACAAATAGCAAAACGATTTAGAAAAAATACCTGTGTGGTGCAAAAACTGGGAATTGACCCTAAATTACGAAAATTGAGTGCTACAAGGAATCCATTAAACTTCGGCTACACGGTAAATGAGGCAGATCTAAAGGCCGTAAATTCAGCTAAATGCATAGGGAGTACAATTACTAACAAGTTAAATTGGAAGGAACACTTAGAAAATGTTGTGGGGAAGGCTAACAAAAGACTGCGCTTTATTGGCAGGGCACTTAGAAAATGTAACAGATCTACTAAAGAGACTGCCTACACGCTTGTCCGTCCTCTTTTAGAATACTGCTGCGCGGTGTGGGATCCTTACCAGATGGGATTGTTGGAGTACATTGAGAAAGTTCAAAAAGGGCAGCACGTTTTGTATTATCGCGAAACAGGAGAGAGAGTATCACTGAAATGTTACGGGATTTGGTGTGGTTATCATAAAAACAAAGGCGTTTCTCGTTGCGGCAGAATCTTCCCACGAAATTTCAATCACCAATTTTCTCCTCCGAATGCGAAGAATGCGAAAATGTTTTGTTGAGGCCGACCGACATCGGGAGAAACGAACACATACTAAAATAAGGAAAATCGGAGCTCGAGCGGAAACACACAGGTGTTCGTTTTCTCCGCACGCTGTAACAGATTGGAATAAAAGCGAATTATTGTGAAGGTGAATGGTTGAAACTCTGCCAGGCATTTAAATGTGATTTGCAGAGTATAGACGCAGATGTAGATGAGAAGTCACTTTTTCCCTAATATTTCTTTCCTCGCCTAACATGCTGAGGACCTCACCACTTCGTATCAGTTTACTTAATATTCAACATTGAGTCGTGCGCTGTAAGAATCGATTTCTGCTGCTCATGAAACTTCTCTGCTTGGCTTTACCAAGCGACGGGTTGGTCGGCGTCTCTGGAGAGGGCGCGGAATCGCTCGCTTGACCGTATGCACGCTCCTCCCTGGGCGGAAAGTTTGTCTGGCGTTCACTGTATCTGAGGTCGCTCACTGTACTGTCAGCGGCTGTGAAAACGGTGTGCGTACGACGCTTGAGGAATTGCTGCTTCCCTCTGTTTCTTGGCCACGGGTTTGCGCCTTGGGAGTCGGCATGTTTCTCATGCTGCTGTCTTCGTTGCAGATGCTGTGCACACAGGCGTACCAAGAAAACGGTGGGTACCTTCGTTACGTGTAACTAAATGACCTAAAGGGTCTTCGGTATTCGTGAAATCGCTTATTCCTTAGGTAAAATTGGGTTAGGGTTGTTGTGTATAATCCTGCTTAGCTTTCTTCAGTGTCAGTTACACTTATCAAAAATTCAAATGGCTCTGAGCACTATGGGACCCAACTGCTGTGGTTATCAGTCCCCTAGAACTTAGAACTACTTAAACCTAACTAACCTAAGGACATCACACGCATCCATGCCCGAGGCAGGATTCGAACCTGTGAGCGTAGCAGTCGCACGGTTCCGGACTGCGCGCCTAGAACCGCGAGACCACCGCGGCCGGCAGTTACACTTATCATCAGATATCTGTGTGGATGTGCATTCCGTGTTAACAATCAATGCCCAAGCTATGTAAGCCTACATGTAAACGACAAACAGAATTCTATATTTTAATGTTGATTGTTTTGTGGAAGTCTCGTGTTACCACTTATTAATTTACAAGAAATCAGTTTAAAAAAAAATAGGTACTTCTTTAACGACCCGTGTATTGAATCGGCAATCGTTTTTCATTTTTGTGCCTCGTAAATAGCTGCAGTAATTATTTTTAGTTCAAGATTACTTGCTGAGGTATGCAAACTTGTATTTTTTATAAAGTTGTAAGGTATGTTTATTCTGAATGTGCATGTTAGATCTGAAGCTGAGCTAGCTCGAGCCGGTGGCCTTCAGTTAACGCACCGTTTCCTATCAAACGCATTTGTCTTCAGCTAGTTTGTGTGTTGTTGTCGCAGTAATTCTTTTACTATTTATCGTATCTGAAGTTTCAGCTCGTTTGTAAGTTGCATTAATTCTTTTACTATTTATCGTATCTGAAAGTCATGTGTACGAATTTAAGTTTTTGGTGTGTTCATTCCTTCCAGATGCTCAGAGTTTCAGCTCCGTACAGTCATCACGTGATTTTTGAGAACGGTATCAGTAAAGCTATGTTTTTGTTGTGTGTTACTGAAACGGAACAGAGGAATTTAGAACAACATTATGCTATCAAGTTTTGTGTTAAACTTGGCGAATCCGCGTGACTTTCGAAAAGTTGGAACAGGCCCACAGCGCACTTCCTTATCAAGAGCACAAGTTTTTCGCTGGAGCAAACCATTTTTGGAAGACCAAGAAAACACTGAGTTGAATCTCTCAGGGTTGGTTCAAATGGCTCTGACCACTATGGGACTTAACTTCTGAGGTCATCAGTCCCCTAGAACTTAGAACTACTTAAACCTAACTAACCTAAGGACATCACACACATCCATACCCGAGGCAGGATTCGAACCTGCGACCGTAGCGATCGCGCGGTTCCAGACTGTAGCCCCTAGAACCGCTCGGCCACCCCGGCCGGCCCTCTCAGGGAGACCTTAGCTTAAAAATCCGATGAAAACGTCGAACGTCTGCGGTTCTTGTGAGATCAGACCGACGTTTAACAATAAGGATGACGGGCGACCTGTTAAACACTTTCACTGTAATAAAAATATCCACGGGTGTACTGCCGGTCTACAGTGTCCAACGGGCACAATATTTCGGCGATCATACATGTCGCCATCGTGAGTTGAACTGACTGACTGAGCTCCTGTGAACGTGCCGGTACGGAGATCCGTACGCTATGGCCGCTCAGGGGTAACTGGGTTCGGTCGCGGCGGCGGCCGATTTAAATACCCTCCGCCCGCGGCGCACTCCCTCCACTGTCCGCACCCCACGCCACGGTCGCGCGGTGGAACAGATTGCGACGGCGTCTGAGATGACCGCGGTGTGATGGCTTTGTGCACCGTGGTCGTCACAACTATACGTTTGCTCGATTCACTCTTGATTAACCCAATCGCTGGTTCCCAAGCCTTGCTAAGATTATAGCCAGTCACAGTTTATGAGGTCGTCATTGGTGCGAATTTCGATGGCCCCTCTAACAACGCTGTCCCAGTATCTCGACGTCTGTACCAGAATCCTCGTGCGTTCATACTCCATAGTGTGATTTTCCGACAAACAATGTTCAGCGACCGCCGACTTGCTCGGATACAGCAGTCGAGTGTGCCTCTGGTGTTCACGGCATCGATCCTCGACGGTACGCATCGTCTGAACAATATACGACTTGCCACATTGACACGGAATCTGGTACACGCCGGCCTTCCTCAAACCGAGGTCATTCTTTGGCGCTCCCCACCAGTGCACGGGTTTTCCCCTAGATGGGATCACAAAAAATCAGATTGATCACATACGCATAGAGAGACGACATGCTTCAGATATATTAGAGGTGGATAGCTGTCGTGGTGCAGATGTAGATAGTGATCATTATTTGGTAAGCATCAAATACAGAGGATAGCCAATTATAGACAGACTAAGAAAGCTATCACGCCAAGGTTTGATGATACCAAGTTAAAAAATGATGAAAATATAGTACAACAGTACAAAACTAAATTGACAAATAGACTTAATGAAGCTGAAGAGCGGGCAGGAGATGATATTGAAAAGGGTATGGAAGAAAGATGGGAAACGGTTAAAGGATTAATACATGAGACAGCTGAAACTATACTGCGCAGAAAGAAGCAATCGAGAACTCAGAGCTGGTGTGATGAAGACTGTAGGAAGAGATAGAAGAAAGAAATATGGCAAGAAAAAGAATACTGCAGAGGAGGACTAGAGGTATAGTAGAAGAATACCAGGAGAAAAGGGAAGCAGATAAGGAATCTAGGAGCAAAAATAGAGAATTTGAAAAACGGTGGATCGATGAGTTAGAAGAGAGAAATGCTGCTCAAGAAACAAGGAAATTCTATATGACGGTTAAAGATATAAGGAAAGGATTCCAACCCAGAGCAGTTTTCTGTAGAGATAAGGAGGGAAATATGATTGGAGGAAAAGAGCAAATTTTAGACAGGTGGGTGGAATATTTTAGTGACTTACTGAATGCTGAATCGGAAAACGAAGGTGGCGTTGATGCCAGTATGGCAGAAGAGGTGGAGCAGGAAGTAAACAGAGATGAAGAGCACCAGGGATCAGTAGCAGAACCCACACTGGAAGAAATTAAAGTTAGTATCAAGACTCTTAAAAACAATAAAGCTCCGGGAGAAGACAATATTACAGCAGAAATGATAAAATATGGTGGAGAAAAACTAGTAAGGGTTTTGCATGAGATTATAGTGGAAATATGGCGGAAAGAAAATATGCCGAAACAGTAGGGTACAGCATTACTCTGCCCTATACACAAAAACACATGACAAAGCTGACTGTGGGAATTATAGAGGAATTGCACTACTTTGTAGCATACAAAGTATTAGGAAAAATCATGGCTGGGCGATTAAGAATATAAGAAGAAGAGTATCTAGGAGACTAACAGTGTGGTTTCAGAACTAATAGATCCGCTACAGAACACACTTTCCCTATCAGACAGATCTTTGAAAAATGTTATGAGTACAACATCGATGTCCACCAGCTGTTCAGTGACTTCAAACAAGCTTATGAAAGTATCAAAAGGGATCAACTTTGGAAGGCAATGCAGAAGGCAGGAGTTCTTAACAAACTGATAAGATTTGTTCTAATGACTTTGAGAAGAACAGTATGCAAAGTAAAGATCGAGGGCACTTTATCAAAGGCGTTTGAAGTTAACCAAGGACTGCGGCAGGGTAATGTGCTCTCCACTATTCTGTTTAATGTCGCCTTGGAGAGTGTAATGCGAAAGACACAAAGCAACAACCCTGGGGGAACACTTTAATAGAATGACTCAGGAGCTTGCATATGCAGATGATACTGATTTGTTATCCAGCAGGAAACAGGACCTGGAAGAAAAAAAATGGTTCAAATGGCTCTAAGCACTATGGGACTTAACAACTGAGGTCACCAGTCCCCTAGAGTTAGAACTACTTAAACCTAACTAACATAAGGTCATCACACACATCCATGCCCGAGGCAGGATTCGAAGCTGCGACCGTAGCAGCAGCGCGGTTCCTGACTGAAGCGCCTAGATCCGCTCGGCCACAACGGCCGGCCCTGGAAGGAAAGCTTGAAAAAGTAATGAAGATAAGGTGCGGAGATGGGGCTGACCATTAATCAGTCAAAGACCTAGGAAAAGATATAGTGAAGGAGAAAGAAGCATGACTTTGAGCGGAAAAGAATATGAACGCTGTGAGAGCTTTACGTATCTTGGGTCACTGGTAACTCAGAATAATGATATGAGAAATACATGCAAGGATTGCAGCTGGTAACAGGAGCTACTTTGCACTGGTTAAAAAGTTTAAAGGATGAGCCTTAGTAGGAATCTGAAGCTGACTGTGTATCGTACAGTAGTTAGACCTGTGGTGATGTTTGGTTCGGACACCTGGACTATGACACAAAACGATGAGAAGTTGTTGCTGATATGGGAAAGGAGGATGCTCAGGAAAATCTGTGGGTCAGTGAATGATAGGGGTTTTTGGAGAATCAGAAATAATAAGCAGATCAGAGAGTTGTACAACAAACCAGATATCGTGACTGAAATAAAGAGTAATAGACTACGTTGGTTGGGACATGTAGAAAGAATGGTGGAGAACAGCACAGTCAAGAAAGTCGTATAAGGGGCAGACCAAGGACCAGATGGCTAGACAACGTGGAGGACGACTTGAGGAGGATGGGAATGAGAAGATGGAGAGCCAAGGCAGCCAGCAGAGAAGAGTGGGCAGAGGTTGTCCGGGAGGCCAAGGCCCTACAAGGCATGTAGTGCCAAGTAGTAGTAGTAGTAGTAGTAGTAGATCTTCAAGAAGAACTGCGTAATCAAGCGGACGCGACGGTTCTTATGATAACACGAAAATCCACATAAGACAACAGCAGTTTGTATATTTAGACTTCTCCTATGCTTCTTGTTGGGTTTCTGAGACTGAAACTCTGTTGCATTCGTCGCTTTGGGATCTAATATACTTGCAACAGAAATTATCACAGTACATTTGAAGCAGTAAAATCGATAACGATTTCTCGATAATGATTACTTATGTAGTGACAGATTTCTTAAAATTCATTTGACAATGATAGAAAACAGAATCGTGATATTTGTAACGGTCCCAGAAATGTTTCAAGTGATGAGCTTACTCGGTGTGTTTCTGTTATGGTTTTTGGTGACCATTTGAAAACGTTCCACAGCTTCCGAGTGCCACAGGCTACCTAACGTATCAGAACTATAACAGAAAATAGACAGCATTTTTTGGGCGCCTGGGTGGAGAGTCTGATGATGCTCGCAGCCTCAGTAACGAACTGCTTATAGTTAATCGTCAGTAATGCGAACATCGCCTTAGAAAACTCTCAGACTTTTTCGTATTTTAGAAAGCAGAAGCATCAGAAATCGCTCACACTTCAGGTTTGTTCGTTACTCTTCTTTTGAAATGGTAATACCCAATATCTGCAACACATGGAACGTAATTAGCTTATTTAAATGTACTGCGATTCATTGACAGAACGCTTAGGAAATGTAACAGGTTTAGCGAAGAGACTGCTTATGCAATGCTTGTCCGCTCTGTTCTGGAGCACTGCTGTGTCATGTGGGATCCACATGAGATAGGATTGACAGTTCAAAGGAGGGCAGCTCGTTCTGTATTATCGCGAAATAGGAGAGAGAGTGCGACGGATATGATACACGAACTGGGGTGACAGTCATTAAAACAAAGGCGTTTTTCGCTGCGGCAGGGCCTTCTCATGAAATTTCAATCACCAACATTCTCCTTAGATAATGATGGAAGCTAAAGGAATGAATCAAAGTTTGTGCCACAGCCGGGACTCGAACCCGGGTCTCCCTAAACAGGGAGAAACGATCATCACCATAAATTTAGATCAGAGCTCGAATGGAAAGATTTAAGTGTTTGTTGTTCCCGCGCTCTGTTCGAGAATAGAACGGCAGAGAAGTAGCTTAAAGGTGGTTCGATGAACCCTCAGCAAGGCACTTAATTGTGAATTCCAGAGTAATCATGTAGATGAAGATGTTCTAGTGGGGGAATGTTCATTTAAAGGAGGTGGTCAAACGAATGCCGATTTTCTGGAAAGCTCAACCATTGAGCTTTGTAAACGACCTGCGGACGAGATTTAAAATTATTGGTGTCACGGAGCGGCAGCCTTCCTCTGTGTGATGCTTGGAGGCATCTGGGATAGTTGCTTTTTCTGCACATTCTTACCTGCCTTGTGTACGGATACATACCTTTAAGGATACCTTACAAAGGACTTTACGTGGCTCAGAGAGGAAATGTGTCGCTTCATTCCTCCGTGATACTAGCAACTTAAGGTTTCATCCTCAGGTCATTTGCACTGGTTGTAAGTTCAAGCAAATGGACGCTCGTTTCAACATCTCACTTCCGTTAATTTAATCAAATTCTAGTTCTATTAATTTCATGAGTTCTATTGCTATGTGTGTTCACGTGATTTCCAGTTGACGTTAAATTCTTCCCTCTCCCCGTCCTGTTTGAGAGTAACACGCTTATGTTTTGTAAGTACGGTTGGCGGATAACTTGTTAAGGCATACAGAGAAGGTGGATGCCTGAGATCATTGTCTTACATGCACTCTCACAACTCAGTTGCCGTACATGTTTGTAATTAGTTAATCCGCGTAACGATGCACTTCCAATTTTGGGAGGACTACGCGCCTCCTCTGTAAAAAACATCCATCTTATTTGCTAATCTCAGCTACATTATTAAGTGGCGAGGGATTCCCTCCCCTGCTCTAATGTTTTCTGATAATTGTTTAGTGGTGATTATAGAATGTATAAGCGAAGTTGTGGGGCTACCCTTCCTTTCCACATTAATGGCAAGGGCTACTCTTTCGACGTCAAGAAAACTGACCATAATTGCAGACATGTTGGTATGCAGTCTTCACTTGTGGTACATGTAACAAGACACTAAGGTAAGTCCCAGTCACGTTAGTATTTAGGGATATCTACATCTACATACATACTCCTCAATCTACCATACGGTACGTGGCGGAGGGTACCTCGTACAACTAGCATCTTCTATCCCTGTTCCACTCCCAAACAGAACGAGGGAAAAATGACTGCCTATATGCCTCTGTACGAGCCCTAATCTCTATTATCTTATCTTTGTGGTGTTTCCGCGAAATATAAGTTGGCGGCAGTAAAATTGTACTGCAGTCAGCCTCAAATGCAATATTAGCTTCATTCCAGTAAGAGAGGTAGTTTCAAAAGCCTACTACATTCCAAGGCAGCTGAAGGTTTGACAACATGTCACGTGGCACGTGAGCTATTGCATTTACAAAGGCCAGAGATACTCTCTCTTTCCAAAGACCACCTATCTCTAATCCAGTTGAGTATAAACCTAAATTCAGCTCTGCACTCCTGGGTTTTCGTTATTCTTGAAACTGCCAGAGCCTTATACAGTTTGTAATCTTGTTTGAAACAGCGTCCACAGCCACCACAAACTGTCTGAATGGTTACTTTTTTCGCCACAAACAAGCTATAGTTCATCCAGTGACAGCTAGTGCGGTAAAAAAATGTTATCAGTTAGCCTCTATCTGTTGGTGAAATACGACACATTCCTATGGCGATACCGTGAAATCTCTGATTAGCGAAGAGGGCAAGCGTTTAATAGATGTATCACTCGAGATGGGTTTATCTCGGTTTCTGTTTCTGCTTTAAAGCAGTTTGAGAACTCTCGTGACCTTAGTTCCTGAGGTCGTGGCGCTGGAAATTATCTTGCCGCTGACCTAAAAGCAGCGCGAGCCGTTCGTTAACAGTGCCTTTCAGGTCAACGGTCCACTGGAGAAATTTGTTCGGCTGAGTGAGTGGAATGCAGTGCCGGACTTTGCCCCCGGGAGGACAGGAAACCCCGTGTGTGGAGCCCACCGCCCGCGCATCGCGGAGCGGCCTTCAGGATTGCACGGTGTGGCGTCAGACGCTGCAGCGCGCCGACCTCGGCTTCGCGAGGCGTCTGGGAGGCGGGGCAGCCCGCCGCGCGTTGCGCAAGCGGCTCTCTGTCTACATCGTGGCGAAACACCGGCGCGGCGCGGTGTGCTATTCAGGCGCGCCGCTAGCTAAACGCGGCCCCTGCGAAGGAAATCGTGCGCCAGGCGCTAATGCGACCAATTCTAGAGCACTGCTCAAGCTTCTGGAGTCCTTGTTAACCAAGAATGAGAGCAGTCGTCGAACGCATCTACATCCACACTCCGCAAGCCACCTGACGGTAGAAGAAAAGCGAAGAGTTTTCTTGTTTGGGAAAGCAAATAAAAGTGTCATTAATGAATATCTTCTCGTAGTCAGCTCCAAGCGTTCACCACGGGACACGAAGATACTGAGCATCTTTGGTTGGAATTTAGAAGTACTGTCCACCACGTGCTAGAGAAATATGTGCCTAGCAAAAATATAGGGGAGGGAAAGGATCCACCTTAGTTCAACAAACATATTAGGAACTTGCTGAGAAAGCAGAGAATTTTGCAGTAGTTTTAAACACAGTCACTTTCCCGCTGACAAACAGAAATTATGTGAAATGAAAGCAGCTGTCAAAAGGTCAATGAGAGATTCTATTAACGAATTTGAAAGTAATATTTTATCTGCAGATTCTAAAAATAA
Organism: Schistocerca serialis cubense; assembly: GCF_023864345.2. Lineage (NCBI taxonomy): Eukaryota > Metazoa > Arthropoda > Insecta > Orthoptera > Acrididae > Schistocerca > Schistocerca serialis. The sequence continues at coordinate 605,931,376 of NC_064643.1, forward strand.
CCCCAAAAAATTTTGGTCGTACGAAAAATCTATGAATGCTACAAATAATGCAATACCTTCGTTTGCTGACAGATGGGTAATGTAACGGTTGATGATCAACAGAAGGCCGAAATTGTAAACCTAGCTTTCAAAAACTCTCTTACGGTAAGGGAATGCAGCACCATTCCCCCTTTAAATTGTAGAAACAAACGGAAGGATTGCTGACACAGTGTTTAGTGTATCTGGGATAGTAAAACAGTTAAGGTCCTTAGAAGCCAGGATAGCATCTGGCCCAGACGGTATCCCCGTAAGATTTTATGTTGACTGTGCTACAAATATAGCAACATTCTTATCCATTATCTATCACAGATCATTGGAACACCGCAAAGTTCCATGGGACTGGCAGAAGGCCCATGTCATAGCAGTCTATAAAAAGGGTAGAAAATCGGATGCACATAATTACCGGCCAATTTCACTTACATGAATTTGTTGTAGAATCATGGAACATATTTTGTGCTCAGACATAATGACCTTTCTAGACTATGAGAACCTCATCTGCAGAAACCAGCACAGTTTTAGGAAACAGCGGTCATGCGAGACACAGCTGGCTCTCATTGTGCATGATATACAACAGGCTCTAGATATCGGCTCCCAGGTTGATGCCATATTCCTCGACTTTCGAAAGGCGTTCAACGCAGTTCTGCACTGTTGCTTGCTCCAAAAAGTGCGCGCTTACTGTCTATCCGATGACATATAAGGTTGGATAGAAAGTACCTCTAACGCTTCTCCCTTCAGAGAACCACTACAAAGATCATAATGGATCGCTTGAGCCCATACAAAACTGTAATCGTCATGCTGGGGGACGCGAACAGAAATCCTTGGAAGAAAGACGATGTAATTGAGGCAAAATCCTGTCTGCTAAATTTAGGAAACCCGTATATGAAGTAAAATGTGTCGCCGTTATACTGCCACAGTCTTATCTTACCTAGTCCAATTTGGGAGAAACTCTTCGGTATTTCTGCGACTCCTAAAACGTCTTTTCAGGTGCCCCTGCAGCATACATTAGGTCAGTGAATAACATGCGAGGGGCGTTCAATAAATACACACATTTTCGTTTCTTGGTCAGTTCCCACCGAAAAACGAAGTATTTGACGTGGGACATCGTGGAATATTCACGCTTCAGGCCCAAAGTTTCATTAAGTTCCGGTATGTGGCAGCGCTATACGTAGCCTTCAGCTGTCCACCGACGCACAAACTGGAAATCCGGATGCCAACGGTCGTCTGGAAGCAGGTATGGGCTAATATTAAAAACCCATTCCTGCCAACGGACATCAGTTCGCTGTGGTACAGAGCAGTCAATGACACCTTTCCGACGAAGCAGCGACTAGCAGACATTCACCTCAGCCAGACGAACGAATGCAGCCAGTGTGGAGATGCCGACACGAGAGACCACCGTATAGCGTGCTGCTACGTGTGGAGAGTATGGGAGTTATGCCGACTGATGGTGGGGCTTATCAACCAAACTGCACCTTCCAGTGTGACACCAACGTGGATTCTCTTTCCTGACTTTAAACTGTACCCAAGAACGAAGTGCAACGCCGTGGCCTGGCTACTGGGACACTCTGCCTACGCCATTTTTGAGCTACAACATAGGGACGCCGTGCAGTACATGACATATCTGTGGGAATGTTATCAACGTTCACCGAAGTACAGCGAACATTTTGCCAACACTTTACCAATTGCGTTACGGTTCGGATACCAGGGAAGTAGCAACAAAACGACTATTCACGTTGGTGTGTAGAATATGAGTCTGGCGATATACCATCTGACTTTCGGAAAAGCATCATCCACACAAGAGCTGACAAGTGCGAGAATTATCGCACAATCAGCTTAACAACTCATGCATCGAAGCTGCTTACAAGAATAATATACAGAAGAATGGAAAAGAAAACTGAGAATGCGCTAGGTGACGATCAGTTTGGCTTTAGGAAAAGTAAAGGGACGAGAGAGGCAATTCTGACGTTATGGCTAATAATGGAAGCAAGGCTAAAGAAAAATCTAGACACTTTCATAGGATTTTTCGACCTGGAAAAAGCGTTCGACAATGTAAAATGGTGCAAGCTGTTCGAGATTCTGAAAAAAGTAGGGGTAAGCTATAGGGAGAGACGGGCCATATACAATATGTACAACAACCAAGAGGGAGTAATAAGAGTGGACGATCAAGAACGAAGTGCTCGTATTAAGAAGGGTGTAAGACAAGGCTGTAGCCTTTCACCCCTACTCTTCAGTCTGTACATCGAGCAAGCAATGATGGAAATAAAAGAAAGGTTTAGGGGTGGAATTAAAATACAAGGTGAAAGGATATCAATGATACGATTCGCTGATGACATTGCTATCCTGAGTGAAAGTGAAGAAGAATTAAATGATCTGCTGAATGGAATGAACAGTCTAATGAGTACACAGTATGGTTTGAGAGTAAATCGGAGAAAGACGAAGGTAATGAGAAGTAGTAGAAATGAGAACAGCGAGAAACTTAACATCAGGATTGATAGTCACGAAGTCAACGAAGTTCAGGAATTCTGCTAACCAATGACGGACGGAGCAAGGAGGACATCAAAAGCAGACTCGCTATGGCAAAAAAGGCATTTCTGGCCAAGAGAAGTCTACTAATATCAAATACCGGCCTTAATTTTAGGAAGAAATTTCTGAGGATGTACGTCTGGAGTACAGCATTGTATGGTAGTGAAACATGGACTGTGGGAAAACCGGAACAGAAGAGATCGAAGCATTTGAGATGTGGTGCTATAGACGAATGTTGAAAATTAGGTGGACTGATAAGGTAAGGAATGAGGAGGTTCTACGCAGAATCGGAGAGGAAAGGAATATGTGGAAAACACTGGTAAGGAGAAGGGACAGGATGATAGGACATCTGCTAAGACATGAGGGAATGACTTCCATGATACTAGAGGGAGCTGTAGAGGGCAAAAACTGTAGAGGAAGACAGAGATTGGAATACGTCAAGCAAATAATTGAGGACGTAGGTTGCAAGTGCTACTCTGAGATGAAGAGGTTAGCACAGGAAAGGAATTCGTGGCGGGCCGCATCAAACCAGCAGTAGACTGATGACCCAAAAAAAAAAAAAAAAAAAAAAAAAAAAAAAAAAAAAAAAAAAAAAAAAAACTGGATACCAGAGGATGTTTCAGTTACAGTGACAACTGTCGCTGGAAGTATCACTTTTGTTTCTCTTTTTTTTTCATTAGAGTTTCTTACATGACACTTATTTCAATTTTTGTTTCAATTTCACAACTCATACTTGTTTTTTTTTGAATTGTTACCAAAGAGCTCTCTGTAAATAGTCACACATTTCAATCGTTTTTTGATTTCATTCTGTTTCTTTAAAGGATTTCGATTATGTAAAATATTAACCTGCTATTCACAATTACATCTTTCTGTTCATGTATTGTTGTAATGATGTTACGTTCATAAATAAATAAATTTAAAAAATGCACGTCCCTCGGGCGCATAATTTTTGGAAGTCGGGATTGCGTTCGAGCTGACCTGACGAAAAAACAATGTAAAAAAATGGCGTTTGTCGAGTTCCTGTTGGCGGGAAACCAAGGCATCGCAGATATTCACAGGCGCTTGCAGAATGTCTACAGATAAGTTGCAGTGAATAAAAGCACGGTGAGTCGCTGGGCTAGGCGTCCGTTATCATCGCACCGAGGTCGCGCAGACCTGTACGATCTCTCGCGTGCCGGCCGGCCGCACTCAGCTGAGACTCCTCCAATGCTGGAACGTGCAGAGCTCTCTCGAGGTGATGCAAAGAACTCCTTCACGACCTCACACGATTCTGCGCACCCGAGAGGACCTCGCAAAACCTCATTGGAAAGCTCTTCCTCACCCACCCTACAAAGCGGATCCCGCACATTCCGACTTCCATGAAGGGTGCACTCTGCGGGAAGCAGTACGTGGATTATGGGAAGGTTATTGATGCAGAAAAACATTGGCTCTGATGTCGACCAGTAGATTGATGCAATGAGCGCATACAGGCCCTCCCAGAAAGGATGCGTAAGGCTGTCGCATTGAAAGGAGTTGTGGTGAAAAATAGTTTTCTAGCCAAAAGAGTGAGAAATTATACGGTATAATGGGATCCTGAACAGCACCAACCCGCTTTCAGAAAAAAATGCGTTGCATTACTTATTGGACCCCCTGTGTTAAGTATTTTTCAGTTATTCTGCTGCACACTGATTTTATTACCTCCTTATTTACATAAGTCGAGTCTCGTTTCAGCAATCTGCCATTTCAAATAATCCTACAATATACAATACAAAGCTTTTCTTGCTACATTTCCAAGATGATACTCCAGGCGGGTGTAAAATGAATGCGCGCAACAGATAATATTAAACGCGAAAATGAAGATTTGACCTTGTCTGACTACCCCCTGAAACAGATCTTAGGATCTTTTAATGGTCATAGCTCCTCCTTCTTGCCCCTTAACATATAAATTACAACATAAACATAAATGAATGGTTAAGGGAACTAGTAGCTACATAATGATAAATGCTGTTTCTGCTTATACATTTATTGTAGATAAGAAACATCTTCATATGTTACAGATGGCTATCAATGTCCAATGGATATAAAGAGATACAAATGAATTTCCTAACTAATATGATTGATCAATCGCTCAAATCTGCCCCTTTTATGGCTACACGATCTAATATAAATAACGCGAGATGACTGGCGTCTACATTCTAAACACTAGAAGACACTACTTTCAAAGATGATCTACAGTGGTGTGCAACATCAGTGGAAATAAAACTTACGTGATCACAGCTGTTTACCTTTATAGCCCTAATATGCCGAAGGAATTAGCAGTATCACTATATGTACTGGGGCCGGTGCGTCGGAATGGTGATTCTCGTACACATCTGCGACGAGGGAAGAACTCCAGCCGCAAAATAAAAACTCTTTCAAACACTAAGACGTCAGAAGGCGGTCCTCTGACTAGTATCATCTAATATTGTCCTCTCCTCTCTGTGTTCTACAGAGAAGGAAAGCGAACTCCCACCCACAAGGACGGAATTCAGATAACGTCTCCATGTGAGTATAGACAGAATAAGTGCTCTCAATCACTGAATGCTGTGTACTCAATGACGACTCCCTAGCCAGAGGCGAAGTCCAGAAGCGTATCAGTTCGCAACAGTACAGTGCGTAACCGTTCTAACTATAGAATCTCCTGAGTGCAAAGACAGCAAGTCCGTTTGTACCAACAAAAGCTGATACTGAGCGACTTTCAGACACGGGCGCTCAAAACGGAAGACCTCTTTGTCTCCACCGCTGGCTTCTCAGCAAAGCTCGGCTCCCCTCCCTCGTAACTGCAGAACGCGAATCATTTTCTTGAAACCCCGGAATATTCTTCCTCTCTACAGATTCTCCCTCTCTACAGATTCTTCCGAACGCCGACCAACCATATTTTAGTCGTTTGTCGTCCAGCGCGGAAAGTTTGTGAGGAAATACCTATCCTCGATAATTAGGAATTTATACAATGGTACGCTTCTCGGAGTAAAAATCCTGGGAAATAACTCAGCCTGCGTGATTTCCAAGGTAACACTTCCTCGTTCCTCCCAGCTGCGTCCAAGGTTTTCAGGGTTTCAGAAGTATTATCCGGTTATCCATCCAGCCCCGCTACAATAGCTGTCAGCCGACGCTGTACTGTGCTTCAGCGCTCAGGTGCCCCGACCGATCGTCTTGGCTACTTCCTGTGTCAAGCAGGACCAACAAAACTGTGTGGGCTTTTCCACCCAGTGCCTGAGTTACGCGTGTCATTTCATTTCCAATGGTGTTCCAACCTCTACTAGTATAGGAAATCATTCTTATGCCGTTCTGATAATAAAGACAGTCCATTACTTTTCATGCAATAAGCATTAACAACTATTTACAAAGTGTATGTAACAATGCCCGTCTTCTTTAAATATTGATATATACTATGTACAACCTATCAAATGATACCTAATTCCGGTTGTAAATCACGGCAAAGTGTGTAGATGAGTACTTGTAATGTGCGAAATCATAGCCACCTTACAATTTACATAAATACACGTTTCACAGCTTACGTCTACTTTGGTAGATATTTATGGTGTTTGTATGTAACTATTACCACCGAAATTCCGCGAATATGAATTGTAAATACATTGTAAACATATAAGTGTCACTGAAGTGGATTTCGCTGTCAAATGAACATCACCGCAGATAAGAAATCCTGACAAACTTCAACAGCACGGAAACTGAGAAACAGTCTCAACAGACACTCCAAGACACTATACTGTGACACACAAACGTTGGAGTAAATATCTACAAAAATAGACGTAAACCATCAAACTTATATTTATATAATTTTATACCAAAAACTTTGTTGAATATTGCAAGATTAATTGAAAATGGCAGATTGCCGAAACGAGTCACCGAATGCAAGTAACGAGTTAATAGAATCAGTGTAGAGCAGAAAAAACGGAAAAATACTTAACACTGCGTTTCGGAGCGTATAACGTGTTAAAAAAATATATTCCATATTTTGAGAGATGATGGTATGGACCAAAAGTCCATACCTTAAGAGCAGTGAATACTTATTCATCTCCCCCTGCTGTGAAACAGATCTCTTCTACTGCAAGTTCCTTCCTAGTACGAACGACCTACAGCATGCAGCAAACAAATCAGCACAGATCCCTCTGTTAATGTCCATGGGGACAACGTGCAGTAAACATCTGTAAGTATTGTTACTGTAAACCATATTCACATTTCTGGGTAAAAGCAGTGCATTCATTACTATAAATGGAACCAGTTTGTGTTTTGATAAGTTTGTGAAATGCTTTTACATTGTAGTTTTATCTCCTCAGTTACTAGCGTTAAGGAAGCCTACTATTCCACGCGGGAAATGGCAGACATAATCATTTGGTAGGATCTGGCAAATGGAAGCATCCATCGAGCCCGTGTCCTATATGCTATAAAAGCTCTGCTGTTTCGCAGTAACAGAATAATTCATTCTCATTTGTTTGCTACATTCTGTAACTCGATCGTATTAGCAAAGAGCTTTCAGGAAAAGACATACATTTCAAAGTAGTGAAAATGAGCTAAAGCTCATAGCTGTTAAGGTTTGCATTTTAGAGCCCATGCTTACTGGACATTTCTTTTTTGTTTGGTGCATGCTACTCTAACATTCTGCGTGGTGTCTGTTTGTTCTATATCGTGTCTCCATACCACTTCCGCGCAACGACGCTCTGAGCGTGTTTTTTAGGGTGGTTAGTGTTTAACGTCCCGTCGACAACGAGGTCATTAGAGACGGAGCTCATGCTCGGGTTAGGGAAGGATTGGGAAGGAAATCGGCCGTGCCCTTTCAAAGGAACCATCCCGGCATTTGCCTGAAGCGATTTAGGGAAATCACGGAAAACCTAAATCAGGATGGCTGGAGACGGGATTGAACCGTCGTCCTCCCGAATGCGAGTCCAGTGTGCTAACCACTGCTCCACCTCGCTCAGTTTTTTTTTTTTTAGGGAATTGACTAGTTTGAATCTGGGACCTGTTGCTGGTAAGGAGACGTCAGACCACACATGACATGTAGAATTCAGAAGTTCAGTGAGACTAGCGATGATATAACCAAATACTCAATGATTTCAGCGTCAGCTCCACTGCACTCCCTGTAAAAGAATCTCAATACTAACTAAATTTAGTGGAAGGGGTTCAAGGTTTTCCTATTTTTAGTTAACTGGTAAAATAACGTCGAAAAAGCAGTTAAGTTTACCATTGGGAATTTTATTCTACTCACAAAACATCGTTTATAAATTGCACTATTGATAAAAGGAAATGTTTTACAAGATGGTAAAAACCAACTGCGTTCAACAAAAATGTGAACGAATATTCCCTGAATGGGTTTCAAAGTTCTACAATGGATCGAAGGATGATCTATGCCATATCATATCTATAATCTAGGTTTAAATTAAGTTTCACAAGAGATAAAACTATCAAAATTGTCTACAGTGACCCTCAATTATCTTTAATTATTTATCTAACTTGTAAATTACAGTGGCTGATGTGGCTTCTCAATAACTATATAACGGAAAATCATCGCGTTTCAGATTTTTACTTCAAGTGGCAAATGTGAACACCATGAGCTTTAATTGACGATCGACACTAGTATTACGCAAAAAGGGGGTGTAACAGATGAGACTTCTGCAGTTCAGAGTGAAGCTTTATGCGCTGTTATGCGGCATTGCGTGCGTTCATTACCTTGTCGGTGTTCGTCAGGGGGCGACGGACAGCATACCTCCGCTCACCTCGCTGTCTCGGAAGCAACTCCGTCCTAACTTCTCCTTACTACAATTTACAGAAGTTGGTTTAAAAAAACTATCTGGCTGTGTGTTCAACTGACCAATCAGGGTCTCAATGTTAACCTTAAGCTCCGCCTACAAAAATTCTGTCTATCCAATGAGAAACGTTATACTTTTCGTACTGGGGCAATGTTTTTAAAGTTTGCAACGTAACAGAGATGCGAAAAAGTCTCACGCTAAAACTTGCAGCTGGTGTGGTCCTTTAGTGTTATCGTAAGATCTATACTGTTCTTCTGGAGGGCTCTATCTTTTAACATGGGCTGGGGGGTGGTCCTGACATAACAGAGACGCGAAAAAGTCTCACGCTAAAACATGTGGCTGGGGTGGCCCTTTTTGTGTTATCGTAAGATCTATACTGCTCTTCTGGAGGGCTCTAGCTTTTAACATGGACTGGGGGGTGGTCCTAACGATTAGCTGGCGACGTCGGTGTCCATCCCTTATCGTAGGGCCTTCTAACTTAACACTGTTCTGCTCTCGGCTTCTGTTCTCGTTTCTCCCCTCGGAACTGCGTCTGTCTCACGGTGGGAAGGTATGACATGCATTTAGGCATTCTTGTGTTGGTCTGTGGTATTCCATTTGCTCACTCGTTACTCGTATTACTTTGGTTAATTTAATGTCACGATTTATTCGGAGCTATGTGACATACTACTGGATTTGCTTATCATGTCAGGGTTTTCATGGAAGGTGTTGGATTTGCCTGACACCTTACACTACCACCTCTCAAAATATGAAATATATTTTTTTTTTTACACCTTGTATATGTAAATGTAGGTATACAGGGTGTAACTAAATTCCCTTCACAGACGTCAAGGACATGTGCCCTACCAAAACACGAAGAAAATATGTAGTAAACATGGATTCTAAAAAAGGAACTATGAGCACTTGTTCAGTTTCGATACTGTTAATCACATCTCGTGTACTACAAGGTCTTTGCTTTACATGTTTTGGGAGGAGGAAGTATGGACCAAACATGCACTTGTAGCGAGCTGGGACCCAAGTAACATACGTAAAATACTGTTAATTCATGTGTTCCTCTATTAAAACCGAACATCTCCTCCTACCCAGTGTTAATTGTCTCATGTTTACATGAATACTGTAGCTAAAGTCCTCCACAATCTGTTTACATTCTAGTCTCCGTCTGCCTCTACAGTGTTTCTTACTTTACTCTAACTGTGAGGAACACCGATATGAGAGTATTTATCGGAATAATCCAGTAACTTAATTCTGTCCTCAGCTTGGAGAGTGGATTGTAAAGTGCTTTATTAATCGTTCTGTCTACGAAGACCCTTGGCACGATGGCTGATGGCTGTAGCTGTTTAGATAGACGTGAGAAGACTGTTTGACTTCGGGCCGGTATCTACGACGGCGTGATGAGAGGTAATGTCTGAATTTTGAATGTAAAAACTCTTCCTGCTTTTTAAATAAAACAAATTTTATTAACATTCTACACCTTTATTCTTCGTGTCTCTATATTTATTTCTCAACACGGTCACTCTGGCGACGAACACATTTCTCTAAACGAGAGACCAGTTGGCTGACGCCGTCACTGTAGAATGTTTGACTTTGTTGTCAAAGTCACAACCTCACCTCTCCTTGCACCACTTCATCACAATCAAAGAGAACTTCTCGAAGGTGTTGTTTAAACGTAGAAACCAGATGAAAATCGGAGGGGGGCATGTCAGGACTGTAGGGAGGGTGATCGATGACGGAGAACACAAGGCAAGGCGCCGCAGTGTTGCAGAAGTCCCAGCGCTCCTGTGTAGTCTGACATTGTCATGCTGAAGGAAGGGGTGGTCCATGTGTGGACGAACTGTTGCGCGGCTAGAAACTCGCTTACAGCACGCTGTTTCTCACGCCCCGACATAGTTACGTGCTACAGCTCGTAGCCCTCTAGCGGCAACGGGTTGCAAATTGCTTTAGCCAAGCTGGAAAGTCGATCGCGCAAAGTGCATGACATGTAATACCTCAAGCGATGCTGAGAATAGAATACAAAATTCTGAGGCATTGGTTTTCAGCTCGCCCTCGTACTTGTTTCCGGTCGCTGCCAGCCTTAGCTTCCTATACTGCGTGCTAGTACGCTTACATTATTGTAGCTGTATTATCTCCGCGTTAATTTCGTCCTGTGATTAAAGATAAATAATTTGTAAGTAATAAGTTTCGTTTTTGGCTAAAAATGGTATGGTTAGACTTCCCATGTAGAGACCTGTGGTGATTTTTTTTTTCCCACTTGCAGTAAAACTCAGTTAAAATCCACGTGCAAAATTATAGCTGCGTGAACTCAAATTTCTTTATGTATCAATGGTGCAGTGTCATTTTACTGTAGGTAGTATGGGCTATGAGTCGTTCAGTGCATGTTCCATCTTAAAAACACTGAATTGCTTTGCGCTTGCAACTAAAGGATGGATACCCCTGGATCTCGCTAGGCGTTGGTATGTGGGCTTTGTGATAAAGACGGATAAGAGCGGACGTCTTTTTTTTGTTATTCCCGCAGCACCCATTGATGAAAAATGCCGCTTCCAGGTTGAGTTAAACTGTGCTTTATATGTGGAATGTTTTGAAATTATTTAATTTACTATCGTAGCTATATACAAACCTTTTGTACATTTAAATTTCTGAGAATTACGCCATCATACAAAATACTTCATTTAAATGCTTAAAAGTGAGCCGGCCGTTGTGGCCGAGCGGTTCTAGGCGCTTCAATCCGGAACCGCGCGGGTACTACGGTCGCAGGTTCGAATCCGGCCTCGGGCATGGATGTGTGTGATGTCCTTAGGCTAGTTAGGTTTAAGTAGTTCTAAGTCTAGGGGACTGATGACCTCAAATGTTAAGTCCCACAGTTCTGAGTGACATTTGAACCATTTGAAAGCTTGAAAGTGGAAATTGAACAATTTGTCAACTTGATTAACATAGGCTTCTAGATCAATATTTCGAATGTACTTCAGATAAGCCCCAAAACACTACACTTCACTTTCTTACTTCATTACAGACTTTTCTTGTGAACTTAGAGTGCTTATACACAGCACACACAGACTTTGTTTCACTATTATGAAAAAGTGCGCATGTAAATTCACCTCTTCTGTGCTGAAACTGTTAATGTTGTGGTATATGTTTGGGGACAACCTTGTAAAGAGTCAAAATAACAACAGAAACATATCAAAATTGAAAGTTAACGTTGTGCTTCAGTCTTATTCTACTAAAATACTCTGGCGGTTTATGCTTTAATTAAGATTTTTAATGGACGGCAATCCCTAGACGCTGATGTTATACACAAGATAAGTAAACGTATAGCGTCTTCTCTTGCAATATTAAAATGTAAATTGCATTAACACTGATGTTCACTAAAAATACATGAATGAAATATCTGTAGCGTATCCAAAAGGGAGGTTATATTGTCCTTAATTTAAGTTATTCGGCTAATCATTTAATTATTTTCATAGACCTCACTTTCTTCTTGATTGACATGAGATACTGCGGTTTAGACAGTCTTCGTAAATTTTGATGCACTGCTTCATCAGAGAAGCAAAATGTATGATTTTTCATGGCAAAATTAATTTTCTTTGCCAAAAATTTAAGAACTGTTTTGAGCATAGTAAAAACGAGCAAAATAAAATAAATTTTGAAAAGTGAAAAGCCTTTAAAAATAAATAACGAACTTATCAAAGATGGTTCCAAAAATATAGACACTTTCAAAGAAGTTGCCAGTGTTATCAATATTCAACAGATACACTTAGAGTTAAATCGATTGCATACGGAGAGGAAAGGTGGTAGTGCGTCGAGAGTGGAGAGGAACCTGCCTCACGAAACCTCCCCGCCAACAATGACATAAGATGCGGTTTTTACAATATTATCCGGCGTAATTCTCGGGAACCTATCACGCCAATGACATAAGACTCTTTTTCTCTTTATACATGAGATGAAATTACTAAAACGGTTCAAATGGTTCAGAGCACTATGGGACTTAACATCTGTGGTCATCAGTCCCCTAGAACTTAGAACTACTTAAACTTAACTAACCTAAGGACATCACACACATCCATGTCCGAGGCAGGATTCGAACCTGCGAGCGTAGCGGTCACGCAGTTTCAGACTGAAGCGCCTAGAACCGCACGGCCACATCGGCCGGCTGAAATTGCTAACAAAATAGTTAAATGTGGTTCAGTTGATTACTGTAATACACTACGTTAATTCCGTAACAAATCTTCCTGTACTGGCATTTTCCCAGACAGGATAAAGTATGCTGCTGTCAAGTTACTGCAAAGAAGGAGATAAAATAAAAGCGTAGAATTATCTAGCCATCGTATTTCTGTCAGTATTTTCAAAAATTTTCGAGTTTTTTCTTGTACAATATAATTTATGAATACAAAGTACAGTAAATAATCTAAATAGCAAAGAGTTTGGATTTCAAATATGACTGTAAGCGAACAACCTGTATTTCCCTCGACGATGATTTGTTAGAAGTAATAGATAAATGATAATTATAACTGAGAATATTTTGATTTTGTAAACCATCACATCCTCGTGCGAAAGTTAAAATATTATGTGAAAGTAGGCAATGCAATTCCACGGCTTATCTTATCTGCCCGACAGAAAGCAGTGTGTATCAGTTCCTTGTCGGTCACAATGTAACAGGCACTAGGAATCTGAAGCGGTCAGGTACGGTTATCCATAGGAACCTGATGTCGGTCCTTTGTTGTTTCCGAAATACGTAAATGACCTTCCACTCTAACCAGAAGAGATACGTTTTGTCTGGTTCATGGATGATACAAAAAGACTCGGTAATTTAATACTTGTTACACAGTGCTACAAGCTGCATTAAAAAGTTACTCGACCTGTGAAATACAAGGAGCAGATAGTGTTGAGTTTTATAAAATATTGACACCTGTTAAACTAATACTGAGTAAGTTTCTGTAATACACTTCTTGTGCTTTACGTAAAGGTTTAGAGATTTATAATATCCCTAATTCGTAGGCTTCTGAAGAAGGCAAATTTGTTGGTACCAGTAAAGTGAAATAAAAAAGTCTGTGCAACTGACAAATGTATTCAGAGATTACTGTAAAATACTACGCCCAGGAGCTTTGATGGACAATTTTAGCCTAGTTCTATCTTCTTGAGCACAGCGTCTCACTCTTTGTGGTGAAATGCTTACTCAGATTTTTCAGATGGACCAGCGTGTGTGTGTGTGTGTGTGTGTGTGTGTGTGTGTGTGTGTGTGTGTGTGTGTGTGTGTGTGTGTGCGCAAATTGCCAGCATAGGCCTACATGACGTAATGTTAGTGTATGTATGAATTAGTTCCGAAACTCTCTTCTTTTTTCAGTTAAGGTGACATGTCTGATATCATATCTTAAACGACATATGGGTGAATTAACAATTGACTAACAATCTACAGTAGGCATAAATAAAAAAACAGCAAAATAAGGCTGAGTAAAAGTAAAGTAAAGTACCTCAAGACACAACAAGAAATGTCTGAGTGTCTAGCTAAGAGTGAGAATGTTTCGCAGTTGTTACTACCGTGTGATTCATTTCCTGCGGCCTCATGAGTTACACGCAGCCGACGAACAAAAGCGCTAAATACAGTACGTTACTGTTTTCGTGCTTTGGGTTTCCCGACTGTGTGGATTTGAATAAAATTATATTAGCCGTAATTTTTTTACAACTAGATAGCACAACAAATAAATTTAAAAATGGTTCAAATGGCTCTGAGCACTATGGGACTCAACTGCTGTGGTCATAAGTCCACTGGAACTTAGAACTACTTAAACCTAACTAACCTAAGGACAGCACACAACACCCAGCCATCACGAGGCAGAGAAAATCCCTGACCCCGCCGGGAATCGAACCCGGGAACCCGGGCGTGGGAAGCGAGAACGCTACCACACGACCACGAGATGCGGGCAAATAAATTTATAAAGCCACTAGTATTACAGATAAAATACATAAACTCTTATCCCCTCCCCATGAACCAATAGCCGTACCGCAGGTGCAATCACAATGGAGGGGTATCTGTCGAGATGCCTTCTGAAGAGGGGTAACAGCCGTTTCAGTAGTTGCAGGAGCAACAGTCTGAATGATTGATTGATCTGGCCTTGTAACGTCATCCAAAACGGCCTTGCTGTATTGGTACTGCGAACGGCTAAAAGTATGGGGAAATTGCAGCCGTAATACCTTCCAAGGGCGTGCAGCTCTACTGTATGGTTGAATGGTCATAGCGTCATCCAAGGTAAAATATTCCAGAGGTAAAATGGTCCCCCCTTAGCCGCGCGGGATTAGCCGAGCGGTCTGGGGCGCTGCAGTCGTGGACTGTGCGGCTGCTCCCGGCGGAGGTTCGAGTCCTCCCTCGGGCATGGGTGTTTTATTTATTTATTTATTGTTCCGTGGGACCAAATTAAGAAGTCTCCATGGTCATGGAACGAGTCAATACATGGAATTATAACACGATAGTAGAAACAGATAAAATGAAATATAAAAAACATATTCAGGCGATAAGTCTTAAGTTTAAATAAAGAAAATCAACAATGTAACACTGGAATTTGCTTAATTTTTTAGCTCTTCAGGAGCTCCTCGACAGAATAGGAGTGAGCCATGACGAAACTCTTCAGTTTAGACTTAAAAGAGTTTGGGCTACTTCTAAGATTTTTGAGTTCTTGTGGTAGCTTATTAAAAATGGATGCAGCAGAATACTGCACTCCTTTCTGCACAAGAGTCAAGGAAGTGCATTCCACATGGAGATTGGATTTCTGCCTAGTATTAACTGAGTGAAAGCTGCTAACTCTTGGGAATAGGCTAATATTGCTAACAGCAAACGACATTAAAGAAAACATATACAGTGAGGGCAATGTCAGAATTCCCAGACTATTGAATAGGGGTCGACAAACAGCCCGTTTTTGAGCCAAAAATACCCTTTTTGAATCAGAAGAATTACCCCAAAAAACAATACCATACGACATAAGTGTGTGAAAAATGCGAAGTAGACTACTTTTCGTGTTGAACTGTCACTTATTTCAGATAGTGTTCTAATGGTAAATAACGCAGCATTTAGTTTCTGAACAACATCCTGGACGTGGGCTTTCCACAACAGCTTACTATCTATCCGAACGCCTAGGAACTTGAACTGTTCCGTCTCGCTCACAATATGCCCATTCTGTCTCATCAAAATATCGGTTCTTGTTGAATTGTGAGTTAGAAACTGTAAAAACTGAGTCTTACTGTGATTTAGCATCAAATTATTTTCCACAAGCCACGAACTTATTTCATGAACTACATTATTTGATAATGTTTCAATATTACACACAAGATCCTTCATTACCAAGCTGGTGTCATCAGCAAACAGAAATATAAATAAGAAACAGCAGTGGCCCCAGCACCGACCCTTGGGGAATGCCCCACTTAACAGTGCCCCATTGGTACTGAACATCACTACCACTCTCAATATTGCGGAGAAGTACCTTCTGTTTTCTGCTCTTAAAGTAAGAGGCGAACCAATTGTAAGCTACTCCCCTTACTCCATAATGGTCCAACTTCTGCAGTAATATTTTGTGGTCAACACAGTCAAAAGCCTTCGTTAAATCAAAGAAAATACCTAGCGTTCGCAACCTTTTATTTAATCCGTCCAAAACCTCACAGAGAAAAGAGACCATAGGATTTTCAGTTGTTAAACCGTTTCTAAAACCAAACTGTACATCTGACAGCAAGTTATGTGAATTTAAATGCTCCAGTAACCTTGTATATACAACCTTCTCGATAACTTTAGCAAACACCGATGGCATAGAAATAGGTCTAAAATTGTCAACATTATCCCTGTCTCCCTTTTTATAAAGTGGCTTCACTACCGACTACTTTAATCGGTCAGGAAACCTACCACTCCTAAATGAATAGTTACAGATATGGCTAAGCACTGGGCTAACATACGTAGAACAATACTTCAGTATTCTGCTAGATACCCCGTCATATCCATGAGAGTTCTTGGTCTTTAGTGATTTAATTATTAACTCAATCTCCCTCTTGTCAGTATCATGGAGGAGCATTTCAGGTAACAGTCTCGGAACACTTTTTTCTAAGAGCGCTATGTGATTCCCTGTTGGGACTAGGTTTCTATTTAGTTTACCTGCTATATTCAGAAAGTGATTATTAAATATTGTACATATACGCGACCTATCAGTAACACGGACATTCCCACTACGCACTGATTCTATATCCTCGACCTGTCTCTGCAGACCAGCCACTTCCTTTATGACTGACCATATGGTTTTAATTTTATCCTAAGACTTAGCTATTCTATCTGCATACCACATACTTTTTGCCTTCCTGATAACATTTTTAAGCACCTTACAATACTGTTTGTAATGGGCTGCTGCATTTAGATTTTGACTGTTTCTAACGTTTTCGTATAATTGCCACTTTGTTCTACAAGATATTCTTATCCCTCTAGTCAGCCACCCAGGCTGCCTGTTTGTGCTAGTACCCTGTTTTGAACGTTCTAACGGAAAGCAGCTTTCAAAGAGCACGAGAAAAGTCTTCAGAAAAGCATTATATTTATCATCTACTGTATCAGCGCTATAAACATCTTGCCACTCTTGTTCCTTGATAAGGTTTACAAAGGTCTCTACAGCAACTGGATCAGCTTTCCAAAACAGTTGATAACTATATTTAACATGTGTTGCAGCACAAAAATCTTTTAGAGTTAAAATTTGTGCATCGTGATCTGAAAGACCATTCAACTTTTTGCTAACAGAATGCCCTTCTAGTAATGAGGAATGAACAAAAATGTTGTCTATGGTTGTTCTACTGTTCCCTTGCACTCTCGTTGGAAAGAATACGGTTTGCATAAGATTATATGAATTAAGGTGGTCTACCAGCATCCTTTTCCTTGCACAATCACTTATACAATTAATATTGAAGTCACCACATATAACTAACTTTTTGTATTTCCTATAAAGTGAACCAAGAACCTCCTCTAGCTTTAGCAAAAATATTGTGAAATCGGAGTCTGGGGATCTATAAATGACAACAGTTAGAAGTTTAGCTCCACTAAATTTAACCACACCTGCACAACATTCAAACACCTTTTCAGTGCAGTACTTTGAAACATGAATTGACTCAAATGGGATGCCGTTTTTCACATACATGGCTACTCCCCCACACCGCAAAGAGCTCCTAGAAAAGCTGCCAGCCAACCTGTATCCTGGTAAAGGAAGCCTCTGTGTGTTTGTCCTTAAGATAATTTAGGCTAAGTAGTGTGTAAGCTTAGCAACTGATGACCTTAGCAGTTAAGTCCCATAAGATTTCATACACATTTTGATTTGGTCACCCATTCGTATATCTTGGCGGGTCTACTCAGGAGGATGTCATCATTAGGAGAGACAAAACAGGCAATCTGCGGATCGGAGCCTGAAATGCTAAATAACTTAATGGGGCAGGTGGGTTAGAAGATTTAAAAAGGGAAATGGACAGGTTGAAGTTAGATATAGTGGGAATTAGAGAAGTTTGATGGCAAGAGGAACAGGAGTTCTGCTCAGGTGAACACAGGGTTGTAAAGACAGAATCAAATAGCGGTAATGCAGGAGTGGGTTCAATAACGAATAAGAAAACAAGAATGCGAATAAACTACTACGTACAGCATAGTGAACGCATTATCGTAGCCAAGACAGACACAAAGCTTACGCCTACCACCTGCGCAGATGATGAAGATATTGAAGAAATGTATGATGAGATTAAAGAAATTATTCAGATAGATAAAGGAGACGAAAATTTAATGGTCATGGGGGATTGGCATTCGATAGTAGGAAAAGGAAGAGAAGGAAAAATAGGTAAGTGTGGTCTGGAGGAAAGGAATGAACGAGGAAGCCGCCTGGTAGAATTTTGCACAGAGCATAATTTAATCAGAGCTAACACTTAGTTTGAGAATAGTAAAAGAAGCTTGTATACACGGAAGAGACCTGCAGTCACAGTCACTGGTTTCGGATTGATTATATAGTGGTTAGGCAGAGATTTAGGAACCACATTTTAAATTGTAAAACATTCAGAGTACCATATGTGGACTCTGACCACAATTTATTGGTTATGAACCGTAGACTAAAATTGAAGAAATTACAAAAAGGTAGGAAATTAAGGGGATGGGACCTGGATAGGATGAAAGAACACGAGGTTGTTAAGTATTTCAGAGGGAGCATTAGGCAAAAAATGACTAGAACAGGAGAAAGGAATACAGAAGAAGATGAATGGGTAGCTTTAAGAGATAAAATAGTGACGGCAGCAGAGGATCAAATAAGTAATAAGACAAGGCCTAGAAGAAATCCTTGTATAACAGAAGAGATATTGAATTTAATTGATGGAGGGAGAAAATATGAAAATGCAGCATATGAAGCAGGTGATAGGGGATACTAAAGTTTAAAAAAATGAGATTGACAGGAAGCGCAAAATTGCTAAGGTGGAATGGCTAGAAGACAAACGTAAGAATTTAGAAGCGTATTTGACTAGGGGAAAGATACTCTGCCTGCGTGGAAACTAGAGCAACAGTATGAATATAAAGAGCTCAGATGAAAAACCAGTCTTAAGGAAAGAAGGGAAATCTTAAAGGTTGAAAGAGTATATAGAGGCTCTGTACAAGGGAGATGAACTGGAAGAAAATATTATAGAAAAGGAAACAGACCTAAATGAAGATGCGATGGGAGATATGATATTGCAACAAATCTTTGAAGGATCTAAGTCGAAACAAGGCCGCGGTGCGGGAGATGATATTCCTTCAGAATTACTGTCAGCCTTGGGGGAGCCAGCCCTGACGAAACTCTTCCATCTGGTCTGCAAAATATATGAGACAGGCGAAATACCCTCAGACCTAAAGAAGAATGAAGTAATTCAAATTTCAAAGAAAGCAGTTGGTGACAGGTGCGAAAATTACGTGACAGTCTGTTTAATAAGCCACAGCTGCAAAATATTAATACGAATTCCTTACATAAGAATGGAAAAACTGATAGAAGCCGAATAGGGACACGCGAGGCAATACCGACCGTACGATTTATCTTAGAACAAAGGTTAAGGAAAGACAAACCTACATTTATAGCATTTGTAGACTTAGAGAAAGCTTTGGACAATGTTGACTGGAATACTCCTTGAAATTCTGAAGGTAGGAGGGGTAAAATACAGAGAGCGAAAGGTTATTTGCAACTCATACAGAAACCAGACGGCAGTAATAAGAGCCAAGGGGGCGTGAAAGAGAAGGGTGTGAGACAGCGTTGTAGCCTGGCCCCTATGTTGTTCGATCTATACACTGAACGAGCAATAAAGGAAACCAGTGAAAAATGAATTGAAGTTCAGGAACAAGAAGCAGAAACTTTGAGATTTGCCGATGATATTGTAAATCTGTCAGCAACAGCAAAGGTCTTGGAAGAGCAGATGAACGGAATGGACAGTGTCTTGAAAGGGGGGTGCAAGATGAACATCAACAAAAACAAAACAAGTATAATGGAATGTAATCGAATTAAACCAGCTGATGCTAAGGGAATTATATCAGGAAATGAGACAAAATAGTATAAGAGTTTTGCTATTTCGGCAGCAAAACGCTGATGGCTGAAGTAGAAAAGTCATAAAATGTAGATTGACAATGGAAAGAGAAGCATTTCTAAACGACAGGCATTCGATAACACCGAATATAGATTTAATTGTTAGGAAATCTTTTGTGAAGATATTTGCTGAAATTTAGCCACGTACGGAAGTGAAACATGGACGATAAACAGAGAACAGAAGCTTTCGAAATATGGTGCAACAGAATAATGTTGAAGATTAGGTGTGTCGATCACGCAACTAATGAGGAGGTACTGAATAGAATTGGGGAGACAAGAAATTTGTGGCTCAACTTGACCAAAAGAAAAAATCGGTTGATAGGACACAATCTGAGACTTCAAGGGGTCACCAGTTTAATATTGGAGGGATGTGTGGGAGATAAAAATCGTAGAGGGAAACCAAGAGATGGATACAGTAAGCAGATTGAGAAGGATATGGGCTGCAGCAGTAATTCGGAGATGAAGGGGCTCACACAGGATAGAGTAGCATGGAGAGCTGCATCAGACCAGTTTTCGAACTGACGACTACAACAACAACAAGTAAAGCTGTCTAGTTTTATCCCAAACAAATTTTACTCTAAGTTACTGTATGATTGAAGGTGCATCAGGGTACACATTAATAAGGAATGTATTCTCTACGAAGAACAAATGACAGCAAATCGACGCGCGTTGCTGAGGGAAAAGGCCTGCCTTAGGTTGTTGGTTTTGGTTTTATAGTTCGCGCGCCGTGTACTACGGAACAGGAACAATTGGCACCTTCCATCTCTCTCCAAGTTATTTGTGACAAAGCTTTGGAAAAATTTAGTTTCTTGAACTGGTTAATACGTCGACCAGCACTAAATTCCAGTCACTCTAAACTGCAAGGCCTGTATGAGTCTGCCTCATTTTATTCACAGCAGAGCTACGACTACATTTCATCCAAACACTTTTTCTCTACGTCAGAAAATAGCGTATATTCGCATTCGACTCATCTGCATTGCGTTGGCATACTCGTTGGTCGGAGAATCATTTTCCTCAGCTTTGTCATGGGAGCACTGCCGGACATGCCCAAGTAAAAAAGTTCTTCCGCGTGAGCATCACGAAATTTCTCACACAGAGTAATTGACAGTAGAAGTTGCGTAAACAAATTTGTCATTGTGTAGTCGTCGAACTGTAAGCTGTTCTCGTTGTACTAATGAAGCGAAACGTCGCAGGAACTTGGATACTGGATGGAACATCAGGATTTCACTAAAGTAAATTATGAGTACATAAGTAGAATATCACTGGAGTTTGGTCATAGTGCTTTGTTTTTCTTACAAGACAGTGATTAACAGCCACTGAAGCTGTTGGCGGAGACAAATGTTTACACTAGTGAGGAGTCTCACAGACCAGTAAACGGAGTGGCCGGTGTTCCTGAATCCCTGTCGACTTTGGAACTATTGTATTGTAGCGTGCTTGATAAGCGCAATCTGATTTACTGCACCGCTAGACGCTTATGCCGTTGCAAGACTGTGCGAAATGTTGCGGCGAGAAATCCTCGCTTGCAAAAGCAAGTCAGGAGACATGTTATCCTGAGAGCTTTGGCTGCCCGCTAGAGACTCCTGAAAGACGTCGTGTTACTATATCATTTCCTGTGTAACTACGCCAGGTTTTCATGCAAATATACTTAGCAGGAGCTCCCATGTTACATACAAAGTGCGCGCTTCACGATGTCAGACCATATACCATATAACCCAGACTTCGAAGATTTGTGTGTGTGTGTGTGTGTGTGTGTGTGTGTGTGTGTGTGTGTGTGTGTGTGTGTGTGTGTGTGTGTGTTTTCGAAAGCCATAATCGATATCAGAGTTAACAAATATAACAAACGTTTTAAATCACTCAAAACAAGAAAGAATATTTGCTTACGTACTGCCTCCTCTGTGGATTAAGTACCAGATAGACCTTCATGGTTTAACAAACTTTACTTTATTCATTTGTTTATTCAATGGCAACCGAACTGTTTCACTGCCGATGTTATTTTTCAAAATTTTTGAGAACAGTATCTCACCTAAGCAACTGCCTTCTACAGGAAATCACAGATTGGGTGGCACAAGGCATGCTCTACTGAGAATGACATTTGCATGTTCCCTCACCACATTTTACAAACGTTAAATAATAAAATATCGCCGGTTGGTATTTTCAGCGACCTATCTGAGGCAATATTCTCCTAAATGAATTTAAATTTTATGTGATTGGTGGCGTAGCTGACCAATTAATAATGTCATATCTAACCAAAAGAGTGCAGAAAGTTGTACTTACTAATTCAGCCAGTCTAGTCCGGGGACATAAATCTGACTGGAGAGAAAAGAAGGCTTAGTCACAATTCCGGCATTGATCCTCATGTGTGTAAATGATCTTTCGTCTAACATACAACAAGAAGAATTAGTTCTTTTTGTAGATGACACTAGTATTGTAATCAATCCAAGCATACATACAGAAACAGAAGAAATGATAAAGATGGTAAACAAAGTTCATAGAAGTGTCATTGACTGGTTTTCTGCGAAAGGTCTCATCCTCAATTTTAAAGACACAACATATTCGGTTCTACACTTCTAGTTTTCTACACCAATGATTACTATAGCACATGATGAGGAGTAATAAGTAGGATGGGAACTTCAGATTTCTTAGGTGTCCACATTGATGAGAATTTAAATTGGCGAAAGCACATTTAGGAACTCCTAAAATGACTTACTTCCGACACATTTTCACTTAGAATCACTGCAGATCTTGGGGTGAGACAAGTCAGTAAGTTGTCATATTCTGCATGTTTTCATTCAATAATGTCATATGGAATAATGTTCTGAGGTAACTCATCTTTAAGAAAAAGTCTTTATTGCGCAGAAACGTGCAGTACGAATAATATCCTTTAGATATCTGTTTAAATAGTTGGGATGACTACTGCTTTACAGTACATTTATTCCCTCATAAAGGTTGATGTAAGTAATTCACTGCAGCTCAAAAGAACAATGATGCACATAATGACAACATCAGAGCGAAGAACAGCATTCATTACCCACATAAAGGTTGTCTTTAGCACAAAAAAGGGGTACACAATGCTGCAACAAAAATTTTTGATCACTTACCCTGCGATATAAAATGTCTGACAGAGTGAAATCTGAAAACAAACTGGGAGAGATTCTCCTTGACAACTCCTTCTATTCCGTAGAAAAATTTCTGTTACTCTAATATGTAAAAGGTTTCGGCTAGGAATTATTGACTCACATCTGTATAACTTTTTTCCTTTTTTTTAAAAAAAAGGCTTGGAAATTTTTAGAACGTAGCCATATGTACAAATTAATTCGAGATGCGAATGTAAAATGACTTGTCCCATATGATTATGGTCTATCGTGCGAAATTATCTATGGAACATGTAACTAACTAGTTAGTAACCCGCCTCCGTGGCCGACGTCACTAACACACGTGTGTGCAGTGGCTTTCGAACCGGAGGTAAGCCGGTTCGAATCCTGGTGGTGCATGAAATTTTCTCTGCTGGTATTTGGCCGACAATGGGGTGGGGAGAGAGATGATGGCTTAAAGATCCTGAGCATCAGTCCTTGCGCCAATGTCCTGAATTAAATTCCAAACCTATCCGCAGTGTGTCATGAAGTGAGGGCATGTGATATTGTTGATGGGGACGTTAAGCTATGCGGCCCCCGTGGTGCTATTCGGGAGCAGTAGGTTGTCTGTCGACGCCGGGTTTCGCCCTCTCCCTTCTCTCATCATCTCCAACAGCAACATGACACTACACTCCGCTCACACAATCACGTAAACGTAAACACATGCATTTACGCACATATTCGTTTGAATATGTACTTGGCGAAGGAAACGTGTCTGCGTGAGCGTGAGATAGGAAAAACAATTCCAATTAGGCAGCTGAACCTGCCCTTCGGCATCTCCCAGCCAATGATGCCGTACAACTTTACATTTTTCATTCACAGTGTTTCGTGGATCCCATTCAGAAGAAGAAATTGCAGGGGCACGTAATAAGTCAAGATATACATACAAAAAAAAAAAAAAAAAAAGGATGGGAATCATAGAAATTAAATCTACGGGTGGTCCATAAATGTGTTAACACCCTTTAAAACAAAAGCATTTGCAACACAAATTTCTTGATATTAAGTTAATATTTGTTTCTGGTTATGATTTGCGAGCTTATTGGTGCATACGTGCCGCCCTGGAGTTGTTCTTAGATGGTTTGCTTACCCAGGATGTACGATTTTCGGCGTCTTACGAAGACACTTTGATTTAACACCTCACTTCCACTAATCGCTATGTTTCGATTTGGTTCGTTCACTGTATGTAGTGTTGCCAACTGCTGCTCTGTGTTTTTTCTTTTCCTTGTGTTATGGCGTGTGTGTATGTCTTTTAATACGCAGGAAAACTTCCATATACAAAGAGCCTTTGCAACTAACACGAAAGTAATAAATGATGAAATCAATATAAACAGCAACTTATTGATCATGTTAGCCACTAATACAAAAACGGAGATTTACAACATATTCAAACGAACAACATCGCCCCAACACGGACGAACTTTGAATATGTTGTAAATCTCAGTTTTTGTATTAGTGGCTAACATGATCAATAAGTTGCTGTTTATATTGATTTCATCATTTATTACTTTCGTGTTAGTTGCAAAGGCTCTTTGTATATGGAAGTTTTCCTGTAATGTCAGAAGTTTTCTGTCAGTTAGCATGTAATGAGGTGGGGCCCCATCGTGCTGAAAGGAAGTTTGAAATGTCCCGTATTCAGAAAGCAACGACGAGAATACGTCTTCGTTTAAAAATTGCGGATAACAGGCTGCCATTTGTGTACCTTGAATACGAGAACCTCATATTCCATTCCAAACCATCACTGTCGACGTGTCAAATATTTTGGATGTATGCATCCAGCGAGAGTTGGCTGAGAATTATCTGTGACTCTCTTTGTTCACCGTACCATTCACATAGAAATTAGCTTTACCGGTAAACAGTGCACCATAGAGAAAACGTCGGTTTTCGTTCTTCTTGGACGTCATCCATTCTATAAACGGAACCACACTGTCTAGATAGTCCTCGGTGAGATGCTGTACCATTTGCGTTTTGGAACCGTGCTGGTTATGTGTGGCCAAAATCTCATTATTGATGTGAGGCTGGTCCCAGATTTCTGCGGCTGCAGTGAGCACTTTGCTCTTGACTCTTACTGAACGATGTCTGAATAGCGGTTGATGCTGATTCATCCGCAGCCGTTTTCGGTTGTCCATCTTTGTCTGTCTGACAGAGAGACAGTTTCACCACCGCAATGTGGGTAGTGGGTGGTCTGTCTGGATGGCATTGTTTGAAATCCTCTGCGATAACATGGGTGCTTCTCTCTCCCGATATCATGACAAACACAGTACGTTCGTCTTACGTTAACGCTATCACCTTTTACGTCACCTGTAAGGAAAAAAACGTCAGCCATTATTCTAGAATGAACAGGGCTAAGCCCAATTGGAAGATACCATAGCTTTCATACTGTGATTCTCTAGCTATTTCATATTTCTCTCGACCCCCTTTCCATATGAAAACTTCGTGTTGCTTCCAAGATGGCGGCTTCCAAACTGACTGCCACGTCGGTAACATAGCCTCCCCCTCCCCCTCTCCTAACCCATACAACATAACTTTAAATTTTTGTTTGTCCACCGGTTTTTGTTTTAGAATGTTGGTTCCACGCCTGTGGACCATCCTGTATACAATGTATTAACAATAAGCAATTATTGTCCTTCGCACTTGTCAGAAAATCACGCTACAACCTCATTTTGTCCTCTTTGTTCGGTGTTTCCTCTGTTTCCAGTACTCCTTCATGTGGTCGCTAGGTTATTGCTTTTGTTATTCCACACACGTTCTTCCGCTGGGTCGTCCTCGGTCTCTTCTTCCCCCTCGGCATGTTATTTCAAAGCTGCCATGGGAAGTTTGGTATTTCTCACCGTTTGTAAGTGGTAGATCTAATTCTATTATCTAATACTTACTATGTGCTGATTCTATATTAAATTCTTTCGTAATATTTTCATTTGTTATCCTATCCATCCTCGTACATCCTTTAAAACTCCTTAAGAATCGCATTTCTGCCGACTGTATTTTGCACACTCGCTTTTGAGTCGACACCCAGATTTCGCTACTACAGAGCAATTTGAGTAAAATCAACATTTTGTAAAATTTCGTTATTATTTCTTTCCTAACTTTATGTTTAGAAGCTCTTTAAATTGTCGCACACACAGTTTGAAATTTGCTGTCCTTTTGCTCAATGTCCTTGTCATTATAAAAATTATATACTTGTTCATTAATATTCTTTTATTGCACAACTTTTGGTTGACTTCCTTTCCCCTAAAACCCACACTATTCGTTTTACTAACAGAGATTCTAAAATTATAAGATACACATAGATTATTTGAAAGGTACGTAGTTTTCTGTAAACTTGTCTCATTTCTTTAATCATTGTTTGATCTTCTACAAATAACACACTGTTTGATAATTTAATTTCTGGATCTGCTAGCATTCATTTTTTTAGAATGTCTTCAGTACGTATATTAAAAAGAGTGGGTGATAAACTACATCCTTGTCTAAGCCCTGTATTTGGGAAAAACCTTCACGTCTTTTTGTTCCCGAACAAATAATAAAATTAGTATTTCTATACAGAGTCATTATTACGAAAATTACGTGTGGTGTATAGACCCAATTTTCTAGTTTTGCCGTAATTTTATTCAGTTTACTCTGTCAACAGTCTTATCAAAACCTACAAAAGCGAGATGTGTTTCCAAACTCTTTTCTCTTCATTGTTCTGTTATTTGTCTAATGGTGAAGACATTATCTACGTACTATCTCCGTTTTCTAAATCCACTTCGCTCTTCTCCTACAGGCAATCTGCAGTAGTTTGTAATCTGGTGTTTACTGTTTTAGTATAAATTTTATAATTATAAGACTAATTCGTCTATAATTTCCACAATTTTTGCGATCTCCTCCTTTAAATGGATTTTTAATTCGAGCTGTAGACCAAGCAATTTTCCCAGCAATTAGTGAGAAGATGTAAAATTCCTAATTTGGATATTGTATGACTATATTTAATAAGTTCCATATTCACTTATCTAATTTAGTCCTTTTTGTTTTTTACATATCTAATACTGTACCTAATTCTTGTAATGTCACACAGTCTATTTCTGGAATCTTGTTTACATGGGAGCTCTCTCTCTCTCATTCACTTCCTGATAATGCGACAGTTTTCTCTTGTAGGAGATAAAACTTACACACTTCTTCATTTTCTCATTTAGATTTTGGAGTTTTCCTCCCCCATTTTGAGAATATTCTAATTTTTGAAATTAGAGATAGTGGTCCAAATATACAGGGTGATTCAAAAAGAATACCACAACTTTAGGAATTTAAAAATCTGCAACGACAAAAGGCAGAGCTAAGCACTATCTGTCGGCGAATTAAGGGAGCTATAAAGTTTCATTTAGTTGTACTTTTGTTCGCTTGAGGCGCTGTTGATTAAGCGTCAGCGTCAGTTGATGCTAAGATGGCGACCGCTCAACAGAAAGCTTTTTGTGTTATTGAGTACGGCAGAAGTGAATCGACGACAGTTGTTCAGCGTGCATTTCGAACGAAGTATGGTGTTAAACCTCCTGATAGGTGGTGTATTAAACGTTGGTATAAACAGTTTACAGAGAATGGGTGTTTGTGCAAAGGGAAAAGTTCTGGACGGCCGAGAACGAGTGACAGAGCACTTCATCACTGGCCTCCAAGAAGCCCTGATCTTACTCCCTGCGATTTTTTCTTATGGGGGTATGTTAAGGATATGGTGTTTCGGCCACCTCTCCCAGCCACCACTGATGATTTGAAACGAGAAATAACAGCAGCTATCCAAACTGTTACGCCTGATATGCTACAGAGAGTGTGGAACGAGTTGGAGTATCGGGTTGATATTGCTCGAGTGTCTGGAGGGGGCCGTATTGAACATCTCTGAACTTGTTTTTGAGTGAAAAAAAAAACCTTTTTAAATACTCTTTGTAATGATGTATAACAGAAGGTTATATTATGTTTCTTTCATTAAATACACATTTTTAAAGTTGTGCTATTCTTTCTGAATCACCCTGTATATCAGTGCCTATTATGTCTGTAACATATTATAACTATAACACAATCGAATAATGATCTATCACCTCGACTACTCGATGTATACTCATTGAGAAAGTAGGTATTTGTTAATTTCAGCCTGTTGAAAGTTCAAATTGCTTGAGTTCCTCTCCATTTTGAGTTATTGTTACTTTCCGAAAGATCCAACGATATATGCAACGGATACTTTGCTACTCCAGCATTTAAATTCCCATTAACGATCAGTTGATCACTCTTCATACATTTGTGTATTATAGATTGTAGTATTTTTGAAATTGTTTCATTTCTTTTTTTTCACTTCTTCCGTATCTCATACGTCCTCGTTCTACTTTAAATCGCGCTGATACTATTCCCTCATTTATTCCGATTTCTCTTACACTTTTGATCCGTTACATTGACCACTCCACACCGAGCTCGTTCTTTCTGCTCTGCTCCCCCCATATATAATTGTGTATTGGTTCAAATTTCTCGTTCCTTTTAGTTTCTTTTTCGTTTAAATTATAAGAGTTATATTTAAATATTTCTTCTTCAAGCCTTGCTCTTTCGTATTTACCTCTCACATTCCACGTTCTGCGTTTTAAAATATCTTTTATTCTAGATCCAGATGTAGCCCTTTTCGCATACGTATCCAGGTCGATTTCCATTTCATACGGTCGGTTGTGCACTGTGAAGTGACTGATGTTAGAGAATGAAAGACACCTTCGCGCCTCGCAAACCTATTACTGTCGGCGTAGAAAATGACAAGAGCTGGCCAAGAGAGGCCGATAGGAAAGAACACAGAAGTAGTCTGACGCAAGCGTAACGACACTTCAGCTGTCAAGATATTAGCAGTAAATTTTCAGAGTGTTAGGAATAAAGTTCCTGAATTTACAGCCCTCCAGGAAGCGTGTGGCGCGCAAATTATTCTCGGGAATGAGACCTGGCTGAACCCTGAGATAGGAAGTTCTGAAATATTTAGTGAGGGTTGGAACGTGTATTGGAAAGACAGATTAGACACCGTAGGAGGTGGTGTCTTCACTGCAGTTGACGAAAATATTGTGTCTACTAAGGTCGAAGTAGAGTGTGGTTGTGAAGTTATCTGGACACGTTTAACAGGGCTAGGTGAAATAAAGTTAATTGTGGGGTGTTATTACCGGCCACCAGGTTCCACCGTGATAGTTCTAGAATCATTCTAAGAGAGTGTACATTCTGTATTGCAGAAGTACCCGGATCATGCTGTATTAGTCGGAGGCGACTTCAACCTACCTAGTATAGACTGGGATGTCTATGGATTCATTACAGGTGGTACAGACAAGCCGTCGTGTTAATTACTTTTGAACACATTATCCGAAAACTGTCTTGAGCAGCTAAATCGACAGCCAATGCGTAATGGAAATTTTTAGATCTGGTAGCCACGAACAGACCAGACCTCATCAAGGGTGTCAGTGTTGAGACAGGGATTAGTGATCATGATGTTGTCATTATGACTATGGTTACGATAGCTAAAAAGTCGACCAAGAAGGCTAGGAGAGTATTCTTACTAGAAAGAGCAGATAAGCAGTTCTTAGCATCCCACTTAGTAAATGAATCGACTTCACTTACTTCCGGTACGATGGACGAGGAAGAACTATGGGCAAATTTTAAACACATTGTAAATCACGCATTGGACAAGTATGTGCTGAAAAAGTAGGTTACGGACGGAAAAGACCCACCGTGGTTTAACAGCGCAGTTCGGAGAATGCTCAGGAAGCAAAGGCAGTTGCACACGCGGTACAAGAAAGATCGGGAGAATGAGTACAGGCAAAAGTTAGTAGAGATTCGTGCTGCTCTAAAAAGCGATGCGCGAAGCATACAACCACTACCACCGTCATACCGTAGCAAAAGATCTTGCTGAAAACCCAGGGAAATTCTGGTCTTTCGTAAAATCGGTAAGCGGGTCGAAGGCTTCCATCCAGTCACTCACTGATCAGTCTGGCCTGGCAACGGAAGACAGCAAAACGAAAGCTGAAATTTTAAATTTAGCATCTGAGAAATCTTTCACGCAGGAGGATCGTACAAACATACCGCCGTTTGAGTCTCGTACAGATTCCCGTATGGAGGACATAGTGATAGACATCCCTGGGGTTGTGAAGCAGCTGAATGGGTTGAAAATAAATAAATCGCCAAGTCCCGATGGGATTCCATTTCGGTTTTACAGAGAGTACTCTACTGCATTGGCTCCTTACTTAGCTTCCATTTATCGCGGGTCTCTTGCCCAACGTAAAGTCCAGAGCGACTAGAAAAAAGCGCAGGTGACGCCTGTATATAAGAAGGGTAGAAGGACGGATCCTCAAAATTACAGACCAACATCCTTAACATCGGTTTGTTGCAGGATTCTCGAACATATTCTCAGTTCGAATATAATGAATTTCCTTGAGACAGAGAAGTTGCTGTCCATGCATCAGCACGGCTTTAGAAAGCATCGCTCCTGCGAAACGCAACTCGCCCTATTTTCACATGATATCTTGCGAACCATGGATGAAGGGTATCAGACGGATGCCATATTCCTTGACTTCCGGAAAGCGTTTGACTCGGTGCCCCACTGCAGACACTTAACTAAGGTACGAGCATATGGAATTGGTTCCCAAGTATGTGAGTGGCTCGAAGACTTCTTAAGTAATAGAACCCAGTACGTTGTCCTCGATGGTGAGTGTTCATCGGAGGTGAGGGTATCATCCGGAGTGCCCCAGGGAAGTGTGGTAGGTCCGCTGTTATTTTCTATCTACATCAATGGTCTTTTGGATAGGGTGGAAAGCAATGTGCGGCTGTTTGCTGATGATGCTGTGGTGTACGGGAAGGTGTCGTCGTCGAGTGACTGTAGGAGGATACAAGATGAATTGGACAGGATTTGTGATTGGTGTAAAGAATGGCAGCTAACTCTAAATATAGATAAATGTAAATTAATGTAGATGAATAGGAAAAAGAATCCCGTAATGTTTGAATACTCCATTAGTAGTGTAGCGCTTGAGACAGTCACATCGATTAAATATTTGGGCGTAACATTGCAGAGCGATATGAAGTGGGACAAGCATGTAATGGCAGTTGTGGGGAAGGCGGATAGTCGTCTTCGGTTAATTGGTAGAATTTTGGGAAGATGTGGTTCATCTGTAAAGGAGACCGCTTATAAAACACTAATACGACCTATTCTTGAGTACTGCTCGAGCGTTTGATATCCCTATCAGGTCGGATTGAGGGAAGACATAGAAGCAATTCAGAGGCGGGCTGCCAGATTTGTTACTGGTAGGTTTGATAATCACGCGAGTGTTACGGAAATGCTTCAGGAACTCGGGTGGGAGTCTCTAGAGGAAAGGAAGCGTTCTTTTCGTGAATCGCTACTGAGGAAATTTAGAGAACCAGCATTTGATGCTGACTGCAGTACAATTTTTCTGCCGCCAACTTACATTTCGCGGAAAGACCACAAAGATAAGATAAAAGAGATTAGGGCTCGTACAGAGGCATATAGGCAGTCATTTTTCCCTCGATCTGTTTGGGAGTGGAACAGGGAGAGAAGATGCTAGTAGTGGTTCGAGGTACCCTCCGCCACGCACCGTGTGGTGGATTGCGGAGTATGTATGTAGATGAAGTAAGTGGAAGAAATGTCAGACTTAGCTAACGACACGTGTAGTTTCGACCCGCATACTATCAAGTAGGGAGCCTCTTAGAGGGTATTGGGGACTACTCTTTGTCTGGTCTCTCATCAGTTGGGTATCGGTAACCCTACCAAGGTGCACGTCAAACTTCAAAATAGTTCCGTGAATTATCGAAACACACAAACCTCCTCAAACACCTTAAGATGGTAGTCTATAAGGAGGTTCTTCTAAATCTATTATTATTATTATTATTATTATTATGTACTGCTCTCGTACTCTGCATAGTTTAATGATTACTATTAATCGTCAAAGCGAATTGAAGACAAAGCAGGGAAACAGGTCCTTCTTGTTTACGTCAGAGAAAGGGGGAAAGGACACGTCTCTTAGCTAATGCCCTGCATAGCACAATAACTGAGTACTGACAGGCACCATACTGCACGCACACAGCCACTGTGACAGCATTCATTCACAGTGTAAAGTGTATGTTTCGTGTGAACAGCCTACCGACCACGTTGATTATAATGTTATTTTTTTCACAAAAATCTAATGTATTCTGCGGGTTTTGATGTGGCACCGTACAAAATCCCATAGACACAGCAATTTCCTTGCTAGCCTCGACCTGCGATGAAAGCTTTGAGGTTTCACAAAGTTGGCGTTTCTTTGTATTATTCATAGCATCATAGAAATTCTTGTCTTGCCAACTAAAACTTTTATCTGTATCACCAATGGATTATTTGTTCATCTTCTCAAAGTTTGCAGGTTATGGGTGTTGGTACAGCGATGTCTACGAAGAAGGTGACTAGCTCTGCTTCATTGGCCACTGTCATGTCACGTCCAATACAATGGATTGCTTGATCGGATATTACGCTGAGATTTCAGTAAATTTTGAATTTTTTGTTTACAGCACTAGTGAGAGGATCGTATCTGTAATATGGAGCCGGCCAGTGTGGCCGAGCGGTTCTAGGCGCTACAGTCTGGAACCGCGCGACCGCTACGGTCGCAGGTTCGAATCTTGCCTCGGGGCATTTATGTGTGTGATGTCCTTAGGTTAGTTAGGTTTAAGGTTTTGTAATATGGAAGAGAGTATTTCATTTACTAAAACACTTGACCCATCTTCTTGTTTCTTATTTTGGATACCTCATCGTGCCTTTTCAAATATTCCGAGCTCTCCACGGTCTTACATTCAGATTAAATGTATCATGTGTCTCCTTTTGAGTTCCAGTCTTCCTGCTACTGTCTTCTATCATGTTTACTCTTTCAGTTTGTACTTTCGGCAGTTCGTCGTCGCAGTCATATATTACTATTATTCCTTCAGCTTTGGCCATCTGGGGACAATTTTAGTTCCGTCTCATCTGCATTGTTGTTTTCCTCCCACGTTCACTGACGAACCGTGTCTCCTTCCTCTTTCTTCAGATCTGTTTACAGAAAGTATCTTACTGCTTCTGCCTAGAACCGTTTCTAAATTTCACACTATTCTTTTGAAAATATTTATTTCTGCTCCCTCTTCTGGTTTTGTGTTACGTATTTCAATTTTTTTTTATTTCTGAGATCCAACTTGTTAATTTATTTACCCAGAGATACTTGATGTTTTGTTTTGTCGGTTTACCGTCATTTACTTTGCACAACTGTCACAAGATATCAGTCTTTCTCCCGTTATTTTTTTCCGTTATTGCGTTTCTATTTTTTAGCATTGGTTCTTACTTTCCAGGCTGCTGTCGGCGTTATTATACCTGTAGTTTTCCTCATGATTCTTCTCTCTAATACTTATAGTTTGTCTAATGAACAATTCAGAGCTAGGTAGTCATTTGTATAGTACTTACTACAGTGTTGTAAGGCATTAGGTTTGCTCTTCTTGATATGTATTGTTTATTGTAAATATTCTTTGTTATTCTAATTTATAAATATCGTTTCATACTAACAGAGGACAGTGTCAAGATAGCTATTTATTTCTCTTTTCCTTCATTCGCTTAAGAAACTTTGATTTTCTTAGAGTAAGCTCTTTTCCTGTCATGTGACCCTTTGACTCCAATTGATTTTCTGTTTGTTTTATTTTCCTTGTAGGCTTCGAATTTCTAGACGCGTAGTCTGAATTTGTCTATCTTGAGTAAGGTCTCCTGTGCAGTCTGCTTATCTTCTTAGACCTCTTTTGACGTGATCTTCCCCCTCCCACCCCCCACCCATTTTCCTTATCTTCCTTTGTGTTTTTGAAGAACGCTCGGATTTTTTGGTTAATATGTCTTCCTCCATTCTCTCTGAAAGCCCATAGACAGTAACACGCCATTTCCTAATCTCACTGTTATTTTAGGGCACAATGAGGGTATTTCCTTTTTTGGTCTCGAAACCTAATTTCTATCTTTGTTCATGACTGGACCTAATGTTTTTCGAACGACTCTAGTTTCTCTCTTTCCTAAATCTTATAAGGCCATTTTGCATCCAGATGAAAGCAATGTTTCTGACCCACACAGGACTTCTGATTTTACAACTATATTATAATACCTTAATTTGAAATCTTTAGAAAAACTTTTTTTTGTACAGTTTCCCCACGTTGAAGTATGATCTTTACCCCATGTTATGGGCGGCTGAAAGAGAACGCTATAAAACTAACCATATTGATTTTTAATTGTAGTAGACAAATATCTATCCACACCCATATGTACGACATCTATGATGTGTCATGAAGGATACAGTATTCCTCGTATTTTTTATTATTATTTACTGATAGTGTACTATACAGGGTGAAAGTTATTGAAAACGACGAACTCTGGAGGAAGCTTCGTGGCAGTTTAAAACTTCGTGCGTCCGGCTCGCTGTTTTAATCCTCCAGGAAGTTTTCTGTCAGCGCATACTCCGCTGCAGAGTGAAAATTTCGTTTTGGAAACTCTGGGAGGTTGCACGGGACATCAATGCAAATATTTTTCTCTAAGGTCACATTTTCCTGTGAGGATTTTTTAAATGTGTAGGAGTTTTCTCTGGATGAAAACTAATTAAACCAACAAACTCTGGGAAGTTGCCTGGGGCACTAAAGACATTTTTTCTAGTGTGTTTTCCTGTGAGGTACCATTTTATGAGGGCATCAAATCTTTCTTACAGTTGACAAAAACTAACACACACAATTTTTAACTCTTAATTACGAAAAGGCAGAAACATTATCGCAATACAATTACTTCAGTTATAGTAGAGGTTCAAAAATGCCTCAGTTGACTTGTAAAAGAAGGTTGTATCGGCAGGACAGGCTCTGTCTGACACGGTCAAGACTCCAGAAGTGTCCTTATTTCCTTCTGCTGCTGCCGTCCAGGCAACCAGATCCTCTCATAACCTTACAGCGTTCGTGTAAACAAGGTAGCGCATCTCTCCCCACAACAAAGAAGTCCTGAACGGTCCTTGGTAGAGGAACACCTCTACCACCCACTTTTCTGGACACTGTCGGTTCACGATTTGACCTACATGAAATGTGCCGGCGCCCCATCGTGCTGGAAATGCATGCGCTGTCTACTAGCGGCTGGCACGTCATGCAGCAATTCTGGCAATGCTCTGGTGAGAAAATTGCAATAATGATTGCCATTTAATGGCATAGGTAGAATATTGGCCCAATTACAGTAACCAACACCACCTGTCAACACATTCATGTAGAACTGCACTTGATGAGTGTGAGTAAGTGTGGCAGGTGTATTAAAGTAACTCCAAACATGTGATTTGTGAATGTAGAAGACCCCATCGCTATATAATAGGTACGAACTACATTAGTGTACTCACTCCAGGTGTTTCCCTCCATTAGTAAACAAGTACTGAACTGGGTCAAAACATACAACCAAACGTGAATGTCAATCAGCTACTATGCTGGGTCAGGACGTACAAGTAGATGTGAATGTTGCATGGGGGCTTAATTAAATACGATTGAAAATACTTTTAGTTTTTAATAGCTGTATGTCCGATTACGCCGGCCGGTGTGGCCGTGCGGTTAAAGGCGCTACAGTCTGGAACCGCGTGACCGCTACGGTCGCAGGTTCGAATCCTGCCTCGGGCATGGATGTGTGTGATGTCCTTAGGTTAGTTAGGGTTAATTAGTTCTAAGTTCTAGGCGACTGATGACCTCAGAAGTTAAGTCGCATAGTCCTCAGAGCCATTTTTTTTTTTTTGTCCGATTACGCTGTGTCTCGTAATCGGTTGGCCCTGACTAGTATTATTACGCAATCTGACTGCATAGAATAACAACAAACAATGAAAGAAAATTTTCGTAAACACAGTTAATTAATTAAGTCCCCAGCAACTATAAAACCTACTAAATCAAAGCACAAGTATAACTGTTCTGTATGTGGAAGTATGACTCAACGCACATCTGGCACGGTTCTTCTTCAACAAGACAAGAATTTTTAAATACCAATTATACTGACGTGATAAAAGAAAATTAGAAATACTATAATTGCGTAAGGAAAGCAGAATTAAACTCTAATACAAGAACACACGCCAGATGCTTTGTTGACTGAACCTGTAATGACGCAGTATTTAGGACACTGAAATAAAAACAAACGGAGTTAGTTACCTCATTTATATTGATGAAAATCACTCTAATCCTTACATTATATCTCACACCGACTCTCTACTATCACATCTCAACCAGAACTCTCCAATATCACATCTCGGCAAGCACTGCCTACTAGCACATCTCAACAAACACACTCTGCTACAACATCTCAGCACAGACTACCCCGAGTCCTCGACAGGCACTGACTACTACGAGCTCTCGATAAGCACTGACTTCTACGAGTTCTCTCCAAGCACTGTGGAGGCGGCTTAATAATACTCTTGGCGCAATCTCTGGCGCAGTGGCTCAGTGTAGCCACCTTTCAATGTGAAACTAAAACTGGTGTAACAGGAACCGTTAGAGTAACAAATCATACATACATCGGAATACGAGATTTCGTAATGATGTGGAAAGTATCATTTTAACATAAGTTTTCTTTACATAAAATAATTACTTTTTTTTTTTTTTTTTTTTTTTTTTTTTTTTTTGCAGTCACCACTTCATATCTAAAATTCATCTATTGTATTGTGTAGGAGGAGTTGTCATTCAAAAATTCTTTTAATTTGCTTTTGAATGTTGGTTGGCTATCTGTCAGACTTTTAATACAATTTGGCAAATGACCAAAGATTTCTGTGCCAGCATAATTCATCCTTTTCTGTGATAAAGTGTAGATCATTCTTTCTTCTAGTGTTGTAGCTATGCACTTCACTGTTGTATTTGACCTGGGATGGGTTATTGATGACAAATTCCTTAAGTGAATATATGTATTGTTGCCGGCCGCTGTGGCCGAGCGGTTCTAGGCGCTTCAGTTTGGAACCCCGTGGCTGCTACGGTCGCAGATAGGAATCCTACCTCGGGCATGGATGTATGTGATGTCCTTAGATTAGTTAGGTTTATGTAGTTCTAAGTTCTAGGGGACTGATGACCTCAGATGTTAAGTCCCATAGTGCTTAGTCATTTGAACCATTTTTGAATATATGTTTTGCGAAGGTTCTGTGAACATACCGGGCTCCTTAAATAAATGTCAAAATGGCTCAAATGGCTCTGAGCACTATGGGACTTAACCTTAACATCTGAGGTCATCAGTCCCCTAGAACTTAGAACTACTCAAACGTAACTAACCTAAGGACATCACACACATCCATGCCCAAGGCAGGATTCGAATCTGCGACCGCAGCAGCCGCGGGGTTCCAGACTGAAGCGCCTAGAGCCGCTCGGTCACAACGGCCGGCAAATAAATGTCTGCAAGGTGATCTTGGGTGGGCTCCAGCTATTATTCTGAATACAAGCTTTTGTGTAACGAATACTTTCTCTCTTAATGACGAATTGTCCCAAAATATGCCATTTGAAAGCAGTGAATGAAAATAGGCATAGTAGGCTAATTTACTGATATGTTTATCACCAAAATTTGCAGTAACGCTACTAGCATAAGTAGCTGAACATAACCATTTCAGCAGATCATCTTAAGAGTGAATTCGCTTTCTACCAGATTAAATAATGCTCACAGGAAATTATGATATTATACAAACGGAATTGTTTTCAGTTAGATGGGTGGTCTGGTCAACAGCATCTCCTCTGCTCCCACACTGCACAAGAATATTTGAATATATTAGTGCGACTTTATAAATTATTTCATTAGTAGAAATACGCTTAAGTACTCGCATTTATTCGGATGTAATGCGAAATAGTTGTGTTCAGTTACATAAGTTCCGGTAGAAGGCGATTTATTTATTTATTTATTTTGTGGTCCACGGGGTTTTCCAGATCGATGTATGCGTTGTTGAGTTCCACACAGTACATATATTGTAAATAAATTGCAGTGGCACTCTTCATACTGCTCTAAACGTTTTGAGAATGACACATGTGCCACACACCTGACGTTTTTATTTACAATGCAAAGATTATCATTAAGATACAAGAATTTTCATTTTCTATTAACCAAGGATGTGAACAGGGCATTGGTGATGCGTGTGATGTGCAAAATGCAACATATTAATAACGGAAAAAGTTTGTAACAGAAAAATGTTTGCATTCTGAGAGTAAACTTACTATTGTAGGACAATAGGATGAATTGTTTCTAGTATCTATTTTTTTTAATTGTCAGCGGATATTTTAACGAAATATTGTGAAGCCAGTTGATGGCATACTGTAGCTTAGATACATTTAGATCTACAGAGATTTTAATGTCATTACAGTTAATAAGTTAGTTGCTAGAAATACAAAACTAAAAAGTTGGAGGATGGAATGAGAGCAACACATTTGTGCGCCATGATAGTTTATATTTATCAAATACTATATTGATATCTTAAACACGTCCTTTTTTGCAGTGTTCTGATTGTTAGGAGTCCAATTTGTGTTTGATTTCTGTGAACAACCCAAGGAAATCACTTAGAAATTGTTTATTGGCTAGCTACAGCTGCACATTTAGAAAATATTAGCTGCATGAAAAATAATTGTTTTGACGTTTCTTGCAACCTCCCAAAGTTTGTCGGTGTTATAATGTTAATTTAGCAGTGGAATATGGTTACATGCAAGAGACGGCATGATGCCGCTAATACGTACAAGGTGAAATACACTGAAGAGCAAAGGAAACTGTTACACCTGGCTAATATCGTGGATGGTACCGGAAGCAGAAGTGCCGCAACACGACGTGGCATGGACTCGACTAATGTCTGAAGTAGTGATGGAGGGAATTGGCACCACGAATCATGCAAGGCTGTCCATAAATCCGTAAGAGTACGAGGGAGTGGAGATCTGTTCTGAACAGTACCTTGCAAGGCATCCGAGATATGCTCAATAACGTTGATGTCTGGGGAGTTCCACGACCAGCAGAAGTGTTTCTAGTCTCAGAAGAGTGTTGCTGGAGCCACTCGGTAGCAATTCTGGACGTGTGGGGTGTCGCATTGTCCTGCTGGAATTGCCAAAGTCTGCCGGAACGCATAATGGACATGAACGGATTGGGTGCTCAGACATGATGCTTACGTACGTGTCACCTGTCAGAGTCGTATCTAGACGTATCCGGGGTCCCATATCACTCAAACTGCACACGCCCTACACCATTACAGAACCTCTGCGAGCTTGAACAGTCCCCTGCTGACATGCAGGGTCCATGGATTCATGAGGTTGTCTTCATATCTACATCTACATATACATACATACTCCGCAATCCACCATACGGTGCGTGGCGGAGGGTACCTCGTACCACAACTAGCATCTACTCTCCCTGTTCCACTCCCAGACGAGGGAAAAATGACTGCCTATATGCCTCTGTACGAACTCTAATCTCTCTTATCTTTGTGGCCTTTCTGCGAAATACAAGTTGGCGGCAGTAAAATTGCACTGCAGTCAGCCTCAAATGCTGGTTATCTAAATGTCCTCAGTAGCGATTCACGAAAAGAACGCTTCCTTTCCTCCAGAGACTCCCACCCGAGTTCCTGAAGCATTTCCGTAACACTCATGTGATTATCAAACCTACCAGTAACAAATCTAGCAGCCCGCCTCTGAATTGCTTCTATGTCTTCCCTCAATCCGACCTGATAGGGATCTCAAACGCTCGAGCAGTACTCAAGAATAGGTCGTATTAGTGTTTTATAAGCGGTCTCCTTTATAGATGAACCACATCTTCCCAAAATTCTACCAATTAACCGAAGACGACTATCTGCCTTCCGCACAACTGCCATTACATGCTTGTCCCACTTCATATCGCTCTGCAATGTTACGCCCAAATATTTAATCGACGTGACTGTCTCAAGCGCTACACTACTAATGGAGTATTCAAACATTACGGGATTCTTTTTCCTATTCATCTGCATTAATTTACATTTATCTATATTTAGAGTTAGCTGCCATTCTTTACACCAATCACAAATCCTGTCCAAGTCATCTTGTATCCTCCTACAGTCACTCAACGACGACACCTTCCCGTACACCACAGCATCATCAGCAAACAGCCGCACATTGCTAACCACCCTATCCAAAAGATCATGGATGTAGATAGAAAATAACAGCGGACCTACCACACTTCTCTGGGGCACTCCAGATGATACCCTCACCTCCGATGAACACTCACCATCCGAATACTTCCATTGGCTCGATACTCCTCCGAACAGGAAACATGTTTCTAATCATCAACAGTCCAGTGTCGATGTTGACGGGTCGAGGAGAAGCTTAAAGCATTGTGCCGTGCAGTAATCAAGGGTATACGAGAGGGTCTTCGGCTCCGAAAGTCCATATCGGTGATGTTTTGTTGAATGGTTCGCTCGCTCACACTCGTTGATTGCCCAGCACTGAAATCTGCAGCAATTTGCGGAATGACTGCACTCTGCCAAATTGAAGGATTCCCTTAGGTCGTCGTTGGTCCCGTTGTTGCAGGATCTTTTTCTGGTCGCAGCGACGTCGGAAATTTGATGTTTTACTGTACTGCTGATATTCACGGTACACTCGTGAATTGGTCGTACGGGAAAATACCCACTTCATCGCTACCTGTGAGATGATGTGCTCGTGCGCCCACTATAACACCACGTTCGATCTCACTTAAATCTTGATAACCTGTCATTGTAGCAGCAGTAACCGATCTAACAACTGCGCCAGACTCTTGTTGTCTTATATAGGCGTTGCCGACCGCAGCGCCGTATTCTGCCTGTTTGCATATCTCTGTATTTGTATAGGTACGCCTATCCAGTTTCTTTGGCGCTTCATTGTAAATAGCTAGATAAATAAATGTTTCGAGTACACGGATATACTGAAAGGCGACGTTAGTCCCGGACTTTATCAGGAGGACAACCGGGAGCGGAGTCCGACGTGCACAGAGAGCCAGACAGGCTGGCGGTTATCAGCTGTGACTTTGGCTGGGGTCGGGGTCTGCACATCGCCGCGACCTTGTCCGCCGCTGTCACTCACTCATCCACTCACGCACTCGCTGTCTGCCAGCCAGGCAGTTCCCATATCCCACGCACTGCCGCCTGTCTCGCGTGACGGAGCGCGTGTCTGTGTACCAGATAAGAAGCGCGCTGTGTCAGACGACGACTGTGTCAAGGACGCGACGCGAGAAGTTAAGTGAGATTCCTCTCACCCCTTACCAGGTGTAGCCCTTAACAGGTAACGTTCCCTGAGGCCCTCGGCACTAAGGCCAATGTTACTCGGTCAACAGAGGAATGAACGAGCGATACAGCCTCAGGAGGCACCAAGTTCGCCATTGCACACTGCGAGAGGTACTCGTAAATTATAACTATCACCTCAAAAAAAAAGCTGTTGTGTTGTTTGTTTATCTACAAATACATTTATATAGAGTCCTGGTACACATTGAAATCTCTGCGCCACCGTTCTTACCACGCCGTCAGTTGAGCACAGAAGAAAAGGTGCAGACCACTGATAAAGTGTAGTGTCGTCCGAGCTTCATTCTCTGCATTTGGAGGGGAACTACGCTACAGCAATCCGTGCTAAATGGATGGAAGTATAAGACGACTGTGCGCCATCATGTGCCACAGCGGTTAGATACCACAGACGCAGTGGTCGAAGACTGAATAACGACGATCTTCGCTCTAACACAAAGAAAACGATGCACCGCGAAGAAATTAGGTGAATGGGGCGGAGACCTCTAGATGTGATGAACAGACAAACAATGATCATAATTTTAAAGAAACTGGATGATTTATTCAAGAGAAAAGGCTGAAGAAACTGAGCAAGTCCATCTCCGGCCCATATGCAAGCAGTTATTCGGCTTGGCGTTGATTGACAGAATTCTTGGATGTCCTGCTGAGGGTCATCGTGCCAAATTCTCTCCGACTGTCGCGTTATATCGTCAAAATCCCGAGCTGATGAGGGCCCTGCACATAATGCTCCAAACGTTGTCAGTTCGAGAGAGATCCTGCGACCTTCCTGGATAAGATACGGTTTGGCAAGAGAGATGACAAGCAGTAGAAACTCTCGCCGTGTGCGGACGGCATTATCTTGCGCAAATGTAAGCCCAGGAGCCTTACAACAGGAGCAACGAAACGAGGCGCAGAATGTCATCGACGCACCGCTGTACGGCAAGCGTGCCGCGAATGACAAGCAAAGCGGACCTGCTATGAATTGAAATGCTACCCCGGACCATCTCACCCGGTTATAAGGCCGAATGCTGTGCAACACTCAAGTTAGTGTCCCACTGCTGTCCATGGAGTGTCCACACACGTTATCGGGACTCAGTTCGAAGCGGGACTCATCACTGAAGACAACAGCACTCCAGTCAATGAGCCTCCATGACGAAGAAGTGTGTGGGTCTGCTCCAGACCGTCGTGGGACACCAAGATTACTGTCAGCCGCCATAGGGTCAGAGAACCAGAAGCCATTTCGTTTGGTAGCAGGACCCCTTTGATTGCCATTCTCGGCACCCTTACAGGACAGCGGTACGTCGACGATATTCCACGCCCCGTTCTGTAGTCCTTCGTGGAAAGCCGTACTGGACTTACATTTCGCAAGACAATGCTCACCCGCACACCACGAGAGTTTCTGCTGCTTGCTCAGTGCTTGCATACCCTACCTTTGCCAGCAAGGTCGCCGGATCTCTCCCAATTGAAAACGTTTGGGGCACTATGGGCATGGCTCTCCCATTACTTCGAGATTTTGACGATCTAACGCGCCAACTGGACAGAATGTGACACTGTATCCTTCAGCGTGACATCTAACAACTCTGTCAAACCGAATAACTGCTTGCGTAAGGGCCGGAGGTCGACCACGGCGTTATTAACTTCCCCAATTTGTTAAGTTCTTTCTCTTGAATAAAGTACACAATTTTTCTGAAATTGTAATCATGTAATTGTCTGTACATGAACTTCAAGCCTACCGATTTTTGTCCCAGTCCGGTAAGTCCTTCGTGGTCCCTTTGTTTTGTCCTAGAGCGTAGAAGACAAAGGAGGATATGGAATGCTAACATCATGAGACGCTTCGAAATGAAATTAACAGAAAATTGGTAAAGAATTCAAATCTGAATGAATGGGAGAAAAAAATCAAATCATAATTTCGCAGGAGCAGGGAAAAAGGAAGTGTTAGCGTATTATGTGTAGAGCGGAGTCTCTGTTAGATGCAGAATGAAGGCTTAACATACTCTCGACGACGTCATTACTAGAGGAGGAGACGAGCTCGGATGTGGCAAGGCTGAGAGAAGAAATCTCGTCAGTTCTTTAAGCGATTTAGGAAAACGGCCGAAAGCTAGTTTTGAATATTTGGAAATAAGCGTTATTCCTCCTTAATAATGAGGCCACCACTCCGAAACTAGTTGCAAGGAAGAAGGGTAAATAAATGAAATAACACTGTAGCTGCGGAACTTCTGTTCCCAAACAGAGTATCAGTTACGAATACGCCAAATAATAATCTCCTTGAGCAGTAACGGAGAAGACTGGGAGTAGTTATGACTGGACCAACGGGGTTTTTAACTGTGGTCCTTCAACTGTTTTGCCATTGTGCAACCTAGCTCGGTGCCTTCGTTTGGAAGCACTGGGAAACAGACGGCAGGTGGTCACTAAAGAAGCGCACGGTTGATAAGGGCCGTGTAAAACAATATTCTTCGAAGGAAAA
This sequence comes from Schistocerca serialis cubense, assembly GCF_023864345.2. Classification (NCBI taxonomy): domain Eukaryota; kingdom Metazoa; phylum Arthropoda; class Insecta; order Orthoptera; family Acrididae; genus Schistocerca; species Schistocerca serialis. The sequence continues at coordinate 605,975,116 of NC_064643.1, forward strand.
ATAAGGACGACTGATTTGTCAGAAACGGGCCATTAGGTCGACTGGACGAAAGTAATGGGGCTTTAGAGTAGGCATACAGACATTAAAATGAAAGTTTATGGGTCTCTAAACAAAATCCAGACTAGTGTGGGCTAGTAGTATGACGTCGGTTCTCCCGGTTACACTTCAAGGCTGCGCCATAGCACCACCTTACTACAGGTGAAAGTTTATGATGATGATAGATCCAATAACATATCCGAAACCGTGGTAAATTGCGGCGATAGACGGGGAATATAAAATCTATGCAGAAGTCCAGTATGATTAACGATAGTACACGCTCAAGAAAGCTGTGAAAAGTTCAGTGAAACGAAGTGTATCCCAACAAGAAGACTGCAAGAGCGCCGGCGAAACGTTGTGATCAAGGGTTGAAAATGATGCTATGCGACAACTTCAGCTCGATTAATCACAAACTGCAGTCTCTCATGGAGAGAAGGCGTGCGCTATTCTAGAGAAGTATGTCTCTCCCTTGATCTTTAACAAAACTCACGCATTCGTTACTGCTGTTTACTCTAAAGGAAAACACCCAAGACACAAGATTGATGAAAATGTGGTCGAAGGAAGGAAGGAAGGAAGGAAGAAAGGAACCCTTTCCCACTAGGCAAATCTGCTATATCTTGGGGGTCTCCAACTTAAAAAAAAACGCCGTTTGAGTACTTGAACTCAAGACTGTTGTTACAGTTCGTGAAACATCGTTTCGGTTTGGTAACCAGGAAGAAGTCATCAGTACTCGCCCTTGGTTGCCCTCTGCAGCTGGAGACGAAGCAGAGCTCATGAGGCACTGGGGTACTACACAGGAAGTGACTCATCTCTACCTCCCAGGTGACTACGATCACAGCGTTCGCAGAGGCTGCAGGAAGTCTTCCTTGCCGAGTCTGGAGTGACGTCATAAAGATGACGCCCGGTCATTGCCAGAGAGGAAGTGAGCTTCAGCTGCGTTCGCCGTTTGTCTCGCAGTGCTGCACTCCTGCCCATATCGTGGGAGCGATCATCGCACGGGACGGGCGGTTTCTCGCAAAAGCAAAGTGACGTAGCGCTTAAAACACTCTGTTGATGGGCTGCTCTGTGGCCTTGGGCTGACGTTTCGTTCAACCACGTCTGTTTATTTGCCTAGTAGCAGGTAGCGAAGAAAACGGAGGCGACGAAAGGCAGCACTAGAAGGTATTTACTAAACGTAACTTGGGGGCATAATTAATATGGCTGAGTCGGTTCAAATGGTTCAAATGGCTCTGAGCACTATGGGACTTAACATCTTAGGTCATCAGTCCCCTAGAACTTAGAACTACTTAAACCTAAGTAACCTAAGGACATCACACACATCCATGCCCGAGGTAGGATTCGAACCTGCGACCGTAGCAGCCCCGCGGTTCCGGACTGCAGCGCTAGAACCGCACGGCCACCGCGGCCGGCGGCTGAGTCGGAAATTGCATCTACTTATGAAGAAGTGACACATCTCACGAGTCGGCGGGTAAAGCAATGAATACCTCCCCACAATATAAAGTGTGTCCAGAAACGCCAAGACAAATAGGCAAAAAGCTATAAAGATACTTTTCTTATTTTCTGTTCAGTATGTATGTTGTTGCACGGCGAACGTTTAGACGTGGTCGTGAAAACATTCTTTGGTATTACCATTAACGACAATCGACTGTGCCTTCTGACGATGTTAAAACTCTGGCATATAAGGAAAATATCAGTGAAAGAAATTTTTGTGGAAGAAACAAAATGTATGAAATGGAACTGGACGAGATTAGGTCTCCGTGCCATAAGAATACGTTCGCGTGCCGTCAAAGAGTCGTAATTTGGCTTAGAAATGAAAACGGATCTCAACGAACTAGAGTTTACACAAATGTTTTAATTTATGCTCATGATCAACTATTGGAACACATTGCGCAAATTTCGTCAATTACAAACTAGTGTTTCCGATACTTTCTTAACAGAGTAGCCTCATGATGCTACATACCAATCAAATGAACTAGTGTTTAGATCTTATAATTAAATGTTTCCCTGAGACATTTCAGACTTTTTGTTATCTACGATAATGATCGAAGCAGATGAAATGAATTAAAATTTGTGCTGCGGCCGGGAGAGCCCTGGCAGTAGTGACAATATGTAAGGGAAAAATGAATTGAAGTTTGTGTTGGGGAGGGCACTCAGCTTAGGTAACGTGCAGTAATCTTGACTATCTTACTGCAGAGGTGTAACGGTTAGCATTCCTGCCTAGCAAGCAAGAAGACCCGGGTTCGAGTCCTGGTCGCAGCATAAATTTTAAATCATTTCGTCTGCTTCGACCATTATCGTAGAGCTAGTGTTTGATGAACTTGATTGTCATTATGCTACTTCGTCCACCACCATTACTATTGTATTGAGTATGTACGTCTTTACTAATAATGACAGTCAAACTGCCGTGTCCGATCGTTTATCTATTTGAACGCGGTTATCTCCTAGGCTATTAGACGAAATTTCGTGCGGTTTTCAGAGGTAACTTGAGCGTAGCCTGGGGCAACGCCTAGGCTTTATTTCAGTCAAACTCAATCATGGGAAAAAAGATGTAATTCAAAGTTTTATCTAAAATCGTCTGCACAGCATAGTAGTCTGTACGTTTAATCATCATGCCGTAGTACACGAAAGAATCAATAAATGGCGGTATTAATTTCGTACTACACCAGGTAGCCAATAATGGCACAGTTAGCTTTTTAACTCAGTGAAAGATGTACACCAATGACGCAAAAAACTATGACCACCTGTTTAATTGCGTGTTGTTCCATTTTTCAAGCACAGTACTACAGAGATTCTACTTGACGTGAATTCTACGAGTCCTTGACAAGATTCCAGAAGTGTGTGCCACCAGATGTCTACTTAAGGGTCAAATAATTTCCGCAAATTACGGGATGGTGGTTTACGGGCACGCAGCTGGCACCCGATATGTGTTCCACTGGGTACAATTAGGCACACTTGCTGGTTAAGATATCAATGCGAGTTCACTATAATGGCCCTCAAACCGCTGTATCACGATTCTGCTGGCAGATGTCATCGGTATAGGGGGAAACTTCAAGCATGAGGCGATGCAAGTGGTCCGCAATAATGTTGACGTGGTTTATTGCTGTTACGATGCCTTCGATTACCCCCACAGATCCCATGGAAGCCCAGCTCAGTTTACCCCATAGCATAATTCTACCTTCACCAGCCTGCATCTGTGGCGCGGTGCATGTTTCGTGCTGCCATTCGCCTGGATGACGACTTGTAAGGACCCAACCGAACACCAGGTGGATCAAGAAACGGAATTCATGGCGACACGTTTCTATCGATCCACGGTGAAAACTCATTGATGCTGCGTCCACTGCAATCATAACTGACAGTGTCGTTGGGTCAACACAGGAAAAAAATGGCTCTGAACACTATGGGACTTAACTTCTGAGGTCATCAGTCCCTTAGAACTTAGAACTAGTTAAACCTAACTAACCTAAGGACATAACACACATCCATGCCCGAGGCAGGATTCGAACCTGCGACCGTAGCGGTGCGCGGTTCCAGACTGTAGCGCCTAGAACCGCTCGACCACTCTGGCCGGCGGTCAACACAGGAACACGTAGTGGTCATGTAATGGTGGCGCTCCTTGTTCAACAATGGCCTTCGAACTGTGTGCTCCGAAACACTTGTGCCTGCACCAGAAATGGACTGCTGTCATATCTGAAACAGATCTCTGCCTATCCTAGATTACGCAGTGGGGGATCCTCCGACTTCCACGTTTTGTGACGGTCGTCCAGTACCACACGGCCTACTGGTTGTTTCACCATCCTTTAACCACTTTCCTTAGGTGCTCACTACTGTAGTACGCCAACAGGCGACCAGCTTCGCCGGTTGAGAGATTCTCGTTTCCAGCCGAAGGGCCATAACAATGTGTCCTTCGTCAAAACTTCTTATATCGGTGGACTTTCGCATTTGCGCCTGTATTTTCGCCATGATGACTGCCCATTCGTCTGCCTTCCGCTTACGTTCTTTCCTTACTGCGTCACGTGCTCGCAACATCACCTGGAAGCATTCAACCTCGCGATGGGCAGTGGTCATGATGTTTTGGTTCATCAGTGTATTTTCGGAAGCTTACGTCAGTGGCAGAATTAAGTGCCGCAATCTTAGCTTTATGAGTACAAACTAACAGCAAATTTAGGATATACGGGTTTACTGAGTTCACGTTGAAACTTCTTTATTTGTGTGTGTCTGTACTTCAATTGCTGAATGACTGAGAAGATGAAAGTTCTACATTATTCGATTCTGAAACACCTGAGTAAAACTCAACGTACTGAGCCTACTTTCTCCTTACTTTTTCTTATCATGTCAACACTGACCTACAATATTCTAGCGCAACGCACTCTGACTGCTCAAAAAGAAATCCTAACAATAACCTACACATTTCATTAAGCACTCACAAAAGTCTTCATTATGTGAACTACTGCAATACAGCGAGTGTCAGTACTGCCAGCTAAATAAGAGATTCTAACTACTAAAGCCACTGACTACTAATAGGCATGTGGTTAGCAAAGGAACGATTTTGTTGCAAACCAAATAATGTTTTTTTTTACCTTAATAATGTGACATTATTAAGATAAAAAAAACATTTGGTTTGCAACAAAATCGTTCCTTTGCTAACCACATACGTATTTTTATTTTTTTACCTTAATAATGTGACACAAGTACATAACAGCGATCTCAGAAAGGTACCAGTTAGTTGAATGTAGTCAATTACAGTCATTGGAAAAGGAATGGACAAGGTACAGGGACACAGTACTAGAAGTGGCTAAAGAATGTCTTGGAACAGTAGTGTGTAAAAGTAAGATGAAGCAAACAGCTTGGTGGAATGATACAGTCAAGGCAGCCTGTAAAAGGAAAAAGAAGGCGTATCAAATGGGTACATACCAGAACCCAGGTAGACAGAGAAAGTTATCTTGAAGAAAGAAACAAAGCCAAACAGATAATTGCAGCATCCAAGAAGAAATCGTGGGAAGACTTTGGAAACAGGTTGGAGACTATGGGTCAAGCTGTTGGAAAACCATTCATCGAAAGGGAGGTAAGAAGGAAATGACAAGTATTTTGGACAGGTCAGGAAAACTGCTGGTGAATCCTGCGGATGCCTTGGGCAGATGGAGGGAATATTTTGAAGAGTTGCACAATGTAGGTGAAAATGCGATCAGTAATGTTTCAGATTTCGAGGTAGAATGGGATAGGGATGATGATGGAAATAGGATCACATTTGAGGAAGTGGAAAAAATGGTCAATAGATTGCAGTGCAATAAAGCGGCTGGGGTGGATGAAATTAAGTCGGAACTCATCAAATACAGTGGAATGTCAGGTCTTAAATGGCTACACAGGATAATTGAAATGGCCTGGGAATCGGGACAGGTTCCATCAGACTGAACAAAAGCAGTAATCACACCAATCTTTAAACATGGAAACAGAAAAGATTGTAACAACTACAGAGGTATCTCCTTAATCAGTGTTGTGGGTAAAATCTTCTCAGGTATTGTTGAAAGGAAAGTGCGAGTATTAGTTGAGGACCAATTGGATGAAAATCAGTGTGGGTTTAGGCCTCTTAGAGGTTGTCAGGACCGTATCTTTAGCTTATGGCAAATAATGGAGAAGTGTTATGAGTGGAACAGGGAATTGTATCTATGCTTTATAGATCTAGAAAAGGCATATGACCGGGTTCCTAGGAGGAAGTTATTGTCTGTTCTACAAGATTATGGAATAGGAGGCAAACTTTTGCAAGCAATTAAAGGTCTTTACATGGATAGTCAGGCAGCAGTTAGAGTTGACGGTAAATTGAGTTCATGGTTCAGAGTAGTTTCAGGGGTAAGACAAGGCTGCAACCTGTCTCCACCCTTGTTCATATTATTTATGGATCATATGTTGAAAACAATAGACTGGCTGGGTGAGACTAAGATATGTGAACACAAAATAAGCAGTCTTGCATATGCGGATGACTTAGTTGTGATGGCAGATTCGATTGAAAATTTGCAAAGTAATATTTCAGAGCTAGATCAGAAATGTGAGGACTATGGTATGAAGATTAGCATCTCCAAAACGAAATTAATGTCAGTGGGAAAGAAATATAAACGGATTGAGTGCCAAATAGGAGGAACAAAGTTAGAACAGGTGGACGGTTTCAAGTACTTAGGATGCATATTCTCACAGGATGGCAACATAGTGAAAGAACTGGAAGCGAGGTGTAGCAAAGCTAATGCAGTGAGCGCTCAGCTACGATCTACTCTCTTCTGCAAGAAGGAAGTCAGTACCAAGACTAAGTTATCTGTGCACCGTTCAATCTTTCGACCAACTTTGTTGTATGGGAGCGAAAGCTGGGTGGATTCAGGTTACCTTATCAACAAGGTTGAGGTTACGGATATGAAAGTAGCTAGGATGATTGCGGGTACTAGGTGATGGGAACAACGGCAGGAGGGTGTCCACAATGAGGAAATCAAAGAAAAACTGGGAATGAACACTATAGATGTAGCAGTCAGGGCGAACAGGCTTAGATGGTGGGGTCATGTTACACGCATGGGAGAAGCAAGGTTACCCAAGAGACTCATGGATTCAGCAGTAGAGGGTAGGAGGAGTCGGGGCAGGCCGAGGAGAAGGTACCTGGATTCGGTTAAGAATGATTTTGAAGTAATAGGTTTAACATCAGAAGAGGCACCAATGTTAGCACTGAATAGGGGATCATGGAGGAACTGTATAAGGGGGCTATGCTCCAGACTGAACGCTGAAAGGCATAATCAGTCTTAGATGATGATGATGATGATGATGATGATGATGATGATGATGATGATGATGACGACGACTTAATAATGTGACATCCAGTTCAAACACGACTATAAATCGTCATTGACATCCATTATAAATATATATAATCATGAATAATTTTCAATCTCCGAGTCGGATACTTCCAGTTTGTTAGCCTTCGCTAACACTTCAGATCTCTACCCTCCAACAATGCTAACTTCTCACATTTAACATCCATCGCTGCTGGCGACTGACTTCCAACTGCCCAACACTACTGGCGATTAACTTCCAACAACGAGTCCAACCAGCCACAGGGTCTCTTACAAAGTGCAGTCAGAGACCCAATGCAAAGCGCTACGCAGCGCTGCCAACACAGAAGCAGCCCACTTACAACTTTGTGTACTAAAAACTTAACGACTTTGGTTTGCTTCTTGTCGATAGGTTTTATTTATAGTCTTTGCTAGGAGAAACGAATAAATTAAGTTTGCTTCGTGATTTTGGTGCCTACACATTACATTTTGATTTCGTTTAGTTTAGAAAATAAAAATGCCCAGAAAATGGACGCGTATTCATGAATTTACCAGAGTGGCTAAAAGACTGAGGACTACGCAGTCGCGAAACCAATGACAATCATGAGGCGAGACTTGTTGCGGCTCGTGAACACCAGGCTTTAACTCGCTGTTTGGAAACTCTTTCTGAAAGTGATCGAGAGCGTCTTGCATCACCAAGAGTCTTAAAGTTACTTATTTCCATTGTAACTTCTTAGAAGCGAAAACTTTGCCGGAAAGTGGCGTAGACGAACGAAGTTTTATACCTCGAATCCCCCTTACTTCCGACAGCTTACCATTTTGGTTTAAGCGTGTAAAATTCCCGGTGAGCTTACGTTACGCCATAACCACAATCAAAGCACGAGGCTCGACACACTTGTGAGCATGGACCTCAGTGTCAGCTGCTTTTCGCATCGCCAGATCCACATTGGCCCCTCCCGTTTTAGCAAAGCAAGCAAGCTTTCGTCCCCAGTCATGCTGCTTCAAACGTGCATTTTAGTCGACCACAATGTTATTGCAGGTGGGAGTCAGAGGGCTTCGGTCGGCTTATCGTGAGTTTTTATCGTCGTATTTCACGAGGAAATGCTGAACCACTTGTTGTTGGGACACAAACACACGTGGACGCGCGCGTACACACACACACACACACACACACACACACACACACACACACACACACACACACACACACACACACACACATACACCTGCGCGCGCGCACATACACACGCAAAGACACACATACAGTATTCACTTTTAGAGGGGTATAAAAACAACCTTAAGGACAGAGCAGGGCAGGGTATTCCAAAACGAGTGAAATTTTCCATATAACTATAGGTCACAAATGCTCCATTCTGGAGCTACGGCCAATAAACGATGGTCAACCATTGACGAGCTCTCGAAGTTTGGGAGGAATGCGAACTTATTTCGGGCTGTGCGTAACAGCGTGGTTCTGTCCCACTAAGCCGCTGCTGTGTGTTAGGCTACGCTGGTTGTACTCCGCTGTCCCGTACCGCGTCGGAGTCACCTTAAAGGAGTTTGGCTAAATTGCTGTAAATTCGTATTGATGTACAGTAGGGGAGATTATTGTACTTTGGAACGCGTTCTACACTTTCGCCTGCATCCAACCCTTTACTAGATGCTCAGTATATATCTTATCATTCCATTTTTAAATGATAGCACTGGCGTTTTGTGTGCTGCAGTCTTTTTCTCAAATAACAAAAACTGCTCCATTAAATTAACATTTTCCAAATGTGAAAACAAATATTCCACTGAAATTTAAAAGCGTTGCAGTAGGAAAAATCTTGTCAGTAATGTATGTAGAAGTATATCTGTTGCACTATTCCTCTATTACACACCAGCAATCAGTAGGTGAAATCAAATTAAGTAGAAGTCTTATCAAAAACCAATTACCAGCAAAATACATTTTGAAATAGAGGCTACTGGAACCGAAAACAAATTCCATTTTCTAGACGCGTATGGTTGTTGATATATTAAAGAAACTGTTCATTCGCAGATACCATATGTTCCATGGTAAAAGACCTTTTGTTTCGTGGTACAAAATGGTACTCGATCGACGAAGTACGGGTGAACCCTCCTCACGGTATGTAACTGCTTCAAAAAAGATAGAGAATTTAACTCACCGTAGAATTCTGTAACTGAAGTATTAACAATATCTGCCAAATAACTTTCTCTTTCAAATACCGCGTGTCCCAGTAGTCTTTCCCTAATAAGACATTCATACCGCAAAAAATATGACACATAAACAAATATTTTTTACCCTGAAGAGCCAAAGAAGTTCGTAACCTGCCTAATATCGTGTAGGCTCCCCTCGAGCACGCAGAAGTGCCGCAACACGACGTGGCATGGACTCGACTAACGTCTGAAGTAGTGCTGGATGGATTTGACACCATGAATCCCGCCTGGTGCTCCATAAATCCGTAAGAGTACGAGGGGGTGGGGATCTCTTCTGAACAGCGTGTTCCACGGGATCCCAGATAGGCTCAATAACGTTCAGGTCTAGGGTGTTTGGTGGCCAGCGGAAGTGTTTAAAGTCACATAAGTGTTCCTGCGGCCACTCTGTAGCAATTCTGGCCATGTGGGGTGTCGCTTTGTCCTGCTGGAATTGCCCAAGTCCGTCGGAATGCACAATGGACATGAATATATGCAGGTGATCAGACAGGATGCTTACGTATGTGTTACCTGTCAGAATCTTATCTAGACGTATCAGGAGTCCCATATCACTCCAACTCCAGACGCCCCACGCCATTACAGACTCTGTACCAGCTTGAACAGTCCCCTGCTGACATGCAGGGTCCATATGTACATACTCGTACGCGTCCATACGCTCGATACAATTTGAAACGAGACTCGTCCGACCAGGCAACATGTTTCCAGTCAACAGTCCAGTGTCGGCGTTGACGGGCCCAGGCGAGGCGTAAAGCTTTGTGTCGTGCAGTCATCAAGGGTACGTGAGTGAGCCTTCGACTCCGAAAGCCCATATCGATTATGCCTCGTTGAATGGTTAGCTCGCTCACACTTGTTGATGGCACACCACTGAGACCTGCAGCAATTTGCGGAATGACTGCACTTCTGCCACGTTGAAGGATTCTCTTCAGCCGTCGTTGGTCCCGTTCTTGCAGGATCTTTTTCCGGCCACAGCGGTGATTTGATGGTTTACTGTATTCCTGATAGTCGCGGTGCACTCGTGAGATGGTGGTACGGGAAAATCCCCACTCCATCGCTACCTCGGAGATGCTGTGTCCCATCGCTCGCGCGCCGACAGTAACACCACTTTCAAACTCACTTAAATCTTGATAACTCGCCATTGTAGCAGCATTAACCGATCTAACAACTGTGCCAGACACTTGTCTTATACAGGCGTTGCCGACCCCAGCGCCGTATTCTGCCTGTTTACATATATCAGTATTTGAATACGCGTGCCAATTCAGTTTCTTTGGCGTTTCAGTGTATCTTGACATATTCAAATTTTTGTGTATATACATATTTAATGTTTCTTTGTTTGTTACCGGGCCCCATATTAATATCATCGCTCAGCTGTGACTGTGGTGCAGAATGACAAACTATTTAGCACATAATTCTCAGATCTGTTTCTCGATGACGATCCGGAGGAGCTGCTGTTAGCAACTAATTGTTTATGTTCAGCAATTGAACATAAGCTTGTGACCTTCCGTGCTTTGTAAATATTATGAATTTAATCAAGTTATAACCATGATTTTCTTTTATGAGTTACCAATTTGTATGTGTAATCACAAGAAAAAAATGTTTTATTGTGTGACTTGACGCCATTCGTACTCTAAATAAGTAAATACAGGGCCCAGTTACGTAACAGCGGGATCGGACACCATTTGCGAACAACATTTACTCAATTGAGGAGTATCCCTAGAACAGGCAGGCCTGGACCTTACGTTGTGCGCACACAATTCAGACAGTGAGATACGCCGGACGCCTTCGTGGGAAGTTCCCAGAAGTAATCTGCAGGTGCCGAAGACTTAGTGCACCAAATCCTACATAAGCAACTTCTTTTACGTGCGTTCAAAGTACTGTTCGTGCAGTCTCTTCCATTGTCGGAGTACAGTGCTCTTACGAATTTGCTGTTGTCTTGGTGGCTGAGACTGAGGAAGATGACGAGGCTCTGAAACGCCTCCTATTCTGAGATAAGGCCACATGTCTTTTGAACGGTGTTTCAGCCCACCCAGTGCTAAGATGTGTGGACCCGAGAATCCCACGCTGTATTAGAAACCATCAGAGACCGCGCTAAGCTGAACGTCCGGAGCGGTCTTACGCACAATGAAGTCAAAAAATGGTTCAGATGGCTCTAAGCACTTAGCACCTGAGGTCATCAGTCACCTAGAACTTAGAATTACTTAAACCTAAATAACCCAAGGAGATAATACACACCCATGCCCGAGGCAGGATTCGAACCTGCGACCGTAGCGGTGGCGCGCTTCCAGACTGAAGCGCCTAGAACCGCTCGATCACGCCGGCCGGCGTCAAGGAAGAAGTGGAAGGTAACGCAACTTGAGGAGAGTGGTTTTTCCGACGGTCACACGGCGAACTTCTGTCACACTTATCACTTCCTGCACGGCGTGCTTACCCGTGACGCTAGCAGCAGCTTTGCTTCAGTCCGGAACCGCGCGACCGCTACTGTCGCAGGTTCGAATGCTGCCTCGGGCATGGATGTGTGTGATGTCCTTAGGTTTGTTAGGTTTAAGTAGTTCTAAGTTCTAAGGGACTGATGACCTCAGCTGTTAAGTCGCGTAGTGCTCAGAGCCATTTGAATCATTTTGAAGCGCCTAGAACCTCTTCACAATCAATACCTATCTTGATATGTTTGTTATGCCAGAGATTCAGGACATTCCGGAGTTAATTTTCCAGCAAGATGATGAGCTACCTCGTTGGGGTTTAGGTGTTCGTGATTATTTGGATACAACCTTTCCGGAAAGATGTTTCGAGTGTACTGGTCCCATCAACTGGCCTCCGTTATCACCGGAAATACCATTGGATTTTTTTTTTTTGTGTGTGTGTGTGTATTATGCTTAGGACCAGGTTTACCTAACACCAGTAAACGACATCGCAGCAGTACGGGGCAGAATTTCGTACGTCATAACATCCATCCCTTACAAAATTTCGACCAACACATGGGTGGAGTTCGACTATCGCCTGGATATCCTTCGGGCAACGAAAAGAGAGCATGTCAGAATTTATTAATTTAGTCAGTGGACACAAAAAATCGAATATTTACCTGCACATAAATATGAAAGATGTCTGTGTGTCACATTTTATGCCTTACACACATAAGTAATCAAGGAAAGAATTTTGGGACACCGGATATTATACAACAAATATTCAGAACTGAAAATATTTACAAATGCTGCACAAAACACGACTTTGTCTCATTCCAGCAAAAACGTAGAAAATGCCGGTAGCTGCATATGGTGGTTTCTAGTATGCAGTCCTTCATGCAATTCTGAAATCTGTCACTAGATTCAACATCGTCCAAGAAATATACTTGTTCCTAGGTACACTAACCTCCAGCTGCAGCTGACTACCCTACTTCTTAGAAGAAATTGTCATTCATGCTCCCTGTGCATCAGTAAAACTTAAAAAAATGGGTCAGTTTTAGAACGCACGGTTAAGAATGTTGGACCTCACAGTACATTATTTTAGTGTAGTTCATTTAATAGTAAAGCTGTGCCCAGTGAACATCATACAAAATGGCTCTAAGCACTATGGGACTTAACATCTGAGGTCATCAGTCCCCTAGACTTAGAACTACTTAAACCTAACTAACCTAAGGAGGACATCACACACATCCATGCCCGAGGCAGGATTCGAACCTTCGACTGCAGCAGCCGCGTGGTTCCAGACTGAAGCGCCTAGAACGGCTCGGCCACCGCGGCCGGCTGAACATCATACAAAATCCGGGTGTAACATAATTAGGCACATGCAATAATTTGAAGTTTGGCTGCATTTGGCTATTGAGGTGAAATAGTTATCTTCAGTTAACGTAATTAATGAAAAGGTATCAGCTGGGATAGTTTAGATGCATACATTCGGCATGCTCGTCGCTGTGTGGACCTTATGCTACACCACGGTGCATTTATGGCCTGTGGTTACCTGGACAGTTTTGCTCTGACCTTGTAATCAAGTTGCCGGCCGCGGTGGTCTCGCGGTTCTAGGCGCACAGTCCGGAACCGTGCCACTGCTGCGGTCGCAGGTTCGAATCCTGCCTCGGGCATGGATGTATGTGCTGTCCTTAGGTTAGTTAGGTTTAAGTAGTTCTAAGTTCTAGGGGACTGATGACCACAGCAGTTGAGTCCCATAGTCCTCAGAGCCATTTGAACCATTTTTTTGTAATCAAGTTGTTTATCTCCATCTTGTGTAGTCAAAATTGTTACCCAGAAATTTGTACAGATAAATGTATGTTTCACGTGTACATTGTGTGTTATCATTGTCACCTGTAATCTGCAGGACCCTTTAGTTTCGCATCTACTAAATTTCAAATTCAATGCAACACATTAAAAATGAATCTTTTGTCCACTCAAGTACATATACATGTGCATTATTCGTGCCACGTATCTACGACTAAAGATCATCTTCATAATCTTTGTTCAAAAGTGTTGTTAGATTTGAAGTCTGTGATGAGGCCTGTAATGCAATTGCTTATAATACTTAGATTGTCATCCCCAGCGTGCCCATTATAACATTTCGAAATTTTAGCGCATCCTTTCTCAACGTTACAATAACGTCACTGAGATAGATACCAACACAGATGCTGCAACTCACATAGAATGAGAAATAGATGACGACCGGGCTTTAAACATAGCGTTTTTGACTGGTTACAGTTGTCAGGTTGTTATTCATTGTCACATTTTACTGGCACACAGTAGGTCTAATCTAACGCACTGAGGTAAGATGTTCGCTTTTAATCTTATATTTGGCAACCTCTGCTTCATGATCATGCTGGGTATTGTTTCTGAGCTGGAGAATGAATCCTCCGTCATACCCTTAGTGCAACATTTCTCTCTAGCGTAACCACAAGCGCCGGACCGAAGATACGGGACGCAAGAGCAGAAAAGGCAGCGAGGAAACGGCGGCCAATGGTGCGCGGCATTGGACCGCCACGCGCCAAGAGCGACACCTGGAAGAAGCGAATATAAACGCCGCTCCTGCCAGCCTGGGCCGCTCACATCGGCACCGGATCGCGGACATAAGTTATCAGTGACGTGTATCAACTTGCCTGAACAGTTCACATACCAAGCACTCTTATTACTTGTCGCCCCCTCGTTTGCGACGCCTGTTTGTAAATTTCCAAAGTTAAGTATTGTCAATTGCTTTCTAGAAATAAAACTACTAATGTTATTTGTTCGAATTGTATAGCATTCCAAGAACGTTGCATCCCGTAGGCACCCTATTAGCGATGAGTGGGCAAGACCCCACACATTTCTTCGACAGGGATCCGAAGAGAGAGCCATATGTACCAGTTCATGATAACCAACATTAACTCATATACATACTTCCAAACACCTTTTTTCAATGACCTAGTTCTTACAGGGTGTTTCAAAAATGACCGGTATATTTGAAACGGCAATAAAAACTAAACGAGCAGCGATAGAAATACACCGTTTGTTGCAATATGCTTGGGACAACAGTACATTTTCAGGCGGACAAACTTTCGAAATTACAGTAGTTACAATTTTCAACAACAGATGGCGCTGCAAGTGATGTGAAAGATATAGAAGACAACGCAGTCTGTGGGTGCGCCATTCTGTACGTCGTCTTTCTGCTGTAAGCGTGTGCTGCTCACAACGTGCAAGTGTGCTGTAGACAACATGGTTTATTCCTTAGAACAGAGGATTTTTCTGGTGTTGGAATTCCACCGCCTAGAACACAGTGTTGTTGCAACAAGACGAAGTTTTCAACGGAGATTTAATGTAACCAAAGGACCGAAAAGCGATACAATAAAGGATCTGTTTGAAAAATTTCAACGGACTGGGAACGTGACGGATGAACGTGCTAGAAAGGTAGGGCGACCGCGTACGGCAACCACAGAGGGCAGCGCGCAGCTAGCTAGTGCAGCAGGTGATCCAACAGCGGCCTCGGGTTTCCGTTCGCCGTGTTGCAACTGCGGTCCAAATGACGCCAACGTCCACGTATCGTCTCATGCGCCAGAGTTTACACCTCTATCCATACAAAATTCAAATGCGGCAACCCCTCAGCGCCGCTACCATTGCTGCACGAGAGACATTCGCTAACGATATAGTGCACAGGATTGATGACGGCGATATGCATGTGGGCAGCATTTGGTTTACTGACGAAGCTTATTTTTTCCTGGACGGCTTCGTCAATAAACAGAACTGGCGCATATGGGGAACCGAAAAGCCCCATGTTGCAGTCCCATCGTCCCTGCATCCTCAAAAAGTACTGGTCTGGGCCGCCATTTCTTCCAAAGGAATCATTGGCCCATTTTTCAGATCCGAAACGATTATTGCATCACGCTATCTGGACATTCTTCGTGAATTTTCGATGATCGTGTGATTGCTTTGGGCTATCCGAAACATACAGGAGGCGGCGTGGATTGGCCTCCCTATTCGCCAGACATGAACCCCTGTGACTTCTTTCTGTGGGGACACTTGAAAGACCAGGTGTACCGCCAGAATCCAGAAACAATTGAACAACTGAAGCAGTACATCTCATCTGCATGTGAAGCCATTCCGCCAGACACGTTGTCAAAGGTTTCGGGTATTTCATTCAGAGACTACGCCATGTTATTGCTACGCATGGTGGATATGTGGAAAATATCGTACTATAGAGTTTCCCAGACCGCAGCGCAATCTGTTGTTGAAAATTGTAACTACTGTAATTTCGAAAGTTTGTCTGCCTGAAAATGTACTGTTGTCGCAAAAATATTGCAACAAACGGTGTATTTCTATCGCTGCTCGTTTAGTTTTTATTGCCGTTTCAAATATACCGGTCATTTTTGAAACACCCTGTATATAAATAACGTACAAGAACAGTGTTTCTTGGGATTTATGTTAAAGATGGAAACTTCATGAAAAGGCTCAGACATGGCGATGACATGTACACGTGTTCGAAAATTTTGTAAAGTCGGAAAGACGAAGAGCAACGTACGACCATCTGTGCGGAGTTGCTTGAGCATTACGAGACTTATCCTGACAATTTTTTGTCGATCATCATAACGGGCGATGGAAGACGGGTTCATCACTTCGAACCGGAAACAGAATGCTAGTCCATGGAGTGGTGCCACATCAACGCTCCTTGAAGAAGAAGAAGAAGAAGAAGAAGAAGAAGAAGTAGTACAAAGCCACACCCTCATCGGGTAAAGTCATGACGACCGTTTTTAGTGATTCTGAAGGGGGTATTCTGTTTCATGTCCTCCTTTGGCATGAAATAAATACCAGTGAATGTAGCGAGTCAGGTCAAAACTAGTTCCAACGGGCAATAGTAGCATCGTAGGTCTCATTACAGCATATGCATTGTTGTTCATACAGCATGTTCCAGAGTGAGTATTAAATACTCTGACTTTTCCGAAGCATACAGCTATGTCTGAGGTATACGTGCTATAAAATATTCTGTATAGCATGAACAGGCGAAATCCCTTCGAAAACGCTGCACTACGACCCCATGGAAAGCAACGCACAGCATAACAGTCCATTAGTGAGAAGTGTTTACTGTGCGAAGTCTGCAAGGACGGAGGCTTGGGACTTTGGCCAGAGGAGAACTATTTAACCTTTCACATGTTTAAGCTGGCTGTGTACATCATTACGCAGCGAATATCACTTTTCTCCTGAGTAACCGATGGTGTGCATTTCTGATGAAACTGCTTCAAACCTTCCACTAGTCACACAGGAAAAAAAAAAACATTTTTGTGAGAGTGCCCTGTGGATAATTAATTCCCACTGCTTGCTGCATACCGCATTACGCAACAATTATTTGTACTAGAAAATTACTTAACGTTGTGGGATTAAATAGTTCTTCCTCGTTCTCGTGGAACTGCGAAGACAAAGGAAGATCTGACTTTAATTTTCTGTCGACATAGAAGTTGTTAACGACAGAGCCGTAGCTCATGGGGACAAAGGTGACAGATGACAGGTGACATCGACTGCGGCGTATTTTCAGGAACCATCTCGACATGAACCTGGAATGATTGGGAGAAACCACTTAAGATTGCAGTCACAATTGTTTACTATTGAAGTTTACCTTTGACAGTGTGTAAAGGGATAACCTGTAGTATTTAGCACGAGTTCTGTGTATCAGACAATGCAGTTAATCACTGAGACGACAGTCGGATGACTAATGACATGTTTACTACACTACTGGCCATTAAAATTGCTACACCAAGAAGAAATGCAGATGATAAACGGGTATTCATTGCACAAATATATTATACTAGAACTGACATGTGATTACATTTCCACGCAGTTTGGGTGCATGGACCCTGAGAAATCAGTACCCAGAACATCCACCTCTGGCCGTAATAACGGCCTTGATACGCCTGGGCATTGAGTCAAACAGAGCTTGGATGGCGTGTACAGGTACAACTGCCTATGCAGCTTCAACACGATACCACAGTTCATCAAGAGTAGTGACTGGCGTATTGTGACGAGCCAGTTGCTCGGCCACCATTGACCAGACGTTTTCAGTTCGTGAGACATCTGGAGAATGTGATGGCCAGGGCAGCAGTCCAACATTTTCTGTATCCAGAAAGGCCCGTACAGGACCTGCAACATGCGGTCGAGCATTATCCTGTTGAAATGTAGTATTTCGCAGGTATCAACTGAAGGGTAGAGCGACGGGTCGTAACACATCTGAAATGTAACGTCCACTGTTCAAACTGCCGTCAATGTGAACAAGAGGTGACAGAGACGTGTAACCAATGGCACCCCATACCATCACGCCGGGTGATACGCCAGTGTGGCGATGACGCATATATGCTTCCAATGTGCGTTCACCGCGATGTCGCCAAACACGGAAGCGGCCATCATGATGCTGTAAACAGAACCTGGATTCATCCGAAAAAAATGACGTTTTGCCATTCGTGCACCCAGGTTCGTCGTTGAGTACACCATCCCAGGCACTCCTGTCTGTGATGCAGCGTCAAGGGTAACCACAGCCATGGTCTCCGAGCTGATAGTCCATGCTGCTGCAAACGTCGTCGAACTGTTCGTGCAGATGGTTGTTGTCTTGCATACGTCCCCATCTGTTTACTCTGGGATCGAGACGTGGCTGCACGATCCGTTACAGCCATGTGGATAAGATGCCTGTCATTTCGACTGCTAGTGATAAAAGGCCTTTGGGATCCAGCTCGGCGTTCCGTATTATCCTCCTGAACGCACCGATTCCATATCCTGCTAACAGTCATTGGATCTCGACCAACGCGAGCAGCAATGTCACGATACGATAAACCGCAATCGCGATAGGCTACAATCCGACCTTTATCAAAGTCGGAAACGTGATGGTACGCATTTCTGCTCCTCATACGAGACATCACAACAACGTTTCACCAGGCAACGCCGGTCAACTGCTGTTTGTGGATGAGAAATCGGTTGGAAACTTTCCTCATGTCAGCACGTTGCAGGTGTCTCCACCGGCGCCAACCCTGTGTGAATGCTCAGCAAAGTTAATCATTTGCATCTCACAGCATCTTCTTCCTGTCGGTTAAATTTCGTGTCTGTAGCACGTCATCTTCGTGGTGTAGCAATTTTAATGGCCAGCTGTGTAATATTTACCTATGTATATTACGAAATAACGGTTGCGCTCAGTCCCGGATTCGAAGAACCTCGCCACCGCTTGAATTCTGAATAAAAGTCTTCTGCAAAGCAGTCCTAAGACTTCCAGCATATGTAGTGGTCCTCGTTCTGCCAACGGCCTTGTCAAAGACGGCGGAGGAGCAGAAACTGCATCAGAACACTCTCTTGTCCTTGGGATGCAAAACTGCCCCTAAAAGGCGGAAGAATAAGCAATTATCAACGGTATGAGGATGCGGAAGGCAATGGAAATCACTGCATTAAAAACACGTAATGCATACACACTGGAAATGTGACCTGTAACTGACAAAGTGACATGAGATTCTCTCCATTGGCAAGATTCCGGATTAGTCCCACATTCGGATCTCCGAGAAGGAACTGTCAAGGGGTAGGGGACTATGAGAAAAATACTGAATAACCAGCGAATGGATAACGTTCTACAAATCACGGCGTGGGATGTCAGAAGTTTGAACGTGGTAGGGAGGCTAGAACATCTGAAAAGGGAATACAAAAGCTCAGTCTAGATATATTCGGGGTCAGTGAAATGAAAAGGAAAGAAGGCAGGGATTTCTGGTCAGAAGAATATAGGGTAATGGCAGCAGTAGAAGAAAATGGTATAACTGGAGTAGGATTCCTTGTGAACAGGAAGGTAGGACAGAGAGAGAGTTAATGTGAACAGTTCAGTGACAAGGCTATTCTGATAAGAATCGATAGCAAATCAGCACTGACAACAATAGTTCAGGTATAGATGCCGACGTCGCAAGCAGATGATGAAGAGATAGACAAAGCATATGAGGATACTAATGGGTAATAGGAGTAGCAGAAATGAGAACAATGAGAAAGTTAACAACAGGATTGAGGATCACAAAGTAGACGAAGTTAAGGAATTCTGCTACCTAGGCAGTAAAATAACCCATGACGGAGGGAGCAAAGAGGACATAAAAAGCTAACTATCGAGGCAAAGAGGGCATTCCGGGCCAAGAGAAGTCTACTAGTATCAAACATGGGCCTTAATTTGAGCAAGAAATTTCTAAGAATGGACATTTGGAGCACAGTATTATGTAGTAGTGAAACATGGACTTTGGGATAACCGGAATAGAAGAGAATCGAGGCATTTGAAATTTGGTGCTATAGACATTTGTTGAAAATTAGATGGACTGACAAGGTAAGGAATGAGGAGGTTCTCCACAGAACCTGCAAGGAAAGGGATGTATGTAAAACTGACAAAAAGAGGGGAAAGAATGACAGGACATCTGTTAAAATTTGAGGGAATGATTTCTATGGTACTGAAGGGAGCTGTAGATGGCAAAAACAGTTGATTGCAATACATTCAGCTTATAATTGAGGACATCCATTATAACTGATACTCTGAGATGGAAAGATTGGCACAGGAGAGGAACTGGTGACGGACCGCATCAAACCAGTCAGAACGTTGATGACTCAAAAAATTATTTGCTCGGGAAAACCTTGCAGCCGCTACCTCATAACCAATCCAGTTACCAGCTTATCACACAGCAGCTCTCTCTCTCTCTCTCTCTCTCTCTCTCTCTCTCTCTCTCTCTCTCTCTCCCTCTCTCTCTCCCTCCCTCCCTCACTCCCTCCCCCTCTCCCCCCCCCCCTGACGTTTACCCACGCTTATATTTCGTACTGACTCTTGCACGGGAAGCCCCAGGTTCACTGATACGTAATGTGTGGGATCTGCCACCACTCATTCATGTGCCGACAGAATAGATATGCGGCTGAGCTGCTGGCGGGATTAGATGAAAAGGGATATGTGGAGGTAAAAAAGAGAGTCGCAATTTGTTCAGCCAGTTTTTTTTATTCGTGTTACGACCGCGTGTAGTAACACGCTTGCTTAACCATCTACAAAAAGGCTGTGAATTATTAAACATATGCCAGACTTCGCGAGAAGCGACCGCTTGCTAAAATTAGCCCGGAGACAGTTCAGTGTACAACACGTGATTACTCATCCACTGGAGGGCTGACGTAAGCAGGAACGTATACGCGCAACATCCTCGAAATGTAGAGTACGCGATCGTGTGCCTCTGTCTGTTGCCCGGCTCTGCCCCGATAGTCCTACTATCAGTAGAAGAAATTGGGAGATGTGACTGGCCACATTCCTCGTCTCTTTGCCCGGCTGCGTAAGAGTGCTAATTGCGACAGATGCTGCTACCACTTGCCAAATTGCAGAAATTGTTCGAATAAATAATGTACTGAAGTGATAACAAATTTTGTACTTGAAGGCTGCGCTTAATGCAGATGCTTGAGCAAAGTTGGCTCTTTAGCGTAGATTTTCGACACAAGAATCATTTTGGAACTGTTATGGTACAGTGATCTTCATAACCCTAATTATGATGTTGCTGAACGTTATGCTGCTCGAAAAACGTGTTCAACAATTGCACATAATCATACATAACTAGATTAACATTTTAAAAAGTCTTAATTATGTTAATGTTTAAGTTACACAGGAAAGACATGGCACTACTTTCCGTTTTGGAACGTAAACGTTTATTATTTGAAGGTTATGAAAAACTATGCGTATCTTTGCTCTATGATCATAATTCGGCTGATTTCATGCAATTTAGTATTTAATGTATTCACAGTATTATTCTTTACTTGTTAATGATGGTATCTGAAACATTTTGTTCGCGTTGGTTTGGTGAAAAACTGTAAAATCGATGTGCCAATAGGCAGGGTCATTCCTGTCTCAATGACAGGAGGAAGGTACACCAGGGCCGAAGAGTTGGTACCTCCTTTCACTCTTCCTTAACCCTCTGACTGAGTGGAGAAATGAAAACTCAAAAGAGAATTTCACATGATTCAGCAGTGTATATCTGTGGTTGTTGTATCAGCGTGCTTGCTTTCCTGGCCAGTTCACCATACATTTTATACTTCCTGCCTTAAACAAGAGTACTCAAACACGCAGGTAAATCTCGAAGAAGATTTAACCTCAACTGTCAAACAAATTGAAGAAGTTATTAAAGCCTAAAGGAACTAGTGGAGAAGACTCTGTTAGAGTAGAACTTTTGAAATGTTCTCTACCAAAAATTTAAAAAAAAAAGCTAAAATTAATCTTTGAGGAAACCTGGAGAACAGAAAAACTCCCAGGGGAGTAGAAGGTTGTCTTGATACATCCACTACATAATAAAGGCAATAAACAAGACGTTGATAACTACAGAGGAATTTTTTTTGCATCGAATTATGTTAATGTTTAAGTTACACAGGAAAGACATGGCACTACTTTCCGTTTTGGAACGTAAACGTTTATTATTTGAAGGTTATGAAAAACTATGCGTATCTTTGCTCTATGATCAAAATTCGGCTGATTTCATGCAATTTAGTATTTAATGTATTCACAGTATTATTCTTTACTTGTTAATGATGGTATCTGAAACATTTTGTTCGCGTTGGTTTGGTGAAAAACTGTAAAATCGATGTGCCAATAGGCAGGGTCATTCCTGTCTCAATGACAGGAGGAAGGTACACCAGGGCCGAAGAGTTGGTACCTCCTTTCACTCTTCCTTAACCCTCTGACTGAGTGGAGAAATGAAAACTCAAAAGAGAATTTCACATGATTCAGCAGTGTATATCTGTGGTTGTTGTATCAGCGTGCTTGCTTTCCTGGCCAGTTCACCATACATTTTATACTTCCTGCCTTAAACAAGAGTACTCAAACACGCAGGTAAATCTCGAAGAAGATTTAACCTCAACTGTCAAACAAATTGAAGAAGTTATTAAAGCCTAAAGGAACTAGTGGAGAAGACTCTGTTAGAGTAGAACTTTTGAAATGTTCTCTACCAAAAATTAAAAAAAAAAAGCTAAAATTAATCTTTGAGGAAACCTGGAGAACAGAAAAACTCCCAGGGGAGTAGAAGGTTGTCTTGATACATCCACTACATAATAAAGGCAATAAACAAGACGTTGATAACTACAGAGGAATTTTTTTTGCATCGAATTGCATATAAAATATTTTACGAGATTATGTTAAAATTTGTAGAAACAACATTGAACAGTAATTTAGGTGACTGTCAAGGTGATTTTAGGAAGAGCAGATTATGCTGTGAGCAAATATTTAATCTGAAGTCAATCTTTTGCCACAGATTACTCAAATCAAACTTAGTTGTGTTAGTCAGGTGCAATAGACACACATCAATGAGGTACTTATTACCCGCAGTATACTTTTCTGTACAGAAGCTGTTCGTGGACTTTGGCATCCATATTCTATTAATAACTGCGGTTAATAACAATGTGTGCGGTTTGAGAATGGGCGTCTCAACCCGAAACCGGTAACCACTGCAGCAAAATTTTGTGTGAATTCAACTGAGACGGACGAAGACGAGGAGGAGATTAGTGTTTGACATCCTGTCGACAGTGAGGCAATTAGAGACAGAGCAGAAGCGCCGATTACGGAAGGACGGGAAAGGAAAGCAGCCGTGCCCCTTCGAAGGAACTGCCCCGCCATTTGCCTTAAAGGATTTAGGAAAATCACGGAAAACCGTAAATCACGATGGCCGGATGCGAGTTGTCCTCCCGAGTGCAGTGTGCTGAGCACTGCGCTACCCCGCTCAGTGAGATGGACGAAATAAAAAATTATCCTCTTTCCTCAACACTGAACAGTTGTGGACCTACCACTCCGTGAGAGTATGTCTCACCATTGTTCTGTCGCGGACCTCTACTCTTCTTAAGATCTGCAGCGGATAGGCACTTGGTGCAGGGAGTGACAACTGACCCTTAACATAGACAAATGTAATGTATTACGAATACATAGAAAGAAGGCTCCTTTATTGTATGATAGCGGAACAAACACTGGTAGCAGTTACTTCTGTAAAATATCTGGGATAATGCGTACGGAACGATTTGAAGTGGAATGATCATATAAAATTAATTGTTGGTTAGGCGGGTGCCAGGTTGAGATTCATTGGGAGAGTCCTTAGAAAATGTAGCCCATCAACAAAGGAGGTGGCTTACAAAACACTCGTTCGACCTATACTTGAGTATTGCTCATCAGTGTGGGATCCGTACCAAGTCGGGTTGACTGAGGAGATAGAGAAGATCCAAAGAAGAGCTGCGCGTTTCGTCACAGGGTTATTTGGTAAGCGTGATAGTGTTACGGAGATGTTTAGCAAACTCGAGTGGCAGGCTCTGCAAGAGAGGCGCTCTGCATCGCGGTGTAGTTTGCTGTCCAGGTTTCGAGAGGGTGCGTTTCTGGATGAGGTATCGAATATATTGCTTTCCCCCACGTAAACCTCCCGAGGAGATCACGAATGTAAAATTAGAGAGATTCGAGCGCGCACGGAGGCTTTCCGGCAGTCATTCTTCCCGCGAACCATACGCGACTGGAACAGGAAAGGGAGGTAATGACAGTGGCACGTAAAGTGCCCTCCGCCACACATCGTTGGGTGGCTTGCGGAGTATAATGTAGAATGTAGATGTAGAATAAGTCCTTTGATGCCACATCCTGCGGTGGGACATTCCCTACATTTTTTGAGAAATTTTATTTGGTGGGAGATTCCATACCGCAGCTACTATCTGCAAACATGTCCTTGACTTCTGCTAGCAAGATTATGTGCTGATTAGCCTCCCCTCCACCAGCATTGCCCATAATCTAACAGTCATTAATGTGGAAACAGAAACAAACTTCAAAATGCCGCGATAACTCTAGTAGTGCATTTACTCAGATTACCACTTTCGAAAAAAAAAAAAAAAAGTCGCCATCTTGACATCTGTAAAGCACAGACTGAGTAAGCATAGAGCCGGTTGTGAGGTATCTACATAACATTTTAGCATAATATGGATCCATTACGAAATTTATGCACTGCATTTCAGCGAATCTCGTCCATGGGTACATTAATTTGTCACATAATAAACAGATATTCCAAGAACAAGCGTGGCATAATATATAGGAACGTCAAAAGTAAAACAATCATTACATGAAATATCAAACAAAGAGCACTGAATACACGTGCTCAAGCTCGATTAAAAGTCACGCCGAGATTGTGCAGTAAACATGGCGGGTATCACAATCAGCCACCACGTGGCACAAAGTAGTAACAAACTGAATTAGAGCGTTCCGCCCACATGTTGCCAAGGTTGTTTGGACTACACTACCGGAGTTCCTCTGGGGAAGCCGTTTCACATCTCCCATACAGACACGATATCAGTATTTTTGGAGCAGTAAAGAAAGACATTCGTGGCCATCGATTTTCTTAGGACGAAGAGGTGCACCCCTGGATACAATCATGATTCGGTAGGAAACCGCAGACATTATTCCATGAAGGGCATTGGCCTGTTGTCTCACAGTGGGATAGAAGTGTTAACAGTTATGGCAACTTTTGAAATAACGTACAGTTTACTTATTTTTATTTTCATCCGTCTCGTTTTCGCTAGATTGCCGTTTATACGATCAGCTGAGAAGTAAAATTGTTCCACAAACAACTGCTGTTCTAATGTTCTTTTATTTGAATTCTAATTTCAAAGAAAGCAGGTGTTGACAGGTTTTCAATGTTATGGAATCAATAGCTAAATAAGTCATGGTTACAAAATGCTGACGCGAATTATTTACAGAAGAATAGAAAAACTGTTAGAAGCCAACCCCCGGAGAAGATCTGTTTGGGATCCGGAGAAACGTAGGAATACGCGAGGCAGTATTGGCCCTACTACTACTCTTAGAAGATAGATTAGGGAATGGCAAACCTACGTTTATAGCATGTTTAGAGACAGCTTTTGACAATGTTGGCTGGAATACACTCTTTGGGACACAGAAGGCAACGGGGGTAAAACACAGGGAGTGAAAACTTACAAACAACTTGTACGGGAACCAGACGACGGTTGTAAGAGTCGAAGGGCATTAAAGAGAAACAGTGGATGAGGAGGGAATTAGACAGGGTCGTAGCTAATTCCCGATGTTGTTCAATCTGTCCGCTGAGCATGCAGTAAAGGAAACCAAAGAAAAATGTGAAAATAAGTTCAGGGAAAAGAAATAAAAAGTTTTGGATTTGCTGATGAAATTGTAATTCTGTCAGACAGCAAAAGACCTGAAAGAGCAGTTGAATGGACTGGACATCGTCTTGAAAGGAGGAACATTAATACAGCAGTTAAATTAGGCGTTGATGATTGGATTAGGAAATGAGACACTAAAATAAGTAGATCAGATTCGCTATTTGGGCTGTAAAATAACTGATGGCCCGAAGTAGACAGGATATAAAATGTAAACTGCAATGGTAAAAAAAGTGTTTCTGAAGAAGATAAATTTGTTAACATAGAATATAAATTTAAGTGTTAAGAAGACTTTTTTGAAGGTATTTGTTTGGGGTATTGCCTTGTACGGAAATGAAACTGGACGGTAAGCAGTTCTTGCAAGAACAGGATGGAAGCTTTTGAAATGTGGTGCTACAGAAGAATGCTAGAGATCAGGTGGGTAGATAGCGTAACTAATGAGGAAGTACCGAACATAAATAGTAGGAAACGAAGTTTATGCCACAGCTTAGCTAAAAGAGAGGATCGGTTAATAGGACACTTGCTGAGACAGAGAATCATGACTTTAGTACTGGAGGGAAGTGTGGGGTGTAAAAACTGAAAATCGAGGCCACTAGACAAATACAGTAAGTAGGTGCAAACGGATGTAGGTTGCAGTTGCTATTCGGAGATGAAGAGGATAGCAGAAGACAAACCTCCGACTGAAGGCCACAGCAACAGCGTCCGAAAATTAAGAAAATTAAACAACAGTCAGAGACATGCTGTATGAGTAAGCAAGCTGCATCATGAGGAAGCTTTATTATATGGCTGAGCACTATGGGACTTAACATCTTAGGTCATCAGTCCCCTAGAACTTAGAACTACTTAAACCTAACTAACCTAAGGAAATCACACACATCCATGCCCGAGGCAGGATTCGAACCTGCGACCGTAGCAGTCCCGCGGTTCCAAGCTTTATTATAAATACACAGCGTGCTAAGTAGACCATTTGCTTACATTTTGAAGAATCATGACTAATAATAAAATGCACGACTACGACAAACATATCACAGTTCAAAAATTATGGCAAAGGGCCCTGGTGGCAACACAGAGCAATAAATGAGCTCTGATCCTAAACAGAACGGCCGTTACTGTTATGACAGGTGAGGCATGATTTTCAGTAATGTAGTGTACATGTTTAAATTGAATAAAAATACATTTTAGATGTTCTTAAACAGCTAATCTCACTCTAAATCGAGGAGAGAAACCGATCAGTAAGTTAACATATATTTCTTATTTACATTCAACACTCTTATGTAGCACTATAATCAACAGATTATCTTTGAGAACGACAGCTTTCATTGCCCAAAGTTGTGCCTTCATAATAATAGGTGAAGATGGTCTGTGATTATCTTCCGGACAACTGTTTAAGACAGTGGATATTTTAATTGTAGCTGCTCAGTATAGATATTCTCCAGTGAAATTTGTCGTAAATGATCCACTGGAGTTCATGAAGAGAAATGATGTTCATAATCATAACACTGGGAGGAAAGAAACCTACTGCTAGTCATCAAAATTGGTCAGTCACGTGATTGTTAAATGTTTGATAGACAGAAATCCAAATTTGAAAATAAAGTAATTTCTTATGTGCTATTCTATGGAAGAATTTTTATTTAGATATTTGTAATTCATTTAATGTAAAAATTTTACTTTATTACTTCTATTATTAAGCCAAATACACTTATCTGTTAAATTAATTCGTCTGTGAAAGATTATCGTGAAGCCGCATTTAAATACAAATTAAGTTGGTACCTTGTGAACAGCCTCGTCCCACACCACAATGACATATCGCGCAAGTGGCACACAGAATAGTTAATTAGCTAAATAACTCTCTTTTATGACAGTTGCATTCTTCAGCACCGATATTATCTTCCGAAATGGACAGTGAAAATAACGCCAACTAAAAATCTACTGTCATTAAGCTGTATTACTAACGTAAAATCGACAGTTTTTTTCTTTTTCAATACACTCGGAAAATCTGTTTCTCTGTGTAGCGCGTTCCATTAGCCGATAACTTTGGCAACAAACGTACCAATCCTTGAAAGAATGTCACATTCTATTTGCAATCATGAAGTTACAAACGTGTTATGCTCAGTTCAAAGCGTCTAGTGGTTGAGAAAAGATAAACAGTTTATAAAATAAGGTTTGTTAATAAGTTGCAGACCGCTGTGGACTAAAATAACCAATTAACCTGGTGCTGCATTTGGGAAAATTGCACCACTGTTCAGGAAAAATCGAATTTGGTCAATATTCTTAAGACGTTCGGAGATATTGGTTAAGTGTACGACATTGTCCTATCATTTTATTGCTGTACAGAGATTAGATATTTCTCTTACGTGACGTGTCTACCGCCTCTCCACCTGATTAATTCTTTCAGTGGGGTCTGTTACTGTACTTCAACTTCTAGTCCGGTATTTGTGTGGTAAATGCACCGCGAACGCTTTTGAGAAGCAGCATAAATTTTAATGTGTCTTGCACAAACACCAGAATATCATCGCCTTCATGAATGCCAAACCTGAAAATGGAGCAAAGTACGTGATGAGGAATGTTACACATCGAAACGCGTGTATTGAAATTATTGCTTTCCGTTGTTACTAGCGTAGGTGTACAGTATCTTCTTTTTCCCACTGGTATATCCCATAATCTCTCAGAACTACAATGTGCAGATCCACCAGTCATCCGATGCCATGGAATGACAAACATCAATTAGAAAGAAAACGTAAACAGGAAACAGTAAACGATCCCAGTTTTACTACATCAACTTCGTGACAACATTAGTATATGCACACTTCAAGGGCCCTGCCGTTTAATAATCATGAAATGTTTGGATTTTAATTCGTATACGTAATCACATCAAATTTATAAGACCAAAAATCGAACGCTTCCAGCAGTGTCTATTAATCGTTTTATTGCTGCACCGTGATAGAGAATGTATCGATCTGTTTTACAACTCGGGGAAGAATACACGTTGGCCAGCCTTCAGCACTGTGTTAATACAAGAGGAAAACGTGTTCCCCGGATTGTCAGGCGATAAGCTTATCAGTTCTTCACATCTGCAATATGTCTGTCGACCTGATGGCGGTTTCGCAATGTTCGTACGGTACTGCGCAGAAACTCTAGCGTGCTACGCTGGCTCGTGAAAACCAGCACATCTCTGTAGTAGCAGTCGCCTAAAACCTTAACGGAATTGTAAGTAAACATTCCCCAAATACCCTGTAAAGACGACTACAGCTAATTTTTACATCTGCTTCAGGCATCGCGAATTTTTCAAAAGATGAAGTAAATTGTACTTTAGGTACTGACAACCCCGGACTGCTCTATCCTGGGAATTTCTAGAGACTCCATTCAATGTTACTGTAAACGAGAATGATAGCATCCCACAGAAACAGTGTCTCCCAAGAAATTGCTTTCGGAAAATCGATACTGATAAACCGAAATATTTTCAATATATTTATCATTAAAAGTGCATTGTGAAGACTGTGTACGCAGCAACTCACTTAGATTTACTCCTCATGAGCCCATGCCACGAATATATGGGTCCACGCCACAAATATCAATGGAACTGAGATGGACGCTGTACAGAAACTGTGCGTAATGTCTCGTTTAATGTCCATATGAGAGACAAGCTGACATCAGTATAAAACAATTCCGTAAGGAGCATGTCTTTCACAGTAAAAAATATTTGTTTCTGGATAGGTTGCACATTGAACAAACAATTTTTCTTTCTCATCCTTTTTCGCTGAAATTACAGCATATTCAGTGGCTTTTTTATTCGGTGTCTATTGTATAACAAAAAAATTTCTTTTTATTGTCTGTAAATATATAATTCCAGTTTTAATAATTCTATATGTACAGTATCCTCCGAACTAATTATGACTTTCCTGTATGGTAAATCTGTTCATCCGACAGCCATATCGTTTTCGACGTCTCATATTTTCCCTGGTTGTATTTCGCAGTATTTTTATTATTTGCTGCTTTATTGGCGCGGAGCATCAGCGAGCACATTATTGTACACAATACAGTTTATTTGCGTCAAATGCGCACATAAATTCTTTAATGACTAGCCCATAAATATTTCTTTGCTAATGGCTGTGTCAGAACATCTTATGCATCAAAGTTTCCATGAGGTTTCTACTGGAACTCTGTAAATGAAAGTAGCTCCGAGTCGTCAGTGACGAAACCCAATTGTTCGGTAATTAATGAGACGATTAAAAAAATGGTTCAAATGGCTCTGAGCACTATGGGACTTAACATCTGAGGTCATCTGTTCCCTAGAACTTAGAACTACTTAAACCTAACTAACCTAAGGACATCACACACATCCATGCCCGAGGCGGGATTCGAACCTGCGACAGTAGCAGTCGCGCGGTTCCGGACTGAAGCGCCTCGAACCACTCGGCCACCAACGCCGGCGTTAGACGATTACTTTAAAAACTGATGAACGCAGAACCAGGATATAGAAATTGGGAAGAAAAATGATTTCATAAAGTTTTTGGGATGTTCGTTAGAGGTATGATCGACATAAATACAGCTTTTCATAGTGAATTCTTGATTTTACATACTAACATTACCAGGCACAGGAATGTATCTCTGTATCAGTATATCTGTTGGTAATCGAAATTCGTGTGATAGTTTCAGTACGATACTCATGTTGGTATTCTCTTCACTATTTACTTGCACGAAAGCGGACTTGCAAAATGTATCTTCGATATGTACGCTTATAAATAAGTGCACCACTCTTCCTTTTAAGTATTGTGAAGGCTTTTTCACCTATTAATATATGTTTGACATATTCCAGTCAGCGGAGCTATCTTTTACTGTGTTTGTGTACAGTATGCTATCAAATGCAGAGTTACACAAATTCATGTTCAGACATGCATATGACTGTCCAGTCAATCGACTATGGAATATAGTGAGCAAATCGAACATGATAAGAAGTTACCGTTTACTTACCCCAGACTTCATATAAAATTATTAGTTTTGTGTAAATAATGTATTGGTACAAACTGCTATAAGAGAAAACAACTCTGGCGTCTGCTAAATTAAACCAATATTTATTTTAGCACTGCTGTCACGTAAGGTGAATGGTTGCTTATTTGCTTGAGCATTTGAACCAGCATTCATTTCCACCGAATCATAACTTTGGTATTTCCATAGTGTCTATTCGATTAGTAAGGTCTATTACACACGCAAGAAGAAAAAAAAAGATAGCAACAAGAATCGAAAACAAGGTAGGTGCAGACTGCACAGTGTTCGATCTACTGGAAATTCCGCGATGACTTTATTGCATCTTCCGCGGACGGTATGTTTCCGTCATATACGAGGGACTTTTAATAAGGAATGCAACGCATATTTTCCCGAAAGTAGGTTGGTTCTATTCAGGATTCCAGAACACCATACTATTCCCCACTCTTTGGGCTACTAAACCCTGTTTTTCAGTATAACGTCCGTTCAATGCAACGACTATACGCTACCTTACTGGGAGGGTCTGTATGCGCTCATGGAACCATTCTTCTGGTTGACGTCGGAGGCAACGCCTTGCTGCATCACTAACCTGCCCATCAGCCACGTACTGCTTCCCACGGAGTGCACTCTTCTCTAGGCCAGACAATTCCGCACAGAGGTCATTCGTTGCCCTTTGTGGACAGCGAGGAACCCAGCAGGGACACGCCCTGAGCACTCCAACTGGTGGACTAGTGTGTCAGCACTACCAACAGGGACGTCCGGTTGATCAGCGAGGAGTTTCATTGTGATCCGTCGACCACCTCGTATGAAAGTGTCCTCACTTTCCAACATTACAGAATCAACAGCTCGCGGTAGATCGGATGGGCCCAAAGACTCACCGTGCTTTTGTTCACGACCAGGTCTCCGTTGTCTGTCTGAAAGCGCCTAAGAGTATCTGCGATGCTTTGGTTTTCCGCAAAACATACTGAATGACAGCTCTCTGCTTGGAACGCAACTCAGTCATTTTGAAGATTACGTATAGCGCCTTGTTCATGAAACTATAGGGGCTGAGACAGCGGAATTCGACGACGTCCCACACCAAATTCTGTATTATTTCCTACCGAAATTCACCGAGACAAAATGCGTTGAAAACGCTGTAACTTAGCCCTCGTAAGTGCAGCTTGTTGTCTAGCATAAGCGCCGTGGATACCTGCCAACTGTCCGCCCCAGTAGCTGAGTGGTCAGGCGACAGAATGTCAATCCTAAGGGCCCGGGTTCGATTCCCGGCTGGGTCGGAGATTTTCTCCGCTCAGGGACTGGGTGTTGTGTTGTTCTAATCATCATCATTTCATCCCCATCGACGCGCAAGTGGCGTCAAATCGAAAGATTTGCACCCGGCGAACGGCCTACCCGACGGGAGGCCCTAGTCGCACGACATTCATTCATTCATTCATTCATTCATACGTGCTAACTTAAGCGGAGGTATAAGGGACAAGACATCAAAACAATTGGGGAAATAACGAAAGAAACTATAATTTTAGGTCTTTCTCTTTGTTGTTTGTCTTATACGTTACACTTTTAGTTCTTTTGAGCGGAAAATGTTCGTACAAATTGTTTCTTACCTTCATACGGATTACGAAATACGCGTCCCAGAATTTGAATCAGATTAATGTTATTTAACGGTACACTGCAATTAGTCCCTTGTCGTCACCACAACGATTGCGCCTTAACCTCGTAACGGGGGCTTGTTTACAGTGATTCAGCTGTTAGCAGGTCTCCGCCAAGTGCTGACGCGCCATTGGCTCGGCTGTGGCGTCATACAGTAACCTGTAGTGTCTCGGAAGACGAGCCCCTCCGCCTGCAGTCGGGTTTGGCCAATGGCCGGCTGACCTGAGTGACGTCAGTGGGGTGGGACGGGGTGGGGGGGGGGGCTAGAATTGTTGTCAAGGTCAGAGTCAAGTGGCTCGCAGCCTGGGAATTGATCCCCAAGGTCACAGCCACGCACCCTCCGCTCCCTTCCCCCTCCAATCCTCAGCAGTCCCATTCACGAAGCGTGCCAACGTCACACTCGCAAGGCTGATCCGTTTGGTACTTCCATTACATCACTCGTAACGGCCTCTCCAACACTACTATTCATCATTATCGCATTCATTGTCAATTTCGTTTAGTGTGGAAATATAAAATATTAAAGCAGCAAAACACACACACACACACACACACACACACCAGCTCAGCTTATACAGTAAAACATGAAGAACGACCAGTACTCCAGCAGCCATAGCACCACCCTGGTCCGCACTGACTGCTACGCCGTGCAAAGCTGCTGCTCGGTCGCTAACGTAGTGCAGACTATTCTTGTAGTTTACTGTTCCTGTTAATACATATCGTTAAAACGCATAACGCACTAGACTATCTTGGGACTACTGTATCGAACGGGCACGTAAAATCCAACTTTAAAAATCCTTTTGTTTGTAATGGGCAAAATGACCCTCTCTAAAAGCAGTATTTTAATTGGGTGTCTCCAGCTGAACGATGAGAAAACGAAATTGCAAATACCCGCCGAAACGTCGCATAAAATGCGCCTGACGCCCTATAGGACAGACACTCGGTATTCATATGCAAGTGACCCTGAATAAGTGGGAAAAACTGTTTACTTGATGCATATTAGATATAAAGCATTGGCAGAAAACAGATTTATTTGATAGTACCCTATCTAAACTGCTACCTAGAAACCGAAACTACACCATAAGGAAGCCATAAAGCACACCCTCGCGCAAAGGAAGTCAAAAGAAATTTCGTGATTTCAATCATTAAAGTTTGGAGGAAGATGGCGAGACTGCCCATTTGAAGAATGCTGCTGTATGGAAATGGAACACAGACTGCGTGAAAACCGAGGCAGAACATGGAAACATTGGGAATGTGTTATACAGGAAAGGGTTAAAAGCTAGTACGATGTGAAACAAATACTAGTCCATAAAACTTCATAAATAAATCTTACACTGAAGAGGGGAAGCTTATGAGACGTATAATAAAGCAATCAAACTGATAACGAAGAGTTGCAGAAGTGCAAATTGAAGGGGCATGACAGTTTGAGTCGGGATCAACAAAGTACCATTACGCAGGAAAAAAAAATCTGTACCTATTCCTTTAGTTGAAAAAAAGACAGGTTTGATGTTGGCAGCAGCAACATCCTTTCCTGTGCCAGCTTGTACACCACACACTTCCTTATGCACCAAACGTACGCATTTATTTTTTGGGAGTATAACAAACTCTGCCTTTCCTTGTGACTCCCTCTGGTGCCATGGAAGCTATTCCCTGATGTTTAAGGACATATCCTCTTAACCTGTTCCTTCTTGCTGTGAGCGATTTCCATACTTCTTACGTCGCCGATAATTCGAAGAACGTCCCCATTTCGTATCTTGACAGTCCACTTAATTTCCAGCATCCTTCCGTAACACGAGATCTCAAACGCTTCGGTACTCTCCTTTTATGGTTTCCCAGTAGTGCACGGTTCGCTTCCACACAACACCGTGCTCCAAATGTCCTCTGTGAGAAGTTACTTACACAAATTAAGGGCTTTGTTTGAAATTACACGGTCCAGTCACAATAGTGTGACCACTGCCTATGTTCGACGACAACGTGCAATAACCACTCACAGACGGCAACTGGCAGCAATAGCAATGAGGGGAGGGGGAGGATGTAGGGCGTATTGGGCGGACGCTAGTGCAGTCGTTGTCGTAATGCGGTAACGGAGCGATTTACGAGGGCAGTTCAATAAGTAATGCAACACATTTTTTTTCTCGGCCAATTTTGGTTGAAAAAACCGGAAATTTCTTTTGGAATATTTTCAAACATTCCCGCTTCGTCTCGTATAGTTTCATTGACTTCCGAGAGGTGGCAGCGCTGTACGGAGCTGTTAAAATGGCGTCTGTAACGGATGTGCGTTGCAAACAACGGGCAGTGATCGAGTTTCTTTTGGCGGAAAACCAGGGCATCTCAGATATTCATAGGCGCTTGCAGAGTGTCTACGGTGATCTGGCAGTGGACAAAAGCACGGTGAGTCGTTGGGCAAAGCGTGTGTCATCATCGCCGCAAGGCCAAGCAAGACTGTCTGATCTCCCGTGTGCGGGCCAGCCGTGCACAGCTGTGACTCCTGCAATGGCGGAGCGTGCGAACACACTCGTTCGAGATGATCGACGGATCACCATCAAACAACTCAGTGCTCAACTTGACATCTCTGTTGGTAGTGCTGTCACAATTGTTCACCAGTTGGGATATTCAAAGGTTTGTTCCCGCTGGGTCCCTCATTGTCTAACCGAACACCATAAAGAGCAAAGGAGAACCATCTGTGCGGAATTGCTTGCTCGTCATGTGGCTGAGAGTGACAATTTCTTGTCAAAGATTGTTACAGGCGATGAAACATGGGTTCATCACTTCGAACCTGAAACAAAACGGCAATCAATGGAGTGGCGCCACACCCACTCCCCTACCAAGAAAAAGTTTAAAGCCATACCCTCAGCCTGTAAAGTCATGGTTACAGTCTTCTGGGACGCTGAAGGGGTTATTCTGTTCGATGTCCTTCCCCATGGTCAAACGATCAACTCTGAAGTGTATTGTGCTACTCTTCAGAAATTGAAGAAACGACTTCAGCGTGTTTGTAGGCACAAAAATCTGAACGAACTTCTCCTTCTTCATGACAACGCAAGACCTCACACAAGTCTTCGCACCCGAGAGGAGCTCACAAAACTTCAGTGGACTGTTCTTCCTCATGCACCCTACAGCCCCGATCTCGCACCGTCAGATTTCCATATGTTTGGCCCAATGAAGGACGCAATCCGTGGGAGGCACTACGCGGATGATGAAGAAGTTATTGATGCAGTACGACGTTGGCTCCGACATCGACCAGTTGAATGGTACCGTGCAGACATATAGGCCCTCATTTCAAGGTGGCGTAAGGCCATAGCATTGAATGGAGATTACGTTGAAAAATAGTGTTGTGTAGCTAAAAGATTGGGGAATAATCTGGTGTATTTCAATGCTGAATAAAACAACCCCTGTTTCAGAAAAAAAATGTGTTGCATTACTTATTGAACTGCCCTTGTATCTGACGTCCAAACGGGGATGATCAATGGCTTTGTGAGCAAATGTGGAAGTATTTCCCAAAAGCTAAGTCTGTAAACTGTTCGCATACCGCCGTTGTTAATGTATAGCGTGCATGAGAAAATGTTGCTATCCAAAACCGGCGTAGGGGCAACAGTGGTGCTACACGGTCCATTGATGACAGAGGTGAACGACGGCTACTGAAATGTCTACGGGAGAATAGGCGTGCAACAGTTGAGCAACTGACCTCCCAGATGAAGCAAGGGGCTACCAAAAGGGTACCATCAACGACCGTTCAGTGAACGTTCTGCATATGGTCCACCACAAGTGCCTGGTTCATGCACCCATGCTGACCGCTGTTCATCGACGATGAATATCGCAAGTGACCATCTGCAGTGGCGACAAGTGTACAGGCCTTCAACAATCGTCGGAATGGTCCAGGCTGGACGATAGACCGTTATAAAATGGTTCAAATGGCTCTGAGCACTATGCGACTTAACTTCTGAGGTCATCAGTCGCCTAGAACTTAGAACTAATTAAACCTAACTAACCTAAGGACATCACACACGTCCATGCCCGAGGCAGGATTCGAACCTGCGACCGTAGCGGTCGCTCGGTTCCAGACTGTAGCGCCTAGAACCGCACGGCCACTCCGGCCGGCAGACCGTTATAGTCTTGGAACCGTTTCCGTGGCATTTCCTGGGTGATCTCGTCTTTCTGGAAGGCACAATGCATTTGTCGCTGGGGTCCGTGTTCACCCCTACAAGCATCTATCTACCAGCAGGAGTACGCAACGTGCCACTATTTCGCATTTGCAGTGTGCGTGAGCTGTTTGAAGAGCGACAGGATGCGTTTACTACGCTCCCCTGGCCACCAAACATCTACTCCTCCCCCCCGCCCCATCCTGGATTTAAACTCAGTAGGGAATCTGAGGACCAAGTCGATAGGGATGTTCGCGCCCTGATACCGTGGCCAGAGCATTAGAGTCGGAATGGCTCTTCATTCCTGTCGGTACCATCCAGATCCTTATTGACCCTCTTCCTGACGTCTCGCGCTGCGGAATGTAGTTATTTGTGCTTTTTACACGTGGTCACATTAATGGAACGAGTAGAATACTTCTTTAGCGAGAATGCTCTCTTTGCCGGTGCTTATCTTGCTTCGTTCCTATTCCTTTGCTTCCAAGTTGTCCAAATTCTTGCACTTTTTCTACTGCTCGTTCCTGAGTTTTCTTGGTAACTTCGTCGTTAATCTCACCCCCTTCTACTCCTTACTACTTTCATCTTTCTTTGGTTTACGCTCTTTATTCTGTACACCATCCGTTCAAGAGTCCTATAATTCCACCTCACTTCCACTGAAGATAACAGTATTATCATCGATTTATCATTGTCTTCCTTTTCACCTTTCTTGTATTTTCGTCATTGGTTTTTCGAATTAGAGGTAGTAAGGTTGATATCGTTCTTCTGGTAGAAACACCAGAAAATTTATAGCTAATGGCTGCCAGATTGGATGGAATGGCCAGTTCTGTAGGGCTACAAATAAACACAATGCGTATATAAACAAACACAATGTGTATAAAAGGTGGAAATTTATATACTCAAACAATCGTGCAATAAATAGGAGCTACAAGATGTTCAACGACTTCCATATTTTGGTAGCCTTATTTGTAATATCAGTGAGTAGATGCAGACATCAGCAACAGAACTGAGAATGCTCATACCGTCTTCCAATAAATAAGATCCATATGGCAATTACATTCTGTAAATATCTCCACATAGCTTGAGCTTTACTCCTCTGACAGCCTACCGTTGGACATATACGCGTGAGAGAACTGGAACATGTCAGTAAAATCAGCGCACAAGCCCAATGTTTTTCACCAAAGATGCTTGAGACGACTTTGATGGCCAGTTATCGCGACCAAGTTTCAGATGACGAGAAAAAGCGGCCCACACAGGCTGCAGAAAATCGTTGTTTAAAGAAGCCTGAACTTCGTGGGGTATGTTCAACGCACGAAAGACGGAAGTATACTTAAATCAGCACTGTTGTGGAAATCAACGAATGGATCTGAAGCAGGAGAAGACATCGTAATATCTGGAAACTGACTTTTGAAAAGGCTCTGCAATGAAGAGGCATGAACTGGAAAGAAGCTAGAAACCTGGCAGCAGATAGACTTCGCTGGAGGATACTAGTTGTCCGATATGCTATCCAGCACTTGAGAAACTAAGTCTAAGTAACACAGTTTGGGAGAAAGACCGCATCCTTGTTTTACGCCCGTTTAAATCCAAGCACTTCTCTCTTGGTGTTCCATTCGTATTATTCGCTCTCGGTTCTTGTAAATATTGTAAATACTCACTTTCTTCCTACAGCTTACACCTGTTTTTCATAGGATTTCAAATATCTTGCGCCATTTTACGTATCGAACACTTTTTTTAAGTTGACAAACCTGATGAAGGGTGTTGATGGCATGCCTCTTGTCTCGTAGATTAACTTGAATAATCGTTCGTTGCTACTTACCTCAATGATTTTATAAATTAAGAAGAAATGTTTATGCCTTGTCTTGTTTCATCTTAAGTTATCAAAAACTCTGTAGGAATCTGACTGTAATACTGGATACTCTAAGTTTTTTAAATCGATACCCATTCATTCTTCTATCAAGCCAGCAGACACTGCCTCCCCCCTCGTAGAGGCCCTCAAGGTACCCTCTTCAGCTTTCAGTTCTCTGATCTGGCTTTAACAGTGAAACTGACTGCATTCTTAATGTTGACGCCTGTTAATTTCTTCGAACGTAATTTTCACTGTCCTTTATGGTGAATCTCCTCATTCGACAACCATTTCCTTTTCAACTTTTTCACATTTTCCCTGCATGTCTATCAACAGTACTTTCCTTGCCCTTCCTATTGATTGCGTTCCACACTGGCTTATATCATTGGATTCCTTTCTTTTCATAAACATGTTTTGATTCAAATGGCTCTGAGCACTATGGGACTTAATATCTGAGGTCATCAGTCCCCTAGACTTAGAACTACTTAAACGTAACTAACCTAAGGACACCACGCACGTCCATGCCCGAGGCAGGATTCGAACCTGCGATCGTAGCAGCAGCGTGGTTCCGGACTGAAGCGCCTAGAACCTCTTGGCCACAAAGGCGGCCGGCTAAACATGTTTTGTGCTTCTTTCTATTTGCTATGTTATTGGCAGAGAGCATCAGCGAGGGCACTATTGCAAACTTTTGTGACTAGACGAAAGTACTGTAGGTTCTTTGCTTGCTCTGGGAGAAGGCTCATGAAACTAGCACATATGAAATATTAGTTCGCTTTATTACGTAGATAAATAAATGATTTGCTTAACTTTGACACAGACCTTTTTCACAGGTTTGCTTGATGTTTTATAAAAGCATCAACTGATCTCGTGCAGCACAAGCGAAAGTATATTTCATCAGAAACTTTAACTGTCACTGTCCTACACGATGATGTTGACTGCTGCAGCTGAGGTCTAGAACTGGATTGAACTCTTGCGTGCTCTGCCCTGACCTCAGCGTGAGGGCGCTACTGTACTGAAATGGAGGCGCGGTCTTCTGGAGTGCCTCCTATTGGTTGCTGCGGATTTTAGCGAACCCTCGCTACTGTCTGTGGTATTGATTCGCGTTGTCGACTTTGGTGTGGCACCGCTATCTCTGGACGACGCCACACAAAGAATAAAGCTTATTGCAGTCAAATACTAATATAAATTCTTTAATGACTAGCCCATAAATATTTCCTCTCTATGGCTGCGTCAGAACATGTTACTAGTCAACATATCAATGAGGCTCCTACCAGAGAACTCTGTAAATGAAAGTATCTCTGAGTCATCGGTGACTAAATCCCACTACTCGGTAAATTAATTAGAGGAAGAATTTAACAAGTGACGAACAAGGAGCAAAGAGATATAAACTGAGAAGAAAATTAAATGATTATATATAGCCGACGAGATGCCGCTTTTCGTAGAGACTTTTTGACTTACATACAGGCGGTTGTCAGGCAGGCGTATGTGTCTCGCCATCAGTATACCTGCTGTTAATGCCTTCTTTGTTTACATGCATCTACAGTGACAATGTGTCTTTCACGTGTACGCTGTTCGATTTGCTTGCTGTAGTCAGTAGTCGATCGACTGGACAGTCATATGGGTTTCTGAAGATGGATTAGTGTGACTGTGAAACTGATGACAAATTGTATATACGAAGGTTAAGACCACTGATTGGAATATGTAAGACTATATTATTAGGTGCGGAAGTAATAGAATTATCATACATAAATATAAACATTGGACTGGCATACTTAGCTGTTAATTATAAATACTGTCGGAAGTTTCTGCAAGCATTCAACGCTTTGGTGGTTGATTAATTACCTATATGTCGCTATCCACAATGGTTGCAATAAGGTTATTTAAAAGGGAGGTTGGGCCCGAAGCTAAATCGGCTGTGATTGGCTGACGCAGTGACGTCACTGTAGGAGCAAAGCGAGGCAGCGGCTAGCGCAGCAAGCGACTCTTACTAAGGACAAGCAACTACTTATAACACCAATAAGTTCTCAGTAAATGATTTAAAACAGTTGATTTACCTGTTTAGATGTTTGCACTAGAAGAAGAGTGCCACTGTCTTGATTTCCGCTTCTGTGCTGCTGCTGCTTTCTGCATTTTATGCTTCGTATTGAGGAACCGCATACGAATGAAAAGTCGTGTTCTGACATACAGTTTTATAACGTGTGACGAAAATTCCGGGTATTTAGTTTGGACAGCAGTGCATATTGTTTTCACTATATTTTTTTCCTTGGAAATACTATCCAATCCATTAAATTCATTAAAAATTAGTTCAAACTGAGACACCTTATGTAGCCACTCATCTGTTGGAACTGTAAGCCCACCGCGAGATAGAAATTCAATCCAACCATAATTTTCATGTGTTGGAGGACTTAAAATATCAGCAGACGGCGTTCCCAGTGTCTTGTCACAGTTCTTTGCACGATATGCAATGTAGCCAGCCAGGTAACGGAATCCTTCTGCAGAGCAGTCACATCCCTCTTTGACAGCAGATTCTTCTGGTGCAGGTTGAACAGGAAAGTCAATATCTCGTAGCTCTTTTTCACCATCTATCATTTGCAGTGCTTCGCTCATGTCAGGCAAAATTCCTGTGAACAGATGTGACGTCAAAAATCCGTCACACTCATCTGCCTCTACTGATGTGTCACTTGACAGAGGAATGTCATGAGCATTGTGTCCCAGCAGTAACAGCAGTAATCGATATTTTACTTCTGTTGGAGAAGGGTTCAACTGTAAATGACCAATTCCTCTGATCTGTGAGAAAAAATTTTCCAGTGCATCCTGGTTCAATCTTGCAGTTAAAATATGTTATTTGTAGTGGCTGAAGATCTGAAAACAGTCCAAAAAATGACCGAACAGTTGTCATAATGCCTTTATGGAATGGGAGCAAGTCATTTGCATTGCCTACGCGCAATTTTTCGGCACACGTATACAGTTCTCTCAATATTCTTTCTTGAACATCCTTATGTATCCCATAACCACATGATAACACATTCTTATTGTACCTCCGAGCATTCAGAATGTCAAATGCGTCGTTTGCTAACTGAAAAAAATTTGCTGCTTCCTCTTCTTCAGGCATTAAGTACTTTATGGCTTTAGCTGTGGTACTCGAAAAAAGTTGCATTGCCAAATAAACCCTTTGACGCTCTCTCGCCTTGATACTGAGATTAAGCTGTGACAGTTTAGGACACAACTTCATTTCACTCCTATCTAATGCGAGCAGTCTTTCTACAATAGATTTATTAACAATTTTCCCACTTGGAAGCTTTAGTCCGTCATCCAGAAAGTAGTTCCTCATTAATTTAAACAAATGCGGAACATCTGAAAACACCCAGATTCGTTTATTTTCATACTGCGGATTGGAAAAGCAGGAATTTGTTTCTGTCACATTAAAATCTTTCCATACAGGTCGATTTTTTGTTCCAAGGTCGCACACTACCGCAACAACATCGTAACCAACATCTTGTACAGAGCAGATAATACTATTTAACCGATCAGCTGTTATTTGTGTGTCAAAATCATAGTAAATGGGTTGCTTCCACCCAGAAAACAAACCACGTACCATAACAAATAGCACGTTACTGTGTTGCCGCCGGCCGAAGTGGCCGTGCGGTTAAAGGCGCTGCAGTCTGGAACCGCAAGACCGCTACGGTCGCAGGTTCGAATCCTGCCTCGGGCATGGATGTTTGTGATGTCCTTAGGTTAGTTAGGTTTAACTAGTTCTAAGTTCTAGGGGACTAATGACCTCAGCAGTTGAGTCCCATAGTGCTCAGAGCCATTTTTGAACTGTGTTGCCCTACAACACGATCTTCAACAGGATCATAAATAATATTGCTGTCTACATTCATTTCGTCGAATGATAGCACACACACATGTTCAGTTTTTGTCAATACAGATGAGTGGGCTTTTATTAGTTGCAAAACGTCTGTCAGCACACCAGAAAAACATCTGAAAGAGCGTGACGTCCATCTCTTAAGTGTTGACAGTCCTGGAAGTGGGAAAAAGACCTGATTTCTTAAAAACAAACAACACTTCCTAGACGCAGCACGAAGTGTAACCGCTTTACAAATATCTTCCCTTTGCCATTTTGCTCGTTTCTTTCCACTCAACAAGCAGTTTATCTGTGTTTTTGAAAACAATTTGCCTAATATTTGAGTCACTTTCTCCTGCACTTGCTTCTTTTGACACTTTTGTTGATATTCTATTTTCTCACCACAAGCTTTCACTTTGAGTTTCAAACGCTTCGCACTACACCTGAGATTTGCACACATAGCTGTCAGTCTGCGGTTCCTGTATTCGAATTCTTCTATACGTTTACAGAGTTCGCTGATCTGTTTACTGTCAGTGTCACAGTCATCTGTCGCTGTTGACTGGTCTATTTTTCTTTTTTTCGGAGACACACTGACCAGGTGCTCAATTGCATTTTTCATTCTCTTTCTTGCCTGCAACCTGTCTGCCCTATTCGGAGAAACTGTGTCATCAGGGCCTGAATTTCTACTAACACTGGGAACACTTCCTGGTATATTCACACTCGGCACTGCGTCTGGCTTAAGTGTTTTCTTCGGCGGTAGATTCAGAAGTTCTGCTCGCAAGTCACGTAGATAATCATCGGATGTGAAATGCAATGAACAAACAGTTGACGTCGCAACATTGAAGCGATCTTTTCGGTGGCACTTCATTATCCAGGCCTTCTGCACTTTAACGTCTTTTGGGGACGAATCATAAATTATATCCGTGCCTTTTGTCTTTCGGCTGTACGACAGACACCCTGTTACAGTACACCCAGAAATTTTAACGCAACACTTTTACAAATCACCGCAACAACACCACACACTAAAGCAAAACAACAACACCGGTAAAACAACTCTTTTGGCGCCTCGACCCAACGTGCTCCTATGCTGACGTCATGCGCAGAACGACGAAATATTCGCCGATCTGCGCAGGCCATTTGGGCCCCCCCTGGTTGCAATATTTTTAATTTTTGTATTTTTGCAACTCTCGTACAAAAGACAGCTGCAAAGCAATATAGCG
This sequence comes from Schistocerca serialis cubense, assembly GCF_023864345.2. Lineage (NCBI taxonomy): Eukaryota > Metazoa > Arthropoda > Insecta > Orthoptera > Acrididae > Schistocerca > Schistocerca serialis. Next base: position 606,018,425 of record NC_064643.1, read on the forward strand.
TTTGATTTAAGTGTTGACAGCATGGAAATCGAGCAAATTTTGTATTTAATAGCACAAGTATGAAATTTTCACTATTTGAATGAGAATCTTCATAGTGTGATAGGTAGAAAAGGGGTGCAAAGCATATTATTACTCTGGAGAATTCATTGTGACATGTGTAACTAGATATAATACTGAGTCTAAACTGTCTTTGACTGCGGCTTGACTTCTGAAATTCTGCAAAGTGCTAAAGTTTCTGTCGGGAAGTAATAGTGTTAATCAACATGTATAGCTGAGGTCTTGTAGACCCACAATTTTATGTCATTATTAATGCCAGTAATGATATATATATTACTGCCACGTACCTATGTAAGTGTTTCCCCACGAGTTCTATAATTCAGTAGTGTTCCTAGATGGCAGGAGCCTACCGAATTTGTGGAGCTGCAATCTCCATTTGTTCCCTTCGAAAGCTGCGAGACACTGGAAACTAGTTGAAGTATCTGTTATTTGCAAAAATAACAGAAAACTGTCTGCCGCGATTTATTACTAATTATATTCTCATTTTTATTTGTCTACAACGAGAAATAACAAAATATGGAGGTAACTATTTTAAAAGGTTGTCTCAGGTCAAAATATGCAATTTATTGATATATGAAATACTCTGTTTTGCGTTTTAAGGGTGAAAGGTAGACCTTGAGAACTATAGAATCTGATAATGACTGAATCAAGGGTTCATCGTCATATCGCAGAAGTACTGAACATTTCATGATTTAAATTGGAATTATGGATCATTAAACTCGCTTGTGATAACCGACAGTAGTTCTAAGACGTAAAGTATCCAAGGAAGCCTAGTTTATAATAACAGCTAACAATTTCACTACATAAACAACTAAACTGTGTGAAATTAGCATACACGTACATTAAAATTTCAAATTGAAATTTCGCAGAATCTTAATGGCTCATGACCACTTTAAGACAACTTGTATATTCAGCTAGTGTTTCAGAAATGCCACATCCACGTTTTCTCCCCCTATGTTCTTGTCCATCCATTTTGAAGCCAGATAGTTTGAAGATATTCTAATTTCAGTGATCAACACGTTTGTTCATATAAAGCGCATCACGTTCCATATGTGAACATGCACCTTTTCCTCCTTCAAAGGACCTTAAGGGAACTTTGTGTTACCTTCCCTGAAGTTAATCAGCACATTTAATTGTTTAGAAATACAATTACGTTCTGTTATGGATCAGTACCAAATGCTCCAGATCTTTGCGAAAGTGCATATACAGGATGACCCAAAAGTCAATTAACACTAGGAAATGCACTAATTCGCGGAATGATGTCGACAGAGATAAAATTAGACACACATGCCTGAAATTACAGGGGGTTTCATTGAAACCGGCGAAGGGATGGCGCTGGACAACAAAAGGTCAGTGACGCCGCATGAGAATCGTGCATAGAATGAGCTCTAGCGAGAGACGGAGTCACGCGCCAGAAATAGCGGCATGTTGACTTTAGCAGAAAACGCACTGTTAGTGAAGCTTTACTTTCAGCTTTACGATCCTGTCGTCCTAAGATGGTTATTCGAAAAGGTAAAGGTACTGCGACAAGTGTCGCTCTGAGGAAAATGAACACGAAGTTCGAAGTCGCGAGTCGTTTAGACGGTAAGGTCCGTAGTGAACGACCGGACACAAATGTCACTATACTCGGGCAGTTCAGGAAGTAATGGAGATTTTAACGGGTTCCTCTGCGCATGGTGAAGTCATCGCTCGTGAAGTTGCGTGTCGCACCGACAGTCCAGGCACTAGTGTTTGGAGAATACTAAGGCGGACCCTAGAATATTATCCGCACAAAATACAGGTCATCATGAAATGTTAGGCACCGATTTTGTGACTCGGAGAACATTTGCGGTGTGAGCACTTGAGGTCCTGAGATCTCAATCCTTGATTACTGGATGTGTTGTAACCTGGAGTCGGAAGTCTACTGCAATCGTCCGACCTCATTAGGGATGCTAAAAGACAACATCCGATTGCAATTTCTCGCCTTTGCAACTGATATGCTGTACAGTGCTGTTCGCAACATTTTCCTTCGACTACAGGTACTGTCGACGAGTGAAGCCGATGTCTTGAACATTAGTTATACGGTAGAACCTCGCTAATCCTGTGAGTAGGCTGTTTAGGTTTTTATGTTGATAACGTCACGTAGCGCTCTGTATAAAAATCACTGACTGTGCTGTGTGCAATATGTGGCTGGTTGGACTCACTGTTGGAATATTCGCTGGTGTAGTGCTGGGCAGTTGGATGTGAACAGCGCGTAGCGTTGGGCAGTTGGAGGTGAGCCGCCAGCAGTGGTGGATGTGGAGAGATACCAGAGTTTTGCGAGTTACTATAAGCGGACGATCTGGACGTGTGTCCGCCAGAAAAAGGAAATTTTTTAAGATGGAGGACACGAATTATATAGACTTTTGAACATTATGAAGGTAAATACATTGTTTGTTCTCTATCAAAATCTTTCATTTGCTAACTATGCCTATCAGCAGTTAGTGCCTTCAGTAGTTAGAATCTTTTATTTAGCTGGCAGTATTGGCGCTCGGTGTATTGCAGTAGTTAGAGTAACGAAGATTTTTGTGAAGTAAGTGATTCAGGAAAGGTATAGGTTGTTGTTAGTCAGGCCCATTCTTTTGTAAGGATTATTGAAAGTCAAATTGCGTTGCGCTAAAAAAAAAATAAAAGTGTGTCAGTTTAGTGATGGTCAGAATAAGTAAAGAGAGAAATGTCTGAGTACGTTCAGTTTTACTCAGCTGTCTCAGTCTCGTAGAAGCTTACCAGCACAGTAATTCATAATTTTTCTAAGGGGACGTTTCAATCCTACCTCGGATGGTCCGCCTCCCCGCTCAGTATGACCGTCCCATTTCCGGTGTTTGTTTACATACACAGGCCGCTGCTACAGTCACGTCTGGATGGACTTGCCGATGGTTGTGACTTTTTTGAGCTTTTCCGGTGGATGTGTTGTAAATAGGTTCCACGGATTTGACGCCGGATGACGTTGTGCAAATTCCATATTATTTTCTCGTAGCAACTGTCCGTCATCTTCAGGTGGTTGAATATTGCTGATGGCTAGGTACGACTGACGGTATCCGTAAGTCGACGCTCTGTACATGGAACAAGTGCAGGCGCCGAAATCACGTATGCGCAGTGATTTGCAGATAGATGGCGCCAGACTCAAACACCCTCTGCCGAAAGTCACAGATCGGCCCTCCTGCATGTGCGCTATACGTTACGTCTATTACCACTGCGGCCAGACAACACATAACTATACCAGTGTTATGACGGGTCTATTATCGAAAGAAGCATGATTTTTCTTGTCGTGATTTAATAGCAGCCAATGCAGGGCTCCAAGTTGTGCTCAGTTGAATCCCGTATCTCTGTTGATGAGATTATCGGCTGTACGGAAATGAAACTTCTTGGCAGATTAAAACCGTGTGCCGGACCGAGACTCGAACTCGGGACCTTTGCCTTTCGCGGGCAAGTGCTCTACCGGGTCTCGCAAGGTTCGCAGGAAAGCTTCTGTAAAGTTTGGAAGGTAGGAGACGAGATATTGGCAGAAGTAAAGCTGTGAGGGCGGAAAGTGAGTCGTGCTTGGGTAGCTCAGGTGATGGAGCACTTGCCCGCGAAAAGCAAAGGTCCCGAGTTCGAGTCTCGGTCCGGCACACAGTTTTAATCTGCCAGGAAGTTTCATATCAGCGCACATTCCGCTGCAGAGTGAAAATCTCATTCTGTACGAATATGCATAGGTTCCTTAATGACTCAGTCCCAGAAAGGTGATGCCACGGATAAAACTTTTCATAAATCATGCGATGTCCCGTATTCACACAGTGTTCTGCAATTGCCGAATTTTTCGGTTGGCGTAGGCGTGTAAATAGCTGATGTTCATCGCGGCTTTATTGTACTTTGTGACATGTCTGGCCTATAGATGCCGCCCCACACTGACAAGGAATTTTGTACACCACGTTTTCTAAGGCCAAAATAATCCTTAACCGAATCCAACAGGTTCCCCAGTTTTGCAGATGGTCGAAAGACACACTTAATGTCATAACTTCCAAGTACTCTTTCGATTCTTGACAACATGGCACCAAAATAAGGCAAATGTGGTGGGTGTCTTCCTATCTTTACTCTGCTCTATCGACTGAACTCACTTGGGCCTGAATGCATCACGTAACTGTCTCTCAGAATAACTGTTTTATCGGAATACTATCTTCAAATTTTGTATTTCACTCGACAGGCTTTCGGGATCAGATACGACACGCGCTCTATGAACTAACGTACGTAATGCACTACCGCATTGAGCAGGATGATGGCAGCTTGTGGCCTGCAGATACAGATCTGTATGCGTTGACTTGCGGTAGTCTCTGTGTCCCAAGGTGCCATCCGCTTCCCTTCGTACCAAAACATCCAGAAAAGGTAAAGTACCATCTTTTTCCACTTCCACTGCGAAATTTATATTCGGATGGAGCAAATTTAAATGCTGAAGAGACGTAGGTAGAGTGTAAAGTCCATGTGGCCACACTACAAAATGGTTCAAATGGCTCTGAGCACTATGGGATTTAAATTCTGAGGTCATCAGTCCCCTAGAACATAGAACAACTGAAACCTAACTAACCTAAGGACATCACACACATCCATGCCCGAGGCAGGATTCGAACCTGCGACCGTAGCGGTCGCGCGGTTCCAGACTGTAGCGCCTAGGACCGCTCGGCCACCCTGGCCGGCGTCACACTACAAATGTATCGTCCACATACAGCAGTAAACAAGAGGGTTTGAGAGTGGCTTACTGTAGTGCTATTCATTCAAAATACTCCACAAAACAATTGGTCACCACAGGAGACAGTGGGCTTTCCATGGCGACATCGTCAACTTGCTCAAAATATTGGTCATGAAATAAGAAGTATGTTGAAGTAAGCGCGTGTTTAAATAATGTCTCTATGTCCTCCTCAAACTTGTTGCTAATGAGCTCTAAAGACTGCTGCAAGACCACCTCTGTAAATAAAGAAACATCATCAAAGCTTACTAAGAGATCTGACGATTGCAATCCAAGTGTTTTCAGGCGACCTACGAAATCTTCACTTTCGAATATGATGGTCGCACTTGTCTACGAGAGGTCCCAATAGTTATGTCAAATATTTGGCAACAAAACTGATAGGTGCTCCTACGTTGCTTACAATAGGACGGAGAGGCACCGCATTCTTATTGATCTTGGGTAGGCCGTAGAGTCTAGGAGGAGCTGCAGTCTGTTGACACAAACCCTTGTTGACTTGCGCTGGAATCGAGATCTTCATGATGAGCTACAAAGTCTTTCTCTTGGATCCCACTCGTCGGGTCACTTTTTAATTTGCGGCATGCAGGATCGTCGAGCAGTCTGTATATCTGGCTATTATATTCTGTGCGCGAGAGAAGTACAGTAGCATTTCCTTTTTCAGCAGGTAAGATGACGATGTCTTAGTCTTCTCTCAATTCTCGTAGAACAGTTGGGGAGTGATTAAAGTTGGACTACTTATGTGGAGCTTGAGTCAAGATGCTGCATGTATCACGCCTAATTTCTTCCGCAGCATCCTTAGGACGTTTCGAAGCAGCCTGTTCTATTCCACTGATCACATCCCGGATGGCAATTGTCGTAGGTGCAAAATGCAGACCCTTCTCTAGCATCGATGGTTCATCGCCTGCGATATGGGTCAGTGGGCAGTTGACCATTGTTAGGTGCGATAGTTCGACCAATTTTAGTACGACAGAACTTGTTTCTAACTAGATTAATAAGTGTTATTGTCACCACATTTGTTTTATAAATCAGAGACAGTGTTCTCCTCATATATTAAAAGTGTGTAACACTAAATTATGGCACCAACTAAACGAAAACGTGTGACGCTTTTTTTGTAACCGTACATTAACACCAGTAACGTGAGTGGATCAGCACACAACCGAAGCGGAATTAACTGACGACCAAATCACTGGCGCGGTAACGTGAACAACCGATAAGAACGAGAAAGATGACAACCACGAAGACAATGGACCTATGGCTCGCGTAGCATTTGATATAGCCCTCCAATACATCGAATAAAGCTCTTCGTGCCCGCATCTCGTGGTCGTGCGGTAGCGTTCTCGCTTCCCACGCCCGGGTTCCCGGGTTCGATTCCCGGCGGGGTTAGGGATTTTCTCTGCCTCGTGGTGGCTGGGTGTTGTGTGCTGTCCTTAGGTTAGTTAAGTTTAAGTAGTTCTAAGTTCTAGGGGACTTATGACCACAGCAGTTGAGTCCCATAGTGCTCAGAGCCATTTGAACCATTTGAAAGCTCTTCGTGTACCCTATTACACTAAAATCAAGTTCGTCGCCTGCTAAGCAAAAGAAAATTGCAGATTTTTTTCGTCCTGCTTAAGAACAGAACTTTTTTTACCTTGTAACATGTCATGTTTTGAACTGTTGGTGTAAATCAGTCGAGTGAAAAGGCAGTATTGCAATACTGTGCGTGCAGATAAACTTTCACTCACAGCAGCGATACTGACGCATTTTACGGGTACTACTGTACATTACGCTTCCGAGTATGATTTTTTAGTGTGTCAACGTTTTCCTTTCATTTTGTTACTGTTTTAATATGCAATAGTTAAACAATGAAATAGTGCTGTAATGCACTGTGATGTTATGGATCAGTAAAAATGTTCCTCTTGTAATCCGACCCATAGCAGACGGATTAGCGAGGACCTACTGTGTATAACATCGTCTATGCTAAAATTTAATTGTTACGCTAATAATTGCTTTTGTATCATACGAAGCGCCATCTGTTGGTCATTCTGAGCATTTTTTTTTTTTTTTTTTTTGTTTCAAGTCATTTAAAACGTATGTTCCAACTTTTATCTCTCTGTGTGCATTATTCCGTAAAGTATTGAATTTTCAGATGTCAGCAGACTCTTTCGTCGTCCTGTATAATGATAGAAGATAAACATGTGCCTGTGAAAGACTGTGCTACTACGGGAACATGTTGTTTGGCGGTAAAACGGTGTACACGAATACTCTGTGCGTAAATGCTAAATACAGCGAATGATTGCACACGTACCATAAACGACTACAAAAAAGTCAAAGATTACAAAAAACAAAATGGACAAAGATAGCGATCATTTCACTCGCATCCTTGGAATAAGTCGCATGACCGCGAAAAAGGGACCGCGGCAGTGAAAAAAGGCTCGCGTCCATGATAAGCGATTGCCGACCTCAAAAATCAGAGTGCGGTCCCGATATGCGACTATCGACTTCAGAATACAGCACGTGATCCCAAAAAAACGACTAGCGACCTCGAAAAAGAAGAGCGCGATCCCGAAAAGCGTCTAGCGACCTCCAAACACAGTGCGCGATCCTGGGTGCGACAGGTGACCACAAAACGCAGTGGCGACCTCCAAACGAGACTAGCGACCTCAAAACACAGAGCGTCACAACAGAACGCGACCTCAGACAGCGAAACACGCAGCAGGGTAGTACTAAACGTTGCACCCTGACGAAACACAATACACGACAACAAGACTTCAACAGACGACTACAAAACGGCTCGCAATCTCGAAACGCAACTCGCAACAGAAAAATACACTTACAGTTCTGATGGAACTTTGCAAGAAAATAACACAATAACAAGAATCCAATGAAAATCAAGTAGAAGATTCTAGGAAGTACAGTAACTTCCTTCTCGAAGTTATGATTTGCATTAGACTTTTTTTTTATAAGTCACAAAAACAAATTAAGAAAATTTATTTGGCTGCAACTTGTTTCATCTTATCGCCAACATGTGGCAGATTCGTTTACATCGGTATAACCCATCTCTTCATGATTGCAAAATGTATAGTTGTTTCTGTGGAAGCAAGTGTGTGTATGGAACAACATGATCCTGCCGGCCGGAGTGGCCGAGCGGTTCTAGGCGCTTCAGTCTGGAACCGCGCGACCACTACGGTCGCAGGTTCGAATCCTGCCTCGGGCATGGATGTGTGTGATGTCCTTAGGTTAGTTAGGTTTAACTAGTTCTAAGTTCTAGGGGACTAATGACCTCAGATGTTAAGCCCATAGTGCTCAGAGCCATTTGAATCAATATGATCCTGCAATTGCGTTTAAAGCTTATTTTTTGCTTTCAAATACGAGGAAAATTTATGTATTCTCACAGGTAAACGTGAGTTCTACCTTTGGAGATACAGACTTAGGGACCTTATCCTGGCCATCTCTGGGGACTGGGGCTATTAGTATAGTGTTCTAGAGTCTGCCAAACTTTTGGACTGTACCAATATTCTTGATGATCACTTGCTTTCCTTCACGGTTGATGTCATCCCTGCTGGATATGGTCTTTCTTCGAAGGGTACTAGCACATTTCAAGAGACAAGAGAAGTGATAATGTGGGTTGAAGAGTATGATCAAGAATTCCTTTATGTCCTCTCTCAGAAATTTACTAGTTGTGCACACGAGCACATCATTGTTTGATAGCTCCAGAACAGCAATCCATTTCCTTTTTTCTCTCAACATAAAAGAGCTGCACACCTGTAAATGGGTGCTGCGTACTGTATCGTCCCTCTCTCTTCTTTGGTATTATAGTGCTTTGATTATAATGTAAGATGTGGTACAAGGTTACATGTGGTCGAGATTGTTGGGAAACAGGTAAAGGATATGTAATACACTGTTGGCGTCTTGTATATCCTGCACTCTCGTAAATGCGGCTTACATGGTTGCTACGCAGGCAGAAATATTAGTATAAATGGGTACAGTTTTGCTTGTAATAGTTTAATTATGTTATCTATATTCGCGACTAGCTCAAATGTAATCAGAAGCAGCATGAAACTAGTACTACTATTGGCCGTTAAATTGATTACTGCAAAGAGAGAGCGATATAACCACCCACGTAGAATAAGGATTTGTACTCACGATAAATAACTTCATTGATACCAAGCTGGCTTCATTTTAGTTTAAGTATTTCCCTGGCAGAGATAAATTTCATTGCAAACTCAAAGATATCGTGAAGCAAACGTAAGCCTTGTTCTCTACTGCAGTTTAATCTGTCTATGCAGTTCCGTAAAAGTTCTGGTAAAATGAACTTCGCAGATATTAATGCTTGAAATTTATCAGTATTCAAAGTATTTGTAATGTTAACTTTAATATTTAATTAAATCCACGTAATGACGGCCTGTGCGCCATTACGACATAAGAAAGCAAGATAGGCAATCTTCTACACAACTCACTTTAAATAATTATTTTCCACTTAAACATTTCACATGGAGGGCGAGGTTTTGATAAGAACAGGAGAAATTCACTTTTTACCATATTTTATAAAAGAGAATACGTACATCACATACTTCGCGCGGAATAGGTAAGCGACTTAATTCTCCAACAGCAGAGACGAAAGTAGTATTCGATCTTTCAGCCAAGACTTTTTCAACCTAAATGAGATAAGATGCCCATGGTTTCAAATAATGTCTTTACATTGTATAGTTAGTCTTTGATACTAAAATACATATTTCATTACCAATTTCAACACAGAAAATATATTCACGAGTTGTAGGTTTTATAGTTATCAGTTGTATTAGTTACAGTTTTTTTTGACAGTAATATACTTAGTTTTGTACTTCCTTTACGCTTCATTTTTATAGGGCTTGCCAGGATACGTCACAGCACCACTCACCACTGCCCATGGACCAGTGGTTTTCAGGAAACATCCTTCTGTAGACTGAATTTCTTGCTTACCAAAGCTATTGAAGTCCGTAATTGTGAATATAACGGCCTGCAAATCTTTCTTCGACAGGTGAAATAAATGACGGAATCCTAAAAACTGAGTGATAATGCTTGTAAAAGGGTAGAACGACGTGTTAAAATCAAGTTTACTAAATTGACTTCTCTGGGTTATTAAGACAGTCGAATTACTCTGGTTTCATATCACTGCAGTGTCTCAGAAGGAGTCCTGGAAATGTCTGGACTCACCTTTTATTTATTTTTTATAAAGAGTTTAGTCAATTTCTTCCCGCCCTCAGAATGAAACAGCTCTTAGATTTCTTACATAATTAATCACTGTAAAGTATGTTATAATTATGGGATGTACTTTGTTAGAATATAGGTCAGTAAAAATTTAAATTAAAACTTTATTTTGGCATGAATGCGTCCGAACATACACCTAGGGCTGACTTATCGTTATTGGTATGAGGCTCCATTGATGATCAGTGCAGGAACTCGCTTCAAAAAATGGCTCTGAGCACTATGGGACTTAACTTCTGAGTTCATCAGTGCCCTAGAACTTAGAACTACTTAAACCTAACGAACTTAAGGACATCACACACATTCATGCCTGAGGCAGGATTCGAAACTGCGACCGTAGCGGTCGCGCGGTTCCAGACTGTAGCACCTAGAACCGCTCGGCCGCACCGGCCGGCGAACTCGCTTCATCCACCGAGAGCAGTACTTACCGTCACAACAGGAGCAAGATGTCGAAGAAGTGCCACAATTTTATCTGAAAACGAATAGTAGAATTTGGATTCTCAAATGACACGGACATTTTGAAATCACTTTCTGACCACGACACGAAGTGAATTGCGGCACATCTCCGACATTATAGAGTAAATGGCAGAAAAGTAAATCGTGGAAGAACAGAATTTCTTGCACTTTCCTGGTATCCTTGGTTCACGGATAGCAATCGACGGTCATTGATTTACGCAGAGAAAGGACTAGGCAATGTCATCGGAAGATCAGAAACGAGAAGTGGCGGCGGTTTGCACCTGTCGACGGCAATCGCGGGCCGTTTCGCCACAGTTGGCAAGTCGGCGGGGACGCCCACGGGGCGCTGCCTGTGCACTTCGCACTTTCGCAACGGGCAATTCTCGTGCCTCACTTTACCGGCTAGCGGCTGACGTCTATTGGAACCTTTGGCCTTCCGCAACACTGAGAAACTGGTGCACAAGTTTCGAACGTGAAAGCCTTGTAAATCAATACCCGTTACTGATAATATTGCTAGTAATGCTCCCTAACGTACAACATTTGTGCCGTGTCAGGTTCGTAATAAATCCCGGTATTCGGATAAACCTTGAGATGAGTGTTAATACTTTTGGAACTTGTAATTTTACAGACGTGCCGACCAGGGTGGCCGAGCGGCTCTAGGCGCTACGGTCTGGAACCGCGCGACCGCTACGGTCGCAGGTTCGAATCCTGCCTCGGGCATGGCTGTGTGTGATGTCCTTAGGTTAGTTAGCTTTAAGTAGTTCTAACTTCTAGGGGACTGATGACCTTAGCAGTTATGTCCCATAGTGCTCAGAGCCATTTGAACAGACGTGCTCAGGGGTGCTTATTTTCTACCAAGTGCGTTACCACTACATGGAATACTCACACGGATCACTAACAATACTAACGCAAAAAAATCTTACGGACAGATTGTACGTAAATCTCTGCGGAGATTTAAACACTCCTAGATGGAAACTGATTCTCTGTGATTCTGTACGGCAGCTCTAGTGTTCTTCCGAGACCGGAAACTTCCTCCACAATGTGTGCTGCTCGTTTTTCAGTTTACAGACTATATCTCCCCAGAACTTCCTGTGCAATTGATTTATGTATGTAGACAAAATAACTCCACTGAGCTCGTGTTTATGTAGTTGACTTATTTTCAGTTTATTAAGTGGGTATTTATTTACAGTTGTTAAAAGAGCTGTTATGTAGAAAAGCTCAGCGCTGAAGCGCCTGCCCCAAGTATCACGTGCTGTCAACATGTGTTCGATGAAGTCTGTTTCATTGTCTCCACTATCAACGGCTGGAATACTTTTCGCAGCTTGAGGGTATCAAATCCATTGTCCCAGCCTCAGCTCTTCCGACATCTGAAGCAGCCGTGAGGCTTAAACTGTCTCCCTACGTAACGGAAGTAGACCACCCTCGTGTTATGGAACTTCAGATCTTTAAACACAAGTCAAGCAAATCTTTACAGAAGATTACTGTTCTAGATTTAAACATGATCAGCCTTATTCTGTCAGACATGTTGACACCCACATTGCAAAACATGCTGTGGAACAGTGATAACTGGCTCCAGCCAGTGCAGCCCACTCTACAGTGCCAGCAATTCCTGAACGGGAGACAATTATGCAGTCTACCAGAAGCACAATTAATCCTCCATTAATTCACTACCCAATGACTACAACACCTTTGTATGGTTTTAAAAACGGCAGACAGCAGCAAGACGCCATATGTACCAAAGCAATCCATTTCCCACCAACATTACGTTGGTGACTGACAACATGACTCTTCCATATGAAGCTGTTCTCAGCTATTGTTTATAGGAACGTATTCTACACGAAAGATCACTTAACAACTGAAAATAAGTACTCGCTTAATAAACTGAAAGTATCTCCACCATACAAACAGGAGCTCAACGAAGCTATTTTATCTATTTACTTGAGAGAAGTGGATAGGAAATGCTGGGGAGATATACAGTGTGTTGCCGTAAGAGGGTACAAAAATGTAACAGAATATAGAGAATGCTCCACTGAACAATTTGAGGTCGGGAATTTGGGGTATGAGAATCCATCCTAAGGAGATATGGAACTAAACTTGACTACCGCTTTGTCTAACATTACTGTTTTCCGGCTTATTAAAACTAACATGTGTACACGTTTACACGTACTGTGCTGTTTATTTACATCTACATTCCTTATTTCCGGCACGGAAACAAGGACGACGAGCCTGATTACTAGGAAGTCACGATGCATGTTCTGTTTAATTTACTTGTCCATAAAATGGCTCTGTTGTATCGTATTTACATTGCCCCATGACACAAAGTGCTATGAATCAACGACAGACCCATTCATTACTCAGTGCTATTCAATACGATGGAGCAGTACCGGTACAGTTTCGCAGAACTCTGACATTCACTCTGTGCGTGGGGAATTATCCATGACGACGAGTGATTATTAGTCTCGATCGACGAATAGACTTGTTCACTGGAAAGAAGAAACGAGGGACCTGGCAACATGAAGACCGGACCAGACCAGGGATACTTGCCAGTGTGCGTCAGAATCTTGTTCGCCGAAGACGTGCTTGCATTGAGGTTAATGGTCGTCAGTTTCAGCACATTTTGTAAGATATAGCACAAATGGTACCTTCATTGAGTCAAATGGCTCTGAGCACTATGGGACTTAACTTCTGAGGTCATCAGTCCCCTAGAACTGAGAACTACTTAAGCCTAACTAATCTAAGTACATCACACACATCCATGCCCGAGGCAGGATTCGAACCTGCGACGTAGCGGTCACGCGGTTCCAGACTGTAGCGCCTAGAACGACTCGGCCACTCTGGCCGGCCATTGTGTCAATTTGCGGTTATTTGTAATTAATGTAAGTAGAAAACTACGCAGTAATGAGATTTTATTCCTATTATCTCCTTAAGCTGGCTTCTCCGACCCCAATTTACCTACCTCAAGTTGTTTAGTGGAGCATCCTCAGTGTCCTCTTAAATTTCTGCACGCTCTTACGAAAACATCCAGCAGTCTGTCTGTAAACTGAAAACCAAGCAGTGCTCGTGGTGGAATAAGTCACGTTTCCCGGAGGAACGCTACAGCTGCCGTACAGGATAATTATGAATCAATTTCCCCTTTAGCAGTGTAGAACAGTAGGCAGAGATTTACGTAGACTCTGCCCCCATGCTTTTCTTGCGTTGCAGTTACTATTAATTCATATCTGTGTTCCATGTGGGGTTCACCCACTTTGTGGAAAATGAACATCTCCGCATTCACACTGAGTCTCCAGTGATTTATAAGGCAAACTGGAGAACGGTAAGTGTAACTTTTTGAAATACCCTGCAGTGGCTCTTTGTGGCATGGTGCGGTGGGAGAATGGCGAATTTTCTGTTCTTTCATCGTTTTGCAGATATATGAAGGAGGGAACTGCATACCGCAATCTGACAATCTACATTGTCTCACGTTTCTAACCTTCAGCCCCGCCTTTCCATCCTATTACACTAACAGAGAACAATTTATCCCTTGATAAGGTTCTACTGCACTTAGTCGTTAGGTGTGATGCATACGTTTAATATTTGTTCTTAACCCATTTCATTTAACAATAGACGGCCGCTGTGGCCGAGCGGTTCTAGGCGCTTCAGTCCGGAGCCGCGCTGCTGCTACGGACGCAGGTTCGAATCCTGCCTCGGGCATGGGTGTGTGTGATGTCCTTAAGTTAGTTAGGCGTAAGTAGTTCTAAGTCTAGAGGACTGATGACCTCAGAACTTAAGTCCCATAGTGCTTGGAGCCATTTGAACCATTTGAATTTAACAATAAACATCAATTTCATACAGCTAAAACACTATTTTTTTAAAATCTGCGATTCTCCCCTCCATAGTAACGCTGAAACCTTTACTCCCAGAGAAAAAATAAATAGAAACTATTCTGCAGGAAATTTAATGTAGCTTAATTCTCTGCGGAGAAACATTTTCACTAGGTGCTGCGGTTTTCGAGTCATTCAATAAAAACCCAAAAAAAGTGGCCTCCGTGCGCCACCCGAACACCACGCTCACACCTCACCAGTCAGGAGTGTTAATACCTTGCTCATGACACTCCCCTCCTACCACTATGCGACAGTTTGTGACTAAACGAATTTCTCCCCCGATCGACATTTTTTGGTCTTAGTTGACTGGGCTAAACTGCCACTCATAAACCGAACGTCAATAAACAACTATTCTACACTTACATGCTACATTAAAACAGAAATTTAATCGGAAGGAATGGAAACGAAAAAAAGGAGACATTATCCCTTCGTTATACTAACCACTTGCTGGAAGTCACTCTGGGATAAAATACCTGTATTATTAAACCGCCGTGGAGGTTAGTCGTGAACTGGTGATTATTACCTCGAAAACATAGTTACATAATTATTTTTTTTTGTTCCTTTGCAGTAGATGTCTGCAATCTCGGTACATATTGAAATCCCCGAGTTACAGTATTTTAGCACGGCGCTGAGGAGGTAAAACTGAGTGGCGCAGCCGTCTGCTAAAAGGAAAATCGTGCGGTAATCCATCTCTCTTTTATTTGAAGGGATCATCGCTGCAATAGTTCATACTGCGTTGGAGGAAGTGTGCGACACCAATGCGCCAGCACACGATGTCGTGGATAGGTGCTGCAGTCGCATCCATTGTGGTCAGACATGCCCAATGGGGAAGAACTCAATGGCAGACCATCTCTCTGTGAAGAACCAGATGGGACAAGAGAAGTGGAGGCCTTGGTTCTCGGAGGCTGGCGTGTCACAATCGGAGCAACCATGGAAAAAGTTCAGATCAGTGATGGATCAGTGTTCAACATTTTGTAGGACATTTTGAACACAAGAAACGTTGCCATTCGCTGGACTGCACGACTTCTCACACCCGCAGGCAGCAGGAAAATTGATGTAGCTGTGACAGGCGAATTTGTTATATTTAGACATTTAATCACCATGGATGGGTCGTGGGTGTATCAGCAGGACCCCCAGACAAAGAACCAAAGCAAACCGGCAGCAGCACTTGGATTCGTCACCACCGAAAAAGATGAAGATTCAACGTCATCGGGGAAGGCGACACTCAGAGTTTTTTGGGATTGCCAGTGAGTGTAGCTAACAGATTATACTCGTGAGGAACAAACCGTCACAGAAGCATACTCCCGAAATCTTCTGACGGGTTCACGTGGGGCTGTGAAGACGAAGTGTAGAGGGAAGCTGTGTGAGGAGTTGTAAGCTTTCTCTAAAAATGTGTATGCGGAAATACTGAATATTTTTTTTAATTTTTCCGTTGTGTAACATGTGCTTTAACTGAAACTAAATGCTGAAGTACATTATGAAAGTTGCGTGACATGAAGTGCAATTTCTGACTTGAAATATCCACAACTCTACTCCGAAGAAAAATAGCTGTTTGGGATTACCAACACTGTTCACAGTAAATTAATCTGCTTGCTTAGCACAACACCTGATAATTCTGACTACGAATTGTTTCCTAATAAAACAGCACAGTGAGATCTGACCTGAAACGGAAGTAACTTACCTCATGCTAAGCATGTAGTTTTGCGTCTGATGTACCGACGTTCTCGAAGACAAGTACAAGTCAGCAGACGCAGCAGCTAAGGAAAAAATAAACTGCTCACTACAAAATTCGTTTTTTGCTTGTCAGAAAATAACTGCAGCTTCGTGTGGCGTCAGGTGCAATGCACACAAAATAAAATATTAAAATATGCAAAACTTTACTAAGAATGATGGGGAGAGTTTTACTATAAAGAAAGTAAAAAAAGAGTGTACAACACAAAACGACCCTAACAATTACGAAATTCTCTCAATATAAAGATTACAGACATTCCAAATCAAAGAGATCAAATTAACGCTAGTCATGAACGTTATTATTTATCTAAGAGACAAATATCGTTCCATTAATTGTTCTAACAAACAAACATTTCATTCCTGCGCGTGCATTGATTACCTTGAAAAATTCCTCCAAAACATCTTCTCCATCAATATAATGAAAAACATATGTTTACAAACTAGTTTTCTTCTTCATAATAAAGTATTCCAGATAATTTCTTCCGGATTCGCAAATGTCAGATCTCCTTGTCCAAAAAATCAACTGCTCGCTACTATGCCCAGCAGTGCCCAACTGACAGGCGAATAACCGAACCACAGATAAACACTGAGTCAAAGATCTTATTCACTGCTCGAGCAGCATGCTCATTCATCTTTGTCCCAGTACAGTAAAGGTGAACTATATACTATGGCAAAAAACATACGAAAACATTACAAAACTACCACGGAGTTGTAGTCATCGGTACACAAGGCATCCAGGGACAGCCATTATCGTAAATCTGTGAGATGTAAAAAAACTGGTTAACACGTTTCTTATTTACAGCTGCCGCCTCCCCCTCCAAGCCACCATCAAAATTTTCTGCAGATTTCGCTTGGTTGAAAGGTAAACGGGAGAAGAGGAAATCTCCTTCCAATCATTCCGAACTAGGCACCTTCTATGACCCAACATGTGAAATCATTGTGGATAAAGAAGTTTAGAGTAAACAAACATGGGGAAAGTAAAGCGTTCCATCGCTCACGGGATTTGTTCTTCGGAGGTTTTATTGTTGTGCACGAAGGCGTCAAAACAACTTTGGACTTGTATAAGGGGCAGATAACAGGGTCAAGGTCACTGTTCGTCCTGAGAGGCCCGGAGAAAGCCGACGTGTTAGACTGTTTTGCTGATGAGTTGCCGCAAGTATGTGGGACGGTCCGTTATCACTGCATGGCCACCTCTGCGAGTGTTGTGTGCTTAGCGCGCTCGCTGCCCCGTTAGCTGGTGTCAGCCAGGTAGCGCCACGGGCTGCCGACGGCCGTGCTTCTGTGGCCAGACATGTAGTAGCCTCCAAGTACAGTATACGTCTCTCGCTGATGTGATAGTAATGACGGCCGTTGATTGCTTCAGTTACAACAAATCTGATAGGAAGTGAATGAGAGCACTTGCTTGAGATTAAACATACCGACGTTCATATGCTACAGGGACTTCCACCAACTACCGAAAGCTGCACTTTTTTCTCTCTTTTTTTTTTTTATTTTATTTTATTTTTTTTTTTTTGTCAAGGAAGACAGACACATAAAAGCGCTATGTAACAAGAATGACAAGTGAGCAAACAGGGTAGCGACAGCTATATCGGTGTGGAATCTCGTAAGCCCGGAGTGATACGTGGAGTAGAAAAACATCAGTTGTGTCAATAGGAACTCACATCTTTTATCTCTCTTGTTGGTTGTGGAAATCAATTCGTCGATAAATTAATTATAGTATAGAGTGTAGCAACCGCAATTGAAAGAGTGGAATATGTAGTTTCAGACAACTAGATACGCAACCTGTACTGACTTTTTTAAACTACTGATGTTCGTAATCCACTTTACAGCTATTGCTCTAACTGCATCATGTCAGTATCCGTCCAAAAAATTTTTGCTGCTTTCATGCCAACAAGTCATTCAAAGGAATTGAGAAGTGTGCTCATCTCCTATAGCGTGCACTGAATTTATTTTCTTAGAATTGGTCACCACTTAGCTCCAGAGAAATTAGAGTTATAATTTTTCTGCTCCGATCCAGATTTTAATGAGAACAGCAATATTATAAGGAAAGGCGAGACATTCTGGTAAAAAATGAAGTGGATAAAAGCTTTACTTTCAAATCCGCGTAGCTGTTTTACGTGGTTAGTCATTAATAGGGTGATGCTAGACCATGTATCGATAATAAGCATTTGAATCATCAATGCTGGCGTGTAAAAAAAGGCGTACAACAAATTTTAACTGGACTTCGTAAGTCACGAAAAGATAATGTATTGCATATAGGCTGCGACAATGGCGGCCGAACAACTGCGTCACCTCATCAAGATTTTCACCTCGCCTCGTCTCTAATGCTGAAACAGATAGATGCAGTAATTTACCTTAAATAATGGCATTTCAGAGTTTAAGTGATACATTAATATAAAATGTGCAGACGTTAGGCCGGCCAGTGTGGCCGAGCGGTTCTAGGCGCGTCAGTCTGGAGCCGCGCGACCGATACGGTCGCAGGTTCGAATCCTGCCTCGGGCATGGATGTGTGTGATGTCCTTAGGTTGGTTAGGTTTAAGTAGTTCTAAGTTCTAGGGGACTGATGACGTCAGATGTTAAGTCCCATAGTGCTCAGAGCCATTAGAACTATTTTTTTGCAGACGTTAAGAATACCCACCTTCTATTGAACAATGCGTCTACGTCGGAAACTAAGACAGAAGATTGGGAGAGAAACAAGATCCTTCGTTAAAGAAACTAGAATTATTTGTTTCAACCGACATTAGCTCACATTTGAAGTCACAATTACGTTTACATAATTTTTTTACAACTTCGCGTCGTTCAGTCTGTGGAACGGTCGGTTACCAATTCACTTAGAAAAGGGGTATGAAGCATATTTCCTGGCGTGTTATTTGTAGACCTGCTGTGAGTGGCTGAACTACACTGCTCATCTCTGCTTTCAAGGCGACAGTAGCTCAATATATGTGTACCTGAAGTCTTCTCCGAGTACCTCTGTAGAAGAATTACGGACCAGTACGAAGAAAGCGTTCGTAAATGATACCGTCGGCAGGAGAGGACTTAGAAGAATGCCGGCGTGCCGTTTGCTCTCAATTCCACTCAACATC
Source organism: Schistocerca serialis cubense (assembly GCF_023864345.2). Classification (NCBI taxonomy): domain Eukaryota; kingdom Metazoa; phylum Arthropoda; class Insecta; order Orthoptera; family Acrididae; genus Schistocerca; species Schistocerca serialis. Next base: position 606,037,570 of record NC_064643.1, read on the forward strand.
ACTGGAAAGATCAATGTGGTTGATTTCAGAATACATTCAAATTTCGCAACACACCTACTCCGCATCACCTCTCCTTCACCTGGGATCCGCCTCCGTCAGACAAGCGACTGCCACAGCCCGTCTGATACGCTTTCTGTATCGTATCGTTTTGAGACTGCAAATGCTTGTAGTGTTCAGAGAATATTCTTATATTATTCAGATTGATTTTTCTTTTTGGGCCAGTGGTTTGACGCTCATTCGAGTATGAGTAAAGAGATATAACTATCAGGGAGGCAAGAGCCAGCACGTGAGGAAGTACCGAGTTTATGGGTTATACTTGAGGCGATTGCTTTTGTCTGTAGGCAGGAATCTATGGGTTCGTGTTCCCTAATCCGTATGAAGTTGGGAAGATTCACAGTGAATGCTGAATACTGTCTGCTTTCCTAGGCTCCATTAGTAGACACTTTCCAGTGACGCCAGGTATTCTCCCAGTAACCGTAGCAGAAATAAAAAGGCGAATTCCATATATGTTCCGATGCCTCTGGAGGGTGTAGCGGAGAGTGGCGACGCACATCTCTTTATTAATCCATCTGTCTTTCCACTGTTTTGTTCATTATCTCTTCCTCTCTAGTACTGATGTTTTTCATTTTATGCAACTACCCCGCCTCCCCCTCCCGCATACTCTATAACCTGCTTACCTATTCTATCTTTTGTCTGACATTCTTGTGTTCACTCTCAGCGCCACGTTAATCACTCATAAATGCCGTTGCATTTCTGGTAAAATCCTTTCCTACGTTTTTTCCTTGCCCATTCTTCCTAGTACTTCTTCAACTTGTACTTTATCTACCCCCTTCATTTTTAATATCCTTCATTAGCATCTCATGTCAAGTGCTTACAGTCTCTCTTTCTATGAATGTCTAATGGTCCACGTTTCACTTCCATAGCATGTTGTTCTCCAGACGTGCACTGTGAGGAATTTCTTCCTCACTTCCATATCAATATTTGATCCCAGCAGAAATATTTTATTGAAGAAAGACTTTTTCACCTGCATAAATCTACACTCATGCTCATAAATTAAGGATAATTGCAGAATGTGGTGCCCCACAACGTGGCACTACACAAAACTGGCCATGATAGCATAGGCACATAGGGAACACACACGACATAGATCTGTAAGTCCACGGATTGGTGATCAGTTGAGAGAACCGTCCCGAAATACATGTGCTACAAAACGCCACTGTTTCCTGCGCATGTACCCCGGCACCAATATGATAATGATCACCATGCACTCGTACACAGGCTGCACAATGGGTTGGCATACTCTGGATCAGGTGGTCGACCAGCTGCTGCGGTATATCCTACCATTCTTGCACCAATGCCTGACGGAGCTCCTGAAGTGTCGTAGGGGTTTGAAGATGTGCAGCGATACGTCGACCGAGAACGTCCCAGACGTGGTAGATGGGGTTTAGGTCTGGAGAACAGGCACGCCACTCCATTCGCCTGATATCTTCTGTTTCAAGGTGCTCCTCCATGATGGCAGCTCGGTGGAGTCGTACGTTATCATCCATCACGAGGTAGCTGGGACCCACTGCACCCCTGAAAAGGCGGACATGCTGGTGCAAAATGAGGTCCCGATACACCTGTTCTGTTACAGTTCCTCTGTCAAAGACATGTAGGGGTGTATGTGCACCAATCAGAATCCCACCCCACACAATCAAACCACGACCTTCATACAGGAACCTTTCAAGGACATTAAGGGGTTGGTATCTGGTTCCCGGTTCACATCAGATGAAAACCCCCGCGAGAATCACTGTTCAGACTCTACTTGGACTCGTCCGTGAACATAACCTGGGACCACTGTTCCAATGACCATGTTCTGTGTTCTTGCCACCAGGCTTTACGGGCTTTCCTGTGACCAGGGCTCAGTGGAATGCACCTCGCAGGTCTCCGGGTGAATAAACCATGTCTGTTCAGTCGTCTGTAGACAGTGTGTCTGGAGACAACTGTTCCAATGGCTGAGGTAAGGTCCCGAGCAAGCCAACCTGCAGTACTCCGTGGCCGTCTGCGGGCACAGATGGTGAGATATCGGTCTTCTTGTGGTGTTGTACACTGTGGACGTCCCGTACTGTAGCGCCTGGACACGTTTCCTGTCTACTGGAATCGTTGCCATAATCCTGATCACACTTCGTGGCACACGCGGGGGCCCGTGCCCGTGCTACGACCTGCTGTGTTTGACCAGCCTCCGGTCGCCCTAGTATTCTACCCCACATAACAGCATCAATATGTGTTCTTTGAGCCATTTTCAACATACGGTCACCATTACCACGTCTGAAAACGTCTGCACACTTACTCGCTGCCCGCACTCTGACATCACCAAGACACCTCTGCGTGTGTGGACTGCTGCCAGCGCCACCGCAGGTCAAATGCACTGAATGGTCATATCCTGGGGTGATTTAAACCCACAAACCGCCCATCAGAGCGTTTTCACCATGTATCAGCATTATCCTTACTTTATGAGCACGGATGTAGTTTAGTTACACCGACCGTCCAAAAACTTCCAGGACTGAATTTATTTCTGGCGTGTAAGCGAAATCAGCACAGTAACTACGGCGGCATCTTGAACTAACAGCAGGCCGCGGTGGCCGAGCGGTTCTAGGCGCTTCAGTCCGGAACCGCGCGACTGCTACGGTCGCAGGTTCGAATCCTGCCCCGGGCATGGATGTGCGTGATGTCCTTAGGTTAGTTCTGAGTTCTAGGGGACTGATGACCTCAAATGTTAAGTACCATAGTGCTCAGAGCCATTTGAACTAACAACTGTACACAATAAATTTACGAGAAGTTTTCAATAAGTAATGCTACACATTTTTTCTCGGCCAATTTCAGTTGAAAAAGTGCGGAATTTGTTGTGGGACATCGAGGAATATTCCTGCTTCAGCCACTATTGTTTCATAAAATTCTGATAGGTAGCCGCGCTATATCAAGTTTTGAAAATGACATCTGTAACCGGGGTGCATTAGAAGTAGAGAGCTGTCATTGAGTTTCTTTTGGTGGAAAACCAGAGCATCGCAAATATTCATAGGCGCTTGCAGAATATCCACGGGGACCTGGCCGTGAACAAAAGCACGATGAGTCGTCGGGCGAGGCGTCTGTCATCATCGCAGCAAGGTCGCGCAAACCTGTCCGACCTAAAGTGTGCCGGCCGGCCGCACACAGCTGTGACTCCTGCAATACTGAAACGTGCGGACACTCTCATTCGAGGTGATCGATCACAATTAAACACCTCGCTGCTCAGCTGGACATCTCTGTCGGTAATGCTGACACACTCGTCCACCAATTGTTGTTGTTGTGGTCTTCAGTCCTGAGACTGGTTTGATGCAGCTCTCCATGCTACTCTATCCTGTGCAAGCTTTTTCATCTCCCAGTACCTACTGCAACCTACATCCTTCTGAATCTGCTTAGTGTATTCATCTCTTGGTCTCCCCCTACGATTTTTACTCTCCACACTGCCCTCCAATACTAAATTGGTGATACCTTGATGCCTCAGAACATGCCCTACCAACCGATCCCTTCTTCTGGTCAAGTTGTGCCACAAACTTCTCTTCTCCCCAATCCTATTCAATACTTCCTCATTAGTTATGTGATCTACCCATCTAATCTTCAGCATTCTTCTGTAGCACCACATTTCGAAAGCTTCTATTCTCTTCTTGTCCAAACTATTTATCGTCCATGTTTCACTTCCATACATGGCTACACTCCATACAAATACTTTCAGAAATGACTTCCTGACACTTAAATCAATACTGGATGTTAACAAATTTCTCTTCTTCAGAAACGCTTTCCTTGCCATTGCCAGCCTACATTTTATATCCTCTCTACTTCGACCATCATCAGTTATTTTGCTCCCCAAATAGCAAAACTCCTTTACTACTTTAAGTGCCTCATTTCCTAATCTAATTCCTTCAGCATCACCTGACTTAATTAGACTACATTCCATTATCCTTGTTTTGCTTTTGTTGATGTTCATCTTATATCCTCCTTTCAAGACACTGTCCATTCCATTCAACTGCTCTTTCAAGTCCTTTGCTGTCTCTGACAGAATTACAATGTCATCGGCGAACCTCAAAGTTTTTATTTCTTCTCCATGAATTTTAATACCTACTCCGAATTTTTCTTTTGTTTCCTTTACTGCTTGCTCAATATACAGATTGAACAACATCGGGGAGAGGCTACAACCCTGTCTTACTCCCTTCCCAACCACTGCTTCCCTTTCATGTCCCTCGACTCTTATAACTGCCATCTGGTTTCTGTACAAATTGTAAATAGCCTTTCGCTCCCTGTATTTTACCCCGGCCACCTTTAGAATTTGAAAGAGAGTATTCCAGTCAACATTGTCAAAAGCTTTCTCTAAGTCTACAAATGCTAGAAACGTAGATTTGCCTTTCCTTAATCTTTCTTCTAAGATAAGTCGTAAGGTCAGTATTGCCTCACGTGTTCCAGTGTTTCTACGGAATCCAAACTGATCTTCCCCGAGGTTGGCTTCTACTAGTTTTTCCATTCGTCTGTAAAGAATTCGTGTTAGTATTTTGCAGCTGTGACTTATTAAGCTGATAGTTCGGTAATTTTCACATCTGTCAACACCTGCTTTCTTTGGGATTGGAATTATTATATTCTTCTTGAAGTCGGAGGGTATTTCACCTGTTTGATACACCTTGTTCACCAGATGGTAGAGTTTTGTCAGGACTGGCTCTCCCAAGGCCGTCAGTAGTTCCAATGGAATATTGTCTACTCCGGGGGCCTTGTTTCGACTCACGTCTTTCAGTGCTCTGTCAAACTCTTCACGCAGTATCGTATCTCCCATTTCATCTTCATCTACATCCTCTTCCATTTCCATAATATTGTCCTCAAGTACATCGCCCTTGTATAGACCCTCTATATGCTCCTTCCACCTTTCTGCGTTCCCTTCTTTGCTTAGAACTGGGTTTCCATCTGAGCTCTTGATATTCATACAAGTCGTTCTCTTATCTCCAAAGGTCTCTTTAATTTTCCTGTAGGCGGTATCTATCTTGCCCCTAGTGAGATAGGCCTCTACATCCTTACATTTGTCCTCTAGCCATCCCTGCTTAGCCATTTTGCACTTCCTGTCGATCTCATTTTTGAGACGTTTGTATTCCTTTTTGCCTGTTTCACTTACTGCATTTTTATATTTTCTCCTTTCATCAATTAAATTCAATATTTCTTCTGTTACCCAAGGATTTCTACTAGCCCTCGTCTTTTTACCTACTTGATCCTCTGCTGCCTTCACTACTTCATCCCTCAAAGCTACCCATTCTTCTTCTACTGTATTTATTTCCCCCATTCCTGTCAATTGCTCCCTTATGCTCTACCTGAATCTCCGTACAACCTCTGGTTCTTTTAGTTTATCCAGGTCCCATCTCCTTAAATTCCCACCTTTTTGCAGTTTCTTCAGTTTTAATCTACAGGTCATAACCAATAGATTGTGGTCAGAGTCCACATCTGCCCCTGGAAATGTCTTTCAATTTAAAACCTGGTTCCTAAATCTCTGTCTTACCATTATATAATCTATCTGATACCTTTTAGTATCTCCAGGGTTCTTCCATGTATACAACCTTCTTTCATGATTCTTAAACCAAGTGTTAGTTATGATTATGTTGTGCTCTGTGCAAAATTCGACCAGGCGGCTTCCTCTTTCATTTCTGTCCGCCAATCCATATTCACCTACTACGTTTCCTTCTCTCCCTTTTCCTACACTCGAATTCCAGTCACCCATGACTATTAAATTTTCGTCTCCCTTCACAATCTGAATAATTTCTTTTATTTCATCATACATTTCTTCAATTTCTTCGTCATCTGCAGAGCTAGTTGGCATATAAACTTGTACTACTGTAGTAGGCGTGGGCTTCGTATCTATCTTGGCCACAATAATGCGTTCACTATGCTGTTTGTAGTAGCTTACCCGCATTCCTATTTTCCTATTCATTATTAAACCTACCCCTATTTGATTTTGTGTTTATAACCCTGTAGTCACCTGACCAGAAGTCTTGTTCCTCCTGCCACCGAACTTCACTAATTCCCACTATATCTAACTTCAACCTATCCATTTCCCTTTTTAAATTTTCTAACCTACCTGCCCGATTAAGGGATCTGACATTCCACGCTCCGATCCGTAGAACGCCAGTTTTCTTTCTCCTGATAACGACATCCTCTTGAGTAGTCCCCGCCCGGAGATCCGAATGGGGGACTATTTTACCTCCGGAATATTTTACCCAAGAGGACGCCATCATCATGTAATCATACAGTAAAGCTGCATGCCCTCGGGAAAAATTACGGCTGTAGTTTCCCCTTGCTTTCAGCCGTTCGCAGTACCAGCACAGCAAGGCCGTTTTGGTTATTGTTACAAGGCCAGATCAGTCAATCATCCAGACTGTTGCCCTTGCAACTACTGAAAAGGCTGCTGCCCCTCTTCAGGAACCACATGTTTGTCTGGCCTCTCAACAGATACCCCTCCGTTGTGGTTGCACCTACGGTACGGCTATCTGTATCGCTGAGGCACGCAAGCCTCCCCACCAACGGCAAGGTCCATGGTTCATGGGTACTCAAATGTGTGTGCTGCTTGGGTTCCTCGCTGCCTTACAGAAGACCATAAAGAACATCTGGTTTGACCCGGTGAAGGATGCACTCCACGGGAGGCAGTACGTGGTTGATGGGGAGGTTACTGATGCAGCAAGGCGTTGGTTCCTACGTCGACCAACAGTGGTTATGCGGGCATACACGCCCTCCCTGTAGGATGGCGAAAGGCCGTCACATTGAAAGGAGATCATATTGAAAAATGGGATTTTGCAGTGAAAAGAGCAGGTAATTGTACAGTGTATTGGAATCCTGAATAAAATCAACCTGCTTTCAGAAAAAGTGTCATATTACATATTGAAGGCCCCTCGTTCATTCGATCGGCCGTAGCGTGCAACATTGTTGTGTCATAAATCGCAGTAGAGAAACGAACTGAACATCTCTAAATCAAGTATCCAAGACATTCTCTAGAACGTTTTGAAGGAAAGATAAGTGTGTGCAGTTTGTCTTGCTTACCTTGACTTCTGCACTAAAACGGATGGACTTTTACCGCGACTTGATCGAAATGTAGAACGTGAATAAATCTTTTCTGGATAAGGTATAATCGAGGGTGGCGAGTCTATGGGTTATTAAAATGAACCCACCACAACACGACGAAGTACAGAAATTAACATGAGCGGACAACGCTTTGACGACATAACCGACACTGAAGTCTGTGTGACGCATGATTTGAGTGGAATCCCAAGGAAGGATTTTTTGTTTAGTGTAAGTAGGCTGTTTAGGTTTTTATGTTGGTAACGCCACGTAGTGCTCTGTATGAAAATCGCTGATTGCGCTGTGGCTGGTTGGACTCACTGTTGCAATATTCACATGGATGTGAACAGCGCGTAGCGTTGCGCGGTTGGAGGTGAGCCGCCAGCAGTGGTGTATGTGGAGACAGAGATGCCAGAGTTTTCAGAACGGACGATCTGGTCCTGTGTCCGTCAGAAAAAGCAAATTTATAAGACTGGATGTCATGAACTGATATATATATATATGACTTTTGAACACTATAAAGGTAAAGACATTGTTTCTTCTCTATCAAAATCTTTCATTTGCTAACTATGCCTATCAGTAGTTAGTGCCTTCAGTAGTTAGAATCTTTTATTTAGCTGCCAATATTGGCGCTCGCTGTATTGCAATAGTTCGAGTAACGAAGATTTTTGTGAGGTAAATGATTAATGAAAGGTATAGGTTATTTTTAGTCAGGGCCATTCTTTTGTAGGGATTATTGAAAGTCAGATTGCGTTGCACTAAAAATATTGTGTGTCAGTTTAGTGATGAGCAGAATAAGTAAAGAGAAAACTGTCTGAGTACGTTGAGTTTTACTCAGCTGTTTCTGTATCAAATAACGTAATTCACCAGCACAGTCATTCTTAATTTTTCAGAGGGGAAGTTTCAATAATTTCACACGGTTGTGTGAGCATTATGTGCGTTGCTATCAAGTGAAGGAGAGAAGGGGGGGCCACTACGCAGAACACTGGGAGCATTAAAACCCCCATCTTAACTTTTGTTAGTTTTTGATTAATTCAGTCCCGAAATTTCCATGCTTTGCTTATCCCGCGTAATAATATTCTGTTTTCCCTTCTGTCTCATTTTCTACTGTCTTCGTCCTTGCTTTGTTTATCCTCAAGTAATATTCCGTGCTAAGTGTGCGGTTCATACCGTCCTGTAAGTGTTCCCTCCATTTGGCCAAAGTCCGCAGCTCGTTGTCTTGCGGTCGCGTTCTCGCTTCCCGATCACGGGACCCCGGGTTCGATTCCCGGCGGGGTCAGGATTTTCACCTGCCTCGAGATGACTGGGTGTTTGTGTTATCCTCATTATTTCATCATCATTCATGAAAGTGGCGAGATTGGGCTGAGCAACGGTTGGAAATTTGTATGGGCGCTGATAACTGCGCAGTTGAGCGTCCCACAAACCAAACATCATCATCATCATCATCATCATCATCATCATCCATTTCGCCAGAACGGTTACGTTCCTCTTGGTCCCCCTTATACTTTCATTTCTCTTCCAAAATATTCCTTTCACTCCCATCACAACGTCTTCGAGATACAAGTTGAACAACAGCGGTGATGAGGTGCAACTGTCGCTTTCGCAAATATTATCACTAAATTGTCTATCTCTAGGATCCTGTAGAACTAGATTATTCCATACTTTATCCCCAAACGACTAAGTATTGTGCGAACATGAAATTAATTTGAAAAGTTCCATTTTATGACTTTGTATGTCAGACATACGACGATGTTGATCGGGAACATATCACATTCTACCTGTTACTGGATATAGGACGCAAATTGGCAAATAAGTAAGTAGGCTAAGTGGTGCACGAAAGAGTACTTTACCATCGCAAAACTCCACACTGATTTACTCGGGACTGCGTTACTGGATTTACCTGACACACATTTCCGTGCTATGCGTACTTTGGGGCTGTGACGTACTTATACGAAAAACAGGAAAGCTGCTTTTTTAACATCACATCCTGGTATATGAGGTAAAGTTACCGGTAGGCCTATTTTATTCGTGCGAGAAAGTGGATAATAAGCCGGCCGCGGTGGTCTAGCGGTTCTAGGCGCTCAGTCAGGAACCGCGCGACTGCTACGGTCGCAGGTTCGAATCCTGCCTCGGGCATGGATGTGTGTGATGTCCTTAGGTTAGTTAGGTTTAAGTAGTTCTAAGTTCTAGGGGACTTATGACCACAGCTGTTGAGTCCCATAGTGCTCAGAGCCAAAAGTGGATAATACCTACTCGAGCTTCAACTTCATATCCTTTTCAAATGCTCAGACTGAAAACAAGCCTGACGCTGGTTACCATGGAGCAAGCTTCAATCAATTAATTTATAAACTGATTAACATTAAATCAACTACGTTTACTGTGAGTCACTGCAAAGTTATTTCCCTGACTTACATTAGACTAGATTCAAAGGAAAACCATCGTATGAATATCAAATTAATTACTGAAAACCAATTCATTAAATCAGATGACTCTGAGGTAGCCAGACTAAAAGTTGGGCAGGTTACACAAGTAACGTTACAAACACACTTTAGTAACCAGTTAATATTTATTTCACGAATTAAATCACATGCAAATATCAATTACGAACAATAAAGTTTACTGCAGAAATGCCTGTTAGTGTATTTGCGACACAGTAGCCACATCAATAACTGTTTGTGAATACGTGGGAAAGGCATCGGTTTGTATACGGATGGATTCGCCTCGTCTACATCACACACACACACACACACACAAACACACACACACACACACGAACATCCCACAACACACGCACAGGAAGAAAAGAACATAAAGGTAATTTTATATACAGATGCTGACCAGTTACACCTAACGTCTTCTTGGTCCAGCAGAAGTTACTCTGTCTGTTCACAGAAGTTGACTAAACCGCTGCTACCACTAAAGCAATCATTGTCCAAGAACTGAAGTACATGAAAGCGTCACACACACAGTCACCTACTATCTCTAGCAGAGGAGACTAGGAATGGAAAATGGAAACTCATAAATATAACACGGAAACATAATAAACGATTTAGAAGACAGTCTGAGCAGCCCTCTTAGACTGTTTGCTGATGATACTGTCATATACCGACTTGTAGAGTCATCAGATGATCAAAACGTATTGCAAAATGATTTAGATAAAATACCTGTATGGTGCAAAAAGTGACAATTGAATCTAAATAATAAAAAGTGTGAAGTCATCCATGCAAGTAACACAAGGAATCCATTAAATTAAAGTTACACGATTGATCACACAAATCTGAAGGCTGTAAACTCAACAAAATTCTTAGAGATTACAATTGCGAATAACTTAAATTGGAACGATCGCATAAATACTCGTAATGTTGTGGGGAACGCTAACGGAAGCGGTGATTTACAGATAGAACACTTAGAAAATGTAACAGGTCTATTAAAGAGATTGCTTACACTACACTTGTCCTCCCTCTTCTGGAATACTGCTGTGCGGTGTGGGATCTGCATCAGATCCCAGTGGACGCTGGAAAAGTTCAAAGAAGGCCAGCTCGTTTCGTATTATTGCGAAATAAGGTAGGGAGTGCCATATCATACACGAACTGGAGTGACAGTCATTACAACAAAGGTATTTTTGACTGTAGCAGAAGTTTCGACCGAAATTTCAGTCACCAGCTCTCTCCTCAGAATGTTAAAATATTTTGTTGACACCCATCCGCATTGGAAGAAGTGATCATCATAATAAAATAAGAGAAATCAGAGCTAGCACGGAAAGATTTAAGTGCTTGTTTTTTTCCGCACGCTGTTCAAGCGGAACCGTGGAGAAGTAGCTTAAAGGGGTTTTGATGAAACCTTTGCCAGGTACTTAAGTGTGAATTGCAGAGTAATTTTTTATGTAGATGTAAAATAAACAAATAGGAGAAAGAAACACAAGACTATACATATACACTTAGTGTACCTACAGCTATACGTGACGTAAAGTATAAGTTGATAAATGACAGTATTTGCTCATTAAAGTGCCGCAGTGGCTGTCTAACGAAACACACTGCTGCTCATCCTTCTCCTCATGACCGAAAATACAGACGTTACGACCAATAGAGGTGTAAATAAGTATCGAATGGCTGCAGGTAGCTCAATAGAGCCAGTGAAACGGCTCACATTCAGCCGTTTCAAAATGTGCAGCATCAATCTCTCTAGGCCTTGAGGAATCGCTGCATTTCATCTCTCAACACCTTCCGAGAAACAAGAATAAATACCCTTGTCTTCTCTAAGTACCGAACATTTTTTTTAACTTCGAAAACCATGTCACGTGTAGCCGGCAAGCGCCAAGGCGAATAACGCTGTTTGATGGGTTCTAAACGGCAGGCAAACCGAGAAGTATATTAGCGACAACGGCGCGCAATTCGCGACGTGGCAAGGAAACGAGGCCACTGCGAGGAGGCAACAACTACAGTCCACATCTCGAAATAACGCCCGTCTTAACACAGGGCAGAGCTCGTGGCGAGGGTAATCAGCACTTGCTGGTTTTTCGTTCTCGATGCCACTCAAAACTTATAGTTCAATACGTGGTTGGTTTTGATGAAAGTAACTAAAGACAGCCCTCTCCTTACCACGACTGGTCTCTGCGAGTGGCTCATATGATTCGTAAAACAAATCTCACAAGAAAGAACAAGGCACTGTAAACAGGAAGGGCTTTCCAAAACTTAATTATGAAAGCGAAAGAAAGAGACCGCCGACAAAAATTTTCGTTGAAGTATCGGATATTTTACGCTCGTCCGTAAACTGCACCGTTCCTTCGTGTCCTTCGGTGATTCAGTCAGAGTGGCACAGACTGCGAAAGGTGTATGTTGTTCACGAAGACGAATGAGGATACGCTTATATGCTTGCGTATAGAGTATTTTTCTGTACATTTCGGTCATATCTGCTACGTGGCGTAATACAGCCCCACAAGCAGTCCAGTTTTGACGATGTGCATGACGGGAACCGAATGAGGAGCCTGAAGGTGAAGCTTCGTATTTGATGTGTCTGTGTACCCGTGCAGAGAACTCAAATGACCGAGTGATTTTGTTCCTCCTGCTATGGACGTATAGTGCTAACAAGAATAAATACTGTTTTTTTGTATCTTTTAGGTGATCATCACGATTTTTCTACTTTGTGCATACAAATTACATCGTCTGAATGCCTATATCTCTTATTTATATGTTCTTCCATCATTTCCTCTCTGATACCTTTTATCTACTCTTGCAGGCGATAAAGGAGTTTTGTTGTAATGGTGTACCTCATCTACATCTACATGGATACTCGGCAAATCACACTTAAGTGCCTGGCAGAGGGTTCGTCGAACCACCTTCAGAATAATTCTCTATTATTCCAATCTCGAACAACGCGGAAGAAAGGAACACATATATTTTTCCGTGCGAGCTCTGATTTCCCTTCTGTTTTACAGTCGTATTGACCAACTAGGATCACAGTAACAACTTCAGTTCCTCTTCTTCCTTTGTTGTTATTTCCTATTTTTCAGTATTCCCTCATTTTCTCCCCATGAACTCCTTCCTTTTTTCTGTCCATGTTGTTCCAGATTTTTTATTACTTGTGCTTTGAAAGCCTTCCAAATTTAGTATTTTATTTTTAAAAAGATTTATTTCTGTTATTTCTGATTCTTTGATGTTGTTTCTTTCTGGATCTTTCCTTACTTCTGTAATCCATACTGAAACGTCCCCTTTGAACAATTTATACATGACTGTGCTTAACCTGACACACAATACTTTGTTAGCGCAACGCAATCTGACTTTCAAAATTCCCTACAAAAGAATGGCCCTGACTAACATTAAACTATACCTTTCACAAATCACTTACCTCACAAAAATCTTCGCTGCTCAAGCTACTGCAATACAGCAAGCGCCACTACTGCCAGCTAAATAAAAGATTCAAACTACTAAAGGCACTAACTACTGATAGGGATAGTTAGCAAATGAAAGATATTAATAGAGAACAAACAATGTATTTACCTTAATATCATCACAAGTCATAATATATATATCAGTTCATGACAAATTACAAAACTCCGCCATCTCTCTCCCCACATCCACCACTGCTGGCGGCTCACCTCCAACTGCGCAACGCTACGCGCTGTTCACAGCCAGCTGCCTAACACTACAATGGCGAGTATTACAACAATGCAAAGCAGCCACAGACTGCACACAGCACAGCCAGTGATTTTCATATTGAGCGCTACGTAACGTTGCCAATAAGAAAACATAAACAGTCTACTTACATAGCCCCCATGCTCCCCACAAAAAATTTTACAAAATTTTTTTGGGCAGTGCCCAATAATGATTTGATAAAATTTTTCATAATTACAATAACAAAGAAATCAAATGCACACACTTATTGATACAATGTTGGTCAAAAGCTTAAATTTTCTCACCGTCCATAAAGACAGTCCACATTGTTCACCACAGTAAAACTGCCGTTTCTTTTCTCAAAGTCTGAGCAGTAAAAGACAATGCACATAGAAGTAGTGGATTTCCATGCAGTCTTGAAGAAGTAGTGTTGTCCTTCCAATGGAAAGACAGTGCTGACCCACAGCAGAGTCATTCGACGTTTTGAAGAATATTGGTAGGTAGGTCATCACAGAACAGACCCACTGTAGTCCTGGTAGAGATTACGGTATTGGTGGGCCACCAGAGGTGCAGACCCACTGCAGTCCTTGTAGAAATAATGGTAGTGATGGATCATCAAAGATGTAGACCCACTGTAGTCCTTGTAGAGATAATGGTATTGGTGGGTCATCAAAGATGCAGACCCACTGTAGTCCTTGTAGAGACGGCCAGCAGCCATCTGTTGCGACTGTGCAGGTGCACAATCACCATCGAAGAGTCTTGCAGAGAATATAGCAAGTCCATAAACCACCACTTATCCACTCACAAAAAAATTGTTTGAAATGTCCTTAGAACCAGCAATGCTGTTATCCAGTCCCTTGCTGAATTATTAACACACGTGCAAACACTATCAGTCCCTACTTCTCACATATTGTCCATATACTATGACCAACAGAAACGTGTGCAGTGAAATGTAACTAACAAGTTAATAATATTATGAACTGGTGACAATTACAATTTTATAACATAAGAATACAATTACAAAGGTACAAAATACATCATTAAAAACATAATAATACAGATAACATTTGTAGTACAGGCTTTACAAAAGAATAGAAATAAACATATACATCAGTGTTACAAAAATAGTGACATAAGTACATACATAAAATAATGAGAATAGTTTTCGAAACATTAATTTCACACATGAACATTGAAACAGAACAGAATTGTAAACAACTTTACAAAGAAAATAACATATTATTAATGCAACTTATATTTGAGGATAACAGTATTCCTCCTCATAGTGAATATAGCTTAGTATTAGAAGAGAAAAAAATTCTATGAAACAGTACACAGAGAGAGGAAGAAAACAAATACTCAAGGGTACACAAACACATAGTGGGATAACACCAATAGGAAAGGACAGGGTTCGTTTTCAGTGTAACATTTGGTACTGCAGTCCAACCCAATACTTCATATATCTTTCCTCTTATTTCATCCTTTGTTTCCACCAAAAAAAATTCTATCTAAGCATGCTTTCTGTATTTATATGTTCACACATTTCTTACCTCAACATTTATTTCCAAGAAAATCCTACCTAAACCTGTTTCCTCAATGCATTTCTTCCAATTCATCGCACTCATTCTCTCATATAGCCTACCCCATCTTAAGCTAACTTAAATCTACTGAGCTCAGATGCTAAACTAAGGGACGAGGCAATGCAGCATCACATAACAAATCAACACAAACAGCAATGCAAAAAAATGCAAATTGGCAAAGCTAGCAGCATAAATGAGCAAAAGTCAAATTCAATAACACTATGCCTGGCAAACAGCAGCAACTTATACCTAAACATGACATAGCGCAAGCAGAAAAAATATTACACTAAACAACAATGCAGATAAGGGAAATGTATCATCTTAATGTCTATGTAATTAAAGTGGTGCACCACAAGAAGTTATTCTACCAAAAAGTTACCAATTACTTGAAAAGAAAATTATGAATGCAGTTACTAGTTCCTTCTTATTGTTATTTCCTTTCCAAGTGCTCCTTTTTTAAAGAATGTGGATCATAAAATAATTATTTAATAGATCTGTTGACAGAAAGTGTTCACATTAGCAAATGCATTTAATTTTATAAAAGCAATGCTGCAACACAGCTGGAAACCAGATATCAAGTGAAATAAGCAATTACGCAAACCAAAGCATAAAAACAACATTCAATAGTCATGTGGCATTTCGTAAGTTAGTAGAAATTCTCTCAACTCTCATAGAAAGATGCTTGTCGTTATCAGGGTTGCAGATGTAAGAATATTTCCGAGGATAATGGCCTCCCCTTTTTTTTTGTTCTACCTGTGCCGCTGACAAGGGCTCGCAATAATGGCTTTTTCTCCAGGCGTCTGACAGCTGGGTGCCCGCGACGCATTACGTGCAGGTGGTCACTTAACTTTCGTACGGAAATATTTACGACAGCAATTTTCGCTAAAGTGACAGTCTAACATAAAAATACTTCACAGGTCAAGAATTAGCGTTGCAAATCTGTAGAAACAAAATCCTATAAATATAAGTGTCCAAAAAAAATTTTCAGTGGCATTGTGATACATTCACACATGATTCACACATGTCACAACTCTTAAAGTACGATTCTTGGTTTCCAACAACCTTTTCATAAATCAGAGTCCCTAACCCCTACTCCTTATTCCTTACCTTATTACACATATACATATTCATATTCATCAACACGTCTTCAATATTTCATCATAATAGCTACATAGCATAATCAGATTCCTCATATAGCATCAGCTTATTTATCATAAACATACCTCAACAGCATAGTACACATCGTCGTCGTAATAATAACATCATAACACTTCAGTCAAATCTCAAAATCGTCGTAACTTCCTCCAATAATTTCTAAGCCTAAAAAAATTCTCTGCTCATGGTAAAAGTGTCATCTGCCTCAAACGTACTTTAAAAATCATGATCTCATACCAAATATATCATTCAAAGCTCTCATAGTATCACAATGATTCCGAAAAATATGAACATTTCACAAAGTACAGACAAAATACAGTTTCATAAGTGTGAAGTTATCCAACTGTATAATTGCGTAAACATGTGTCACTGATGTAGTAAAATAAATGTTTGTCTCTCTCAGTTAAATAATCAGATAGCTGTGTAATTTGTGTGTTAGAGAAATATGGTACCGATGTGTAAAGTTGTATAAGCAAATACCATATTAGCTAGGGTTCCTTGTGGTTGCCACACACATGGTACACAAAGTAAGCGTGTACCCCCCTGAGGATAAATGTAATTATACCCTCAGGTGTTACAAATTACAGCAATGGAATGAAATGTATCACGGAAAACTTTCTTTGTAATTAAAAAATCTTTGAAAATAAATGTTTTAAGTATAAAATTGATCACTGAAATGCGTGTCCTGTAGCGCTAAATGTGCATCTTGTTGTAAGATAATCTCTGTGGAAGTGTCGTAGTTATCGTCCTCCGAAAGCTAAGTTCTGCAGAAGTCAATGTACTTACCTCATGATAAACAAAAGTAAAATGCTTTGTGTATAGATATCGTAGTTATTACGCTTATTGTTGTGATGAAGAAAGTACTGTACTGTAACGTATTGTTGTGCTACGGAAAACCCTGTCTCATTGTAGCTATACTACAAAAGTTACTACTAAAACCTGTTTTACTTTCCAGAAGAATTCAGAAAAACTGTGCAGATATAAAACAGAAACACTGCAAAAGCAACATTGTAAATTGTCACTCATTAGTAGCGTCGTGATAAAATCGTGTAGCTGTCACATAAACTAACCACTCTGTCGTCTGGTATCTCACGGAAAGTACTTTAAACCCAGAATGTATTTTCAAGTAAACCAAAATGTTGCATTAAAATCTCATTAGCAGTACTGGTAAATGTTCTAAGTATGTAAGCCTTATAGTCGTTCCATAATCGTGCAACAAACAAGCAAGAATGTACACACAATAACACTGTGACGTCTGTTCACTATAACAATGCATTCGTCATTTCTGTTTAAATAAGTTCTCTTGGTTCTTGATTGGATATTTAACTTCAAACATTGTTGTATGTTAACAGATTCTAAGTCTGACAAAGCGTATTAGTAATGTGAAGCGAAAAATTTTATGACAAAGACTAAGTTAAAAAGCAGATTATCTTTCAATAAACGGTTTTACATGTGAAATGTTGTGCAAGCCTTTACTCTTCCTACTATGCAAAGCTCGAGCTTCAACGGAATTATCATGTCGTATACGTCGGTAAAGAATACTGGAATTTTTCTTAAGGTTAGCGTCTATGTTATTTTTCTCTGAGCCAGCCGGCGCAGGTGGCTGCCTGCGGTGCGAGTCATTGTCTGTCTCTTTGTTGGCGCGCGCCGTTATTGGGATTAGGAGACCTAACTTCTACAAATTCACTCTGACGAGAAGGCCCTGCCCTGTTTGAATCCCGCCAGTTCTGATGCAATTCAGGTCTGTCGTTACGATCACATCGTCTGTCGCCATGTCGATAGCTCCTGTAGTTTCTTTCTTGTCGGTTAAGTGGTGGAGAATTTCTCCCTGAATCGTAACTGCGCGCTGGACCGTTGCGTCTAAAGTTATTCTGTCTCCCTTGATAATAATTGTTTTGGTTACCATATTGTCTGTTTCTCTGATTGTCTCTGTGATAGTCATTACCACGGAGAGGTGATCTTTCCCTGTAATTATTACTACTCTGCCAACGGTTGTCATACGGGTGGTGTCTGTTTTGGTCACGATATGTGGTGTGGGAATAGCCTTGTCGTGTCCAGTTATTATTTCTTTCATCGCGGAATTGCGACTGATGTGACCTGTAATTGTTGTGCTCCTGTTTCCGCGTTCCCCGATTGTCAGTGTCAATTTCCAATTCTTGTAACAGACCCTGAAATGCTTCAATGTCATCTTTGCAACGTCCTGCCAAAATAATATGTCGTAAATGTTCAGGTAATTTGATTAAGCAAATGCGGATGAGTTCTGAGGGGCTGTATGGGTTTGACAGGTACTGATTCTTGTGCAACATGTCTTCAAAATATTTCACAAGACTGGAGAATTCAGATTGTTCGAAATGTTTCATCATTATGATGCCATGTTTTACGCGGTCTTGTGTGGCTTGAGACCAATATGCTGAGAGGAAGGCATGGTAAAATTCTCCTTCACTGTGGCAATCGTGAATGACCGATCGCATTCTTACAGCTGGTTCATTCTCTAAGTAGCCACACATAAATTCTAATCTGTGCTCCAATGACCAGTTGGGAGGAAAACAATGAGAGAATTGATGGAGCCATGCTTGTGGATGAATGTCGTTGCCAGAATTCTTAAATGTTTTGAATTTACGGGTAGTAATGAACAGCTTATAGTCAAAATCATCATGTCGGCGAGTCGCATATCGGTCATTGTTAGGTCGTGTCGGCCATTCCATCTCAAAATTCGGTGCACATTGCCAATTTCTTTCATAACTTCCGAAATGCCCTGTGTTATTATTTTGTGGCTTTTGCGTATTTCTAAGTTCCTCTTCCCGTGTTGGAGCGCGAGTGTCTTCTGAAATACGTAATTCTTGTATTACCTGTATCAGCTGATCTTGTACTTCCCGGATTTCTCTTTGGTGTTGCGTATCAATTTGATTCAGATTTTGTTTCAGTTTCCTAATTTGTTCGCTCTGTTCTGTGTCATTAAAGACTACCGGTTTTGCGTCATTCAGATTATCATCTACCTTCGTAGATAAATTATTTAGCTGATCCGAAAGTTCAACTACTTTCTCTGATAATGAACACATTTCCTCAGTGTGTTTTTCTGAACCAAGTTTCAGAGTGTCCATTTGTGTTGAAATCGAATCTACTGTGTCCTTTAAGTTTTCTTGACTTTTTGCAAGTTGCGTAACCGAATCGGTAGATGCAACTGCGTCAATTTTAGCTTGCAAGGTGTTGTGATTTTCATGAACAATAGTTTGCAGTTCTTTTATGGCTGCTTCGTGATTCTGTAGTGCATTTTCATGCCGCGAAAAAATAGGTTGGAAATGCTCACAAATTTGTGTTTTTACGTCATTACAGACTTTTTGACATTTCGATTCGATGTTATGTAACTCAGTAGTTAAATCTTCACGAGTTTGTTCAAGCGTCGTGTCTAACTTTTGAAGCTTTTGCTGTGTTTGTCTCTGATTTTGTTCCATTGTGTCTAACTGTTGCTGTGTTTGTCTCTGATTTTGTTCCATTGTGTCTAACTTTTCAAGCTTTTGTCCCATTTGTTGCATTAATTGTAATAACAATGCACTGGTGTCTGAAACATGTTCCTCAGTGCTTTTCGGCAGTGAATTTGCACCGGCAACATTCACAGTTTGACAAGCGGAAAATGTGTCTTGACTCCTTTGAGAAAACGGTGAGGACGCAAAACCTGAATCTACAGTATTTGCGAGATCGTGTCGTGTCATTTCGGCTTCCTGAGGCGAGCTATTGCCGACCGGTCGATCGATAATGCTTCCCTCTTCACTAATTGTTTCACTGTCCACGCCATTGTTTGACGCCCGCTCCATTTCCCTGTGCACAGTTACCAAATTACTACTTTGAACATTAGTAAATTCATTACTCGGCGGCGCTGATAAGCTACGCTCGTCATCACTATTATTTCTCAGTTTAGTTTGGAGCCTAGTGTTACGTTTTTCACACGCCATTATTGTCACAGTATTTCACACGACAACACAGAAAAACACAATTTGAAGATCAAAAATAAGAGAACACATTAACATAGCACTGAAAATAATATCTAGTTAATTGCAAGCGCAGCTGCGAAATACTTGGTGCAAATCTACATGCATGCCACAACTGTTTTACTATACAACAATGAAAGACTGCAACTACAAAGGAAATTCTCTCTACAATTACGCGCTAGCAATAAACAAAAGCTACACTAAATACACAAACTACAAGAAAAAATCAGAAGATTCCAGTGAGGTATCCTAGGCTAAGGGTCGACATATGAAACGTCCCCTTTTAACAATTATACAAGGACTGTGCTTAACCTGACACACAATACTTTGTTAGCGCAACGCAATCTGACTTTCAAAATTCCCTACAAAAGAATGGCCCTGACTAACATTAAACTATACCTTTCACAAATCACTTACCTCACAAAAATCTTCGCTGCTCAAGCTACTGCAATACAGCAAGCGCCACTACTGCCAGCTAAATAAAAGATTCAAACTACTAAAGGCACTAACTACTGATAGGGATAGTTAGCAAATGAAAGATATTAATAGAGAACAAACAATGTATTTACCTTAATATCATCACAAGTCATAATATATATATCAGTTCATGACAAATTACAAAACTCCGCCATCTCTCTCCCCACATCCACCACTGCTGGCGGCTCACCTCCAACTGCGCAACGCTACGCGCTGTTCACAGCCAGCTGCCTAACACTACAATGGCGAGTATTACAACAATGCAAAGCAGCCACAGACTGCACACAGCACAGCCAGTGATTTTCATATTGAGCGCTACGTAACGTTGCCAATAAGAAAACATAAACAGTCTACTTACAATACTATTGTAGATTTCTTCTTCCAGAAATATAGGAGTATTTGTTTTGTAAGTCTATTTCCATCCATTCGACAGAGGTGTGCGAGAGAGGTTAATCCTCGTTTGGCCATTACTTCAGACATTTTCTCTATATTTTTGTAGATCTCCTCACTTCTTTCTCATTTTCCAGACATCTGCGGTTTTTATTGCACTCCATTATTTTCTAATAATCCTTCTTTCCAGTACCTCTAGTTTGTCCATCTTATAATTCATCATTAGACATTTAGATTGATTCTGATCGTACCACTGTGGTGTAGTGTTTTAGTTTTGTTTTTCTAGATATACATTTCTTGTTGTAAATATTTTTGGGCAAACCATATGCTCTTTATTTGTTAGTTCTTACAGCTACTGCAGTTTTTTCTTGTCCATTCTGTTGTATAGTTTCTTCAAGATATTTAAATTTATTTACTCGCTCTTTTTAGCTATTTGTTTTTCTATGAATTTGGGAAATTTTTTATATTTCTCATGGATTTCGTTTCTTCAACTGAAATTTTGAGACCAATTCTGTTTGCTATTTTTTCCAAAAGGTCTATCTGAATGCTTGTTTCTGGAGGTTTTCAGAAAGTATTGAAAAATCATCCGCAAAAGGCAAGCAGTTTACCTTAATTCCATTTGTTTTCCTTCCCAGAGTTGTTGGTTCAATTTTTTGGTTTTTCAGCTCCGAATTCCAGATCCTTACAATTTTTTCTAAAACACAAGTAAACAGTAAAGGTGATAAACCATCACCTTGTCTAACACCAGTTTTTATTTCAAATGGCTGAAATACTTCTCCCATAAATTTTACTTTAGATATTGTATTTGTTAGTGTTTCACGAATTATATTTGCTAATTTTGATTTAACACAAAATTCTCTAATGACTTTATCTATTGTTTCTCTGTCTATACATTCCAATGCTTTCTTGAAATCGGTAAATGACACTATTATTGGTTTGCTCCCAGTTGTTTGTCTAAAGTATCTACCACTCTATTCAGGAGAATTTTTAGTAATATTTTGTTTGCCACTGGGAGAAGTGACACTCCTCTGTAATTATTGACATTTTGTTTGTCTCCCTTTTTATGTAGCGGGTGGATAAATACTGTTTTCCATTCAACTGGAATCTCTTCAGTTTTCTAAATGTTCTCAAGAATCAGCTATAGATCCTATATGATTTTTGGTTCTGACCACTTCAATAATTATGCTGTAATGGAGTTTTCACCACTTGTTATATTGTTTTTGAGTGTTTTGAAGGATTCATGAATTTCTAACTCTGGTGGTGGGAAATCTTCCTCTATATTTTGAGGTGTAACTGGAAATTCTAATTTCTCTCTTGGAACTGGGCAGTTTAACAGCTTTTCAAAAAATTTTGCTAAAATTTCACAATTTTATTTGTTATTTAATCCCATTTTACCATTTTCATCTTTGAAACAAATACTAGGTGCCAGATATCCTTTAAGTATGTGTTTAAAAGTTTGGAAAAAAATTGTAGTATCATTTTTGGTGAAATTTTTTTCTATTACAATAAGCTGAGAATTTTCAAAGTTTCTTTCGATTTTCCGGATTATTTTTGCTGTTTCTTTTCTTTGTTGTCTGAATTGTTCAAGGTCTTCCTCTTTTTTCGAACATCTCAATTTTCTCCATTTTTTGAGCTCTTCGTATTAGAGCTTCTTCACACTCCTCATTCCACCATGTCTTCTTTTTATTCTTGGCCAATCCTAAAGTTTTCTTTGTTGCTTGAGTTATTTGCATCTGGAGTTAACGCCAACACCTTCTTTTCCTGTCTCAATTTCTTCTCTAAATTTTTCTATATTTTCATTTGTAACCTTAGCTGTAGTGGTGTTGTATCTGATCACTTTCTTGGTTGCCTTTTTTGTTTTAGATGGGAGAAATATTATTTTAATCTTAGAGAGATAATGATCTGAATCGAATTCCCGATTTCTGACTGTTTAAAATTTATAATTTCTGTGATATACTTTTTAGATATGGCTACGTGTTCCAGTTGAAATTCCTCTAGGTTTGGGTTTGGATGTCTCCAAGTTTTGGCTTTTCTTGGTAGTTTGCGGAAACGTGTTGACATGAGTTTTAACGGGCAGAGGTTGAAAATACCGCTTCAGTTGTAAAATACTTTATTTTCACACGACCCGTTTCGGACTGTTATAAACCCATCCTCAGGTGTTGTAGTAGCTGTGCTGTGGTCCCCGAGCGCCGCGTGTACCAGCCGTGGTGTGCTGCCTATGAGCGCATAGGCAGCACACGCGTCGCTCGGGGACCACAGCACAGCTACAACACCTGAGGATGGGTTTATAACAGTCCGAAACCGGTCGTGTGAAAATAAAGTAATTTACAACTGAACCGGTATTTTCAACCTCTGCTCAGTTGCGGATGTTCTGCCCACAGGATTGTTTGTAGTTTCAACTGGAACATTTTGCACATATTGATCAGTCTTTCACTCTTTCTGTTTGTTCTTGAGTGTGCTGGATATTCACCTACAATAGTCCTAAATTTCTTTTCCCTCCCAATATGTGCATTGAAGTCACCAAGAAGTATTTTAACGTTCTTTTTAGTTATGACAGAAATTTCAGATTCCAAAATATCCCAGAATTGATTTACTTTCTCTAGATTTCTTCTGTTGTCCGCATTTATAGGTGCATGGCAGTTTATGAGGGTGTAACTTTTATTCTTGCATTTTATTGTTAACATGGATACTCTTTCTGAATTCGATCTAAATTCTGTTACAGTGTCTACGATTTTTTTGTTTGCATAAAATGCTGTTCCAAACCTCGGCTTGTTTTCCATTATTCTCACTGCTGGTTTCCCTTTATAAATTCTATAACGCTGTGTATAAACTACATTCTCATCTAAGAAGCGTGTTTTTTGGACTGCTATAATCTGTATATCGTTCTTCTGCAGAAATAATTCTAATTCCTTTTGTTTCCCAATTTTCAGGACCGAATTTACATTTAATTTTCCCAAGTAGTACTTCTTCTTGAAGTGAAGTTTGGAAGGCTTTTCAATATATTCCATCTCTTCTTCACCGCAATTGTTGGGACTCCCCAGAATCCTAGGTCCCATTGCATTACATGATGTAATGGTGGATTACCTCATCAGAGGAACCCCCTGGGGTAAAGCATCCGTTGTGCGAACTAACCATTTTGCAACTTGAAGCTGTAAATTTTAAAGAGTAAGGAATCCAGAGTCATCTCTGAATTCCCAATGTAAGACCATGTTGTTAGCCTGGAATATGTTATTCAGCCGCCGCTAACATGTGGAACAGACTCTTTCGGGGTGCCGCCGCTAACATATTGAAGCGTCGTGCCCTCTGTCCATTTTGGCCTTGGACAAGAGGCTGCCTCTTCCGCCAGCTCCGCCGTACCGAAGTCCATCTTCTCCGCCTTCACTGCCGTTGAGGTGTTCACCGTATTCCTGTCAAGGGGCCCTCACGTGTTACTATCACCCAGGCCAGGTGAACCAAGGTTTTTTTAACGAGGTTGTACTCCTCCCCCTCCTCCTCCTCAACCGGCTTGGGCCGGGCGATGGCGGAGTTTCCCTTATTTTATTATGATGATTGTTTCACCCTACGTGTGTCAGCATCAACAAAATATTTTACATTCAGAGGAGAACGTTGGTGATTGAAATGTCGTGAGAAGATTCCACCACAACGAAAAAGCACCCCAAATCCTGTACCATGTCAGTGACACTCGCTCTCCTATTTATCGATAGTACAAAACATGTTGCTCTCCTTCCAACTTCCTCGGTGTACTCCGTTAATCTTCTCTAGTAAGAATCCCACATCGCGCAGCAGTACTCCAAAAGAAGACGGAGAAGCCTGGTGCAGGCATTCTCTTTAATAGATCTGTTGTATCTTCTAAGTGCTCTGTCAATAAAACGCAGTCTTTGATTGGCCTTCCCCCACAACATTTTCTACGTGTTCTTACCAATTTTAATTGGTCGTAATCGCAATTCTTAGGTATTTAGTTGAATTTACTGCGTTTAGACTTGATTTATCGTGTAATCGAAGCTTAACGCATTCCTTTATGCACTCATTGGATGATCCCAAACTTTTCAATTTTGAAGGTCGATTGCTGATTTGAGCACCAAACATATTTTTCTGAACCGTTTTGCAGTTTGTTTTGTTTATGATGATTTTACTAGAAGATAAACGACAGTATCATCTGCAAGCAACCTAATACGGCTGCTCAGAATGTCTCCTAAACCGATTGCTTAGATAACGAACAGCAGGGGGCCTGTAACGCTACTTTGGGGAACGTCAGAAACCACTGCTGTTTTACTCAAAGACTTTCTGTCAGTCCCTACCAACTGTGACCTCTCTGACAGTAAAACACGATTCCAGTCACATAACTGAGACGATATTCCACAAGTACGCAATTTGACTACAAGCCGCTTGTGAGTTACACTGTCAAAAACCATCTGGAAATCTAGATTTATTTACCTCTACACTCCGCAAGTTAGGGTGTGAAGCTATTTCGGGCACTGAAAGTGTTACACTCGTAGTTTGTCTCAACAATAAACAGAATGAGTTGGCCGAAGTGGCCGAGCGGTTCTAGGCGCTACAGTCTGGAACCGCGCGACCGCTACGGTCGCAGGTTCGAATCCTGCCTCGGGCATGGATGTGTGTGATGTCCTTAGGTTAGTTAGGTTTAACTAGTTCTAAGTTCTAGGGGACTTAAGACCTCAGAAGTCGAGTCCCATAGTGCTCAGAGCCATTTGAACCAATAATCAGAATACCGCTATTCACACAAATATCTTGGCTTCACAACATATGAAAGTCCACTAGTATAGCGGCATAATGCTGTCATGCTCAAGAAGAGCGAAGCTGAGCGCTTCTGCGGCGGTGTAACTGGCCATACTTCCCTCCACTAAAAAATTGATGATTTGTTCTAGCCTCGGGATGTGTCGTACCTACCGAACCCTTCTTCTAGTCAAGTTGTGCTATAGATTTCTTGTCTCCTCAATTCTGTTCAGTTCCTCCTCGTTAGTGGTGTGATCTACCCATCTAGCATTCAGCATTCTTCAGTAGCGTCACATTTCCAAAGCTTCTGTTCGCTTCTTATCTAAACTGTTGATAGTCCACGTTTCACTTCTATACATGGGTGCACTCGAGACAAATACGTTCAGAAAAGACTTCATTTCACTGGTGAAACATGTTTATAAGGACGACAAATATATATAGACAAATAGTGAAATGAGTAAGTGCTAATGTTCTTTAGATTTGCTGAAAACAGAGTCTGAAAGAAGTGAGGGATAACTGTCCCAGCTGTCTTGGTTTCCTACCAACCCTAATGCGAAATCGTTTGGTATCTACCTGACGAAAAAATATTATCAATATGTATAACTCTAGACTGATATTTACGGAACTGAGCATACGTTATACGTTGGGGGGCGGGGAGATTCAAGTTCATTTGTGCAAACGGTGAGACCGTTGCAATTTCTTACTAAATAGAGCACGCAGTGTACAAATTAGCACAATATTTCCATTTTCCGACTTCCTACCATTCACTACTCTTTTCTGATTTTGACTGTAAGTACAATGATGAAACGTTCATGTCAAAAAAAAAATAAAAAAAAAAGCGTCTCATTCCTGAAATATCACCTGCTTTACAGCTCATTCTCAGCTAAGGGAGCAGTGGCAGCTGGGAACTGATTGTGGGGAAAGGTGCCTCTCACATGCCTCACGCGATAACCTTCGACCACTGCGTGGGTGTCAGTACCAAGGTGACAGCTTTAAACTGTTTGTCTAATGTTCCGCATTTTTTGATTCTTACGTTAATTTAAAATAAACGAATGTTTATTCAAAAGAAGAAATTATTTAATATTGACGTTTTACTTCGTTACTGAGAACACGGTATTTGGAACTGAAGACTGCAAAATCTTTTCACTGCTTTTGTTAGATAATTTATCTGTTGTGCTGAATTGCGAACGTAAGATAACGTGCCCCACGGTTATTAAGTGCATCCGTTTTAGAAATGGCAATTTTTTGGTGTGGTTCTTCTTCGCTGGGCACAATTAAAAGATTATTACGTAATAACTATGCTGTGCCGGCCGCGGTGGTCTCGCGGTTCTAGGCGCGCAGTCCGGAACCGCGCGATTGCTACGGTCGCAGGTTCGAATCCTGCCTCGGGCATGGATGTGTGTGATGTCCTTAGGTTAGTTAGGTTTAAGTAGTTCTAAGTTCTAGGGGACTGATAACCTAAGATGTTAAGTCCCATAGTGTTCAGAGCCATTTGAACCATTTGAATAACTATGCTGTCAAGTTCTTATACTGGAAAAGTTATAAAGCAATCATTTCGAAAAACAGGTACCGGTGAAATCCCTTACTTTAAAATTTAATTCTCGATGTGGTTCTGAGTGCGATAATAGATAACACACCCTCTTTATGAAGGCACTCATCTGTTGTCTTTAACAGTCCTTGATATTTTGAATTCCCTACGTACCTCACGTTCGCCTCTTTATTGCGAACAACGTTTGACGGTTATCACTAGCTTGACTTCCTACTTCGATGTGTTTCAAAGCGTTATCTCTCTCGTACACTAATTGGGGCAACTATGAAGTCCGTGACAATAAGACCAGGTGTTGTGATAGGAACTTCGTGTTTCAGTTGTGCTGAACCTGACACACAATATTTACACGACCATATTGTGACGAATGCAGTTTAGTGAACTAGTGTGGTGGTGTGGAACTATTCTTCTTTGTTTGGCCTTCAAGAGGAGGAGGAGGAGGAGGAGGAGATTAGTGTCTTAATGTCCCGTCGACAGCGAGGTCATTAGAGACGGAGCACAAGCTCGGATTAGGGAAGGATGGAGAAGGAAATCGCCCGTGACTTTCGGAAGGAACCATCCCTACATTTGTCGTGTTCTAATAAGGGAAATCATGGAAAACCCAATACAGGATGACCGGACGCGGGTTTGAACCATCGTCCTCCCGAATGTGAGTTCATTGTGCTAACCACTGAGCTATCATGCTCGGTAGCCTGGGCTCCGACAATAATTCAAGTTCATGCAAGAAAAAAAAATGGTCAGTGTCCTCCTCCGTAGCTGAAGTAACTAATACAGACTTGTTTAGTATCCCATATCCCTCGACTTGCAGATAGCCATTACTAATACCAGTGGTATAAGCAATTTTAACCGCCAATATTCAGCAGGCAATGCGTGTTGTTGGCGTATAGTTTTTGATCATCGTACTTCATGCTCTAATGTCTTCAACTGAATTTCAAACATATACTCTGTGTCGCACGATGCGAAATCATGTGACACTTTGTTAGCGATGCGTGCGTCACACGCTTGCGTTAAGCTCAGCGGTCCCCTTGCCGGTATTGAGGAGGTGTTTTCTTTGTAGCGGCACCTGGTTTCATTCTCTCCCTTCTCCTCATCCATAACAGCATAGGTACAAAACTACACTGCACAATCACTTACCACAGCCATTCACACGACCCAGATAAACACATGACACTTCGTAATAGACCTCAGGAAAATGCCAAATCGCCTGCTGGATTCCCGCATCAGCCCCCCAACATTTCCAGAGAATGAGACCTCAAGTAAATATTTAGGCCAATAGCATGATTCCTTAAGTTCTGCGTAACACCCCAGTCCTTACAGGCTTGACCACCATGGTTGGTAGAGTAGTGGATGGATTTATTGGGCTGACCTCCTTGTAACCCCGACCTGAACATCTCTGGGACGCACTAACGTGTAGACTGAATCTCACGTCTGCTGGGACAAGGTTTCACCGTGATTCGGGAAGAACAAAAATTAATTTCCACCTTCAGTGTGTCAGACGGATGTAGCCAGTCTACCCGCTCCATTACATGCTGTAACAATATGTAAAGTAATAGTAACAGACGTGATATGAATGTACTGCATCTTCAGATTTTACTGTAGATTATCTATGGTCTGTGTTTATAGTACATCATTCATACTATAACCTGTATATGTCTCACTATTGACAGGTATTTTTCTTGGACACTAGTACGGCTGGCATTCAGTGCTGTGACGTCACTGAAAGAGTTACTTGAGTGAAAAGTAGCTGCTCCTACGTGTGGAGAGCTGGCAAAGGCCAGGAGAACATTGTTATCACCGCACGCCTTCCATACGGCGTCTGAATGATTCTCTGTTAGAGGATGACAAGGCAGCCGGGTGCCATCACGTAGTCCTTAGGGCTGGAACGTGGAGATCGTTATTTATTTCGTAAGTAAAACAAAAAATTCTTTTGATTGTAACTCCCCACCAGTCTGGAGTTTGCGGTGTGTTTGCCCGTGTCAAACAACTTACAGAGAGATCGGCAGTGGAAATGTATACAAGAATGGAAAGCGCTAGATTTAAATGCCGCCCTGTCACCCCTAATTAATCTGGGGTGGTAGTGTTGACGAAAAATCACACCTATTTTTATTTCCAAACATGAACCATAACGAGCACTTAGGGGATTCAATGATATCAGACAATTACAGAAAAATAAACTAAAGCAAAGGGTGAACTCAGGATCAAATTAGTGGAAGTAAAAGCTCTACTGAATCAATAAATTTATTATGAACTTCAGACCAATGCTGAATAAAAACACAAATGAACCATTTACAAATTACCCTCCTAGGTAGGATTGGCAGTGAATAGTGTCAAAATCTGTACAAAATGCGATCTCTCATACATTGAGTGACCGACTGACATCGACACAAAACAAAAAATAAGAAGAATCACTACACCCCAAAGTACCGTGAAACCTCAGTGGAAACAGCAGTTGCACGTGATCCAGCTATTTAACACTACTCCTAACGCAGGTCGAAGCAGGAGCGATCTCACCGTACTGCTGCTGCTGTGGCTGCGGTCTCCGGAGGGCAACGGCGCTGCCTTTGAATCCGGGTGCGGCGGCTCGGAAATTACACTCCTACAGTACTTGGACACCAGACTGCTGTCCGTAAACTTCTCAAATTGCGACAATCTTCTCATGAGCAAAGAGCTGACACGGCTCACGTCCTCTCAGAACGAAAGCCCAAAACGGAAGACCTCGACAGAGAGTCGAGCAAGATCGCTCTTCGCCTCTGTTTTCCCCACCAAAGCTTTACCGAGCAAATCACATCCCTAGAAACGCTCAAAATACCCAGTTCCCCAGTGCCGACCAATGTACGGCCTGGGAATCGAACTTCTATCCACAATTCTTCCCTTTCTACCAAATTTCACGAGTAAACTCCACCCAAGCCACCTGGGAAGATCCACAACTGCGGGCAACAACAATTTTCTCGGTATTTTTAATTCCTCAGGAACTCCTGGCCTGCCCCACTTCAATTAATGGTTCAAATGGCTCTGAGTACTATGGGACTTAACATCTGAGGTCATCAGTCCCCTAGAACATAGAACTACTTAAACCCAACTAACCTAAAGACATCACACACATCCATGCCCGAGGCGGGATTCGAACCTGCGACCGTAGCGGTCGCGCGGTACCAGACTGAAGCGCCTAGAACCGCTCGGCCACACCGTCCGGCCCACTTCAATTACTCGAAGGCGTAAAATTAGTGGAACATAGGGCAGAGCACGCCCAGCGAGGCACTGCTCTGTTTTGTAAACACTTGAGGTTACACACCTGGAGACGCGCTGTCAGGCTGCTGGCCGCGCGCTGTCCCCGGTGCCTCGCATATAATGCATTGACGCGAAATCTGATAGTTCCAAAATCGCTCAATTCTCCCTGTGTTACATAGCCAGTGTGCCGACGCGTTTCCACAGACATTTGAAACACCGTAATCGAGAGTATTACACCAACAAACGACAACTAATTATCTACAAAGCGATTGTGCAGCTGTCAGTCGTTGTTATTGACCTAAAGTGCTCGCAAAGTGATTATAGTCGCTTTAAACAGACTGAAACGTCCCCTTAGAAAAAATATACATGACTGTGCTTAAACTGACACACAATATTTTTAGCGCAACGCAATCTGACTTTCAAAAATCCCTACAAAAGAATGACCCTGAGTAACATTAAGCTATACGTTTCACAAATCACTTACCTCACAAAAATCTTCGTTACTCGAACTACTGCAATACAGCGAGCGCCACTACTGCCAGCTAAATAAATGATTCAAACTACTGAAGGCACTAACTACTGATAAGCACAGTTAGCAAAAGAAAGATTTTGATAGAGAACAAACAATGTATTTACCTTAATATTGTTCAAAAGTCATATTATATATATCAGTTCATGACATCCGGTCTTACAAATTTACTCTTTCTTAATGAGACACGTCCAGATCGTCCGCTCTCAAAATTCCGCCATCTCACTTCCCCACATCCACCACTGCTGGCGGCTCACCTCCAACTGCGCAACGCTACGCGCTGTCAACAGCCAACAGCCCAGCACTACAATAGCGAATATTACAACAATGCCACCCAGCCACAGACTGCACACAGCACAGCAGTGATTTTCATACAGAGCGCTACGTGGCGTTGCCAATATAAAAACCTAAACAGCCTACTTACAAGACTTATGTAAGGGGCAAGACTGTTGCCACCTTACATCATCTGTAGTGAGAATTATGTCAATTTTCTGAAAACTAGAAGACAATTGAAACTGAACTTTACCTTTGGAACGGCTGGGCAGTTATTACCCGTCTGAAATATCTCTTCTGAGAAAGACGTCACATTTGGACGGAACATCATTGAAGAAGGGGAAACGTTATGGGAAGAAAAAGCTGTAAGTGTCATGACGTGAATGGTTTCGGCTACAAATGACAGATGAATCGCAATACAACGCTATGCTGTGAGTTGCAAATTAAACCGACCATAATGTGCCATGCGCATGACTGCACAAGTCTGGCATTCAACAGCTGTGACACTGTCAGTTGGGTAAGTCCATCCACCAAGGCAAGGTCGTACCATATCGAATGAGAAAAATCGAGTTTTAATCGTCTTGAGGCCAAAAACCGCATAAAAAGCAACAACAACACCAGTTCTTGATTGTCCCGAGCCAAAAATCACACCAAAACAACAATGAAATCGGATTTTTACTGTCCCGAAAGTGGCGTAAGACACGTGCAGTATGCTGTTTTCTGTTTTCTGCCGCAAGTTGAAATGGAGAAACAGCATGTCCCACAACAGATCGGAGTGTATCAGGGATTACTTTCAGATTTCGTTGCGCACAGCGTGCTTTAAAGTTCAGCTACAGCTACATTTGTAGTACTAACACCTCTTCCTCTTTCTAAGCTCAACATCTCACTCATTATGGAGGGATGCTGACTCAGTTTTTCAAGATGGCAAATGGGAAGCTGCGGTACAGAAAATGGCCCAGAGATCACCTGTGTGTGTGTGTGTGTGTGTGTGTGTGTGTGTGTGTGTGTGTGTGTGTGTGTGTGTGAAGTGTTTTGAAACAATGTGAGTATAGTGTGCGCAGTGACTGATAGTTAGAAATGAGTGAACAGTGTGGCATTACAGTATTTAATAAGTTATTTGTAAAAAAAATATTGTATACCAGTAGTAAATCTAATGGTTCTCTCTAACTAGAAGTCTGTAAATATATGTGTATACGAATTAGCTTATTTTAAATTGGTCTAAACTTGTATGTCCTATATCCTTGTAAAACGAGATCTTTTTAAGGCTTGGTTAGTCTTTCTATTCCCATACGTACTTTCTACATTATAGCAGTTGTACCTTTTAAGTCACAGGTGGTCTTGCCTATGCTGCTTCAGCGTTGTGTTGGGTTCGTTCTCTTGCCGACTTCCCTCATTTTGTTTTTTTACCAATGACAACGTGACTGCCCTTCTACGTTTTTCCCTTTTTTCCGTTTTATTGTTCTGACTTTACTGAGATGTCCCATTAGCGGAATGGAGCATATTTGAAACAAGGGACTGATGACCTTGCTGTTTGGTCCCTTAAACCTCAAACAACCAACCAACATCTACGGATGAATAAAGCTACTACTACAATTACTACTACTACTACAGAGCACTGAACACATCTTTCAGATAATGCACAGCCATAAGACACGCGGATTAAGATCAGGTGATGTAGACGGTCAGGCTGTAGGGAAATAAATGTAAATGCCGTGTGACTAGGGCCTCCCGTCGGGTGCACCGTTCGCCGGGTGCAAGTTTTTGGATTTGACGCCACTGCGGCGACTAGCGCGTCGATGGGGATGAAATGATGATAAGGACAACACAACACCCAGTCCCTGAGCGGAGAAAATCTCCGGCACATCCGGGAATCGAACTCGGGTCCTTAGGATGCTCGATAATTCTAGCATTCCCAAAATGCCTCTGCAGCAGCTGCTTCAGTGACTGTGCAGAGTGCTGAAGAGCGGCATCTTACATAAAAACGATTCTACCCACGCACACATCCACGCTGCTGAAGGAATGATGTTGATGCGCAACAGACTCCCGTATCGTTTACCAGTGACGGCACAGGTAACGGTACCCGCAGGAACCATCTCCTCGAAAAACTATGGCCCTACGATACACTATGCTGTCAAGCCGTATCACAGAATTACCTTTGCAAAATGAAACGTCATCGGTTGATGTACGAACGATGCCCATACTCCGCAATTATGTGTATTGACATGTCCTTAGAAGTGTAAATGGGCATCGGTTGTCCACAGAGTGTTCCACAGTCATTCATTGTCCACTTCCATGCGAGCAAGCAATTCCAAAGCGAACGTCTGTCTTGTTATAAGGTCAACATGAATCAGCTGCTGGAAATGGATAATTCTGTACGGATAGCAATGTCGGATGTTTCGCAGGATCTTATGCGCCGTGCTCACAGGAATGTCCAACCTTTGGGCAATTTCCCGCGCGCTACACGATTGCACACAACCGTCCGACCCCTCCTGCAGCGTTATAGCCACTACTTGTACTGACGTCCAATCAACTGTTTTCCTCCATCTATCACAATGAACTTTGTAACCTCCCCACAGAAATTTAAAAGGAATATTATTTAAGACTGCTAATGATCATTGAGCAAAGTGCAACCTTCCCGCAGAAATTTAAAAAGATGACAACATTTAATAGAAATGGAGCCAAACGTAACCTCCCTGCAATGAAATGTACTGACAAAGGCAATAAAAATGTGAAATTCGCAATCTGACTTTGGTGTAAGCTCCCACAAAAAATATAATAAAAGATAATTCAGTGCTAATGAAACTTCAGTGACAATGAAAATTCAATTAAACCGAAATATCGGTCTTTGGCCCTGTGCAAAAATCAGAATTAATTTCTTACCTCAGTATAACTGCATGTCAAGTTTCTGCTCTTATTGTTGGCCACGGCTTGGAGGAAATGCATTGCAAATAATTTTTTTTTTTTTGAAATTTAACTGAAACTTTTCTTTAAAGGAAATGGAAGGAAATCGTTGGTTCAATTAAATGCCTCTTTTGCAAAAAATTGCTTTGAAATCAAAATTATTATTGGGGCGATTATTGCACAAATTAGTTACAGTTAATTTACATTATTAGCTGAGCGCATTTAAAAATAATATACCTCATCCTGAATCTTGACCAGAATGCCATGTCGACGCCCGCCGACTCCTCACACACAACTGAACTCGACTGCTACTACTGACATACTGCACTGTTCACAGACTGCCCACTGACTGAATGCTCGCAACTGTACTGCACGACTACTACTGACAGAGTACTGCTCGTAACACTCGCGCGGTCAAGCGCAGACTAACCACGATAAAAGGCTCTCTGGTCAAAGATTTTATCATGCCTCACCATCGCTGCTACGTTACATACGTGTTTCATAACCCTGCACTGGGGGGGCAAAAATTTGGCAGCGATGGTGAGTCATTTGGACTTGCCATCGCAAGAAATTTTTACAACTTACAGAATATTCAAATGTAGTACATAAATTAAATGTGGTGCACACGCACCAAGTACACAATATCAGACAAAGACAAAATGTGAGTACAAAACATAGTAGCAAATCAGAAAAATGTATATACAAATTATTTGACAGATAACAGAGTGCGTACGCACTGAAAAAATTCTTTAGCATTTTCAGAACAAATAAACAGAATGGCAGAAAATCATGTTGACAAATGACATGAGTGTACTCGCACTGGAGTTGAGAACGTATCAGCAAATGACGAAATGTATATACAATGAGTAACAAATGACATAAGTGCATACGCACTGAAGTATTGAACATACAGAATGAGTACAAATCATATTGAAAAATGAGAAAAGTGCACAGGCACTGAAGTTCAGTAGAAAACATATTAACACATAACATAAGTGCACATGCACTGTAGTTCAGAACACATCATCAAAATAAAAATGTATATACAATATAAAAGACAAGAGTGCACATATACTGTACTTCAGAACAAATCGAAAAAATGTCTTTAGCATTTTCACAACAAATAAACATAATGGCAAAAAAAAAAAATCATGTCGACAAGTGACATAAGTGTACTCGCACTGGAGTTCAGCGAATCGAAAAAAAATGTATATCCCATGAACATAAATGATGTTAGCAAAAAAATGATTTTCATTATTAGGGTAGGAAAGGGAAGGATTGCATCATGGTTGTAGCACTTTAGATTCCACACAGCTGTTCTGAAAGTCCATATCTTTCCACAGAAGTACAACACCAAGTGACACAATTTGAAGTTCTTTTCCCATCAGAATTTGTCAGCGTAGCCAAGACACTGAACTGTCGTAGTAATGTTCCATGTTTTCATTTTGGCAGTACACTAGGTACACCAAACAGTGCGACCATAATAACGTCTTCATCGCTCACGGTGGTGGACAGCATGTCGTGTCAACACCACGCTCTTACAACGCACACCAACGTAGAATTAGTGCAAAAACCAAATATAGTGCTCCATGATCATGAGGATGGACAGGACAAATCGACATTCCAGTAATTCAGGGTAGTTAGCTCATAAGGTGAAGGACATTAAGTCACATAATATTGAGAATTACAGTAGTAGTTTGCGGCATTCCTAGCCTAGTTATTGAACATTTCTGTACCATGTATTTAGTATTACAGAATAATGTTCATAAAATTAAATTATTGGCATCATGGGTATCGTATTACAATAAACAGTGGCAGTCCTTGGCCAGTTACAAAGCATATTTAGTATGACAGAATAATGTTCATCAGACGTCTTAATTGAAAAGGAGAGTCAATTATTGGCCTAGCAATAACATAATACATTGAGTGATACAAATTATTGGCACTCATTGGCCATTTACGAAAACATGAAAAGTCAACAATGAAAACAAGAGCTAATTAATGGCATAACTAATAACATAATTCATTTAGTGACATTAATTATTGGCACTCAGTGGCCAGTAATAGAACATGAAAAATCATCATTGAAAACAGGAGCTAATTAATGGCATAATTAATAACGTAATTCATTAAGTGAAACTAATTATTGGCACTCAGTGGCCATCAAGTATCGAATAGTATAAAACATTGTTCCTCATTCAGTATTATTCAGATCATTAAGAAGTCATTATTAAAAATCAGCTAATTACAATCATAGCATTAATAATCATGGGCATTATAAGTAGTCTCATTACAATAAACAATGGCAGTTATTATCCAGTTACAAAGCATTATTCTATATATATATATATTTTTTTGTCTCATTAAGAAGTCATTACTCAAGTGACATACTATTCAGAGCTAATCAGTATTATTCAGAATTATCATAAACTAGTGACATTATGTGGGACTGGTAATACATTTTTTTTTTGTTAGCAATACATTGCGTTGGGATCGATAATTAATTGCTGAGGCATAACACTATTTGCTTTTGACCTATTGCTGCAAATGAGGATAGGTAACGTCATTCGTCATGAGTCAGCTGTAGCAAGGTTATGTAACAAGGCAGTATATGTGATCACATTTATAAATGATAGACACAAATGGGTAAAAAAAATAAAAATGCAAGTACTAGAACAGGTATAATAAGTAACAGGTTTAGTAAGTATCATGAAAAGCTTCTCCTGGAAAAACTACAAAATGGATTATTGACCTGAAAGAAGAAACACATACTATGCTGAAAAGTAGTGAACTTCGAATTAACAGGTAGTAAATGTGTATAAAAATGTGTTCCATAGCTGTCCTTTCCAAAACTTTCCGTCATCCTACTATGCAATATAACACCTGGTGTCAAAGCAAACTGCAACAAATACTTAAATAACTACATAGCATAAATACATAACTTCAACATTATCCTCATCTGGAAAGAAAAAACTTCATTATCAATCACTTCATTATCCATATCATCATAACTTCATTATTATCATCACCTATAAAGAAAAACTTCATTATTCATAACAGCATATCCTTCATCATTATTCATCAGCATTCAGTATCATCTGCAAAAAAAATCACTTCATTACTCATTACACAACTATTCCTTATCTCCAGCATATTTCATCACTAAAACTAAGATGTGTAGTTCTGTCAGACAGCCTGCATCAATCGCCTTGTATTCTGAAAGAAAAATTAGTTAAGACTGCTATTCTACGATGAGTATAGTATATTCTTGTTAATGCTTGTTAATCCTGATCCATTTACTCTTCCTCATAAAGTTATTGCATCTTCTTTCGTTTATTCCGTAGATGAAATTCCCATTTCTGTTGAATTTATTTCTTACACGCATCATTTCTTTCTGAAATTGATGAACAAAGATTAATGTCTTGCATTTAAATCATATACCCACTAAATAATGACTGGTTTATGGTGACATAATTAACCATACAGCATAACATGACAGAAAACGTAATATGTCAAAGACATTGACAGTGTTCAGATGCAAAAATGTACACAGAATAATACAATGCAGCAGCAAAAAGAAAAATGTAAAACAGTCACGATGTTGAGATATCATAGGGCAAAAAAAAAAAAGTCAAAGTCAACTGGTGTGTGTTATATCTTAACTATTTCACAGTGCATACAAACAAAACTGGAATACAATCATATACACAAAAAAAATGGAAAATGTGCACGGTCTGATGTGTAACGACAAGAAAAGCGACCTGCTAACCTTACCTTGTCGGGCACTTGCCAAGAAAAAATACGATAATCATCAGTAATTAGTCATGTGAATATAATTGCATAAGTGGTCATAAAAAATTAGTAAATGGCATCATAGTGTGTCGAATCATAAAGTGTCTTCATTCAATAAAGGGTTTAATATTTGACCAATGGTGGTTGCCTTTCGATTTTCTGGTTCTCAAAGTGTCGACGTGTACAACATTGGGATGAGGAATGCTGCGAATCCGATATGAACCTGCGTATAGAAGTTCAAATTTACTGCACTTACCTTTTAATTTGCTGGATAAATAGTGTGTACGTACTAATATTTTCTGTCCAACGTGAAAGTCGCGGCGTGTACAAACCTGTTTTTGCTGTCTTCTCCGGCGCTCTGCGGCACGTTTGATGTTGTTCAGCGCAATGTCAATTATTTCGTGGTGTCTTAGTCGACGACATTTAGGGAAGTTTACTAATTCTTTAATTTTGTTTGGTGGTTCAACGTTTTTCAGTATAACAGACGCAGATAGCATAGTGGATTCATTTGGAATGGAATTAATTACATCTTGGAATGAGAGTATGTGTGTATCCCAATCAATATGTCTTTTGTGGCAGTATATTCGGCACAGCTTACCAATTTCTTTCATTAACCGTTCACAAGGGTTCGAAGAAGCATGGTACTTGGATATATAAATCGGAGAAATGTTTCTAGCTCGTAACATGCGTGTCCATATGCCAGAACAAAATTGAGATCCATTGTCAGAAATTACTTTCATCACATGCCCTACATGAAATAGAAAATGTTTTACAAATGCTTTCGAAACAGTTTTAGCAGTAACGGAGTGAAAGTAACAAATTTTGAAGTGAGCTCAACAGCGACAAAGATGTAGCAAAAACCTCTGTTAGTTCTCGGAATTGGACCAAAAATGTCTACTGCGGCCATATGTCTTAATTTAACAGGTACAATGGGATATACAGGAGGAATATGTGAAGTGGTGTCTGATTTAGCTTTCTGGCAAATTTTACAAGACGCTAAAACTCGTCGTATACGTTTCTCCATGTTGATAAAATAACAGTTCTGTCTCAGTATAAGAAAACATTTTCGTGCTCCGTAATGTGCGTAACTTAAATGAGTATACCAGATTAATTTGTTAACCAGTTCGTCAGGAATGCATAATAACCAATTGTTGCTGTCAGGATGAGAGCGGCGAAACAGAATGTCATTGCGTACAGTGTAATGGTTTCTAATCGTAACATTATTCCTATCTTGCCAAAGGTGTTTAATTTCTTTCCACACGTTGTCTTTATTTTGTTCCTTTGCTATGTCCTGTAATGACGATGAAATAAAGTTTTCAAATGCAACTTTCTGAATGTACATGACACTGAAATTTGCTTTGCAGAAGTTGGTTGCTACGTCTTGCTGATTGTTGCTCAGAGAACGCGATAGTGCGTCTGCTATAACATTTTGTGTGCCGGGAATGTGAACTATTGTAAAATTAAATTCTTGTAAATAAAGTTTTCATCTGCTTAATCTGTCGTGAGTGAATTTAGCCGAAAGTAAAAATTGTATTGCTCTGTGGTCTGTGTAAACGGTGGTATGTCTGCCATAAAGAAAGTGCCGAAATCTTGTAAAAGCCCATACAACACATAATGTTTCAAGTTCTGTAACAGAATAATTTCGCTCAGCAGGTGACAGAATGCGGCTTGCAAATGCGATGTTTTTAATTACTGTTGAGCCATCTTCTTCAATTTCCTGGAAAATGTGTACGCCTAAAGCCGCGTTAGAACTGTCGGTGGCAATGGAAAAATTTCTGGTAAGATCTGGGTGCGATAAAAGTGGTGCATTCAACAGAGCATGTTTCAGATTCATGAATTCAGAATGTGCTTGCTTATCCCAAGACCAAATACTGTTTTTACCTGTTAAATGGCATAATCTGGGTGTGTCTAAAGCAGAGTGATGAATAA
This sequence comes from Schistocerca serialis cubense, assembly GCF_023864345.2. NCBI lineage: Eukaryota > Metazoa > Arthropoda > Insecta > Orthoptera > Acrididae > Schistocerca > Schistocerca serialis. The sequence continues at coordinate 606,077,298 of NC_064643.1, forward strand.
ATTTACGAAAAAAATTAATTAAGCCCAAAAAACTGCGTAATTGCTTCTTCGTCGTAGGAACAGTAATGTCACGTAGAGCTTGAAGTTTTTCCGGATCAGGTGCAATCCCTTCCGCTGAAATTACGTGTCCCAGAAATTTTATGGAAGTTTTGCCAAAGTGCGATTTACTAAGGTTAACTGTAAGTCCTTGTGCATGAAAAGTTTGTAACAGATGTTCAAGAATCAGATTGTGTTCAGACCAGTTAGCTTCTGCGATAAGAATGTCGTCTACATACGTCGTGATTCTGTCTCTAAGTTCTGTCGGAAGTATAGTGTTCAAACCGCGAATAAAGGCTGCTGAAGAAATAGTTAAGCCGAATGGTAATTTGCAAAATTGATAACAGTCGCCAAAACAGAGAAAAGCTTACAGTAGTAGTTTGGATGAAGCTGAATTTGCCAAAATCCCGATTTCAAATCTAATGTGGAATAAATAGCTGTACCGTGAAATTTCTGTAGAAGTTCCTCTAATGTCTGTGGTCGATCTGTTTCATTAATAATAATGTCATTAATGTGACGTGAATCAAGTACAAGGCGAAGTGAGCCATCTTTTTTCTTAACAATATGTAGCGGGTGTATGTACGGACTAACTGCCGGTTCTATAATTCCTTGATCAAGCATATCCTGCAATTCTTTTTTAACTTGTTCTCTGTGGATATATGGAATGGGATAATGCTTTGCTTTAAATGTGTCGTGCTGTTTCACTTGAAATTCATACATAAAACCGGACATAGTACCAGGGATGTTGTCAAAAACTGGAGCTTGCTGTAAAAGAATTTTGTGTAACTGCGTGCATTCGTCGTCTGTATTTGCACTGCTCTCTTTAACCTTATCAGAAATCATCTGTATTACGTCAGCTTCATTCGGAGTGTTATAGTTGTGTACATACGTATCCGTGAACAATGTGGGATTACAGTCTATGCTACGTGACACGGAAATGACCTCTGTGCGATTAATTGTTTGTTCTTCCGCAGATAGTGAGTGCTGAAATTCTAAAGCAAGTTGTACATTTTCATCCTTTAGCATTAAATAAGAATTTTGAAAATCAATGACAGCGTCGTGTTGTACCAGAAAATTCGTACCTAAAAAAACGTCTGTTGTCAGTAAAGGAACAATCCAAAAATTTGAGTGGAAAGTATGACCTCCAATACAGAATGATAAATGCGTCTGTAATTTAACGTCTACTCCTTTACTCGATACTGCTCCTTTCACTTTCATTTTGCCTAATGGTAATGTAGGATACGAATTCTCTTTGTTGCACTCGTTGAAAGTCTCCTCATTTATTACTGATATAGGTGATCCGGAATCGATTACTGCTGAAAATTTCGATGAACCAATTTTAATTTCGATAACAGGATGTGAAATGGATTTCTGAACGATTGGTCTTTCCTGCAAAAAGAGTGTCTCTGATGTCGTCAAAGGTAATTACATTTTCGTGAACAACATTTTGCGTGTCAAAGGTAGTGCTTGTGTTATTGGAAGGTGCGTCCTGTACAGTATCTAGTCAGATTCTATCTGACGTGTTATTATTATTAGGAAGATTCTGTGGCATTTCTACTATTTGAACTGTTCTATTACTTCTTCCAGACGTATTACGTTCTGGATGGTACCTACTGTCGGGTACATTCATGAGAATATGTTCTTGCGTATGATTTTGCTGTTGGTGAGACCGACTGTTATTATATGTACGCTGATAATTGTGCTCATCGTTTTTACGTCTGTCGTAATAGTCATTCCTATACGGTGCATTGCGATAGGAATTGAAATACTGTCTTCTCTGTACATAGTTGTTTCCTTGCTGCCGTGCGTTACTATTTGTTGGACCAGGGACTATACGTCCACGCGGCGAAACATTAAAGTTAGGTTGACCTTGAGCACTACATTGTTGGTTAGGTATGCTAAGCGGCTGACTTTCATGCTATTGTAGTGAAAAACGTCTATTGCTTCTAAAATGTGGTTGCGACTGCCGAAAATTTTGTACATACTGATGATTACGATTTTATCTGTTATTAAAGTTCTCGTAGTTGTCATTTCTCGAGTGCCTAATGAAAATTGTCACATTCCGTAAAAATTTGTCTTATCGGGTTTTCATTACTCGTTTCTTAATACTAGGTAGAGCAATAGTTAAAGAGCTGTTTTAATAGATATAAAGGATAGTAGAAGAGAAGGCAGCAGTGCAGAAAACTAAAGATGAAACAGCACTACTACAGCTCGGGCCCCTATGCACGCTACGGCACATATTCATTAAAGCGTAATGAATCCCCTGAGGTCAATTACGCACTGCAAATAAATTTTAGCTTTTGCGTTGCAGGCGATGGCGGTAAAATTCCAAACGCAAATTGTTGTATCCGTGCTAATTCAAATTTCTGCATTATAGGCAATGCTGATGAAAATACAATAGCAAATTGTCGCATCAGGTTCAAAGCTAGCTTCTGCATTACAGGCAATAGCGGTGAAGGTACAAAAATAAATTGTCGTATACAGCTCAAAGCGTGTACCTGTGTTCCGTCATTATTAAATTCTTTACATTTTCTTGCGGATAAAAATTGCTCGTAATCTACGTTCTCGTCATTGACTTCGTAAACACGTTCGGGTTTGTATGTGAATCTGTTTGTCTGTGTCATTTCGTACTTCAAGTTGCGTAGCTTTTCAGATTTTAAGTCGCGTAGCTTTTCGGATTTTAATTCGCGTAGTCTCTGTAAATTGTTCACATTATACACGCTGCGTGACTCTGACAAATGCTCGCAACGTGGCGGGTTCTGTGACGTATTGGTGACTGAAACAATTGTTAATTCTGTTACTTTAATACTTTCGTCAATTTGGTTGTTCTGACGTTCACTTTTATTATTGACTTCCGTATTCAGAGTGTGTGAAACTTCCAGTGACTCGAAATTAAACTCGTCGTGTATCTGTACTGCGTTTTTAGGGCATTGTTCAGTGACTGCATTAATTTCGTATATCTGTATTTCGTTCGCTGAACATTGTTCAGTGACTGCATTAATCTCGTCTTTATGTGATTCTGTTGTGCCTACACGTGTGCTACTTAATTCTTGTGCAACAGTGCCAACTTCTTCATTACTGTTATTAGCACAAGCCTTAGTATCCTCACGTAATTGTTCTTTACTGTCTTCACATTGCACAGTAACAACTGTAATCTGCTCACTAACTTGTTTGTTCTGTTCTTTAAGGTCGTCTTGTTTTTCGTTTGTGAGTTCGAAACTTTTATCAATTGTTTCGCTAAGTTGTTTGATCTGTTCACTAAGTTTGTCTTGTTTTTCGTTCTGTTGTTTGACCTGTTCAATAAGTTGTTTGAGATCTTCACTCCTCTTGTCTAATTTCTCATTCTGTTGTTTGGAATTTACAATAAGGTCGTTCTTAAACTGTAGCATTATTGCTATAAATTGTTCCAAAGTAACATTACCTACTCCATTATCTGTGCTGTTTGATTGTGTACCTGCAATTGTCGCGTTTTGTGCGACCATTTGGTCATTCTGTAATTTACAAAAAGATTTGTCAGTCGAACGTACACTGTCAGTCATTATTTCGTAGTTAAATGAATCCGTCCTACTTTATGTACCGTGTTCATTTTCATTAGAAAAATTTGTCTGTTCGTCACGTGAATTTTCTAAATCGGGTGTGTTAAGCTCGGCATCGCTCATTACAATAGACCGCTCTGGGTCATCAATTGTCGTCAAATTAACAGAGGAGACAATTGAGTTCGTTTGTTCATGATTAAGATAAAAGTCATCATTAGTGGTTGGAATGCACTGATTGTTAGTGAACGCAGGATTGTCATCATTACACTGCGTGTCACAATTACTATCGGTTAAGTTGTTTAAGCCGGTAAATTCATTCATAATACCTCGCGATACACTATTCACAGTCTTTCGCGGCATTTTTACAATAGTCAGTTATTCACAAAACAAATAATCACAAATGCAAAAGCAACACACAAATACAACAGAGCAATGAATTGCCGTTGACCTGTAGAAAGAAAGTCACAATATTAGTAAAAGCGTTGCGCTAAATCCTAATTATATCTAAGCAAATAAGAGCAGATATCTGACTGTTTTTCAAAAGATTCTCAACGAAATACGATCCTGGACTGGGTGTCGCCAAGTGTAACCTCCCCACAGAAATTTAAAAGGAATAGTATTTAAGACTGCTAATGATCATTGAGCTAAGTGTAACCTTCCCGCAGAAATTTAAAAAGATGACAACATTTAATAGAAATGGAGCCAAACGTAACCTCCCTGCAATGAAATGTACTGACAAAGGCAATAAAAATGTGAAATTCGCAATCTGACTTTGGTGTAAGCTCCCACAAAAAATATAATAAAAGATAATTCAGTGCTAATGAAACTTCAGTGACAATGAAAATTCAATTAAACCGAAATATCGGTCTTTGGCCCTGTGCAAAAATCAGAATTAATTTCTTACCTCAGTATAACTGCATGTCAAGTTTCTGCTCTTATTGTTGGCCACGGCTTGGAGGAAATGCATTGCAAATAATTTTTTTTTTTTTTTTTGAAATTTAACTGAAACTTTTCTTTAAAGGAAATGGAAGGAAATCGTTGGTTCAATTAAATGCCTCTTTTGCAAAAAATTGCTTTGAAATCAAAATTATTATTGGGGCGATTATTGCACAAATTAGTTACAGTTAATTTACATTATTAGCTGAGCGCATTTAAAAATAATATACCTCATCCTGAATCTTGACCAGAATGCCATGTCGACGCCCGCCGACTCCTCACACACAACTGAACTCGACTGCTACTACTGACATACTGCACTGTTCACAGACTGCCCACTGACAGACTGCTCGCAACTGTACTGCACGACGACTACTGACAGAGTACTGCTCGTAACACTCGCGCGGTCAAGCGCAGACTAACCACGATAAAAGGCTCTCTGGTCAAAGATTTTATCATGCCTCACCATCGCTGCTACGTTACATACGTGTTTCAACTTCGAAAAAACCTGTTTTTCCGAATTCTGTAGTCATTTTCTGCTGACCTTTGACAGCGCCTGTTCTCATACCCTTGAGTGTCCGGGACTTCCGCAGAGCTGATGGCGCACAGTCACCGTTCTTGTAAAAGAGCTGTATGAGCTGCACGCGACCTTGCACTGAGCCAGTAACGCCGAACGTCTCAAAAGCAAACTGAGGAACAGCCTTGTACCCCGCGCCTTTTATTTTGCACGCAGCGCCATCGAGTGGTAAAATTTTCATTAAAATATGCTTCCATAACGTTTTCCTCTTCTTCAATAGTTTTCCGTTCAAATTTGACATCATTCTGAGCAGTGATTCCTTTTTTTTTTAAGGCATTTTCAAACTGGAAATTTAATTATAATTATCCTATACTAGAACTAGCTGTGTGATATGCCAAGACTAGGGAGTAATCATGTGACCTCTGGCAAACCGTTTTTTTAACCTTTTATGACAGCTGCTGTTAAGAGCAGTGTGGAACATTCATTCTTCTTTAAATAATGACTGGATACACTGCGGCAAGGGGTCTCGTAACTCTAGTTGAAAGTCAGTTCTTGAAAGTTCTTCATTAAAAAATCGGGCGTTCGGTGTAGTCAGTCTACTTACAGAAAAGCGTTAGATTAACTCTGCTTTTTATTTATATTGAAATACATGAAATGCCTATCAAGTTCGCATTTAATATGGTGAAACGTTATCATTGAAAGTTCAGTGTCTGTATTTTCACGTTCTACCAGTCACAGATCCACAACTATTCGCGAGTTAAACATTCGGTCGTTTCAGTGGTCTTATCAGTAAAAGGTGGTCGCCAAAATATTCCGTACAGACCACGAAACATGCCACTTGGAGTTGTTACTATGACCAGAAAGTTCACATGCTCATATATCTCGAACTATTTAACTTAGAAACACCAAACTTTCGCCCGGCCGGAGTGGCCGAGCGGTTCTAGGCGTTACAGTCTGGAACCACGAACCGCTACGGTCGCAGGTTCGAATCCTGCCTCGGTCATGGATGTGTGTGATGTCCTTAGGTTAGTTAGGTTTAATTAGTTCTAAGTTCTAGGGGACTGATGACCATAGCAGTTAAGTCCCATAGTGCTCAGAGCCATTTGAACCATTTGAATTTCCTCATCTTATAGAGTATTTTTAAGGAGCTATCTGACATCGTGTTATCCGTAGGCAGGCTAGCAATCGACTCTCCCGATGTACTCTCCTCTCGGCGCACTCCTCTATTCGCGCGGGAACAGCTTAATTCTGATTGGCTGTTGATCTAAACGACCAATCAGAACGTTTCTTCCTGATCATTCTCGCGGCAAATCTAACCTTATCAGTCACTAATTTGATGGTAATTAGTGTCACCAAAACTTCAATTTCTTGTATTATGTTTAATCAAAATAAGCAAAGTGCGAAATATTCTTCAAATTGATAAATAAAATTATCCCGCCTCTAACTTCCATTCTGGCTTCTTTTATACAAAAGCATGCTCACACAGACTTATGTCACCTGAATCGTGGTTGCAACATAGCTTTCCCACAGTTCGTTTGTACAAGGTTTTACGTAAAATGAAATATTAAGTTTTAACTTATGTCCCACATACACTCTCTCAATCATTCTCATGCACTGACACAATAAAATATAATCAAATAATAATTTTGACCGATTTTTGTTTTACTAACGCAAAGTGACTAAAGTTTTAAAAAGAAAATTCTAATTAATTGATTTTTATGCACTGACAGCTTTGTAATGGCTTCAAATGATAATGAAAGTCAAGCTGTTATTGTTCCTAACTTGGTTTAAAAAAACAAGCAAAGGTTTTAGGACTTTTAGGTAATTCCCTTCATCTCCGGAACGATAATAAATAAAAATCTGAAATTTTGACATCATCATTCCATTAATAACTAAAGGCTGTGTTCAAAGTTTAACAAAATCGGATACTGACTAATATGGATTATTTAGATTCGTAGAGGGTGTGAATCTTCGTATCGACTGAATGCTACGCTACGCAGTCCTCACTGCAGGCAGTGTCAGCTGCGCTGTGAGCAGAGCGAAAAAAACATAGCCATCCTGCAGCCACCATACTAGACGGCTGCGTGCCTTACTGCAACGAATGTTATCTCTGTTATCTCATAACAACTTGCTGCGTTACAACACCTCCACAGTAATCGAGGTGAATTGGTTCTCAAAGCAAAAATCTTACACACAATGGTTTTAAGTTCTGTATTGAAGATAAAAAGGAAGGGCTCATACTCTGTTACAGAAAGCTGGCAAAATAAATAATCCGACTAAAATTAATCGACATCCGACGTTTGTCACTTGCCGCTACAGTGTTTCCACATCGGCTACCGGCTGCCGCTCGGTTACTGGCGACACAGAAGCACGGCGGGTCAATACACAAATCCTGTTAATGCGTAACGCGAGGCAGTGTTACCAGTGTTGTTAGCGGCCGCGAATGCGAGATGTTCTGTGCCGACAGTTGATTGTAAATGACCAATGGCTGAACAGAATTGCGGCAGACGTCGTGTTTCTTATCCCTGAATTCAAACTCATGTCCTACCTAGTCTTACCACAAGCGCGTGATGTGCAACGGGCGCGAGAAAACAGGGTCAGCAATCTGAGGTAGAACTAAAATCGCGATTACTTTGTTCACTTCGATAAAGCTGCACGATTAAACTCAAGATAGAAAAATTTCAGTTTCAGCGCTAAGACCAAACTGTAATTTCTGTCAATCATTAGTTACCTGAAACTATCCTCACAATAGCTACAAGAACCGCCGCGTTACCAACCGATGAGCATTCCTGGTTGCAGATCATAGGCGACATACGTAGAGTCCAAACAAAAAAAAAAAAAAAAAAAAAAAAAAAGACAAGTTAGAGCAAATGAAAAAGTCGATACGAGTATCAAAATGGGGCAGCAAAGTATTAGGAATTAAAAAAAATACATTTAAACAAATTAACAGAAGAAAAATAAAAATCGAAGTCTTTAGATTAACAGAAATTAAAGAAAAGTTATCTACGCACAGTATATTTCACAGGGTTAGAACCTACAACCTTCTACACTTAACGCTAACCACTGCGCCACGTAAGCACATTGTGTTCGATTGTTAAATTTATGACTCTGCTCACCCAGCCTCAAGGATGAATTGCAGTCTTCAAGAATTCGGCTTCATGCAATGTCGTGTGAAGTTTATCCAATGTAAGCCGATCTGTGTGATTGTAATAACTGCATACGTGACGCTGAATCGCGTCGTGTGCGAAAGGATCCAGTAGTGTCTGGTTAGTGCTGTGTATGAAACGTGTGGTGAAATACGAAATAAAAGGACCAGGCCTAGGATTTTGGTATCCAAACACATTAAGAAAGAAGGCCGGACAAGGAAATGGAAGTGAACTAACGAATTGTAGTGGCGGTTTGGCAACGGCTAACGGTTCGGGGGTGACGTTGAGCGCTCTGAGTGGAGGAAAAGAGCTATAGTGCGTGAAGTGTCAACTGTCAAGTAATCTTAATCGTTGTGTGTGTGTGTGTGTGTGTGTGTGTGTGTGTGTGTGTGTGTGTTTGGTGTGATTATCCTGTGTGGTGAAATACGAAATAAAAGGACCAGGCCTAGGATTTTGGTATCCAAACACATTAAGAAAGAAGGCCGGACAAGGAAATGGAAGTGAACTAACGAATTGTAGTGGCGGTTTGGCAACGGCTAACGGTTCGGGGGTGACGTTGAGCGCTCTGAGTGGAGGAAAAGAGCTATAGTGCGTGAAGTGTCAACTGTCAAGTAATCTTAATCGTACTATATACATCAACTAATTTCCCGAATAGACGCAGTGTTGTACTTGCTGATGCTCAATTACACAGTTTAATAAGATTATGCTCCCACCCTTGCTTTCTGTAAAAATTCCGTAAGGTAGTGATTGAGGGACAACAATATATTAGTACCTAGATAATTTCTAAGGTGAATAACTCTTGGTATGTGCTCACAATGAACGCGATTTTAAAAGAAAGGAGGATTTTCTGTCCTACGATATCACCCATACAAATGAGATCTGAATCTGTGGCGCGATCGACTATAGACATCGCCTGCTCGAGCGATCTCTCCGAGGCTGAGAGTCTTTGGACAGTTCTTGCTTGACTTGCTTGGTATGCGCACACTGTTTACCTTTTTCTGTAATCTATCGCTAATAAAACTTGTTTATCAGAAGTTGCGGTATTTCTCTTACGCATCAGTCTTGCGTATTTCCGAAACTCCCTCAACCTATTCGAACTGATTTGGAACACCACTAAAAATATCAGCCTGATACGTGATTGCGCTGAAAACTTTGAAGGAAGTGAGCCAAACCTCTATGAAAGAAGCAACTACAGAAAGCGTTAAAAGTATTCAAAGGGAACATTGACATCGTGATGATCGTAAAGGAGAAAGAACTTGCAAAGGCTGTATTGTAGTACAAGTTAGACCTAAAGGCAGTGTCGAAGAGAGAAACCAGAACATCCAAATTGCCCTTATCCAGCTGATGGGAAGGCGTTTCTGCCCATATGGTAACGGAATCTAGTGCTATAGCTGACGACTTCAGGGATACGTACTCCGATAAGAAACATTACTAGTAATCGATGCGTTTAATATTACGACTAACAGGCAAGTGAAACACACACTTATACTTTCCTAACACCAACTACGGTTGACACCTGTTGTCAAGCATTCCCTCAGCGATGGCGCAATTTCTGAGTCAATAGATACCAGCGCCTCCAACGACGGTCACTGAAGTTAATCCAGATAAGAAATAAATATGGTAAATGCGAAACGTACCGTTTTCAAAAACGCGTTTCCACTGCTGACGTGTTCCCTGCACTCTGTTACATGTTCCTAGACTTCTTTCGAGTGTCAGATGTGCAGAAAATGTTTCAAACATTCATCACTAGAAGGTGCGTGGTCTTTGTGTCAAGTAGTGCTGCTCTCAAAAGTTCCAAGTGTCACGCGTTAAAGTCTTTGCTCTGCAAGATTTACACACGATTGTTAAGTCAGGTAATACTGTGAACCCATTCCATGTAATTACTATTCATACAACTGATTTCTTTGATTCTGAAGATGCTGCGGAAGCATTACTGTCAATGCAGGCGTGCAAGCTCTCTAAAAGCAATATGAGCAGTGTGTCTCATACTCATCCGTTACAAATAGCTGTTAAAAATTCTTACTCTGAAACAAAAGAATGGGAAAAGTCAATGTATTCGAAAGAGGGGAGACCATGACAGATATAGGCCATGTCGTACTTAATTGGCTGCAAAACGGAAAGACCTGTTGACGATGTTGCCATTTCTTCTTCAACAGTGCTGGGGGTTTTGAAGTAAGCTTTGCAACATCTGATCCCAAGAATGGAGCTGTGTAAGAGACGGAAGTCAATACTGATTTTTTTTGTCACCAATTCAATTTTGTCATTCTTCCGCAAAAAATTTGGAATGGGTTTTGTTGACTACAGTTCTACTAGTTCAAATATTGCTGTACTTGTATTATCACAAATAAAACGTAGTGCCTCTGATTTCATGTGCATTCCTAATACAGGACCTAGAACGTTATTAATAAGTTACTTATTTTCTACTTTGTCTCATTATTTTTTGCAGTGACGAGGCGGGCAGCATAATTCTGTGGTACCAGAGTAATTTCTCAATTTTTTGGGATACAAATAAGTTAATTACAGAAAGAGATACATTGCCCTTTTGATTATTCTGACAAATGCGAGACTTGCCACTTGCGGTTGAACATTTTCCAACTCTACTCTTGACACGTTTTTAGAGTTTCATTATTTGTCGCCACATAGCGCGGCACCAGTGGTGGCGCAGGGAACTTACGCTCGAGACACCGCAGTGGTGTGTGACCCTTGAAGACGCAGTACTACCATTAAAAATGCACACAAATTTGCTGGACTGCATGCACAACAATGGGTGCACATTAATTTGATCAGTTCTCAGCTCGTGTAGAATCAGTTTCAAATTACAGTAAATGTTTATAAATTGTGTACAGAACTTTAATTGCCCCAAGTTATGACTCTGTTCCTCTGTAGCGTGACAATGTTTGAAACAATAAATTCTATCTTGTAGTGAAGCATCCTATCAGTATAATTACGAAAGTGAAAGATGATTAATCTGAACTGTGGAATAGCTCCAGCTGATTAGCCTTATTTCATATGTTTGTGACAATGATGCTGCATCATTACACACTGGTGATTAGTTCATTCAGACGTATCGTATACGCAATTACCTTTTTACCACACATTGTTTGTGATATGTGTTTGGAAGGGTAGTGTGTGCGTTTATGCGACCGTGCGAGTGAAAGTATTAGTTTTCATTTACTGTTGTTTTGCTCTTCAGTCCAGAGACTGGTTTGATGCAGCTCGCCATGTTACTCTACACTGTGCAAGCTTCTTCTTCTCTGAGTAACTACTGCAGCCTACATCCTCCCGAATCTGCTTACTGTATTCATCTCTTGGTCTCCCTCTACGATTTTTACCCCCACACGCTTCCCTCCCGTACTAAATTAGCGATCCCTTGATGCCTCAGAATGTGCCCTACCAACCGATCTCTTCTTCTAGTCAAGTTTTGTCACAAATTCCTCTTCTCCTCAATTCAGTACCTCCTCATTAGTTACGTGATCTACCCATCTAATCTTGAGCATTCTTCTTTATTTATTATTTATTTACAGGTCAAGTTCCGTAGGACCAAATTGACGAGCAGATCTCCAAGGTCATAAAACGTGTCAGTACATGAAATCACAACATAAAAGTAATAACAGATAAAAATAAATGTTTATGATCCCCAAAAAAGAGTCAGTCCAGTAGTTCAAGTAAACGCAATCAACCGTACAACAAGAATCAGCTTAATTTTTCAAGGAACTCCTCGACAGAATAGGAGGAGCGACCCATGAGGAAACTCTTCAGTTTCGATTTGAAAGCGCGAGGATTACTGCTAAGATTTTTGAATTCGAGTGGTGTCGTATTGAAAATGGATGCAGCACTCTACCGCACACCTTTCTGCACAAGAGTTAAGAAAGTCCGATCCAAATGCAGGTTCGATTTCTGCCGAATATTAACTGAGTGAAAGCTGCTTATTCTTGGGAATAAGCTAATATTGTTAACAAGAAATGACAATAAGGAATATATGTACTGAGAGACCAATGTCAAAATACCCAGACTCGTGAACGGGGGTCGACAAGAGGTTCGTGAACTTACACCACTTATTGCCCGAACCGCCCGTTTCTGAGCCAAAAATATCCATTTAGAATGAGAAGAGTTACTCCAAAATATAATACCATACGACATAAGCGAATGAAAATAGGCAGATTAGACTAATTTTCGTGTCGAATGTTCACTTACTTCAGATACCGTTGGAATAGTAAAAATGGCAGTATCAAGTCTTTGAACAAGATCCTGAACGTGGGCTTTCCACGACATCTTACTATCTATCAAAATACCTAGAAATTTGAACTGTTGAGGTTCACAAATCATATGCCCATTCTGCGAAATTAAAACGTCAGATTTGTTGAATTGTCTGTTAGAAACTTTAAAAACTGAGTCTGACTGTGACTTAGCATTAGTTTATTTTCTAGAAGCCATGAACTTAGGTCATGAACTGCACTATTTGAAACCGAGTCAGTGTTGCACACAACATCCTTTACTACGAAGCTAGTGTCATCAGCAAACAGAAATATTTTAGAGTTACCCATAATACTAGAGGCATATCATTCATATAACTAAGGAACAGGAGTGGCCCCAACACTGATTCCTGCCCCCCCTCCCCCACTCGCCCCCCGCTCACTTGACCCTTGACCGTACCCCACTCAGACCCCACAGCCACTGGAGCAATATTTTGTGATCAACACAATCAAGTGCCTTAGTTAAATAAAAAAAAAATGCCTAGCGTTCGAAACCTTTTTATTTAACCCATCCAGTACCTCACAAAGAAAAGAGAATTTGGCATTTTCAGTTGTTAAACGACTTCTAAAGCCGAACTGTACATTTTAGAGCAAATTGTGTGATATAAAATGATCAATTACCATCATATACACAGCTTTTTCAATAAATTAAGCAAACACTGATAGCATAGAAATAGATCTAAAATTATCTACATTATCCCTTTCTCCCTTTTTATAAAGCGGCTTTACTACTGAGTACTTTAATCGTTCAGGAAACTGACCATTCCTAAAGGAAAAGTTTCAAATGTGGCTAAATACAGGGCTTATATGTGCAGCACAGTACTTTAATATTCTGCTAGGCACTCGGTCATAACCATGAGTGTCCTTAGTCTCCAGTGATTTTTGATTGTTGACTCAATCTCCCTCTTGTCTGTATCACAGAAGAGTATTTCAGACATCAATCTCGGAAAGGCATTTGCCAAGAAAGTTACACGATTCCCTGCAGAAACTAAATTTTTATTTAATTCACCAGCAATGCTCAGAAAATGATTGTTAAATACTGTACATATATCTGATTTATCAGTAACAGGAATATTTTTACTGCCAACTGACTTTATATCGTCGACCTTGTGCTGCTGACCAGACACTTCCTTCACAACTGACCATATCGCTTTAATTTTATCCTGTGAATTAGCTATTCTATTTGCACATCACATACTCTTGGAGTTCCTAATAACATGAAACTTCCTGGCAGATTAAAACTGATTGCCCGACCGAGACTCGAACTCGGGACCTTTGCCTTTCGCGGGCAAGTGCTCTACCATTTGAGCTACCGAAGCACGACTCACGGCCGGTCCTCACAGCTTTACTTCTGTCAGTATCTCGTCTCCTACCTTCCAAGCTTTACAGAAGCTCTCCTGCTTTTAATCTGCCAGGAGTTTCATATCAGCGCACACTCCACTGCAGAGTGAAAATCTCATTCTGGAAACTTCCTAATAACATTTTAAGCACCTTAAAATACTCTTTGTAATGGGCTACTGTAGCTTGATTGTGACTACTTCTAACATTTTGATATAACACATTTCAAAGGCTTCTATTCTTTTCTTGTCTAAACTGTTTATCGTCCATGTTTTATTTTCATACGTAACTACACTCCATACAAATACTTTCAGAAAAGACTTCTTGACAAATCTAAACTCGATTTCAAAATCTTGGCTGCTTCCTCGAGTCGCGTGGAAGCTATGTTGCAGTTTTTACGTTCTGTTTTGCAATTGCTGTTTCCATTTATGCGGATTACAGATGTATGTAATACCTTGAAACGTTGTGGGGAAAACTAGGTAAGGTTCATTGTAAATGAAGTTTATTACTTTATTCTCCACTTGACGACAAATAGCAGCTAATATGAGTTACTAGGCCTATTCAGTGGAGAGATCGACAAACGTAAAGCTTATCCAATGCACTGCTAACAAATCGTGGAACGCTGTGGTTTATATTTTGTGCTCGTGCAGTATTATTACTGATGTAATAATATTACTAATGCAGTACCGCATATTTAATTATGGAAGTACTGTTGAGTTACCAGTGTCTAAAGGATGTGCTAGAGCCTCTTAGTTACAGGGCTCGTGTCCTTGGAAGACATAGCAACAATGGTTACATTGTTTTACAGTAACTGTTTGTAGCAGACTGTTGAGATAAATACTGTGACACAAAAATAAAGGCGGAATGTAATCGTTTAAATGTCTGCCTTTTGGATTTGGCGAGAACTGGCGGAAGCTATACTCATTCTCTTTCGGAATCACCATTTTACAGCAACTGTGCAGCCATACCATATCTGAACGAGATTGTGAATTAGGCAAGTCACAAGACTTGTATTCCGAAGGATTCAGATCTTTCCTTTTTCCTCTAAATCACTTCAGTTGAACGCTATGATGGTTTCTCAGTGTGCAACGGTCAATTCCTTTAACCCTTTCCTGTCTGTGCTTGTCTCCAACGGACTCACTGTGGAAGGGATGCCAAGCATTCCTAAAACATAATGCAATGCATTCAGAAGGATTCAACTTTATTACTCCTCGCAGGTGCACTTACCTGGCCGGCCGTTGTGGCCGAGCAGTTCTAGGTGCTTCAGTCCGGAACTGCGCTGCTTCTACGGACGCAGGTTCGAATCCTGCCTCGGGCATGGATGTATGTGATGTCCTTAGGTTAGTTAGGTTTAAGTAGTTCTAAGTCCCATAGTGCTTAGAGCCATTTTTGCACTTACCTGAAAAACAAATAATTTAGTTTTGTTACTGCTCAGAGAGCCCGCAACTCGTGATCTTGCTGTAGCGTTCTCGCTTCCCGCGCACGGGGCGCCGGGTTAGATTCCCGGCGGGGTCAGGGATTTTTCCTGCCTCGTGATGACTGGGTGTTGTGTCGTCTTCATCATCATCATTCACCCCTATTACGGTCGGAGGAAGGCAATGGCAAACCACTTGCACTAGGTCCTTGCCTAGTGCAATGGTGCGACTATGCCGCCTCGTCCCCTACACTCCTCGGAGTATGGGACCTCATCATCACCATCATCACTGCTCAGAGAATATTAGTGATTGGACGGATGGACATATTTCTCACGTTTATTCAAGAACGATTCTGCAGAAACATTCAGCGTCGAGGGCACGATATCACCCTAGGATTGAACTTCTGAATACTAACTGCCAGTGCGCAAATATCCGATGCAAGTGTGGTTTTCGGAGACTCCGTATAAGTGATACCACACGTACTGCCTGTACTTTGTTTTCAGATGATTATCCTCTTCCTATTTTGGCAGAAACATTGGGTGATTTGTGCCTTACAGAGGTCAGGTGTCTCTGCGTACTCTGACTCAAGCTAATTCGAAAATGAAAGGGGTGGAAAAAGAGTTATAGAGGAGAAACGATTACCATATCAATTTGTAATAATATTTTTGTGGTATCAGAGAGACCAGTCCGAAGCACTCGTCGGAAAGGCTAAGAAAATCTGAAAAGTTTGTTTAATGAGTACGACAGTATTGTCGTTATAATGTTTACTCCTTTGTAAACGTCACAAAGAAGGGACAATTAATGTGAGATACTCGTAACACAAATTCTTTTTTAGTTAGAGTTAGTAAGGAATGACGGACTATCTTAACAGTACTCTCAGGTCTCTATCTTGAAATAGTTTTGCGCAGTTTCGAGAAAAAATCAGCTGTCTTACAGAACACATTCTTCTGTCACCAAAGAGGTGATATTCTTTCATGCTTAATGACAGAAAAGCTCTGGAACCTGATTTTGAATTATCATAACGACCTCTTTCTGTCTAAATGGGACCTTGACGTGTTTGTTTCCAATGTGGCGCCTCAGAGTTGTTCGTAAATTACAAACGAGCCCCAGTAATGTTATGTCATACGCAACTTATGTAAACGACTAAAGGAGAGTTTCCCAGAGTCCGGCGAAATCTCCAGAAAGGAGTGTTTCCGAAGTTATCAGTGGAGACGGCTGTTTCGTAATTACCTCTAAGCACTCTGTTTGCTGACTGACAAGAATGCTTTTAGAGGCGCGCTCTTTACGGGTGTGCATTTGAATAGAGTTTTATAGGATATTTACATATGCGTAATTTTTCCTTGCTGGCTGCATACTCTGCGACTACTGATTGCCCTGCACGTATTTCCACTGTCTCGTACAATACTATCCACCACAATCTGTATTAGATAATGTGTATCAGGACCTTACTGAAGTTCGGTACAGCACACGTTATTTTTAATCTGTTGTTCATACGTTTTGGGGATGAGAGCACTAAATGGTTCTGAGAGTGAATAATAACAAATTATTGTGCACAAATCGCATTTTATTAAAGGCATATTAGAATACATTTACAAAACTGTGATCAAACAGCCTTTCTAAAGCTGAATAAGCGATGCTCCTTTCTTGCAATGGGTCCGTCTCTTATTAACCATGTGACGACTTTGTCTCATGTCGTCTGACTGATTGAGCAATGAGGTCAGGCTGCAATTGGTGCAATGTCGAACACACGCAGTGAAGGAAGTCAAGGGCGTTAAATCAAGCATACGCGCAGGCTACGCAATAGCTTTCAACCCACCCAATGTTCCCAAAAATTCACAGTTTGCTCTGTTCGCGAATCAGCACTGGAATGTGCTGCGGCTCCCTCATGCTGGAACCAGATCCTCTGCGCACGGCAAGTTGCCACTGGGCTATGGCCAGAAGGAAGTTACGCTTGTAATCTGAATCGAGAGGACCTTCTTGATATTCAGATCACCCCCTCAGACCCAGATATGATATGTCAGTGTGCAACGGAAACGATTGGGAAATTAAAGGCCCTGACAAATGAGTTGTGGCTGTGCTCTTTGGCACAATTAATAATAATTAAAGGAAATAACGCGTCCATCTAACTCCGAAATTAAGATGGATGCACTTTGGCCTAACATTTTTTGATATAAAATTCGAGAGGCAAAGCTAAACATAAGTTGGACGAAATGTCAACTTGTAAAAACCAGAAATTAAGAGAAAGTTGGATTACTGAATCCTTACAATATGTAAATAAAATAAAAAAAAAACTACTGAGTGGCCAAGTATACGGGACGGGTAAGGAAAGCATCCGATACAAACTCGCTATCTACAAGAAAGAATTAACACTAAAGGTTGTCTTCTTCATAAAATGACATAAATTTTCTTATTACAGGTTTCAGTGGCTACCTCCCAAATGGAATTTCTACGGTCGCCGGACAAGGTAACATCAGACTTCGATTCTTTAAAAGATACAGGTTGCTGGTCTGAAAGGACACATATTATGATACGATACCACTAATAAAATGATTGTTAATGGCCATTACGCTTGATCAATTATCTTCGCGCAGAATTCTGCGAAATATTACTGCAAAAATATGAATTGTCTATGACGGAAGCAGTTAGGTTCGGTATACTGTCATTTTAAATGCAACACCGATACTTACTTTGTCAACTAAATAATTGTACATCGTCTGGTAGATTTTGCTAAGACGTTCACCTCAAAAATCTCAGAGAACAAATGAATAATAATTGTTAGGTTTTGTCTTTTGTTTTAGAAATATAATTATGTGAGACATCTCTTATGCCCATCACATGTATATAAAGTAATTCTTTGCCTCTGCTCTGCGTATTTATTCCACACAGAAATTTTCTTTCCCTTAAAAGATCTATTATAACACACAATTCGAAGCTAGACGTGGTAACTACATCCATCATAGCAGCGAAAAGAAAGACGCATGCAGGAACCAGGCGTACTTGAATCCGGAGCGAGCCGTCGCGCGTAACGTGATCCGTGGCCAGATACCCATAAATTTAGAATAAACGCGTCTGTCTGTTACTATGGGTTACCGTCTTGATCTGACTGCAATTTAATTCAAAAGAATTACACCAGACGCTTCGCTTTTATGTATAAGGCATCTGTTTGGCCACCGGTGCCTTCCCTACTAGCTCTGTTGATAGTATCCATGGTTTTCTTTTGTATAATGAGCCACCCCCACTTTGTGGTTGTGGAGCTTTCCAGTCAGTAGCCCACATTCTGGTGGAATGCCCCCTTCTTTTGGCTCTGCGTACTAAGTACAGAGTTCCCTGCACTTCACCTTTAATATTGGCGGACGATTCCCGGATAGTTGAACTGGTTCTCAGTTTCCTCAGTGAATGTGTTTCTTATTTTCAGTTGTAAGGTTTTTAATCTCCCTCTGGAGTAGGGGCAGGGCGGTGAGGGTTGGGGTGTCTCCCACTGTAAGCTGTGTTTGGCGGTTCCTGACTCCCCTCCCTGGCCAAGATCCTACTTTTCTCCCTTATACTCTGTTTTTATCGCTTTTTAGATTTTGTTAGTCTCCTTTTACAATACACTCTCCTACATTCTAGCGGCTGAACGCCTTTCAATAGCTGGTGGTCTTGCCTCTACTGCATCAGAGGTGGAATACTTCCTGCCTTGGGGTTGCGCACTTACTGATTTCCCCCCTTTCGTTATTACCATTGACAACGCGATTGCACTTTTACGTTTTTTAGCCTTTTACCTTTTATCGTTATGACCCTTATGAGATATACATCCGTCCGAATGGACCACCTTTTAAACAAGGGACTGATGACCTTGCTGGTTGGTCCCTTCAACCCCAATTAACCAACCAAACCTCCAAGCCCGGGCGCCAGGAAGCAGAGGCGCAAATTCATATCGCCAGAATGATGGTCTTCGTGCTCTCGTGATCTCTCGCATCGCATACGATTGAAGACAACAGGGGTTCCTGAGTCTGTAAAGGAAGATACCACGGTTTTCGGGAGGTTTCCCTTGGTTGTAAGGCTAATGCAGGAACTGGAAATCCATTTCCAAATGTATGCGATTGATTTTATTTTATTTATTTATTCATTTAGATATCGGATTTGTCAACATAATACAGTGAAAATAAGTATCTCAGAACATACGCACCCACACAATGTGTAACTACATATCTATGAGGTTAGGACAGGTAGTTGGCCTTGGCTTTGCTGACGGAACCATCCAGGCATTTGCCTGAAATAATTCAGGGAGAACACGGGAAACCTAAATCAGGATGGCTGGACAGAGCAAACTCCATCTTGACTAATATGAGGTCAGAGATTTTGACAAGAGCACTGTCTCATTCGGCTATTCACATTGTACAACTTACTTCTATTTCGATTTAATTTGCACCAAATAACTTATAATATAAAACATAATTTTGCACCACATCACTGCATACACTGAAGGCACTCGCTGGACCACGAACATGCAGCTATGTCCCTTGCACTCCCTCCAGTCTGTTCAGAACACTGACTTCCTGTCCTACCTTCAATCAGCCTGAAAAATTTCTCTCAGCGTCTCCTGTAATGAGTGACGAGTTGAAGTCAGGGGAAAGGTGTTGCAGTTTCCCCCCTTTCATTATTAATCAGTACTCTGACTCTTCTAAGGAATCTTTAATTGGTTAGTATCCATTACTTAGGAAGAATATATTAGCTACATTTTTAAACAGATGTATTTTAATAATGTTTTTTCATCTCCTTTGGCAATTTATTATACAGCTTTATTCCCCGATAGAAAATGCTGTTTTAAGTATTTTTATTTGTTCCTCTTTGGTAAATACAAGTCCAAACTCGCAGTGGTTCTGTGATTGTGTGTGGAACTGTTAGTGAAGTACTGAGTAATATTTACCCTGATTTGCACAAAAGACTGGTAGATATACTCACTTGATAATGATAACCAGTTTTTAAATAGTTCTTTGCAATGAACCCGACCACTACTTCTGGTTATTATGATTACGGCCGTTTTATGCAATTTAAAAAACTGTGCCCATGTTTTACGCTTTTGAACTCCAGAAGAGAATCCCGTCGTTAAGAACTGAGTGTACGCATCAGTAGCATGTTACCACTAGATACCGGCTGTTACAGATTGATGATAGGACCCTAGCACCATAACATGCTGATAACGTTTTTTTGCTAATATCTTTGTTGTTCATCCCGTGTTGATTGACGATAAATATTCGTTTTATCAATGACTCGTAGTCATCAGCAAAGAGAATTTTTTTCTGTGTTACAATGCCTGGAAAATCATTGATATACACTAAGGACGGAACTGGACCCCATACCGTACCATTTTTATTAGTATTTTATTGTCAGTAGCGTCAAAAGCCTTGGAAAAGTCTAAGAATATGCCTGTGACGCAGCCCCTATTGAGAATCTTACTGCCATTCTAAAACTTCGCCTGACATTTGGTTGAAAAGTTCCTCACACTCCAATGGGATATTGATCGAACAGACCTCTCATTCAGCCTCTAGGGGTAGGGAACGAAAAGCATTAAAAAAGCTGATGCTACGCAGCATATCAGATCGTCTACCAGTGTGACCTGTCAGCTTTTGCGCAGGGAACAATTTGTGAGAGTAGGACGGAATTTGGAGGTTATATACGCTTGTACAACCCGATAAGTCAGAAGAATTCAAATGCTACATGACAGCGTTAAAATTCTGTCATCTCCTTCATTGTTCTAGAACCCGACTGTGAAAGAAGCAGTAGAAATTCGCCCTCTCAGGCGTGGTAGGGCTGCCACCAGGAAAAACCGTGTACCTAGTCCGTGCTCTCAAAGACGTTGCTGCTGTCCGCTTGAATCGACACAGTTACCTTGGCGTCTTTCGAGCGTCCGTCCACGAATTCAGTTTGGCAAACTGTCACGAGATGTTCATATGACCGTCTCTGCAGTCCAGTAGATATTTCGGAGGCCTTAGTATCCGTGGTAGCATGCGCCGTAGCGTAGCCCTCAGCGTCAAATTCTCGGAGAGGCGTGCTGTTAATTCTGTCGGCCATCCAAAGAGAATACGGCCGAAATAGTGAAAGAAAGGGAGTTTCTGTTGCTGCATACCCGAAATTAATAGAGGACGAACACGTTTATCACTGGCCAGCAATAGCAAATCCCCCAGCCGGAGGCCTCAGCGAACGGTGAAAAGACGTGCCGCCAAAGCATCCGTATAGTTAGTGTGGACCCAGGTCTCGAGTTGGGCAGACTAATTTTGGACCGCAGGCTACCACAGAGGCTCTCAGCCATTCGCCCACAGCATCGACGATTTGATGTAGGAGAGATTTCTCTTCGTGTTTGACAAGTTCCGGCTTACGCACTATCCCTGTCGTTCATAGTGGAGAATAGAACAAGTTTTGACTGGGTTAACTAATCACTCAGTTTATGTCCATACTTCTAGAAAGCATCAATCTATATCTGCTAGTAATGCTTCACAAGGTGAGACATTAAGCGAAATCTCTGTCCGTGCGTTAGATAACTGCTGTACACACTGTACACATTGTTTGCCTTATTATAATTTTCAAGACAGACAACATAGTTGTTGTGGTGTGACTGGAAAGTTATTTGCTTATTCCTTGCTACACACGACTGACTTAGACAACATGCGTTTCGCAGTCATTATTTATTCATGTTTGATTCTTGTTAATCTTATTCTAAAACTGAGACACTTTAACGCATCCGGCTGGAGCAAGTTGACTGAAGCAAGTTGACTACCTCGTCATCTGTCGAGCGCTGATTACACTCAGGTGACACAAGCCGTGGAATACCTCCCAGTATCGTGTTGGCCCTCCTTCTGACCGGTGCAGTGCAGCAACTCGACGGGACGTGGACTCAACCAGTCGCTGGAAATCCCTGCAGAAATACAGGGTGATTCAAAAAGAATACCACAACTTTAGCAATTTAAAACTCTGCACGACAAAAGGCAGAGCTAAGCACTATCTGTCGGCGAATTAAGGGAGCTATAAAGTTTCATTTAGTTGTACATTTGTTCGCTTGAGGCGCTGTTGACTAGGCGTCAGCGTCAGTTGATGCTAAGGTGGCGACCGCTCAACAGAACGCTTTTTGTGTTATTGAGTACGGCAGAAGTGAATCGACGACAGTTGTTCAGCGTGCATTTCGAACGAAGTATGGTGTTAAACCTCGTGATAGGTGGTGTATTAAACGTTGGTATAAACAGTTTACAGAGAATGGGTGTTTGTGCAAAGGGAAAAGTTCTGGACGGCCGAGAACGAGTGTTGAAAATGTAGCACGCATGCAGCAAGCATTTGTTCGCAGCCCAGGAAAATCGACTCGCAGAGCTAGCAGAGAGCTGCAAATTCCACAATCAACTGTATGGAGAGTCCTACGAAAAAGGTTAGTTATGAAACCTTATCGTCTGAAATTGGTTCAAGCACTGTCTGCAGCTGATAAGATTAAAAGAATCGATTTCTGTGATTTTATCCTTGCTCAAATGGAAACAGATGAATCTCTCGTTTCAAAGATTGTGTTTAGTGATGAAGCAACTTTCCACATTAACGGGAAAGTCAACCGTCACAATGTCTGTATATGGGGCACTGAGAATCCGCGGGAAACAACTCAGTATGAACGTGACTCGCCTAAGGTGAACGTTTTCTGTGCCATTTCAGCCAATAAAGTTTTTGGTCCTTTTTTCTTCAAAGGTGCTACTGTAACTGGACTACAGTATCTGGAGATGTTAGAGAATTGGCTGTTCCCTCAGCTCGAACAAGAAGCACAACAATTCATATTTCAGCAGGATGGAGCGCCACCACATTGGCACTTACCTGTCCGTAACTACCTGAACGTCAACTACCCGAGGCGATGGATCGGCCGCCAGGCAGCCCGTGACAGAGCACTTCATCACTGGCCTCCAAGAAGCCCTGATCTTACCCCCTGCGATTTTTTCTTATGGTGTTTCGGCCACCTCTCCCAGCCACCATTGATGATTTGAAACGAGAAATAACAGCAGCTATCCAAACTGTTACGCCTGATATGCTACAGAGAGTGTGGAACGAGTTGGAGCATCGGGTTGATATTGCTCGAGTGTCTGGAGGGGGCCATATTGAACATCTCTGAACTTGTTTTTGAGTGAAAAAAAACCTTTTTAAATACTCTTTGTAATGATGTATAACAGAAGGTTATATTATGTTTCTTTCATTAAATACACATTTTTAAAGTTGTGGTATTCTTTTTGAATCACCCTGTATTGAGCCATGCCGCATCTATAGCAGTTCATTATAGCGAAAGTGTTGCCGTGCGAGATGTTTTGCCCGAACTGATCTCTCGATTTTGGCCCATAAATGTTCAATGACATTCATGTCGGGCAATCTGGGTGGCCAAATCATTCCCTCCAGCTGTCCTGAATGTTCTTCAAACCAATCGCGGACAACAATCGCCCGGCGACATGGCGCATTGTCATCCGTAAAAATTCCACCGTTGTTTGGCTGTAGATGGCCTCCCTATACCCGAATATAACGATTTGCAGTCAATGGTCTTTTCAGTTGGACCAGAGGACCCAGTCCATTCCATATAAACACAGCCCACACCATTATGGAACCACCACCAGCTTGCACAGTGCCTTGTTGACAACCTGGGTCCATGTCGTCATCGGGTCTGCGTCACACTCGAACCCTAACATCAACTCTTACTAACAGAAATCAGGACTCATCTGACCAGGAAGCGGTTTTCCAGTCGTCTAGGGTCCAATCGATATGGTCACGAGTCCAGGAGAGACGCTGCAGTCGATGTCGTGCTGTTAGCAAAGGCACTTTTCGTCGATCGTCTACAGCTGTAGCCCATTAACGCCAGATTTCGCCGCATTGTTCTAACGGAGATGTTTGTCGAACGTGCCACATTGATTCCTCCGGTTATCGCACTCAGTGTTGCTTGTTGTTAGCACTGACAACTCTGTGTATATACTTATATGGATTTGGTGTCTGTTCTTCCGGACATGTCCAAAAGAAAGACACCATATCCATATAAGTATATAGTTCTGGCAACACCGGCCATGATCTTCTTTTGTGCAGACGCGTACGTATTCCCCGAACTCTTACGGGACTTGGTAAGAATGTTTTCCACGAATAATGAGTGTGTTGGGGTTGGACACTACGAATGTAGAGTGTGGACATACAAGGTGAGAATTTGGGTCACGCAGGAGGCGTGCGCGAGATAGTCCCTGCAGTCGCGCTATCCTCTGTGCCCTCGGTGGCTCAGATGGATAGAGCGTCTGCGATGTAAGCAGGAGATCGCGGGTTCGAGTCCTGGTCGGGACACACGTTTTCACCTGTCTCCGCTGATATACACTCCTGGAAATGGAAAAAAGAACACATTGACACCGGTGTCAAGAAGAATGGGGCATCCATTGCGGAGGAATCCCCCATGATTGCCAGCGTCTCCGATGGTGCGCTCCTTCCTTATGGGGACCCCCTCAGAGGGCACTCCCGCCTTAGGTGAATGTTTACACCTCAGGTCACACCTCCCGAGAAACAGACGGAGGGACCAATCGGCATGGTCAGAAGGTATCAGCTCAGGCAATCACCCCTCCCTGGGCCTGGCCTTTACCAGGGGGTACGTGCGTGCCTTACTTGTCTACCCAGGGCGGGGAATTACGCGTTACCCCGTCACCGGCTACGCGTGCGAACGCGTGGGTCGGCCTTCAGGCGCGCACAAGGAGGAAGGAAGAAGCGGAAAAGGAAGAGAGGGAGGACAGACTGTCTCAAACGCCGAGGCGGAGACCAGAGAAGGCAAGGAGAAGAAGGCAAGGAGAAGAAGGCAAGGAGAAGAAGGCAAGGAGAAGAAGGCAAGGGAAAGAGTAAGGAAGACAGTGAGATGGAGAAGAACAAAGAAAGGAACCAACCAAAGGAAGAAAGAAACGAGAAGTGAAAAATCAAAAAGACCACAAATATAGGTCGTGGAACCGTCCGTCTCCAGACACAGGCGCTAACTACCCCCTTGAGGGGGATGGACTCCTTTTAGTCGCCTCTTACGACAGGCAGGAATACCTCGGGCCTATTCTGTATTTCAA
Organism: Schistocerca serialis cubense; assembly: GCF_023864345.2. Lineage (NCBI taxonomy): Eukaryota > Metazoa > Arthropoda > Insecta > Orthoptera > Acrididae > Schistocerca > Schistocerca serialis. Next base: position 606,102,539 of record NC_064643.1, read on the forward strand.
AGCAGTTGTAGTCGGTAATACAGTTAATGGGTTCAAAGAATTTGAGATCGAACTGTATGATACACTTGTACTTAATAAGCATGATTTTGCTGCAGCGCAAACCACAAATCTTATTGCGGGTTATGCCGAAACTGAAAATACTGCTACTGAGGCTGCAGTACCTAAGCGTTAACACACAGAACTCCTAATTAATCTTCTAATGAGGGCTGTACAAGCAATGATCACACGCACGGCACAGCGGACACACCAGGAACCGCGGTGTTGGCCGTCGAATGGCGCTAGCTGCGCAGCATTTGTGCACCGCCGCCGACAGTGTCAGCCAGTTTGCCGTGGCATACGGAGCTCCATCGCAGTCTTTAACACTGGTAGCATGCCGCGACAGCGTGGACGTGAACCGCATGTGCAGTTGACGGACTTTGAGCGAGGGCGTATAGTGGGCATGTGGGAGACCGGGTGGACGTACCGCCGAATTGCTCAACACGTGGGGCGTGAGGTCTCCACAGTACATCGATGTCGTCGCCAGTGGTCGGCGGAAGGTGCACCTGCCCGTCGACCTGGGACCGGACCGCAGCGACGCACGGATGCACGCCAAGACCGTAGGATCCTACGCAGTGCCGTAGGGGACCGCACCGCCACTTCCCAGCAAATTAGGGACACTGTTGCTCCTGGGATATCGGCGAGGACCATTCGCAACCGTCTCCATGAAGCTGGGCTACGGTCCCGCACACCGTTAGGCCGTCTTCCGCTCACGCCCCAACATCGTGCAGCCCGCCTCCAGTGGTGTCGCGACAGGCGTGAATGGAGGGACGAATGGAGACGTGTCGTCTTCAGCGATGAGAGTCTCTTCTGCCTTGGTGCCAATGATGGTCGTATGCGTGTTTGGCGCCGTGCAGGTGAGCGCCACAATCAGGACTGCATACGACCGAGGCACACAGGGCCAACACCCGGCAGCATGGTGTGGGGAGCGATCTCCTACACTGGCCATACACCACTGGTGATCGTCGAGGGGACACTGAATAGTGCACGGTACATCCAAACCGTCATTGAACCCATCGTTCTACCATTCCTAGACCGGCAAGGGAACTTGCTGTTCCAACAGGACAATGCACGTCCGCATGTATCCCGTGCCACCCAACGTGCTCTAGAAGGTGTAAGTCAACTACCCTGGCCAGCAAGATCTCCGGATCTGTCCCCCATTGAGAATGTTTGGGACTGGATGAAGCATCGTCTCACGCGGTGTGCACGTCCAGCACGAACGCTGGTCCAACTGAGGCGCCAGGTGGAAATGGCATGGCAAGCCGTTCCACAGGACTGAATCCAGCATCTCTACGATCGTCTCCATGGGAGAATAGCAGCCTGCATTGCTGCGAAAGGTGGATATACACTGTACTAGTGCCGACATTGTGCATGCTCTATTGCCTGTGTCTATCTGCCTGTGGTTCTGTCAGTGTGATCATGTGATGTATCTGACCCCAGGAATGTGTCAATAAAGTTTCCCCTTCCTGGGACAATGAATTCACGGTGTTCTTATTTCAATTTCCAGGAGTGCATTTCACGTGAGTCATCGGAGCACAAATGACACCTCCGCCAATGCACCGCCCTTTTATACCTGGTCTACTGGATACTACCGCCGACTCAGTGTATTTCAAAGCAGTTGTAGTCGGTAATACAGTTAATGGGTTCAAAGAATTTGAGATCGAACTGTATGATACACTTGTACTTAATAAGCATGATTTTGCTGCAGCGCAAACCACAAATCTTATTGCGGGTTATGCCGAAACTGAAAATACTGCTACTGAGGCTGCAGTACCTAAGCGTTAACACACAGAACTCCTAATTAATCTTCTAATGAACATCACCTTGAGCGTAATTGAGAACCAAAAGCTTTAAAAACTGCTGCTTCCGTTAAGACAAATTGGTGTCGAAAGATTTTCAATTTGCAGCCGCTGCCTAAAGAAAGGCATGTCGCTTTCGGGAGAACGACTGTACAATCCCGCGTCCGGCCATCCTGATTGAGGTTTTCCGTGATTTCCCTAAATCGCTCCAGGAAAATGCCGGGATGGTTCCTTTGAAAGGGCACGGACGACTTCCTTCCCCATCCTTCCCTAATCCGACGAGACCGATGATCTCGCTATTTGGTCTCTTCCCCCGAACAATCCAACCCAACCAAAGACCCCCTGCGGGTCCGGGGGTTAGAATAGGCCCGAGGTATTCCTGCCTGTCGTAAGAGGCGACTAAAAGGAGTCCATCCCCCTCAAGGGGGTAGTTAGCGCCTGTGTCTGGAGACGGACGGTTCCACGACCTATATTTGTGGTCTTTTTGATTTTTCACTTCTCGTTTCTTTCTTCCTTTGGTTGGTTCCTTTCTTTGTTCTTCTCCATCTCACTGTCTTCCTTACTCTTTCCCTTGCCTTCTTCTCCTTGCCTTCTTCTCCTTGCCTTCTTCTCCTTGCCTTCTTCTCCTTGCCTTCTCTGGTCTCCGCCTCGGCGTTTGAGACAGTCTGTCCTCCCTCTCTTCCTTTTCCGCTTCTTCCTTCCTCCTTGTGCGCGCCTGAAGGCCGACCCACGCGTTCGCACGCGTAGCCGGTGACGGGGTAACGCGTAATTCCCCGCCCTGGGTAGACAAGTAAGGCACGCACGTACCCCCTGGTAAAGGCCAGGCCCAGGGAGGGGTGATTGCCTGAGCTGATACCTTCTGACCATGCCGATTGGTCCCTCCGTCTGTTTCTCGGGAGGTGTGACCTGAGGTGTAAACATTCACCTAAGGCGGGAGTGCCCTCTGAGGGGGTCCCCATAAGGAAGGAGCGCGCCATCGGAGACGCTGGCAATCATGGGGGATTCCTCCGCAATGGATGCCCCATTCTTCTCTCTCGACTTCTGCCCACAAACGGAAACATGACCAGCCACCAGTGACAAAAGTACTACCGCCTGCCCCACAGTTCCTCGTCGTTTCTCGATCTGAGGACGGAAAGGATTTTTCCTCTGTCAACCCTTTCGTTATCCAGAAGGGCGTAGATGCCATAGCCGGTACTGTTAAGTCTTGTACAAGGTTGCGTAATGGTACCTTGTTACTAGAAACTGAGAGCGCCTTTCAGGCACAGAAACTGCTTCGAGCCACACTTCTGTATACGTTCCCTGTCCGGATGGAGGCTCACCGCACTTTGAATTCGTTGCGTGGTGTGGTATCTACTAGATCACTCGACGGATTGACTGACAAGGAGATTCAGTCTTTCCTCGCTGAGCAGGGCGTGACGGCTGTCCATAGGGTCATGAAAAAGGTCAACAATGACCTTGTACTGACCCGGACACTTTTCTTGACCTTTGATAGTGTTAAGCTGCCATCGCGCATCAAAGCGGGCTACGTGGTTATTTCTGTTCGCCCCTATGTCCCGACACCTACGCGCTGCTACCAGTGTCAGCGTTTTAATCACACTCGCCAGTCTTGTTCCAATGCGGCTAAATGTGTCACTTCTGGCAGGGATGCCCATGAGGGTGACCACCTCCGTCTCCTCGTTGTGTGAACTGTCAGGGTGACCACGCAGCGTCCTCCCGCGACTGTCCCATCTATAAGGAAGAACGCTGTATCCAAGAAATTCGGGTCAAAGAGAAAGTGTCCACCTCGGCTGCTCGCAAGCTATTAGCTAGTAGGAAGTCCACGCTGCTCCCAGAGGGGAAATACAGTACTGTCCTCGCCTCTCCTCGGACTACCAGGGAGGTGGCAACCCAGACATGCGATCTGACCTTCAGCACCACGATCGTCTGTTCGGCCAGTGCTAAGATCGCGGGGTCGACGTCTACTCTTCCTCCCATCACCGCACAGACACAAGCCCCTTCATCAGCTTCTGCTAAGACGAAGACCCAGAAGTCAGATGCTCGGGCCTTCAAGAAGGAATCGTCGCGTGCAGACTTCCTTCGTACCTCGACCTCCCAGCCATCGACCAGTACTTCCACCAAACGACCTTCCAAGAAGGCTCATAGGAAGCACAGTTCTCCTTCTCCGCCACGGCGCATTTCTTCTCCTGCGGCACCCAGCGGTTGCCGCCCCAGGCCGTCATCCGTTTCGCCTGGCCGCACCGCTGGTAGCCGAACATCTGGCTGTTCACCGGCGGAGGAAGCTACCCCTCCCGGCCATCTTACCAAGATGGCCTATGAATCTATAGAACCAATGGACGATGACTGTCCGCCTACTGATAGCGGCGGCAGTGCTCGCTCGAAGCCAGGCCCTCAGCGGCCTTCGAGGTGACCCCTTCTTTCATCTTCCTTTTCTTCTTACGATGGCACTTACTCACTGGAATATTCGCAGCATTCGCTCCAACCGAGAGGACTTGAAGTTGCTGCTCCGCTTGCACCGTCCGCTCGTCGTAGCCCTCCAGAAACGAAGCTACGCCCATGCGATCAAATTGCCTTGGCACACTACACCTCTGTGCGTTTTGACCTACCCCCTGTGGAAGGTATTCCGGCTCATGAAGGGGTTATGTTGCTGGTCCGGGATGATATTTACTACGATCCCATCACGTTGCACACCGGCCTGCAGGCAGTTGCCATCCGAATTACTCTCCCCACTTTTACATTTTCCATTTGTACCGTTTACACTCCATCGTCGGCTGCCGTTACCAGGGCAGACATGGTGCAAATTATTGCTCAGCTGCCTGCACCATTTTTGTTAACTGGAGACTTCAATGCCCACCATCCCCTTTGGGGCTCTCCAGCATCCTGCCCGAGGGGCTCCCTGTTAGCAGACCTTTTCAACCAGCTTAATCTTGTCTGCCTCAATACTGGCGCCCCTACTTTTCTTTCGGACACATCTCACACCTATTCCCATTTAGACCTCTCTATATGTACTACCCAACTTGCACGCCGGTTTGAGTGGTATGCACTTTCTGATACATATTCGAGCGACCACTTCCCGTGTGTTATCCATCTCCTGCAGCATACCCCCTCTCCGTGCTCATCTAGTTAGACCATCTCCAAAGCAGACTGGGGGCTCTTCTCTTCCAGGGCGACATTTCAGGATCAAAACTTTGCAAGCTGCAATAGTCAGGTCACACACCTCACGGAAGTCACTCTCACTGCTGTTGAATATTCCATCCCTCATACTACTTCTTCTCCACGTCACGTTCCGGTCCCCTGGTGGATCGCAGCATGTAGAGACGCTATACATGCTCGTCGACGTGGTTTACGCACCTTTAAACGCCACCCTACGATGGTGAATTGTATTAGTTATAAACGATTACCTGCGCAGTGTCGTCATGTTATTAAAAAAAGCAAGAAAGCCAGTTGGGCTGCTTTCACAAGCTCCTTCAGCAGTTTTACTACTTCTGTTGTCTGGGGTAGCCTGCGCCGGCTATCTGGCACTAAGGTCCACTCACCAGTTTCTGGCTTGACGGTCGCGAATGACGTCCTTGTGGCCCCTGAGGATGTCTCCAATGCCTTCGGCCGCTTTTTCGCAGAGGTTTCGAGCTCCGCTCATTACCACCCTGCCTTCCTCCCCCGCAAACAGGCAGAGGAGGCTAGGCCACCTAACTTCCGCTCCTCGAATCGTGAAAGTTATAATGCCCCATTCACCATGCAGGAACTCGAAAACGCACTTGCCCTGTCACGGTCCTCCGCTCCAGGGCCTGATTCTATTCATATTCAGATGCTGAAGAACCTTTCTCCTGTGGGTAAAGGTTTTCTTCTTCGTACTTACAATCGCATCTGGATTGAGGGACATGTTCCCTCATGCTGGCGCGAGTCTATTGTTGCCCCGATTCCTAAGCCGGGGAAGGACAAGCACTTGCCATCCAGTTATCGACCCATCTCGCTTACCAGCTGTGTCTGTAAAGTGATGGAGCGAATGGTTAACTCTCGTTTGGTTTGGCTGCTCGAGTCTCGCCGCCTACTTACCAATGTACAAGGTGGATTTCGTAGGCGCCGCTCTGCTGTTGACCATCTGGTTACCTTGTCGACCTTCATTATGAATAACTTTTTGCGGAAGCGCCCGACCGCGGCTGTGTTCTTTGATTTGGAGAAGGCTTACGACACCTGTTGGAGGGCGGGCATTTTCCTCACCATGCATACATGGGGCCTTCGCGGTAGCCTCCCTCTTTTTATTCGTTCCTTTTTAATGGATCGACAGTTCAGGGTACGTGTGGGTTCTGTCCTGTCAGACACCTTTCGCCAGGAGAATGGGGTGCCACAGGGCTCAGTTTTGAGCGTCGCTCTCTTCGCCATAGCGATCAATCCAATAATGGATTGCCTCCCAGCTGATGTATCAGGCTCCCTTTTCGTGGACGATTTTACCATCTATTGCAGCGCGCAGCGTACATGTTTCCTGGAGCGCTGTCTTCAGCGTTCTCTTGACCGTCTTTACTCCTGGAGTATCGCCAATGGCTTCCGTTTTTCTGCCGAGAAGACGGTCTGTATTAACTTCTGGCGCTACAAAGAGTTTCTCCCACCGTCCTTACGACTCGGTCCCGTTGCTCTCCCATTCGTGGAGACAACAAAATTTTTAGGTCTTACATTTGACAGGAAACTTAGCTGGTCTCCACATGTGTCATATTTGGCTGCCCGTTGTACCCGTTCTCTAAATGTCCTCCGTGTTCTCAGTGGTATGTCGTGGGGAGCGGATCGAACCGTCCTACTTCGTCTATATCGGTCGATCGTCCGCTCCAAGCTGGATTATGGGAGCTTCGTGTACTCCTCTGCACGGCCATCCATCTTACGCCGCCTCCACTCCATACAACATCGGGGTTCACGACTTGCGATCGGAGCGTTTTAACTAGTCCCGTCGAGAGTCTTCATGCTGACACTGGTGAATTGCCACTCACCTACCGGCGCGATATACTGCTTTGTCGGTATGCCTGTCGGCTACTGTCAATGCTCGACCACCCGTCTTATCGTTCCTTTTTTGACGACTCTCTCGACCGTCAATACGGGTTGTATGTCTCTGCCCTGCTACCCTCTGGAGTTCGCTTTCGTCGCCTCCTTCAACACCTTAATTTTTCAGTCCCTGCAACCTTTCGAGTGGGCGAGAGCCGCACGCCACCTTGGCTCCAAGGTTCTCATTCACCTTGACCTCAGCTCGCTCCCAAAGGAGGTTAGCCCCGGTTCGGTCTACCACTCCCGTTTTTTTGAACTTCGTTCGAAGTTCATTAATATGACCTTCATTTATACAGATGGCTCTAAGACCAATGACGGGGTCGGGTGTTCTTTTATTGTCGGGACACATTCAAATACCGGCTCCATGGCCATTGTTCAGTCTTCACAGCTGAGCTCTTTGCCCTCTACCAGGCTGTTCTTTACATCTGCCGCCACCGAGATTCTGCTTATGTCATCTGCTCCGATTCCCTGAGCGCCATCCAGAGCCTCAGTGATCCGTATCCGGTTCACCCTTTCGTGCACCGGATTCAACGCTCTCTTCAGCAGCTGGTGGACGTCGGTTCTCCAGTTAGCTTTATGTGGGTTCCTGGCCATGTCTGTATCCCTGGGAACGAAGCTGCAGATGCCGCGGCTAAGGCTGCGGTCATCCAGCCTCGGACAACTTCTTGTTGTGTCCCTTCGTCAGATTGTAGCAGGGTCATTTGTCGGCGCATTTTATCGCTGTGGCATGCCGATTGGGCTGCACTTACGGACAACAAGCTTCGGGCCTTGAAACCTCTTCCCGCGGCTTGGACGTCCTCCTCCCGCCCTTCTCGACGGGAGGAGGAAGTTTTGGCCCGGTTACGAATTGGACACTGCCGGTTCAGCCATCGCCATCTGCTGACGGCTGCGCCGGCGCCGTTCTGCCCATGTGGGCAATTGCTGACGGTCCGCCACATTTTAACGTCCTGTCCGGATTTTAACACACTGCGTCTTGATCTTGGCCTACCATGTACTCTAGATGCCATTTTAGCGGATGACCCACGAGCAGCTGCTCGCGTTCTTCGTTTTATCAACTTGACAAACCTCTCTAAGGACATTTGATTATGCTGTTTTTTTTTAATCCTATGCCTGTGTCTGTCTTTTATCGTGTTTTCCCTTTTAGTTGCTGTTTTAAACTTGTGCCTCGCGGTGCGTTCCTAACGTAGTCTGGGCGCTAATGACCATTGAAGTTGTGCGCTCTAAAACCACAAAAAAAAAAACCAACCAAAGAAAGGCATGTTCGCGAAAACGAATAAGTCGCGCTATGCAATGTGCAAGTGTATTAATAAGCTCACCTAAAAATCCGAAATTGATTGTCAAGGAAGTAGACAAGGCCCAAGCAGACCATTTAAAACAACAAAAATAAACTTCCAAAGAAAGAATAGTGTCTAGCATATGATGAGATCTGACTGGACAGACTATTGCAAATGCTGAATACGGTGAGTTCAGAACTGCTCGAACCTAGGAGGAGGACAATTTTTATTTAATTAATTAATGTACTATCTTATACTTTCTAGGAAAAAAGTGTTAAACTTTTATCAGTATTGTTATCTTCCTGCAGGATCGACGTCACCTTGTCCCAGTATAGGGGCAGAAGAAATTTTTGAAATTGGCAAAATAATTGTGACTGTATTAAAAGAAAAACCTATGCAACTAGGTACAATACAATAAACGGTCATTCTATTAATATTTGTAAAGAAAATCAATCGCCAAAACTGAATTTATTGGAAACGGTTAACCTCTAATATCGTCTTCTTGCCCCAGCTTCCCCTATATAAGTTACTGCCAGCGTACGTCCATTACCCACGAGCGTCGGAGTAGTTCACGGATGACGTGGGGGGTATGGCTACGAAGGGGACAGTGCTACAAAGTCTTGTGACTACAATAAATAAGAAATTCGCATAAAAACATATTTTCTGAAGTTCAAGTAAGATACAGAAAAGTCCACTCCACCCTGTACTCAATTAGGCCGTATTAGAAGCATCAAGGTCGACGAAAATGCAAAAAAATATTCTCTAGGGGGGCTGACAATGTACGGCTTCATGGCCTCGTTTACAAACTGGCGACGCAATGCTTCCGACTTGCTGCACCTCAACACCTCGATGCTAATGCGCAGGGAAACGAAAGTAGCCGTAGAAAACGAAGCCTCTGACCCACTAACACAGAGAGCTGGTGTATACAACGCAGTATAACCTCTGCATGTCGGACGTGCTTCTAACAAGTAGTGGCTACTGCGCTGTACCTCCTTTCCTGCTCCGTTCGTGGGAAGAATGATGCCGGTGGAGTCTCGGTGTGAGCTAGAATTTCTCTACTGCCCCGTCCCGTTCGCTTCGGCAACTGGATGTGGGATGAAATAATGTTTATGGACCGTTCTTGGAACGTTCGCTCTCGGGAAACGTTAAGTTATCCTCTTCGTGATTCACATCGTCTCCCTTGTAACTGTCACTGGAATTTAATAAGCAATTCCGTAACACTCTTGCGCTTAATAAAGTCGTGACGAAAAATGACAACTGAATGTCGCAGCGACAGACAGAATGACGTACGACTTTCATAGATATTGTTGATTCAGATAAAGAAGACACACAAAATTTCTGAGATTCAGAGTTTCGTGTTACACAAAATTCATTCTTTTTACAGAAAAGGGAAAAAGTGAAAATCGCTACTTTTACGAACAAATGAACAATAAAGTTGTATTTATTCGTGTAATCTTAATTTAATTTTATTTACATATGTTTTTGTTAAATGCAGAGATTCCTGGGAAGCTTCAAAAATTATGCTTTCCTTTCACTATAGTCGACGTAACCGCCTTGAGAGATTCAGCAGCTGTGTAGATATTTAAGATAATTTTCATTTGTTGTTCTTTCTCAGCTGCACATTGTTAATTAGATCACATGTTTAGATCATTCTCGATCATCTTCAGATCCAAACAGCTGCGTCAGCTATCCGTCTTGTCTACTCAGAACCACATGTGAGAGTACTCAAATATGTGGTTCTAGGTAGACAAGACGGGTAGCTGACGCAGCTGTTTGGATCTGAAGATGATCGAGAGTGATCGAGGCATGTAATCTAATTAAAAATGTGCAACTGAGACAGAACAATAAATGAGGATTATCTTAATACTTTCCTTTGTAAGTATATTGTGTCTGACATTTTGTGTTTCTTCTCTATCGGAATGAATAATATCTGTGCAAGTCGCACGTCATTTTATCTCTGATTGCGAGATTCAGTTATTACCTAATGATGGACTAAGTAGTCAAACGCCTGTTTGTGATAAAATAAATTATATTTTGCGGAACACCAGGAAAATGTTTTCCAAATGTCGAAATGTCCAAATGTGTGTGAAATCTTATGGGACTTAACTGCTAAGGTCATCAGTCCCTAAGCTTACACACTACTTAACCTAAATTATCCTAAGGACAAACACACACACCCATGCCCAAGGGAGAACTCGGACGTCCGCCGGGACCAGCCGCACAGTCCATGACTGCAGGGCCTCTGACCGCTCGGCTAATCCCGCGCGGCCAAATGTTTCCCGTTTAGTATTGTGCCGTGTTCTGTGAAAGAAAATTCTGTTAATTTTATAGAGCGAATAGCTTGTAACATATCAGTTTCTGACTGCCCATGCACAATTAATATTGAAGTCGCCCCGACCAGTTTCCGAGCGCAGGGCGAAGAATCTTTTATTCGGCTTAAAAATGACGATCGTTCTTTCTCTTATTCGCTGAAATTGGTGACGGTTGGAAGGGCGAGTAATTTCCTCATGACAGCCATGGTATTTTTCGGTACTCGTTACAGAAGCCCCGTTAGCGGGAACACAAATGTCCAATGAAATTGAATGCATTGTGTTTCTAATTCTGATTGGTTGGAATGGCTTGAATGTCAAACAATTTCGTGGAATCGTCAGCAGCTCGCAAAATCGATAAGTCGTGCGGCAGCCTTCGTAGGATGTGGAATTCGTATGTCCGCTGGGGTGGAGGTGGTGTTCTCAAACTTCGTTTGTAAAGTCTGTAGTGTGTGGTCCTGAGTGATCAAACAAGTTATTTTTCTTCCGAGGAGAAAAGTCTACAAAATATAGAAAAGCGGTCTCGTGCACGAGTGTGGTTTTCGGATTGAATCATTCTGTTTTCTATGTGAGTGTTGTCTTTAAGAGGGCGTGCACGCACTCACTAGGCAGAGTACTAAATCTGATCGCGGTGCCAACAGATGGTGGTTTCATAGTGAACGAAACGGACTTCCTGAGGTTCACGTAAATCTTCTACGTTGTTAGGCCGCGTCATGTTCCTCTTCAGTTTCTTTTATATGATCGACGCTTCGACTCTTCTGTTGGGATCTTCTTCAGGATCTCCTGGTTTTCAGCCTTAGCCGAAAATCATGAAAAAGATCGCAGCAGAAGAGTCGAAATGTCAATCGTGTGGAAGAATCTGAAGAACAACATGACGTCTCCAGAATGAAATTTTCACTCTGCAGGGAGAGTGCGCTGATATGAAACTTCCTGGCAGATTAAAACTGTCTGCCGGTCCGAGACTCGAACTCGAGACCTTTGCCTTTTGCGGGCAAGTGATCTACCATCTGAGCTACCGAAGCGCGACTCATGACCTGTCCTGCCAGTACCTCGTCTCCTGCCTTCCAAACTTCACAGAAGCTCTTCTGCGAACCTGCAGTACTAGCACTCCGAGAAGAAAGGATATTGGTGAGACATGGCTTAGCCACAGCCTGGGGGATGTTTCCGGAATGAAATTTTCACTCTACAGCGGAGCGTGCACTGATATGAAACTTCCTGGTAGAGCACTTGCCCGCGATAGGCAAAGGTCCCGAGTTCGAGTCTCGGTCCGACACACAGTTTTAATCTGCCAGGAAGATTCAACAAAATGACGTGTCCTACCAACCTAGAACATTCTAATTTCAATGGCAACAGCCACGAAAGAGTGAAGACCTACGAAAAATTATATTGGGTTTCCACGCAAGATTTGGGAGCGACGTTTGCGTGACTCAATAGTATGGACTTTGCACTGTATTTTTATTTTATTGTTGTGGTTGTTATCGGCGAGAGTTGCTGGTAGCCAGTTTGAGGCTGTGTACTGAACGTATTCCAGTCCAGTAGTCGAATTTCGTGATCTTTCCTGAAAGTAGGTGTGTGTGAAACCTAGGGACCAGAATACCCGTCGTATCAAGTGACTTTGCCAAGCGAAATAGCTCGATAAAACTTGGACAGTAGGTAGAACTGCTGCAGTATATTTCAGAGGGTGACTGAAAGAAATACGCGCTGAGACGAACAAAAATAACACTTTCATTCAAATAGAATAATCCCATTGAAGTCACCGCGGTTCATCATGGCCCCCTGGACATTGCAGAAGGCGGGACGTTGTTGTTGACAGGGCGTTTGATCACCACGGATGGCAATGCATGCTCTGCAACGTGCTTCCATGCTGACCACAAGATTGATGAAGAGTTCTTGTTCAGCTACTCCACCATGGCGGTCGAGAACTGCTGGATGGTCGCTGGTGCATGTGGACGTATTGCATCCCATAAGTGCTCGATGGGATTTAAGTCGGAAGAAAGAGCAGACGAGTCCACTCGTTGAATATTATCTCTTTCCAAGAGCTCCTACACCTGCATTTGCCGACCCGATCGCGCATTGTCAGTCACAAAAGCCGACCCGTGTGGCCGAGCGGTTCCAGGCGTTTCAGTCTGGATCCACGCGACTGCTACGGTCCCAGGTTCGAATTCTGCCTCGGGCATGAATGTGTGTGATGTCCTTAGGTTAGTTACGTTTAAGTAGTTCTAAGTGTAGGGGCTGATGACCTCAGATGTTAAGTCCCATAGTGGTCAGAGCCATTTGAACCATTTTGCATGCCGAGTGAGAATAGTGTACGGTGTCACAATAACGTTGATCAATGAGTGTACCGTGTTCAAAGATTTGGAGGTCAGGACGCCCATGCAACACTATGTCTCCGCAAGCAATCACACCTGGACCACCAAAATGATGACGTTTGACACTGTTCCTGAGTGCTTTACGTGTTCTCATCTCCAACCATATGAAGGTGTATCCAGCTTTGAAGTTGTACCCGTGGTCTAGGGGTAGCGTCTTTGATTTATAATCAAAACGTCTTCGGTCCCGGGTTCGATCCCCGCCACTGCCTAAATTTTGATAAATAATCAGCATTGGCGGCCGAAGACTTCCGGCATAAGAAGTCAGCCTCATTCTGCCAACGGCCTTGTCAAAGAGGGCGGAGGAGCGGATAAGAGGTTCAGGGCACTCTCTTGTCCTAGGGGTGGGAAATTGCCCCTAAAGGCAGAAGAATTAGCAATGATCAACGACATGAGAATGCAGAAGGCAATGGAAACCACTGCATTAAAGACACGTAACGTGTATCTACAGGACATGTGGCCTGTAATTGAAGAAGGGTCATGATGATCTCTCCATTGGCAAAAGATTCCGGAATAGTCCCCCATTCGGATCTCCGGGAGGGGACTGCCAAGGGGAAGGTTACCATGAGAAAAAGATCAACGAGAGGATAACGTTCTACGAGTCGGGGCGTGGAATGTCAGAAGCTTGAACGTGGTAGGGAAACTAGAAAATCTGAAAAGGGAAATGCAAAGGCTCAATCTAGATATAGTAGGGGTCAGTGAAGTGAAGTGGAAGGAAAACAAGGATTTCTGGTCAGATGAGTATCGGGTAATACCAACAGCAGCAGAAAATGGTATAACAGGTGTAGGATTCGTTATGAATAGGATGGTAGGGCAGAGGGTGTGTTACTGTGAACAGTTCAGTGACCGGGTTGTTCTAATCAGAATCGACAGCAGACCAACACCGGCAACGATAGTTCAGGTATACATGCCGACGTCGCAAGCTGAAGATGAACAGATAGAGAAAGTGTATGAGGATATTGAAAGGCCAATGCAGTATGTAAAGGGGGACGAAAATCTAATAGTCATGGGCGACTGGAATGCAGTTGTAGGGGAAGGAGTAGAAGAAAAGTTTACAGGATAATATGGGCTTGGGACAAGGAATGAAAGAGGAGAAAGACTAATTGAGTTCTGTAACAAGTTTCATCTACTAATAGCGAATACCCTGTTCAAGAATCACAAGAGCAGGAGGTATACTTGGAAAAGGCCGGGAGATACGGGAACATTTCAATTAGATTACATCATGGTCAGACAGAGATTCCGAAATCAGATACTGGATTGTAAGGCTTACCCAGTAGCAGATATAGACTCAGATCACAATATAGTAGTGATGAAGAGTAGGCTGAACTTCAAGACATTAGTCAGTAAGAATCAATACGCAAACAAGTGGGATACGGAAGTACTAAGGAATGACGAGATACGTTCTCTAAAAAGGGCCATCACAGAATTTGGGAAGGAAAACATAGGTACAAAGAAGGTAGCTGCGAAGAAACCATGGGTAACAGAAGAAATACTTCAGTTGATTGATGAAAGGAGGGAGTACAAACATGTTCCGGGAAAATCAGGAATACAGAAATACAAGTCGCTGAGGAATGAAATAAATAGGAAGTGCAGGGAAGCTAAGACGAAATGGCTGCAGGAAAAATGTGAAGACATCGAAAAAGATATGATTGTCGGAAGGACAGACTCAGCATACAGGAAAGTCAAAACAACCTTTGGTGACATTAAAAGCAACGGTGGTAACATTAAGAGTGCAACGGCAATTCCACTGTTAAATGCAGAGGAGAGAGCGGATAGGGGGAAAGAATACATTGAAAGCCTCTATGAGGGTGAAGATTTGTCTGATGTGGTAGAAGAAGAAACAGGAGTCGATTTAGAAGATATAGGGGATCCAGTATTAGAATCGGAATTTAAAAGAGCTTTGGAGGACTTACGGTCAAATAAGGCAGAAGGGATAGATAACATTCCATCAGAATTTCTAAAATCATTGGGGGAAGTGGCAACAAAACGACTATTCACGTTGATGTGTAGAATATATGAGTCTGGCGATATACCATCTGACTTTCGGAAAAGTATCATCCACACAATTCCGAAGACGGCAAGAGCTGACAAGTGCGATAATTATCGCACAATCAGCTTAACAGCTCATTCATCGAAGCTGCTTACAAGAATAATATACAGAGGAATGGAAAACAAAATTGAGAATGCGCTAGGTGAGGATCAGTTTGGCTTTAGGAAAAGCAAAGGGACGAGAGAGGCAATTCTGACGTTACGGCTAATAATGGAAGCAAGGCTAAAGAAAAATCAAGACACTTTCATAGGATTTGTCGACCTGGAAAAAGCGTTCGACAGTATAAAATGGTGCAAGCTGTTCGAGATTCTGAAAAAAGTAGGGGTAAGCTATAGGGAGAGACGGGTCATATACAATATGTACAACAACCAAGAGGGAATAATAAGAGTGGATGATCAAGAACGAAGTGCTCGTATTAAGAAGGGTGTAAGACAAGGCTGTAGCCTTTTGCCCTACTCTTCAATCTGTACATCGAGGAAGCAATGATGGAAATAAAAGAAAGGTTTAGGAGTGGAATTAAAATACAAGGTGAAAGGATATCAATGATACGATTCGCTGATGACATTGCTATCCTGAGTGAAAGTGAAGAAGAATTAAATGATCTGCTGAACGGAATGAACAGTCTAATGAGTACACAGTATGGTTTGAGAGTAAATCGGAGAAAGACGAAGGTAATGAGAAGTAGTAGAAATGAGAACAGCGAGAAACTTAACATCAGGATTGATGGTCACGAAGTCAATGAAGTTAAGGAATTCTGCTACCTAGGCAGTAAAATAACCAATGACGGACGGAGCAAGGAGGACATCAAAAGCAGACTCGCTATGGCAAAAAAGGCATTTCTGGCCAAGAGAAGTCTACTAATATCAAATACCGGCCTTAATTTGAGGAAGAAATTTCTGAGGATGTACGTCTGGAGTACAGCATTGTATGGTAGTGAAACATGGACTGTGGGAAAACCGGAACAGAAGAGAATCGAAGCATTTGAGATGTGGTGCTATAGACGAATGTTGAAAATTAGGTGGACTGATAAGGTAAGGAATGAGGAGGTTCTACGAAGAATCTGAGAGAAAAGGAATACGTGGAAAACACTGATAAGGAGAAGGGACAGGATGATAGGACATCTGCTAAGACATGAGGGAATGACTTCCATGGTACTAGAGGGAGTTGTAGAGGGCAAAACTGTAGAGGAAGACAGAGATTGGAATACGTCAAGCAAATAATTGAGGACGTAGGTTGCAAGTGCTACTCTGAGATGAAGAGGTTAGCACAGGAAAGAAATTCGTGGCGGGCCGCATCAAACCAGTCAGTAGACTGATGACCAAAAAAAAAAATCCAGCTTTGTCAAACATGACCATTTCTGTGGTACAGGTGTTACAGTTTGGGGAGGCAATAATGTTGCATGGGTGTACTGATGTCCGAATCTTTGAACACGCTACACCCATCAGTCAAGGTTATTGTAACGCTGTACTCTTTCGCCACGTACATGTTTCCAGGGGTGCATTCGGCTTTGATTTCGTTTCTATGCAAGACAATGTGCGGCAGCATGGAACAGTGCTCGTGGTGGAGTTCTAGCATGGAGAGGATATTCGGCGAATGGACCGGCCTGACCGTACCACCGGCTTAAACCTCATCGAGCATGAGTGGGTTGCGTTGGGCTGACGTATTGCAGCACATGCTCATACAGCAACGACGCTCCAACAGTTGTCAACTGCGCTGCTACACAAAGGGAAGGTCCAGCCACAAGAACGCCTCAATAACACCGTGGCCAGCACGGAAGCACCTTGCAGAGCTATTTTTTAATAAGGTGTGAGCCCCTGAGCCCCTCCACGCTCGCACAAGCATGGTGACTAACTCAAAAGCTCTACTGTCACCTCTGCATTGTTAGTGTTTAGAATCGAGGAGATCACAGGAGCGAGGAACTGCGATGTTATCCGTACGTCTGTGTAAGATTACGGGCGTATCTGGGTGATAGAAGTGGTCGAAAAAGCTTAACATAATCCAGCTTGAAAGAAGGGCGGTTTTAAGGGCAGAGGGAAAAAATGTCAAGGCAAGTGCCAAGGGGAAAAAACCTTTGCGACAGTGTCAGGTTGGGTAGTAAGGGCAGTAGCGTTTTCTTGCTATCTGCGACAGATCGTGCAAGGTAAGGTTATGTTAGTGGTTGGGTATCATGCATCAGTACCATAGAAGCAATGCAGATTGTCATAGAACGATCAGTCCTGTCGAGGTGGTGAGCGCTGCTGCTGCTGGGCCGACGATGTCTCCTGGGCCAGCTGCTGCTGCTCCTCCTGTAATATAGCCATGTCGTTGTAGGTTTGTCAGTTCGATGGTCCTCAAAACAACTGTCAGTGTGTTATGTGTTGGGAGTTTGTTTGTGAGTCGTGTTTGGCTTCCCTGCGATTGTCCGTTCTCGTGGCAGAGGCTCAGCTAGCAAGCTAGTCAGTGGCTAATGTGCAGGGGCTCGCCTCGTTGTGTCGTTTGCGTAGTTACGAAATTACCATAGATGGCTAGTCCCTAAGGAGTGTCTTTGGGCGCTTGTGTTTCCATCTATGGTTGTGACCGTGGTTGCCCAGGTGTAGGATGTGAGGATTGTTCGAGTGACTTGATTTCTTGTACAGTCGTGTGGCAGTGGCGCCCGTGGTGATCGCACACACTGCTAAGAACGACATCGCGTGAGATGTGATGTCCAGGGGACCACCATAAATAGCGCCGACTTCAGTGTGACTACTGTATTTCCATAAAAAAGTCATTTCCATTAGTCTCATTGCGTATTCTGACCTATCTTGTAGCAGTTCTTTCCGTATATGGTGCAATATCCAGCAATGGTAGTAGGAGTAATCCTCTAAATTACAGGCCCATTTGATAGCTGAGTGGTCAGCGCGATGGAAAGCTATGTGAAGGGTCCCGGGTTCGACTCAGAGCTGGGTCGGAGATTTTTCTCCGCTCAGGGTCTGGGTGTTTTGTTGTCTTAATCATCATCATCTCATCCCCATTGACGAGCAAGTCGCCGAAGTGGTGTCAACTCAAAGGCTTGCACCACGGGACCAGTCTACCCGACGGGAGGCCCTAGCCACACGACATTTCTTTACAGGCCCATATCATTAATGTCGATATGCGGCAGGATTTTGGAACATATATTGTATTCGAACATTATGAATTATCTCGAAGAAAACGGTGTGTTGACACACAGTCAACACAGATTTAGAAAACATCTTTCTTGTGAAACGCAACTACCTCTTTACTTGCACGAATTGTTGTGAAATAATGACAAGGGATTTCAAATCGATGTCGTATTTCTGGATTTTCGGAAAGTTTTTGACACTGTATCACACAAGCGGCTTGTAGTGAAATTGCTTGCTTATGGAATAGTGTCTCAGTTACGGATTCGTGATTTACTGTCAGAGAGGTCACAGTTCATAGTAAGTGACGGAAAGTCATCGAATAAACAGAAGTGGTTTATGACGTTCCCGAAGGTAGTGTTTATGCTCGCAGTTTTCTTAGGTTGTTTGCGGATGACACTGTTGTTTATAGATTAGTAAAGTCATCAGAAATTCAAAACAAATTGCAAAACGATTTAGGAAAGATTTATGTACGGTGCAAAAATTGGCAATTGAATCTAAATGAAGAAACGTGTGAGGCGATCCACATGCGTGCTTAAATAAATCCGTTAAACTTCGATTACACGATAAATCAGGCAATTCTAAAGGACGCAATTTCAACTAATACCTAGGAATTACAATTACGAACAACTTAAATTGGAAAGAACACATAGAAAGACAGCGTTTCATTGGCAGGACACTTAGATAATGTAACAGATCTACTAAGGACACTGCCTACACTAGGCTTGTCCGTCCTCTTTTAGAATACTGCTGCTCGGTGTGGGATCCTTACCAGATAGGATTGACGAAGTACATCGAAAAGGTTCAAAGAAGAGCAGCACGTTTTGTATTATCGCGAAACAATGGAGAGAGTGTCACGGAAATGATACAGGATTTGGGATGGACATCATTTAAACAAAGGCGTTTTTCGTTGCGGAACAATCTTCTCACGAAGTTCCAATCATCAACTTTCTTCTCCGAACGCGAAGATATTTTGTTGACGCCGACCTACATAGGGAGAAACGATCAACACGATAAAATAAGGGAAATCAGAGCTCGCACGGAAAGATATAGGTGTTCGTTTTTTCGGCGAGCTGTGCATGATTGGAATAATAGAGAATTGTGGAGGTGGTTCGATGAACCCTCTGCCAGGCACTTAAATGTGATTTGCAGAGTACCCAGGTAGATGTAGAAGTTTCAGCGAGCATTGGCAGTGACTAAATCACGTGAAAGTTAATTTCGGCTTTAAGTTCTGCACACCAGTGTTGTTGTATTGTATTGTATGTTAACTGGGGGCCTAGAAACGGCGGAGAGGCTCCGTCCCAGCCGCAGCCGCAGTGGTCCACAACCGCACGACGACTACCGCAGTCTGCTTCACCCCTCCGCCGCCCCACACCGAACCCATGGTTATTGTGCGGTTCGGCCCTCTGTGGACCCCCCCCCCCCCCCCCCAGGTAACGTCTCACACCAGACGAGTGTAACCCCTATGTTTGCGTGGTAATGGTGGTGTACGCGTACGTGGAGAACGTCTTTGCGCAGCAATCGCCGACATAGTGTAGCTGAGGCGGAATAAGGGGAACCAGCCCGCATTCGCCGTGGCAGATGGAAAAACGCGTAAAAACCATCCACAGACTGGCCGGTTCACCAGACCTCGACACAAGTCCACCGGGCGGATTCGTGCCGGGGACCAGGCGCTGCTTCTCGCCCGGAAAGCTGTACGTTAGACTTCACGGCCAACCAGGCGGACACACCAGTGTAGTTTGATAGCAAATGGTGTTTAATGACAATCTCTGGAGCAGCTCACAGAATTAATCCGCGTTCGGCAATAAACTTCTCCGAATCCTTGGAATTCGTCTCGCGGGCTGCACGTCGCCAAGAGTGCGCAGATTCCAACCGCGTCTGCAATTGTGGCTTCGTTCAACGCCGCCGAAGCTCCGAAGCACGAACGAAAGGTATGTTTGAAACTTAAATGGTCATTTGGTTTGAGCATGTATCAGAGAAAATGTGAAGAGCCTTGCGGGTCCGGCCAGGGTGGCCGAGCGGTTCTGGGCGCTACAGTCTGGAACCGCGCGAACACTACGGTCGCAGGTTCGAATCCTGCCTCGGGCATGGATGTGTGTGATGTCCTTAGGTTAGTTAGGTTTAAGTAGTTCTAAGTTCTAGGGGACTGATGACCTCAGAAGTTAAGTCCCATAGTGCTTAGAGCAGTCGCGCGGTTCCGGACTGAAGCGGCTGGATCTACTCGGCTACCGCGGCCGGCAAACAGCTACAGGGAGTGTGTTTGGAACACCAGGTTCCACGCAGCGCAGCTAGCGGACGCTATCGGGCCGCGCCGTTTCACCCGCGCGACCTTGACAGCTGAGGCGTCGGCCCGCCGGGGAAGGCGGGGACCCGCTAACCGCGAAGGCACACTGCTCTGCTCCCGCCGCTGCCAGCCACGCGCCGAACCCCGCGTCTTCTGCGCAGCGCCCTGTAGCGGCGCCGCGTGTCGCAAGGCGGGAACGCTGGCCCCGGCGAATCTGAAGGGGGGTCGCGGCCTCTGAATGCCGCCATTGTCTCCGGCAGCCCCGCCGTTAATTGGCGCGTCCTCGTATCTGTGTCAAGTGACGCCGAGATGTACGGCGTGCGGAATCTGGAGCGACACGCCCACCACAGATTCGATGCGGAGTACCGCCGAACGGCGCAACCTTCTCGTCGCGGGGACGCAGACGTTGCGACACCCTACTTTGTTGAGGCGCGCCACCTCTCCTGCTGCACAGTCTGTTGATAAACAAAATGACGAGTCCGGAATGAATGTTTAACTTGCTATGTATGGGTGAGGTGTAAAAAGGAATCTTGTTTCTACAAGTTACGTTCTCCGGATCCTCGAAAACATGGAAAATCCGGAGACACCGAAAACATACGTTCATATGAATGATTAATTGTTAAAACATACGTGTTTCACCAGATTACAAGGGCCCTTCAATAAGTAATGCAACACACTTTTTTCTCAAGGAAGGTTGGTTTTAACCAGGATTCCAATTCACTATATTTTTCCCCCCCTCTTTCGGTTCCAAAGTCCTACTTTTCAACTTAATCTCCGTTCAATGAGACTGACTCACGCCACCTTACTGGAGGGCCTGTACGGCCGCATGGTACCACTCCACTGATCGACGTCTTCCGGCACCAACAGCCTCCCCATCATTCACGCACTGCTTCCTGGGAGTGTGAGACCCAACTCGCTTTATTTGTTCATGAGACCCAGAAAATATTAGATACAGGCTCCCAGGTAGATGCTATTTTTCTTGACTTCCGGAAGGCATTCGATACAGTTCAGCACTGTCGCCTGATAAACAAAGCAGGAGCCTACGGAATATCAGACCAGCTGTGTGGCTGGATTGAAGAGTTTTTAGCAAACAGAACACAGCATGTTGTTATCAATGCAGAGACGTCTACAGATGTTAAAGTAACCTCTGGCGTGCCACAGGGGAGTGTTACGGGACCATTGTCACAATATATATAAATGACCTAGTAGATAGTCTCGGAAGTTCCATGCGGCTTTTCGCGGATGATGCTTTAGTATACAGAGAAGTTGCAGCATTAGAAAATTGTAGCGAAATACAGAAAGATCTGCAGCGGATAGGCACTTGGTGCAGGGAGTGGCAACTGACCCTTAACATAGACAAATGTAATGTATTGCGAATACATAGAAAGAAGGATCCTTTATTGTATGATTATATGATAGCGGAACAAACACTGGTAGCAGTTACTTCTGTAAAATATCTGGGAGTATGCGTGCGGAACGATTTGAAGTGGAATGATCATATAAAATTAATTGTTGGTAAGGCGAGTACCAGGTTGAGATTCATTGGGAGAGTCCTTAGAAAATGTAGTCCATCAACAAAGGAGGTGGCTTACAAAACACTCGTTCGACCTATACTTGAGTATTGCTTATCAGTGTGGGATCCGTACCAGATCGGGTTGATGGAGGAGATAGAGAAGACACAAAGAAGAGCGGTGCGTTTCGTCACAGGGTTATTTGGTGAGCGTGATAGCGTTACGGAGATGTTTAACAAACTCAAGTGGTAGACTCTGCAAGAGAGGCGCTCTGCATCGCGGTGTAGCTTGCTCGCCAGGTTTCGAGAGGGCGCGTTTCTGGATGAGGTATCGAATATATTGCTTCCCCCTACTTATACCTCCTCAGGAGATCACGAATGTAAAATTAGAGAGATTAGTGCGCGCACGGAGGCTTTCAGACAGTTGTTCTTCTCGCGGACCATACGCGACTGGAACAGGAAAGGGAGGTAATGACAGTGGCACGTAAAGTGCCCTCCGCCACACACCGTTGGGTGGCTTGCGGAGTATAAATGTAGATGTAGATCCCTCTTGGGCTAAACCCATGAATGTCTGAAGGTGCAAGATCCCAGCTGTGGGGTGAATGAGGAAGAACAGTCCAACCTAGTTCTGCGAGCTCCTCTCGTGTGTGCAGACTTGTGTGAGAAGTTCATTTGCATTTTTGTGTCGACGAACACGTTGAAGTCGTTTCCTTAATTCCCTGAGGGTAGAGCGACAATGAGCCGTGTGTGGCTCGTGTGCGTGCCATCTATTACTTAACACCCTGTTTTGAGCGTCCACCTCGTTATGTTAACTTCTATTACTGGTGTCACTGAGTTGCTGCCTTGGCTGTCCGCGAGCGGCAGCAGCAGCGCTTATCGATATAAGCCCGCCCATATTATCTTTGCTGGACTGCTATTACTTCCCGGTCGTTGTGTGTCGACCAGTGAGTTGGAAAGTGCCAGCAATTAGTTCGGACCTGGCAATGTTTGAGTTGGCACGCGCCACAAGTTCAGTCGGGACGCGGCAGCAGTGAGGTCCGGTCCGCCATGACTCGCCCGACTGTTGCCGACACACATGATTGGAGTGGGGACGACTTTGGTTGGTCGTCGGTCGGTCATCTTGCCGGACAACGTGTATTTGGCCGGCGACCGCTTATGGGTGGAGGATGCTAAGTTCACCCAATCTTGATATGATGTGACGTCATTATGACGTATATACGCTTTAGTCGATTAACACACCTATCGACTTTTACGAACGTTTGAGATACTAAACTGTCGTCAGCTAGTGGTTTGTTTTGACACGTGTGATTCTGAAAACAGCTCAGTGTGGCAGCGTATATGTATTTCGCCAAAATAAAAGTAAAAGAGCTGAATATTAGTAGAAATATTCCTGACCGTGGCCTTGAAAACACCACGGACAACACGTTTCGTAAAAAAGTGAAGTCTTCTTATGTCCCGACCAGATTAGATTGTGTGATTGTTGTATTGAATGCTTACGCCGAAAATAATATTTATTTACTATCAACATTTTAGTATGGTTTCATACAATTGGTCTTGTCAATACATATTAGATTGTAGCAGCATACTCTTGCTGACTTTTTTTCTTAATTTATATAGCTGAAACAGAACTCTTGCGCTTTTGTTAGCTAAGTAATTTATATGTCCATCCCAAGATAATCTTTTATCAACCATAATTCCAAGTAATTTTACAGTCGGACCGCAGAGACAGGTACCTTAGTGTCCAGTAATGACTGGTGTGTAGAATGATTGAATTTCGAACTTAAAAAGAAGAATATGAGGCATTGTTAAGGAAAAATCGTCGACCGGAGATGAAATACGAGGGGAAGTGGATTTCTCAATGTAATCTTAACCAAAGGTTAGTGTCTAGTACTGATTGACATATGAAATGATTGAATGCAGTGTCAAAGCATTCCACGGTGGTATGATAAACCAGACGTACTGTTTATTATGTCATGTATACAACCACAATAGTTTTAGCATGTACCTGGCCATGCCAATGTGGTTTATGTCAGCAGTATAATTTGCTAAGACAAGATTATGCAAAATACGAATTGCATCACAACATGAGCGGATACCTTAAACTATGCAGAAGTCTCGTTACTTTTGCTGGATGCAGGTTGCAGAAGATGGCACCAGTAAAGGTCTCTTACTCGGAGAACCAATGCGTTAGGTCATCATATACTCAGTTCAGCTTTGGAGTCTACTGTTCACAAACGAATGGCGCAGAGCACAGCGCTACCCTGTCACAACCTCTCGAAAGTTCACAAAAGTCTAATAGTTGATATACAGTTTCTACACGATGTAGCATGTATACGTCATAATGACGTCACATCGTATCCAAGTCCGGTGAACTTAGCATCCTCCCTTATGGGTTGGCTGTGTCTGCCGGCTCGTGATTCGTCCCTGTTATTGTAGTGACTGCCGTTAGCATTGTCTAGTTCTTCGTGCAAGTGTTCGTGAAACTGTGTGTAGTTCGTGTGATTTTGACTGACAAGTTTTTTTAAATGTTGTCGGCGTATTGGCTCTGAGGAGTCGGTCGGTTGGCGTGGAGCAGTGAGGAATTCTCGGCGGGGCGTAGTTTGGCCGGGGCCCACCGGCGGTCTCTGCGCGGTGTCGGAGAGTGTGGCGCTGTTCCCATTCCTACGAGGTCCGTGACTCACCGACCATGGATACGAAAGTTGAGTTTTGGTTTAACCTACCAGCAAGTCAAGACTGTTCACACTGTGTTGTTTGGAGTTCGTTGTCGGCTGTCGGGATATTCCCACGAGCAACAACGTGGTTTTCAAGTTGGAAAATTCTAGCCACCCTCCGGTGGAGTTCCACTGTATTTGGTTATTTGAATTGAAGTGCACCAGCGGAATCTTCTGTCTTGTTGCCGTTAACGTTCCGGTTACCTGCCCTGGGTATTGATGTACATTTCAGGCAGTGTAGTTTCCTCATCGTGTTGTTGCTGTCCAGTACGGTGTGTAGTTCGCCAGCACCGTGTATGATTGGTTGTGGGCACCAATATCTTCTACGTTGTTCCGTTGAACTCCCTGTTGTGCCCTGGTCGGGCGAAGTGGAAGTTATCTTGTCGGTGGGTCCGCTGACTGTCTGTCGGTTGGGTTGTCGTCGATCGTGAGTGGTTGGCCCGACTGCCTTGTCTCATTTACAGGAGCGTTTAAGTGTTTGAATTACAGGCCGACCCTCAAACATCTGGGCGCCCTTGGGTGGATTACCTGATTTTTTTAAAAAATTTGTTCTTGTTGTTGGTACTTGTACGGCTTCTAGCCCGTTTTGTGTTTTAAATTAGAGCTGTTTTACTCTTAAGGTATTCAGCCTTTTGGCATTTTAAAAAATTTTGAATTTTTACGTCTTCGGCCTTCAGCCGTTTTGAATTTAACTTGTTTACTTCTACCTACTGAATTTTTTTAAGTTTTCGGCCTTCAGCCGGTTTCAGTTTCAATTGTTTGTTCTTATGGCCTTCTGCCTAAATTAAAGAACTGTTTCACGTAAAGACTTTGGTATTTAAAAAAAAAGAAATTAATGTTTTGGAGTTTTAAGTGTTCGGCTTTCAGCCGATTTGAATTTAACTTGTTTACTTCAGCCTAACTGAAGAACTGTTTTAAGAAAAGGCTTGCCTTTTAAATTTCTCATTAAGCTTGCGTTTTAAGTTATTGGCCTTTAGCCGTTTTTAAATTAAAGTGCTTTTCAGCCGGTAATTAAGTCCGAAAGATTAAAGCTGTGTGTTTAAAAAATTTTTTTTGTGCTTTTGTAATGTTTGATCAAATAATAAATTTGTTTGTTCGAGTGTAACTGACAGCCCCTTATTTTGGCCCCTTTTCACAATTTATTCTATCTTTCCTGTCCTACGGGTTAAGCAAGGCGTTTCAGACACGCTTCACAGCTAATCGTTACGAGGGAGGACAGCAAAGAGTAAAACTCCTTCAGATTACTAGAAGGCCGTCACCATGTGTTTACCGGATGAGAGTGCGGCTTTGACCTTTTTCTTCGGAGAAGAAGAATGGATTGCTGTTTTGTTTCCAGTTCGAAGTGATGAACCTATCTTTCATCGCCTGAGACGATGCTCAACAAAAAATTGTCATTATTAGCCTCGTAACGCGCAAGCAGTTCCTTTGTTGCTCCTTGTGGTGTTCTGTTAGGCGGCACCTCGGCGAGGAACACATCAGGCACACCTTTGACTACTCCAACTGGTGGCTGAGTGTGTCAGCGCTGCCATCAGCAACGCCCAGTAGTGCACCGAGCTGTTTGTACAAGATCCGTCGATGACCTCGAATGCGAGTGTCCGCACGTTTCGAGATTGGAGCTGTGACAGCTGCTGGCGGCCGACCGGCACGAGGGAGACTGGACTGGTTTGTGCGACCTTATTGCGATGATGACACACGCCTCGCCCAACGACTCACTGTGCTTTTGTTCATCGCCAGGTCTCCGCATGTATTATTCAAGTTCCTATGAATATCTGTGGTGCTCTGGTTTTCCGCCAAATGAAACTCACTGACAGCTCTGTGCTCGGAACGCACCTCCGCTGCAGACGCCATTTTGAAGGTTTCGTACGGCGACACCACCTATCGGAATTTCATGAAACTTTAATGGCTTAAGGGGAGGTTTACTATCTTTAGCCCGAAACAAGCATGTTCTTTGAGAACTTTTTCCTCGGGATGTCTTATAGATGTCAAATGTGGCCAAAATGTTTATTGACATCTCCTCTACAAAATGGAATGTTTTCGACCGGAAATGTCGAAGAGCAAAGGCGGAAGTGCCGTCGAACGAAACAAAATTTCGATGTAGTCCTCCACGCGCGGTATCTCACAGGTCAGCCGGCTCGTCTGAAATCAAAATTGAGTTGACGTTAGCGAAGTATATAAGATTCTTTAGGAGTTGTATCTCGCTTAAGTTATTTGGACCATAGGAAACAAAATGACTACCATTTGAAAAATACGTAATAGGGCTTTTTCGTCGATTTTTCGACTTCGTCGGCCAAGTAAAAATATTTATAGTTGATGGATCGGAATAAAAGTGGTACAACTCCTAGACAATTTAGTTAGCTTCGTCAGAAACAAAGACTCATGCCAATCGGTTCAGTAGATTTAAAGTTACTATACAGCCCGATTAAAAAAAAAAAAAAAAATTAAAAAAACGAAAAAAACGCGTTTGAGGTTTTGACTACATATAAATGCAATATTATGCATCTTACGTTCAATCTGCTACTCCGGGTCCATAAACTAGTCCTTCCTCTTCCTCATAGAGGGCGTTCTACTCGATCTGGGCCATCCTGCGCTGCTCCAGAGCCGCTCGTACGGCCGGTGACAAGCGGTTTTCAGCCGCTTGAATCCGGTGGTAGTCCGAATGCTTGGCGAACTGCGTCGAATAGAGTCCCAAGGTGACGCCCATCGTTGTCATGGTCTTCAGAATTGCTGAATACCCTTCGTTGAAGCTGCACACTGCCAGAAAAGTCGCAGTCTCCACAGTCTTCGCACCAGAATGCAAATGCTTGGGGGCTAACTTGCAAACACATGCGTTCAAACTTTCATTTGCATTTTGTGTGTTCCTCCCAAGCACCGGTACAATAACTCGTCCTCCAAAAGAAAAAAACTTGTGCGTGAAAAAGGCCGATTTCAGGCAGGTACATTTTTTGTTCAACCGCGAATAACATCATTTCCATTCCGTATTCGGAAAAACCGTTTCATGGGTGGATTCTAAACACTTTTATGGATCCAAAAATGCAGTTAAAAAAAACAATTTTTTTGAACCGAAAGATAGTAAACCTCCCCTTAAGCATTAATAATCCACGATATCCCACATAAAATTTCGCATTTTTTCAACCGAACTTGTTGCATTACTTGATGGTATAATCGTATATCATAATTATCTTCATGTAAAGACATAAATCATCCATCCTTTCACTTAAATCATGAACAGATATTGAAAAAAAAAAAAAACGATGAGTTATTAGCAAGTCTCTTTCGAGTCACAGTCATATGTCGTTTACGTGCAGCACAGTCACGTAGGTGTTTCACAAGCAAAGATTAAGCTGATGTTGTTTCATACTGACTTTCCAAACAGCCTATTAATTTGTTCAGTGGCGTTGCTGTATCTGTATTTGCCGCAATCTCTTCAGCTTGACCGCAAATTTCATCTACTAATGCAACCTCACTAATTTCTTTATCTGCAGACGAAAGAACGGTGATAATTTCATCAGAAATCATACCATCATTGCATTTTATAGCCAGTCAGTTATATAAAAGTGGCCCGGAGAACAGAGTTTCAGGGTACAAAGAAATTGTTTATAGCAGATGTTCAAAGTGACCACGATTCATCTAATGACACTTTTGGGCCCTGGTCAGCAAGTTGCTGAAGGCGGACCGAAGCTAGGCTGCTGAATTACTGCAGTCGCATCCGAAATTTTCTGCTTCAGTTCTTGAAGACAATGACGGCTGTTGCACCACACTAAGTATTCGCACCCTGACAGATCAGGTGACCTGGGTGGCCAGCTAGGGCTGTGACCAGCCTGACCTCTGCTAACAACTGTGTCAGGCGTGAAGACTGTGTCAATGTCCTCCAAGGTTCGTCCGGCTGTATGGGCAGTTGCTCCGTCCTGTTGGGATACGCACATTCGCGTCCAATCGTATGCAATTGCGCGGGCCACTTTCACCTGCCCCAACCTGTGTAAGACCAGTATCGGAGCACCCTCGAATTTTTGTAAATTTTTAAGACTAAATTCAGTAACAATGGCTTTCAATAATTCTTATTCAACCTATGTAGTGCAACCAACTTTTTGTCGATTCAGACTACCACCTTCTTTCTCTAGGATGACATTTTACACTAGGCGCTTCAGGCAGGAGCCGCGTTGCTGCTACGGTCGCAGTTTCGAATCCTGCCTCGGGCGTGGATGTGTGTGGTGTCCTTAGGTTAGTTAGGTTTAAGTAGTTCTAAGTCTACGGGACTGATGACCTCAGATGTTAAGTCCCATAGTGCTTAGAGCCATTTGTACAAATTTGATTTGACATTTTACATTCGCAACAGACGGGGAGAAAAACAATGTCAGCTTGTAAACTGACACCTTTTCGGGATCTGTGTCCGCTTGTTAGTAGAATTTTAAGTTAACTGTTCTCCTCACACATTGTTGCTGCTATTTCATTTGTTATTACACTACTGGCGATTAAAATTGCTACACCACGAAGATGGCGTGCTAAAGCCGCGAAATTTAACCGACGGGAACAAGATGCTGTGACATGCAAATGATTACCTTTTCGGAGCATTCACACAAGGTTGGCGCCGGTGGCGACACCTACAACGTGCTGACAAAAGGAAAGTTTCCAACAGATTTCTCATACACAAACAGCAGTTGACAGGCGTTGCGTCGACCGGAGTGGCCGTGCGGTTCTAGGCGCTACACTCTGGAACCGAGAGACCGCTACGGTCGCAGGTCCGAATGCTGCCTCGGCCGTGGATGTGTGTGATGTCCTTGGGTTAGTTAGGTTTAACTAGTTCTAAGTTCTAGGCGACTGATGACCTCAGAAGCTAAGTTGCATAGTGCTCAGAGCCATTTGAACAGGCGTTGCCTGGTGAAACGTTGTTGTGATGCCTCCCGTAAGGAGGAGAAAAGCGTACCATCACGTTTCCGACTTTGATAAAGGTCGGATTGCAGCCTATCGCGATTGCAGTTTATCGTATCGTGACATTGCTGCTCGCATTGGTCGAGATCCAATGACTGTTAGCAGAATATGGAATCGGTGGGTTCAGGAGGGTAATACGGAATGCTGTGCTGGATCCCAACGGCCTCGTATCACCAGCAGTCGAGATGACACGCATCTTATCCGCATGGCTGTAACGGATCGTGCAGCCACGTCTCGATCCCTGAGTCAACAGGCGGGGACGTTTGCAAGACAGCAACCATCTGCACGAACAGTTCGACGACGTTTGCAGCAGCACGGACTATCAGCTCGGAGACTATGGCTGCAGTTACCCTTGACGCTGCATCACAGACAGGAGCGCCTGCGATGGTGTACTCAACGACGAACCTGGGTGCACGAATGGTAAAACGTCATTTTTTCGGATGAATCCAGGTTCTGTTTACAGCATCATGATGGTCGCATCCGTGTTTGACGATATCGCCGTGAACGCACATTGGAAGTGTGTATTCGTCATCGCCATAATGGCGTATCACCCGGCGAGATGGTATGGGGTGCCACTGGTTACACGTGTCGGTCACTTCTTGTCCGCATTGACGCCACTCTGAACAGTGGACGTTACATTTCAGACGTGTTACGACTCGTGGCTCTACCCTTCATTCGACCCCTGCAAAACCCTACACTTCAACAGGATAATGCACGACCGCATGTTGCAGGTCCTGTACGGGCCTTTCTGGTTACAGAAAATGTTCGACTGCTGCCCTGGGCCTGCCGAAGTGGCCGTGCGGTTAAAGGCGCTACAGTCTGGAACCGCAAGACCGCTACGGTCGCAGGTTCGAATCCTGCCTCGGGCATGGATGTTTGTGATGTCCTTAGGTTAGTTAGGTTTAACTAGTTCTAAGTTCTAGGGGACTTATGACCTCAGCAGTTGAGTCCCATAGTGCTCAGAGCCATTTGAACCGTTTTGCTGCCCTGGCCATCACATTCTCCAGATCTCTTATCAATTGAAAACGTCTGGTCAATGGTGGCCGAGCAACTGGCTCGTCACAAAACGCCAGTCACTAGTCTTGATGAACTGTGGTATCGTGTATAAGGTGCATGGGCAGCTGTACCTGTACACGCCATCCAATCTCTCTTTGACTCAATGCCCAGGCGTATCAAGGCCGTTATTACGGCAAGAAGTGGTTGTTCTCGGCACTGATTTCTCAGGATCTATGCACCCAAATAGCGTGAAAATGTAATCACATGTCAGTTCTAGTATAATATATTTGTCCAATGAATACCCGTTTATCATCTGCATTTCTTCTTGGTGTAGCAACTTTAATGGCCAGTAGTGTACATGTTACACATTTACTGCATTAGAAAGAAGAAAATCCTTCACGACTGGTATTTACTTGACACAATGTCTGATGTTCTGGAGCCCTTATTTTGACATTTTAAAAAAGAAAACGCACCTGATCCTTCTTTGAAATCGGTCAGATCGTTTGAAAAGTAACTGAGATTTAAGACATGACAATCAATATAGCTCACGTACGAAATAGACTCTAAGACATGAAAAATGACGCACAACGAAGGAATTAAACGAATGGGATGGAAATGTGTGATGTATAGACAAATCATTACAGTTCAAAAAAACTGAATTATTTATTCAAGAGAAAGTGCTCCAAAAACTCAGCACACAGAGGCGGACCAACGCTTTATTGACTTGCTCCACAAACTCAACAAATCAATAACGCATTGGTCCACCTCTGACCCATATGAAAGCAGTTATTCGCCTTGGCATTGATTGGTAGAGTAGTTGCATGTCCTTCTGAGAGATATCGTGCCAGCTTGTGTGCAACTGACACGTTATTTCGTCAGAATCCCAAGATGGTTGGGGGCCCTGCCCATAAAGGTCCAGACGTTCCCAATTCGGGAGACACCCGGCGACCTTGCTGACCAATGTAGGGTTTGGCGAGTAGGAAGACAAGCATTAGAAACTCTCGCCGTGTGTGGACGAGCATCGCCTTGCTGAAATGTAAGCCCAGGGTGGCTTGCCACGAAGGGCAACAAAATGGGGCGTAGAATATTGTCGATGTACCTCTGTGCTGTAAGACCGCCTTGGAAGACAACTAGAGGGGCACTTCTGTGAAAAGAAACGGCACCCCTGACCATCACTTCTTGTTGTCGGGCCGTTGGTATCCACACCCCTGTCCAGGGCGTCTCCAGGCACGCCCTCGCTGGTCAGCGGGACTCAATCTGAAACGCGACTCATCTCACTGAAGACAATTCTAGTTCGGTCAATGAGATTCCAGGCGGAATGATTAACTCAGAAAAATCAGAAATTAACTACTAGGAAAATGTGCATATCAGTTTTGTGTGTATAGGAGAGTGGCTGACACACCATAAACAGATAACGATGACACACACACACACACACACACACACACACACACACACACACATACACACACATTCACTCACTCACTCACTGATGTGCCGAAATACGAGGGTCACTCCAAAAGAAGTGCACACTATTTTTGTAAAAATACAGTTTTCATTCTGCATGTGTGAAAGTTCTACAGTGTGTAGATACATCCTTCCCGCTTGTTTTCAAACTTAGTTCAACCTGTTCCCGTGAGTGGCGCCGTCACATCATGTCTTCAAGATGGCTGCTACACTTGATGTTCGTCAGAAGCAACGTGCTGTCATAGAATTCCTGTGCTGTGAAAACGAGACAGTGGGGAACATCCACAAGAGGTTGAATAAGGTGTATGGAGATGCTGCTGTCGATCGCAGTATAGTTAGTCGGTGGGCAAGCAGGTTACGTGATGAATGCGGGCACGGCAATATTGAGGATTGTCCTCGCAGCGACAGGTCTTGTACTGCACACACTGTGCAGAGAGTTAACGAATTGGTAACTGCTAACAGACGCATCACAGTGAACGAATTGTCGTGCTACTTTGGGATACGGGAAGGAAGTGTTTGCAGAATACTGGAAGTGTTGGCGTTAAAAAAGGTTCCAGTTGGGTTCCCAGGATGTTGACAGTGGCTCACAAAGAAACAAGAAAAACGGTTTCCAGCGAACTTTTGGAACAGCACAAGAATAATGGAGATGAATTTCTTGGAAGAATTGTGACAGGTGATGAAACATGGCTCCATCATTTTTCACCAGAGACGAAGAGGCAATCAATGGAGTGGCATCATGCAAATTCACCCAAGAAAAAAAATTCAAAACCACACATTTTGCTGGAAAAGTTATGGCTACGGTGTTTTTCGATTCCGAAGGACTCTTGCTTGCGGACATCATCCCAAGTGGAACCACCATCAATTCTGATTCATATGTGACGACACTGAAGAAACTTCGAGATCGACTGAGTCGTCTTCGACCACATCGGCAAAAGCAGGATGTTTTGCTGTTGCACGACAATGCACGGCCACATGTCAGTCAAAAAACCGTGGAATCGATCACAAAACTCGGATGGACAACACTGAAACACCCACCTTACAAACCTGACCTGGCTCCATGTGACTACCATCCCTTTGGGAAACTGAGAGACTCTCTTCGTGGAACAAAGTTTGAAGATGATGACTCCCTTGTGCACGCTCCCAAACAGTGGCTTCAACAGGTTGGTCCAGAATTTTACCGTGCGGGTATACAGGCGCTGGTTCGAAGATGGCGTAAGGCAGTTGAGAGGGATGGAAATTATTTGGAGAAATGAAAATATTGTTTCTAAAGGATGTATCTATACATTGAAAAACTTTCAAACATGTAGAATAAAAGATAGATTTTAAAAAAATAGTGTGCATTTCTTTTGGAGTGACCCTCGTACTACGACTGCTTTATGCCATACTGGTCAACCTATGGAACACAATACAGCAGTGATTCTGCGTGACATGGATTCGATAAGTTCTTTGTTGATTTTCTGAGGTACGAAGTGCGACAATAAAGTAGTGAGGCTGATCCAAAAAAAAAAAAAAATGCTTACCGTTTAAGTCAAGTTTAGTGTTGCCTCCTTCAAAGTAGTTCCAGCGCTTCTGCCATTGATGGTGACATTTCTGGAACTCATCTTCTGCAATATCCTCCAAGACCATCGTCACAGCTTTTTTAACATCTTGTGTTGTTTTGAAAATGGTGGCCCTCGACCGCCGTTCTGACTCTTGGAAATAGAAAAAAGTCGCACAGAGCGATATCTGATGAATAAGGTGGCTGTGGTAGTACTGAAATTTTTTTTTGAGGTTAAAAATTGCTGTACTGACAGCAGTATGGGATGGCTCATTATCGTGATGCAGAATCCAATTATCAGAATGTTGACACAGGCACGAAGAACTCTTTTACGAAGTCTTTGTAAAATTTCTTTGTAGTAATGAAACTTCCTGGCAGATTAAAACTGTGTGCCCGACCGAGACGCGAACTCGGGACCTCTGCCTTTCGCGGGCAAGTGCTCTACCAACTGAGCTACCGAAGCACGACTCACGCCCGGTACACACAGCTTTACTTCTGCCAGTACCTCGTCTCCTACCTTCCAAACTTTACAGAAGCTCTCCTGCGAACCTTGCAGAACTAGCACTCCTGAAAGAAAGGATATTGCGGAGACATGGCTTAGCCACAGCCTGGGGGATGTTTCCAGAATGAGATTTTCACTCTGCAGCGAAGTGAGCGCTGATATGAAACTTCCTGGCAGATTAAAACTGTGTGTCCGACCGAGACTCGAACTCGGGACCTTTGCCTTTCGCGGGCAAGTGCTCTACCAACTGAGCTACCGAAGCACGACTCACACCAGGAAGTTTCATGTCAGCGCACACTCCGCTGCAGAGTGAAAATCTCATTCTGGAAACATCCTCCAGGCTGTGGCTAAGCCATGTCTCCGCAATATCCTTTCTTTCAGGGGTGCTAGTTCTGCAAGGTTCGCAGGAGAGCTTCTGTAAAGTTTGGAAGGTAGGAGACGAGGTACTGGCAGAAGTAAAGCTGTGAGTACCGGGCGTGAGTCGTGCTTCGGTAGCTCAGTTGGTAGAGCACTTGCCCGCGAAAGGCAAAGGTCCCGAGTTCGAGTCTCGGTCGGGCACACAGTTTTAATCTGCCAGGAAGTTTCATATCAGCGCACACTCCGCTGCAGAGTGAAAATCTCATTCTTTGTAGTAATAGTGGTTAACTGTTTGTCCAGAAGGCATCCACTCTTCATGAACAAGTAGACATCCGTCCGTGAGGTTGATGGTCGTCCACTGTGGTCTTCATCTTCGTTCTGCCTTCACTAAACATTTTACACCAACGAAAAACTTAAGCTCTTGACATAGCCTCCTCTCCAAAAGCCTTCTGAAGCTAACTGTAAGTTGTCGTCGCATTTCCACCCAATTTAACGCAAAAAGAAATGGCATACCGTTGCGCAATATTATGCGTTTCCATTTCCGTGACGAGAGACACAAACATGTGGTAACTCATTACAGCACAACTCACGACTGAGCAGTTGCATCGATGTGTTGCATGGACTAGAAGCAGCTTATCGACAAAGGTCAAAGATATTGTGCCTACACAAGCCTGCAGGGTTGCCACATCTTGCAAAGAAAATCAGTCTCATTACTTTATTGTCGCACCTCGTATGTGGCACCAGATACCTGCAGACGGATCAAACAGTTCGAATTTATGGGACGGTATTGTGTGGGCAAGGAGCTGGCACCCAATCGCGTTCCACACGTGTTCCGAAGGTTCCCATCAGGCGAATTTGGTGGCCAGGCTCGCACCATTGTAGCACGATTCCGGCCGTTGATGTGGGCAGTTATCCTGCTGGAAAACGCCGTCGTCGTCGGGGAAGATATCATGCTTGAAGGGTTGCAGGTGGCGCACAGTGTTAAGGTAGTCCACAGCTCCACGGTGCCTTCGATTATTATCAGAGGTCCCATGGAAGCGCGGGTGAATATTCCCCAGCCACCTGCGTCCTTTTCGCCGTGCATATTTCGAGCTGACGTTCTCCTGTATGACGGCATATCAGGACACGACCGTCGGTCGACCTGATACAACGAGAAACATGATTGACTCAAAAGCGTGCGTGTAAATGTATATTCCCTATGTTTGAAAGATGATACTTCGTTCTGTTTAAAACTTATTAATATTAGAAAACAGTCCCAGGTTGCACAATGTTCTTTACTGGTTCAGAAACGATGCTTTTCACCCAATGGCGACAATTAATAACTGTTTTAAAAATTTATTCCAATTCATTGTGGCACGGTGGCATGGCAACCTTATGATGTTACAAAATAATACGAGGGTATTCCCAAAAGTAAGGTCTCCTATATTTTTAGTACATAGACCTGTTTATTTCTACAATGGTTAAATCATTTGAACATTTAGCTATTTTTCGATATAATCGCCATTTCTGTTGATGCATTTTTGTAGACGCTGTGGCAGTTTTTGTATGCCCATGTCATACCAGCTCGCCGTCATGCTCTTCAGAAAGTTATGATCCTCTTCTTTCACCTCGTCGTCGGAGCTGAATTGCTGTTACCACGGTTAACGCTGACAGGTGCTGTGAGACTCTGAAAAAACTCAAACGGGCAATTCAGAACCGGAGAAGAGGGATGTTGAGCAAGGGCGTACACATTCTCCATGACAACGCTCGCCCACACATCGCTCGGCAAACCGTTGCTTTACTGCAACAGTTTCAGTGGAACATAATCACCCACCCACCCTATAGTCCTGACTTGGCGCCCAGTGACTATCACCTGTTCCCTAGGTTAAAAGAACATTTGGCGATTCAGCTCCGACGGAGAGGTGAAATAAGAGGTTCATAACTTCCTGAATAGCATGGCGGCGAAATGGTATGACATGGGAATATAAAACCTGTCACAGCAACTACAAAAATGCATCGACAGAAATGCTGATTATGTCGAAAAATAGCTAAATGTTCAAGCTGTAAACTGATGTTCACCATTTTAGAAATAAACAGGTTTATGTACTTATAAAAAGATAAGAGACGTTATTTTTGGGATTACACTCGTATGATTGCTGGTATTCATCAACAAATTTGCTTGCTGGCAGTGTAAGCTATCTGTAAATTTCAACATAGAAATTCGTGCACCTTAGTCATAAGATTTCGACTGTGAGAATCCGTTACAAAATCTGCCCGCGAGAAAAAAACTTCGAAGTGCTTATCTGGCGCCCTGTGTTTGCCTAAACATACATAATGACAAGAATATTGTCTGAATTCAATACTGTGAATCATTAAACTTTTAAACCGATAAATTGGCCTTGGAAAAATTCAGTCCCCTTTTTTTTATTATTATTATTATTATTATTTAGTTTTCGCTTACCTGTTGCACAATAGAAAGCCCGTTACACTGCTCTTGTCTCGAAAGCGCGTCGCATTTGCTGAGCTACAACTGAGATGCTTCTGAAAAAGAAAGATGTCTTTCATTGCTTCACAAACATTAATAATAAAAAAATTATAGCTCTTGAGTGGACAAACGTAAGTAGGTAACATCAACTGAGATCTTTTCAAGACTGCAACTCGTAAAAATTACTTTAAACATCAACACTTATTCCTACCCACAAATTCAAATTGAAAATTACGCATGGCTGTTTATCTTTCCCTATACTCAAGTTCAAATGTTCAAATGTGTGTGAAATCTTATGGGACTTAACTGCTAAGGTCATCAGTCCCTAAGCTTGCACACTACTTAACCTTAATTACCCTAAGGACAAATACACACACCCATATCCGAGGGAGGACTCGAACCTTTGCCGGGACCAGCCGCACAATCCATGACTGCAGCGCCCTAGACCGCTCGGCTAATTCCGCGAGGCTACACTCAAGTCTCTGGATGTCTGAACCAAGAGTGCGTAACTACAAGCTGCCGCAATAAAGCACAAAATCTGAACTCTATTACTTTAAATTGTAAGTAGGCTGTTTATGTTTTCTCTATATAAGTAGGCTGTTTAGGTTTTTTATTGGTAACGCCACCTCTGTATGACAATCACTGGCTGTGCTGTGTGCAGTCTGTGGCTAGTTTGCATTGTTGTCTGCCATTGTAGTGTTGGGCAGAGGCAGCTGGCTGTGAACAGCGCGTAGCGTTGCGCAGTTGGAGGTGAGCCGCCAGCAGTGGTGGATGTGGGGAGAGAGATGGCGGAACTTTGCAATTTGTCATGAACTGATATATATATTATGACTTGTGATGATATTAAGGTAAATACATTGTTTGTTCTCTATTAATATCTTTCATTTGCTAACTATCCCTATCAGTAGTTAGTGCCTTCAGTAGTTTGAATCTTTTATTTAGCTGGCAGTAGTGGCGCTTGCTGTATTGCAGTAGCTTGAGCAGCGAAGATTTTTGTGAGGTAAGTGATTTGTGAAAGGTATAGTTTAATGTTAGTCAGGGCCATTCTTTTGTAGAGAATTCTGAAAGTCAGATTGCGTTGCGCTAAAAATATTGTGTGTCAGGTTAAGCACAGTCCTGTAAAATTGTTCAAAGAGAACGTTTCATATGGCGACCCTTAGCCTAGGATACCTCACTGGAATCTTCTGATTTTTTCTTGTAGTTTGTGTAATTAGTGTAGATTTTGTTTATTGCTAGCGCGTAATCATAGAGAGAATTTCCTTTGTAGTTGTAGTTTTTCATTGTTGTACAGTAAAACAGTTGTGGCATGCGTGTAGATTTGCACCAAGTATTTCGCAGCTGCGCTGGCAATTAAGTAGACATTATTTCCATTTCTATGTTATTTTATTTTGCTCTTCAAATTGTGCTTTTCTGTGTTATCGTGTGAAATATTGTGACAATTATGGCGTGTGAAAAACGTAATACTAGGCTCCAAAGTAAACTGAGAAATGACAGTGAAGACGAAAGCAGTGTGTTAGCGCCGCAGAGTAATGAATTAACTGATGTTCAAAGTAGTAATTTGATAATTGTGCATAGGGAAATGGAGCGGGCGGCAAACAATGGCGTGGACAGTGAAGAGGGAAGCATTATCGATCGATCGGTCGGCAATAGCTCGCCTCAGGAAGCCGAAATGACACGACACGATTTCGCAAATACTGTAGATTCAGGTTTTGGATCCTCACCGTTTTCTCAAATAAGTCAAGACACATTTTCTGCTTGTCAAAATGTGAATGTTTCCGGTGCAAATTCACTGCCGAAAAGCACTGAGGAACATGTTTCAGACACCAATGCATTGTTATTACAGTTAATACAACAAATGGGACAAACACAGCAAAAGCTTCAAAAGTTAGACACAATGGAACAAAATCTCAAAAAGTTAGACACAATGGAACAAAATCTTCAAAAGTTAGACACTACACTTGAACAAACACGTGAAGATTTAACCACTGAGTTACATAACATTGAATCGAAATGTCAGAAAGTGTGTAATGACGTAAAAACACAAATTTGTGAGCATTTTCAACCTATTTTTTCGCGGCATGAAAATGCATTACAGAATCACGAAGCAGCCATAAAAGAACTGCAAACCATTGTTCATGAAAATCATGAGACCTTGTGGGCTAAAATTGACTCAGTTGCATCTACGGATTCGGTTACACAACTTGCAAAAACTCAGGAAAACTTAAAGGACACAGTATATTCGATTTCAACACAAATGGACACTCTGAAGCTTGGTTCAGAAAAACACACTGAGGAAATGTGTTCATTATCAGAGAAAGTAGTTGAACTTTCGGATCAGCTAAATAATTTATCTACGAAGGTAGATGATAATCTGAATGACGCAAAACCGGTAGTCTTTAATGACACTGAAGAGTGCGAACAAATTAGGAAATTCAAACAAAATCAGAGTCAGATTAATACGCAACACCAAAGAGAAATCCGGGAAGTACAAGATCAGCTGACACAGTTAATACAAGAATTACGTATTTCAGAGGACACTCGCGCTCCAATACGGGAAGAGGGACATAGAAATACGGAACAACCACAAAATAATAACACAGGACACTTCGGAAGTTATGAAAGAAATTGGCAAGGTGCACTGAATTTTGAGATGGAACCGCCGACACGACGTAACTATGACCGAGATGCTACTCGCCGACACGATGATTTTGACTATAAGCTGTTCATTACTACACGTAAATTCAAAACGTTTAAGAATTCTGGCAACGACATTCATCCACAAGCATGGCTCCATCAATTCTCTCATTGTTTTCCTCCCAACTGGTCATTGGAGCACAGATTAGAATTTATGTGTGGCTACTTAGAGAAGGAACCAGCTGTAAGAATGCGATCGGTAATTCACGATTGCCACAGTGAAGGAGAATTTTACCATGCCTTCCTCTCAGCATATTGGTCTCAAGCCACACAAGACCGCGTAAAACATGGCATCATAATGATGAAACATTTCGAACAATCTGAATTCTCCAGTCTTGTGAAATATTTTGAAGACATGTTGCATAAGAATCAGTATCTTTCAAACCCATACAGCCCCTCAGAACTCATCCGCATTTGCCTAATCAAACTGCCTGAACATTTACGACATATTATTTTGGCAGGACGTTGCAAAGACGACATTGAAGCATTTCAGGGACTGTTACAAGAACTGGAAAGTGACACTGACAATCGCGGAACACAGGAGCACAACAATTACAGATCACATCAGTCGCAATTCCGCGATGAAAGAAATAATAACTGGACGCGACAAGGCTATTCTCACAACACAAATCGTGACCGAAACAGACACCACCCGTATTACAACCGTTGGCAGAGTAGTAATAATTACAGGGAAAGATCACCTCTCCGCGGTAGTGACTATCACAGAGACAATCAGAGAAACAGACAATTTGGGAACCAAAATAATTATCATCAAGGGAGACAGAATAACTTTAGACGCAACGGTCCAACGCGCAGTTACGATTCAGGGAGAAATTCTCCACCACTTAACCGACAAGAAAGGAACTACAGGAACTACCGACATGACGACAGACGATGTGATCGTAACGACAGACCTGAATTGCATCAGAACTGGCGGGATGTAAACAGGGCAGGGCCCTCTCGTCACGGTGAATTTGTAGAAGTTAGGTCTCCAAATCCCAATAACGACGCTCGCCAACAAAGAGACAATAGGCAATGACTCACACCGCTGGCAGCCACAAAACGTTCTTATGACACTAACGACGCAGCTGCCGTAGCTAGTAATTACGTAAAAATGGAAGACATTAGGGACATCTTACTCCAGGAACACGACATAAAACATAACAATATTGCATATCCTGTGATTCACATTACAGTAAATGATGTAAAATTTACGGCAGTACTTGACTCTGGCAGTCCCATTTCAGTAATTAGTGAAACAGCCTTTAGCAAATGCAACAAATCGAACGATTGTCCCACACTTCCGTTACGTAAGATTAAATTACAAGGTGCAATCTTTGGAAAAAGTGTAGAGGTACGCCAACAAACCAACTTAGAAGTCTATTGTCAAAGCCACAGCTTCTCTATGAGCTTTCTCATTGTTCCATTATTGTCGACGGAAATTATATTGGGAGTAGACTTTTTGAATGAATACAAAGCAATCTTAAACTTTCACGATGCTGAAATAAGTTTAGAGAAAGAAGGTAAGTCAATAGCTTTGAAATTTGAAGACTGGCTCTCAAACCATGACGAGGAAATTAATCGGCTTTACCTTCTGTTAGACAACAGTTCGGACTTTTCTACGGAACTAGACACTAACAATCACTCTGCAAGTACTGACAGGGATGATATCGACGGCGCATTTGACATTAATAAGTTAATTCAGAATAAAATTCAAACAATTGAGAATTGTAATGACACTGATAGGCAGGACCTTTTTGAGATTTTACAAGCACATTCCACAGTTTTTACTCATAAAACAGGAACAATCAAGGGATTTCAATACCAATTTCGTGTTCGTGAGCATACTAAATTTTGTGTTAGACCATATGTAATTCCAGCACATTATAGGGACCGTGTTAGAACAGAAATACAATCTATGCTTGACGAGGGCATTATTGAGCCTGCAGTAAGCTCATACAACAATCCATTACATGTTGTTGAGAAGAAAAATGGATCGATCAGGCTTGTCTTAGATTCGAGACAAATCAATACTATCATTATTCCTGAAACAGACAGGCCGCAGACGATGGAAGAACTTCTTCAAAATTTTAATGGTGTAAAAGTGTTGTCTTCCATTGATCTCAGATCCAGCTTTTATCAGATCAAACTTCATCCAGAATGTAGAAAATACACAGCTTTCCTTTGTTTCGGCGTTTGTTATCAGTTTCGGAAACTTCCTTTTGGTTTGAACATTTCTTCAGCAGCATTCATTCGCGGGCTAAATTCGATATTACCTGAGTTCTTAAAACGTCACATCACCTTATATGTGGACGATATTCTAATAGCAGAAGCTTCATGGGAACTACATAATCGCATCCTCAACAGTTTGTTACGTATTTTTGCAGAATCTGGAATCACAGTTAACTTGGAAAAGTCTGAATTCGGTAGGACAAAGGTGAAGTTTTTGGGACATATTATTTCTTCTGAAGGCATTCAGCCGGATCCTGAAAAGTTAGAAGCAATCAGAGCCATTCCAGTTCCATCCACAAAAAGACAAGTCCGCAGTTTTCTAGGTCTCGTAAATTTTTACCGTCGTTTTCTGAATATGCAAATTCTTGTTACACCAAAACTTTGTTTTCTCACTGGAAAAAATGCTATTTGGAACTGGGACGAACAAGCACAGTTGGAATTCAATTCTTTGAAAGAAGCGTTACTTCACGCGCCAATCTTAGCTCATCCAGATCTGTCACAAGATTTCTGCCTTAGCACGGATTCTTCTAAAGTCGGTCTTGGTGCCCATTTATTTCAAGAAGCCATAGAAAATGACACTACCGTTCAGAAAACCATTGCTTTTGCTAGCCGAGTGCTAACAAAATCTGAAAAAAATTATTCCGTTACTGAATTGGAAGCTTTAGCTATCGTTTGGGCATTTAACAAATTCCGTTTCTTTCTTTCTGGTAAGCACGTAAAAGTATACAGTGATCATCGTGCATTACAATTTCTTATGTCTTCAAAATTAAATCATGACAGGTTAAAACGTTGGGCATTGTTTCTGCAAGAATTCCGCTTCACAATAGTCTACATTCCCGGCAAGGAGAACATTGTTGCGGACGCACTGTCACGCGCACCGGCTGGGCTTGAGAAAAGTACCACAGAAGGCAACCTCGAGAAAAATTTCAGTATTCTTTACATTCAGAAAGTCGCCTTTGAAAACTTCATCACCACATCTTTAAAGGACATTGCTCATGAACAAGATAAAGATCCGATTTGGAAAGACATCAAGAGCAAATGGCATGAAAAGACACACACACAGATTCGGCATTATTACCTGGTTAGAAACAACATACTCTTCAAACGCTGCACTGTTGATGACAAGCTATGGGTACTTTGCATTCCAGACGATTTTGTTAATAAGCTCATTTGGTACATTCATTTCAGCTACGCACATTTTGGCCCACGAAAATGTTATCATATTCTTCGAACGACT
Source organism: Schistocerca serialis cubense (assembly GCF_023864345.2). NCBI lineage: Eukaryota > Metazoa > Arthropoda > Insecta > Orthoptera > Acrididae > Schistocerca > Schistocerca serialis. The sequence goes on from NC_064643.1 coordinate 606,145,431, forward strand.
TGTTATTTTAACAATATGGAAAAGAGAATTCGAAGAGTCTTGTCTATTTGTAAACTTTGTCAAAAGGCGAAACCATCTACTATCTCCCATAGTGCTCCGCTGTTTCCTATTATTCCTTCTAAATTAAAAGAATTTGCTGCTGTTGATCTCTTGGGACCGCTTGTCAGAACATCTAATGGATTTTCGTACGTTCTAGTCGCTGTTGAACTTACTTCAAAATTTGTTTCTTTCACACCGTTACGTAAAGCCACTGGACGGTCTGTATCCAACGCCTTTGTTAAAAATTTCTTACGTGAAGTTGGACACGTTAGTAAAGTCATTTCAGATAACGGACCGCAATTCAGATCTGCTGTTTGGTCACGCATGCTTCGCAACCATAAAATCAAACCTGTTTTTATTTCATTGTACTCACCACATTGCAACCCGTCTGAACGGATTATGAAAGAAATCAATAAGCTTTGCAGACTTTATTGTCACAGAAAGCATCAGCATTGGGACAGATATTTACACTTATTTCAAAACGTGCTGAATGAAATGCCTCACGACTCCACTGCTTTACCACCTACTCTTGTACTGAAGAATGAAGAACCACCGAACGGAATCAGAGAGCTTGTACCTTTCCCAAATACACGTAAACTTCGACACAAAGACATAATTGATTTGGCTCTTAAAAATATAAAATCTGCAGCAGACAAAAGGAGAAAACTACACGGTAAAGCAAATGCAAAGAAACTGTATATTGGTCAGAAAGTTCTCATTAAAGCTCATTCATTGTCACATAAGAAGAAACACTTGAGTCACAAATTCTTTCTAGTTTACAATGGACCTTACAGAATCCGACGTATACCACATGATAATTGCGTTGAAGTTGAAACTCTGCGTACTAGGAAGAGTAAAGGTTTACACCACATTTCACATGTAAAACCGTTTATTGAAAGATAATCTGCTTTTTAACTTTGTCTTTGCCATAAAACGTTTCACTTCACGTTACTAGTATGCTTTAGAAAATGTTACCATGCAACAATGTTTGAAGTTAAATATCCAATCAAGAACCAAGAGAACTTATTTAAACAGAAATGACGAATGCATTGTTATAGTAAACAGACGTCACAGTGTTATTGTGTGTGTACATTCTTGCTTGTTTGTTGCACGATTACGTAACGACTATAAGGCTCACATACTTAGAACATTTACCAGTACTGCTAATGAGATTTTAATGCAACATTTTGGTTTATTTGAAAATACATTCTGAATTTAAAGTGCTTTCTGAGAGATACCAGATGACACAGAGGTTAGTTCATGTGACAGCTACACGATTTTTATCACGACGCTACTAATGAGTGACAATTTACAATGTTGCTTTTGCGGTGTATCTGTTTTATATCTGCACAGTTTTCTGAATTCTTCTGGAAAGAAAAACATGTTTTAGTAGTAACTTTTGTGGTATAGCAACAATGAGACAGCCTTTTTCGTGGCATAACAATACGTTACTGTACAGTACTTTCTTCATTACAACAATAAGCGTAATAACTACGATATCTATACGCAAAGCATTTCACTTTTGTGTATTATGAGGTAAGTACATTGACTTATGCAGAACTTAGCTTTCGGAGGACGATAACTACGACACTTCCACACAGATTATGTTGCAACAAGACGCACATTTAGCGCTACAGTACACGCATTTGAGTGATCAATTTTATACTTAAAACATTTGTTTTTAAAGATTTTTGAATTACAAAGAAAGTTTTCCGTGATATATTTCATTCCATTGCTGTAATCTGTAACACCTGAGGGTATAATTACATTAATCCTCAGGGGGGTACACGCTTACTTTGTGTACCATGTGTTTGGCAAGCACAAGGAGCCCTAGCTAATATGGTATTTGCTTATACAACTTTACACATCGGTACCGTATTTCTCTAACACACAAATTACACAGCTATCTGATCATTTAACTGAGAGATAAACATTTTTTTACTACGTCAGTGACAGATGTTTACGCAATTACACAGCTGGATAACTTCACACTTATGAAACTGTATTTTGTCTGTACTGTGTGATCTGTTCATATTTTTTCGGAATCATTGTGATACTATGAGAGCTTTGAATGATGTATTTGGTATGAGATCATGATTTTTAAAGTACGTTTGAGGCAGATGACACTTTTGACATGAGCAGAGAATTTTTTAGGGTTTGAAATTATTGCAGAAAGGTACGACGTTTTTGAGATTTGACTGGGGTGTAATGATGTTATTTTTACGACGACGATGTGTATTATGCTGCCGAGGTATGTTTATGATTAATAGGCTGGGGCTATATGAGTTATCTGATTATGCTTCATATTTATAATGACGAAATATTGACGAGTGTCGATGGATACGTATATGTGTAATAAGGTAAGGAGTAATGAATAGTGGGTAGGGACTCTGATTTGTGGAAAAGGTTGTTGGAAACCAAGAATCGTACTTTAAGAGTTATGAAATGTGTGACTGTATCACAATGCTGACGAATATTTTTTTTGGACACTTATATTTATAGGATTTTGTTTCTACAGATTTGCAACGCTAATTCTTGACCTGTGAATTATGTGAGACTGTTACCGTAGCGGAAGCTGGTGTCGTAAATATTTCCGTAAGAAAGTTAAGTGACCACCTGCACATAATGCGTCGCGGGCACCCACCTGGGCGACAGCCGCCCGAAAAAAAAAAAAGCCATTAGCCTTTCCGGAAGCACAGGTAGAAAAAAAAAAGGGAAGGCCATTATCCTCGGTATTGACATTTCCTTGTTGAAAGTATAATGTGGAGCTCGTAATTTATGATATTTACTGAAATGCCTAATGAAATGACGAGAAATATTTTAATGTGGAGCTCGTAATTTATGATATTTACTGAAATGCCTAATGAAATGACGAGAAATATTTTTACATTTGCACACCTGATTACGACAAGCGTCTTTCTACGAGAGTTGAGAGAATTTCTACTAACTTATGAAATGTCACATGACTATTGAATGATATTTTTACGCTTTGGTTTGCGTAATTGCTTATTTCATTTGATACCTGTTTTTCAGCTGTGTTGCAGCATTGCTTTTATAAAATGAAATGCATTTGCTAATGTGAACACTTTCTGTCAACAGATCTATTAAATAATTATTTTATGATCCACATTCTTAAAAAAAAAAAAGGAGCACTTGGAAAGGAAAGAACAATAAGAAGGAACTAATAACAGTAACACATAATTTTCTTTTCAAGTACTTGGTAATTTCTTTTGTAGAATAAATTGTGATGCATCACTCTAGTGTTAAGATGTGACATTTTTAGTGTAATATTTTTTTCTGCTTGAGCTATGTCATGTTTTGATATAAGTTATTACAATTGCTGCTGCTAGCTTTGCCAATCTGTATTTTTTGTCATTGCTGCTTGTGTTAATTGTTTTATGTGCTGCTGCATTGCCTCGTCCCTTAGTTTAATATCTGAGCTCAGTAGATTTAAGTTAGCTTAAGAGGGGGTAGACTATATAAGAAACTGATTATGGACAATATGAAAAAGATTTGGGCCAAAATGAGTATTGTACACTGAGAAATAATTATATTGAAAGAAATATGAATAGAATACAGAAAGCAGGTATAGATAGGACTTTTTGGGAATAATGACGAATGAAGGGAGATCTCCGAGAAATAAAGAAAGTTTTGTTTGCAAAATACTGCAGTACAACAAACCCTGTCCTTTCCTTTTGTATTATTCCGCTATATGTTTATGTACCCTTGTGTATTTGTCTTTTTCCTGTCTTTATGTGTTTAGCTAATAAGATTTATGTTGTAGAATTTTTCAAATACCATGTTATTTTCTTTGTAAAGATGTTTATACATTATTTATTCTGTTTAATGCTCATGTGTGAAGTTGAAGTTTCAAAAGTTATTGTGATCTTTTATGTATGTACTCATGTCATAATTCCACTGATGTCTATGTTAGTTCGATTCTTTTGTAAAGCCTGTACTACAAATGTTATCTGTATTATTATGTTCTTTAATGATGTATTTTGTACCTTTGTTATTGTATTTTTATGTTACCAAATTGTAATTGTTACCAGTTCTTCAAATTAAGTTACATTTCACTGCACACGTTTCTGTTGGTCATAGTATATGGACAATATGTGAGAAGTAGGGACTGTTAGTGTTTGCACGTGTGTTAATAACTCAGCAAGGGACTGGATAACAGCATTGCTGGTTCTAAGGACAATTCCAGAAACTTTGTGAGTGCACAAGTGGTGGTTTATGGACTTGCTATATTGTCCGCAAGACTCTTCGATGGTGATTGTGCACCTGCACAGTCGCAACAGATGGCTGCTGGCCATTTCTACAAGGACTACAGTGGGTCTACATCTTTGATGATCCATCAATACCATTATTTCTACAAGGACTGCAGTGGGTCTGCACCTCTGGTGGCCCACCAATATCGTAATCTCTACCAGGACTACGGTGGGTCTGCTCTGTGATGACCTACCTACCAATATTCTTCAAAACTTCGACTGACTCTGCTGTGGGTTTGCTCTGTTGTGGACCAATACTTGTCTGCATGTCGAGAGTCAGCACTGTCTTTCCGTTGGAAGGACAACACTAGTTCTTCAAGACTGCATGGAAATCCACTACTTCCGTGTGCATTTTCTTTTACTGCTCAGACTTTGAGAAAAACACTGCTATTCTACTGTTATGTATGATTAGGACTGTCTTTATGGACTGTGAGAAATTTTGATCTTTTGACCAACATAATATTAATAAGTGTGTGCATTTTATATCTTTGTTACTGTAATTGTGAAAAATTTTTGTCAAATCTGTATTGGCCAGTGCCCAACACCATTTGTAAAAATTTTTGTGGGGAGCATGGGGGCTATGTAAGTAGGCTGTTTATGTTTTCTCTATATAAGTAGGCTGTTTAGGTTTTTTATTGGTAACGCCACCTCTGTATGACAATCACTGGCTGTGCTGTGTGCAGTCTGTGGCTAGTTTGCATTGTTGTCTGCCATTGTAGTGTTGGGCAGAGGCAGCTGGCTGTGAACAGCGCGTAGCGTTGCGCAGTTGGAGGTGAGCCGCCAGCAGTGGTGGATGTGGGGAGAGAGATGGCGGAACTTTGCAATTTGTCATGAACTGATATATATATTATGACTTGTGATGATATTAAGGTAAATACATTGTTTGTTCTCTATTAATATCTTTCATTTGCTAACTATCCCTATCAGTAGTTAGTGCCTTCAGTAGTTTGAATCTTTTATTTAGCTGGCAGTAGTGGCGCTTGCTGTATTGCAGTAGCTTGAGCAGCGAAGATTTTTGTGAGGTAAGTGATTTGTGAAAGGTATAGTTTAATGTTAGTCAGGGCCATTCTTTTGTAGAGAATTCTGAAAGTCAGATTGCGTTGCGCTAAAAATATTGTGTGTCAGGTTAAGCACAGTCCTGTAAAATTGTTCAAAGAGAACGTTTCAAAATTAAATCCTAATACTCACCAAAAATAAACATAACAAAATACTCTACTCAAAATGCTTGAGCCTTTTTCCTCGGCTCAAATATATGAATGCGTTGTGTCCACAGCTGTGATACGTTATATGTAAATTGAAGGTGGAGAGGGTAGAAAGGGAAGGGAAGGGAAGGGATTACTGATGTCAATTGCATTGGGGCATTACGCGGAATCAGCGGGTGAAAAATGTGTACCTGGTTAGTAAGTAGGACATCCCGGGTTCGAATCCCGGTACGGTACACATTTTCACCCGTCACCGCAAATTTCGAATTATGTCCCAAGGCATGCAAAATTTTTTACTGTGGGGTTGGATAGCACTCGCAGGTTTTTATTTCGGAGCTCAAACCGTTACTAAGGAAGATCAGTTTCATGAAACATCGCTAATTCACTATTGAGTGCAGTAGAAATAAATTCTTTATTGCTTCGCCCTTGTATTAATGGCTCTGCAGAGAATGTTTATTTGATTTTATAAAAGGGAGAAGGGAAGATGTGTCTATTATAAGTAAGGAACTCTGTTCCGCAAACGATGGAATTAAAAATCCCACATCAAACTACTGGCAGTTTAGATGTCAATCCGAGCACCTGTGAATCGTTGTTCAAGCTATGTAATAAATCAATGTATGTGGTTGCTAACACTGCAGGGCAGGCAAACCAGACTAACATGTCAGCAGAGGTGCACAATGAGGCCTGCCGCGGTGGCCGTGCGGTTCTAGGCGCTTCAGTCCGGAACCGCGAGACTGCTACGGTCGCAGGTTCGAATCCTGCTTCGAGCATGGATATGTGTGATGTCCTTAGGTTAGGTAGGTTTAAGTAGTTCTAAGTTCTAGGGGACTGATGACCTAAGATGTTAAGTCCCATAGTGCTCAGAGCCATTTGAACCATTTTTTGCACAATGAGGGCTTCTTGCTCGTGGCCAACTCGATCACCTCCTCATGTGGCCTATCCTAACTTGTCCTCGGGGGCTCACATGGAAAGTCTTGTATGCGGGTATCCTGTGGAGACTAAGAGCATCTCTTGGCGAGAATTCTCGCTGTCCGCAACGTAGGTCCAAGAACACCAGTCTTGTTCAAACGGATGCGGGAGAAATTCGTTTGGCTATCTCATGGCTGCATGAAAACGGGAGCATCGCTTTTTATAACTGTTCAGAGTGTAGGGCTTCGTAGAAGTTGTGCCGTTGAATAAAACTGTTACAGAATTGTGTCTTCGAAGTTTTTACCCTCGTCAGAACAAACAGATTTTATCGTTTTCACCTGCTGTTTAATGTTTCTAGAGCTACTGGAACTGGCACGTTCCTTCTTTTACTCAAGTCTTGCCATACATTTGTTTTCTCCTCGATTTGACCAGTGCCTAATACATTCATTAGTTATGAACCTTAGAAATCTAATTATGAACATTCTTCTGCAGCATCGCAACTCAAAAGCATCTATTACCTTCTTCTCTGTACTGTCTACCGTGCATATATCATTTCAGTGTAAGACCGAAGTCCTTTCAGAACATTGTTCCTAACTCTTAAATCTATAACCGACATTTTTTTTATTCAGAAAAGTTTCTTATTCTATTGCCTGGTATGTTTAATGTTTACCACACAAGGTAATTGACCTTGTTCCTTGTTGATACAGAGAATGCAAGCCACATGGGAAACTGCAATGACCGGCCGTTGTGGCCGAGCGGTTCTAGGCGCTTCAGTCCGGAGCCGCGCTGCTGCTATGGTCGCAGGTTCGAAACCTGCCTCGGTCATGGATGTGTTAGCTGTCCTTAGGTGGATTAGGTTTAAGTAGTTCTAAGTTCTAGGGGACTGATGACCACAGATGTTAAGTCCCATAGTGCTCAGAGCCATTTGAACCAAACTGCAGTGGCTTTAAAAAATGGTTCAAATGGCTCTGAGCACTATGGGACTTAACATCTGTGGTCATCAGTCTGCTAGAACTTGGAACTACTTAAACCTAACCAACCTAAAGACATCACACACAACCATGCCCGAGGTAGGATTCGAACCTGCGACCGTGGGGGTCACGCGGCTCCAGAGTGAAGCGCCTAGAACCGCACGGCCACACTGGCCGGCGCAGTGGCTTTATGTCGAAGGGTGTATTTAAATCACTGTGGATGAAAGAAATGCGAGGAATGAATATGTCTACACCTGCGAGATACCCCGTATTTTCATTAATTTTTCTCATTGCTTCATTTGAATGTCGGTCTCGGAAACTGACGTACAGCCGGGAGAGCGGTGTGCTGACCACATGCCCCTCCATATCCACATCCAGTGATGTCTTTGGGCTGAGGATAACACGGTGGCTGGTCGGTACCGTTGGGCCTTCATGGCCTGTTCGGAAGGAGTTTAGTTTAGTTCATTTGAATGTAGAACCTTGAAGTAAATCAAGTACTTTTCGAAATGTTTGGTGAAAACGTTTCTCCTTTCTTTCATTCATTCATTCATTTTCATATATATATATATAGGAACAAGACTTCTGGTCAGGTGACTACAGGGTTATAAACACAAAATCAAATAGGGGTAATGCAGGAGTAGGTTTAATAATGAATAGGAAAATAGGAATGCGGGTAAGCTACTACAAACAGCATAGTGAACGCATTATTGTGGCCAAGATAGATACGAAGCCCACACCTACTACAGTAGTACAAGTTTATATGCCAACTAGCTCTGCAGATGACGAAGAAATTGAAGAAATGTATGATGAAATAAAAGAAATTATTCAGATTGTGAAGGGAGACGAAAATTTAATAGTCATGGGTGACTGGAATTCGAATGTAGGAAAAGGGAGAGAAGGAAACATAGTAGGTGAATATGGATTGGGGGACAGAAATGAAAGAGGAAGCCGCCTGGTAGAATTTTGCACAGAGCACAACATAATCATAGCTAACACTTGGTTTAAGAATCATGAAAGAAGGTTGTATACATGTAAGAACCCTGGAGATACTAAAAGGTATCAGATAGATTATATAATGGTAAGACAGAGATTTAGGAACCAGGTTTTAAATTGTAAGACATTTCCAGGGGCAGATGTGGACTCTGACCACAATCTATTGGTTATGACCTGTAGATTAAAACTGAAGAAACTGCAAAAAGGTGGGAATTTAAGGAGATGGGACCTGGATAAACTAAAAGAACCAGAGGTTGTACAGAGATTCAGGGAGAGCATAAGGGAGCAATTGACAGGAATGGGGGAATTAAATACAGTAGAAGAAGAATGGGTAGCTTTGAGGGATGAAGTAGTGACAGCAGCAGAGGATCAAGTAGGTAAAAAGACGAGGGCTAGTAGAAATCCTTGGGTAACAGAAGAAATATTGAATTTAATTGATGAAAGGAGAAAATATAAAAATGCAGCAAGTGAAACAGGCAAAAAGGAATACAAACGTCTCAAAAATGAGATCGACAGGAAGTGCAAAATGGCTAAGCAGGGATGGCTAGAGGACAAATGTAAGGATGTAGAGGCCTATCTCACTAGGGGTAAGATAGATACCGCCTACAGGAAAATTAAAGAGACCTTTGGAGATAAGAGAACGACTTGTATGAATATCAAATGCTCAGATGGAAACCCAGTTCTAAGCAAAGAAGGGAAAGCAGAAAGGTGGAAGGAGTATATAGAGGGTCTATACAAGGGCGATGTACTTGAGGACAATATTATGGAAATGGAAGAGGATGTAGATGAAGATGAAATGGGAGATATGATACTGCGTGAAGAGTTTGACAGAGCACTGAAAGACCTGAGTCGAAACAAGGCCCCCGGAGTAGACAATATTCCATTGGAACTACTGACGGCCGTGGGAGAGCCAGTCCTGACAAAACTCTACCATCTGGTGAGCAAGATGTATGAAACAGGCGAAATACCCTCAGACTTCAAGAAGAATATAATAATTCCAATCCCAAAGAAAGCAGGTGTTGACAGATGTGAAAATTACCGAACTATCAGCTTAATAAGTCACAGCTGCAAAATACTAACACGAATTCTTTACAGACGAATGGAAAAACTAGTAGAAGCCAACCTCGGGGAAGATCAGTTTGGATTCCGTAGAAACACTGGAACACGTGAGGCAATACTGACCTTACGACTTATCTTAGAAGAAAGATTAAGGAAAGGCAAACCTACGTTTCTAGCATTTGTAGACTTAGTGAAAGCTTTTGACAATGTTGACTGGAATACTCTCTTTCAAATTCTAAAGGTGGCAGGGGTAAAATACAGGGAGCGAAAGGCTATTTACAATTTGTACAGAAACCAGATGGCAGTTATAAGAGTCGAGGGGCATGAAAGGGAAGCAGTGGTTGGGAAGGGAGTAAGACAGGGTTGTAGCCTCTCCCCGATGTTGTTCAATCTGTATATTGAGCAAGCAGTAAAGGAAACAAAAGAAAAATTCGGAGTAGGTATTAAAATTCATGGAGAAGAAATAAAAACTTTGAGGTTCGCTGATGACATTGTAATTCTGTCAGAGACAGCAAAGGACTTGGAAGAGCAGTTGAATGGAATGGACAGTGTCTTGAAAGGAGGATATAAGATGAACATCAACAAAAGCAAAACAAGGATAATGGAATGTAGTCTAATTAAGTCAGGTGATGCTGAGGGAATTAGATTAGGAAATGAGGCACTTAAAGTAGTAAAGGAGTTTTGCTATTTGGGGAGCAAAATAAGTGATGATGGTCGAAGTAGAGAGGATATAAAATTTAGGCTGGCAATGGCAAGGAAAGCGTTTCTGAAGAAGAGAAATTTGTTAACATCCAGTATTGATTTAAGTGTCAGGAAGTCATTTCTGAAAGTATTCGTATGGAGTGTAGCCATGTATGGAAGTGAAACATGGACGATAAATAGTTTGGACAAGAAGAGAATAGAAGCTTTCGAAATGTGGTGCTACAGAAGAATGCTAAAGATTAGATGGGTAGATCACATAACTAATGAGGAAGTATTGAATAGGATTGGGGAGAAGAGAAGTTTGTGGCACAACTTGACCAGAAGAAGGGATCGGTTGGTAGGACATGTTCTGAGGCATCAAGGGATCACCAATTTAGTATTGGAGGGCAGCGTGGAGGGTAAAAATCGTAGAGGGAGACCAAGAGATGAATACACTAAGCAGATTCAGAAGGATGTAGGTTGCAGTAGGTACTGGGAGATGAAAAAGCTTGCACAGGATAGAGTAGCATGGAGAGCTGCATCAAACCAGTCTCAGGACTGAAGACCACAACAACAACAACAACAACAACAACAACATATATATATATATATATATATATATATGCGTGTATATTAAAAAATATAAAGCCTATGTCCACCCAAATGTTCATTAGGGGATGAGCAGAAATTAAAAGCAAACCGGCCACGAACTTCGAAATTTTTCGTAACAAACTTTCCCCTTTGTACAGGGTGGTCCATTGACCGTGACCGGGCCAAATATCTCACGAAATAAGCGTCAAACGAAAAAACTACTAAGAACGAAACTTGTCTAGCTTGAAGGAGCAAACCAGATGGCGCTATGGTTGGCCCGCTAGATGGCGCTGCCATAGGTCAAACGGATATGAACTGCGTTTTTTAAATAGGAACCCCCATTTTTGTTACATATTCGTGTGGTACGTAAAGAAATATGAATGTTTTAGTTGGACCACTTTTTTCGCTTTGTGATAGATGGCGTTGTAACAGTCACAAACGCCGGCCGGAGTGACCGAGCGCTTCTAGGCGCTTCAGTCTGGAACCGCGCGACCGCTACGGTCGCATGTTCGAATCCTGCCTCGGGCATGGATGTGTGTGATGTCCTTAGGTTAGTTAGGTTTAAGTAGTTCTAAGTTCTAGGGGACTGATGACCTCAGATGTTAAGTCCAATAGTGCTCAAAGCCATTTGAACAATTTTTCAACAGTCACAAACATATGGCTCACAATTTTAGATGAACAGTTGGTAACAGGTAGGTGTTTTTAGTTAAAATACAGAACGTAGGTACGTTTGAATATTTTATTTCGGTTGTTCCAATGTGATACATGTACTTTGTGAACTTATCATTTCTGAGAACGTATGCTGTTACAGCGTGATTACCTGTAAATACCACATTAATGCAATAAATGCTCAAAATGATATCCGTCAACCTCAATGCATTTGGCAATACGCGTAATGACATTCCTCTCAACAGCGAGTAGTTCGCCTTCCGTAATGTTCGCACATGCATTGACGATGCGCTGACGCATGTTGTCAGGCGTTGTCGGTGGATCACGATAGCAAATATCCTTCAACTTTCCCCACAGAAAGAAATCCGGGGACGTCAGATCCGGTGAACGTGCTGGCCATGCTTCGACGACAAATCCACCTGTCATGAAATATGCTATTCAATACCGCTTCAACCGCACGCGAGCTACGTGCCGGACATCCATCATGTTGGAAGTAATTTGCCATTCTGTCATGTAGTGAAACATCTTGTAGTAACAGCGCTAGAACATTACGTAGGAAATTAGCATACATTGCACCATTTAGATTTCCATCGATAAAATGGGGGCCAATTATTCTTCCTCGCATAATGCCGCACCATACATTAACCCACCAAGGTCGCTGATGTTCCACTTGCCGCAGCCATCGTGGATTATCCGTTGCCCAATAGTGCATATTATGCCGGTTTACGTTACCGCTGTTAGTGAATGACGCTTCATCGCTAAATAGAAGGCGTGCAAAAAAATCTGTCATCGTCCCGTAATTTCTCTTGTGCCCAGTGACAGAACTGTACACGACGTTCAAAGTCGTCGCCATACAATTCCTGATGCGTAGAAATATGGTACGGGTGCAGTTGATTTAGCATTCTCATCACCGACGTTTTTGAGATTCCCGATTCTCGCGCGATTAGTCTGCTACTGATGTGCGGATTAGCCGCAACAGCCGCTGAAACACCTACTTGGGCATCATCATTTGTTGCAGGTGTTGGTTGACGTTTCACATATGGCTGAACGCTTCCTGTTTCCTTAAATAACGTAACTATCCGGCGAGCGGTCCGGACACTTGGATGATGTCGTCCAGGATACCGAGCAGCATATACAGCACACGTCCGTTGGGCATTTTGATCACAATAGCCATACATCAACACGATATCGACCTTTTCCGCAGTTGGTAAACGGTCCATTTTAACACGGGTAATGTATCACGAAGCAAATACCGTCCGCACTGGAGGAATGTTACGTAATACCACGTACTTGTACGTTTGTGACTATTACAGCGCCATCTATCACAAAGCGAAGAAATTGGTCCAACTAAAACATTCATATTTCCTTACGTACTACACGAATATGTAATAAAAAAATGGGGGTTCCTATTTAAAAAAACGCAGTTGATATCCGTTTGACCTATGGCAGCGCCAATTAGCGGGCCAACCATAGCGCCATCTGGTCTCCCCCTTCAAGCTAGACGAGTTTCGTTCTTAGTAGTTTTTTCGTTTGATGCTTATTTCGTGAGATATTTAGCTCGGCCACTGTCAATGGACCACCTTGTATGTTACATATGCATGTATGTTAAATCCAATTTTATCAGATTCGCCTGATTTAATTCGAATGTATTTCATTACCCTTTTATACTTTCTTTGCTGTTCACCTTATAAATTAATTTAAAAAAAACTCTCCTTTCCGTTCAACTAACTTTTCAGCGTACAGATTAAATAACTTGGAGGATAAGTTACAACACTATCTGTCTCCTTTCTTAAGTAATGCCTCTCTTTCACGTCGTCAGCTATTTCGACGCTCAAATACCAAAACTCGTCTACTGCTTTCAGTGTCTTTGTCACTAATCTAGTGCCTCCAGTATCATCTGGCGTATTCTAACTACATTCCATTACAACTTCTTCACTTTTGATGTTCGTTTTATTAACTTCGCTCAAGGCACTAGCCGTTCCATTCAACTGATCGTTCAACTCGACAGATTTACGGTGTTAATGGAGGCACTTAAGCATTTTATTTCTTCGTTTTCAGTGTGGGCAAAATCAACGCATTGTTCAGATATAGTGAAGGAAAAATAAAATAAATGATACAAATGACAAAATACATCTAAAGCTTCTTTTCTGAACATTGATGATACATGGAGAACCCTGGGAACATTGATAACAAGTGTATATCAATATAGTCCCGGGAAGAACACCTTCGGCGGGATCGTGTCAGCATCTGTTCTGTTCACTTGGAGTTTTAAAAGAATGAAGAATTAATTTGGCACACACAATATGCTTATAGTTTTTAAATACGGTATTATTTCCCTCGCAAAGAAAAAATGATTAAGTGGGGTCCATGGACTTACTAGACGATAGTTTGTCCTAAGTACTACATTGTCGTACGTGGTATAGCTATGCGAAATATACACGCAAAATTAACGTAAACAAAATCTAGAGCTTTTAAAATATTAACTCACATGCTCCTGCAAGTAATGTTACTTACACACTTGAGAGAACATAGAGGTTTACCACGTATGGGATGGGGCTATAAAATAACAGGACTGACGCTGTCACAAAGTAGGTACGCGTGTACCAAAGATGAACGACTACTAATTGTGAAGTGTGAAGACAGTCGAATGCGATTTCTCTAGTGACAGTGTGGCCCAGGCCTTCGTTTGTGTAAGACCTGTTATTTTGTTCTGCAGGAAGAGTGAGAAGCGTAATAATAGGGCAACGAATTGTCGTGAAGCTGCACAGGAGACTTGGAAAAACTGTTACTGAAACCCATCTGTTACTAAAAGTAGTTTATGGCGGAGGCCGTTTATCACGTGCGAGAGTTTTCTGAGTGGTTCAAGAGTTTCCAGTATGGCAGCGAACATGACGCTCGCCGGGAGCGCCCTTCAGCATCAAAAACGGATGAGAACATCGAAAAAGTCGGTTGAGTATTCGATCGACTGTAGGAGTTGACAAAAAAGGCGTAAAGCAACCATTTTAACACGAGGAAAGTGTGTGTGGAGCTGGTGCCGGAAATTCTCACGATCGAACAAAAAAATGACGTGAAAATATTTGTACTGACACTTTGAACACCACTGAAAAGGATCCTGATTTCTTGGACAGAGTGGTAACATGTGACGAACCTCGGTTTTTCTCTTATTGTCCAGAAACTAAGCGCCATTCTGTCCACTGGAATGGCCCAACTTCACCAAGAGGCGAAACAAAGGCTCGCCTTAGCAAATCAATTTTGAAAGCGATGGTTATTTTTTTTCGACATTCATGGAATTATGCTACGTTCCTGTAGGTCAAACATTACTACCTTGAGGTTCTTGCTCAACTCCGCGAGAAAAAAGGAAAAAAAAAAACTCGAAATGTGATAGAACCGGTAATGGTTTCTGCATCAAGACAACGCACCGGTTTATACAGCATTCTCTGTTAAGACGTTTCTAGCGAAGTATAACTACGTAGTGTTGGAACACCCACCTTATTCGCCTCACGTAGCACCATACGACTTTCATCTATTGCCCAAGGTGAAGTCAGCGTTAGAAATGTCCCCTTAGAAAAATTAAGAATGATAGTGCTGGAAAAACTCTTACGTTATTTGATGCAGAAACAGCTGAGGAAAACTCAACGTACTCAGACAGTTTTCTCTTTACTTATTCTGATCATCACTAAACTGACACACAATATTTTTAGCGCAATGCAGTCTGACTTTCAGTAATCCCTACAAAAGAATGGTCCTGACTAACAATAACCTATACCTTTCATGAATTACTCACCTCACAAAAATCTTCGTTCCTCGAACTTCTGCAATACAGCGAGCGCCAATACTGCCATCTAAGTAAAAGATTCTAACTACTGAAGGCACTAACTACTGCTAGCCATAGTTAGCAAATGAAAGATTTTGATAGAGAACAAACAATGTATTTACCTTAATAGCTTTCAAACGTCATAATATATGTATATAATTTTGTGACATCGAATTACACAAATTTCATTTTTCTGACGGACACACGCCCAGATCGTCCGCTCTCAAAACTCTGGCATCTCTCCCCCCACATCCACCACTGCTGGCGGCTCACCTCCAACTGCACAAAACTACGCGCTGTTCACATCCAACTGACCAACACCAAATAAGCGAATATTCCAACAATGAGTCCAACCAGCCACAGACTGCACACAGCGCAGTCAGCGATTTTCATACAGAGCACTACGTGGCGTTATCAACATTAAACCCTAAACAGCCTATTTACACGTTAAAAGAAGCAAGATTTCAGTCTGCGGAAGCAGTGAGAGAAAAAGTGTCACCCCTCATCGAGGACCTCACATCAGGAGATTGCAGCAGTGTTTCCATCAATGGAAAATTCACATGGAGAGCTGTAGAGATAGAAGAGGGGAGTATATTTAGGCATGTTTTTGAAATAAAATGTTTTACACAATTATTAGTACCGTTATTTTATGGCCACGTTTCGTACATCGTTCCGTCGTAATAATGTTTCCATTCGCCGGCGATGAGAAAGTAGTCAATGTGATGAGTCGAGTTTCCGGTGATTCCGCCGCTTATGGGGCTGGGGCGCAGTGAAGCGGTCTGAGCCGCGCCTGGACCCCACAGCTGGAGTTAGGAGAGGGCCGGGCCGGGCGCCGCCGCTTCCTCGAGGACGCGCCCTCCCGCCTCCGGAGGAAGCGAGGCGAGGCAGGAGTCAGCAGGATCCTGTTTCCTCCTTCCGTCTCCTTCCCCTGGGAACTCTGTTGTTTACGGCCACTTTGCGTTTCGCTACTTTATCTCCTGCTCCAAATGCGACATTCCCACGCTTGTAACACTTCCTTCTCGTCCTGTGTTTGCCTGATTGTTTATCTTCATGTGCAGTCTCCGGGAAGAATGGGAATCGTATTTACTTCCATACAGAACGATCTTTCACTCTGTAGCTGGGTGTACGCTGAGTTGAAATTTACTGGCAGAAAAAAATCTGTCTTCTGGGCTGTGTCCGGTACCTTCTTTTAATCTGCCAGGAAGTTTCATATTCATTTGGATGCTTGCACCCATTAAACGTACGGTTTTCCTCGACTAAAAATGAACATTGTCGTGCTGTGCTATACATTCAAGTGTTACCTTCGAATCGTACCGCTTTAACTGAGTTCTTAGACGTCCTCACTCGTCGCCTATATACCATTTCGAGGGGGACTGATGACCTTAGCTGTTTAGTCCCCCTTAAACATCCCAACAACCACCACCACCATACCATTTCGAAACTATACTGTTACAGATAGATCTGCGGAAAGGTTCTAAGAAGCTGTGCTCTTTGATGAAGTCAGTAAAAGAATGAAAGTCATCCAAAACCGCACAGTGGTAATACTGGAAGATGGCAGAAAGAATGTTGAAGTATTGAGTTCGGTCCCCTGGCATGTTTCACTAAGGTAAATCGTAATATGGTTCCTTCTGCTAATCATCGCACAGCTCCGAAATGAAAGATGCTGAAATCTCTCAACTGAGCCATGGTAAGTGAACCCCCTGTTGATATACCAGGTGGTCAAAAAGTCAGTATAAATTTAAAAACTTAATAAACCACGGAATAATGTAGATAGAGAGGTAAAAATTGACACGCATGCTTGGAATGACATGGGGGTTTTATTAGAACAAAAAAAACAAAGTTCACAGAATGTCCGACAGATGGCGCTGGACAGCAAAACTGCTACCGTGATGGGTGAGAGGTACGCCGATATGTTACAGAATCGCATCATCCTCAGCCTGGCTGATAAACACCAGCTGGAACGTACGATGTTTATGCAGGATGGCGCTCCACCCCATATTGCTAAACGTGTGAAAGATCTCTTGCGCGCGTCGTTTGGTGATTGTAAGAGGTATGCGCAGTATGCGCTGCCTGCAATAGGCAAGGCATAGGAGATGGTTGGTTGGTTGGTTGGTTTGGGGGGAAGAGACCAAACAGCGAGGTCATCGGTCTCATCGGGTTAGGGAAGGACGGAGAAGGAAGTCGGCCGTGCCCTTTCAAAGGAACCATCCCGGCATTTGCCTGGAGTGATTTAGGGAAATCACGGAAAACCTAAATCAGGATGGCCGGACGCGGGATTGAACCGTCGTCCTCCCGAATGCGAGTCCAGTGTGCTAGCCACTGCGAAGGCATAGGAGAGTCTCTGACCAGAGAGCAGTACGTAGTTAGTTGTTGCTTGTCGGTAGTAGGGCAGTAGTCTGCGTGAGTCGGCAGTTGTCGACAGTAGTCTGCGTGAGTCGGCAGTCTGCTCTGGTCGGGACTCTGGAGGATGAGTATTATTGTAGAAGGTAAAGAAGCAGCCTTGCGCATATATTGTAACGTATGTTAACTGTCATCCAATTTCTTTCAATAAATGCCCCAATAATAATTTTTATAATATAAAGTAATTTTTTGTAAAAAAAAAAAAGGCATTCATTTCAATTTAAAGATTTTATTCAATGGATTATCTTTCCTTTCATGAATCACAAAGCATAGGCCAGTATTGCACGGAGCTGAGCCGAAAATTTTTTAGGTAAGAGCAGATATATTCGCAGTTTTTGTTGAGGTAAGAATTTTTGCTTTTTTTATTCAGAATGCAGGGCCGAGGCGCAGCGTTGCTGTCGTCATAAAATTTACCAGGTTACTGAATTTTTTTTATTATTTCCGGGTTTAGGAATTGAATTTTGTGGTTACATTAAATGTGAATGCATTTCTGCACGGAGATAATAAATGGGAGCCAATTTTGTTCAGAGGTTACAATATTTAAAATTCACTTAATTATTATTATTTCCGTGGGAGTTTACACTTGGTAAATATTTTAAATAAAATATTTGCGTGGGGAGTTTACATATGGTTCATATTTTTATTTTAATATTTTTTGTGGTGAGGTTACATGATGATCGTGTGCTCAGCCGCCGCTTTCGTCATGCTTGGCCTCCCAGGTCCCCAGACCTCAGTCCGTTCGATTATTGGCTTTGGGGTTACCTGAAGTCGCAAGTGTACCGTGATCGACCGACATCTCTAGGGATGCTGAAAGACAACATCCGACGCCAATGCCTCACCATAACTCCGGACACGCTTTACAGTGCTGTTCACAACGTTATCCCTCGACTACAGCTATTGTTGAGGAATGATGGTGCACATATTGAGCATTTCCTGTAAAGAACATCATCTTTGCTTTGTCTTACTTTGTTATATTAATTATTGCTATTCTGATCAGATGAAGCGCCATCTGTCGGACATTTTTCGAATTTTGTATTTTTTTGGTTCTAATAAAACCTCATGTCATTCCAAGCATGTGTGTCAATTTGTACCTCTCTATTTACATTATTCCGTGAGTTATTCAGTTTTCAAATTTATACTGACTTTTTGATCACACGGTATATGAACGACTGTACACACATTATGCGAAAGAACTTCCTCCCCTTCTACCACGAGTTTATCGTGGGCTGCTAGAACAATAAAGCGTTCCAAGCGATTGGAGACGGGGGCCCTTCATTACTGTTTTCCCGTTTTCAAGGAGGGTCGCTGTGCTGATGCACTACATACAGCCTTATAGAGCTGACGTCAGTCTGCTAGAGAGATTATAGATCAGGTTTTATGGTTGCGTTTTACAATTTGTTTTGTTTGAGAATAAAAAGCTCTACTGTAAGAATCAATGTAGATTCCTCAAACAGTAGTCCTGTGAAGTGTCTCACTCCATTCGTCCATGAGACCGGTGACCAAGATGATGTATCGTTCCTTGACTTCTGGAAGGAATTCGATACAGTTCTGCGCTGTCGCGTACTGAAAACAAAATTTACGTTTATGACATCGTAATAGTTTAGTGATTGGAGCCAGGACTTGTTAGCAGACAGAACCAATCAAGTAGTCTTAATGTGTAGATATCTTCATGTATAAAAATTACTTTGTGTGCTTCCCAGTGATTTTATAAGGCCATTATAGTTTTAAATATGTATAAATGAAATGGTAGAGCTCTTCATGGGTAGCTCTATGGGAAAAGGAAAAGTCGCAACGCCAAGAAAAAAAAAAGTGTGACATGCAGGAAGTCCTGCAGATAATCCACGCTTGGTGCAGGGACTAGAAACTAGCGCTGAAAATAAATGAAGATAATACACTGGTGGCCATTAAAATTGCTACATCAAGAAGAAAAGCAGATGATAAATAGGTATTCATTCGACAAATATATTATAAGAGAACTGACATGTGATTACATTTTCACGCAATTTAGGTGCATAGATCCTGAGAAATCAGTACCCAGAACAACCACCTCTGGCCGCAATAACGGCCTCCATACGCCTGGGCATTGAGTCAAACAGAGCTTGAATGGCGTGTACAGGTACAGCTGCCTATGCAGCTTCAACACGATACCACAGTTCATCACAAGTGGTGACTAGCGTATTGTGACGAGCCAGTTGCTCGGTCACCATTGACCAGACGTTTTCAGTTGGTTAGAGATCTGGAGAATTTGCTGGCCAGGGCAGCAGTCGAACATTTTCTGTATCCAGAAAGGCCTGTACTGAACGTGCAACATGTGGTCGTGCATTATCCTGTTGAAATGTAGGGTTTCGCGGGGAACGAATGAGGGGTAGAGCTACGGGTCGTAACACATCTGAAATGTAACGTCCACTGTCCAAAGTGCCGTCAATGCGAACAAGAGGTGATCGAGACGTGTAACCAATGGCACCCCATACCATCATGCTGGGTGATACGCCAGTATGGCGATGACGAATACACGCTTCCAATGTGCGTTCACCGCGATGTCGCCGAACACGGATGCGACCATCATGATGCTGTAAACAGGACTTGAATTCATCCGAAATAATGACGTTTTGCCATTCGTGCACCCAGGTTCGTCATTGAGTACATCATCGCAGGCGCTCCTGTCTGTGATGCAGCGTCAAGGGTAACCGCAGCCATGGTCGCCGAACTGATAGTCCATGCTGCCGCAATCGTCGTCGAACTGTTCGTGCAGATTGTTGTTGTCTTGCATATGTCCCCATCGGTTGACTCAGGGATCGAGACGTGGCTGCACGATCCGTTGCAGCTATGCGGATAATGTGCCTGTCATCTCGACTGCTAGTGATACGAGGCCGTTGGGACCCAGCACGGCGTTCCGTATTACCCTCGTGAACCCACCAATTCCCCGCGCGACCGCTACGGTCGCAGGTTCGAATCCCGCCTCGGGCATGGATGTGTGTGTGATGCCCTTAGGTTAGTTAGGTTTAAGTAGTACTAAGTTCCAGGGGACTCATGACCACAGCAGTTGAGTCCCATAGTGCTCAGAGCCCTTTTTTGAACCCACCAATTCCATATTCTGCTACTAGTCATTGGATCTGGACCAACGCGAGCAGCAAAGTCGCGATACGATAAACCACAATCGCGATAGGCTACAATCCGACCTTTATCAAAGTCAGACACGTGATGGTACGCATTTCTCCTTCTTACACGAGGCATCACAACAACGTTTCACCAGGCAACGCCGGTCAACTGCTGTTTGTGTATGAGAAACCGGTTGGAAACTTTCCTCATGTCAGCACGTTGTAGGTGTCGCCACCGGCGCCAACCTTGTGTTAATGCTCTGAAAAGCTAGTCATTTACATAACACAGCATCTTCTTCCTGTCGGTTAAATTTCTCGTCTTCGTGGTGTAGCAATGTTAATGGTCAGTAGTGTAGTTTGTGCGTTTACACAATTGACTGTTAACCACTGTACTCAGAACAAATCGTAAAATTTGCCACACTGTGTTTAATTCAGAGAATCATAAGGAAATGTTATTCACATAGACATACAGTGTGTATAAAAAAAAATCATCCAATTTTTAAAAAATCATAACTATTATGTTATTTGAGATATGTGCGTAAGCAACGTATTGTTGGAAAGAGCAGACCCTCGAGTTTTACACGGTTCCCGCTAGGTAGCAGCAGTGTGCGTCCACTTCAGTTCTAGTAAAAATGGTGTGTCAACAGGAAGCGTTTTGTGTTCTACGATTTGAGCAGTGCGGGTTAGTAATAACTGTTCATTGTGACTTTCGTACTAGGTGTGGTGTCGATCCTCCTACAGGACAGAGCATTAGACGATGGCAGAAACAATTCCAAGAGCAATTTGTTTGTGTAAAGGCAAATCGCCCGGCTGTCTACGAATGTGTGACACAGACGCCGAACGCATCCCCCACAGTTTCACAAGGAGTACGCAGCAGTTCGTTCACCGTGCACCTCGACAGCTCAACATAGTAGAAGAAGTAGAAGTAGTAGTAGTAGTAGTAGTAGTAGTAGTAGCTGCTTTATTCATCCGTAGATCTCTTTTTAAAAGGATATGGGACATGTTAAGCTAATTTGTATACACATACATGTACAGACTTCTAGTTAGAGACTATCATTAGATTTACTCCTGGTATATAATACTTCTTTTACAAATAACTTATTAAACAATGTAATGCCAAACTGTTCACTCATGTCTCACTATCAGTCATTGCACACACTATACACACATTGTTCCATAACATTTCACTCACCACACACACACACACACACACACACACACACACACACACACACACACACACACAGGTGACTGGTGATCTCTGGGCCATTTTCTGTACCACAACTTACCATTTGCTAGCCTGAAAAACTGAGTCATCATCCCTCTATAATGAATGAGATGTTGAGCTCAGAAGGAGGAAGAAGTGTTAGTACTGTGCTATGCATAGCTTGGGGATAAGTATTTCAAGAAAGGAAAAAAGAAGAAAGAAAACATAATGTGAAGATGTTATGTGGAATGTTGGATGTTTTATAATCATAATTATTATATATTTGTATAACATTTTTTATCAAACTCCTACTCTGTTTTATCTAAGTAATCCTTCAATGTATAAAGTGTATTGCATAACAGGTACTTTTTAGCTGCCTTTTTAATAAGTGTATTTTTGCAGTTTCTTTAATCTCTTTTGATAATTTATTATACAGTTTTATATTTCTTGGCAGAAAATGCTGTTTTGAGTTTTATGTTTACTTTTTCTTGGTAAATATAATTTGAGTCTCTTGTCGCATGGTCATGGACAGACCTGTTTGTGCAGTAATTACCAGTGTTATTTTTGATGTGTACAACTGGCTGGTAAGTGTATTCACATGGAGCTGTTAAAATCCCCAGTGTTTTGAACAGATCTTTACGATGAGCTCGACTAGTATTTTTGGTTATTATTCTTTGACTCTTTTCTGGAGTTTGAAAATTGTGTTCATATTTTGTGCATTTGTTCCCAAAAAAGAATGCCATAGCTGAAAACTGAGTGGACACAGGAATAATATATAACTAAAAGACACTGCATGTTACACACTGATGATAGGATTCTAAGGTCATAACATGCTGATGACATTCTGTTTGCAAGTACCTTTGAGTGTTCACACCACTTCTACTGAGAGTCAATATTCATTCCTAGAAATTTTGCATTTGTTACATGTCTATAAATGTGCCATCTACATTTAATTTAACATTGTCATCTTTCCTTTTCAAACTGAAATTCACAGCATTAGTCTTCTTTATATTCAATGTCACTTTATTGCTTAGTGACCAATCGTAAACTTCCTTGAAAGTTTCATTTCCTTTCTCTGCAAGGAGTTCTCTTGTTTTCTCAATGACTATAATATTGCTGTCATCACTGAAAGACAATTTTTCACCATGAGTAACACTAATGGGAAAGTCACTGATGCATAGCAGAAATAGTATTGGCCCTATTATGCTACCTTGAACCCCTGTATTAATGTATTTTGGCTCCGGTATGTGTTTTACTAATTGTTGAGATCTATTTGAAGTATATGTTATCTCTTCTCTTTATACCCTGTCTGCTAGGTATGATCGAAACCCATCATTAGGTACCCCTCTTATTCCTAATGCTTCTAATTTTTTTTAACAGAGTCTTGTAGTCAACCGTATCAAAGGCCTTGGAAAGATCCAAAAATATGCCTGTGACATACTCAACTTTACCAAGAGCATCAAGTACAACTTTTGTGAATTCTACTATGGCTGCCTCTGTATATTTGCCACTTCCGAAACCAAACTGTGATTCGCTTAAAAGATCGTATTTATTCAAGTAATTCGTTAATCTGTCTTTCATAATTGTTTCTATTATTTTTCAGAATGCCGACAGCAGGAAATTGGGCCAGTAATTTTCTATGCCTTCTGCATTAGCTTTTTAAGCAAAGGTACAACTCTTGCCTGTTTTAACTGCTCTGGAAATGTCCCTGATGTTGAGGGCCTTGTATAATCCCTCTGCATTGTTTCAGTACACACATTGGTACTTAGTCTAAGCCTACTGACTTTTTATTTTTTGATTTTTGAACAGTTTTATTGGCTTAATTCTCTGTGGTTGGAAGTAACATCATTGTATTTAGTGCAACATTATTTACAGGTGTTATATTTGTTTTGGAGAATTTTTGCTGCAACTTCTCTGCAATACTTGAGAAATGCTCGTTTACATCTTTTTCTAAGTGTTGTGTATCATTTATTACCTTATCCCCCTCCCTTAGCAGTATGACATAGTGTTTTCCTCTCCCCGTTTCCTTTTAATAACATCCCAGACTGCTCTGGTTTTATTCTCTGCATTATAAATTATTTTGTCATTAAATGACTTTATTGCAGTAATCAGCTCCTTCCTATAGATCTTTTTCTATCTATGATAGAAATTTAAGAATTGTGGATCATTGCGATTCTTTTTCATGGAACTGAGGTGTTTGTGTTTGGGAGGACTTCTTAATACCTGCTGTTATCCATCTGCTTTTGTGAGATGTTGATACAGACATGCATATTTTTGGAAATGCCTTTTCTAAGTTCAATTTAAACAATGTGGAGAATTTAGAGAATTTCATATTCACGTTGGTTTCCTTATACAATTCATCCCAGTTTTGTTTTGCTAGTTCTTTTGAAAAATCTTTTATTTTGATTTCTGATTGATGTTGTTTGTAGGTTTGTAGTTTAGGGAATAATTCGATGCCTGATTTTACTCTTGTTATTTGACAGAGATGGTCTGATAGTCCGAGATCTTTTACAGCTACCTCATATTTTTCCCCGTCCATATTTGTGATGGTCAATTACTGATGCAGTCATTGTAGAACTCTTGTTGCACTGCTGACCAATAGGGACATGCCAAAACTTTGAAGGACATTTACGAAGGTGCTGTTGGATTCATTTATGATATTAGTGTTAATGTCTCCACACAGAATTATGTTGACCTTTGTACTTGAGACTTTATCTAGGACTTCTGTTAATCTATTGAAAAAAGTATCCACACTAGCACTGGGAGATCTGTACACACACAAAATGATTAATTTCTTGGTGATATCAAGCCCTCGTTGTCAGTCTGGCTTGTGTAACATCGACTTTTACAGCTACTGCAAGCTCTTTGTGAAGGTGACAAACGACAACGAGTGGAATTCTGTAATTTATGTCTAGGCAAGATGGAGGATGACAGTTTTCTTCCACACTTAGTGCTTAGTGATGAAGCCACATTCCATTTACATGGAAAGGTGAACGGTCATAATGTGAAAATATGGGGTACGGAACAACCACATGTAGTTGTACAACATGAGAGGGACTCTCCGAAATTTAATGTGATTTGTGCACATTTATGGGAAAAGGTGTATGGTCCACTTTCTTTTTTTTTTTTTTTTTTTTTGTCCAGAACACTGTCACAGGAAGCACATATTGCGATAAGCTTGAGACTTTTTTTCCCACAGTTGGAGACTGATTTGAACGACTTCATTTACCAACAGGATCGGGCACCGCCACACTGGCATCTGGAAGTGCTGGAATTTTTAAATCAAAGGATTACTGAACAATGGATCGGTCGCACTGGACCAAATGATTCGGCCTTACATTACTGGCCTCTAAGGTTAATGGACCTGACTGTATGTTATTTTTTGTGAGGGTATATAGACTATGTGCCTCCGTTACCAACAACGATGAATGAACTGAAACATCGCATAACATCAGCTGCGGAAGCTGTAACTCAAGACATGCTCGCTGCAATGTGGAACAATTTGAAAACCGCATTGACATAGGCCTTGCATCTCAATCGGGGGCATATGGAACACCTATGAAAATTTGAAATTCCGGTTCATCAAAAAACAAAATGCAGTGTATGTATTTATTTGTTTCAGAAATACAGACGTGCCAGATCGGATGATTATTTTTGATACACCCTAGAGTTTAAAAATCCCCAGTGTGACGTATTGTTCAGCATTGTTTGACAGTCTAGAACTCTTAACAGGCAGGATTAAAAGAGGAGATAAAGAAGATCCCGAGAAGGTGGCACATTCCCTTAAGAGTCCGTGTAGTAAGAGGACTTGCTCCAAGAACACCACTGGCAGATGCTACAGTCGAGGCTTTGTGCTTCGCGGCGAGATTAGCTTTTGAAATTCTTAAGAGCCCAAATTGTGAGTAGAGTCAAGAAACATATTACTTCCTCCGACATATATCTCGCCAAGTGGCCGTGATTAAAATCAGAGAAATTAGAGAGCACACACTTGCTTGCTGTCTTTTTATCCTTGCATATTCACTAACAGAACAGGAAAGATACCCGAAGTACTCTCCGCCACTCGCCGCAAGATAGACTGTCGAGTTTAGATGTAGTGAAATGAAAACACTTAGACTGGACTAAATCTTATGGCTCTTACTAACAGACGACGACGCTTTTGCCCTACATAACGCAATCCAGAGGAGGGACCATAATGACTTCGTCTTCCATGAGTTTTGAAAGTAGTTTCCGACAAATGATTGTTGATACCTCCCACTCTTGCAACAACTGACGCAATGCTTCAACTCTGGTGACCTTCCAGGTCACAAGAAGATGAAGCTCAACCCCAAAGAATTTGGTTCGCTCTAGCTCCATAAAATAGGATGTTTCGTGTATATGAGCTTAGTTTACCCCTTGCTATCTCGTTGGCTCCAAACACCAAAGCTTAAAGAACAAAAACAACATAAGTATAGGTAAAGAAACACAAGTAAAGGTAAATAAGCACTCCGAAACACAACAAATTTAGCACTGCATAATGATTACATAAATCAAATAAAATTAGGGAAATATAATAACGCACGGAAGTGCACAAGCAGTAAATTTCTCCACGCTCGAGTCGTGATTGGCTCAAGAAGATAATTTAACACATGGAACAGCAAACCCCTTTCTGTATGGTTCAAATAGCTCTGATTACTATGGGACTTAGCTTCTGAGGTCATCAGTCCCCTAGAACTTAGAACTACTTAAACCTAACCAACCTAAGGATATCACACCCATCCATGCCCGAAGCAGGATTCGAACCTGCGACCGTAGCGGTAGCGCAGTTCCAGGCTCTAGTGCCTAAGCCGGCCGGTGTGGCCGGCGGTTCTGGCGCTTCAGTCTGGAACCGCGTGACCGCTACGGTCGCAGGTTCGAATCCTGCCTCGGGCATGGATGTGTGTGATGTCCTTAGGTTAGTTAGATTTAAGTAGTTCTAAGTTCTAGGGGACTGATGATCACAGATGTTAAGTCCCATGGGGCTCAGAGCCATTTGATTTGTAGCGCCTAGAACCGCTCGGCCACCACGGCCGGCCGCTTCCTGTACCACACTGATTCGCGGATTATAGGTATAGAAGTGTTAACTCGTGATTTGTTTTCTCTGAAATTATCTCCATGTCCCATTTCATATCACACTACCTGAAGCAGTTACCTGGAGGGGAATAGAATGTCGAGCGACAAGAATAATAACATCGTAAGGTTTACCGTAAGGGAAGCTTAAGGAATATCGAGCGTGCAATGACATTGAGGTTTTCACAGATGGCCATTAAAATTGCCACACTATGAAGATGACGTGCTACAGACGCGAAATTTAACCGACAGGAAGAAGATGCTGTTACATGCAAATGATTAGCTTTTCAGAGCATTCAGATAAGATTGGCGCCCGTGGCGACACCTACAACGTGCTGACATGAGAAAAGTTTCCAACCGATTTCTCGTACACAAACAGCAGTTGACCAGCGTTGCCTGGTGAAACGTTGTTGTGATGCCTCGTGTAAGGAGGAGAAATCACGTTTCCGACTTTGATAAAGGTCGGATTGTAGCCTATCGTGATTGGGGTTTACCGCATCGCAACATTGCTGCTCGCGTTGGTCGAGATGCAATGACCGTTAGCAGAATGTGGAATCTGTGGGTTCAGGAGAGTAATACGGAACGCCGTGCTGGGTCCCAGCGGCCTCGTATCACTAGCAGTCGAGATGACATATCTTTTCGCATGACTGTAACGGATCGTGCAGCCACGTCTCGACCCCTGAGTCAACAGATGGGAACGTTTGCAAGACAACAACCATCTGCACGAACAGTTCGACGTCGTTTGCAGCAGCATGGACTATCAGCTCGGAGACCATGGCTGCGGTTACCCTTGACGCTGCATGACAGACAGGAGTGCCTGCGATGGTGTACTGAACGACGAACCTGGGTGCACGAATGGCAAAACTTCATTTTTTCGGATGAATCCAGGTTCTGTTTACAGCATCATGATGGTCGCATCCGTGTTTGCCGACATGACGGTGAACACACATTGGAAGCGTGTATTCGTCATCGCCATAATGGCGTATCATCCGGCGTGATGGTATGGGGTGCCATTGGTTACACGTCTCGGTCACCTCTTGCTCGCATTGACGGCACTTTGAACAGTGGACGTTGCATTTCAGATGTGTTACGGCCCGTGGCTCTACCCTTCATTCGATCCCTGCGAAACCCTACATTTCAGCAACATAATGCACGACCGCATGTTGCAGGTCCTGTATCGGCCTTTCTAGATACAAAAAATGTTCGATTGCTGCCCTGGCCAGCACGTATTCCTGATGCCTCACCAATTGAAAACGTCTGGTCAATGGTGGCCGCGCAACTGGCTCGTCACAATACGCCAGTCACTACTCTTGATGAACTGTGGTATCGTGTTGAAGCTGCATGGGCAGCTGTACCTGTACACGCCATCCAAGCTCTGTTTAACTCAATGCCCATGCGTATCATGGCCGTTATTACGGGCGGAGGTGGTTGTTCTGGGTACTGATGTCTCAGTATCTATGCACCCAAATTTGCGTGAAAATGTAATCACATGTCAGTTCTAGTATAATATATTTGTCCAATGAATACCCGTTTATCATCTGCATTTCTCTTGGTGTAGCAATTTTAATGGCCAGTAGTGCATTTAACGTCGACATGAGGTCATTAGAGACGAAGCCAAGTACGTGTTGGAAAACGATGTGGAAGTTAATCACACGTTCATTTCTTCATGTACGAGTCCACAGTCTCAGTGGATTGCCTAAAGTGTAGCGGCAGCGGCCGAGTCGAGACGACACGCAGCAGAGCAGCAGCAGCACTCGTCTGATAAACTGTAAATTAATTTAGTCTTTGTTTTTTGTTCACGTGCTTCTGCAAAGAAGTGAACTATATGTGCGTATTTTACTGGGTAGACTAGTGGTTAGAAAATTAATCGTAGCTTTAGTTTTTGGGTAAGTCTAGTGAATATCCCTGTGCAGGGCGGCTTCCTAGTGTAAATTTTCCCGTCGCCAGAAACTCCGTCACGCCACTAAGTTTTAATTTTGTGCTAGTAGACAGCATACGGGTTTACATCAGTGCATTGTAGTTTGAATTTGTATCTCGCGCAGTAATTTTTCGGTAAGGAGGGTTTCTAATAATGGATATCTGTAGATGCATCAACTTCAGTAGAGAAATTTTTTTCCGTTCAATAGGTTGCACCCTCAGAGTACAGAGAGAAATCTGCACACCAAAACACTTTATTCTCCACCGACATATTTTCAAACTCAGTAGTGCCATTTGAGACCTTACATATATTTTATACACAATGCGATATGGCTAGGGAATGTGCTTGTTGTGAGCGGACACAAGGAGAGTTGGCTGCTGTCCGTAAACAGCTGGAAGCTGCGTTGGCTACCGTCGACAAGCTTCTAGCTAATGCTCGAAGTCGCGGTGACGTCGGGGCGCCAGTGACGAGACCCTCGACACCTTTGGTGCCACTGGAATCCCCTGGTGTCCCGAACGTCACTGCGGCTTCTGATCGCAACATCTGACCGGTCCCTCCTCACTCCAGAGTGGGTGGCAGACAGTGGTGGGTTCGCGTGTCACTGGGCGGAAGGCGAAAGAGGGAGCAGGCCGTGTTGTTGATAACTGAGCCAGCACGGGATGCCTCTCCTATTGGGCCAGCCGTCGATTTTTCTGCCCAGGCCGGACAAGTACAGAGGGTAGGTATGTCAGTCATTGGGAACTCCAATGCTAGGTGGGTGATGGAGCCCCTTAGGGAGATTACAGGCAAGGCGGGAAAGAATTCCAGTGTGCATTCGGTATGTTTGTCGGGAGGTCTCATCCGTGACTTGGAGGTGGCCCTGCCGGCAGCTATTGCACGCACTGGGTGCAACCGGCTGCGTGTAGTGGCACATGTCGGCACGTATGACGCCGGCCGCTTGGGTTCCGAGGCCATCCTCGGCTCCTTTCGGCGTCTGGCTGATTTGGTGGAGGCAACTAGCAACGCACGTGGGGTGCAGGTTAAGCCGTCTATTTGTAGCATCGGACCAAGTGTTGATCGCGATCCTCTGGTTTGGAGCAGATTGAAAGGTCTCAACCAGAGGCTCAGACGGCTCTGCGACGGTTTCGGATGCGAATTTCTCGACCTCCACTATCGGATACAGATTTGTAGGTTTCCCCTTAATACGCCAGGCGTGCACTACATGCAGGAAGCGGCTACTAGGGTAGCGGAGTTCATGTGGCGTGCACATGGGGCTTTTCTTAGGTTAGAGGACCCCCTTCCTTGAATCTTGGCTCCCGCAGATCAGAGATAGAAAAGATTAATGTGATTTTAGTAAAGTGCAGGAGTATCTAAGGAAAGGTCCCAGAATTAGTATCGCTTACTGAGGGTTATAATGCACAGATAGTATCGGGAACAGAAAGCTGGTTGAAGTCAGAGGTCAATGACAACGAAATCCTAAGTTCTGACAGGAAAGTTTGTCGTAAGGATAGGTTAGTCACCAACGGTGGTGGCGTGTTTATTGCAGTAAAAAATTCGATGAAATCTAGCGAGGTTATCATGGATTCCGAATGTGAATTAACCTGGGTGAAATTGAGTATCAAAAAACAGTCAAAAATAGTGATCGGATACTTTTATAAACAACCTGGACCAGGATCTGTAATTGTAAAGCTCTTCAGACAAAACTTGCAGTATAATTTTCCTGATCACGCCATTGTAATAGGGGGTGACTTCAACTTTCCAGGTATAGATTGGGAGTGTTATGCCATCAAAACTGGTGCCGGAGACAGGGATTCGTGTGGCATTGTTCTGGATTCTTGTTCGAAAATTACCTTGAGCAGATACTTAGAGAACCAACTCGTGAAGGTAACGTTTTAGACCTCCTGGCAACAAACAGACCTGAACTTACCGAATCACTTAACATAGAGGAAGGTATCAGTGATCATAAGGCTGTGACAGCATCTATGACAACAACGGGTCCTACAAGGAATGTTAACAAAGGTAGGAAGATAAATTTGCTCAGCGAGGGTGACAGGATACAAATTTCGGAATATCTCAGGAGTCAGCATCAAATATTCGATGACGAGGACGAAGACGTGGAGAAAAAAAATGGAAAAAAAATTCAAAGGCATCGTTCAATATGACCTACACAAGTATGTTTCGAGTAAAGTCATAAGGGATGGGAAAGATCCATCATGGTTTAATATCTGCATTAGAAAAGCGCTACGTAAACAAACAGCACATCATCTCAGATTCAAGAGAAGTAAAAACCTACCTGGCAAACAAAAGCTGAACGAACCGGAAATGAGCGTAAGGACAGCAACGAGAGAAGCGTTCAATGGTTTCGAAAGTAAGACGTCGTTAACCGACATGAGTAAAACCCTAAGAGATTTTAGTCGTATATAAAATCAGTAAGTGGGTCAAAATCATCTATTCATTCTTTCAGCGATCACACCGGCACCGAAACCGAAGATAACAGAACGCCGAATTCGGTCTTCCGAAGTTGTTTCACCGCGGAAAATTCCAACACTGTCCCTCCTTTCAATCTTCGTACGAACATCGAAATAGCAGGTATTGAGATAACCGATAGCGGAATTGAAAAGCAGCTACAATCGCTTAGTAGTGGAAAGATGTCAGGACGAGATAATATACCTATAAGATTCTATAAAGATTATGCGAAAGAACTTGCTTCCCTTCTAGCAGTAATTTATCGTAGATCGCTTGAGCAACGAAAGGTACCTAAGGACTGGAAAAAAGCGCAGGTCATTCCTGTTTTTAAGAAAGGCCGTAAGACAGGTCCACACAGTTATAGACCTATATCGTTGACGTCAATCTGTTTTAGAATTATGAAACATGCTATATGCTCAAGAATTATGACGTTTGTGGAAAATGAACATCATCTCTACAAAAATCAACATGGATTCCTCAAACAGAGATCCTGCGAAACTCAGCTTGCTCTGTTCGTCCGTGAGATCCACAGCGCAGTGAACAACGGCGCTCAGGTTGATGCCGCGTTCCTTGGTTTCAGTAAGGCATTTGACACCGTCCCGCATTGCTGTTTAGTAAAAAAATTATGAAAAAATACGAACTTATGGGGTATCGGAACAGACCTGCAATTGGATTCAAGACTGTCTTGCAGACAGAACTCGACAGGTCGCTCGTAACGGAACAAAATCGACACATGTAAAGGTAATATCTAGAGTACCACAGGGAAGTGTGATGGACCGTTTCTGTTTACAATATATATAAATGATCTAGTAGAAATCGTCAAATGCTCTTTAAGGCTATTCGCAGATGATGCAGTTGTCTATACCAAAGTAGCAACGCCAGAAGACAGTAAGAATTTGCAGAACGACCTGCATGGGATTGATGAATGTTGTAGGCTCTGGCAGCTGATCCTGAACATAAATAAATGTGACATATTGCGCATACGTAGGGAAAGAAATCCACTATTGTACAGCTACACTATTGATGACAAATAGCTGGAGACAGTGTCTGCCGTAAAATACCTAGGCGTAACTATCCAGAGCGACCTAAAGTGGAAGGACCACATAAAATATATAGTGGGAAAAGCAGATGCCAGACTCAGATTCATCGAAATAATCTCAAGAAAATGTAACTCATTCACGAAGTGGTGGCTTATAAGGAGCTCGTTCGGCCGATTGTTGAGTATTGTTCATCTATCTGGGATCCCTATCAGGTAAGACTAGTGGAAGAAATAGAGAAGATCCAACCAAGAGCGGCGCGTTTTGCCACGGGATCGTTTAACTGGCGACAGAGCGTTGCGGAGATGCTAAACGAACTCCACTGGAAGACGTTACAAGAGAGACGTTGTACATCACGGTGAGATTTACTATTGAAATTTCGGGACAGCACTTTTCAGAAGGAGTCAGACAACATTACTTCCCCCACATACATCTCGTGCATTGACCACGAGAAGAAAATTCGAGAAATTAAGAGTCAATACAGAGGCTTACCGACAATCTTTCTTCCCACGCACTATCCGCGAGTGGAACAAGGTTGGAGGGATCCGACAGTGGTACCGATAGTACTCTCCACCACACACCATTAGGTGGCTTGTGTAGTATGATGTAGACGTAAATGATCGAAACATTTAAATGCCGTAGGCATCATTCGAGATTAGAACGGTAGAGATGTAGCTTAAAGGTGGTTCGATAAACCCTTCGCCAGTCACTTAATTGTGAATTACAAAGTAATCATGTAAATGTAGGCTATTTAGACGATAAATGAGACGTGTGCTACTCAAAGGAACGACCCCCAAATTTGCCTTTTACTGCTTAGGGAACGGTGGAACATCCAAGTCTGCATGGTTAGACGGAGATTCGAACCATCCACCTCCCAAATGCGAATCTATTATTTCACCAACTGCGCCACCTTGCTCTGTGAATCATTGAAATCGGAACAACAGGTCTGCTGAAGAGGAATTTTGGTGCAATTGAAAAGGTAGGCGAGAACGTCTGGAGAACCTCATACGTCGACCGAAAATTGTCTGGAGAAGTGTATCAAATTTTATAATGATGTAAGGTCGTAGTGGCTTGAAAAGTTATATTTAAGCTAGAGACTTTTAACATACTAAACAAGAACACATTTAATGTTGTTTTATTCAGAATTGTTACTTTTCAGCAACTGTAGGATATATTTCAGAATGAAATTCAGTTGTCAGCTGCAAATATACTCTTATTTTTATTTCGCTTTACCGGTATCGTCAGATTAACTTGTTATTTTCAAAAGTCTACATAATTAGGGGAGTTAAAAATCTTTAGGTCTGGGCTATACATTTAAATAAAATGTAAGAAGTGTGTTACAGGAACTTACTTAGCATTGGTTTAGAAGACTTGAACATCTTTCTCATAGATGTATAATGCCATGATATGTTCATAAATGCTCATTTTGTATTTTATTATTGTAAACACAGATAGATGGATTGATTGATAATTTACAGTAACTCAAGTACTTCTATGTACACTCTTTGACATAAAACTTGACCGGCGGCCAGCCGCTTCAGAGGCTAAGTCCGCGCCGATCGCGACATGGGACAAAAAAACTGGCCAACTCACTAATTCTCTAAGTCCAGTTATCTGCACAATCTGGCAACACTGTAGACTGCGGCACTTCCTGGAGGAAAACTTGTCCCATGATAGAGAAACTCTAGGCTGATTACGCCTGTGGTCTAGCGGTAGCGTGCGTTGTTTCTGTTCATGATGTCAGTGGATCGAGAGCAGCTGGTATAAAATATTTTTATAGCCTCTTCTGTCTGAATGCTGAAGTCGTGAATGTAATGGTAGCGCAGATTCAATCTATTTCGCTTTGTGACACACCGATATCAAAATTTTATCCAGTAACGATTTTGCGGCAGATTTCCTGCAGACTGTCCTCCTCTGGACGCCGTATGCGGCAAAGCTCCGGGATCCATTTGCTGGCTACTGGCAGCGGCCGTGGCGACAGCAGCGGCGCTGCACTCCCCCGTTCTTTATCGAAAGCGCCTGCTACCGCTCATCGCTTTCGATGATTTAAAACGCTTTATTATTAAATGTTGCTCCACAGAAAATTTCTACAATTTCCATTCACGCTCAAAAGCAACGGAGACAGACGCCCTGATTAGTAGGCGGGTATTATATTTCATTAATCGGCAAGAGCTGAGTATGGCCCGAAATTAATTTTATAGACTGGGACGAAATTAAACCACCTCACCACATTCGATGAATTTATAAATGCTTCATACCTCGTTTCTTTTCCTTTCAAACTCAATTATTTGTGCAACTTTTGGTCAATGTTTGGATGTTTTCGTCAAGCCAGAGTGAGCGTCTGTGGTGTAAAGTGTATTACAGTTCTTGTTTCATTCCTTATGGTAAGTCTATGCGATAAACTGTGTGAATACCTTGCAATGCATGCTCTGTAGCAGTGCAGGAACACTGCACATTTGAAGTTCCATGTATGGGTTCATGAAGTATTTATTGTTGATCGGAAGTGATAGTTAAGGTCATCAGATTTAAACCAGAAAAATTTGTCGTTTTGAAGGTTTCAGAGAACGGAAAGGAATTGCTAACGCCGGTGTTAGAAAACGTCTACAGTTAAATGCTATTGCAAAAATTTAGAAGAAGGGAACTACATTAATGAACATGTGCACTTCATAAACAACCTTCTGACATGTTAGACCTATATGACGAACAAAGCTCAAATTTATATCGTTGACAGTCGGTTTGAATCTTTTCAGGGTCTATTTTACAGTGAAGCACCTTGGAATTCGCAAAGCAGAAATCCATGATATTAACTTAATTTACTAAGTCGAAATCGGACGAAGATTGATGTTTAAAGGCATTCTTCAGATTGCGCATAAGAAATTTTTACTAGCAGTTTGCAACTCCATTAATTAAAATGGAAAATAAAAGGTTGTACTCAGCGGCTTCTACCGTGATTCGAACTGCTATGTCTTATAGTACAAGCACTGCAACGCACAAGGGAACATCTGAGCTAACGACACACTGGCGGCCAGAGGCGGAATATAGTCACTGCGATGTTGCCTGAGCCTCAAAACGCAACCTTAAACACACGAACAGAGGAGGTGGAGATTACTGTTTTAACGTCCCGTCGACAACGATGTCATTAGAGACGGAGCACAAGCTCGGATTAGGGAAGGATGGGGAAGGAAATCGGCCGTGCCCTTCCTAAGGAACCATCCCGGCATTTGCCTGAAGCGATTTAGGGAAATCATTGAAAACCTAAATCAGGATGGCCGGGCGCGGGATTGCACCGTCGTCCTCCCGAATGCACACACAAACAGGTGTTACTTATGTGAAGAACGCCGTTCTTGGAGTCCAGAAATTAAATATACTTTCTAATTGTGTCATCTTGCAGTGGATTATATCGTACGAGTCTTCGATGTGGAAAACGAATGTCAAGTGAATTTAGCGAGGTAACGCCGACCTACACCCGGAAGTAAATGCACTATCAGAGTGTTGACAAATAATTGCTACGACGCTGCCATTTCTAGGCTCTCTGGCGAGGCAGCTCTTCAGCGAAATGCTTGCCGTGATTCTCCGATACGGTTCTTCAGAGTGGAGACGCGCGCGCACGTTTGGTTTTTATGCGGCGTTCTCCCCTGATGGTTTCTGACGTCGCCTTCTGGGCTATGTATACATATGAGACATTCAATTATCATTAATCCAGAATGATACAAGTTTCAGCTTCCGGCGTGGAAGAAGGCTGTTGACGCCGACATTATATCATTTCAACGTAGGGAAAGCAAAACGGATCATTCAATGTTTCTCATTCAACATAAAGCATGTGAGATAATTTTCCGTAACGTTCATAATCATCTAAAAATACAAACGAAGTAAAAATACACCGGAAGCTTATTCGAATTGAATATAACGCTTTGCACCTCGATGTCGAATTTGTCCACTTGCAATCTTTTGCAGCATACACATAGAATGTCATAATTACCACGAGAATGAAGAAATATGTTGGTAGGGATGGAAGCAAGAAGAGACGTAGTCAACAAATATTCTGTTCCTCATGGCATTCATTTCATTTGACACGTAAGAAGAGGTAAAGCGGGAATTTACTTTCGTTAACACGAAAGATATGCCGCACATATTGATAACGAGGAAGTCTGCGTCTTCATACGTTTCCTCCTTGAAATCTGTATGCTCTATTATATACTAAGTAGCCCGATCATTGTTTCAGTAATGTTACCCTCTTGTTTGACCCCGTAACGATGAACAAATTCCAAATGCATGTCTCCCTTCCTGGGTTGGTTTTTTGTGCTTTATTGCTTGGAATTCCTGAAGCAGACCACTGTGCCTTCCCCCCTCGTGGGTTAGGTCTCAAAACTAAACCGCTTTGTATCCAATGGCATAATTTATTCAGACAGCATCAGCATAAGACTATCAAACAAAGCCTTCCATTTACAGTTGCAGCACTCTAACCAGCACTGACCAAAGTGTAATCCACGGTCATGGTCCTAAATTACCAGCTGTCTGCTACTGTGGCAAAGTCCGTACTACACTGTCGATTCCGCAGCACCATTTTATCTGGTAACACTGTGTAGTTGCACAGTTGTGCTACCAGGTCTGTCCTCACACTGTCAACTTTATGTATCTCACTTCTCCTGTAGCGTAGATCACGAGGAGCCGAAGTAAATGAGTGTATTCTGCATGACGTAACATTCAGTATTCCCTTCTTTGATAGCCACTCTTCATGTGCATCGATACCAAATAGGAATGCGAAAACTCTTGCGAGTGAGAGAATGACAATAACAATCGTAACAAGAACAAGCAAATAATGAATGATGTTTATTCCAACGCAGAACGAGAATGGCTTTAAATATAAAAATCTGTATCTATATCTATATCCATATCTATTGATCTTTGAGTTGGCACAATGCAAATATATTCTTAGCATTTAGTTACTGAATTTAGTTCTGGATGTTTGCAGAGAAAAGGAAAAGTCGGTACTTCTCGCTAGTGTAATATAATGTGAACCAGCAACTACCCTTTCCTTAGAACACGACTCAAGCAGGTCCTCAAGTAGGTAGCAAGGCACTGCTGCATTCTGTTCCCTGACATTGCTCTGATGACGGTTAATGCAGATAGTTCCGATTATGAAATACAAAACGTATTGCAGGTTAGTTCCTAGGATAGTAACATTAAATTTGCGTTGTAGACGGCACATGAACGTGACGACTATCCATATTACTCATCAATATAAAAAGACAATATTTAGGGAATTTAGCAGGATTACTCAAAATGAATTCTGAAATTGGGTGACTGACTGCACAGGTGCTAAACGTCGTCAAGAGTATACGATGTCCTAATCGCATTAGGAATATGAAGATCGTCTTCGACAGCTCGCAACGTTCACATTGCTATCTCCACCCTACTCCAGACAGCCCTCGGTGGAGTTGCACGACGTTGCCGATGTAATGGAAGGCCTTCAAACCGACAACAGACCACATATTGAAAAATACAAGCGAATTCTCTTGCAGCGTAAGCTTATTGTAACTAATCTAAAAATTATTGGAGAGGAACATTGTCCTATTCAAGAAAAGTAAAATGTTACACACTGTTGACGTCAAACGGACATTATCTATGTCCTGTCTTGTGTCCTACTCATCTATAATATCAAGTGTACTATGAAAATGATTATATATAATGGATGATAGGGTAATGCATTGATACCAGATGGTGGGGCCGGCCGGTGTGGCCGTGCGGTTCTAGGCGCTTCAGTCTGTAACCGCGTGACCGCTACGGTCGCAGGTTCGAATCCTGCCTCGGGCATGGATGTGAGTGATGTCCTTAGGTTAGATAGGTTTAAGTAGTTCTAAGTTCTAGGGGACTGATGACCTTAGAAGTTAAGTCCCATAGTGCTCAGAGCCATTTGAACCATTTGAACTATTTAACACAAAATGACATTAAAAATTAAAGTTATTCACGAGCAGCTAGTTGAGAATATGTATGAACATTAAATGACACGACGAACTGAAATAATATGACGAAGAGTTCAGCGCTCACTGGGAATAGAGCCCCACACATATCGTTGTTGACTACACACAAAGAGACGTCAGCTACCGAATTTTTCTCCACCAGCTGCTCAGAATAGCATCTTGAACTTACAGTCATCTCGCAAATAGTTCTGTGTCTCACTGGGAGTTAAAAACGTCAGATATCGTTAGTGTTGACAACGAATGAAAATACATTAAAAATCAAAATTATTATCCACCAGCAGATAGGTGTTCTCATGATAGAGCTTGATAATACATAATTAAATCTTTAGTGCCGGGCCAGGATTCGATCCCATTCACGCGTAATATGTGAAGGTGTTGAGGAATCTGCAGTTTTGAACAAACAACAAATTGTAGCCGAGCTGTATTGCCACGAAGGGATCAAATTCCGCGTTAAGGGCGGTCTGAGTTGCATTCCCAGTTTAGAACCAATTTTATCGACATACAGAAGCTCAAATAAAAGATGGAATAAGTGTCCTGTGACCATACATAGCGTTTGTGTCGTCACTTGAAATAAATAACTAGTATAAGAAAGGTTACTGGTGATAGAGTTTCTACATGTCGCCACTCCAGACTTTATTGTGGTTCAACCTACCGCCTACTTGGTAAAGAAGGAATATCATCTTTAATGTGAATTTTCAGACCACGCAGCCATTATATCTCCTCACTTGGTGTAGCCAGGAGAGAATGGAATCTGTCTCTCCCTATCTAAAATCATTGACGGAAGTGGGAATCGAACGCAGACCATAGGTATAACAACCTACCATCCGTCCAACAGACCACGAAATCCTCTTCTCTGCGAGTCATTTTTCTATCGTAACGCAGTTGCGCCACACTGGATGAGAATTCTGACACACAGGCTCCCTGTAGTAATTTGCAGCATGTTCAGTAAATTCATTTACTTGGTTGACCGAATCACCATGAACTAGCTGCCTCGGCTACCCAGTGCATACATTCGACTATTTTGTAATCACAGAAATAAAATCACGTAACTGCCACCTACACACAACTGCCAACAGTGTAGGATGCAGAAGTTTAAATAGGAAGTGTTCCTTTCCACTTGAGCTATTCTATTGCGCTATCTGATACTAGAAAACGTCGTTCAGTCCAAAAGAAAAGCTGTAACTGTTTGTCTCTCAGAAGTCAAGACCTGGCCATATGCATAATCTCACAGTGCTGTGGAATCCAAAAGTTCTGGAGGAATAGTAACCGAGCTCTGGAGCTGCTGTAGCTACGTGTCAGCTTGTAGCATAGATAAGATGTCGCGAGTTCGAATACATTCAGTGCTACATTTTTTAAAACGCAATTCTGCTCTCTGCTGAAGGTATCAATCTAATGGAACTTTGAACATAATTCCCTTCACTTCTCAACCCAAAGTAGTCGCATGTGGAAAAAGGGCTAACTACTGTGACATTTTGTTCTATTCAGGTTTAATAGGCAGCAGGCAGCAGATGCATCTCGAACATGTGCAGGGAGAGCGCATCGTGCCATAATATGTCAGAAAAGTATTTTCTATATTAGCCGTCGTGTGGTAGTGATATTTTATTCTTCTTCAAACTTTGTTTGACAGCTTTAACTCAGAACAAGTTTTCTACATGCATGTAATCAATAAACTGCATGTGCATTGTCAGACTGTCATAGGTAACATCTGAGAATTCGCATATATCGTTGATGATTAATTTCTCTCTCATGTTTACTATTGTTTTAACAACACTAAAGGAAACCTTACGAAAATTGTGCACTGTATTATAAGAAATGAAATAAAACTAACCATGGTAACCTTACGACGAAAGTATCTGTAAACAAGCATGCCTCTATCGACACGAATTAGTAAAATACTACTCACTTAGATTTTGATTGGGTCTGTGTTTAATTGGTATGCTGTGTCATACTCAAGAGGTATGCAAATGTGGCATTTCATAAATATAGTTACGTATTCCTAGAAACCCAAAATTCGCTTGTCAGCAGCGGAAAGAGGCCTTACCTGTTGTGCAGCATTGTAAGTTTTTCAACAATGCACTATGAGCTGAAAGCATTTTCTTGCGATTTCCTTATTGATGTTTGATCTGACTGCTTGTAGCTCTTTCACAGAAGGGATAAAAACGTTAGTCAGTGAGACTGGAACTGCGAACCGTAACAGACGCTTTTTCACAGCTCAGCACGTTACCACAGAGCTGGCGAGGAGGTATGGGTCTTAGCTTCCTATTACGAGGGCAATAGTAACTAGAACTCGTAAACCGCTATTTGAATGTCGAGATTAATTGCGGTTTCCACCTGCAACGACTTTCCTGGGCTGGAAACCGTAAATTTTCAATCTTTTGTTACCCTGCAAGCGATAATAACTCGGATTATTCAATGGAAATGACAGGTAAAATCAAGTGAACTTTGAGGCTTAATTCCGTGCACACCAGGAAGTAACTCGTCGATCACAGAGTTGCCAAACATACGTTGCCTTGTTGCCAAATCTCAGTTACAGTACCAGCAGGAAGAAGACGAACCGATGTGATCCTACAGCGGTCTGGGAAGTGACCATAGCTGGTGTCTCCAAGTCACGGCTGCTACGGCCTGGAATACGTAATGCGTCTGATTCGCTTTCTGTAACTAGGTTTAGGGACTGGAGCGTAGTTACTAATAATACTCAGAACTGACTGCAAACTGAGCATCATAAATCAGTAACTCTCATTGTTGTTTTTATATTTCTTTCGTAAGTGTACTCAAAACTAAGAAAGTCATTCACAGGCGTTTTCGTGCCTCGCCGATAGTCGAGCACAACATACAAATAAAAATAAAAAAGAATGTGTGTTTGTGTGTGTGTGTGTGTGTGTGTGTGTGTGTGTGTGTTTGAGGGAGAGAGAGAGAGTGTGTAAAAAATTGTTGTAAAGAAATTGAATCATGGTATTTAAAGAAATCTTTCATTAAAATGACACGTTCCATATCATTACGAAATGTCGTATTCATGATCTATGGAACAAGAGTTAATCTAATGTAATCTAATCTAATCACATCATATTGATGATTAGCCATGAAGAGTCATGAATTACCGAAATTTTGGCCAATACCAGTAACCAAATCTAAACTTGAAAATAAAAGACGACAATTTTTGTAATAAACCGTGACTCCTATCAAGACCCTTTCGTCCCTGTTATCGAACCACGAAAGATGTCTGATATACCTCCATTCTGAAGTAACAAAGTGTGCATGCATTTAAAGATGAAGTGCATGATGTGAAGTTCTGTGACGGAGATACGAACCCAACACGTAATCCGATTGTTAACTAAGAAAAATCAAATGTTACGTATCGGTTTTTCTTACGAGCCGCTAGGTGTCTGAATCTAAAATAAGGATACAAACTTTTGTGCCTAAGCGACAATCGAACTGCACACCTACCGTGCATCCACGAATATAGCTTAAGTTTCAGTTGCTTACTCATGAACAGTAAGATGTGTGCGTGTTTGACCAGAAATAACGACACCTGTTGCCATCGTTGGAAACACATGAACAGACATTGAAATTGCGCGTTAATTTTCACTAGCAGGTGGGTGTGCACTTGATAAAGCTAGAAATGAAATTATGAATATTTTTGTACTGGATCAGGTTTCAGACCCACATACTTACCTTTGGAGGAGACCTAGAGAAGATTGCAGTCTTGGGAAAAGGAACGAAATGACTGAACTATACTGTTCCGAGAGATTCAGATCCTCGAAAGAGGAGATACGAATTCGAATCACAGTCCAGCACCAAATTTTTAAACGTCTCTAGTTCAATCAAGTACAAGTAAAATAAGAGCCCTGTCCCTTTAAACGGCTATCGGTTCATCAAATAAAATAAAATTTTCTAATGTAAGTAAACTTACTGGCGACTGTATTTCTGTTTACCATGACTTCCGCTGTGTCATTTCCCAACGTAAACCGGCTCTGCCCAGTTGGTAATGAAGGAACGTGATGTTTAATGCGGATTCTGGATTATAACGTCTTTCTCTTGAGGTTACCAGAGGTAAAATAAATCTGTTTGTGCCTCTTAAAAGTAAATGCCTGAACCCACGCATTGCACCTGTGATAGCTCGTTCCACCATACCATTGTGGCCACATTACCCAGCCCCAAGAGTGTGCTGTAACGGATGATGTGCTTAGCTTACAAAATTAGTCACGGTGGAAAAAATGCGAGTCTATTAAATGGTCGAGTAGAAGCAAGCTTCTGACGCAGAGATTATGCTATTCTCATGTCATCAGGATGTAAAGACTCTTCTAGGCATCATAGGCTGGATGTGAAGCCATTTTGATTTTTCACAAATTCAGCAAATATCGTAGTTCGAGAAAATCCACTGTGAAGTGTGAAGTTGCGGGATAATTCGATTATTACTGTTATTATTACTATCATTTTATTCAAACCGCTGCTGGAACACGACCGTAGTCTTCAGGTAAAACGCGAGACCAGCAAATATGACGTCTGGCGACCGAAAGCACATATCGACAAAATATTTATCGCCCCTTTCCTATCGGTGCTGAAGCTATGAGTGTAATTCAAGCGAATCTACAATATCATATTAGCTGGTCTCGCGTTTTACCTCAAGACTACGGTCGTAGTCAAGAGTAATGTACTAAGACTGGAGTCAAGACTACCTCTGGGAAGTGCCGCAGTCTACATGTTGCTAGATCGAGCATATTGCCAGACATAGAATTCTGAGAGGAGCACGACTGTATTGTCCACCTTACGTGAACGACTCGGCGGTCAATTTTTTGGTCTGAGACTGTATCTACAACACATATTGCACGCTGAAGACCCAGAAGAATTAAAAAAAAACTAGTTTATGAGAGCAACGTTAACCATAGCGTTCGAAGTATTC
The DNA here is from genome assembly GCF_023864345.2 of Schistocerca serialis cubense. Classification (NCBI taxonomy): domain Eukaryota; kingdom Metazoa; phylum Arthropoda; class Insecta; order Orthoptera; family Acrididae; genus Schistocerca; species Schistocerca serialis. The sequence continues at coordinate 606,188,701 of NC_064643.1, forward strand.
ATAGTATTGTATACGTGTGTGTAAACGCCTTCCAATGACCACTCAAGAAAGACAAGGATACACAGTCTAGCTCCAATATTATAAATATGCCTCAGTTTGTGGATGATCTCAGACTTAGGTTGATAATTGTGAAAATTTAGCAGCACTGTACCCATTGGTGTTAAACTCGTTTTCAACCAATGATTCCCACAGCTACAAGGATACTACTTGTGATACCTCTTAGACAAAATCCTTAAGCAGTGTTATCAGACGAAAAGATCAACCTGACACAAACTGTGGGAAGTTTGTTTTACAACCTTCGTACCTGGATATTCAGCTTTTTCCTATTTGAGATATCTGTGATTGTTGCTGCTTAAGACGATTTAAGCAGAAACTAAATTCCCTCAGCTTCGACAATGTTTAAAGAAATCGTCTTATTGGCACTAAATCGTGGTTTGTGAATTGTTTACCGGCCGTACTCTGCCGTATTTTGCCGGTTGGAAGGCAAAAGCTTACTGACAAATTTCACACAGAAATTACTGTTACAGTGTACTTATGGAGCCAAATGAGTGAATTGCGTATTTTCCGGTGAGAAAGAGCACTGGCAAACAGTCTTCACTACATTAGGTTATTTAAACTGGTGTCACCCTGAGCTAGAATTTATGGTCAGCGACTAAGTGTAAGGTCAACGTTTCGGATGCGAGTTTTGCGACTGTGAAATACTTTCCTACATTATAGAAGCGAATATTAAATTTGAACTAATATTGCGAAAATTTTGTACTTGGGCAGCTTAGAAAGAAAATACTTCTGTTTATTTCAAAGGGAAACAATAGATTTTCTAAAACACTGTCTGTCATACACAACTTGAAACAGGTCATGTCGACCAAATCATGTGGAAGAACTAACAGCAGCGTATATCGGAAGGCAGTAAGATCTCTTGCCTTTTGGTTTGTCAGTACTCGATAGCCATTTCTAGGCGAAAGTAAGTGAAGAAAGGCAGTGCGTTTTTGTTACCAAGTAACGTCTTCGTCAATTACTTTAGTTTTAAAGTAATCTACGAGTGATTGCTGGTGTTTGATATTAACATGAAAAGGATTCAGTAGACAGGGAAAGAACCTGTTCATGGGAAACTACATCTATAGTGACCAAAAGGCATTAAATGATGTTCAAGCACTTGTGTTACAGCAGCGGTATGAATAAAATGATATTAATAATAACAGTAATAATCGAATTATCCGGCAACTTCACACTTCACAGTGGATTTTCTCGAACTAAGAAATTTGCTGAATTTGTGAAAAATCAAAATGGCTTCACATCCAGCCTATGATGCCTAGAAGAGTCTTTACATCCTGATGACATAAGAATAGCATAATCTCTGCGTCAGAAGCTTGCTTCTACTCGACCATTTAATAGACTCGCATTTTTTCCACCGTGACTAATTTTGTAAGCTAAGCACATCATCCGTTACAGCACACTCTTGGGGCTGGGTAATGTGGCCACAATGGTATGGTGGAACGAGCTATCACAGGTGCAATGCGTGGGTTCAGGCATTTACTTTTAAGAGGCACAAACAGATTTATTTTACCTCTGGTAACCTCAAGAGAAAGACGTTATAATCCAGAATCCGCATTAAACATCACGTTCCTTCATTACCAACTGGGCAGAGCCGGTTTACGTTGGGAAATGACACAGCGGAAGTCATGGTAAACAGAAATACAGTCGCCAGTAAGTTTACTTACATTAGAAAATTTTATTTTATTTGATGAACCGATAGCCGTTTAAAGGGACAGGGCTCTTATTTTACTTGTACTTGATTGAACTAGAGACGTTTAAAAATTTGGTGCTGGACTGTGATTCGAATTCGTATCTCCTCTTTCGAGGATCTGAATCTCTCGGAACAGTATAGTTCAGTCATTTCGTTCCTTTTCCCAAGACTGCAATCTTCTCTAGGTCTCCTCCAAAGGTAAGTATGTGGGTCTGAAACCTGATCCAGTACAAAAATATTCATAATTTCATTTCTAGCTTTATCAAGTGCACACCCACCTGCTAGTGAAAATTAACGCGCAATTTCAATGTCTGTTCATGTGTTTCCAACGATGGCAACAGGTGTCGTTATTTCTGGTCAAACACGCACACATCTTACTGTTCATGAGTAAGCAACTGAAACTTAAGCTATATTCGTGGATGCACGGTAGGTGTGCAGTTCGATTGTCGCTTAGGCACAAAAGTTTGTATCCTTATTTTAGATTCAGACACCTAGCGGCTCGTAAGAAAAACCGATACGTAACATTTGATTTTTCTTAGTTAACAATCGGATTACGTGTTGGGTTCGTATCTCCGTCACAGAACTTCACATCATGCACTTCATCTTTAAATGCATGCACACTTTGTTACTTCAGAATGGAGGTATATCAGACATCTTTCGTGGTTCGATAACAGGGACGAAAGGGTCTTGATAGGAGTCACGGTTTATTACAAAAATTGTCGTCTTTTATTTTCAAGTTTAGATTTGGTTACTGGTATTGGCCAAAATTTCGGTAATTCATGACTCTTCATGGCTAATCATCAATATGATGTGATTAGATTAGATTAGATTACATTAGATTAACTCTTGTTCCATAGATCATGAATACGACATTTCGTAATGATATGGAACGTGTCATTTTAATGAAAGATTTCTTTAAATACCATGATTCAATTTCTTTACAACAATTTTTTACACTCTCTCTCATTGCTTTTTATTTCTCTCTCTCTCTCCCTCTCTCTCCCTCAAACACACACACACACACACACACACACACACACACAAACACACATTCTTTTTTATTTTTATTTGTATGTTTGTAACCTCCCCCCTCACTTACCGACCTTAATGACAGTGAAAAATGAAACCGCGTGTACCTAATGGGAGTTTTGGAAAAGCAATCGTCACCGAAGTTAACCTGTCGGTAAGGAGGGTGGAAAGGGTTACATCTAAATGAAAGGAAATGTGCTAATGAAACTGGTGGAAATTAATTTTGAAAAGGGGTAAAGTTAATAAAGAAAGTAAATGTGCAGCCGTTACATTAACAATTAACTAGCGGTAATTAGGTATTTGAGATTTGGGGAAATCACGGTCGCCAGTCCTAAGGACAATTACTATAGTAACTGAAAAAGAAAGGTTATTACACATATAATTAGCACTAGAAGCGTGGCAACTGAAGGTTGACACGTGTAGTGTGAAAACTGAAAGTTGTCAGAAGCAATAAATTTCGCTACACCCTGACTTAATTTAGCAAAAGAATTAAATAAAACCGGAAAATCGAAAGTTAATTTAGTGACTGAAGTTAATAGTGAGCTTTCTTTCTGAAGCACATCGAAATTCAGTAACATACAGTTAGTCTTGGACTACCTCAACAATCATTTCAAAAGCTACTTGAATCTACGCAATTTAGAAATAAGAGATTTAACTTTGATCTTGAATTAAATGATTCTGAACAATTAACAATAGTAAAATTTAGTACGTACCAAGCTGAGCTGCAGTCACAGGTAAGCTAAAATACGGTAACAAAACTCGCACTCTTAATTTGTGCTTGTGTAATCTAACTATTGTAGCCAGCTAATGCTTGAATTGAACTTTGAAATTAAAGCAGTGAAATCGAATGATGCTGGCGTTTGAATTTCAACGACCCTCGGGCTCATTTCGGAAAAGGAAGGGACCCTGCTTGGCAATGCAATTGGGACAATGAGCAACAAAGGTTCATGCTAAGTTGCTGTAATTTTGCGAGGCAAATGGAACAATTTGAAAAGCTGAGGTCTGCCATACAGTTCTGAAACTTTACGTGCTTTTAGTCTTCCTTGTTGGTTGATTGAAGGTTTGAAACCGTCGATCGAGGAGGTGGCGACAGTCACTCATTGTCGGCCGTCGCTGTTGCAGAAGCTGGATGTTGGCGCGCCTTCTTCTCGACACGGTCACCAGGCGAAACGGGCTCTTGATGTGCGCCAGCTAATGCTTCCCGTCCGCGACACCATGTCAGAAACTCATCGCGAGTCGAGCGCAATTACATGCTGCCAAACCCCGAAAGCGCGGCAACTCGCGGGAGCGTCACCCAACACCTGCCCCACTCGCTACTCCAGCCAGACTCTCCCTGTCCGCGCCCCACGCGGCAGAGTTAACACTCCCAAAGATCCTACACACTTTGATTCTTCACACGACCCATCGATGTAATCGTTCGATAGCAGTTTTCCCTAGGCAAGACCCAGCGTAAAAATACAAATAATATTTACGAAACAAACCAATTATACATCGACATAAGTGCATAAATATATATATACACATATACAAACAGTAAAACAATTACAATATATAAAGAGACAGAAATGTCATATCTTGAGGTAACAAAACAAGGAAAAAAATAATAGTACAATAGATGAAAATAGGAGGATATGCATTTCCGGCGTTACATGTTGTGCTCGACTATCGGCGAGGCACGAAAACGCCTGTGAATGACTTTCTTAGTTTTGAGTACACTTACGAAAGAAATATAAAAACAACAATGAGAGTTACTGATTTATGATGCTCAGTTTGCAGTCAGTTCTGAGTATTATTAGTAACTACGCTCCAGTCCCTAAACCTAGTTACAGAAAGCGAATCAGACGCATTACGTATTCCAGGCCGTAGCAGCCGTGACTTGGAGACACCAGCTATGGTCACTTCCCAGACCGCTGTAGGATCACATCGGTTCGTCTTCTTCCTGCTGGTACTGTAACTGAGATTTGGCAACAAGGCAACGTATGTTTGGCAACTCTGTGATCGACGAGTTACTTCCTGGTGTGCACGGAATTAAGCCTCAAAGTTCACTTGATTTTACCTGTCATTTCCATTGAATAATCCGAGTTATTATCGCTTGCAGGGTAACAAAAGATTGAAAATTTACGGTTTCCAGCCCAGGAAAGTCGTTGCAGGTGGAAACCGCAATTAATCTCGACATTCAAATAGCGGTTTACGAGTTCTAGTTACTATTGCCCTCGTAATAGGAAGCTAAGACCCATACCTCCTCGCCAGCTCTGTGGTAACGTGCTGAGCTGTGAAAAAGCGTCTGTTACGGTTCGCAGTTCCAGTCTCACTGACTAACGTTTTTATCCCTTCTGTGAAAGAGCTACAAGCAGTCAGATCAAACATCAATAAGGAAATCGCAAGAAAATGCTTTCAGCTCATAGTGCATTGTTGAAAAACTTACAATGCTGCACAACAGGTAAGGCCTCTTTCCGCTGCTGACAAGCGAATTTTGGGTTTCTAGGAATACGTAACTATATTTATGAAATGCCACATTTGCATACCTCTTGAGTATGACACAGCATACCAATTAAACACAGACCCAATCAAAATCTAAGTGAGTAGTATTTTACTAATTCGTGTCGATAGAGGCATGCTTGTTTACAGATACTTTCGTCGTAAGGTTACCATGGTTAGTTTTATTTCATTTCTTATAATACAGTGCACAATTTTCGTAAGGTTTCCTTTAGTGTTGTTAAAACAATAGTAAACATGAGAGAGAAATTAATCATCAACGATATATGCGAATTCTCAGATGTTACCTATGACAGTCTGACAATGCACATGCAGTTTATTGATTACATGCATGTAGAAAACTTGTTCTGAGTTAAAGCTGTCAAACAAAGTTTGAAGAAGAATAAAATATCACTACCACACGACGGCTAATATAGAAAATACTTTTCTGACATATTATGGCACGATGCGCTCTCCCTGCACATGTTCGAGATGCATCTGCTGCCTGCTGCCTATTAAACCTGAATAGAACAAAATGTCACAGTAGTTAGCCCTTTTTCCACATGCGACTACTTTGGGTTGAGAAGTGAAGGGAATTATGTTCAAAGTTCCATTAGATTGATACCTTCAGCAGAGAGCAGAATTGCGTTTTAAAAAATGTAGCACTGAATGTATTCGAACTCGCGACATCTTATCTATGCTACAAGCTGACACGTAGCTACAGCAGCTCCAGAGCTCGGTTACTATTCCTCCAGAACTTTTGGATTCCACAGCACTGTGAGATTATGCATATGGCCAGGTCTTGACTTCTGAGAGACAAACAGTTACAGCTTTTCTTTTGGACTGAACGACGTTTTCTAGTATCAGATAGCGCAATAGAATAGCTCAAGTGGAAAGGAACACTTCCTATTTAAACTTCTGCATCCTACACTGTTGGCAGTTGTGTGTAGGTGGCAGTTACGTGATTTTATTTCTGTGATTACAAAATAGTCGAATGTATGCACTGGGTAGCCGAGGCAGCTAGTTCATGGTGATTCGGTCAACCAAGTAAATGAATTTACTGAACATGCTGCAAATTACTACAGGGAGCCTGTGTGTCAGAATTCTCATCCAGTGTGGCGCAACTGCGTTACGATAGAAAAATGACTCGCAGAGAAGAGGATTTCGTGGTCTGTTGGACGGATGGTAGGTTGTTATACCTATGGTCTGCGTTCGATTCCCACTTCCGTCAATGATTTTAGATAGGGAGAGACAGATTCCATTCTCTCCTGGCTACACCAAGTGAGGAGATATAATGGCTGCGTGGTCTGAAAATTCACATTAAAGATGATATTCCTTCTTTACCAAGTAGGCGGTAGGTTGAACCACAATAAAGTCTGGAGTGGCGACATGTAGAAACTCTATCACCAGTAACCTTTCTTATACTAGTTATTTATTTCAAGTGACGACACAAACGCTATGTATGGTCACAGGACACTTATTCCATCTTTTATTTGAGCTTCTGTATGTCGATAAAATTGGTTCTAAACTGGGAATGCAACTCAGACCGCCCTTAACGCGGAATTTGATCCCTTCGTGGCAATACAGCTCGGCTACAATTTGTTGTTTGTTCAAAACTGCAGATTCCTCAACACCTTCACATATTACGCGTGAATGGGATCGAATCCTGGCCCGGCACTAAAGATTTAATTATGTATTATCAAGCTCTATCATGAGAACACCTATCTGCTGGTGGATAATAATTTTGATTTTTAATGTATTTTCATTCGTTGTCAACACTAACGATATCTGACGTTTTTAACTCCCAGTGAGACACAGAACTATTTGCGAGATGACTGTAAGTTCAAGATGCTATTCTGAGCAGCTGGTGGAGAAAAATTCGGTAGCTGACGTCTCTTTGTGTGTAGTCAACAACGATATGTGTGGGGCTCTATTCCCAGTGAGCGCTGAACTCTTCGTCATATTATTTCAGTTCGTCGTGTCATTTAATGTTCATACATATTCTCAACTAGCTGCTTGTGAATAACTTTAATTTTTAATGTCATTTTGTGTTAAATAGTTCAAATGGTTCAAATGGCTCTGAGCACTATGGGACTTAACTTCTAAGGTCATCAGTCCCCTAGAACTTAGAACTACTTAAACCTATCTAACCTAAGGACATCACTCACATCCATGCCCGAGGCAGGATTCGAACCTGCGACCGTAGCGGTCACGCGGTTACAGACTGAAGCGCCTAGAACCGCACGGCCACACCGGCCGGCCCCACCATCTGGTATCAATGCATTACCCTATCATCCATTATATATAATCATTTTCATAGTACACTTGATATTATAGATGAGTAGGACACAAGACAGGACATAGATAATGTCCGTTTGACGTCAACAGTGTGTAACATTTTACTTTTCTTGAATAGGACAATGTTCCTCTCCAATAATTTTTAGATTAGTTACAATAAGCTTACGCTGCAAGAGAATTCGCTTGTATTTTTCAATATGTGGTCTGTTGTCGGTTTGAAGGCCTTCCATTACATCGGCAACGTCGTGCAACTCCACCGAGGGCTGTCTGGAGTAGGGTGGAGATAGCAATGTGAACGTTGCGAGCTGTCGAAGACGATCTTCATATTCCTAATGCGATTAGGACATCGTATACTCTTGACGACGTTTAGCACCTGTGCAGTCAGTCACCCAATTTCAGAATTCATTTTGAGTAATCCTGCTAAATTCCCTAAATATTGTCTTTTTATATTGATGAGTAATATGGATAGTCGTCACGTTCATGTGCCGTCTACAACGCAAATTTAATGTTACTATCCTAGGAACTAACCTGCAATACGTTTTGTATTTCATAATCGGAACTATCTGCATTAACCGTCATCAGAGCAATGTCAGGGAACAGAATGCAGCAGTGCCTTGCTACCTACTTGAGGACCTGCTTGAGTCGTGTTCTAAGGAAAGGGTAGTTGCTGGTTCACATTATATTACACTAGCGAGAAGTACCGACTTTTCCTTTTCTCTGCAAACATCCAGAACTAAATTCAGTAACTAAATGCTAAGAATATATTTGCATTGTGCCAACTCAAAGATCAATAGATATGGATATAGATATAGATACAGATTTTTATATTTAAAGCCATTCTCGTTCTGCGTTGGAATAAACATCATTCATTATTTGCTTGTTCTTGTTACGATTGTTATTGTCATTCTCTCACTCGCAAGAGTTTTCGCATTCCTATTTGGTATCGATGCACATGAAGAGTGGCTATCAAAGAAGGGAATACTGAATGTTACGTCATGCAGAATACACTCATTTACTTCGGCTCCTCGTGATCTACGCTACAGGAGAAGTGAGATACATAAAGTTGACAGTGTGAGGACAGACCTGGTAGCACAACTGTGCAACTACACAGTGTTACCAGATAAAATGGTGCTGCGGAATCGACAGTGTAGTACGGACTTTGCCACAGTAGCAGACAGCTGGTAATTTAGGACCATGACCGTGGATTACACTTTGGTCAGTGCTGGTTAGAGTGCTGCAACTGTAAATGGAAGGCTTTGTTTGATAGTCTTATGCTGATGCTGTCTGAATAAATTATGCCATTGGATACAAAGCGGTTTAGTTTTGAGACCTAACCCACGAGGGGGGAAGGCACAGTGGTCTGCTTCAGGAATTCCAAGCAATAAAGCACAAAAAACCAACCCAGGAAGGGAGACATGCATTTGGAATTTGTTCATCGTTACGGGGTCAAACAAGAGGGTAACATTACTGAAACAATGATCGGGCTACTTAGTATATAATAGAGCATACAGATTTCAAGGAGGAAACGTATGAAGACGCAGACTTCCTCGTTATCAATATGTGTGGCATATCTTTCGTGTTAACGAAAGTAAATTCCCGCTTTACCTCTTCTTACGTGTCAAATGAAATGAATGCCATGAGGAACAGAATATTTGTTGACTGCGTCTCTTCTTGCTTCCATCCCTACCAACATATTTCTTCATTCTCGTGGTAATCATGACATTCTATGTGTATGCTGCAAAAGATTGCAAGTGGACAAATTCGACATCGAGGTGCAAAGCGTTATATTCAATTCGAATAAGCTTCCGGTGTATTTTTACTTCGTTTGTATTTTTAGATGATTATGAACGTTACGGAAAATTATCTCACATGCTTTATGTTGAATGAGAAACATTGAATGATCCGTTTTGCTTTCCCTACGTTGAAATGATATAATGTCGGCGTCAACAGCCTTCTTCCACGCCGGAAGCTGAAACTTGTATCATTCTGGATTAATGATAATTGAATGTCTCATATGTATACATAGCCCAGAAGGCGACGTCAGAAACCATCAGGGGAGAACGCCGCATAAAAACCAAACGTGCGCGCGCGTCTCCACTCTGAAGAACCGTATCGGAGAATCACGGCAAGCATTTCGCTGAAGAGCTGCCTCGCCAGAGAGCCTAGAAATGGCAGCGTCGTAGCAATTATTTGTCAACACTCTGATAGTGCATTTACTTCCGGGTGTAGGTCGGCGTTACCTCGCTAAATTCACTTGACATTCGTTTTCCACATCGAAGACTCGTACGATATAATCCACTGCAAGATGACACAATTAGAAAGTATATTTAATTTCTGGACTCCAAGAACGGCGTTCTTCACATAAGTAACACCTGTTTGTGTGTGCATTCGGGAGGACGACGGTGCAATCCCGCGCCCGGCCATCCTGATTTAGGTTTTCAATGATTTCCCTAAATCGCTTCAGGCAAATGCCGGGATGGTTCCTTAGGAAGGGCACGGCCGATTTCCTTCCCCATCCTTCCCTAATCCGAGCTTGTGCTCCGTCTCTAATGACATCGTTGTCGACGGGACGTTAAAACAGTAATCTCCACCTCCTCTGTTCGTGTGTTTAAGGTTGCGTTTTGAGGCTCAGGCAACATCGCAGTGACTATATTCCGCCTCTGGCCGCCAGTGTGTCGTTAGCTCAGATGTTCCCTTGTGCGTTGCAGTGCTTGTACTATAAGACATAGCAGTTCGAATCACGGTAGAAGCCGCTGAGTACAACCTTTTATTTTCCATTTTAATTAATGGAGTTGCAAACTGCTAGTAAAAATTTCTTATGCGCAATCTGAAGAATGCCTTTAAACATCAATCTTCGTCCGATTTCGACTTAGTAAATTAAGTTAATATCATGGATTTCTGCTTTGCGAATTCCAAGGTGCTTCACTGTAAAATAGACCCTGAAAAGATTCAAACCGACTGTCAACGATATAAATTTGAGCTTTGTTCGTCATATAGGTCTAACATGTCAGAAGGTTGTTTATGAAGTGCACATGTTCATTAATGTAGTTCCCTTCTTCTAAATTTTTGCAATAGCATTTAACTGTAGACGTTTTCTAACACCGGCGTTAGCAATTTCTTTCCGTTCTCTGAAACCTTCAAAACGACAAATTTTTCTGGTTTAAATCTGATGACCTTAACTATCACTTCCGATCAACAATAAATACTTCATGAACCCATACATGGAACTTCAAATGTGCAGTGTTCCTGCACTGCTACAGAGCATGCATTGCAAGGTATTCACACAGTTTATCGCATAGACTTACCCTAAGGAATGAAACAAGAACTGTAATACACTTTACACCACAGACGCTCACTCTGGCTTGACGAAAACATCCAAACATTGACCAAAAGTTGCACAAATAATTGAGTTTGAAAGGAAAAGAAACGAGGTATGAAGCATTTATAAATTCATCGAATGTGGTGAGGTGGTTTAATTTCGTCCCAGTCTATAAAATTAATTTCGGGCCATACTCAGCTCTTGCCGATTAATGAAATATAATACCCGCCTACTAATCAGGGCGTCTGTCTCCGTTGCTTTTGAGCGTGAATGGAAATTGTAGAAATTTTCTGTGGAGCAACATTTAATAATAAAGCGTTTTAAATCATCGAAAGCGATGAGCGGTAGCAGGCGCTTTCGATAAAGAACGGGGGAGTGCAGCGCCGCTGCTGTCGCCACGGCCGCTGCCAGTAGCCAGCAAATGGATCCCGGAGCTTTGCCGCATACGGCGTCCAGAGGAGGACAGTCTGCAGGAAATCTGCCGCAAAATCGTTACTGGATAAAATTTTGATATCGGTGTGTCACAAAGCGAAATAGATTGAATCTGCGCTACCATTACATTCACGACTTCAGCATTCAGACAGAAGAGGCTATAAAAATATTTTATACCAGCTGCTCTCGATCCACTGACGTCATGAACAGAAACAACGCACGCTACCGCTAGACCACAGGCGTAATCAGCCTAGAGTTTCTCTATCATGGGACAAGTTTTCCTCCAGGAAGTGCCGCAGTCTACAGTGTTGCCAGATTGTGCAGATAACCGGACTTAGAGAATTAGCGAGTTGGCCAGTTTTTTTGTCCCATGTCGCGATCGGCGCGGACTTAGCCTCTGAAGCGGCCGGCCGCCGGTCAAGTTTTATGTCAAAGAGTGTACATCTTAAGCTGTTGTGCCAGCAGCAACGAACATATATAAAAGTATATAAAAAGTGTAACTAAGGTATGTAAGGAAGTTATATACAATGCGTTCGAAAAAACGTAAGTAGCTCTAATATATAAAAAGAACGGGCTGATTCCCACTTTTTATAAGAGACGCTAGCAGCGCGGAGTAGCCGCATGGACTGAGGCGCCATGTCACGGATTGCGCGGCCCCTCCCGCCGGAGGTTCGAGTCCTCCCTCGGGCACAGGGTGTGTGTTGTTCTTAGCATACGTTAGTTTAAGTAGTGTGTAAGTCTAGGCACCGATGACCTCAGCAGTTTGGTCAGTTAGGAATTTACACACACACACACATACACACACACACATACACACATACACACACACACACACACACACATTTGAACAAAAGAGAAGCTAAGCAGACAAAATAGTGTATCTTTAATGCAAACCGATCATTCAACAAATATTTTGAATTTAAGTGGGAATGGTTCAAATGGTTCAAATGGCTCTGAGCACTATGGGACTCAACTGCTGAGGTCATTAGTCCCCTAGAACTTAGAACTAGTTAAACCTAACTAACCTAAGGACATCACAAACATCCATGCCCGAGGCAGGATTCGAACCTGCGACCGTAGCGGTCTTGCGGTTCCAGACTGCTAGGTGGGAATGTTGAATATTTGAAATTCTTCTAAGTGATTCATTTTGTAGCCCTGGCGAACTAAAAGCAAAATTTTAGAAACTACGTTCAGTAGATGGTAAAATTAACTTTGACATTTGCAGGAAACCCACCACGACAGATAACATTATTCACGTCTCTTCTCGTCACTCCTTCAATCACAAATTGGCGTTCTTTCACGTTGTGATCGACCGCGTTATCGAGGTGCCCCTAACACCCCCCCCCCCCCCCCCCCCGCCCTCTGCTATTGCCACTGACACTGACTGAGTTTAATGACTTAAAGTGTATAGCGGTCAAAATGGATGTCAAGCGAGCCTTGCTCAAAAGCTTTATAAAAATATAACCAACAAAAACATAAATTTCTCTACAGGCAACAAGAACGGCCTTATTATGAAAGAAAATAGTAAATTCCTATTTCTAGGAGATTTCATATCAAACAGATAATTTGTTTAAAAAATATTGCATCACTGTGTGATTTACGAGCAATAAGGTCACCAAGTTGCTCTTTATTCTTAATGAGAAACCCTCAACTGGCAAATTTAGCGAGTCTGGGATATATACAGGTAAAATACCTACCTACATGCCCGAAGGAAGAGACATTGCGGCGACTACAGCAATCAAATTCATGAACTGTATTCGTAGTTGCGAATGAGGACAACATCAGCTGTGTAATCGAATGATAATGAAAATCTGTACCGGATCGGGAGTCGAACCCGGATTCCCCGTTTTACGCAAGTGGTGGCTTAACCGCTTTGGCTACCATTGCACGACTCAAGGCCACGCCCAAACTTCCATATGTATGTCGTTCATACGTCACAACCTGCATCTGTAATTGCCGTCGGTTGAGAAGAAATTGTAATCGAAAGCTGCTGCGTTGTATAAGCTGATAAATATGTTATGCAGTGCCCATGTTGTTAAAAACTGTAATACAGTGTTCCTTGGCTCAAACAGACTAATGCTGAATATTTTAATTACGGAGAATCGACTCGAGGCAGAGCGTCAACCCCTGTCTGTATTGCGTCCGCTGTCTGTGGAGGTGCCAGCTTGCCTAACTCTTAGAAATTAGCATCGTTATGACTGATTTGCCCTTCGCGTAGTTTTGTTAGCTTTCACGGGTGATCGGCTTGCAGTACGATCCCCACTTACGACTATAAAATGTTTCTGTAAGAGCGTGCGAAAATTTAACAGGACGTAGAGGATGCTCCACTGAACAATTTGAGGACGGAACTTGGGGACGGAGAACCCAGCTTAAGGAACTAATAGGGGTGACACACACACACACACACACACACACACACACACACACACACTGATTACGGTTACTACAAGCCACACGACTATTTGGGAAACGGGGCCAAATTTCTAGTAGTTTACTGTCGAGTTGAGATTTTCACATATGTTTCATTCGTATCTTACAGACCGTGGTCTAGGGGTAGCATCTTTGATTCATAATCAAAACGTCTTCGGTCCCGAGTTCGATCCCCGCCACCGCCTAAATTTTGATAAATAATCAGCATTGGCGGCCGAAGACTTCCGGCAAGGCCAACGGCCTTGTCAAAGAGGGCGGAGGAGCGGATAGAGGTTCAGGGCACTCTTGTCCTAGGGGTGGGAAATTGCCCCTAAAGGCGGAAGAATCAGCAATGATCAACGACATGAGGATGCAGAAGGCAATGGAAACCACTGCATTAAAGACACGTAACATGTATCCACAGGACATGTGCCCTGTAATTGAAGAAGGGTCATGATGATCTCTCCATTGGCAAAAGATTCCGGTATAGTCCCCCATTTGGATCTCCGGGAGGGGACTGCCAAGGGGGAGGTTACCATGAGAAAAAGATTGAAATCAACGAAAGGATAACGTTCTACGAGTCGGGGCGTGGAGAGTCAGAAGCTTGAACGTGGAAGGGAAACTAGAAAATCTGAAAAGGGAAATGCAAAGGCTCAATCTAGATATAGTAGGGGTCAGTGAAGTGAAGTGGGAGGAAGGCAAGGATTTCTGGTCAGATGAGTATCGGGTAATATCAACAGCAGCAGAAAATGGTATAACAGGTGCAGGATTCGTTATGAATAGGACGGTAGGGCAGAGGGTGTGTTACTGTGAACAGTTCAGTGACCGGGTTGTTCTAATCAGAATCGACAGCAGACCAACACCGACAACGATAGTTCAGGTATACATGCCGACGTCGCAAGCTGAAGATGAACAGACAGAGAAAGTGTGTGAGGATATTGAAAGGGTAATGCAGTATGTAAAGGGGGACGAAAATCTAATAGCCATGGGCGACTGGAATGCAGTTGTAGGGGAAGGAGTAGAAGAAAAGGTTACAGGAGAATATGGGCTTGGGACAAGGAATGAAAGAGGAGAAAGACTAATTGAGTTCTGTAACAAGTTTGAGCTAGTAATAGCGAATACCCTGTTCAAGAATCACAAGAGGAGGAGGTATACTTGGAAAAGGCCGGGAGATACGGGAAGATTTCAATTAGATTACATCATGGTCAGACAGAGATTCCGAAATCAGATACTGGATTGTAAGGCGTACCCAGTAGCAGATATAGACAAATCACAATATAGTAGTGATGAAGAGTAGGCTGAAGTTCAAGACATTAGTCAGGAAGAATCAATACGCAAAGAAGTGGGATACGGAAGTACTAAGGAATGACGAGATAAGTTTGAAGTTCTCTAACGCAATAAGGAATAGCGCAATAGGCAGTACAGTTGAAGAGGAATGGACGTCTCTAAAAAGGGCCATCACAGAAGTTGGGAAGGAAAACGTAGGTACAAAGAAGGTAGCTGCGAAGAAACCATGGGTAACAGAAGAAATACTTTAGTTGATTGATGAAAGGAGGAAGTACAAACATGTTCCAGGAAAATCAGGAATACAGAAATACAAGTCGCTGAGGAATGAAATAAATAGGAAGTGCAGGGAAGCTAAGACGAAATGGCTGCAGGAAAAATGTGAAGACATCGAAAAAGATATGATTGTCCGAAGGACAGACTCAGCATACAGGAAAGTCAAAACAACCTTGGGTGACATTAAAAGCAACGGTGGTAACGTTAAAAGTGCAACGGGAATTCCACTGTTAAATGCAGAGGAGAGAGTAGATAGATGGAAAGAATACATTGAAAGCCTCTATGAGGGTGAAGATTTGTCTGATGTGATAGAAGAAGAAACAGGAGTCGATTTAGAAGAGATAGGGGATCCAGTATTAGAATCGGAATTTAAAAGAGCTTTGGAGGATTACGGTCAAATAAGGCAGAAGGGATAGATAACATTCCATCAGAATTTCTAAAATCATTGGGGGAAGTGGCAACAGAACGACTATTCACGTTGGTGTGTAGAATATATGAGTCTGGCGACATACCATCTGACTTTCGGAAAAGCATCATCCACACAATTCCGAAGACGGCAAGAGCTGACAAGTGCGAGAATTATCGCACAATCAGCTTAACAGCTCATGCATCGAAGCTGCTTACAAGAATAATATACAGAAGAATGGAAAATAAAATTGAGAATGCGCTAGGTGACCATCAGTTTGGCTTTAGGAAAAGTAAAGGGACGAGAGAGGCAATTCTGGCGTTACGGCTAATAATGGAAGCAAAGCTAAAGAAAAATCAAGACACTTTCATAGGATTTGTCGACCTGGAAAAATCGTTCGACAATATAAAATGGTGCAAGCTGTTCTAGATTCTGAAGAAAGTAGGGGTAAGCTATAGGGAGAGATGGGCCATATACCATATGTACAACAACCAAGAGGGAGTAATAAGGGTGGACGATCAAGAACGAAGTGCTCGTATTAAGAAGGGTGTAAGACAAGGCTGTAGCCTTTCGCCCCTACTCTTCAATCTGTGCATCGAGGAAGCAATGATGGAAATAAAAGAAAGGTTCAGGAAGGGAATTAAAATACACTCCTGGAAATGGAAAAAAGAACACATTGACACCGGTGTGTCAGACCCACCATACTTGCTCCGGACACTGCGAGAGGGCTGTACAAGCAATGATCACACGCACGGCACAGAGGACACACCAGGAACCGCGGTGTTGGCCGTCGAATGGCGCTAGCTGCGCAGCATTTGTGCACCGCCGCCGTCAGTGTCAGCCAGTTTGCCGTGGCATACGGAGCTCCATCGCAGTCTTTAACACTGGTAGCATGCCGCGACAGCGTGGACGTGAACCGTATGTGCAGTTGACGGACTTTGAGCGAGGGCGTATAGTGGGCATGCGGGAGGCCGGGTGGACGTACCGCCAGACTGCTCAACACGTGGGGCGTGAGGTCTCCACAGTACATCGATGTTGTCGCCAGTGGTCGGTGGAAGGTGCACGTGCCCGTCGACCTGGGACCGGACCGCAGCGACGCACGGATGCACGCCAAGACCGTAGGATCCTACGCAGTGCCGTAGGGGACCGCACCGCCACTTCCCAGCAAATTAGGGACACTGTTGCTCCTGGGGTATCGGCGAGGACCATTCGCAACCGTCTCCATGAAGCTGGGCTACGGTCCCGCACACCGTTAGGCCGTCTTCCGCTCACGCCCCAACATCGTGCAGCCCGCCTCCAGTGGTGTCGCGACAGGCGTGAATGGAGGGACGAATAGAGACGTGTCGTCTTCAGCGATGAGAGTCGCTTCTGCCTTGGTGCCAATGATGGTCGTATGCGTGTTTGGCGCCGTGCAGGTGAGCGCCACAATCAGGACTGCATACGACCGAGGCACACAGGGCCAAGACCCGGCATCATGGTGTGGGGAGCGATCTCCTACACTGGCCGTACACCACTGGTGATCGTCGAGGGGACACTGAATAGTGTACGGTACATCCAAACCGTCATCGAACCCATCGTTCTACCATTCCTAGACCGGCAAGGGAACTTGCTGTTCCAACAGGACAATGCACGTCCGCATGTATCCCGTGCCACCCAACGTGCTCTAGAAGGTGTAAGTCAACTACCCTGGCCAGCAAGATCTCCGGATCTGTCCCCCATTGAGCATGTTTGGCACTGGATGAAGCGTCGTCTCACGCGGTCTGCACGTCCAGCACGAACGCTGGTCCAACTGAGGCGCCAGGTGGAAATGGCATGGCAAGCCGTTCCACAGGACTACATCCAGCATCTCTACGATCGTCTCCATGGGAGAATAGCAGCCTGCATTGCTGCGAAAGGTGGATATACACTGTACTAGTGCCGACATTGTGCATGCTCTGTTGCCTGTGTCTATGTGCCTGTGGTTCTGTAAGTGTGATCATGTGATGTATCTGACCCCAGGAATGTGTCAATAAAGTTTCCCCTTCCTGGGACAATGAATTCACGGTGTTCTTATTTCAATTTCCAGGAGTGTACAAGGTGAAAGGATATCAATGATACGATTCGCTGATGACATTGCTATCCCAAGTGAAAGTGAAGAATTAAATGATCTGCTGAACGGAATGAACAGTCTAATGAGTACACAGTATGGTTTGAGAGTAAATCGGAGAAAGACGAAGGTAATGAGAAGTAGTAGAAATGAGAACAGCGAGAAACTTAACATCAGGATTGATGGTCACGAAGTCAATGAAGTTCAGGAATTCTGATACCTAGGCAGTAAAATAACCAATGGCGGACGGAGCAAGGAGGACATCAAAAGCAGACTCGCTATGACAAAAAAGGCATTTCTAGCCAAGAGAAGTCTACTAATATCAAATACCGGCCTTAATTTGAGGAAGAAATTTCTGAGGATGTACGTCTGGAGTACAGCATTGTATGGTAGTGAAACATGGACTGTGGGAAAACCGGAACAGAAGAGAATCGAAGCATTTGAGATGTGGTGCTATAGACGAATGTTGAAAATTAGGTGGACTGATAAGGTAAGGAATGGCGAGGTTCTACGCGGAATCGGAGAGGAAAGGAATATGTGGAAAACACTGATAAGGAGAAGGGACAGGATGATAGGACATTTGCTAAGACATAAGGGAATGACTTCCATGGTACTAGAGGGAGCTGTAGAGTTCAAAAACTGCAGAGGAAGACAGAGATTGGAATACGTCAAGCAAATAATTGAGGACGTAGGTTGCAAGTGCTACTCTGAGATGAAGAGGTTAGCACAGGAAAGGAATTCGTGGCGGGCCGCATCAAACCAATCAGTAGACTGATGACAAAAAAAAAACAAAAAAAACAAAAAAACTAGCAGTACGGCAATAAACAACCTTTTAAAACACGCCGCTAACGGCAATCAAGTAATTTATAGCAATACA